>NC_091442.1:88348756-89842202 GCF_964237555.1 Oryctolagus cuniculus
CAATGCACAGATTGCAATGTAACCCAGGTAGAGAATATTCCTATACTTAAAGGAATATCTCACACTTTATTTTACCTTCTCACCAGTCTCCCGCCAGTATCTCATCATGATCCATCCTGAAGCAAAATCTAAGTTATATAACGTAGTCTTTAGAATCTGAGACACAGAGAAGATTCAGGAAGATTAACATTGAATCTACGTGTGGAAATACCTACCAAAGTATATAGCTTATTTAAATATAAAGTAAACGTGTGTGATAAATTGAATTGCTGATGTTTATTTTAGATTTCCTTGTGGTGATCTTACATACCCACAATCCAGTCTGCTTTCCCACTTTTGACTTTGAGCCTGGCCATGTGACTTAGATGTGACACAAAATTTCTGGCAGTTTGACTTCCCTCTTGTACTTTTGCTATTGCCTGGAAGGCAAATTCCAGGTTACTGTAATCCCTCAACTTTGGTTCTTCCCAATTTCAAATAAAAAAGTAAAATAAATAATAAAATAAAATAAAATAAAATAAAATAAAGAGGATCCATTTATCTTTGTGAAGAAGTAAAAGGTCTATAAAAATAGTTAACAGTTTTTCTTCTGATGGAAAATAGATTGACATATAATCTCTATTAATTCTTTAACATTTTAAACTACCTCACAAATATGTTTTAATTCAAAAAGTCCAGCTCATCTCCACAAAACACTTAGTATACATTCATTAACTTCCAAGTTAAAAAAATGCTCTAATAACAAATTTTTAGGCACATAGATGGACTAGGTGACCACATTCTGATAATTAGCATTTAAATCCTGATACTCAGCATAGACATACTTGGGAAAGCATCCTTTTCTTATCCGGTATTGTGTCTAAGCAACCTAATTGTCTTCAGCACCTAGTGAAGAGCAGAAGCCACATAGTTTCAAATTCTTGGTTTGGTTATTTTTCTTTTACACTTGCTGTCTAAAGGCCTGTCATAGTTATCATCAACATCTGTGCAAAATAAAATGTTGAGACCCTTTGCCTCTAAAGATATATGTCTATTTAACTTAGATAGCTTGACTGTTCACCACGCTAATTAAGATAAAGTAACTTCCAAAGAGAAGGACATTGTACTTTAACCCCAACTAGCTATCTCTAAATGTTAAGCCACTAGTCACAACATAGATGATGTGAGAGATTATGAATGGATGAGAGCACATCCACAATTATTAAAGGAAAACCAATTGCAAAACAAACTATATTGCTCATAAGCAACCTGCATCATCCTTGCATCCAGATCTGTACCTTACTTTATATGATGCCATTCGCCTATGACAATTAGCAGTCTTAAACAAAGACACGGTTATTATACGAAGGATTCTGTTAAACAGCCAGCCATCTGTAGATGGGCTTACATTTTAGCTAATAGGATTTAGGAGGCTCCTGGTCATTGCTACAAATATTGATGAAACATTCCTGGAGTATGGATTGGTGGACAAGAAATGTTTGAGAACCCACTGATCTGGGATTAGGAGCACGGGCACCAGGACAGGTTTCCAAGGAAGACTAGTAAGTCCTCTTTCCTGGAGACTTTGATAGACGCCTTGCAGTCTGGCATGGTAAAAAAAAATCTGTCCTACCTCAGGCAGAACTGATGATCTAATGTCTAGAGGTCCCTTCCAAGCTTATGACAGAGACCTTGACATACGACAATACAAAGAACAAAGCATTGTATCAAAAAACTGTTCATACTCTCCATAAGACCCTTATTCCCTGTAGGAATAGATGAATCTGAGTAATAGTTACATGAACCATATAAACCATCTCACAATTAACTAGGGTGTACATTGCATGTGGTTAACCTAATAGGGATCATGGTTATCATTCATCATAATTCAAGCTAGATTTAGAAAAGAAGAAAATTTGAGCTGGTAGTCAAAATCTTGTTGTAATAGTTAAAATGTCTTCTTATAAAGTCCTGTGAAATGAGGGAGGTGATATTATAAAACAATTTACTGAAGTGAGAGAGTTCCTGGCATGCGTAAGAGGAGACACATCAGACTTCCCGAATAAACTTCCCTGTCTTTGCATTTGACTTAATGGAGGTTTTGGCTCCTCTTTGTCTCAGCATCATGTGTCAAAGACTGTAGAAACTTCCATCATTAACCCTCCTAAAGAAGGACCTCACGTCCTAAGCTTCACTCTCCCACAGCTGCTATCTTTAAAAAAATTATAGCTTTGCTTTTTTTTTTAAATTTTATTTAAGCTACACAAGTTTCATGTATTTTATATATGCATATTTAGGAATATAGTGGAACTTCCCCCCAACCCTCCCTCCCTTCACTTAACATTTCCATAAGTGAAATCTCCCATTGTTCTCTTTCCTTTTGGATACATTGGATGATTCATTGTTTTATTACCATGAAAGTATATTACATCCTCTCAAAAATACTGACCATGCTGACTTCACTTTTGCTGAACTATGTTACATTGCACTCATTCCACAAGCAACTCAAGGAGATATAATGCCATGAAATCACCTTTGCTTTCACCCTTTCAAACACACCTTTCTCACTGCAGATCAAGACTTTTAAAATTCACTTCCTGATTTACAGCAGCTCATTGAATGTTTTCCAAGCACAAAAACATGCTGTTGCAAAGGAAAAGTAAAGCTTTTAAGGTTTGAAAAACAGCAGGGATTCACTTCTTTAGTGGAGAAAATTAAAATGTGCAGTCCTGAGCTGGCAACATGAGGTGTCACATTTCTTACAACGCGTTGTGAGGCCTGCAGGTGTAACAACCTGCCACAACTTTAAATGAGCACAGTGCTCCTCCTATGTGCTGCAGAGCTAATGGTTTATCTCCCTCCGTTTCATTTGCTTGCTGCAAATCATTTTCATAAGCCAATTTAGAATGAAGCACGGTAATCCAAGGATATTTCAGCTTTATTTTCTTCTTATTGTGAATCTTCTGATACTCCAGACTATTAAAACGTAAACCAAATATCATTCCCATGCACTTAGTAAAACTGCGTTCCATCAAACACAGACTAGAAATCAAATCTCAGATCTTAAAAGAGTACTTCAGGTACAGTTTCTTTTGATTCCCCATTATCTTGCTTCTGCTGCAATAATGGACATAGTAGGACTTAGTACTGATGTAAGCTAGAAGACAAAGGAAGAGCTGAGATCCCCGGCTTCTCCCTGCAGCCCTGCCTGCACTGCTCCAAACCCCCTTTTAGTGCAGTGGAAAACCACAGCTTCCCAAAACCTCTGCTACAAGTATGTGCTGCAGAAAATTATTCAACATGGCAGCTGGCTTCATCTCCATGGTGACATTCAGCTCATTACAAGGTCATTACAATAAAATGACCATGGCTGGCAATCTTGCTCCCAAGAAGCATCTGGCATTATGTCAGTACTCAAGTGCCACTGCAGATACTGTCCTCTTTTAATATTCAATTAAACCTCACTCCAGAAACCACACTGCATGCCTCCAGTTCATTTAAAGGGAAGCCCTTGTCCCTATTGAATGAAGCTATCTCTTGAGCAGACCCATGCTTGTTCACTCCTTCTTCAGAATGTCTTTTGGCTTTGCTTCTCTGCTGAAATTTACCTCTGCCTCAGACATGACTTTCTTCTTGTGTCAGAGATAAGAACCTGGACCCACCCGTCCAGCACAGTATGACAGCAGTGGTATGGGCAGCGTATTAAGAATCACAGGAACAAGAGCAGTGACAGCTTGCTTAGTCAGCTTCTTTCTGAAGGATCTGTCCAAGCTTCTTAACTTCTCAAAGTGTCTATTTTCTTATAAGTAAAGTAAAGTGAACATATGACTAACAAATGAGATGCTGATAAATAAATAAAATTATATCACCTACCTAGTTTGTGAGGAACCCAGTACACTTTTTTTTCAAAGTCCAATTTACTTGATGAGTCAGATGAAAGGGCATAACAATGAAGAAGAAAAAGTATTGATGACGGCAAAACACTTCGCGTTAATCACAAGACATGCTTTCACTAAGCTTTGCTGCACAAGCTAAGGCTGAAGGCCAGAACTACCTAGGTAGTCAAGCATTGGGGCTGGCCCTGTGGCACAGCAGCTAGGCTGTTGCCTACTTTGTTGGCGAGCCATGTAAGTGCTAGTTCAAGTCTTGACTGCTCTACTTCTGATCCAGCTTCCTGCTACTGTGACTGGGAAAGCAGCAGAAGATGGCTCAGAATTGTATCTATGAACTATATTGTTGAAAACTAAAAAAGTAAATAAAAGAATCTGAAAAATATAAAAATACATTTACCTGAATTATTGCTTGCTATCTATCTATCTATCTATAGATGATAGCCCAAGCACTTGGGTCCCTGCCATCCACATGGGAGATCTGGATGGAGTTCAGGATCCTGGCTTCCAGGCTGGCTAAATTCTGACCTTTGTATCATTTGGGAAGTGAACTAGCTGATGAAATATCATTCTCTCTGTCTCTTCCTCTCTCTTTATCTCTCTCTCTCTCTCTGTGACTCTTCATTTCAAAAAAATAAAAATAATTTTTAAAAAGAATAGTATTGATAAATAATCATAAATAGTAATATGTAGTAATTCAGATGCTTAAAGACTAAAAATATAAAGAAAAATTACATATTTCTTATATTAGAGATTCTTGATAAATGTGATTTTTTCTTGTTTCAATATTGATAAAATGTTTGTGAGTCAAATGATCACTTATCATGGTAGATAATATTGCAAAGATATTTTATTTCTAATGTTATTGAATAAATTTAAAGTTACCTAGATTTACAAAATAAATTGAAAGTAATATGACTTTACTCTTCAATTGTATCAAAAGAAAACTTAATAAAATTCTATTTTTACCTTCATAGTGAAGGTATAACTCATAAAAATCAAGACAAACTTGTTAAGATGCCATTCATCCTAGCAATTGTGGGTAGACGCTAAAGTGAAAGACAAATCTTATTTTTATATAATTTCTAATAGATCTGAGTGAGATAGGCTTAACATATATGAAACAAAATGCTGTGCCTTGTGTTAGGACTGTAGACAAACATCACTATGCTGTAAGATTTAAAGTATCTGTCATAGAATATGATCACTGTAAGGTTGAATTTTCAAGGAAGACTTATCCACAGGAAAACTCCTATAGGCCATTCACAGAAGAGAAAATGTTTTGTTCCCTTGGTAACTCTCTGATACTTTCAAAGAATCAGATCTATATTATATACTTAATAAACTGGCATGATTAGGATCATTTTCTGTGAAGTAGAAATACCAAAACAAAGTTCTTGCAACCCAGATGGGAAGAAAGGCATGCAAACATATAATTGCAACATTGCTTTCTCATGTAAACATATAATTGTGGCAGGCAAATTAAATACTTTCAGAATCATTTTATGTCAAAGACCAGCAACGACACTGAGGAAAGTGTGAGCAGTTTCATTCCGTATAAGGCACTCCAAGCAGATGATGTAAAATAGTGGTATTTCTCCAGGACAGGAAGAGACAATGCATTTCATCAAAGCAAAAGACCCAAAAATGTGAAATAACAATATTACACTTGGAAAACATAAGTAACTCAGTATGAATATAACATTAAGCAAGTTTACTATATAATTGGAGAAATTCAAAAGTTTCACAGTCCCTCAAGATTTTCATATAAATGGAACATGGACAAGAAAGCATATCACTCCAGGACACAGCATGGGTAAGGCATTCAGTGTCAGCAATGGTGAGTAGGAGTAGGGCAGAAAAGAGAGATGTAAAAAACAACACAAAACAAAACAAAAACTTTGGTGCAGCAGTTAAGTTGGGTCTCTTTTGGATGCCAGCACCCATAACAGAGTGCCTAGTTCAAGTCCCTGCTCCTTCCAATCTGGTTTCTTGCTAATGTGCATTCTAGGAGGCAGCAGGTGATTGATCACATAAATGAGTTCCTGCCACCTGTGTGGGAGACCTGTATTGAATTTTGTCTTCTGACTTTGACCTGGCCCAGTCCTGGCTGTTGCGACCAGTGGAGGAGTGAATGAATATAGGTAAGATCTTTCTTCATCTGTTTCCTTTCTCTGTCCTTCAAGGAAATAAAATAAAAATAAGACTAGGAATTAAAGGTATTTTATAAAGACTAGGCATTTACACATAAAGACCAGTGATTCTCTAATTTTAGTATGAATCAAAATCATTTTATTCACACAGATATTACTGGGGCCCTACCCATGGAGTTTCTGATTTAGTAGATCAGGTGTGACACTATAATTTGAAATTATAAGAAAGTTATGCTGATATTGCTGGTCCTGAAACCACATATTGAGAACTCCCGGTAAAGAAAAAATAACCTCGGAAGTAACGTACAACCTGGTGATAAAAGGTTTTAAAGCCTCATTTCAAGAATGTAGACTGAATCTTATAAACATTGACAAGTCATAATGTCTTCTGAAGTTTCATAACGTTTTTGGTTGGCAATAAATTTTAAAACATGACACTACAAACTGAGAATGGATTTACATGTTAGATGAACAATTATAAAGAATATAAAACTGGCCCCCATATTGTGGTGTAGTGGGTAAAACCACTGCCTGCAACTCCAGCATCTCATAGGGGCACCAGTTTGTGTCCCGGCTGCTCCACTTTCAATCCAGCTCCCTTCTATGGCTTGGGGAAAGTACCAGAGGATGAACCAAGTGTTTGGAACCCTGATACCCACGAGGGAGATCTTGATGAAGCTCCTGGCTCCTGGCTTCAGCCTACGCAGCCCTAGCCACTGTTACCATCTGAGGAGTGAACCCGGAGATGGACGATCTCTCTCTGCCTCCCTCTCTCTCTAACTCTGACTTGCAACTAAATAAATAATCTTTAAAAATAAAAACAAAATATAAAATCCTACATCTCCAAAATTTGGAGATAATCTGAAAAAATACAAAGTTTATTACACTGCACCACTGTTAGAAGAAGTTGGTATAGAGCTTTGGAAAGTAATTCAGCAAGACTTAGGAAATATGATTATTCTCATAACTTAAGATCTTTAATCTTTCTCTTGTGCATATCCCAAGAGGAACTCTCATTGTCGTGCATATGCAGAACTTTTAGAAGAAAATTTATTTAGTGTTGTAACAATATCTATCTATCTATCTATCTATCTATCTATCTATCTATCTATCATCCCCTATCAATCATTGTTATCATCATCATTATCATTTGTGTATCTAAATAAACCTAACGTATATAGATATGTAAAATAAAACATAAAGGTATAAGTTATTATATATGAGATTTTTAATAGATTTTTAATTAAAATGAATTAAGGATCAGAGATCAACATGGGTAAACATCAAGAACAAAATATTAAAAAAAAAGCACAATCTGATGACTTCTTTTACCATATAAATGTGCAAATACTACATATTAATTGTGAATCCACATGCACATAGCCAGTGTAAGCAGTGGAATATTCTGAATTCAGAAGTGTGACTACCTCTGAATGAAAAAATTGAATTTAAGAATACACAAGGGATTATATTTTGTCAGTAACTATTTTTTTTATTTTTTTATTTTTATTTTTTTGCCTTTAACTTTTTTTTTTAACTTTTATTTAATGAATATAAATTTCCAAAGTACGACTTATGGATTACAATGGCTTCCCCCCCATACCGTCCCTCCCACCCACAACCCTCCCCTTTCCCACTCCCTCTCCCATTCCATTCACATCAAGATTCATTTTCGATGATCTTAATATACAGAAGATCAGCTTAGTATACATTAAGTAAGGATTTCAACAGTTTGCTCCCACACAGAAACATAAAGTGAAAAATAATAGATGATTTTTTTTAAATGATGATGAAATCAGATCAGAACTATTGTCATGTTTAATCTAGATGGTAGATATTTTGGTGTTATACTGTCATCTGTGTTTGTATGCAAGGATCAGTTTTTAATTGCAAAACATGGCAATGCCCTAATGAAAATGGTGCATTAGTAACAGGAATGAGTTAAACCTATCTTGCAGAGTAATTGAGTGGGAACGACCAGCGGAAGACAGGCTATAAAAATGCCTATTGAGATGTTACTGTTCAGGTTTGCTTTATAGACACTAAATTTCTTGCTACTTCTGTGAGCTATGTGAAGAATACAGCACTCCACTTGAAGTTAATTGTCAGTAAAGTATTTTTTAAACAGCTAATATAAAGTGAAACTTCATTGATTTTATTATTAATAGTTACCCCCAGTCAACTGAAATTGTGTTTGGTTAACCTGAAAAACCTGGCAGTGCTTAATATCTTAATATCCCAGGGCAAGTGCACAGTGTGTGGGATGGAAAACCCAATAACACTTGGTTCTGTAAGGTTATTTGCAAGTAATGAAAATCATATTTAAAGATTCAAGAATTTTCCTCTGCATATATAACATTACTAACAAAATCTTCACTTGCAAAATTCATTTTATTTTTGATTTGTAGGTCATACTTATATTATTTCATATTCTGATACTATCAATGATGAAATAAACTAGATATGTAAAAAAGAAGAGAGGTAAAATGTTTCAGAAAATTAATTATGCAAATTTCTGAGGTGTTTCTGCTATTATTCCTGCCTGTTGGTTCCATTATTTACATTTTTTTTTTAACAGGCAGAGTGGACAGTGAGAGAGAGAGAGACAGAGAGAAAGGTCTTCCTTTGCTGTTGGTTCACCCTCCAATGGCCGCGACGGCCGGCGCGCTGCGGCCGGCGCACCGCGCTGATCCGATGGCAGGAGCCAGGAGCCAGGTGCTTTTCCTGGTCTCCCATGGGGTGCAGGGCCCAAGCACCTGGGCCATCCTCCACTGCAGTCCCTGGCCACAGCAGAGAGCTGGCCTGGAAGAGGGGCAACCGGGACAGAATCCGGTGTGCTGGCGCCGCTAGGCGGAGGATTAGCCTAGTGAGCCGGGGCGCCGGCGCATTATTTACATTTTTCAATGGCTTTTGTGTATTATTAGTCATGCTATTATTGGTAAATATTAAATAATTGATTATCAGATTTCAGTGATTTTAAACCTTGCCAGCAACTTGTGAATACTGAAATCAGACAGATAAATCATTAGTATTAACTGGTTTATATACTAGACAAATCTCATTGAGGCTTTCTTACCATTGTCAGTCTTTCTCTGTTAAGTTACCTTCCACGTTAGCAAAAATCACTTTGTCTTAATAGTTGTTGCAGAGGTAAGTAGTGCTGTAATTTTATTTTAAGCTTATCAAATAGAGCACTCATGAAAGCAAATTCTGTTACATAATCACATAATGCATTTCGATACCTACCATACATTACTGTAAACTCTCAGCTCATTTGGAGTAATTGCAAACCTGCTTTTCTATTTGAATTTTCCTTACCATTTTAGAAAAAATGGCTGTAATAGACATCAAAGTAATTTCCATGGTGCCTGATAGTCAATGAATGTTTGCAAACTCTAAGTTCAATGTGATGAAATGCAATTATTAAGATGCTATGAAAATGATGATGATGATGATGATTTGAATGCTGAAACCAGCATTGATCCTTGGATATTTAGGCTGAATTGAATACAAATTGAATTACACACTTTGACCTGATCATTCATTTAATTATCTGTATTACAAAGCATGTTTACATAACTGTAGATAAATAATCAAAAGGAAATTCTCGTGTATGGCAGCAGAGTGTGGAGGTGCGGACGTGGACCTGGGGACTAAACTCCTAGTGTTCAAAGCCTGGCTCTGTCACTCACCAACTGTATAACCCAAGCATGCTATGCGGTCTTCTCATGCCTCAGCTACTCACTGTAAAAGAAGGCTAATGATAGCACCTACCACCCAGAGTTGATTTGAGAATAAATGACTCAATAGCTGTAAAGTACTTAAAACTACCTGACAAGCAGTAAATACCAATTATGTGTTTGTTAGATAAAATCACATAGAATAAAAACAACCCAGTATATGTGCATCTGATGTTAAGATTATGGGCCTTGGTATTAAGCAGATCACTGAACTCTTCTTCTTCAGTTTTTTTTTCTTTTTTTTTTAATATTGAAAGGAAAACATACACACACACACCAAGATAGATAGACAGACAGGGTGAGGGAGGAAGGAAGAAAGGTAGAGAGAGAGAGAGAGAGAGATCTTCCATATGATGGTTCACTCCCCAAATGTCTGCCATAGCCAGGTCTGGGCCAAGCTAAAGCCAGGAGCCAGGGATCGCATCCCAGTCTCCCCCAAGGGAGGTAAGGGCCTGATTCCTGGGGCCATCTTTGCCTTCCCACGTGCAGTGGCAGGAAGCTGGGTAAAAAGCGCAGGAGCCCAGACTTGAAGTGGCACTCTGATGTGGGGTACTAGCATTGCAAGCAGAAGCTTAATCCACTGCACCATAATGTCCCAATATAGAATTCTGAAAACGATACCACATTCACATAATTTTTATCTCAGTATCCTGACTCGACCCTGCAAGGCCCGCGCACTGCAGAGATGGTGGGCAACAGCGTTCTTCCATAAGAAGCACCGGAGACAAGTTTTGGTGAACATGTCTACTTTATTAATGACCATGCACACTTTTTAATAGGCAGGCAGAAGGGGCGGAACTAATTCAGGGTAACACTAATTCTATAGGATAGAACCCATATTGGCGCTGCTATGCTTCTCCGATCAGCTTGAAGGTCACGTAGCTAGGATAGCTTTCCAGGTGGTCCTGATGGGCCTGGGCCACACCCGGGAGCTGTTTACCGATTGGCAATTACAGGGCCCTTTAACAGGGAGTAGGGGTGGGGAAAAGTGCCTGGGGCTCCCACTGCCCACCAGCAGTCAGGTTGTGGGGTCCTTCCTGGGAGGCATGGTGTGCCATGCCCTCAACCTCCTGCAGGCAGACTTCCCACCAGGTACAGTATCAGCCACATCAGTATATTGTTATTATTGTTCTATTTTTATTATTGTTGCTAATCTCATACCATGGCTAATTTATAAATTAACCTTTATCATGGCTATATATGTAGAGGAAAAACATACAGTATCTAGATTTCAAGCAGCCAGTGGGAGAGCTTAGAATGTGCATCTTAGAAATAAGAGGCACTATTGTGGTCAGCTTCTGAAACGGCTGCACCAAAACACATTTTTTGGAGCTTGACATGGAAGGACTAGGTTTGAATGAGATGGCACCATCCTTAATATCATAACAGCATAGAGGTTCAAGTTTGTAGTCAATGTTATTTCAATTCATTCATTCATTTATTAGAGAGAGAGAGAGAGAGTGAGTGAGCTCATCCACTGGTTGACTCCTTGAATGGTCATGGCGGTAAAAGGGCTGAAGGCAGGAGCTGAGAACTCAGTCCAGGTCTGTCTCTCCCCCTCTTCGTGGAGGAACGACACAGGACCCTGCACTGTTCTTTTGTCTGCTCGGCCCTCCCCGGGTTTGCTGCTGATTCTTCCCGGGTTGGCTACCGTCCCTCCACCTCCGTGGAGGGGCGGGCCCCCTGCCACCTTCCCCACTTCCGCGGGGGAGCGGCACACCGCCGGCCGGCTCTCTCGGGGGCTGCACAGGTGTTCCTTCAGATAGATGTTCCTGGTGCATGCCGTCTCTCTCCTCCTTTATAGTCCTCCTCCGCCAATCCCAACTCGGCTGCCCACATGCCGAGTACGCTGCTCTCCTCCAATCAGGAGCAGGATCAGCTCCTGGAGGTCATCACTCAAGTTGGCAAGAGGCAGCTGCGTAGAAGCTGTTTTCTCCTCTCCCAGCGCCATATTGTGGGAGAGCAGATGCATAGAATAAGTCTTAATTCCAGTAACTTAGTCCAGTCCAGGTTGCTCCCCACACAGGTCTGCCACATGGCCGGCAGAAACCCAATCACTTGAGGCATCACTGCTGCTGCCCAGGGTCTGGGAGGCAGGAACCAGGGTTGTAGGTAGAACTCAGGCACTCTGTAAGGGCACTTGGGCATCTTACTCCTGTCTTAATCACCCCTATTTTAATTGCTAATAGTAAATCAGGCTTAAAAAATGTAGGTAAGCATACTTAAAGAATAATTCTTTTTTTCAGTACTTTTTGAATTGCATATAAGATATTATATACTCTGTTAAAAATCTAATTTTATTAAGACTTGAAGGTGTATAACTTATTGCTTTATAAGTCAATATTAAAAGCCACAAAGTGTGTCTTATTTTTTAGAAAATGAGTATAGCAGCCATGTATCTATAATGTGAAACATCTGCTGGAGAGAATACACTTCCTATGCTTCTAACAGTAACTTACTCCTTTCACTGTATCACATTTTGCCGTTTTTTAAAACTTGAAAGCTTTAGTGTCTCTTCAATCCTAACCCATGCCAAGGTATAGTAGCAAAGCAGAGTCATTAAGGTGTTTATGATAGTTTATACTTGTGTTATAAAGAACCCTATTCTATGAGCATATTATTATTTCAAAAAAAAAAAACTGAGAACACATTACATACCAAAATGTTTCAAGAAAATATTGTGATTTTCATTTTTTCACATTTTAAGGAGTAATGAATTGGAAAAACGATATAATTTTAGAGCTAAAAGTGATCAGTTACCTGACACAGTGTCCTGATTTTTTAAAAAATAAAATAGCATTTTTTCTTCTCTCTCTGTAACTCTGACTTTCAAATAAATAATCTTTAAAGTATAGGATAACCCTGTTTTCAAAAGATAATATTATGTTCCCAAATCCATTATCATATTTTGTGGTACAGTTAAAACTTTTGTCTAAGAAATATCATTTTGCATTCACATGTGGTTGAAATTTCCACTCTAATATTTGAGAAGAAACCATAAATGTGTTTTCCAAGATGGAGCTTATAAACAGATAACTTTCTTTAAGAGGTAAAATAGAAGCATGTTTTGGAATAAGACAAAACAATTTGGGTTAGAAGTTTTCCCAACAGCTTTTAGAACAAGTAAAGAGAAGCCAGCCTTCCAATATCTCAAAGCAGGTACTACTGTGTTGTGACAGTTCTGTATTTACAGCCCACAAAGTAGTAACTGTTACATACTATTTTTTCTTATGAAATATTAAGCCAAAAGGAAAATTATATATAAATTAAGTTAAAATAAACATAACTTGATAGGTTTTTGGGACATTATGGTTTTCCCTTAACTTCTAAAATTTTTTTGTTTATGAAAATAAAAAAACAAACATGTAACTAATTAAAGGAGTTTGTAAAAACATGTTTTTAATATATGTTCTATTTTTAAGGAATTTAAACTACTATTGTGGAAAGACCCAAAATAAAAAAAAAACCATAATAATACATCTTGTCTCTATACTTAGGCTCTGGAAAGTATTTAAACAAAGATCATAATGACAGTCCCCTTCACTTTTGGCTTTGAGAGGACATAACTCATGTTGGAGCCATATACAAACACCTAGAAAAGATTCAGAGCAAATTAGAAGTAACTGAAAATTCAACCTGGAACATAAAGTCAGGATATCATAAGGGGATTACTTTAACATATTATTCAGAAAAAGTCCCTCATCACAAGGATATATCACTTCACCAGAAATCAATGCAAGTTGTTGGAAACCTGTAATTATTCTTAAGTCAAAGAAAGTAAACAGTCTCCAAGAGTATTTTTAGAAGTTTATAATGTTTATAATTGGGCTTAAAATAATGTCTCTTGATAAAAATCTAAAAATGGAATTGGACTATATTATAACCGTTTTATTGGTGGATACCAATAAAAATATATAGCCAGAAAAGTCAACATAGGTAGCAAATACATTAGAGGGTACAGCATAATTTTGTACACTGTGGTCTGAAATATGTCATAATCTTTACAGAAGATATAACAAAATCCTTGGTTGGTAAGGATATCATTTTATCTTAAGTGTGTAATTGTCCAGTGATTTACCTAATCTAAACCATAAACGAATGGGAGCTAAGAAAACTATAAGCTAAAGAAGTAGACAGAGAGTCTATAATATAGAAGGTAGACACTGTAAAAATGAAATGACCTGCTATCTCTTATCAGCTAAATACTATTACATCTACAATATGCACATATTATTATGTATCATAAAAGCAATTTAAGTTGCTTCTCTACAGAAGTCACGAGGATTTGTAAAGTCAAGTTGATTTCTTTCATTTTCAGGGAATGAAAATCATTAGACACTGTTTTTTTTAACTAGATATTGTTTAAGTGACTACATGTTTGATTATCATATAGTTCTTCTTTTAGAGGAATAAATATCTAGGAACCAACAAAAATGAAAAGAATGCCAATTCGAGCTGGATATATATTCTTAAGGGATTTTAAAATTATGCACTTCAAAAACTTTGCACACATTAGTTGAAAACATAAAAACTGAAACCTACCTAAATATATTCAGTTTATCTGTAAAATTCTAGTGTAATTTTATGAATTTTCATATACTTTCCATAGATTTGCCCAAATTATCTAGTATACTACACAAAATTTTCTAATTCCCAAAATGTCTAGTAATAGCTATTTTGATCATTCAAGGCCTATAAATCACAAAATAAGCACAATAAATATATAACATAATGATGTTGGAGTGTTTATAAGGATTACATTCTCTTGGCTTAGTAGGGCAGATCTATTTAAAACAAGACTTTTCTACAGACACAAGGAAAATTATTTAAAAATAGTTAAGAGGAAAATAGCCATCTCATTTTCAATTCAAACAGACAGTATCGGATGCTAAGTGCTACATTAATGTCTAAATTATGCAGAATACACTTATCTCCCCTTTCTGCCACTAACATAATTTGTAATGCAGTAATAGTCATCATCTATCAGAGACAAGATGAACATAAATGCCTCTCATCCTCTCTCTGTGGACACTTTGGAGAGGCCCATGCCATCGGGTAATAGCAAGCTTTCTTGTTACATACATTTCATGGAGTGAATGACATGAGTAAGTGGAGCTCTACACACCACAATTGGGACTAATGTGTAAGGGAGCTGTTGAAACTAAAAGCAAATGTGTTACTCCTTCTCCACCAAAAATCAAAAATTGCAACTGGATAAATTGTGGTAACCATAAGCTCCTATAAATTAGGTTTTCTCAGTTTTGACACTAATATTTTGTCCTGGATAATTTTTTGTTGTGGAGGACTATTCTATGCATTGCAGTATGTTTAGTAACATCTCCGGTCATGATGACTGAAAATGTCTATAGAAATACCCTAAGGGACATAAAATTGTCCCTATTCAGCACCACTGTTTCATATAAAATGTGCTAAATCCAAATGGTTCTCATATTATATTCACATACATATTTTGCTTTGGTTATTAAAAATTGGCACCACTATATGATCAGATGGTAAAAGCCTATGGAATGTTTACTGTATTTTATAGATAAATAGGATATAAATAGTGATGATAAAATATATCATGTGAGTTTGATATACTAACAATTCAACTTTATGAAATTTTGATATCTGCAATTAATTTAGGACAATTATATTTGATTTTTTCCTTTATATGTAAAAATTAACCTTGAAATGAGTAAGGTTAGATGATATGGATATAATATAATAATAAATATATTAAATATATGATCATAAATATATGAGAAATAAAATATGAGAAAATACAAATAAAGAAGGAGCACACAGTTGAAAGAACTACTCTAAAAGGAGAAGGAAAAATGCAAGTTGGTGAAAACACTTCTCAAAACTGTTCTTTCAAGAAAAAATTGTCTTAGAGCTTATTTCTGAGAAATTTTAAGTATTATATGATAGACTATTTTTTGTATCATGTAAACAGTTTATTCTGCTTGGATAAGACAGGAAAATTATGCAGTGTTGTTGAGTAGTTAGAATCCTTAAAGTAAATGGCAGAGAAGTTTTAGTAAGTTAAAAGAAATTTCTTAACACGAAACAGACTTGTAATTCATTAATGTCAAAAAACATCTTCTGCAAATACTATTTACGACTAAAACATTCTTACAATTTTTCGAGGTGAAAATTTTTTGAGATGAAAGACAAAGTAGTAGTTGAAGTGAGATAATCATATCACAGTTTCAAATTCGCAAATGAAATTCTCTGCCTCTCAAGAAACTAAAATGCAGTGGAGATAGGAGATAATTGTTTCGAATTACTTATTAAAGGCATATAAATTTCAGACATGCTTTCATCTTTGCCCACAAGCTTCCCATGGTGGTTTTGGAGCAACTAAAAAGAATTTTTAACCTGAATATGATTTTATCTTCATTATTAGAGGCCACTTGTAAATGCATTTTTGTAGGTTGCCATGTATTGCAATTTTACAATTGGAGATTAACAACATTTCTAGAATAAGGAACGAGGAGTCATAAATACTGATTAACTTAACTTTAACTTTCACAAAATCTTCTATTATTTGTAGCTTCTTCTACATTATTTGATTTCCCTATTTAAAAGATTAAACTTGTATGGTTAATATTCAAATAAATAAGTAAAAGTTTAATATAATATACTTAAATAAATTATAATTGCAACATTTGGAATATGTCTTATATAATTCTCTCAAGTTACCTTGCATGGCTAGCAGGAAAAAATTACTGCGATTTCATATATGAAAAATGATAAGCATAACTACATAAAAGGTTGTCATAGAGTTAGTAACTACAGGAGTTTGGGACTAGAATAAAAACCAAGTAATGTGTTAGAGTGCTTTGAAATTGATAGAAAAAAACATACGAATGTTAGTATTATAATACTTTGGCCTCCACAATACTGCCAAGTGCTATTTGAGAAAAGTTCCTTTATTGTCTATCATGTTTTATCTTCTCTGTATGCCTTCTAGCATGCTTTTGCTTTGATATGAAATATTTTCTCTTTCCTCTGTGATCTTATCTTCTGTTTCTTTCTACCCACACTTCAAGAAATATGTTGTTTGCAAGATCTCTATTAATAATTTTTTGGGGCAATGGCTTGGAGATTTCTTTCCACTCACGTTCTAGAGCTTTTAGAATCATCACATTTGATCTGAACCTAGTTGCATTGCATACTGTGTTATTTGCTGTCAGTTTAAGTGTTTTTCTTATCTCAATTGCATTGTAATTTGTTTGAGAGAGAGACACAATTGTTTCTAGCTTTTATATTTCCCAGAGTAATTTTATGCATAATATTTGTGCATGGATATATATTCAGTGATTCATTTTATACAGATCTTTAGTTGTTCATTATTCCTATTTTGATGATGAAATGCCATGATTATAATTTACTTATTGACTATACTATTTTAAACTTGTTGGATGACCCTTTAATCAACTCCTGTTAACCTCCCATTTTGGCAACAGTTCTTACGTAAGTGTGCGCGCTGTATAGCTAATATTTTTAGCTATAATAGCTATTTCAGCTGCATAGCTAATACTCTTTTACCTTCTTTAATAGGTTACCTTACAATGGAAATATTATGCATGAAGAATATTTATAAGCCATATATAATTCTAAGATATTTAATGATTATGATAGTAGAAAGAATTTTTCATATTAGACAGTTGGAGAAATTATTTTTGTTAAGCAAGTGCTTTCTTATCATTAAATTATTGCTTTAACTTGAATGCCTAGAACAAACTTCTAGTTTAAGTTGGAAAATCTTATTTTAAAATTAATTAATGTGTTTGAAAGAGTGAGAGAGAGAGAGAGACAGAGACAGAGACAGAGAGACAGAGAGAGAGAATCTTCCATCTGCTGGTTCACTTCCCAGATGGCCACAACAGCAGGGGCTGAGCCAGGGCAAAGCCAGGAGCTAGGAGCTTCTTCCAGGTCTCCCCATGGGTGGATGGAAGGGGCCCAAACACTTGAGCCATCTTTGGTTGCTTTTCTTAGGCCATTAGTGAGTAGCTAGATTGGAAGTGGAACAGCTGGAACATGAACCAGTGGCCACATGGGATGCCTACATTGCAGATGGCAGCTTTACCTGTCATGCCACAACACCAGCCTCATAAGTTGAAAAATCTTAATAAATTTGCTTATGTTTATTTAAAAGTATGACTAAAATGAAAGTCCAGCATAGTAACCATCATCATCATCATCATCATCATCATCATCATCGTCAGTGTACTCCAAAAAATCTTTAAAAAAACTTAGGATTCTTATTCTGACTCTCAAAACACAAGATCATACATGCTCATGGAGATTGCCCAAGTTTATTTCTAACTACCCAGATAATGATATTTGAGGGTGATGTTTTATTCAGAGGATTGCTTCTAATTTTTCAGAAGTAATAATTGCTGTTATCACTAATAAAATTATATGTTATCAGTTATTAAGTTCCAAGGAATCTACTCTCTATAGGAATATACAATTTAAATCTTAGTTCTACATTTTATTACAAAGAGTCTTCATCACAGTATACAAAAAATATTTAGGATCACATATGCACAAAGGATTAACTTTTTAAAAATTCTATAAATTTCTCATGGCCTAACATTATTATCATATATTAAGCATAGCTTCTCACTAATGGGAGACATAAACATATTTCAAATTTTATGTTAAATCACTTTTTTTTGGACAGGCAGAGTGGACAGTGAGAGAGAGACAGAGAGAAAGGTCTTCCTTTTTTGTTGGTTCATCCCCCAATGGCCGCTGTGGCCAGCGCACCGAGCTGATCTGAAGCCAGGAGCCAGGTGCTTCCCCTGGTCTCCCATGGGGTGCAGGGCCCAAGCACTTGGGCAATCCTCCACTGCACTCCTGGGCCACAGCAGAGAGCTGGCCTGGAAGAGGGGCAACCGGGAAAATTACTTTACTTTTTGGATAACTGCAGTAATAAATGTTCATGGTGGGATGCGAAAGAGAAATTTAAGTTAGAACTTGGGAGCTGAATGCTATTCAGCTGATTCAGATTCAGATAAGAAAATTTCAAGTAGGGAACAATGTCAACGGAGAATTGATATCAGATAGTATGAAGCATCTGGGGGACTTAAGGAAACTCAGTGCTGTTGAATGGTTGAGTGGGAGGCTGGAAGTGAGGTGGGTGATAAGAGTAAGATAATAAGGGCCAATTTTTTTAGATCTCCTTTGTTACTTAATATTAAAGTTCACCATTATTTTGCTGTAGTGTTAACAATAGGTTGAAATAAGACAAGTCTTCAGGTTAAGTGATAAAATAAATGTCCACAACAAGATGATGTAATAAGAAAAACATTTTTCATTTGCTTGTTTATTTGTTTTACAAGTTATGTTAGGCAACATGAAAACACAGTGATGTAGCCCAGACTTTCGTTTAGGCCAAGGATATGGATTTTCATAACATTATTGAGGAGAGTTCATAATGTTTGTGAAAATGTAGAATTTAAAATTTAAAAATATAAATTTAATTTTCAATTAAGATGAAAATAAATAATTAAAAAAACTGTGGATTATATTCCTACATGTAAAACACAAAACTATAAAAACAGAAGATAACAGAGGAGAAAAGGCAGAGAATTGTCAGTTCTTCTTGCCTTACAACGAGGAGGAAACATTAATTAAGTTCCAAAATAAGTAGGTCACCTTTAAAATATTGAGATAATTATTGTGGGTGAGACAAATCACATTTAGGTTTTAGCTGACTTTAACATAAAATTAAATATATAAATTTAATACTGATGGTGGTAAAATGTTAATTTCAAAACACTTTATTTATTTTAATTAAAAATAAAGAGTCATAGAGCAAGCAGTTAGTCCAGTGGTTAGGACACTGGCATCCCACATCAAAGTGCCTTGGTATGTTTCCTGACTCCAATTTCCAACCAGTGCAGAACTTTGAAGGTAGTAGTGATGGCTCAAATAACTGGACTCTTGCCACCAATGTGGGAAACCTGGAGTGTACTCCCAGTTCCTGGCTTTGGCCCTGCCCAACCCCAGGTGTTACAGCACTTGAGGGTGAGTCAGTGGAGGTGAGCTCTCTGTCTCTCTGACTCTCAATAAAAAAGAATAAGGCAATGTCAAGTGGTGTAGCAATTTCCACAGAGCCAGATAAAATCAACATGAGATATTTCTTTAAATTTGATTACAGTCATTTCAACTTTGAAAAGTGATATAAACATTTCTAAAGACTTCATTTTATATATTATCATTTATTAGAAGCTAAACATAATGTAAGTTTGCTTGATGACTTTTTATTCCTGTAAATAATTATGGACTTTCTATTCTGCTATATTATTTGTAATTGATAGAAATTACATGAAATTATTCTTCATTTTCATAATTTCAGTTCATCAAAACTTCAAAAATTCTCTATTACAGCTCATAGAATTAAAGTGCTTTATCTCATCCTGAATTCAGGCCATGTGACGTACAGTAGAACAGGGAGCACACTGATATAGTCATGCTTTCTAAATGGGCAAGTGCCTACAAGTTGTGATACTTAGAAATGTTCATATGAATCTGACTTGGAGCCAAGCTCTGCTGGATTTTATAATTTAACAACAGTTATTTGAATACAATTAATTTTACACTTTAAGGTTCCTCACATAATTACTTAATTAAATTTTTGTACAAATAAGTATCATAAAATTAGTATTTAAACATTCAGATTGTAAGTTTTATATGAAAGCTATAATCAATAACCTTTTTATAATGATGTTATTGTAATAATGCCTTTTTGGATTTCATCAACTCATTTTCTTTTGTGGTATAACAAATTGCACCAAATAGTGGCTTAAAACAACACACATTTATTATCTTACAGTTTGCGTGGTCAAGAGTCTGGTCAGAGCTTAACTTGATCCTTCTCTTGGATCTCACAAAGCTGCAGTGAAGGTGGTAAACAGGGTAGCATGCTCATCTGGAGCTTAGGGTCCTCTTCCAGGCTCATTTCAGTTCTTAGCAGGATTCATTTCCTTGTATTTTGGGGACCTGATGCCCTGGTTCCTAGATCCAGCCCTTTGCACTAACAGACCAGAAATAGCCATTGTTTCTTCAGGGCTAGAAGGTGAGCCTCTTTGCTACATTGAATCTCTTCTTTCAGGAAATGCCTGGCGTCACCCTCTTGTAAAATTTTTATTTGTTTGAAAAGCGGAGACATAAGACAGTCAGAGAAAGAGAAAGGAAACTTCATTTACTGGTTCACTTCCCAATTGCCTGCAAAAGCCATAGTTGGGCCATTCTGAAGCCAGAAGCCAGAACCCACTCCCATGTGGGTGGCTCCAACCATCACCTGCTGCCTCCAATGGTGCACATTGGCAGGAAGTTAGAATCAGAAGTGCAGCTGGAACATGAATCCAGGAACTTTGATAAGGGATGCTGGTATTCCAGTGACATCTTAACTGTTTTGCCAAACACATGCCTCTGGATCCTCTTTTAGGAGGCTCATCTGCTTAGCTCATGCACATCCAGAATAAGATTTTTAATTTTAAACCTTAACTACAGCTGCAAAACACCTTTACCTTTTGCCAAATGCTATTGGTTAAAAACAAGGTTAGTTTTCTGTGTTCAGACAAAGGGAAGAGATTATACCAAGGTGTGAACGCTAAGGGAAGCAATCCTTAAGTCCAACTAAGAATTCTGCAAGCCACAATTATTAAGAAAAGCCATCCTATTCATTCTGCTGTTCCATTGCATATGGCAAGATGGGAATATATAGCTCAACAATATTTTGCCTAAAATAAAATACACTCTCTAAATCCATAATATTTCCTTCTAGCTAACATTTTATCCCAATTTTAGAATTCATTAGGTTATTATCATATATTGAACTAAATTACACAATTGATTGGTTTTTAATTATACTAATCTACAGTGATAATCAAATCAAGGTTCCAGATTCACTTTTCATAATCTACATGTTGATTGCCATTTTCTTCATACCACGAACTGAGAAACTGAGCTATTCTTGAGTGCTCTTGTTTCTTAATATTTAATCTCACTTACTGCTAGTACACTTTGGGTGACATCTTTTCTCTCTGTTCCACTATTTTCTGGATAAGTAACATGTACATGGTGATAACATATATCCAGAAAATATATATATATTTTATAAAATGTAGAAAACATTCTATTTATTTTGTACTTCCTCTCTTCATTTAGTCCCACAATAGGCAAAAATAAACGCCTACTGTGCAAGCACTTAAAATATAGTACTATTCCTGGCTGAGCTGTGTCCCCCAGAATTCATTTGTAGAATTCTTGAGTTTGGCGCCTTAGACCACTCGGCCATCCTGACACACCATTTGTAGAATTCTAAACCCTGAGTAGTTCACAATATTTTGGAGAACATGTCTTTATTATAGAGATGATCAAGTTACAATGAGGTTGTCTGGGTGTGCTCTGATCCAATATGTTTACTGTCCATTAAAACAAGAGAAATTTGAATCTTGAGACATGCAATGACAGTGTGAAGAGGGGGAGAGCAACCCTAGACACACCAAGGGAAAAGGCCTGGGACAGCTCCTTCCTTCACAGCTCTCAGAAGGAACTGGCCCTGCCTGTACCTTAATCTCAGACTTCAGAACTAGGAGACAACAAATTCCCCTAGGTAAACTTTCTGCCCCCCAGCCAGTTTGCTGTACTTTGTTGAGGTAGCTCTAACAAATGACTGCAAATGCATATGTCCTCAACTTAGGAAAGTTTGAATTACCATATTTCAGCTTTACAGTGCTGTGAAAGTCATAGATATGTGGAAGACACCATGCTTAGACTCCTGATCTTTTCCCAGGCTACCCATATGCAGTCTGGTGCTCTCACTTGATGCCGGATAGCAGGCAGAGGTAAAGGACTGGTACTCAACAGTGTGCTGTGTCGCTGAACTCTGCTGTTGGGTAGGATAGATGCAGTAAATGCATATTAGACATAATATTTTCAATTTACAATCAGTTTATCTGGACATAACCACATTGTAAGCTAAGAAGTATCTGTTCTTTAACATTGGATTCTCTTGTGGTTATTTGCAATAACGGTAATTTTAGGAAGCCAGAAGCTGCGAGAGACTTCTATATTGTCCATGAGACATAGTCTTCCCTTTTACTTTTATCACCTCTTTATTATGTGCTATACTTCATCAGCTGTTGTTTCAAGACCATAATGCAGAAATTGTGTATAACCTATTGGTTAAAAACTCAGATATAGAGCCAGACTTCCTAGATTGAAATTTTGACTCTAATATTTGCTAACTCTTTGTTTTATGTAATTTACTTTATCTGGATATGCAACACAATCTAATTTGTAAGACCTAATACAA
The DNA here is from genome assembly GCF_964237555.1 of Oryctolagus cuniculus. NCBI lineage: Eukaryota > Metazoa > Chordata > Mammalia > Lagomorpha > Leporidae > Oryctolagus > Oryctolagus cuniculus. The sequence continues at coordinate 88,371,861 of NC_091442.1, forward strand.
AATGATTTTTTAACAAAAGGTAGAAAAAATTATGTTAAAAATACTTGAAGGGCCAGCACTGTGACACAGATATTAAATCAGCCACCACATGCAATGCCAGCATTCAATACGAACACTGGTTTGAGTCTCAAATGCTCTGCTTCTGATACAACTCCATGCTCACGAGCCAGTGAAAGCAGCAGAAAGTGGCCCAAGTATCTGGGCTCCTGTCGCCCATGTTGGGGACTCAGATGGAGTTCCTGGCTCCTGGCTTTGACCTGGCCCAGCACCCGCCATTGTGGCCATTTAGGGAGTGAACCAGCAGAGGGAAGATCTTTCTCTGTGTCTCCCTCTCTCTCTAACTCTGCCTTTCAAATAAATAAGTATTAACTATAGTTTAATATATTTTATTACTTAAAATGTAATAGAGGTAATTATTGAAACATGAATAACAACACAAATGTAAAAACTGTAACTAATATTTTGGGGTTATAATTTTACATAATAGAAAAATAATAACACTTTATTAATTCAGTTCCTTGATTGATAATAAGATTATTCTGGTTCACTGTTCTGCAGTTTCATTTATTAAATAATCAAAATATATCATTACAAAAACTTTATTTCAAACAATACAAAGTGATATTCAGTTGTTTCTGGCAAGTATGAATAGTTCTGATAATTTTTAATTTTGATAACAATCTTTGTGATCATGTAACTACCAGAGCTCTTAAGAGTATTTTTATTTCTTAACACAAGTCAATTTCATGTAATTTTGAGGTTGATTTTAAACAAATTTACAAAATTATATCTCCTCTGACATTTTATGTAACTTGTATAATCAATTTAAGAAGTCAAAAGTGGATTTATGATTCTGTTATTGCATCTTATTTCTCTACCTTCAATCACAAGAAAAATTAATTAAAATTCTTTTCCTGTTAAATATTGGTTTATCTGAAACTTTATATAGGAATCATGTTCTTTTCTGTCCAATGTGATGATTTTTACTTTTAATTTTTATTTTCAAGATTGTGGGTGTATGTTTCCAATATTGTGGGGGTTTTCAAAACTGGAAATTGCAAACTCTGATGAATTCTAACTACCTCTTGTTGTATATTATTGCAATGTTTACTTTGTCATAATTCACTGACACAGTATATTCGCTGCACACTGACAGCTCTTGTCTAGCCCTTGAGTCAGAGGGTTAATATTTGTGCATATGCCACAAAAATGGACTCTGGGTATGGAAGGTCCAGTCATACTCTCTCCACAAGGTCTAGTGCTGCCCATTCATGCAGACTGCCCTGTCTTTTGCAATTGGAACTGTCTCTACTTCTTCTACTGCTTATCATCATGACTGCCAATCTTGGCCCAGATCATACCTGGCAATCTATGGAGGCCAGGGTACTCTACCCTCACTGACACCTATGCCAGGGTGCTGGGTTACCAGGCCAATTGCTTAATGCCCCTTATGTTGTAACCATAGATCTGGGTGTGTGCTTGCTCATATAGTTCCAGGCCTATCTCCCTTGCTCACTTGCATGTGCCAAGTCTCAAAGACCTTAAGTGAAGATCAATGGTGTAATTATTAAACTTAAGGTGGACATTTGGCATAGCAATTAAGATGCTACTTGGGATGTCCACAACCTGTATAGAAGTGCCTGTGTTTGAGTGCTGGCTCCACTTCCACTGTCAACTTTCTGCTAACGAGCACCCTAGTAGACATCAGGTGATGTTTTAAGTACTTGAGTCTCTAGTACCCATGAGGGAAACTCAGATTGAGTTCTGGGCTCCTGGCTTCAGTCCAGATGATTAAGGCACATGGGCGAGAGAAACATCAAATGGAAGATCTTTGCCCTTTAAAAAATATTTATTTTAAAAAATTAAGAAGAAAAGGTAAAATTATTAAACTTTCAAGGTAGCAACAGTAGAGTTTAAATCAAGTGCAGGGCCCTTCTGAGAGTGAGACCCTATGCTTTAGTGTAGGGGCCACATGCTAATAAACAGTATCCTGTCCGTGTTTGCAAACTAACCAGTAAGATTAGAATAAGAACATCCACTTTATAGAGCTGATAATGATGCTAAATGTGATTATATACATGAAAAATATTTATCAGTGTCTGATTCATGGTAAACACTCTCTTCCTGAATTCTTATTTTAATGACATGGAAGACTCAGCCACTACATCAGTGGAATTCATGGTTTACTGAAAGAAGAAAGGCATGAGAACAGCTCATAATAATGATGTAATAGACAAATATCACTGGGCACTGAGAATATAAAAATTCCTTATCTATATAGAATATGTAGAGGTGAAATTGGCATGTACATAATTATAGTTCAATATGATTAGTGTTAGTTCCATATCACAGAGAAAATTTGAATAGGGAAGAACACTATATCTATTCTAAAACAAAAAGGGTGATCTACAACATAATGAATTTTGAGCCCATCAGAGACCAAAAGTTGTAAAGTTCTAGAGTGGGGCCAGCCTCTCCAAAAACACAGTGGACAGCAAACTATCTTATCTTTGCAGACTATAAGAGAAAGGAGCAGCAGACAAAACATAAATAGACATAGCACTCAATTAAAATTGAAATGAATTTTTTAAGATGAAATTGGGTTGCCTTGGGGATCTAGAATTCCTAGAAACCCCAGACATTAGGTACCTGAGCCCTTCCCATCAGCGTTCTAACACAGGACTCCATAGCGCGCTCATGAGAGATATCGTGATCAGGAAACAGGTCCTGAGAAGTCCCTCTCAGCCACACATTGCTGTGGCAGATGCAAGAGTGTTCCATGGCCAGGATTTTGCATTTTTGCAGTGATGCAAAGCAAATGTAGGGGGGTAGGGGTAGGAAGCTTGCCTAAGGTCCGCCCCTCTCACCAATACATACTCACAAGGCAGTGCTCTCATTGGTGGAGCAGAGGGAGTGTTACAGAGAGGGGGAGGGAATTCTCAGGAAACCTTGCCTCTGAAAGTGAAGCACACAGTTGGAAAGATGCCCCACCAGGAGGTTTGTACAAAGCCAAGAGCAGTCAACCTCAGCGGAAGCAGGGAGGTGCCTTCTGTATCCCCCCCTGCAGAGCTGCTCCAGCACTAGGCTCCACCCCATGCACAAGGGAGCGGCAGCCTTCAGCTGAAGGACCCAGTATTATCCACGTGCATTTTTAGGTCATGGCAGAAAATGAAAATTGAATGTCTTTTTTTTTTCTATTTGAGTTTCCTGAAACTGTTGTCCCAAAGTAGTACTAATTGAGGGATAGGCTATACACACAGTTGCTTTAGAAGAAGTGATTGTACATACAAACACACAGAATTCTAAGCATGGTGGTGTTCAGGGAAGGAGAGCATGTAGCGCGCTTCAGTGTATTTCTTAGAGTTTGCAGAAATCCTAGTGAGACAACGAGCTATCTTGGCAACATGCACATGGTGGTGACCGCAGGATATGGGAAATTCAATTCTTGTGGTGTACGGGTCACCAAATGATGATGGCTGCTAGATATCTCCAACCGAAAAATGCATTTTAAAAAGTTGGCCCAATTTTTTACTACTTTGGAGATGGTAAAATGGTGATTGTTTACTTCCATTTTTGACATTTTGTTTCCTTGTATTTTGGCCCCCAAACATAAAAAATATTAAGTATCATCAGCACAATAGGATTCACATATCACACCATATCAGTTTAGAAGTCCTTAGTAGACGATAAACCTATTCAGACATTAGTTTATTAGTTGTATTACTTCTCCTGGCCTCCAAGGCTCTAAAATAACTTCAGAAACCTGAATATAACCCTACCATTCAACCCAGCCATCCCACTCCTTGGAATTTACCCAAAGGAAATGAAATTGGCAAACAAACAAGCTGTCTGCACATTAATGTTTATTGCAGCTCAATTCATAGCTAAGACCTGGAACCAACCCAAATCCCCATCAACAGTAGACCGGATAAAGAAATTATGGGACATGTACTCTATCGAATACTATACAGCAGTCAAAAACAACGAAACCCGGTCATTTGAAACAAGATGGAGGAATTTGGAAAACATCATGCTGAGTGAATTAAGCCAGTCCCAAAGGGACAAATATCATATGTTCTCCCTGATTGGCGACAACTAACTGAGCACCAAAGGGGAAACTTGTTGAAGTGAAATGGACACTGTGAGAAACAGTGACTTGATCAGCTCTTGTCCTGACGGTTGATGTACAATGTAATACTTTATCCATTTTAGTATTTTGTTTTTGTCCTAGTACCATTGGTTGAACTCTGTAATTAACACACAATTATTCTTAGGTGTTTAAATTTTAACTGAAAAGTGATCCCTGTTAGGAATTTGGAAAACATTATGCTGAGTGAAATAAGCCAATCCCAAAGGGACAAATACCACTTGTTCTCCCTGATCGGTGACAACTAACTGAGCACCAAAAAGGAAACCTGTTAAAGTGAAATGAACACTATGAGAAACGGTGACTTGATCAGCCCTCACACTGACTGTTGATGAGCAGCTTAATATGATATCCCTCTTAGTATTTTTTTTGTTTGTTCTACTTAATACTTTTGGTTGAATACTATAATCAATACACAATTATTCTTAAGTGCTGAAACTTAACTGAAAAGTGATCCCTGTTAAATATAAGAGTGGGAATAAGAGAGGGAAGAGATGTGCAATTCGGGACATGCTCAAGCTGACTTACCTCAAACGGTAGAGTTAGAAACATACCAGGGGATTCCAATTCAATCCCATCAAGGTGGCATGTACCAATGCCATCTCACTAGTCCCAGTGATCAATTTCTGTTCACAATTGATCATAATCATAGGACTAAGAGTCAAAGGGAGCACATAAACAAGAATAGTGTCTGCAAATACTAGGTGATAGAATCAAAAAGGGAGCGAATGATCCAACATGGGAAGCGAGATACACAGCAGACCCATAGAATGGAGATGTCCTAAACAGCACTCTGGCCTCAGAATCAGCCCTTAAGGCATGCGGATCCGGCTGAAAAGCCCATGAGAGTATTTCAGGCATGGAAAGCCAAGACACTCTGGGGAAAAAAAAAAAAAACAACTTAAATGAAAGCTCTCCGCAATTGAGATCCCAGTGGAAAGAACGGGTCATCAAAGAAGGAGGTACCTTTCTCTGAAGGGAGGAGAGAACCTCCACTTTGACCATGGCCTTGTCTAAATATGATCATAGTCGGTGAACTCAGGGGGCTTCCATAGCCCTGGCAGCTCATGACAAGAGCCTAGGGTGATTACTGATGCCATAAACAAGAGTGTCAATTTGTTAAGTCAACACCAGGAGTCACTGTGCACTTACTCCTCATGTAGGATCTCTGTCCTTAGTGTGCTGTACATTGAGATTTAATGCTATAACTAGTACTCAAACAGTATTTTTCACTTTATGTTTCTGTGTGGGAGCAAACTGTTGAAATCTTTACTTAATGTATGCTAAACTGATCTTCTGTATATAAAGAGAATCGAAAATGAATCTCAATGTGAATGGAAGGGGAGAGGGAGTGGGAAAGGGGAGGGTTGCGGGTGGGAGGGACGTTATCGGGGGGCGGGGGGAAGCCATTGTAATCCATAAGCTGTACTTTGGAAATTTATATTCATTAAATAAAAGTTAAAAAAAAAAAAACTTCACCCTTAGTTGATCTCCTAACCTCTTCCAGTAATTAACACCAATGTGGGTGCATTACTGCTTCTCATACTTCAAAGGTACCCAACTTTTCTCAGTATTTCAAGTCAGATTGTTTTGTGGCTTATTTCTTCTTGGCTTTTATTTCTTGGCTAAAGTTTCCTCTCCACAGTGAGTTCTTTTTTACCATTCCATATAAAGTAGCTGCTGCCTGAAATATGTTCCTGAACCTCCCTAATACCCATCAAAGCATCTATGATGTAGGGCAGTCATTTTGATTCTTTCCTATCTTCCCCCTGTAGGAAGCAGTTCCAGGGGAGTAGGTGTCTTAGCTACTTTCTATTATATCCTACCACCTGGAATAGGTCTAGAAACAATGTTTTTCAATAAAAGAAACCTCTCAGTTTATGTTCTTATTAAACTTTATCTTTCTACCTTCTTACTACTATTACATAGAAAATATGAGTTTAAATTTTTAAAAATATATAAAGGCCCAGGATCCTGCCTCCTGTAGTGACAATGTTAATTTCCTTTTCACTTAGATGGATTAAGAAAGTGTGTGTGTGTATGTGTGTGTTTGAAATGCTAACAAAGTGATTAGAGGACCAAATTCCAAAAAAAAAAAAAAAATGAGAGACATAAGCCTGTCTCCACTTTTCTTCTAGGAGTATCTATCTGTTCCAGAAAAAGGAACTGAGAAATCAAGAATTTGCTGAGTTTTCTTAAAATTTTATAGGAATAAAAATAATTGGATTCAAATTTTGCTGTGAGTTATTGGTAAATCATCCAGTCTTCTGATTAGGACCCTGAGGGTTTACATCCATAAAATAAGGGAGAAGCATATTTTCAACTTCCAATTTCAGTCTCTAATAGTATTAAGGTCATTCCAGCTTTGATAAAGCTTTACATGTGTGAACAAATGAAAGCCTGCTTTAGAGGAAAAGAAAATTCTCCTGGATCTTAAATCCTGTTTATATAATTTTCTACTGAACCTAGCAAGCGATAGAGAACAGCCAGGAAAATGAAGAAACAGATGATGTGGCAAGAAAGCAAAAGAACTGGAGGAATAGCAAACAATTACAAATATAAGAAAAATACCTACCACAGTGGATTTAGAAAACAATGCAGGGATCGTATGTTTAGCCTAGTAGTTGAGACACCACATCCCACTTTGGAGTGCCTGGGTTTAATTCTTTGTTCTGGTTTTAACTCCAGCTTCCTGCACGCAGACCTTGGAAGTCAGCAGTCATGCTCAAGTAATTGGGTTTCCGTTACCTCCATGGGAGTCCTAGATTGCATTCCTAATTCTAACCTCTGGCCCTGGTTCAGCCCTGGACATTGTGGACATGTAAAGAGTGATTAGAGTTCTCTCAATCCAACTCCCTCTCTTTCTCTGCCTCTCAAATAAATATAGAAGTCTTAAAAATAAAGCAATCTATCTAAGGCAGACTAATCTCAAACTTAAAACATTTTTTAATTGAATTCTTACTCTTTCCTCCCAAATCTGTTCAGCTACAGTGTTCCTTATCTGTCAATGGCAATAGTGCTTCGTCTAAGGTTTTGTCCTTATCTTTACTCTTACCTCCAAATACAGGTAAATAGACTGTTTCTCATCACATCCATAGCTACCATGCTGCTACCTTATCTGACTGCTTATAGTCTAAACACAGCAGTCAGTGTGATCCTGTTTAAACAAAAATTCAACCAAATTGTCCTCTACTCAAGAGTTTGCAACAGCAACACTTGAACTTAGATTAAAAGATGAACTCCTTAAAATGTCTTATAGGAATCTATCTATACCTTCCTAAATCTGTGTCATGGCCTTGGATCCAATTTTTTTTAATTAAAGATTTATTTATTTATTTGAAAGGCACAGTTACAGAGAGGCAGAGGCAGGGAAAGAGAGAGACATCTTCCATCTGCTGGTTCACTCCCCAAATGGCCACAGGGTACTCAGATCTGAGCCAGGAGCCAAGAGCTTCTTCTGCGGCTCCCACTTGGGTGCAGGGGCCCAAGGACTTGGGCCATCTTCTACTGCTATCCCAGGACATAGCAGAGAGCTGGATCAGAAATGGAGCAGCTGAGACTTGAACCAACATCCATATGGGATGCTGGCACTGCAGGCAACAGCTTTACCCGCTACACCACAGCACCCACCCCTAGATCCAATTCTGTATCTGTAACGCAAAATATATATATATCATCTCAAAGTTTGTTGATATTGTGTGACTTACAATGTCAGCTATAACCTTGTATTTTTTTCTATAATAGACTTGTTTACACTGAGCCAAGAAATTTTCTATTGCCACTGCAAAACTAAAAAGAAATTATTTAATAAAAAATTAATTAATCACTTTTATTAAAAAAAGTGCTTAGTTTTGGAAGTAGATTAGGTTTCAATCATTATCAGTAAGGATTATGTTGATAATTATGTTATGTTATGATAATTATGTTGATAACTGCCACAAGGGGCCAGTGCTGTGGCTGAGCGGGTTAAAGCCCTGGCCTGAAGTGCCGGCATCCCATATGGGCACGGGTTCTAGTCCCGGCTGCTCCTCTTCCGATCTAGCTCTCTGCTATGGCCTATGATAGCAGTGGAAGATGGCCCAAGTGCTTGGTCCCCTGCACCCGCGTCGGAGACTCGGAGGAAGCTCCTGGCTCCTGGCTTCGGATTGGCGCAGCTCTGGCAGTTGCGGCCATCTAGGGAGTGAACCAGCAGATGGAAGACCTCTCTCTCTGTCTCTCTACCTCTCTCGGTAATTCTGCCTGTCAAATAAATAAAATAAATCTTTAAAAAAATAGCAACTTAAAAAAAAGAAACCAACTGCTCCTGTAAAACAAGTGGTACTATAAAAAATCCTGATAAAATGGAAATTGATTATTGTATGAGATAGCTTGATTAGTCATTATTTTTACTTTCATATAGTGTGTTATTATAACAATAGCCTCTCACTAGGCACCAGGTAGTAATTTTATTAATGTTTCTAAAATCTTTAGATAGTTTCAAGATAAGTAAACTTGGAAATATAAAACTATTAACCCTATTATTTTGTTTGGTTTTTGCTATTTTGTAAGTTTTAAGACAAATAAGCTTCAACGTTAAGAACTGCTTGGCTCAGGGAAGCGGCTAACTAGACTGCATCTCAGCCCTGGTTACCACACAGTTCTAAAGCCTTTTGCTCTTGACTCAATTTCATGATTGTCCAATTTTGAAAGTTGAGATTTTCCTAGAACAAAAAGTTTCCCCTGGCCTTTAAATTTTCTTTTCCTTTTCTACACAATATAAATTATGACTAGGTTTTATTTTTTTTCCTGTGCTCAAATTAGATTATGTAATTAAACTAAAATCAGAATAATGAAGTAGGTGGTAGGACAATGCTGTCTGCCCATTTTATATAAACTCTTTTTTTAGCAAGATGACTAATACATTAATAAATCCAGCAACCTTGGCTACTGTCACCATGACCTGGGCCCTCCTAGTCCACATCCTGCAGCAGGATCTCACACATCATCCACAGTGGAACTTGTGACATGTCAGTGGAAAAATGTAAACCACAGTTTGATATGCACTTCTGGGGAGGAGACTGTTCTGCCAAAAACAATTTACTTCACAATATTTCATTTCGATTATCTGCAGCATGACAACTAAAATGTTTCTTTTCTCTTATTCTGATTTGCAGAGGAAGCACAGATCAGTGTACACGGCCACCTGAGCACAGTTGCCAAGACTTTTCCTTATAAAGAGGATTATTTCTACACAATAGGGAAAGCAAGCACATTTCCTGCCTCTGCCAAATTCTGTCTCTCTACTTTGGGATGGGGAAACACCCCACTCAACGTTCCCAAATTAGATAACATTACATTATTAGAGAGGAGAAAATATTTTTAAATAAAACTCATTATAAGAAAACTATTTAAAATTTACCCCAATAGGAATGTTCATTTTTATCCAAATGTTTTAAGTTAAAAAAAAACCCATAGTATACATTGTATCTTCTACCTACCTATTTATCTTGATAACTATATTTCTGTTTAAGTGTTTAGGAAACCAATTAACTTAATTATACCATTTATAATAATTAAATATGCTTAACTTCTTAAAATTTTTAAGGAAAAAAGAAAACCTAGAAACATTTGGATCAATTAGATTAGCTAATTTTGTGTAAGGTCTTCTTTTGCAAAATAAAATAATACAATAATGCCTTACGTAAAATATATATACTCATGCAGTAATATTTACAAAAATTCCAGTCTCTATGTGCTTATAAGACTTGATGCTTAATTTAGGGAGATGAGGACGAACACCATACTTGGCTGGGATCAAAATGATAAAGATTAGCAATATTTTTTAAAAGGTTTATTGGTTTATTTGAAAGTCAGAGTTACAGAGAGGGAGGGAGGGGGAGAGAGAGATCAATCATCCCTTTCTCGGTTCACTCCCGAGATGACCATGAAGGCCACTACTGGACCGGTCAAAAGCCAGCATCCAGGAGCTTCTTCGGAGTCCCCCAGGTGGTGGCATGGGCCCAGAAACTTGGGCCACCTTCTGCTGCTTTTCCAAATTTGTTATCAGGAGCTACATAGGAAGTGGAGCAGCCAGGGCAGGAGCCAGCTGCCCTTATGGAATGCCAATATCCCAGGTGGTGGCTTTACCCTTTATGCCACAATACTGGCCACAGAAATGCTTTGTCAATAATATCTTTAATTTGCAATTTTTTTTCTGGAAAAAAAATAAAAGAAAAAGCAATCTGAAACTATATGTAATAATATAAGTTCATTCAACACATAATGATTAAATGCTAAATTTGTACCAAGCAAATTTGTTCAGTGATGATGATACAGTGCTAAACAAGAAAGTTTGCATGGTCAGATAACTTAGGACAAGTGGATATAATGAAATGTAAGGTATTATTATGGGCAGGCATTGGCATTCCTATACATTCAGTGTTTTCTAAAGTGATTAAAAGTAACGGTATTCCTTTACCCTTACCTTCACCTACACATTAAGTTGATCTTTGAAAACTGAAAGCAAACACAGAATTATTTTTTTAAGATAACGGCTTTTCTCATTATACAGGCAAAACAGGCAATATGTAGGTGGCTATCCACAGAGTTCTTAATCTTTTCTTTTGATATGATGTACTTCAGATAATACATATACACTTCCCATACATACATACATATACAATTTCCAGAACCCATGGGCAAATACATCTAGCTATCTATCTATCTACAATTCCCAAACATACATATACAATTTCTATAACCCATGGGCAAGCCAGGAAATAAGATATGTGTAAAAGAGTTCCTATTTCTGTATTAGCCTGTTTTTTTTCATATAATTCACCAAAGACACCACCACAATTATATCTCTAGCATCAAGGGACCATCTTTATTTTGCAAACATGCACAGTTTACATATTTGCTGTCATTTGAGTGGCTTGTCTGACAAGAATGGGAAAAAAATCACATCCTTAATCTATGGTTCATTTTCCTAGTTTGATTAAAAATTTCCTGTGGGCAAATAGCATATCTTATTCATCCCATTATAATAAAGGAATGCAATAGAAAAAAATCACTCTAGCAGTTAAGCAACTCATGTGTGTTCAACTATCTGTTGTTGACTATGTAACTAAAGTTTGGGGAGATGAAAACAGGATTGTACCTTAATTGTAATTAATGTATCAGAGTGAAGAGCTATGAGTTCCAAAATATGAAAGCAATACCCTGGAGATTTAGTCTGGGCATTAAGTCCTCCACAAATCATTCTTTGGCCTTCCTTTCTTTTTAATATTTTATTTCAGAATAATTTTAAATTTACAAAACAAAAAATATGGGGGCATGTGCTGTGGCACAGCAAGTTAAAGCCCTGGCCTGAAGCACCGGCATCCCATATGGGTGCAGGTTCTAGTCCTGGCTGATCCTCTTCTGATCCACCTCTCTGCTATGGCCTGGGAAGGCAGTAGAAAATGGCCCAAATCCTTGGGCCCCTGCAACCATTTGGGAGATCCAGAAGAAGCTCCTGGCTCCTGGCTCCTGGCTTCGGATCGGCACAGCTCCAGCCATTGAGGCCATTTGGAGAGTGAACCAGTGGATGGAAGACCTCTCTCTGTGTCTCTACCTCTCTCTGTAACTCTGTCTTTCAAATAAATAAAATAAATCTTTTTAAAAAATTGTGAAGTAATGATAGAAAGTGTTCCCATATACCTTTCACCCCACTTCCCCTATTATTAACATCTCACATTATTTGTCACAATTATTGAGCCATACCCAGCTTCTTCTATTTTTTATCCAAACTCCTTTTATCCCTCCCACCCCTTTTAGCCTCTAGTAATCAGCATTCTGTATTTAGATTGAGTTTGTTTGTTGTTTGCTATTGTTAACAAGCTCCCATATATAGGGAGAACATATTTTATTTGTCTTTCATTGGCTTATTTCATACAACATGACATCCTCCAGTTCCATCCAGTTTGCTGCAAATGACAGGATTTTATTCTTATTTATCTGGATAGTATTCCATTGTGTATATATACCACATTTTCTTTATTCATTCATCTGAGGAGAGGCACCTTGATTGATTTGATATTTTGGCTGTTGTGAACAGTGCTGCTATAAACATGGTAGGGCAGGTGTCTCTTTACACATGCATTCATGTCTTTAGGGTATAGACCAGCTAGTGACACTGCTGGATCCTATGGCTGTTTTGACATGGGTGAAGTGATTTTACTTTTTCTATTTTAATTTGTATTTCCCTGGTGGCTCGTGATAGTGGACATTTATTCACATAATTGTTGTTTTTTTTCCCCCCGTCTTTTAGTAACTGCTCATTTAGGTCTATCGCCCATTTTCTAACTGGATTTTGTTGTTCTTGTTGAAATTTTGAGGTGTTGATATATTCTGGATTAATTCTTTATCAGAAAGGTAGCTTGCAAAAATTTTCTCCCCTTCTGTCAGATATCTCTTCATTCTACTAATTGTCTCCTTTTCTGTACAGAAGATTTTGAGTTTGATGTAATCCCATTTGTATAGTTTCACCAGGGTTGCATGTGCTTCTAGAGTCTTATCCAGGAAATCATCACCTACATCAATGTCTTGAAGCGTTTCCCCCATTTTCTTCTAGTTTCATTTCAGAGTTTCAGATCCTACATGTAGGTCATTGATCCATCTTGAGTTGGTTTTTTGATGAGAGGTAGGGTTCTAATTTCATCCTTCTACACACACACACACACACACATATATATTGTATTTATGTATATAAACATATATACATATATAGCCAGTTTTGTCAGCACCATTATTGAAAAGACTTTCCTTTCTCCAACATATGTTCTTGACAATTTTGTCAAAAAACAGTCACCCATATGTATGTGAATTAACTTCTTTGTTCTCTTTTTCTGTCCCACTGATCCATGATATGCTGGTTTTTATGCCAGTACCATGCTGTTTTAATTTCTAAGCATTACAGTACGCTTTAAAATCAGGTATTGTGATGTCTTCAGCTTGAATTTTTTCTTTTTTGTTCAAGATCACTTTAGGTATTGTGGGTAATTCGTCGTTCCATATGAATTTTAGTTGTTTTTTTTTTTTTTTTTTTTTTTTTTTCTGATTCTGTAAAGAATGTCATTGATGGGGCCAGCACTGAAGTGCAGTCAATAAAGCTGCCTCCTGTGAAGCCAGCATCCCAAATGGGTCCAATTTGTGCTCCGACGACTCCACTTCTGATCCAGTTCCTTGGTAATGGCTTGGAAAAAGCAGCAGAAGATGGCCCAAGTGTTTGTGTCACTGCCACCCACATGAGAGACCTGGCTGATGTTCCTGGCTCCTGGCTTCTATTTGGCCCAGTGCTGGCTGTTGTGGCCATCTGGGGAGTGAACCATCAGATGAAAGAGCTCTCTCTCTATGTCTCTGCTTCTCTCTGTATAACTCTGACTTTCAAAAAAAGTAAATAAATCTTCAAAAAATAAATAAAATAATGTCATTGATATTTGATAGAGATTGCATTGAATCTGGAGATCACTTTAGCTAATATAGATATTTTATTATATAATTCTTTGAATATATGATCAAGCAATATTTTTCCATTTTGTGTGTGTTTGATGATTTTCCATCATTGTTTTGTAATTTTAATTGTAGACATCTTTAATTTCTTTGGCTAAAATTATTCCTAAATATTTGATTTTTTGGCAGCTATTGTGAATTTCTTTCCTGGTTTTTCTTTCAGCAAGCTAATTATTGGTGTATATAAATGTTACTACTTTTTTCTATATTGATTTTGCACCATCTGACTTTACTGAATTGTTTTATCAGTTGTAACAACTTTTTAGTGGAGTGATTTTTTCATGCACAATTTCATGCCTTCTGCAAGCATGGCTATTTTGACTTCCTCCTTTTCAATTTCAATGACCTTTATTTTTTCTCTTCCCTAATTTCTCTTGCTAATATTTTCAATACTATGTTGAATAAGAGTGGTGAAAATGGACATCTTGTCTCGTTCCAGATCTAAGGAGGCATGCTTTAAGTCTTCCCCAATTTGGTACCATACTGAGTGTTGATTTATCATACACAGACTTTATACTTTGGAGATATGTCCCTTTTATGCCTAATTTATTTTTATCATCAAAGAATATTGAATCTTATCTAATATTTTCTCTTCATCGATTGAGATGATCATATAGTTTTTATTCTTCATTCTGTTAATGTGATTTATGACACTTATTGATTTATAAATGTTGAGCCATTCTTGCATCCCAGGGATAAATCCCCCTTGATCATGATATAATGTTGGATTCAGCTTGCTAATCTTTGTTGAGAAACTGTATCTATGCTCATCAAAAAGTAACATGACTTTGATATCCACAAGTTTTTTTTCAGCCATAATCTAAAAAATAAAACAAAGACAACAAATTGCAGTTAGTTATAGATATAAAATCTTTGCTACCAATGACAAATCATACTTAAAAGAGAAAAAATCATACTTAAAAGAGAAAACATGCAAAATATCTCTTAAATAGATCCCTTTTTATAGCATGTTTCTTCAAAATATTATCTAACACTGTTCTCACTTCAAGCTCTAGAATATAATTGTGAGAAAGCAATATATGACTATATTAATATATAAATGAATAGCATTTTATGCTATTATTTCAGGAAATAAAGGTGGAGATTAAGGTCAGAAATGTAAGGATAGGCATTGTGGCAGTTTTTCTGATCCAGCTTTCTGCTAATGTGCCTGTGATGTGGCACATTTGGCTCAAGTATTTTGGTTCCTGCCACCCAAGCGGGAGACCTAGATGGAGATCTTGGCACCAGGCTTTAGCTTGGACTAACACTGGCTATTGAGGCGAGTAAATCAATGGAAAGAAGATCTATCTCTCCCTCTTTTTCTGTCACTCTCAACTAATAATAATAAAGAAATGTTATTTAGACGGTCTTCAAATTGTCAAAAATTTGTAATTGAAAAAACTGGAGAGTACTTGCCTAGTGAGCTATAAACACAAATTTATTATAATTCCAAGAAAATTTAAAAGACAAATAGTATTTCAAAAGGCATTTTAATTGTGATTATGGATTCTTAGAAAATGAAACTAAATGTGAAATATGGTTGTCATAACTCATATCTGTAAGTACAATAAAAATTATGCTATGAGTTGAACATTGACAGATTTGATTTGCTTGCCCTGTAGTAACTAACCACAGTTTGCTTAAATATAAAACTCAGTCAACTTGCAGGTAATGTGTCACCATTTTATTGTATTTTGTGCTAAACTTAACATTTTAGATACTCAGAATATTTGAAATTACAGCACTATCAGAGAAATATGTTCGCTTTGTCATATTTAATAATAAATTTGTTTAAAATATAACTTTGAGAATTCTTAATTTATTTTAATGAAAGAGGAGTGAGTTCATTTTAAGCCAGGCAGAAACCAGGAGACAGGAACTCCATCTGGATTCCTCACATAGGTAACAGGGCTCCAAGCACTTGCACTCTGATGTGGGATAAGGGTTTCTCAAGCAGTGGTGTAACCTCCTGTACCACAATGATGCCCACCTCTTATTTTATTTAATAAGCTGTAATCATTCTGGCTATTTGGCATGTCTTTAACTTTTGAATCTTCTACTTCTTTTATATCATAGATTAAGTTTGTCTTTCTAGACAATTTTTTTTAGCTGAATTGGGACCCTTTGGTTTATTCTATGTAGCTCTGTGCTACATAAAAATTCTGGAATGACAAATTCTCAATAGAGGACTAGAGATATACAAAATTTCAAATTTAAATCACCAAACAACTGAGGTCAACAAAAGCACAAAGTTTTCCAACATGTGACTCTTTCTTCTTTGAATTATTCAGAACATTGTGTCTAAGCACACAGTTGGATAAAGAAGGCATTTTTCAGTGGAGGAAATTCAAATGGCCAACAGACATGTGAAAAAAAGGTCAGGATCACTAGCCATCAAAGAAATGCAAATGAAAACCACAAGGTTTGCCCTAACTCCAGTTAGAATGGCTCTCATACAGAAATCAACAAATAACAAATACTGGCAAGGATGTGGGGAAAAAGGTACCCTAATCCACTTTAGGTGGGAATGTAAACTGGGGCAGCCACTCTGGAAAACAGTATGGAGATACCTTAGAAATCTGAATATAGACCTACTGCCTGATCCAGCCATTCCACTCCTTGGAATTTACCCAAATGAAAAGAAATCAGCATGTGAAAGAATTATCTGTACCCCCATGTTTATAGCAGCTCAGTTACAGTAGCTAAGATATGAAATCAACCCAGATGTCCATCAACTGATGACTAGATAAATAACTTATGGTATATATACACTATTAAGCTGTAAAAAAAAAAAAAAAAAGAAAGAAAGAAAGAAAGAAAGAAAGAAATCTTGTCTATTGCAACAAAATGGATGCAACTGGAAACCATTATACTTCGTGAAATAAGCCAATTCCAGTCCCCAAAAGACAGATATCATATGTTTTCCCTCATCTGAGGTAACTAATATAGGATGTAAAATGTAATGTATCAGAGTGAAATGGATATTTTGAGACTTGATGATTGTTTGCAGACCTTGTCTTCACTGTTGGTGAACAGTTTTTTTTTTTTTCTTCATACTACTTGTTGAACTCTTTACTTGGTATACAGTTAATTTTATCAGTATTGAGTAAACTGAAAATAGATCTTTATAAAATTAAGTGTGGGAATAGCAGAAGGAGGAAGAATGGTTGGAGTGTGGGCAGGAGTGAGAGTAGGGTAGAAAGTATCAATATGTTCCTAAATCTGTATATATGAAATATATTAAACTTGTATACCTTTAATAAAGTTTTAGAAATTTTTAAAAAGGGAAATTGTACTAATATGAGATAATGCAGAAGGCCTTTCTTCCCTCCATTTGACTAACCATCCAAATAGATGCAATTCAAGAAAAATATACTACAATATGACACTGTTTTTCAGTATGCTCAATAATTTAAATGCTTTTATAATAACAAAAATAAACTTTGGATTGTTTAAATATTGAAATACATTTAAGATATATGTCATCAGTCAGTATAGTTTTGTGATTCTGTGTACACATGTATGTGTGTGAGAGAGAATAGTAACAGAAAAAGTAGAAATTTATGGTATTTAATCATCTTCTAAGGAGGTGGGTACCTAGTATCCTAACCACTGGAATTTTTTACTTGTGGGCTACATAAAGCTGATCAACCTGAGAGAAATATACACATGAATACACAGGGCTAAAAAGATAGGCAATTAGAGGGGTGATGAGATACAGTCATCAGTACATGAGAGCACAGGGATTTGTTTTTATTAGGGATCCTATTAGGGAGCTAAAGAATGTTCCGTGGAAAGAATCCAGGAAGGAAGAGGGGATGAAGTGAAAAAGTAAGAAAGGGAAATGAGGGCTGGGGAAAAGGGAGACAGAATGATGGCAAATGGATGAAAAGATACTTTCTGGATGAAAGGCAAGTTGTGGGATGCCCCCTCTCCTGTCTTCCTTACAAAGTCTTCTCACAAAGTTCTTGCTGTTTGAAGATTGACTTTCTTCTGGGGTTAAAAAAAGTGTGAGTGAAGCTCCAAAGTTGACAAAGACAAAAGCTATGGAAATTCTGGGGATTTACTCTATGCTTTTGTGAATCTATGTGTATATCTATGTCTAAGTCTATGTCTATATCTACATCTACATTATACATCTATATCAATATCTATGTCTATAACTACATAACTACATCTAAAGTCTATTTATTTATATTAAAAAATAAAATGAGAAGGGAAACTGAAGATAAATATTAAGTACCACATTTTTTTAGAGTTATATTTTTATTTATTTGAAAGGCAGAGTTGGGGGGGAGAGAGAGAGAGAGAGAGAGAGAGAGAGAGAATCTTTCATCCACTGCTTCACTCCTCAAATGTTCACCATGCCTGGGACTGGGCCAGGTAGAAGCCGTGAGCTAGGAACTTCATCTGGGTCTCCCACATGAAGCACTTGGGCCATCATCTGCTGCTTTCCCAGGCACATTAGCAGGGAGCTGGATCAGAAGTGGAGCAGCCAGGACATGAATCAGCACCCATGTGGGATGCTGGCATTGCAGGTGGCTACTTAAAATGCGATGCCACAATGCCAGCCTGCAGTGATCAATCTACATTTTATTTTTGCCTATGTGTTGTTTTCATTTTACAGGGATGTCTAATTTCCTAGGTCATATTTAGTCTTCCTGTTTTACACCTTGAACATGTTATATTCATTCTTTGTAGCACTTACCACAATTTTGACTAATATTTTTTTATTTACATTTCTTTCTTTGCAAGCCCCAAGAAAGGCATTCAATGTCATCCCCGCTGCAACCAGTTCTCATCCTAAAACTGATCACATTAACCATCCTGGAGCAAAACAAGAAATCTAATAGTCAACATTGATATTTTCCTCTCTTTCATCTTTCCTATACAATTTGTCATAAAATCTTACTGATTTTAATGTATAAATGTTTTAATGTATAATGTATAAATGCAAAAAAGTATTTTTTAACACTTATTACCGAATGATCTTGAACTCTCCTTTTGACTTCTAATGGGTTTGTTTGCATCTTCATCCCATCCTATATCATCCAGTCTATCTATATATTTGCAACCTGAGTAAGTTTTTCAAAATGTACCTCCAGCAATGGAATTTCACTTCCTTAGGTGAAGTTCTTAAATGAAGTTCCTTAAATGGTTCTCAGCTATCTCTAAATCTAATTTTACACCATGCTTTCCTTCAAGCATGGACTGCATCCACAAATGATCTTGTTCCTTCCTAATTGCCATAATCTGTCTACACCAAACTAGTAGCTTTTCCAAAAGTGCTGTCATCATCCTCCTTCGACAGCTATCTGCTATTCATCCTGCCGATAATGGCTCAAGTAATAGTTTCACAGGGAAATTTTCACTGACCCTCTGTTACACATCAATCCCTACTGTAAAAGTTCTCTAGTACTGCATATTGTTTCAGGGTTAGTTACAGTTGATAGCGCCCAATGATTTGTGTATTTATTTGATTAATATCTGTTTCTTGGAGATGGCATTGTGACCGAGGTGGTTAAGCTGCTGCCTACCCTGCCAGCATCTCCTAATGGCGTTCTGGTTTGAGTCCTGGCTGTTCCACGTCTGATTCAGCTCCTTGTTAATGTGCCTGGGAAGGCCCCTGAGGATGGCCTGAGAGCTTGGGCCCCTGCTACCCATATGGCAGACCAGCAAATGGAGCACTTCTTTCTTGTATGTCTCTCCTACTCAGTAACTCTGCCATTAAAATAATAAATAAATAAATACTTTAAAAATATGTTTCTCTCAATAAAGGAGACCATAAGAATGCAGGGACAATGTTAGGTTTTGAACTAGTACAGAGCTTGTCATATATTGGACACTCAACCAATATTTGTTCAGTGAATACATGCTTTGTATAGAAAGGAGAGTTTAGTCTGAAATACCTGCCAGGTGAAACGGAGATGTTTCAGTTACTTTTTGAGCACAGAGGCGAAGTGATGGAGAAATAACTTATTCCTCTCTATAAGATTATAAAGTTGCTTATAGAAGAAAAAACAGAAAAGTGAAGGTCACATTGAGCAAGTAGCAACAGGCACCTGCAGCTTTAAGAGAATAATAGCCATCTAGAATGAGTCCTGTTACATACAACTTTTTCTTTCTAATGTGTTCATCAAAATGTGTCTATAATAATTTCCATTAATCTTTTATAGGGTGTCTGATTCATGAGATTTTTTCCCCCAAAATCCATCCCCCAAAATTCAGTCTTAATATTTCCAGCGATCTTTGACAGCACTTCTCTACAATAGTGTCTCTGTGCGTCATGGTTACCATGGTTAGGAAATGTTTCCTGACAATGGTCTTTCAAAGTAGCTATCAAATTCAGGTAAACAGCTGTTTTAGAGTTGATAAGGCTGTGAAAGAGACATTGTTGCCGATGACTTCAACAGTCTCAGGAGACCCTGAATATAAAATTTTCAGAAATACAATTAACATTCTGAGCAGATCAATCTATAAGGCAGATGTTAGCAATCCTATCCATGACAGGAAGAAAAAGCACACCCTCCTCTGAAAGCAAAGACATTGAAAATTCTGTTTAGATGTAATAAAAGTTGTTAGTACTATCAATAGGAACATGGAAATTTCAATGGATAAAGGGGCAGGAGAAGGCAGGAAAGGGAAAGACAGAGGAGATGAAAGCAAAACTATGAGGGAACAATGAATCAAATGAAAGAGGAAATATTAATGTCATTAAGAGATTTCAACTTTTTTAAAATAAATATGATCGCGTCCCATCAGTGAAAGAATAAAATTGTCAAGTGCTATAATTATACCCTGATTAAATCATCTGTACCATTGTCTCAAGTACAAAATTAATGGCAAATTTCCAGTTGCTAAAGGATCAAATGGTTAAAAGATTTTTAAGAACTTTCCTGAATATATAACTCAATACATTAACAATGTTCCACTTTTAAAAAAGTTTTAGCACTCAATCTTTTTACTTTGAAGTTTATAGTCTTAATTCAGACACACATTTATAAATCAAATAACTCATAATGGCATCTCTTCTTAAATTGAAGTCATAAGATATCCTTTACATCTCGATGTATATGTATACTAATTAAATTCCTTACACATTGAGACGCGGACACATGGTCTAGTGCTTATGATGCCTACATCTGCTAATGCACATCTTGGGAGGCAGCATGTGGTGACTCAAGTAACACTACATGGGAGACCTTGACTGAGATCCTGGTTCTCAGCTTCAGCTTCTGTCTCAGCTCAGCCTCAGTCCTGGCTATTGTGGGCAACTGGGAGTACACCAACAGATGAAGTTCTCTCTCTCTTCCCCGCTCCTTTCAAGCAAATCATTGATTAGATTAAAAACTTCACAATGCCTTACAATCGAATATGTTTACAGTTCCAAGTTGCTGTGATTTTTGCCCTTAGATACCTAAGACTGAAAAATATTGAGTCTTTTTAAATTATATATACTGTTAAGTACTGAATCATGTTTTCTTTAAAACCATATGTTGAAGCCCTAAAACCAACTGTGACTGTTTGGAGATAGGGTCTTTATTTTAAGATTTAGTTATCTGAGAGTCCAAGTTACAGGGAAAGGGACACACACATACACCCCGATCTTTCATCCACTGCTCCACTCCACATGTAGCCAAAATGGGCCATTATCTGCTGCCTCTCTCAGGCTACTATCAGAGAGCTAGATCCGAAGTGGAGCAGCCAGGACATGGACCAGCAGCCATGTGAGTATCAGTATCACAGGTACCATCTACTATCTGTATAAGTTAGACAAGTGAAGGTGAATTTGGGGTTAATAATTATGTTTTGGTCATTGGATTTTTTCAAGTATTAAATGTGATAATGAGCATATAACACCTAGAGTAATGCCTAGCTAAAAGTAGGAATTCAGTGTGTTAATTCTTTCTTAAGATTTTATTTATTTATTTATTTGAAAGGTAGAGCCACTGTCAGTGAGAGGGAGAGACAGAGAAAGGTCTTCCATCTGCTGGCTCACTCCCTAAATGGCTACAATGGACGGAGCTGAGCTGATCCAAAGCCAGGAGCTAGGATCTTCTTCTGGGTCTTCCATGGGGATGCAGGAGTCCCAGCATTTGCGTCATCCTCTACTGCTTTCCTAGGCCAGAGCAGAGAGCTGGATCTAAAGTGGAGCAACTGGGACTCAAACCAATGCCCATATAGGATGCTGGCGCTGCAAACATAGGATTAACCTCCTGTGCCGAAGCACTAGTCTGTGGGCAATCTCTCTTCTGCACTTCACACAGTGGACTAGGTGCAAGTTCGTGGTTATTTTTGATGATTTCATTTCTCATTTGATGATATTATCAATATTCTTTTCAGATTGACATGGCAGATATAATCCCTTAAAGTGTTTACTAATTTTACAAGTCTAATAAATATGACTTCATGTTATCTTTCTACTTTTGCCACTTATAATCCCATAAAGTAAGATTTTAAAGAATTAGAATTTATAAAATTAGTGTTAGAAGACAAATTTTTCATTGGAATTCCCTTTGTTCATACCCAATTCTGTTTTTCATGCATTCATGGAACAAATACATTCAAAGACCAGGACATATTTGCTGGAGATATATAAATATAAATATTAATATATAATATATTTTATACATAAATATAAATAAAACCGGCAAAATAGCTTCCTTTGTGGAGTTTAAATAGAAAGCATGGGTACATATGCAACTGCATCAATCTTAAAAAAAATCTCAAAACTAAAGGATGATTAACATGATGAGAAGAAAATTGATACAATGAATGACATTAGCAAAAACATCAATGCAATTTTTTATTGTTAATGAAAATTATTCCATATTTTTATGGCTCTTAGAAATCAACATTTTGAATTTATGTAATGGATATCCAAATTAAGAATATATTGTAGGGGCCAGTGCCAGCATCCCATATGAACGCTGGGTTCTAGTCTGGGTTGCTCCTCTTCCAGTCCAGCTCTCTCTGTGGCCCGGGAGTGCAGGGGAGGATGGCCCAAGTGCTTGGGCCCTGCACCCGCATGGGAGACCAGGAGGAAACACCTGGCTCCTGACTTCGGATCGGCGCAGTGCAACAGCTGTAGCGGCCACCTGGGGGGTAAACCAACGGAAGGAAGACCTTTCTCTCTGTCTCTCTCTTTCACTGTCTAACTGCCTGTCAATTATTTTAAAAAAAGAATATATTGTATACACTTATCTCTATATAATTCAAGGGATATCACCACTTCCACTGCCTTTCTGAGTAGGATAATGAGTATTTAGGAAATTGGTAGTGATTTGGTAATTTTAATCTGCATGTATTTTCAGTATATTGTTTCCTCTGGCCTTAAACGTTGAAATAATATTTTAATGATCAATGAATTTCATACAGATATACAACCAGGTTTATAAGTCGTTGAGTTTGCAGATTCTATTTTCTGTGTTTATTGAGTCCCTAAGAGACTTGGGTTTGTTGTTGCTTAGAAACAGATGTTCATTTAAGTTACTCACCTCTTAAGAGAGAGAAATCAATTTTTATAGTTACATACAAATGCCATGCAGGCTCTGGAACAGTTCATTTTCAAAAATAGCAGACTGTAAGTAGAGTAAGTGGCTTTTATATTTCCTGTATTGATGTCTTAAAATACCACAAGAGTAAACCTTGTAATATGTGATTTCAGTCAGGTTGTTTTCTGAAATGTATGTATCCAGGAAGTTTTATTCACTCATTAAAAAAAAAAAAAATTTGTGTTTTTAGTATGTCACTAACACAAAAATCATGAACTTTACATGTGCTATGAAGGTTTCAAGGAAAACAAATAGATAAGTAGTATGCTTATCTTCAAAAACTCATGTTCAACAAGAATTGATGAGGATCTCCATAAATCTATGGTTAAAGATGAATAGGAAATAATAGAAATGAAAAAAACACACTTGAGTGGCATAATAAATTAGAAAAATGAACACATGCTAGTGGACTCAAAGGTGATGTTATAATATCAGTGTCATTTGCTTTGGGTTATGACAGACTCACTATCAACAGTCAGAGTTTATGAAGTACATTAAGTAAAACCAGGAGAGAAAATGATCATGTTGAGGAAGGAAAATTTGAGGAAGAATAATTAGTTCCTTTAGAGTTAAAATATAAAGTGATTTTAAGGTCTTTTTAATATTTGTATATACTATCATTATTTAGGAAAAATGAGGAAACACTGTTTTCAAAGCATACAAGATGGAGTTAAAAATAAACCTTTTAAAAGCAATAGTTAACAACAGGTCAGGTCACAGCCAGTTTGAAAGCCTCTGAACTCAGTTTTCTGCTCTCAATGCTCATTTCCTCTGGTTAATCACATATGCTGTGACCTATGAGATCACATGTCCAGTGTTATCATATGGAAGAAATTGGACACTGGCCATTAGAATAAAGAAGTAGATATAGTTCCTGAATGTCTATTATTCTGTGAGTGAGTGAGTGACATAGGAAACTTGATATTAAGTAAGACTTTGTGTCTTACAAATCAGGGGGAAATATTTCTCTAATCTTATATGTCCAAAAAGAACAGAACCATATGATCTTGTATCAAGTCTGTCGTACAAGTCTCCACCAGTGGTTTGCTCTAAATGAAGTGATGAAATGTTAAAAATAAGACCATGTCTCCTCAACAACTGCTTCATACTTGTTCTGTAGCCCCTTAAATGTTCTCTCCTTTCAGCTGATGATACTCCTAATCTTTTATTATAAACACAGAAATCATCAAAGGAAATTCCTTATTTTTCTATGAGCAAGCCTATACACTTAGCTGTACCTGAAGCAATTTTCTCTACATGCCAAACTTTTACAAATGTCACTGCTTATAGCAAATGGAAATACCTTCATTTGTGACCTGTGCCTCTCTGTCTCCTACTGTTTTGAAGACTTTCAATGCCTCTTTCTCCTCCTTTTTCAAAAAAAGATTTATTCAAAAGACAGAGTCTTTTCCCCCCACGCCCCGCCCCCCCCCCCCCCCCCCCGAGATCTATCTGCTGGATCTCTCCTAAAATCCTCACAATAGGCAGGGTTTGGCCACGCCAAAGCCAGGAACCAGCCCCTATTTGGGTCTCCCACATGAGTGTCAGAGATCCAAGTAATTGAGTCACCTGCTGCTGCTTTCCCAGGTGCATTATCTGGGAGCTGGATCAGAAGCAGAGTAGCCAGAACTCAAACCCAGCTCTGACATGGGAGGCAGGTGTCACAGGCAGCAGCTGGCCCATTACACCACAAGGTCAGCCCTTCCTGTTTTAATCAATTCTATCCAAAGTACCCTTCAACCAGTCTCTAATATGTCCCATTAAAATAGTTTCTTTTGATCCCACAAATCTTTCCACATACTTTCCTTTTTTCCACTTTCTTGTATTCACAACCCTATTGGGGAAAAAAAAAAAAAGTTTAAATAGGGCAGATTTTTTCTTTATCCCCGTTCACATTTTAATCCTCCTAATCAACCTCAGAATTGATTTCCATACTTCAAAGTTAGTGAGCAGTTTCCTGTCATTAGCATTCATTCCATTGGTCCCTCTTTCCTTCACCTTCTTTTCCATATGCCCATGTTATGCAGCCTTCTTTCTACCCACTCACCCCAAGCCATCATTATTTTCCCCCTCTGGTTACACCTTCTTAAATTTCTTGGCAACCTCTTATTGTTGTGACCTCTTTGTTAAAGACATATAGACAGATGGACAATGCAGTTTTGCAATCATAATTGCTCTCATAATAAATATGGTGTTAAAGTGCCTAAAATGTTAAGGGAAATATATGATCAAGCTGACTTCCCAATGTACGAAAAGCTATCATTCATATGACTTTGAAAAAGCCTGGTAAGTCCTTTACTTATGTGGTACAATATCTCAAATTATGTTTTTTAGCTTTTTTTTTAGTTTTTCATTCAATAAATATGACACAGTACCCATCATGTGTGAAGAATTGTTAAGACTGCTAAGGGTCAAACAGTAAGCAAAATAAAATTTCAAAGGTTCCTAAATTCATGGAACAAGAGAGAGTCAAGTCTGAGAAGGAGGATTGGGAATTTTAGATAGACTTAAGAGCATCATAACAATGGCCTTAATGCGGATTTTCGTCAACTCATGTTATGGAGTTTCTAGATGCAATGGGATAATATACCATCTTCACCTAGGAATATATACAAAGGCCTATCCCATGTCATTGTACTTCAAGAAATTCTTACAATTAAAAGCAGAAGGGAGACACCTGTTTAAGACCTGCTCTTTCAGTTAGACTTGATAAGAATAAGACCTTATGGTTGCAAATAAAAACCATCAAAGGGATAATTGATTCCATTAAAAACCATTTGGAGGGGGTTAATATTTAGTCCAGTGGTTAAGATGTCTGGATCCCAAGCTGGAGTTCCTGGGTTCAATTCCTGGTTCTGCCTCCTGACTACTGCTTCCTGCCCAAGCAGGCCATGGCAGGCAACAATAAATAGCTCAAGTAATTTGGCTTCTGATACCCAACTAGGAGACCTAACTTGGATTCCCAGCTTCTAGCTCTAAACCCGGTCCAGTCTTGACCATTTTTGCCATTTGGGAAATGAACCAATGGATGGGAGTTTTCTCTTGCTCTCTGTCTCTGTCTCTCTCTCTCTCTCTCTATCTTTATCTCTTTCTCAAATAATAAATCAATTAAAAGATCTGGAGCATGAAAATATGGCTCAACCTCCAAGATCATTCTCCAACATATTCCCCACTAAAAATAGAGATGAGTATCTGGTGATAAGAAACTTAGAAACAACTCACTGGAAATAAATATCAGAACTCCAAATGACAGAGTGTTTCAGTGCTGCTACAAGACTGTGTTAGGAAATGTGGTTTTGCCTGGTCTCTCAACATTTTAGAGAATCCCGATCCTGTGTCCATTACTCAGGTGTTATGGCACAAGTATAAAGGGTATGAGTTGTTCTAAATTAAAGGATATCACCAATTTCAACAAACTAAAGTATTAATCAGTGTAAAATGTAAGAAGCTTTTCTTAGTATAGACCTGTCTAAATCTCTTAACCTTTCTTTGCCTCTTTTCATTTCATTGCTAAAATGTAGCTAAAAAAATTATTCTAACTCATTACAGTTATGTTAGATTTATGTGATAGGAGTTATATTTAGGAATTCTTGGTAAATTATAAAATCTATTAAAATATGATCTATAGCTATGATAATAATGTATATCTTCCAGATTAAAATGTTTTATTAAATTAAATATTAAAATTATTTATTAAAAACCCTGTAATTTGTATTTTATTTTTGCTTCTATGCATACTTAGAAGCTGCCTTAAATTGTCTGTTGTAAAACAAATGCTGAAAACTGAAATGTATCTGAACAGCTAATTTTTTTTAAAGATTTTATTTATTTTGTTGGAGAAGTAGATGTCGCTCCCCCTCTTCGCGGAGGAACGACACTAGACCCTGTGCTGTTCTTTTGTCTGCTCGGCCCTCCCCGGGTTTGCTGCTGGTTCTTCCCGGGTTGGCTACCGTCCCTTCCACCTCCGTGGAAGGGCGGTTCCCCCTGCCACTTTCCCCACTTCCGCGGGGGAGCAGCACACCGCCAGCCGGCTCTCTTGGGGGCTGCTCAGGTGTTCCTTCACATAGATGTTCCCCTTAGATGTTCCTGGTGCATGTTGTCTCTCTCCTCCTTTATAGTTCTCTTCCACCAATCCCAACTCTGCTACCCACACGCCGAGTACGCTGCTCTCCTCCAATCAGGAGCAGGTCCTGCTGTTTATTGGTTGAACTGGAGGCAGCTGTGTAGAAGCTGTTTCCTCCTCTCCCAGCGCCATATTGTGGGAGAGCAGATGCATAGAATAAGTCTTAATTCCAGTAACTTAGTCTAGTCCGAGTTGCTCCCCACAGGTAGAGTTATAGATGGTGAGAGAGAGAAAGAGAGAGATAGGTCTTCCTTCCATTGGTTCACTCCCCAAACGGCCACAATGGCCAGAGCCATGTGGATCTGAAGCTAGGAGCCAGGCACTTCTTCCTGGTCTCCCACATGAGTGCAGGGGCCCAAGGACTTGTTCTATCTTCTACTGCTTTTCCAGGCCACAGCAGAAAAAACAGCTAATTTAAACTTGCATATATTATGAAAAGAGAATGTTTATTCAATAAGCTATTTGATTGAGTTTTTGAATAGAAACTGTCAAGATATTTCAGTTACCCTTGTCTAAATTATACAAGAACTCTTTACAAGATGTTTTTGTGAATATGACAAATAGCAGTTAATAAACACAACACCAAGCGTGATAACCATTCCAATTTCAACCTGTCAGAAACTAACTAATGACTGAGAGGAAATACATGACAGGAAACATCTGTTCCCTTCTCACTCCTGTGGAGAGATGAGAAGGATACACCTTTTGACAATAAATAAATAATAAAAAAAACCTCTAAAATGCATATTATTTGTTTTCCAAGGTTATCTTATTGAAAAAGAGTAGACATTCAATTCAACATGAAAAGGATGTTCTGCAATAGTTAAAACACAGTAAAAAATAACTTCCCCATGTTTTATGAAATAAAATTTATGAAATTTCTGAGAATGTGACTTTAAAGGCAAAGAAGATTGGCACATGGTTAAGACTACATATGAGAGGTCTTCATTCCATATATGAGTGTCAGGGGTTCAAGTCCCGGCGTTGCTTATGATCCCAGCCTTGCTTATGATCCCAGCTTCCTGCTAATACTGACCCTGAGAGGCATCAGGGTCAAGTACTTAATGGCTCAAGTACTTGGGTTCCTGCTACCGGTGTGGAAGACTGGGTCTCCCATGTAGGTGCATGGGCGCAAGTACTAGGGCTATCCTCTGCTGCTTTCCCAGGCACATTAGCAGGGAGCTGGATCAGAAGTGGAGCAGCTGGGACAAAACCAGTGCCTGTATGGGAAGCTGGTTCTGCAGGCTGGGGCTTTTACCCACAGTGCCACAGCACCAGCCCCCTGGGTAAGAGACTTAAAAATCCACTGTAAGTGAAAAAAATTGAGTATAAACTCCTCTAATAAAAATGATAATAAAATATTTATACTTAAAATTCCAGTTTTGAACTTAAGAAAGTGTTTTATCAATTGAATGTGGGAAAACACTGAACTCTAAAATCTTTATTGACCAAACATATGATCCAGTAATTTCTTGAACCAAGTTGTGAGAAATGTAAATTCACATTTGCCTCATTGACTTTGCAGATAAACTTTAGTTCTAGTGAAATGAAAGCATATGTGACACACTTATAATTATTCACCAACAACTTTCACACCTTGTATGTACTAGAATAAAATACTGCAGTGATTTTTTTATCTCTAGAGAAGAATCAGCTACTCGGTACCAAATGGAACATATTTGCACACCTTAATTATTATTCATAGTGGTATTTATCATATGCCACCTTATTATCTCCACAAGCAAATTAATAAAGGTTATATAAGTTTGGAAGTTTTTTTTGTAAATAAATTTTCAGCAGTTACTTATATTGAGCACTTGTGGTTGCATAGGCTGAGTTCATGAAAACCGACCAAAAAGTTATGAATTTTTGGAGTTTCTACCTTATTTGGCTCTTCTATCTGAAAGGTTTATCTGAGAGCAGTAAAACCTATTCATGCAGAGCCTTCTGTAACATCGGAGTCAGTCACTACCACTTGCATTTTGGCAGAGATTCAAAGGCAGGCAGAAGAGTGGGAAAGTTCCAGAGGAAGAAAGAGAAGGCTTCATGTATACCCTGACTGTGAGCAGTTGCCATGGGGGAGCTTCAGACAGACAAATTAAAAGGACATTGTGGTTGGCTAGGGGAGCGTGTTTGGCTTTCTCCGGTTAGCATTAAATTGGGAGCAGGGACAAAATTTGGGAAAACTGTCAGTAATTAATCAAGTCGTATTTTAAGGCAATTGTTACGGGGATTATTGTTTGATTTCCTAGATTGTTACTGAGAGAGTGATCTGACTTCCCAAGAGTCTGACTTAAAACATAGCAGGCCAGCTTCCTGGCTGGTTAAGGTAAGAATGGGTTGCTTTTCTGGTCTTGTTGTGGAATAGAATTATATTTTTGTATATGACTTGTTACCATTTGCATATTAGACTCTCAGTACCCATGAATAATAATGATTTACTATGAAACTTTATTAATCAACTACAAGTTTCTTAAACTAATAGTATTTTTTATTCTTAGCTTTCCATTTATGCTGCATTTGCTTTGCAGACTTTAGCCTGAGCTTGTGTGAAGAGTTCAGTCCTTCCCAGATTTTCCTTAGGAAAAAAGAGAACAAAATACCTGTTTAAGTGTAATCTTCTAAAACCATCAATCATAATCAGATGCCTCTTTGAGTTTTATATGATTGTTTCAGAACAAGAAAGGAATTCAAAAACAGGAAAAATTGCTTCAATAGAAGTGCAATCAAAATGCTAGGTAAAAAAAATGACAGAAAATGATTTTTCCAAAATTCACTTTCTTATTTTGCTTTTGTCACAGTTAGGGAATACTGTGATGACATCAAATTTTCATTCTTTAAAATCCAAACCAGGGGCCAGCACTGTGGCCCAGCAATGTAAGCCGCCACTCATTTGAATCAGCTTCTGATCCCGTTCCCTGCTAATGCGCCTGGGAAAGCAGTAGGATAAACCAGGTTCTTGGGCACCTGCTCCCCATGTAGGAGATCCAGATGAAGCTCCTGGCTCCTGGCTTTAGCCTGGCTCACCCTAGCTCTTGCAGCCTTTTGGGAGTAGTAAACCAGCAGACGGACAAACTTGCTCTCTCTCCCCCTCTCTCTGTTCCTTTCTTTAAAACCATGTCTTTCAAATAAATAAATATTCTTCCAAAAAATCAAATCCAGATGATTTCTATGATGTAGTTTGTGAGGGTCAGTAAGTTAATATGAAGTTCTTGGAGTTTAATTAAAACATAGACTTCAATTTTTGTTAACTGAATGTGATTAGAATGAGAGGAGAACATCTAGTGAAGGAAATATATCCAACAATTAAATCGGATATTTTATATCTTTCTGGATTATTTCAGTTGGCTAGATATATTATTTAATTATATATTATATTTGAACTTTTGAAGTTAATGAACACTAAGGTTTCATAGCATGACAATACAGAAGGGAATGTCAATAGAACAGTAACCAAGCTAGCATTTTACAGCACTCAATTAATTTTTAAATATTTTATTTACATATTTGGAAGGCCTAGTTACAGAGGGAGGGGTCTTCCATCTCCTGGTTCACTCCCCAGATTCCCACAACAGCCAGGGGTGGGCCATGAATTCAGGAGACCAGCACTCAATGTGGATTTCCCCTACTGGTGACAGGGACCCCAGGACTTGATTTGTCAAATGTTACCCCCAATAATGTGCACTAGCAGGAAACTGGATCAGAAGTGGAGTAGTTGGCACTCAAACTAGGCACTCCAAAATGTGATGCAGGCATTGCAAATGGTGTCTTAACTGCTGCACCAAGAATCTGCCCTAAGTGATGGTCTTCAATATTGATATGCAGTGGAATCGAAGCCCAACAAGTGATTCCTAATATGTGCATGACACTGTATATATAAGAACCTCAATAAGTTGTAAACACATAGTTGAAGTATTCTCTCCAAACCTACATTTTCCTTTACATTTATTGAGCCTCAGTAAGTTGTGAAGAAGTAGTTATTAAAGATACTGTCTCCAAACCTGAGAAGAGAGTAGCCCAGACAGGAGAGCAAAAAGATGGGCTCCTGTAACTTTATTTGAACACAACTCATGAGGTATCTGGAAATCCACCAAGACCTCTGTAACTGTCATAAAAGTCAATAGATTTTCTCTTTTTTCAACTTACCCACTTAAGGTCAGGAATTCTGTTGCTTGTAGCAGAGAAAGCTCTAAAATATCTAAAATGAATATATTGCCTACAACTGAGTTCTGATAAAGATAAACAAACTTGAAGATACAATCACTTAGACATTTAACTACTTCAATGATCATAGTGTCAATAATTTATCCCTTGCTGATGGAAAAGCTTGATGAAAATGACCTTTTTTTAATGGACCTTGATTAATATTTGAGATTTATTTTCCAATATATCCTAACCAGAGTATTTGTTACTAGATTTAGCGATGAGTCTCATAACCTGAATCTCTTTTTCCCAAACAGAAAGACTTCTGTCTAAATAGTTTTGAATTCTAATAGACTGGACATATGCGTACACACACACACACAGTTATTTGAAACATTTTCAGAGAACAGAATTAAAAGATATATGTATTTTGGCACAAAAAGTTTTCAAATTCATGTCTCTTCAATGAAATTTTCAAAGAACTCTCATAAAGAATTTATAGACCAGGTATCTATTTATATGGGGCTATCTGAATGACAGCAATTCACAGCTCTTTCTTGTCATACAAGAAAAAGAAAATTCCTATGGTCGTAACTTATTGCCAGTTTTTTCATAAAATCTTTGTTATTTCCTCCTTTCTCCTTACTCTCAATAGACTTTAATTGCACTGGAGAGTGATAATTATTTTTCCACATTTTCTTCCAAGATTCCCTTTTTCCCAGAGTCATGGTTGTGTAGTAATATAAGGATCAGTTTTCAAATATACTGGGAGATTGTATTAGCTTGCTAAGGATGCAATAACATAATCCCACATGTGGTGGCTTAAGCAAAAGAAATTAATTTCTCACAGTGCTAGAGACTAGAAATCCAAGATCATGTTCAACAAGTTTCATTTCTGCAGAGGCCTCAGACCTTGGCTTACAGATGGCCATCTTGCTGTTTGGCCACATGATCATTCCTCTGTGTTGTGTGTCGTCATCCCCCACCTTTAAAGAACCCTAGTCATATCGGATTGCCCCACCTCAAGGATCTCATTTCATTTAATGACCTTTTTAAAGACTCTATTTCCAAATCCACTCATATTTTGTGATACTGAGAATTAGTGCTTTAACATATGAACCTTGTGGGTATACAGTTTAACTCAGCAGAGCTGTTAATTCATGTTTTTCCCCTTCATCCTCATTCTTTCCTAACAAAGGGAAAGCTCTGGGAAAACACTCCTCAAACATCAATGTACACATTATTCAATAAATATTTTTGAGCTTCTTATAACCTTTTTTTAAAGATTTATTTATTTACTTGAAAGTCAGAGTTACATGGAGAGAAGGAAAGGCAGAGAGAGAGAGAGAGAGAGAGAGGTCTTCCATCCGCTGGTTCACTCCCCAATGGCTGAAATGGCCGTTGCTACACCGATCCAAAGCCAGGAGCCAGGAGCTTACTCTGGGTCTCCCACGTGGGTGCAGGAGCTCAAGGACTTGGACCATCCTCTACCGCTTTCTCAGGTCACAGCAGAGAGCTGGATGGTGGAAGTGGATCAGCCAGTCTGGGATTCAAACCGACACCCGCATGGGATGCTGACACTGCAGGTGGCAGTCCTACTGGCTATGCCGCAGCATTGGCCCCTGAGCTTCTTATAATCTTAAGCATGTTACTTTCAAATTAGATAATCAAGTTATCATCAGTAATCATAGGAGAAGTTGAAATTCCTGAATGGATATATCTTACAAACCACAGCCCATTATCCATTATCAAAGTCTTTTGCTTAGACTGAATTATGAATGTGCACCCTCATATTTTCCCTGCCGAACAAGTTGTCATGCTGATCAAATCAAATGTCCCTACAGAGAATTTTCTCTTCTGCTATGCCTCCTCATCAACATCTAAGCTTACGTGTGCATATTTTCCACTGCCTTGTGCTTTTGTCTTGTTCTTCTTTGTGTGCAACCAGGGCATTATGTAATCTGATGTTCCATTTAGCTTTACGACATTTTTCTTTGCAATATGGACATGAAACTCCCTTGAACTTCCCTTTTGGAATTCTTTGTGCTGACAACCTCTCTGCTGCCCTATAATTTCTACTCTTCTCCTCAAGGGAAGAAAAATGTCCTTGGGTAATCAGTGGGAATCAGTGGAAAATCCCTTACTGCCATTTCTGTCAGTGAGAAAATTTAGAAGCTACTAGGGAACAATGACAACAAAGTATGGGAGCACTTAGTGTCTCCCTGAAGCTGTGCACTAAGATAAATGGATTCATTTCATGC
The DNA here is from genome assembly GCF_964237555.1 of Oryctolagus cuniculus. Classification (NCBI taxonomy): domain Eukaryota; kingdom Metazoa; phylum Chordata; class Mammalia; order Lagomorpha; family Leporidae; genus Oryctolagus; species Oryctolagus cuniculus. Next base: position 88,405,623 of record NC_091442.1, read on the forward strand.
TTAACTCATGGCAGCCTATCATTTGCCGGACTGACATAGGTCAGGCTATATTGCTAGAATTCTCAGTGGCATTTATAGGACAACACGTATCCAACAACCGAGAGTCTTTTCTAAAATATCTTGATGCCTTGGAAAAGGATAGGGATAAAAGGTGGAGGATTGGTAGAGATAAAATTACTCCCATAAATTAATTTTCTCTGAAATCAAGATTGCAAAACTCACCTGTTAGTTCTTTTTGCTCTGCCACTGACTGCCTGAACAAGTTTTATACCTCAGTTTCCTCAAATGAGGCATTAACATTCCTTAAACTGTGCTGTATACTTAATCAGTGATGATAATGATCTTGAGCATATGAAAGTCTATTATAAATCCTGTGTGCATTCCACATACTAGTGAAAATAATAATTATATTCTCTATTAAAATTCCCATTGTAAAGAATCTCCAAAAGCTTGCAGTTATTGCAGCCAGAAACCACTAGAATGAATTTCAGCCTAAGGAAAGATCAGTCATTTAAGCCAGGAAAGGGGTTGAAACGTCTTCTTTGTAATTGTCAGTTTTGTCAGCTCTACAATTTGTTAACATATCTGTCTTTTTACAGTTCCCTAACTTTTTATATAGTAGCATAAATTTAAATAGCCAGCACTTTATATAATAATACATAAAAATAGTTCACTGGATGAATTTTTTTTTACACATGTGATGGATATTTACCTATTTTCTCTACTTCTTTTTTTTTTTCAAATTCTCAGATGGTGAGGGGAGAAAACCAAGACCTTGAAAATAACACCTTCAGGTAAATTAGCATATTCACTACTAGAAACCTAAGCAGCCAAACATCTGTTTGCAGATTTTGTTTTCCTTCCTATGCTTTTTGGAATCATATCTTTCATACTCACAAAAATAAAATAAAAATATATTCTCCTAAGTGTTGTAGGGGAGAAAGAAATATTAAAAAAGACAGATAAGCAGGAGAAAAGTATGCACATTTATTTAATATATAAGTTTCACATGACATGAGACTCTTCAGAAATGAAAATCCAAAGAAACAGGGAAGCTCAAGTATTTTTACGACCAGTCATGCAGATGTAGAGTTGCAGGACAAGAGGGCATGATCTTGGAAGAAACTGCAGGAATCTATGACAGACCTGTTTGTTCAGATTCTTCTTGGTGTCTGTGGTTTCCAGGGTAGGGTGTTTCTTTCCCTAGGTTGCAGGGTGGATACCTCTGGCATGATGGTTTTATGGTCTGCTTCAGAAGGAATGACAATTCTTTTATGCCTTCTGTAGGGGTTAAGCCCATGGGGAAGGTGCAAGTGACCTTCCTGTTTGCAGTTCCCTGGAATGCCAGTGTGCCGTATTTTAGGGTAGATGTCCTGAACCCCATCAGCAAGCAAAATTGCAAATCAAAGACAAGTTGCAATGTCATACTACTCAAAAGGTGATATAGTTAGATTACAATTTACATATACTTTCACTGGTATCTATAACCTGTCAGAGTAAAGTCCTGGTTCTGAAAACTGCCACTCATTCTCTAGGATAACAGCAGTGAATTTAATTTTGTACACTCAATCTGATGTATTAATAAAATACTAAATATGATTGAGAAAGGCTGTAGTGACATTGTGTGTGTGAACATGACAAATTAAAAATGATGTAATTTTTTCTTACAGTATAAAATTATTTCATCATAATTCTAGTTTCAAGTTCTGAATAAAACTAGTTAGGACATGGATTTGGTGCAGTAGGTTAGGATACTACATGGGGCACCCTCATCCCATGAGGGGTGCCTGAGTCCTAGTCCAGGATCTGCTTACAATTCCAGTGTACTGCTAATGCTCACTGTGGGAAGCCACGAGTGATAGCTCAAGAACTTGAGCCCAAGTCAGCCATGAGTGGGAGACCTGGACTGTGTTTCTGGTTTCTGGCTTCAGCCTGGTTGTTGTGGGTATTTGTGTGAACCGTAACATGCAAAATTCTCTCTCTCTCTTTAAAAATAAGTACAAATAAATAAAGAGAGAAACTTTTAGAAAAAAACTACAGAGAACAGACGATCAGAAAATTCAATTTAAAAAAGAACTCAGGAATTTGGCAATTTTGGCATATTTCCATAGTCCATCCTCCTAGACTATGAAGTACCCCTTTTTTCTGACATTAAGCTTGAAATATTTCATCTTGCCTCTTTTTCTATGTTTATCGTGATTCCTTTTCCATGTAGAACATGGAAGGAATCAGAAGAACGCTTTTTCACAGAACATCTCCTGGCTGGCATCCATCTGTTTCTATATATTCTCTATTTCCTTGTAAGGAATGGAAGGAGAGGCCAGGGCTCCTATCTAAGGACAGTCTCTCCCCTTGTTAATGTTCAGCGTTCTCATCTGCTAAACAGTGTTGTTCCAATCATTTCTCTCCCTCTCCCTTCCACCATCAAGTTTTCTAACTCTACTACTTCATTCCTATCAAAACACAAATATAAACATTCTGTAGTATATCCAAAATAACTTATTTTGATATGCTCTACTGTCGCTCCTCCACGGGCTCATGGGAGAACGACACCGGACTGGAGGTCTCAGTACTTATTTTGCCATGTTGCGGGAGACGGGCCCTGCTCTCCACACTCTACTTTCCTCTTGAGCCCCTACCTCACTTCACTATCCTTTCTCCAGCAAAGCTCCTCGGTTGTGTTGCTTCTTTGCTCTCTCCACTGCCGTTCCATTAGTTATCTCAATACTCTGTGATAAAGCTTGCATCCTCATCCCTCCATCGAAACACCTCTTTACACCATTTGGCATATTTATTCCTAACCATCCAATCAGAAAAAAATTTTGAACAGCCACTATGTGCCACTTGTCTACAAGGATTGTGAGTAGGAATCTCAGAACGACAGTATTTTTCTTTTTGTCCTGGGAGTAAAGTTTTAAACTCTTGGGAGATGTGCAGGTAGAAAAATTTTGGTATATTTTCAGCAAAATTGCACAGCGAGCAAATCTTGTGCACCTTAACTTGCCAGAGGAAATAGGAAGTGTGGTTGCTATGACATAGACCCACAGTATCAAGACCAGTGAGGATACTCAAATAAGCAATACTGCCCTTGGCCCAGGAAGTCAGGTTTCCTGCCTCTAAAGAGAGTCACACATCCTGAATCTCTTTAAGGTACACAGACATCAAAGATACAACAAATCTTTGTCATTGCCCCAACCTCCAAGTCCACATATTTTAATGCTTAATGGCTTCTGGGTATTTAATGCTTTGTGTTATATTTGTATAAGATTTCTTTTACCATTTCCCTTTATAGGCACCTTGTCTATATAGACTTCAGGAGATTCTCTGATTTTTTTTTTTTTTTTTTTGCTTTCCTCCTTTTTAGCTATCTTTAATTATTTTTCTTGGAAATGCATTTTTAATAGTTTTCAGTAACCAATTCAGATAAGGAAAGTGATTAAGCAGTCGAGTTTGGGACCTGGGATGTTACTTCTGAAATAGACTCATTTTCTTTTTCAAAGACTTATTTTGTTAGAGTTTGTAAGATGAAATAAAAAGGGACAGTCTTTTCCCTTGTGATCAGAATAATAGCTTTTTCCTACATGATAAATAACAAAACAAAATAGGACATCACCTTCCTAATTTTTGTTAACAAATGACTGAGTCCTAAATCTCAAATTAACCTTCTATATAATAAAACACAGTGATAACTTTTGTACTCTAGCTTTGGGTTCCAGTGATGGCAGTATGATCAGATATACTCATAATTCCTAATGTAGACCTTCTCTTCCATTTTAGTCAAGTAGTGAAGTCAATTTAGCAATAATAGTCTGTCCATCTGAATACCACAAAGCTTTGCCTGGAGAACATAATTTTTATTTTTGCGACATTCCAAATAAAGACCATTTCATTAGGGCAACTACTTTTCTCTGATCCCTGGGAAAGATTGTGAAGTGGAAGTTTCTCTGCAGAAAAAAATGACCCTAACACAAAGCATAAAATAGGATAAGACATTACATAAAATGATCAAGAAATACTTTCACCAGAATTCCAAAAATTAAAAAAAAAATTAAACTTAAATAGAGCTCCTTCCATTGTACAAGTTAACTTTACAGAGTTACAGCAATGATAACAAATCTTCCAGTGATGAATTTTCCTGTAGCTTTGATGGCTTTTGGCAGGATTATCAATATTTTTCAAAGCTAGCCCTTTAAAAAATACTTCTTCAAATGGAAGTAAGTTAAGCATTTAATATAAAGCAGACTTTAAGAATGTTTAAACAGGTTTTCTCCTCCACAGAGTAGTAACAGACCTGAATTTTCTTAATTTACTTCTAACAGTTTATTCTGGCAACAAGGCAATTTTAAACAGCAGATGGTTACTTGCATCTCATAGATAAGTGAGGGAAAGCTAGTAGCACCAACTGGGATTGCAGTTCTGGGAAAACTTGCACATTTCAGCAAAGGCCATAGAGATGGAATGTTTATGAGCAATAGGCAGAGGGAAAGTGAACAGGAGGCAAAAGCCTTAATATAAAATAGGAAAGGTTAATGTGGCGGGGGTGTGGGCCTGTTACTCTGCATTGGATAATGTTGTTGCTGTATAATGTGCATGACAGGAGAAGAGTGCCTTCTGGACACAAAGTTCAGTAACAAAGCCGGTAGAGACTCCCCGCTTGTGCACCACCGAGAACACTGCCTTCATGAGATGCACACACAATCAAGCCCTTCATCAGCCTAACTTTCCTTTCTTCTCTGTTCATCTTAGTGGATTTCTTTTCCTATCTTCTCATGAACCTACAGCAATGATGCACACTTCTTAATAAATAGCCACTATAATGGATGGCCTATTATGCTAATTTGCCCAGAGCTCACTAAGTGACCTAACATACAATAAGTTTTGGGAAAAAAAAAAGTTTAGAGAAGCTGGAAAGTCCGTTCTATTTCATTGCAATCCAGAATAACCTATAGCTTGTTTGATTCTTGGTGCCCATTTTGTTATTTAATCTCCATGTTTTCTCAGCTCCAAATGGGAATCGTAATAGTATCTGAGTCAGAGATTTGTTGTTGTGAGGATTGAATGAGTCAACATAAAACACTGAACAGCAAACCCTCTGTTGCTAGCTCAGTGCTATTTTTATTTATTAACAATGGGCTCAAATTATCTACAGTGCAAAGAACACTGCAGAGCAGTTGCTGCAGATCCTCCTCTCATGCAAAAAGCTCCAATTTTCTCCTATCCTCCTTGTGAAGCTGATGACTTTTAAAATAATAAAGTATACATAGCTGACATTTAGAGTTCACCATGTTCCAGACACCATCCTAAGTGCTGTACATGTGTTCACACATTTAATTCTCACAATGATCGAATGATGAAGATATTAATGTTATCCATGTCTACCATGTGAAAGAACAGAAACACAGAGAGGTGAAAACTGTTGCATGCCAGCAACATAGCTTACAGCTGTAGGAATCCCGTTTCACACCAAGGCTGACTGGCTCCAGGGCCCTGTCCCACTTCTCTGCAGGACCAGGTGTGTTTGTTCTCGGGTTATCTGGTCTCAAAGCCTCAGGACTTTCATCCCAGTCCTTGATTCAACGGACCTTCTCACCTGTGCTTTGACTGGATTGCTTCCCATGACCTCTTGCCCTGTGATTCTTTCTTTCTTTTCCAGTATCTTCAATAGACTTTTCAGCAGCTTTTCAAACAACCAACTTTCCTGTTGTTCTGAAATTAACAAGTGTAGCCATTTAATTAGTGGTTTTGTATAGGGTGTGTGTTTGTGCAGCAGGTTGGGCTACCTGTTGGGGTGCCTACCTCCCAAGTTTGAATTGAATTCTGCCTCTGCCTTTGCATCTGATCCAGCTTCTCGCTAATGGGCACTTTGGGAGGAAGCGTATGGAAGCCCAAGCGCTGGGTCTCTGCCACCCACATAGGAGATCCCAATGGAGTCCCTGGGTCCTTGCTTCCGCCTGGTAAGGCACTGGCTGTTGCAGGCATTTGGAAAGTGAACCAGGAGATGGAAGATCAGTCTCTTTCTGTTATTCTTTCAAACAAATTAAAACAAATAAGTAAACATTTATTTAAGCAAAGTGTTTATGTCTTAGGAATATTACATTTTCTTCTGTTTTCCACATTGAACTTAATAAGGTCCATGCCAGCGATCAGCAACTGTAGCTCTCCCTTCCACACCTACTCCCATCATAATTACTCTCTGGAGGTTACTGTGGCCCAGGCATATGTAAAGCCCTCCACTGGTTTTTCTCTCAGGAAAATGCCTTTGAGCATGGGGTCCACAAAAGCAGAGTTATTCCAGGCATGAAAAAGTTAAAGAGTTACAGAAGAGACTATAAAAGACTTCTTTGAAGAAATTAGTATTTGTTTTATTCCCATTTGTTTTTTTGCATGAGCTATTCTTCACTACTGAGGATTTAAATGGTTTATTTTAATATGAATCTTACCAGTATTTAATTCTCCATATTTGAGGATTTGTGGTTTTTGTTTTTCCATTCTTTTGATGGTTTCATAGCATTGTTCTTTTGCCCCAAATTTTAACAATCTCACCAAAAAAATCTTTGAAAATTAAGTAGATATTTAGCATAACAATATCAATGACCCCAATTTTTCAAATAATTGACATTTGAGAACTAGTGGCACAGGTTTTCATTAAACTATAATAATTGCCTACAGAATTTTCAGAGAACTGCTAATTTAAAATATCTACAGTTTGAACTGTGTTTTTTATAAAAGAATCACACATACACATATACTCACACATAACTCCCCAAGGATTTAGACTCAGCTGAATTCATAAATTATGAAAGGATCTTTCTCGATTGGACTGACATTTTTGCAATGTCATTTCCTTACTGATTTTTAGACCCAGCTTCTTAAGGTTATTTTTATATCCCTCATAACACTTAGCACAATGTCTCATATAGAACAAGGCAGAAATGCTTATTTGTTGAATGACTGCATGACTCCATGGTGGAGTCAAGAGGAATGAGAGTATTTTAAGTCTTTCTTGTTGGGGAAAATGCTGTGGCACAGCTGGTAAAGCACCATCTGCAGTGCCAGCATTCCATGCGGACGCTGGTTCAAGTCCTGGCTGCACCACTTCTGATCCAGCTCTTTGCTATGGCCTGGGAAAGCAGTGAAAGATGGCTCAAGTGCTTAGGACTTCCTGGCTCCTGACTTCGGACTGGTTCAGCTCTGGCTGTTGTGACCATCTGGGGAGTGAACCAGCGGTTGGAAGATCTCTCTCTCTCTGTACCTCTGCTTTTCAAATAAATAAATAAATAAATAAATCTTTTTTTTAAAAAAAGTCTCTCTTGCTTCTCAACCCCATTTTTCATGTAAGAATTATGTAATAGTTGGAGCAGTATCCTGGAAATCAAACAAAATTAGTGGGGAAAGAAAGTCTTTATATATATACAGATGGTAATATTGCCTCCGTCTGAAACCACATTGTTGACCTCTTAAGTCTCCTCTTGACATCATCAAAACTCAAAAGCCCTCTACTGTGTCTCCCTTCCTTTCCTCAAAACATCTGTGTTCTACTCTTTAACAATAGAGTCCAGCCATAAAAGGCTACTAAACACTTTCTTAAGTTGTTTTTACAGTATTCACCAGCAAGCTCACCCAAATCATTTTCAACTAGACTGAAGTCAACCAGCTCAGCTGTGCATGCACATAAAGGATTATGAACCAAACTTACAAGCTTACAGCCCTCCCCTCCCCCATGGAGTGAAAATTGAAGAATGTGTGGAAACAGAAGAGCTAGGTGGATTTAGGGAGCAAGGAGTCGGATAAATTACATCTCTTCCTCACACTGATCTATGCATGGTCCTTCTGTGACCTTACCAGTCAGAAATTGCCACATTGATGTGACCATTTCTGGTTTCTCTTTCCTAATCCCACAAAGCTGTCCTCAGACCCTCAATCAATTTGGTCTTCACCTTTGTCTCCATGCTGCCCAGTCCTCCAGATAAAGCCTTTCTCTTCCGGAAATGATGATAACACAGATTGGTTTTTGTGTGCATCCGGCTGCAAACCTATCTTGTTTGGTAACAATTTCTTGGTTGGCCAGCGCTGTGGCTCAGGCTGGCGCTGCGGCTCACTAGGCTAATCCTCCGCCTGCGGCGCTGGCACACCGGCGCCAGATTCTGTCCCGGTTGCTCCTCTTCCAGTCCAACTCTCTGCTGTGGCTCAGAAGGCAGTGGAGGATGGCCCAAGTCCTTGGGCCCTGCAGCCTCATGGGAGACCAGAAGAAGCACCTGGCTCCTGGCTTCGCGCCAGCCGTGGCAGCCATTTAGGGGGTGAACCAACGGAAGGGAGACCTTTCTCTCTGTCTCTCTATCTCTCACTATCTAACTCTGCCTGTCCAAAGGGGGGAAAAAAGCAATTTCTTGGTAACTCAGATTGGACATACTATCCTCTAACTGCCCATTGCAAGATACTCCTATGGTAGAGTGACAGATACTACTGCTGGTCTATGTGGCCACCAAGATAGTCAAGTGATTCAGTTGATAAGATGCTCTCCATGTCACAGCAATACAAGCCTCTTGGTGCTTTTTCCCTCCTTTTGCCTATGGAACAAGACATTTCTGGAGAAGTAATCTTTCTTTTTATTGTTTATTTATTTGAAAGGCAGAGTTACAGAGAGGCAGAGAGAGAGAGAGAGAGCAAGAGAGGTCTTCCATCCTCTGGGTCATCTTCTGCTGCTTTCCCAGGCCATAGTAGAAAGCTGGATCAAAAGAGGAGCATCCGGGTCTTGAACGGGCACATATTGCAGGCTGTGGCTCTTACCTGCTAAGCCCCAGCACCGGCCCAGAGGAGTAATCTTAAAAGCAGTTTTACCTCCTTCTTTGCTTCTCTGATTTCCACCTCTGTCAGAAGTTCTGGTTTTGTTCCTCTGGAAGTGGAATGAACATCCAGTCTGGATAATTAGAGGTAGAACTGGATTTCATTGCAGAGATACTCCTAGTAGTCTGAACCTGTTATGCTTCACTCTTGTATCTTTTGTTTGTCCAGCATCACATATGATTTATGTCATCTATGTTATATTTACCACTTTTGTGAAGGGAGGAAAGTTTTCTGGAGGGTAAATGGCTAACACAACTAAAATCCTTAAGTTGGGATCTTATGAACACGCTTTGTCTCTGGAAGAAAAAGGCGTTGCTCCTTCTGACTTCTTCGGGTTGTGTTAAATGACTAAACCTTGTGAAAGTGATAGAGCTTGTTCCTTGGATGTACAGTGATCTTGAATAAATTCACAAATCAAAGTACCCCACTCCTAGGTCAGAAGGAACTGCTTATGGGTTGACTAGGATGGAAAAAATAATGGGTTGTTCCTCCATTGCTCTGAACAGCTCCATGCCTTGTTGGGCATGTGAGACAAACCTTAACAATATGGAGGAGACCTGGCTCCTTGATAATCCTTGACTAGCAATTTCCACAATAGTCTATTGGACCTGATATTTGGGCTTCTGTTTTGTTCCCCCTGTATCTTCAAATTATAGGAAATGCTGGAAGCATCCTAGCTGATAGCACTTTAGTTTACATTCTGAAAATCTACACAATGGTCATTTATGAACTTATGGGGAGGAAGAAGAAAATATTTTTTACATAACATAGTTTGGCTGCATTATTCTTTTATTAAAATTATTTATATGTTTCAAAGTCAGAGTTACAGAGAGAGAGGGAGAAAGATCAAGGAAGCAAGTATGTGTGCATGTGTGTGTGTGTGTGAGAGAGAGAGAGAGAATGAATGAATGAATGAATGAATCGTCCATCCACTGGTTCATTTCCCAAATGGCCACAATGATCAGAGTTGGGCCAGGCTGAAGCCAGGAGCCAAGAGCTTCATCAGGGTTGCCCACATGCGTGACAGGGACCCAAATACTTGGGTCATTCTGCATTGTTTTTTTTTTTTTTCCAGGCCATTAACAGGGAGCTGGATTACAAGTAGAGCAGCTGGGACAGGAACTGGCACCCATACGGGAATCTGGTGTCCCAGGAAGTGACTTTGCCCTCTATGCCACAACACTGGCCCCCACTGTGTGATTCTTTAAGGTCAGAAGGTATTTGGTCTGAAAATAGTTCTCTAAATTATAATGCAATCCCACAATTATAATTATTCTTTAAATAAAAGGAAAATGGAGTGAAATTTGTATGTGAATTTTGTATCACTGTATCAAAACAGGAACTTGCAAAAGAAATGTAATATTATGATTCATAAAACAGAAGTCTCAGAAAAAAGAAGTGTTGCCTGACTCTAAGAGGAAAGATGAGTGAATAACAGATTTGACAATCCTCTTAATTGTCCCAACTGCCCCCAGCCCCCACTTTGCCCTCATGCCAATCTTCTGCCGTATGAGGGTGATGAGACAGAGACATACTTGTTTCAGAAAAATGCAGCATAGAGACCCATGAGTGCTGTACTCAGGGGGGACCACAGGAATAATTTCCTGTATTTCAGCCTGTAAGGGAGGGACTTTATCCAGCCCAGGTAAGGCAATTTCAGCTTGGACAATTACCTACTCACAAGATTCGATGACCAAAAACATCCCTAAGAATTGATAAAGATCCATCCCCATTGTCAACTTTAGATTGATGTAATTGGAAAAAGTAGCATCCCTTCCTATTGAGATGATCCAAAGAGTTTAAACTGCTAGTTAGATTCATTTTATCCAGACTTGAAATTCACATGTAGTAGTCTCGTGTGTAAAATAGAATAGTAATACTTAATTCAAGAACTGTTGAATTGCCTAAATTAATCTTATATGTATGTACCCAGCACATAAAGACAGAATGTATTCAAAAATTGCTCTTTCATTTTTTTTGAGGCATAGACAAAGTGATTAGGAATAAAAATGAATACACATACAGGCATAAATACACATGCAATAAGATTATGAAGTTCTCTCTGGTGGCCTTATACAAGAAAGAGGCAGCACAGTGTAAAAATAAAGAATCAAAAAGCTAACTCTCCTAGATTTAAAACAAAATACTAATGTATGCATTTTTAGCATGGTTTAAAAGTACTCATGAAAAAAATCCTGCACTTAAAGTGATATTTAACATTTATTAAGTGCACTTAGTGTTCTCTTGGCTGTTTATGATTGTTTTTTAAAGTACATTTTAAGAGAGTTTTTTCTTTGTTTAAAAAAAGAGATGGCCAGTGCCACGGCTCAATAGGCTAATCCTCTGCCTTGCAGTGCTGGCACACCAGGTTCTAGTCCTGGTCAGGGCACCGGATTCTGTCCCGGTTGCCCCTCTTCCAGGCCAGCTCTCTGCTGTGGCCAGGGAGTGCAGTGGAGGATGGCCCAAGTCCTTGGGCCCTGCACCCGCATGGGAGACCAGCAGATGCACCTGACTTCTGGCTTCGGATCAGTGCAGTGTGCCGTCCGCAGCGGCCATTGAAGAGTGAACCAATGGTAAAGGAAGACTTTCTCTCTGTCTCTCTCTCTCTCACTGTCCACTCTGCCTGTCAAAAATAAAAAAAAGACAGAGATATACACAGAGAGAAATAGAGACATTCAGAGGTCTTCCATGTGGATTCTCTCCCCCAAATTCCCACAACAGCCAAGGCTAGCCAGGCCAAGTCAGGAGCCTGGAACTCCATCCTATTTCTCCCACGTGGATGACAAGGACTCAATACAGGGTCCATCACCTGTTGTTTTCAGAATGTACATTAGTCATAAGCTGGAATCAACAACAGATTTGCAACTCCAACCTATTGTACTCCGATAATGTTCAGTCTAGTTGAAAATGATTTGGGTGAGCTTGCTGGTGAATACTGTAAAAACAACTTAAGAAAGTGTTTAGTAACCTTTTATGGCTGGACTCTATTGTTAAAGAGTAGAACATAGATGTTTTGAGGAAAGGAAGGGAGACACAGTAGAGGGCTTTTGAGTTTTGATGATGTCAAGAGGAGACTTAAGAGGTCAACAATGTGGTTTCAGAAGGAGGCGATATTACCATCTGTATATATAAATACACATAAAAAACTTTTAAAAAGCCCGGTCGGGGCGCCGGATTCTGTCCTGGTTGCCCCTCTTCCAGGCCAGCTCTCTGCTGTGACCAGGAAGTGCAGTGGAGGATGGCCCAAGTGCTTGGGCCCTGCACCCCATGGGAGACCAGGGGAAGCACCTGGCTCCTGGCTTTGGATCAGCGCGGTGTGCTGGCTGCAGCGGCCATTGGAGGGTGAACCAACGGCAAAGGAAGGCCTTTCTCTCTGTCTCTCTCTCTCACTGTCCACTCTGCCTGTAAAAAAAAAAAAAAAAAGGAAAAAAAAATAAGAAAAAAGCACAAGTATTTGGAAGTCAATATAATGCTAGGTTTTCAAAATTATAAATGTCAATGGTTTGAGAGAAAAGCGTATAGAGTTCATGAAAATGATCACGTACTGTAAAATCTGGGAAGACTATATTTATCAATGTGCAAAGAGTCTATCTGATGGGATATCTACAATGTGTACAGCACAATGTACCAGGCACTCTTCTCTTCCTCTTTCTCTTTCATGTAGTAAAGACACCATTCTCCCAATGATCCCAGCTAGAAAAATTTTACTATCTCACACCCATAACAACCACCATAGGTCCAAGGGATGGGTACTTAATTTTAAATAAACATAACAAAGACCAACTAGGGACTGACATCTGTAGCACGTAGCTGGTAAAACTGATGCCTGTGTTGCCAGCATCCCATTTGGGTACTGGTTCATGTCCTATCTGCTTTCTTTCAGATTTAGTTCTAGCTTTACATATGCCTTTTTGTCCACTTCTTTCCTTACTGCTAAATATTAGAGAGCATCTCTTGATCTCTGATGTTCTAATATTTCCTAAGGAAGTATATTGGCATGTATCTTTCTTACCTTAATTCATTGTGCTGTCCTTGAACACTTTTTTATTTTTCAGGTTCCCTTCTCTGGATGCAGCTTTCAAATATTTCACATTTCATTTTGATTCATTTAGCAAGTATGTACTTAGCACACTTACCAATACTACTCAATGTTAATTGATTCAGCAGCAAAGTTTCTGCACTTATAAATGGTTTAGGGACATCAATGGCCTGGGGAAATCAGTGGAAGATGTCCCAAGTGTTTGGGCCCCTTTCACCCACATGAGAGTCTGAGGTGAAGCTCCTATTTTCTGGCTTTGGCCTAGCTCAACCTTAGCCATTGTGGTAATCTTGGGGGTGAACCAGCAGATGGAAGACCTCTCTCTCTCTCTTCCCATGTGTGTATGTGTGTGTGAGTGTGTCTGTCTCTCCCTCTCTGTGACTCCTACATTCAAAAAATAAATAAATCTTAAAAAGAAGAGACCAATCAGACACTTTTCCTTATATTTATAGAACTGGACATGTGGCAGAAAACATATTTTCTTTTGAAGTCATAGAACTACTAGGTAAAGCTTACAGAGCTTCTAGGAACCATGTGTTTCAGTCTATGGAGCAAAGTATGAGAAACAGAATATGATGAGTCTAGCATTCCTGTAGTATTTTAAATGCCACATTCCAAGCTTGTCTTTGGAATTTTGAAAATGTCTTTTCAATGACTTGGTTATTTGAGATAATAAAATCATTTTAGCTTAAGTCAGTTAGGTCGAGTTTCTGTCTCAGAATTTTAGTTTTCTAATTTAGAAATAACAAGTGGTAAGACCCCTACCTTCCACTGTATGAAAAATCAGTTCAAAATGGATCAAGCATATAAATCTATAACCTGGTACCATCATATTATTAGAGAAGAACATTGAGGAAACTCTGCAAGACATCGGCATAGGCAAATACTAATTGGAAAAGACCCCAGAAACACAGTCAAACAAAAATAGACAAACAGGGTTACATCATGCTAAGAAGCTTCTGCACAGCAATGGAAAAACTTAACAAAATTAAGAGTCAATAGAATGGGAGAAGATATTTACAAACTATGCAACTGATAAAGGATTAATATCCAGAATCTATAAATAGTTCAAGAAACTCAACAGAAACAAAGCAAACAATCCAGTTAAGAAATGGGCAAATGAATTGAACAGGTATTTTTCAAGAGAGGAAAATCAAATTGCCAACAGACACTTGAAAAAATTCTTAGGAACAGTAGCCATCAGAACAATGCAAATAAAGAGCACAATGAGGTTCCACCCCTCCCCAGTTAGAATGGCTCTCTCACAGAAATGGAAAAACAATAAATGTTGTCAAGGATATGAGGTAAAAGGTTCTCTAATCCACTGATGATGGGAATGCAAACCAATGCAGCCATTCTGGAACACAGTATGAAGATTTCCCAGAAAGTTGAAAATAGATCTACCATATGACCCAGACATCCCACTCCTGGAAATTTACTCAAAGGAAATGAAATCAACATATGAAAGAGTTATCTGTATTTCCATGTTTATCACAGCTCAATTTACAATAGCTAATATATGGATTCAACCTAGATGCCCATCAACCAAGGACTGGATTAAGAAAATGTGGTACATATACACTAAGGAATGTTACTCAGCCATAAAAAATAAATGAAATCGTGCCTTGTACAACAAAATGGATGCAGCTGGAAAGCATTATACTTAGTGAAATAAGTGAGTTGCAAAAGACAAATATCATATCTTTTCCCTGATCTGTGGTAACTAATAGAGTACAAAAAAGTAACATATAATTATTTGCATTGCAATTTGCATAGCATAAAACTGTTGAGAGGAAATGGTTTAAAGTCTAAATGAACTTAATTATCATCTTATAACCACATAGGAAATATTTTGATGTTACATTGTCATTGGCTGTATTTCACTGAAAGAAATTATGAATGACTAATTGACAAAAAACTATACTTGGATGAAATGGCCATTTATGCGTTTAATTATTAGTTATAGCTATTGTCTATATCCCCAATAAACTAGGGTTCTTTTGCTTTTTACTTATTAAATTTGTCATTTGGTGAACTATTAAGCCTTTTTACTATAATATAAATTTTAAATGTCATCTCAAAAACTAATAAAAAAAGACAAAGAAATGTAGAAAAAAGAGAGTAGGAGGGAGGGAGAGATGTAGGAGGGGGATATCATTATATTCTTAGGCCTGTATCTATAAATCATATTAAATCTGTTAAAAATTAATTAAAATAAAAATATAAAAGAAATAATATGAGGCATTTGAAAAGTTATAGGGCACAGGGTGAATGTGATATATATTGTGATTGTAAAGAGCAATTACTATCTCTAATAACCAACAGGAAACAGTTCACATGGTAAATTTACTTGAAGTGATGAAAATGATTTTTAACAAGTCTTTTTTTCTATGGCAGTGAGAAGATGACATAGGATGAGCAAGAGCTCAGCAGTGGGAAACAAAACCCTATATGCTATTGCAGGAGTTCATTTACAATGAATAATTGTACTGTAGAAAAATAAGGGAAGTAAATGCTTTTACCATAATTGGTTTTTTTATTCCTTTTTAAAACGGATTTGTTGAAACTATCAGTGTTTAAAGTCCAATGTTTAAAATATCTTTTTCACAAAATAAGTGAGACAATTTTTTTAAGTATCACAAAAAAAACTAACTGCAGCTAAGTTGAACATCATTCATTTATCAAGCATTAGACATAGCATTAAGCTATCACTTTAATGCAATCCTATAAGTTTTTTTTTAACGAGGCCCATTTTTCAGACAAGGAGACCAAAGTTCAGAGAGGTTAATGACTAACTCATGATTACATAGTCAGTAAGTAGAAATTGAGATTCACACCAAAGTCTATGTAACTCTAAAATTATTCTTTCACAGTGTCTTACTGTCAAATTGAAATTCATATCCAGTTTCCTAGCTCTAGCTACTGTGAAGCCTCAAAAGAATATTTAAATTTATAATTCTCAAGTAGAATTTTTATAGATAAGAACCATTATGTTCTGTTTCAATTTAAGTGCTGTATCCAAGGTGCTCAAGAGAAGGACATGGCCTCTACTTCTTTCTACCATTATGCTGAGTATACTGCTCATAAATAATTCACTCAATGAATTTTTTTACTATTATGATCATGTTAATATAATTCTTTCTACATGGATTTCAAACTGCAACACTTAAGTCTGATTTTTCTTATTGAATAAAAATGTTTTTGGGTTAACTACTTTCATAATTAATTTATATATAATTGGGTTTTGTTTCTGACTATAGGGAAAGTGTAATTTTTCTCTTTAAATTATAGTTTCAGTAAGGAGTCCAAAGAGTAGACACAAAAGTTGATGTCAACATCTATCCTATTATGAAGAAAGTCGCTGAGGCCACCTACAAAAGACTTAGGGGTTCTCTATATTTACAATATGGTGTCTATTTAAGATTGAATATGATTTAATTAAAATTAAATTAAAAATTCAGTTCTCCAGTTGTACTAGCCACATCAAAAGTGTGTAACAGTTACAGATAACTACTGTTTTCATATAGGAGAGTTCCTTTATTCTAGAAAATTCTATACAGAGCATTGATCTAGAGTTAAGGTGAAGAACACTTTTAACGGAGAAGCCAAAATTTTCTCCTTCAGATTTAACCCATAATAAACTTATTCTTAAAAGAAATCTCTAAGATACCGTGATTGGACATTAGATGCCAGTGATGAAGAATTTTGTGGAAAGATTTATCGTCATAGGTATGTTATATTCATCCCTCCCTTTTCCTCTAAAGTAAGAAAACTCTTTCAGAGGATAACTCTAAAAGTATGTATTAAGTTCCCGAAGTTAACCAGACACCGGTATGAAAAGTCACTCCCAGAAAAGCTATCAGATAAAAGACCAACTCAATAGGCCAAAGAAGCAATATATATGTTCATAGTTTAACAATAACCAGATCCATACCCACAAAAACGTACTTAAAAAACCTTGATTTGTAGCACTTGTCAGTTTCCATGATGTAAATGTTGCCACTGTGGTCAATTACATGTTACCACCAAGAAGTCATTGAATCCCAGGGTTGGGAATGTATGCTTTCAACTCTTGAGAACCCTGTAGTAAGCTGCATTTCCATAGTTACCAGTGCCTTTCATCAGTAATAGCCCCAGTACTAAGGGCCATTAGAGGAAACCATGAAATACACACACACACAAAAGTAAGTACCCATCACAAAAACCAAAAAGTAAGTTAGAGCAATTCATCATGTCAGAGGTTTTTCATTCCCATCCCATTTCTCCACTTTTCTGTACCTGACATGGAAGACACCAGAAATGTGATGTAAGGGATAGGCAATTGGCAGAGCAGTTAAGACGCCACTTGGGATGCCTGTGTTCCGTATAAGAGTTCCTTAGTTGGGATTCCTGCTTCTCCTCTGATTCCAGCTTCCTGCTAATACATACCCTAGAAAGCAGTGAATGAGGGCCCAAGTATTTGGGTTGCTGCTACCTATGTGGGAGATTTGATTGAGTTCCAGAATATCGGTTTCCACCTGTCCCAGCCCTGGCTGTTGTAGGCATTTGGGGAATCAACCAGCAGATCGATGTTCTTTCTCTCTCTCTCTTTCTCCCTTTTAACTAATTTTTAATCTTTTTTTGAAGTTTTATGTTATGTATTTGAAAGACAAAGTTACAGAGAGAGGTAGAGACAGAGAGAGAGAGAGGTCTTCCATCTGCTGGTTCACTCCCCAGATGGCTGCAGCGGCCAGAGCTGCGCCAATCTGAAGCCAGAAGCCGGGAGCTTCTGCCGGGTCTCCCACGTAGGTGCAGGGGCCCAAGGACTTGGGCCATTTTCTACTGCTATTCCAGGCAATAGCAGAGAGCTGGGTCAGAAGAGGATCAGCTGGGACTAGAACCAGTGCCCATATGGGATGCCAGCGCTTCAGACCAGGGCTTTAACCCACTGCGCCACAGCACTGGCCCCTTAAATATTTTTTAAAAATGTGAATTAAGAATGAAAGTATAAAGTAAAATGTGGAGTTAAAAGTGCTATAATGGGAAGTAAGTTTCTCAAGAAAAGGAAAACAAATCAAGACAATCATACTTTTCCCCTGCTGCAGCATGTGACACTTCTGAATAGATGTGGTTAAATCTAAATTAGATGATGGTCTGCATTTTTATAGAGAAAAAACTAGGATTTTTGGTGATTTGACAGTTTTCTAAAAAACATGTAATATTAACTCCATTAGGAAAAGTGAAAATTCTTCAGATGAAATCTCAAAAGTTTCTGAAAAAAGTGAAAAACAATGAGTTGCATTCTGTTTGCACCCATGTAATCCACCTAGTTTAAAGAATTAATTCTACAAAGAATATGGGAAGTCAAGCAAGAATAAAGAATAAACGCATAGAAAAAATATCATTATAATAGAATGTGCAAGGTCAAAAGGGTGGAACGGCTGACCCCTCTTGGATTGAATAAGTGCATCATAAGTCTTTAAAGAGAGAAAAATGCTTACTGTAGAATCTCAAATTGAAATTTCCTGTATAGCATTACAAAATATTTTATATTTAATGAGGAAAAAAAGAAGCTTGCAGACAGCATTTGAAGCGTCCACAGCAGGTATATGATTGAAACTAACATATTAAGGATAAATTGTTGACTGATGTAAGTAATAATAGCATCTGACTTTCAGCACTGGCCTTGATTACACAGGAGATGGAGCAGTCATTACAATTGGGAAGACATGTTTAATAAATCATTGTCAGTTTTTATAATGTTTCAAGCCCATTCTTTGTTGATAGCCTCTGCACTGATATGGTTAAGTCATTGTTGCTGTATTTCTTATCTATGACCACATTACTTTTATATCCTTCATTGTGGATTAAGATGTTGCAGAAGGTTCATTCCTATACCCCAAAACAGATTCACTCCCTCTACCTGCCTTTTCTAACACCAATATGCTTTTTACAAAAATGCACAAGCAAGCAGTGACATTGGCCAATTGTTCAAATTTCCAGATTAGCAACTGGAGCACGCTAAAGAAAGGTGCACGTGAATAGCAGGAGGTAGAATATGGCCCAGAGTTCAGCAGAGGATAGATTCCTTTCTGAGCATTCCCTCCATTTCCCTTCCCTGAATACATGCATTAGAATGTAACAAAACCCTTTACAAACTTCTCTTCAGCAACCAAACTTACTGTTGCCACAAGTGCAAAAGGGTAGGACATGAACCTGTGTGTCACAAAGCTCTTTAGCCATTTCAATAGGTGACAGTACACAAAAGGAAAAGTTCTGTCAGCCTTACACATTCTACTACAATGAATTCTGCACTTTTGTCATTAAGTGTTAGGGAATTTTACTTGGATATTGAATACATATGATGTTTATATTAAAAAAGACCCTTAAAAAGGAAATTAGAGTTGCAGTAAATTTCAACACTGCACAAATAATAAGGCATTTAATTGTTCAGTAGAAATTCTCCTACATTTGCTTTATTAATTTGCTATAGAAAGAATAGATTTTTTTCAATGTGCAGTGTTGAATCACTTCATAGTGCTAGAGTTGGGACTAGGGTTTCAATTTCTTAAATATCATCATTCGTTTGATAGTCCCAGACTGCATACGATTTCAAGCAGAGTACAGCTACTATTGTAAAGGTAATGTGAAGAAACTATGAAAAAGGATTTTTCTTCCCCAGGAATTTGGTGTTTTTCAAATTACAACTTGACCTTGCAATTTGAATATCCAGCCATTGTGTTTCTTAATGGGATAAAATCCCATTTTGAATAACTTATTGGTACTGAAATTGTTTACTAGCTGTGGTCTGACCTAGTTAATTTACAAATGTAGATTGCCTAGGACCTAATAAAGCAGCATTTACAGAGTTTGATGGTAAATACATTAAGCATAACTCCATCTAAAATATTCTTAGTAAATGAAACTGACATTTTCCATACCACATCAGTTTCACTCAACCAATAAAATTTTAAATTTTTAACAAAGCTCTTAGGGTTTACATATTTATATTTAAACATTGATACATGGAGTATTGATTTACTGCACATTGTGAAATTGGTAAAGTTAGAGACAACTATTCCTAAGATCTCATCATTGAAATTTGTATGTTACCTTGTCTTTCATAAGAGCTGAAAATTGTTGACTAAAATGAAAATCAGCTATTCATATTTTGAAGATATTAATACTGGTACAATTTTGGGCACAGCATTTTAAAATATAACTTGTATTGTTCCAGTATGTAAAACAATAAGAAATATCACTGTGATAAATAAAAGTAATTATCATATCTTATCCAGCCTTAAATGGGCTTGCTCTACTGTTACATTTTGTCAGAATTAATCAGTCTTTCTCACCCTTCAATGAAGGTGACTCTTCAATAAAGTTCTTAGAATAGCTGAACAGTCTTCCCCAGCTTTCTTTCTTTTGACTGTCTCAATCTCTCAATCTCTCTAACTATGAACTCCTGGCGGTTGGAATCATGATGTCCTTTTTTTTTTTTTTTTTTTTTTTTGGTATCCCCAGTCTTGCTTAGGATAAAAAATTGTGGATTAACACATATATACATATTTTACATTGCTAATTTGCATGAAGTCAACAGAAAAATAACAGTTCAAACAGCCCATGGGATAAATAATAGATCTATGGACTTCTGTTATCTTTGGATGTGTCTACAAAAAAACAGCATGTTGTTTGTGTCATTTAACAGGAAAATTGCTTAACTAACTGCCTTATGTAAATGTAATTGTATACAATTTTATATGCACATCAGTTTGCTCACAAAAATGTATGAGAGAAAGTCTTTGCTCTTAAGGGTATAATGAATAGCATGATTTTCTTTAATGTAAAAATGATTATAATATGCAAGTTATTATCATACTAGGAGCACACAATAGTGTTAGATGCACTTCAAGGAAAGAAAAATTCGCAGATTTCTGTGTTTATTTCTTTAATTCAAAGGAGGAGAAATGAAAAAAAATTTCCTTTCTCAAAACTTTTTTAAAAGTTTTTTTTTTTTTTATTTGAAAGAGTTAGGGAGGGAGAGAGAGAGAGAGAGAGAGAAATCTTCTGTCCCCTATTCACTCCCCAGATGGCCACAATATCCAGAGCTGGGCCAGTCAGAAGCCAAGAGCTTCTTCTGGGTGTCTCAAGTGCTTGCAAGGGTCCAACTACTTGGGCCATCTTCTACTGCTTTCCCAGGCACAATAGCAGGGAGCTGAATTGGAAGTGGAGCAGCCGGGGCTCAAACCTACACTCATATGGGATGCCAGCATCAAAGACAGGGATTTTACTCATTATGTCACAATGCTGGCCCCAGAAAATTTTTAGATTGGAGAATTTCATTTCTTTCATGACATCAAATGTCTATGAAATTTTATTAAAATACAGCAGAGGGAGAGAGTGGGAGTGAGCAAAGAAGGGAATATCATTATGTTCTTAGAATTGTATCTAGAAATCACATTGAATTCGTTAAAAACTAAAAGCATAAAAGTATATCATATAATATTTTAAGAGCATTATCTTTTTATTTTTGTAATTTTATTAATTTGAGCAGTAGAAGGAGAGAGAGATAGAAGAGAAAGTGAGAGAGAGAAAGAGACTGGGAGAGAGGAGAGAAGTCTCATCTGGTGATTCACTCCCCAAATGCCTGCAAAAGTCCAACAAATGAAACTTAAAGCCAGAAACTCAATTAAAATCTCTCACATGAGTGTCAGGGAGCCAACGACTTGAGCCATTATCACTATCTTCCAGGGTCCACATTTGCAGAAAGATGCAATTAAGAGTTGGAGCCAGGGATTGAATCTAAGTACTCTAGTGTGGGACAAGCATGTCCTAACCAGCCTCTTAATCACTAAACCAAGCATTTGCCTCCAGAATGATCTTTTTATAATATATATCAGAACCATTACACTTTGAAATGTTGGATGTTTAAATTTTTATAATAAGAAGAATTACAAGAGCTACATTATTACTAAACACTATAATGTGGCTATTTTAGCAAAAACATCCCAAACAGGGTTAATTAAATAGATATCAAAAAGGCCACCCATATGAAAAGAATCTTAAATACCTTTGGAATTAAGGTAATTTAGGCTTATAATTAAATGAAGAAATAATTAAACTACCTCTAAGTTATAGAATGAAGACTACAAATGCATGTTCTAGAAAGCAGTGATCTCAGAAAGCATTTATATTTAAATATGAAAAACATGATGAAAACGCTGCATTTTTGAAACACAGTCTTCTTTCTGACACAGAAGTTATAGTTAATTTAACACTTTATAAATATAAAATTCATCATTTATACTTTCATAATTATATACTTAAAAGGAAAAAGAACACACATTCCTAAGATACTATGTTTTTCTCTCGCACAAATATCTTGATTAAAAATATTTAGAAATTTAACCTTAGCTCCTTCTGTTTCTTAGAATATAATCTGTTATCCTAGTATGTACTCTTCTATTGTGCTTGCCTTCCCACTTCCTTCCCCGACTCCCCCAATCTTATTATTTATATCTGTTGGTTTTAAATTTTATAATGTAGTTTATATTCTGCTAATTTAAAACATCCATTGTTTTTAGATTTGGAAGTTTGAAATATCTTACCATTGCATCAATATCACCTATACAAACCCAGTCATGTGCTGAAAAATGGTTCTTCAAATGGACAACAAGCCCTGATTTGTAGTGTTTGCCAATTTCTCTATAGTAACTATATCCCCTCTTGGCTTATTTCAAGCTATCAATCCAGCTGTCAAAATTTCTGAATATGTAAGAGTCAACTTTCATAAGCTAGTAGAGACTTATTCAGGCATGTGACAGGTATCCACCTGTCTTCATCTTGAATATCTTCAGTGACCTGCAATTATTTCATGAAGTACTAAGTATCGATGGAGAGCTCCAGTTGTGGAAAGAAGGAAGGAAGGAAGGAAGGAAGGAAGGAAGGAAGGGAGGAAGGAAGGAAAGAAGGAAGGAAGGAAAGAAGGAAGGGAGGAAGGAAGGATAAAAAATGAAGAAAGATACCCTTTATATTTCTTTCCTGCAATTTATCCCTGGCTCCATATTAATCACAATTCAAAAGCTATACAGTATAGAAATATTTGCCTTGTATCATTGAAGAACTTTTTTTTTTAAGATTTATTTATTTATTCAACAGTCAGATTTACAGACAGACAAAAGGGGGTGGAGAGAGAGAGAGAGAGACAGAGAGAGAGAGATTCCATCACTGATTCACTCTTCAGATGGCCACAATGGCCAGGGCTGGGCCAGACAGCAGCCAAGAGCTTCATGCACATTTCCCACATGGGTGACAGGCCCCGAATGCTTGGGCCGTCTTCCACTGCTTTTTCCAGGCAGTTAGAAGGGAGCATTATAGGAAGCAGAGCAGCTGGGACAGGAATGTGTGCCCTTGTGGAATGCCAACGTCACAGGTAGTGACTTACCAGCTACCCCACAACACCGGCCCAATCATTGAAAGACTTTAAGGAAGCTACAGTGAGTACTTTCTTTCCCAGATTGAGGACAACTATTTTTTTCCAACTGTTTCTCATATCCTGTGGTTTCCATAGTTCTTAAAACTGATTATATTCCTGAGGGTCTATGATAATTAACACTCAATAGGACCAGAAATGAACACTTAGCTCTAGATGTGGTCTGGGCAGAGCCAAGTGCCAGAGAATTATTACTTAAATTTCCTTAGCCACTGTAATTTTGCTAATGCAGTTTGTGGATTCATTGGATATTTCTGGCTGCCACATCAGACAGTTGGCTTGTATGGAACTGTAATGCCAATTTTATCCACCCATGTGTCTTCCACCTAAAATGCAGTGAAGCCAGCTTTCCATCATCCTGCACTTGCCCAACTAGTTTCTGAACCTAGGTGTAGGAATTTACTCTTATACCTTGCGTATGTGATACTACTAATTGTTTCATTTCAAATAACAAATACAAATGAATTCATAATCTATCAAACTCTCATTGTTTTCGAGATATTTTCAGATGTAAAGTATACATTCTCTCTCTTTTTTTAAAGATTTATTTTATTTATTCGAGAGGTGGAGTTACAGACAATGAGAAGGAGAGACAGAGAGAAAGGTCTTCCTTCTGTTGGTTCACTCCCCAAATGGCTGCAACGGCCGGAGCTGCGCAGATCCAAAGCCAGGAGCCAGGTGCTTCTTCCTGGTCTCCCATGGAGGTGCAGGGGCCCAAGTACTTGGGCCGTCTTCTACTGCATTCCCAGGCCACAGCAGAGAGCTGGAATGGAAGAGGAGCATCCAGGACTAGAGCCAACGCCCATATGGGATGCCAGCGCCGCAGGCAGAGGATTAACCTACTGCGCCACAGCGTCAGCCCCCCTCTCTTTTTATCCAAAGAAAAATAATTTAAAATGGCATGGATGACTAACATAAATAGAATCTTTCTAAGAGGAATAGTATATGGAAAAAGCCTGAGGTTTACATCTTTTTATTTGTTTATTTTTGTAACATGCTCTTTTTCCTTGTCAGGATCCATCATTCTGAAACGATAAAATGTAGGCCAGAAAATTTGTTTTATAAAAAAACATCTGCAGGGACTCGATTCCAAATTCTCTTTGGTATCCAAAATATATTTTTCAATTAGATCAAGGAATGACAACTCCACCTTTAGAATCCAACATCTTGTTCCAAATTCTTCAGACCTCAACCTAAGACTTCAAAGTAACTAGACAGGATTCAAGTTTCTCCCTGAGCTACCCAAAATTTTTTCATGAGTCAGCAATCAGGGAAGCAGTTGAGCTTTTTATAGGTTTGACAGATTCAATTTATCTCAGATAAGAATTTCTTGGAAGGTAGTGCCTCTCCCATTATTAAGTTTTAGATAATAACTCAATCTACTCCAAGAGAAGATAGAAGTTCCTTTGTGTATCTCTCTTTCTCATGGCAACAAAGCTGTTTTCTATGTGCCCACTTGCACTTTCTATTTATTTTACACGTTATGAAATGACATATTTGCATTAGCTTACCTTATCAGAGACTTAGATGTGTTATTAGCTTATCTCCTCTTCTTGTTTCTTAAAGTTACTATCTATTTTATGTCTCTCAAAGAGCTAAAATGACTTGCTTGGTTTTGTTACTATGTTCTCATATGTGTCTACAATGAAAAATTTTCCAAGAGGCCCAACTACAATGTTTATATAATGACTCATTCTACTTCAAGAGAATAATGTGGTAGTAAGATTAAATAATAAATTTCTGCAACTATTAATATTTCTTCATTGAAAAAATACACAGCAAAATTTTCTCCTCTTTTCTAAATAAACCAGGTGATAGCAAAATTTTTCATCTTTCATTCTAATTTTCCCCAGAAACCTTTTATTTAAGGAATACAAACTTCATGCATTTCATAAATTCAATTTTAGGAACAGTGATTCTTCCCACCATATACTCGCCCTCCCACCCACACCCCCACACTCTTCCCCCTCCCTCTCCTACTAATTCATATTTGAACAACCTCATTCTTTATCTCCAATATAACTTGCTCCTTCTTGCTTCCTAGCTTTACTTGTTGCATTTGTGATATCTCTTTTTATGCCTTATTTTATCTATTCATAAGTTTCACATCAAACACAGGCTCCAAACAAGTCTCTTTTGGAGCCACCAAGACTTGGGCAGAGGGCAGAACTGTGGCATAGCAGGTAAAGCCCCTGCCTGCAGAGCCAGCATCCCATATGGGTGCCAGTTCCAGTCCCAACTGCTCTACTTCTGATCCAGCTCTCTGCTATGGCCTGGGAAAGCAGTGGAAGATGGCCCAAGTCCTGGGGCCCCTGCACTCAAGTGGGAGACCCAGAAGAAGCTGCTGGCTCCTGGCTTTGGATCTGCACAGCTCTGGCCGTTGCCATCATCTGGGGGAGTAACCAGCAGATGGAAGACCTCTCTCTCTCTCTCTCTCTCTCTCTCTCAATCTCTGCCTCTACCTCTCTGTAATTCTGCCTTTCAAATATATAAATAAATCTTAAAATAAAAAAAAAAGACTTGGGCATGAATCCAGTTCTGCCACTTTTAAGTTGTGTGATTTCTGTTGAGTTATATAATGATCCTAATCCTTTGTCTTCTCATTTGTAAGTGGATATGATTTCTACTTCCCAAGGTAGTTGTAGGGATTAAATGACTGATGCATGTGAAGGACTTGGCATTTAGGTGGGCACAGACCAACCCTTAATAAATGATAGCTGAGGATGGCACTGTGCCAGTTCAAGTCCCGGCTGCTCCTCTTCCCATCCAGCTCTCTGCTATAGCCTGGAAAAGCAGTGGAAGATGACCTTTAAAATTAAAAAAAAATTTTTTTAAAATAAAAAAAAATAAATGATAGCCCTTAATGGACTGTAAGGACCTTGAGATCAAGTTATTTTTGAAATCAAAGGTCCAGTGCCTAATAATGCTGAGTGAATTTTTACTGACTGAAGTGAACACTTCTCCCACAGCAGGAAGTGAGAGGTAGACTATTTGCATCTCTTTTAGACTCAGTCCTTGACTTCCTGTAGGCCTCCATGTTTGACAAGTTCTTGGTTCATTGACTAGAATTTGTATAAATATGATCAGAAAAGTTAGTATTAAAAAATAATAAAACAAAACCGTAGGGTAGTCCTTTGGCTAAGAGGTTACGATGCTCACTTCCTGGATGGGATTCCCTGAGATCAATTTCCAGCCCCAGCTCCTGATTGCAGTTTCCTGCTAAGGTAGGTCCTGGGACATAGCAGTGACTGTCCAAGCTACTGAGTTCCCACCTCCCACGTAGGACACCTGAACTCAGTTCCTAGCTCTCGGCTCTCAGGGCCTAGCCCTGGATGTTGTGGGTATTTTAGGGATAAATCATCATCAGGTGGAAAACCAATACAGCCCCTCCCTCTCTCTGCCTTTCAAATGAATAAAATAAATTTAAAAAAAAGTTTAAAAATATAAACAAGCCCTTTTACTTCTATAAAAACCATTGTAGGGCAGATCTTCCTTCCCCTTTACTTACACATTGAATACCCTCCAGTGGACTCTTTCCAGCTTCAGTCTTGGCCTATGGTGTGGACTCCTTTAAAAATGTGATCAATATGAACTATTTGGAGCATGGTTACAATCACATTCCACCGCGGCTCAATAGGCTAATCCTCCGCCTTGCGGCGCCGGTACACCGGGTTCTAGTACCGGTCAGGGTGCTGGATTCTGTCCCGGTTGCCCCTCTTCCAGGCCAGCTCTCTGCTGTGGCCTGGGAGTGCAGTGGAGGATGGCCCAAGTCCTTGGGCCCTGCACCCCATGGGAGACCAGGAGAAGTACCTGGCTCCTGCCATCGGATCAGCGTGGTGTGCCGGCCGCAGCACGCTGGCTGCAGCGGCCATTGGAGGGTGAACCAACAGCAAAAGGAAGACCTTTCTCTCTCTCTCTCTCTCTCTCTCTCTCACTGTCCACTCTGCCTGTCCAAAAAAAAAAAAAAATTTTAAAGAGTTCTCTGTAATGCTCACAGTAAAATGTCAACATTTGAGTCTGGCATTTGATGTTGTTTATAAACTGATCCATGGTCCATTTTAGCTTCTCTTAACTATTCTGCATTCGAGAAAATAGCAAGAAAAACAAAACTATTAACCTGGCATTTCCTGATTCAACCTATTATGTGTGCACTCTAAGATTCCCTCCAGAATGCCTTTTACCCTTATCACTATCCTTTGGTTATTTCTTTAAAGGTTTTTTGAAGAATAGTCTCTCCCTCTCTCTCTCTCTCTCGCTCTTCCTCTCTCTCTCTCTCTCTCTATATATATATATATATATATATAAACGAAAGCCAAAAATAGCATCGTGCATTGATATGCTAGGACACATGCATACTGTAAAGAAGGTGTTAAACCTATCCACCGCCTCCAAAATTTTCCTTGTGTACCTTTGAGAGTCTTTGGTTTTATTTTTTGTGTGGGTGTGTTAAGAACACTTAACATGTGATCTACTTCCTTTAAAAATAAAGCACCACAAGGTCCAGTGCTGTGGTGTAGCCGCCAAAGCCATCCCCTGCAGCACCAGCATCCCATATGGATGCTGGTGGAGTCCTGGCCGTTCTACTTCCAATCCGGCTCCCTGCTAATGCCCCTGGGAAAGTAGCAGACAATGGCCCACGTGCTTGAGCCCTTGTAACCATGTGGGAGACTGGAAGAAGCTCCTGGCTCCTGGCTTTGCATTAGCCCGGCTCTGGCCATTGAGGTCGTTTGAGGGAGTAAATGAGTGGATGGAAGATTTCTCTCTCTCTCTCTCTCTCTCTCTCTCTCTGTGTGTGTAAGTTAGCCTTTCAAATAAGTAAATAAATAAATCTTTGCAAAAGAAAGTGAAGCACACAGCACTAAGCTGTTAACCGTAAGAATTATGTTGTATGACAGATTACTAGAACTTACTTGAAATGCATAACAGAAATTTTACATCTATTGAGCAACAACTCTCTATTTCCCCATCCCCAACTCCAGCAACCACCATTATATTCTCTATTTCTGTGAACCGATTTTAAACATCTCAGTAATCATATATTTGTCCTCCTGTGGTCCATCTCATTCCACTTAGCATAATGTCCTTCAAGTTCTTCCATGTGGATGCAAATGATAAGATTCCCTTCTTTTAAAGCTGAGTAATATTCCATTATAAGCATCTGCCACATTTTCTTTATCTAGTTGTCAATGGACATTTGAGTTTTTTTTCTGTAGTTTGATTATTGTGAATAAGTACTGCAATAAATGTGAGGTTGTAGATATTTCTTTAAATTCTAATTTCAATTTTTTAGGATGTATGGTCAAAAGCAGGTCTTCTAGGTCATATGGTGTTTCCACTTTAAATTTTAAACTTTTTGAAGGACATTTATGCTGTTTTCCATAATGACTGTATCATTTTCTATTCCCACCAACAGTTGACAAGGGTTCCAAGGTCTCCACATGTCACTAGTACTTGTTATCTTATTATTATTGTTATTTAATGGTCAATATCCTATTAAATGTGATTTGATATTTTGTAGTGGTTTCAATTTGTATTTCCCTGCTGATTAGTGAAACTGAATAAATTTTCATATACCTGAGAGTTATATGTGTTTTTCAAGAAATTTTTTTTGAAGTTCTTGCCATTTAAAAATTCAGTTATGTTCTTGCTACTGAATTGTGGGAATTTCTTGTAGGTTTTGGATGTTAATCCTGTATCAGATGGGTCTTTTCCAAATTTTTTCTACCATTCCATTGATTGTTTCTTCACTTTGATGGTTATACATTTTTGCTGTACAGAAGCTTTTTCGTTTGATGTTTGTCCTGGTCTGTTTTCCCTTTGTTGCTTGTGCTTCTGATGTCATATCAAAGAAATAACTGCCAAGATGAATGTCGGGAAAGTTTCCCACTGTGTTTTCTTCAAGAACTTTTATAGTTTCAGGTCTTATGCCTACGTCTTTAATCGATTTTGAGTTGTCTTTGTGTATGGTATAAGACAGGGGTCTAATTTCATTTATTGTAAATGGATATAAAGTTTTTCTTAACATCATTTAATGAAGATTCTCTTCTTTCCCCATTGTGTGTTCTTGGCACCCTTCTCAAAGATTGGTCGGCTGTATGTACAAGACTCATTTCTGGGTTCTGTAATATGTTCCATTAGTATACATTCTAGGCAAGACTTTTGCAGTCATTCCAGGTGCAATGGTTTTCCTTTCCTTTACTATTTTTGCAATTTTTATATCTATTATGGTTGTATTTTCATTTGATATGAAAAATATTTCTAAGAATTCAAAATCGATTTGAACATTTTAAATCAAGCTGATTTTTCTCAAAATAAAGAATGTTAGAAAAATATTATTATTGCATATCACATTACTCTGATGATGAAAAGTGAAACCCAGATGGCATTGTTCTACAACTATGAATTTATTATTCAGTTTCTTCATTAATCTTGCATAGACGTTTCTGTCAAGCTTAACAGTTTTTCAAATTCAGCTCTTTCTCAAATTGTACCGACATTTCTATGTAGTGCTCTGACTGTGTTTTCACTTCTTACAGAAAGGTGATAGCAGTGTTTTCTCCTTTGCTTTGTGTCCAGTGAGTACAGTTTTACCTTTGTGATAATGGGCTTGTAGCATTTATCTTCCAAAGTCTTTCTCTGAAATGAATAGACTTATTGATTTTTTTTTACGTTTTATTTCACCTAAGCTAAAATTAAAAAAAAAAAAAATTCACTCAAGAGAAACTCACAAAGTACTTACCAAACATCTGAATCAGATGAATTCAATGCCAAGCAGGAAATCACTGTCTGCCTATGATAAGTTATACCATCCCCTGCATCTACATGAGACACTGTGGGTCCACACTGTGGTGTAGCAGGTTAAGCTGCCGTCTGCAGTGCAGGCATCCCATATGGGCGCCAGTTCGAGTCCTGGATGCTCCATTTCTGATCCAGCTCCCTGCTAATGCACCTGGGAAAGTAGTAGAGGATGGCTTTTGGCCTGGCTAAGTCTCGGTTGTTGCAGGTATTTTGGGGAGTGGAACAGTAGATGGAAGATCTCTCTCTCTCTCTTTTTTTTCTTTTTCTCTCTTTTTTCTTTTTTTTTCTCTTTTTCTGCCTTTCAAGTAAATGAAAATAAGTTGAAAAAAATTAGAAAAGAGGAGTGATGCTGGTCAGACTTTTATTTTCAAATTAATTTGAATGGATATTATAAAGAAATGAATAAATCCTATCACATCATTATTTTAAAAAGCATATCTAGTAGTAATCCACAGATTAGATTATTATATTCTGCTTTGTGGTCTATTTGCAGGTTTGCATTTCATCCTTTTCTACTTGATTTGGAGCTTGTTTGGGTACAATCCTAGTTATATACATTTCTTTAACACTGAGGTACAGAAAGAGTTTGTTGAATCAAATCCATTTGATTAGATCTAATTATGGGATAGTCATTTTGAAAAAGGAGGGTGTTCATTTTTTGTTACTGTTTTGCAACTACACACTGTAACATTCATGAATATGTCCAAATAATTTAAATTTAGAAATATTTACTTCAATCCACATCACAAAAATTCCTCTACCAATATTCTACCTTTCTGATGAAAAATGGCAAGTATGATTGCTTTCCAGAATTATTCTCAGAGAAACAAAATAAGAAATATCTAGCACCTGTTGCCTCTAAGCAAATGTTAATTAAATATGTCTATGTTCAGAAAAACTACACATCTAAATAGTAGAAGTATCAAATCATTGTTTGGCAATATTTTCCTACTTATTCTTCTTGGTGTATAGATATTTGTGTAAAATAAGTGAATCACAATTCAGCTACTATATCATAAAACCCTCGTATCTTCTGACCAAGTAGGTCACTGTTTTCTAGCATTTTCTGTGACTGTAGAGCTACTAAAGTATAATTGTTTAAAAGATATATTTTCTACAAGACAGTAATCAATTTTATCTTTTCTTATTGGATTATTTTGATTTTTACCACCTCTACTTTTGCTAAATTATCTTCCACTCTTACAGAGATGTAAATTGGTTGAATCTACAGAACGTTAAAGTTACATACCCAGAGAGAATCAGATATATCCCAGAGGGTCAACTAAAAGAGGTTACCAATTTTCCCCTTTAATTTCTAAGTCTAATTCAGTAATGTAATTCTGATATTTAATCATCTTCAAGATTAACTGCAGCCAATTTTAATTTATTATGGAATGGTTATTCAAGAGTAGGATTAATTTTTAATAGTATAAATTTTGATGTGCAATATACTGGTTTACAGTAGATATAATTAAATTCCAGTCTTTAAATTTTGGAAGGAACTCTTAGGAATTTCTTATTCTATGGCTTTTCTGTGCCCAATCCTTGTAAGTTAAAAATTATACCTTCCTTTATCTGCTTCTCTAACCTCTAAAGATTAGTGATCTTCTTTAAATCACAGGCCCAATACCTGAACAAACTTCGAAGTTTTTTTCAGTTTCCAAGATCAAGAAACTTTGCACTTCCTCTATAATTTCCACATCCAGAAGTCCTTTTAGTTCCACCTTTTGTGAGCCAGGTAAATTTCTTTGCTGTCAAATGGAGCCAAGAGTGAGAATGGGAGGCAAGTTCAAATATATTTACTCAGATAGTATATGTCAGTAGGTCTCTTATTCCCCAGTGAAATTAAGGATAAGTTCCACTTCATTGGGGTGATGGCAGAATGGACTTAGTCCTTAGATTTAAATGTTGGTGAGAGACAGAGAATGATAAAACTTCAAAAAATAGTCAGAAAGCACACCTTTCCAGTTTGAGTCAGAGGGAGCATTTGCACAGGGAATAAACTTGTAGGAATATAGCTATCAGACATTGCTAGAAATGATTACCTATAGTATCTTATAAATAATGACCTAAAAAGTACCTGTCAAGTAATTCATCAAGCATGTAAATATGATTTGTAGCTCCTTGGAGTATGGTAAAATCATACTTTGTTTATAGAAATCAAACATTCTGATAAATGCCACTGGATTCAGAGCTAGATTAAAGTAGGTAAGACTGAAGGCAAGGTGGCTGGCTACTTCAGTAGTCTAACTAAGATATGGCAATAGCATAGAACTAGGGCGCCGGAGATAAGGAAAGAAGAGGTAGTTAAAAAGCATAATTAACATAATTTGTTTTGTGATTTAGGTGTGAGAGAGAAATTAAAGTTAACTTAACTCAAAAGTGTCGGGATTCAGTATTTCTATAGATAGAGGCTTCATTAATTGAAGTTTTACATATGGACACAGATATGAGAAACAGGAGAGGTTGTGAAATTTGGCATTAATCATGGTGAGTTTGAGGTATTATGAAGTATTCTGGGAGAAAAATCATCATCTAACACAGAGACACACATTTGAACCTATTGTGCCTATAAACTTCAGTTAAAATGATGAGTGATGCTACTGTGAAAGAGGGTGTATGATGGAAAAGAAAGGATGGATTATTCAGAGACAAAACCATGGTGGAAGAACCAAAACCAAGATCGAAAGCAGGAGTACAGAGACCATTGGTAAGAAAGATAAACCCAGTGGACAAATATCTTAGGAGAGACAGGAGATTATGCAGAGATATACAGCTTGATTTGGAGAGGATGATAACCTTTCATTTTGCTTCTGGAAGACCAAAGTAAGAACATGTGCAAATGTAAATAATTTTGTACAGAATGGAAAAGGAATTGAGATATCTAATGTCTGGTGACCTCAATTTGTTTAAAATTGCAAATACCAAATCAGACTTAATTACATGGAATGTGTTCCTAGGTTTACACAGCATATTGGTTTAACAATGCCTCACTATAACCTATTATGTATTTTCTGAGCAAATAGAAGAGAGAGACCCAAGGTTTCCAACATAAAATAATGATAAAGAGAAAAATACTAATTGCCTGCAACTAAAAAGTGTATAGTGCATAAATGTATTGAAATGCTGAACTGTAAACCAATACATGCATAATCATTCTTGGCATATGAAAATGATACTGATTTTTGTGCATTGATTTTGTATATTGCACTGTGTTGATTTCTCATCAATTTTAATAGTCTCTTAGTGAAGTCTTTTACTTCCCTAAATGTAGAATCAAATCATTTTATTTGAAAATGATATTGAGTATATTTGAGCATATATATAATATAAATACATGTATATTCTTACATGAGAACTCAGCAAAGTTGAAGGGATACAAAATCAACATAGAAAAATTAGCAGCATTTTTTAATACACAAACAGTGATCATTCTGAGAAAGTACTTAAAAAGAACAATCCCATTCACAATTGCTACAAAAAATAAATACCTTGGAATATTTTTTTTTATTTGACAGGTAGAGTTATAGACAGTGAGAGAGACAGAGAGAAAGGTCTTCCTTCAGTTGGTTCACTCCCCAAATGGTCCCTACAGCCGGTGTGCTGTGGCAATCTGAAGCCAGGAGCCAGGTGTTTCTTCCTGGTCTCACATGCAGGTGAAGGGGCCCAAGCACTTGGACCATTCTCCACTGCTCTCCTGGGCCACAGCAGAGTGATTATGCAAGAAGTTGATCAGATTGGAGAAGTTAAGTTCAAGATCAAGTTAATATCCTGTTAGGTAAATTTGGAGGCGAGGAGGAAGGACCAGAGATGTGCATGATGTGTGCAGGCTGTGGAAGCGAAGCAATGAGAGAACTAGAATGTTAGCAGGTGAGTCTTGGGGTTTCTGTTCAAACCTTTTTCTCTCTCCCTCTCTCCACTTCTGTGTGTGTGTGTGTGTGTGTGTGTGTGTGTGAAGAACCAAGGTGAAATTCTTGACCTTAAAGAAATAATTTTTTTTTTGTTTGTTTGAGAGGCAGAGAAACAGACAGATTCAGACAGACAGGAGTTGTCCATTGGATCACTTCCCCAAATGACAACAGCTAGGGATAGGCCAAAGCAAAGCCAGGAGCTCAGAGCTCAATCTAGGTCTCCCACTTGGGTGCCACAGACACAAGTGTATGAGCCATTACATGCTCCTCCCAAGAATGACATTAGCAGGAAATTCAAGTTGGAAGCAGTGCTGGCATGTGAACCCAGGTATTTCAATTTAGAATACTGGCATATTAACTAGGGTCTTAAACACCAGACCAAATGTCTATCCCTTCCCATTTCTACACTATCTGTAAGGATATCATGAGCAATGGCTCATTAGTGCTGCATTCTCTATACTTGAGTCCAATGACCCTGTAAGTCTATACTTAGAATGTTTATGATATGGTGAAAATGCCACATACTAGTCTCTGAAGGGTATTTTTTCCATATTTCCCCAATCCTCCTCAATACGTCTCACAGCTCTAAATCTTTGGTAGGTAGTTTCCTTGAGATGAGTATTTTACTCAAGACATCGATACAGTTTCTAGATGGTCTCTGACTGGAGGGAATCTGGATACATTTGAAAATAATAGAAGCTGTTGTCCACCTTACAAATGGACCAAGATAAATACATATATTTTGTTTTCTAATACTCAAGTAATGTATTCTGAAGAGGACTCAGTGTGTTCTATGTATATTGAGGCCACATTCTCTTTTTAAAAAAAAAATTTTTTTTGACAGGCAGAGTTAGACAGTGAGAGAGAGAGAGAGAGAGAGAGAGACAGAGAGAAAGGTCTTCCTTTTTCCGTTGGTTCACCCCACAAATGGCCGCTACGGTAGGCGCGCTGAGGCTGGCGCACTGCGCTGATCCGAAGCCAGGAGCTAGGTGCTTCTCCTGGTCTCCCATACAGGTGCAGGGCCCAAGCACTTGGGTCATCCTCCACTGCACTCTCGGGTCACAGAAGAGAGATGGACTGGAAGAGGAGCTGCCGGGACAGAATCCGGTGCTCAGACCGGGACTAGAACCCCATGTGCCGGCGCCGCAGGCGGAGGATTAGTCAAGTGAGCTCCGGTGCTGGCCAGAGGCCATATTCTCTTGAATGATTTATTCATTTGAAAGGCAGAGAGTGTCGCTCCCCCTCTTCACGGAGGAACGACACAAAACCCTGCCTAGGCTTCATATCCGAGTCACGGCACCATTATGTCGCTCCCCCTCTTCGTGGAGGAACGACACAGGACCCTGCGCTGTTCTTTTGTCTTCTCGGCCCTTCCCGGGTTTGCTGCTGGTTCTTCCCGGGTTGGCTACCGACCCTTCCACCTCCGTGGAAGGGCGGTTCCCCCTTCCACTTTCCCCACTTCCGCAGGGGAGCAGCACACCACCGGCCGGCTCTCTCGGGGGCTGCACAGGTGTTATTTGGATAGATGTTCCTGGTGCATGTTGTCTCTCTCTTCCTTTATAGTCCTCTTCCACCAATCCCAACTCTGCTACCCACACGCCGAGTACGCTGCTCTCCTCCAATCAGGAGCAGGTCCTACAGTTTATTGGTTGAACTGGAGGCAGCTGTGTAGAAGCTGTTTCCTCCTCTCCCAGCGCCATATTGTGGGAAAGCAGATGCATAGAATAAGTCTTAATTCCAGTAACTTAGTCTAGTCCGAGTTGCTCCCAGTTGCTCCCCACAGAGAGAAAGAGGGAGGAGAGAGAGAGAGAGCGAGAGAGAGAGAAAGAGAGAGAGAATCTTCTATCTCCTAGTTCACTCCTGAAATGGCCACAATAGCCAAGTCTGGCTAAGGTCAAAGCCAAGAGCCTGGAACTCAATCCAGGTCTCCCATATGGACCATCATCTGCTCCTTTCCCAGACGCATTAGCAGGGAGATGAATCTGAAGTGGAACAGAGAGGATTTGAATGAGCACTCCTATATGGGATGCTCACATCACAAGCAGTGGCTTGACTCGCCATGCCACAACACTCGCTGCTTAAGGTCAGCTTTTATTGACTATTGTATGTACTAGGCTTGGGAAGATACTGGAAATAGAAAAAGAAGCAAA
Organism: Oryctolagus cuniculus; assembly: GCF_964237555.1. Taxonomy (NCBI): domain Eukaryota; kingdom Metazoa; phylum Chordata; class Mammalia; order Lagomorpha; family Leporidae; genus Oryctolagus; species Oryctolagus cuniculus. Next base: position 88,441,836 of record NC_091442.1, read on the forward strand.
AGTAAGCTCTTCGCTTTAAGGAGCTTCACTGTCTAAAGACAGACCTAGGTATTTAAACAAATTATACTACTTGGTAAGAGGTATGAATAAAATAGCATGGGAATATAGAATACTTTGAGCACATTCCAGCTGAAATTGAAGTTTAAAGAAATTCATTGTATTTCCAAGTTAATATTATTTTTATAGGATTTTGTTTGAAACTTTTTTTCTTTCTTTGGAGTATTCTGTTTTGAGACAAACTCTTCAGTGAAGCATTTCATCAGACCAATTCTGACCCACTGACATGAAACTGCCACCCACAGCCATGCTCATCAACTGATTCTTTTATATATATTTTTGTGTGCACTTGGGCTCAGAAAGGGCATAACTCAGACTGCTGATTAACACTCAAGTTCAGTCTTTATTTCACATGATCCTGGCATTTGTTTCCCCTCGTATATTATTCAGCACAAAGGAAAAGCAAATGAACTCTTTGCTTTGTGAATGAGAAAGCAGGTCTAGGCTTGTTGGCATCTGTCTGTGGCTCCTTTCCAAAGGCTTATTTTCAAAAGCTAGATTTCCATCCTTTTGTTGAGTTGAAAAATCAAATACAGAAAGCTATAGGAAACTTCCTTTGTGGAAGAAGTCATGTGTGCAGAGTTTTCATCCACTACACACTGCCTCTGTTAGGAAATCTAACTATCAAGAGCCTTGCCTTATGACTGAATTTGCCTGCAAGTGATTAAGGCTATAAATTACACAAAGAGAATGAACATACAGCTAAAATAATTGCTGCAACACTAATTCTACCCTGTTACATCTTGCTAAGAATCTTTTGCAGTCCCATTATGTTTATTGCAATTTTCAAGCTGGGCCTATTAAGATTTTTTTTTCACTGAAACCTGTCTCTTTATTACCTTTTAGGATCATGAGGGCTACATAATAAAAACTCTTACATTGCTCCTATTTGCAATCCTGTTGCTTACAAGGTAGTCAAAAAGTTACTCAATTTTATTAATACTTAAAAATCCATATGAAAAACTCAGTATACATATTTTTCATGCTAGTGGCTCTACTACAATATTCTCTTCAGTTTCTATGGAAAGGCTTTTCATCCACAGAACTAGAGAATTAAGAGTTTCTGTAGTAAAGTAAGTTCCTTTCATGTTTTAAGTGCCAGAATGATTTACAGCTCCCTATTGAGATGAAGGTGCTCAAATGATCCCCCACCTGTCTTTCTTTTCAAGTTTAAAATGAAGTAAGTGAATTTGCCTTTGGTGTTTTATAACGCCAATGAACATTAAAGAGGTTTTGAACAAATGGAATTGCCCGGGCAGTCATCAGGGAGGAGCATCATTTTCTCTGGGTTTCTATCCGATGGAAACTATCTCACTGATCCAGGCCAGAGTCCCTGGGTATTTAGTTTCCTTGACACTCGAGGATGTCCCTGGCACCATTCTTGGGAAACTTGCCCACTTGGGCTTACCCTGAAGATCATTTCTCTTCCACTTCTCCCCATGAACAAGCTTTACTACCGGGATCTGAGATTACAACTGCGTGGCACGTTTGTTCTCCTTCAAGCCGTAACTCCCACCTACTGACATAAATCTCTTAGTAAGTTTCATATTAACCATGAAACTTTCACACGAGTGCTTCGAAGCCGCGTCATTTTGCACTAGCATTCCTGCCCACCATCACCCATGTCACATTCAAATGAAAAGCTGTCTCCTTCTTGTTCCCTCAAGGATCAACTCGAGGTTGAAGGATGACCGGTGCTGCTTTAGCTTCTTCGCAGCTAAATTGCCTTTAATGAAGCAAAGCTGAAGTTGCTCATAATGTAAGACTTTCAAAGCTCAAGACTTAATTCACCAAACAGGGACAAGGCATAACTAATATAAAAATAATAGTTCTTTTCAATTCTGGGATGTTATTAGCTGTCACAAATAAAGCAGGCTTGGGCCTGTATCTTGCAAGAATGACAGACCTTGAAACAAACACATGCTGCTTCATGAATATGTTGCTGAACCTTGAGAAATTTTTTTTCAAGGTAGACATTATTTAGAAAGAATTAGATGGTGTTTTCTTGAAAGGTTTAGCTATTTATAGTCATGTTAGGTTAAAAGTTCCTTTTCATAATGAGGACTATAATAAGTATTTCTGAAAAGGTACAAGCCTCTCTGAACAATTAGATTTAAAACAGGTTTTGTAAAATTAAGTAGAATTGGCCGCTGCCACGGCTCACTGGGCTAATCCTCTGCCTGCGGCAGCGGCACCCCGGGTTCTAGTCCCAGTTTGGGCACCGGATTCTGTCCCCGTTGCTCCTCTTCCAGTCCAGCTCTCTGCTATGGCCCAGGAGTGCAGTGGAGGATGGCCCAAGTGCTTGGGCCCTGCACCTGCATGGGGAGACCAGGAGGAGGAAGCACCTGGCTCCTGGCTTCAGATTGGCGCAATGCACGGGCCGTAGCAGCCATTTGGGGGGGGGGAGGTGAACCAACAGAAGGAAGACCTTTCTCTCTGTCTCTCTCTCTCTCACTGTCTAACTCTGCCTGTCAAAAAAAAAAAAAAAAAAAAAAAAAAAAAAAAAAAAAAAGTAGAATCTTCTTAAAGCTCTCAAGTGCTGCCACTCTGATTTTCTCCCAGCATAATCAAATGTAACTTTCCTCGCTCACAGTTTATATTGTATTTTTGTTTTTGTTTTCTTCTTAGCTTTCATTTTATTCTTTGTAATTAACTGGTTTTATGTCTTTTTTACCTATACACCTTAATTTTTATATTAGTAATCATTTAGCTAGGTCTTTATAAAATTCAGTCTTTCAATCGTTCATTCATTCATAGTTTTATTTGAAAAGCAGAGAGAAAGACAGAGAGGGACAAAGGTGTATACACAGGGACCTCATATCTGCTTGTTATTTCTCCCAAATGCCTGCAATAGCCAGGACTAGGGCTGGCCAATGCTGGGAGCCATGAAATCCATCTGGGTCTCCCACATGGGTGACTTGAACCACCTACCTGCTACTTTCCAGGGTGTGCATTATCACAGAGCTAGAATCAGAAACAGGGCTGAGATTAGAACCCAGGTACTCTAATGTGGCATGTGGGTGTCCCAAGCAATTTCTTAACCATTAACCAAACACCTGTGCAAGTATTTGGGATCTTAAATAAATAATTTTGCTCTGTTTTGTTATAAAAAACTATTCTACAGTTTAGTGACTTGTTTTATATGCAATTATATACTAAGTAAATTACAGAATCTTTTCAATGTTCTGATAAATTTTTGAATAAAAGTAAAGATAGACTGCTTTGGAAATCTGTTTTCAAAGTATATCCTTTTTTGGAATGTCATATGTTTGCAATTAAAAGGCTATTTCTTAATCCAAATACGTGTTAAACACACAGATGAAACCCTAAATTGTATTGGATATATTGCTAAATCATGGTTCTTAACAAGTGCGCTTTGGGAAAAAAAAAGGTTTCAATTTAAAAGGTGCATGGCATACCCTACATGGGTGTGCTAGTGTACTCTTCAGATTTATAGCTGACAGACATGAAAATAGCACAGATGAATGAAATTTCATTGTGACACCAATTGACTTGTGTTTACTTTTTGTAAAGTAATTTCAGCACACTGAGTCTACGGATGGCATTTTAATTCATGCTGACAGTGTTAACGTAATCCGAGCTTATATGAATGCTTCATGGGGATTTTTATCCCAGGGTAGCCATTTAGCAAGCTGAACGTGGTTACGGGTTATTATCATGAGGGAATCAAGGGATATTTGCTTAGAACTTGTTTTCTTCCCTGGACTAGAGAATGTATTTTTGCTTGTAAAAATGTCCTTAATCCTGGCAACTATTCAGCTGAATAATGGTTCTTCTCATGTTGCAATATGAGATTTCTATCTTATTAAACAGGGGGCAGGGATATTTCCATTTTCAAACTAACATAGGTGTACAGCCTTATACTTCTATTGAGGTAGAACACATGTACAATTAAGGAGACTGTAAGAATTCTGAATATTTTTTTATTTAATGAATGCATTTTTACATGGATACAATTTTAGGAATATAATGGTTCTTCCCCCCAACCCCCCTCCATCTCCCATCCCACCTCCCTCTCCCTCTCCTATCTCCTTCTTAATTATGGTTCATTTTTAGTATGACTATATACAGAGGACCAACTCCATGCTAATCATAGACTTCAGCAATTTGCACCCACGCACACACACAGCATATAGAGTACAGTTTGGGGAGAGAATTTGCAGTCAAATCTCATATTACAATTCAATAGGGACAGGCCGGCGCCACGGCTCACTAGGCTAATCCTCCACATTGCGGCGCCGGCACACCGGGTTCTAGTCCCGGTAGGGGCGCTGGATTCTGTCCCGGTTGCCCCTCTTCCAGGCCAGCTCTCTGCTATGGCCCAGGAGTGCAGTGGAGGATGGCCCAAGTGCTTGGGCCCTGCACCCCATGGGAGACCAGGAGAAGCACCTGGCTCCTGGCTTCAGATCAGCACGGTGCGCAGGCTGCAGCACGCCGGCCGCGGCAGCCATTGGAGGGTGAACCAACGGCAAAGGAAGACCTTTCTCTTTCTCTCTCTCTCACTGTCCACTGTGCCTGTAAAAAAAAAAAAAAAAAAAAAAAAGAAAACAATTCAATAGGGACAGAGGTCCTACCTGGGGAGCAAGTGCACAGTGACTACTGTTGTTCCTTAAACAATTAACACTGCTTTTTTATGACATCAGTGATCATCTGAGGCTCTTCCTGCCAAGGCTATGGAAGCCTTTTGTGACCCTAGACTCAATCGGTATTTGGACATGGCCATAAGCAAAGTGGATGTTCTCTTCTCCCGTGAATATAAATTATTACATGTGATTTTATTCACTTCAAGCCCTTTTTGTATGCAGTGAGGTATTAATAGTTGTGCTCAAATATACCAATTTTATTTATATAAAGTATAATTGAAAACACCAAATATGTATTTGTAAGCTTTCTCACACAGGGTAAATGGAGCTATAGCAATAATTTAGTTAATCTCTTACATCAAAAATTCAATATGGAAAGATCAAACTAAAGAGAGATCTTGATCCTTCTGTTTTATTGAAAATTTTGTATCTCAGTTGAGTGAAGTAACACGGTTAATGCTGAATGTTCAATTTTGCTTTGTACAGGAGTAGAGAATAATAGGGTCATAGAGCTCTAATTTATCATTTGATGATTTTTAAGCAATTATCAAATATATCAGGCCTAAATTTTAACATCAACTCACTTTACATGTGCTTAGTTTAATCCTAAGTATAATATAAAATTTCCTTTTTTTTTTTTTTAAACAGGCAGAGTGGACAGTGAGAGAGAGAGACAGAGAGAGAGGTCTTCCTTTTCCATTGGTTCATCCCCCAGTGGCTGCTGCGGGTCTCCCATGCGGGTGCAGGGCCCTAGCACTTGGGCCATCCTCCACTGCACTCCGGGGCCACAGCAGAGAGCTGGACTGGAAGAGGAGCAACCGGCACAGAATCTGGTGCTCCGACCAGGACTAGAACCCGGTGTGCCAGTGCCGCAGGCAGAGTATTAATTTCTTACTAAATTAGATTACATAATCTAAATATGTTTATTTGTCAGATATTAAAAACTGACCTATATATTTTTAGAAATATAGCAATCCCTATCTAAGAAAACTCTGATTCTTTTCTAAATACTACTTACCTTGAATAATCCCTAATGCCTACCTGAAGAAGAAATGAATGGGTATGCATTAAATTAATGTTTAGGTTTTGCTTAATAGGAAAACCAAGGATAAAGAGGCGTGGTTTTATATTTATCATCAAATTGAATGTATTTTAGCCATATATATATCTATAGTCAAGCATCATATATCTATACTTTACATAAGTTATTTTAAGGCCAATGTTCATATTTTTATATTTGCTATTATTTGAATTGGATGTAATAGTGAACTATTAAATCTGAACTGCCGGATACAGAATATCTAGATAACCGTAGTCTCTATTTTTTTCTAAATGATTTGCCTATCATAATATTATGGAACACATTTATCAGATATCTACTACCATTCAACATCTTTGAAATTTTCCTGTCAGTCTACATATAAAAGGGTGCATAAGAGTATTGTAGGCATGGAAAGCCAAGACACTCTGGCAAAAAAAAAAAAAAAAAAAAAAAAAAAACAAACCTAAATGGAAGATCTCTGCGAGTGAGATCCCAGTGGAAAGAACGGGCCATCAAAGAAGGAGGTACCTTTCTCTGAAGGGAGGAGAGAACTTCCACTTTGCTATGACCCTGTTGGAATAAGATCGAAGTCAGCAAATTCAAAAGGCTTCCATAGCCTTGGCAACTCATGACTAGAGCCTAGTGAGATTACTGACGCCATAAACAAAAGTGTCAAATTGTTAAGTCAACAACAGGAGTCACTGTGTACTTACTTCTCATGTGGGATCTGTCCTTAATGTGTTGTCCAATGTGAAGTAATGCTGTAACTAGTATTGAAACAGTATTTTACACTTTGTGTTTCTGTGTGGGTGCAAACTGATGAAATCTTTACTTAATATATACTAAATCGATCTTCTGTATATAAAGATAATTGAAAATGAATCTTGATGTGAATAGAATGGGAGAGGGAGCGGGAGATGGGAGGGATGTGAGTGGGAGGGAAGGTATGGGGGGGAGCCATTGTAATCCATAAACTGTACTTTGGAAATTTATATTTACTAAATAAAAAATGGTGATTTTTAAGATAAAAGTGCATATATCATCCAAATAATTCAAACATTGTCACTACCCTGATTTCACTTAAAGATTAACCACTATTTAATTTCTTATGTGTTCTTCAAGAATAATATAATCCATTTCTTGGTATCCTCTTCTATTTCTTTCTTTAAGGTTTTGTAATTTTCATCGTAGAGATCTTTAACGTCCTTGGTTAAGTTTATTCCAAGGTATTTGATTGTTTTTGTAGCTATTGTGAATGGGATTGATCTTAGAAGTTCTTCCTCAGCCGTGGCATTCTCTGTGTATACAAAGGCTGTTGATTTTTGTGCATTGATTTTATACCCTGCTACTTTGCCAAAATCTTCTATGAGTTCCTATAGTCTCTTAGTAGAGTTCTTTGGGTCCCCTAAATAAAGAATCATGTCATCTGCAAAGAGGGATAGTTTGAGTTCTTCCTTCCCAGTTTGTATCCCTTTAATTTCGTTTTCTTGCCTAATAGCTCTGGCTAGAACCTCCAGAACTATATTGAATAGCAGTGGTGAGAGTGGGCATCCCTGTCTGGTACCAGATCTCAGTGGAAATGCTTCAAACTTTTCCCCATTCAATAGGATGTTGGCTGTGGGTTTTTCATAGATTGCTTTGATTGTATTGAGGAATGTTCCTTCCAAACCCAGTTTGCTTAGAGTTTTCATCATGAACGGGTGTTGTATTTTATCAAATGCTTTCTTGGCGTCTATTGAGATAATCATATGGTTTTTCTTCTGCAGTCTGTTAATGTGGTGTATCACATTGATTGTTTTGCGCACATTAAACCATCCCTGCATACCAGGGATAAATCCCACTTGGTCTGGGTGGATGATCTTTCTGATGTGTTGTTGCATTCTATTGGCCAGAATTTTATTGAGGATTTCTGCATCTATGTTCATTAGGGATATTGGTCTGTAATTCTCTTTCAGTGCTGCATCTTTTTCCGGCTTAGGAATTAAGGTGATGCTGGCTTCATAGAAAGAATTTGGGAGGACTCCCTCTTTTTCAATTGTTCTGAATAGTTTGAGAAGAATTGGAGTCAGTTCTTCTTTAAATGTCTGGTAGAATTCAGCAGTGAATCCATCTGGTCCTGGGCTTTTCTTTGTTGGGAGGGCCTTTATTACTGTTTCAATTTCTGTCTCAGTTATGGGTCTGTTTAGGTTTTCGATGTCTTCCTGGTTCAATTTAGGTAGGTTGCATGTGTCCAGGTATCTATCCATTTCTGATAGGTTTCCCTGTTTGCTGGCATACAAGTCCTCGTAGTAATTTCTGATGATTCTTTTTATTTCTGTGGTGTCTGTTGTTACGTTTCCTTTTTCATCTCTGATTTTATTGATTTGGGTCTTTTCTCTTCTTTTTTCAGTTAGTTGGGCCAATGGGGTGTCAATTTTGTTTATTTTTTCAAAAAACCAGCTCCTCATTTGGCTGGTTTTTTGTAATTTTTTTTTGATTCAATCCTGTTGATTTCTTCTCTGATTTTAATTATTTCTCTTCTCCTACTAGATTTGGGTCTGGTTTGCTGTAGGTTTTCTAGATCCTTGAGGTGAATTGAAAGCTCATATATTTGGTGCCTTTCCAGTTTCTTGATGTAGGCACCTATTGATATAAACTTTCCTCTTAACACTGCTTTTGCTGCGTCCCATAAGTTTTGGTATGTTGTGCCATTATCCTCATTTACTTCCAGAAAATTTTTGATTTCTCTTTTAATTTCTTCTATGACCCATTGTTCATTCAGGAGCATGTTGTTCAATCTCCATGTATTTGTGTATGCTCTAGAGATTCCTGAGTTGCTAATCTCCAACTTCATTCCTTTATGGTCTGAGAAGCTGCATGGTATGATTCTAATTCTTTTGAATTTGCTGAGACTTGCTTTATGGCCTAGTATGTGGTCAATCCTAGAGAAGGTTCCATGTACTGCTGAGAAGAATGTAAAATCTTTAGCTGTAGGATTGAAAGTTCTGTATATATCTGTTAGATCCATTTGGGCTATAGTGTCGTTTAAATCTACTGTATCCTTGTTGATCTTCTGTCCTGTTGATATATTTCTGAGAGTGGAGTATTGAAGTCCCCCAGTACTACTTAATACTTTTGGTTGAATACTGTAATCAATACACAATTCTTCTTAAGTGCTGAAACTTAACTGAAAAGTGATCGCTGTTAAATATAAGAGTGGGAATAAGAGAGGGAAGAGATGTGCAATTTAGGACATGCTCAAGCTGACTTACCTCAAACGGTAGAGTTAGAAACATACCAGGGGATTCCAATTCAATCCCATGGAGGTGGCATGTACCAATGCCATCTCACTAGTCCCAGTGATCAATTTATGTTCACAATTGATTGTAATGATAGGACTAAGAACCAAAGGGATCACATAAACAAGAATAGTGGCTGCAAATACTAGCTGAGAGAATCAAAAAGGGAGAGAATGATCCAACATGGGAAGTGAGATACACAGCAGACCCATAGAATAGCAGATGTCCTAAACAGCACTCTGGCCTCAGAATCAGCCCTTAAGGCATGCGGATCTGGCTGAAAAGCCCATGAGAGTATTTCAGGCATGGAAAGCCAAGACACGCTGGGGAAAAAAAAAAACCTAAATGAAAGATCTCCGTGAGTGAGATCCCAGTGGAAAGAACGGGTCATCAAAGAAGGAGGTACCTTTCTCTGAAGGAGGAGAGAACTTCCACTTTGACCATGGCCTTGTCTAAATATGATCAGAGTCGGTGAACTCAGGGGGCTTCCATAGCCTTGGCAGCTCATGACAAGAGCCTAGGGAGATTACTGATGCCATAAACAAGAGTGTCAATTTGTTAAGTCAACAACAGGAGTCACTGTGCACTTACTCCTCACGTAAGATCTTTGTCCTTAGTGTGCTGTACATTGAGATTTAATGCTATAACTAGTACTCAAACAGTATTTTTCACTTTATGTTTCTGTGTGGGAGCAAACTGTTGAAATCTTTACTTAATGTATGCTAAACTGATCTTCTGTATATAAAGAGAAATGAAAATGAATCTTGATGTGAATGGAAGGGGAGAGGGAGTGGGAAAGGGGAGGGTTGCGTGTGGGAGGGACGTTATGGGGGGGAAGCCATTGTATTCCATATTCTGTACTTTGGAAATTTATATTCATTAAATAAAAGTTAAAAAAAAAGACTAGAATAATTCAAGAGGGTCCAAGATTTGAGTTTTAGATGTCATCAGTAATGAAAAATCAACACATGTAGCAGCAATAATTCAATGAGTACAATTATGAGAGCTATACATCACATTTTTCCCTCAAGAAGTTTAAAAGTTAGCTGGTGAGACTGAGCAGATTGTAAACATAGAGATAAATCAGGACACTCATACATTATAAGTAAACAGACAAGTGCTTAGGAGGTCTCAGAGGGAAAGACTGGACTGGTCTGGAGAGAGACACAATCCACAAAAGAAGGAGCAGTCTGGCGGAAGCCAATGTGTAAAGTGGAAACCAGAGCACCGAAGGTTCATTTTGAGACAGAAGTGTGTGTGACAGGTCTAAGCAATGTGCTTTCTCACTCTGGTTTCTTTAACATCAGGGTGTGCTAGAGCCAGTGGGACATGGCTTATAAGAACAGATTGCTAAATTTCCACAAACTCTGAAGCTATATGCTTAACCAGTCATTCTTGAAACTGATAGTTACAGAATGGGAATTGGAAAATGCCATAAATCAAAGATTTTTCTTGATCTCTGCAAGTGAGATCCCATGGAAAGAACGGGCCATCAAAGAAGGAGGTACCTTTCTCTGAAGGGAGGAGAGAACTAAGATCGAAGTCGGCGAACTCAAAAGGCTTCCATAGCCTTGGCAACTCATGACTAGAGCCTAGTGAGATTACTGACGCCATAAACAAAAGTGTCAAATTGTTAAGTCAACAACAGGAGTCACTGTGTACTTACTTCTCATGTGGGATCTGTCCTTAATGTGTTGTCCAATGTGAAGTAATGCTGTAACTAGTATTGAAACAGTATTTTACACTTTGTGTTTCTGTGTGGGTGCAAACTGATGAAATCTTTACTTAATATATACTAAATCGATCTTCTGTATATAAAGATAATTGAAAATGAATTTTGATGTGAATGGAATGGTAGAGGGAGCGGGAGATGGGAGGGGTACGGGTGGGAGGGAAGGTATGGGGGGGAAGCCATTGTAATCCATAAACTGTACTTTGGAAAATTATATTTACTAAATAAATTTAAAAAAAAAGAATAATATAATCCAAATTTAAAAGAACATACATAAATAGATGTAAAATGATTCCTTTCACATCATTAAATGAAATCTATCAGTATTGGTAATAAAAATATCTCATCCTTTGCATGAAAGCTGTAAGCTGTATAACATTTCATTGGACACTATTAATCATTATTAATCATTTAACCAGTTATTTATGTATTTGTCATTAATTTTGTGTTTTATTTGTTTTAATTAAAATGTTGCAGTGAATAACTTGGAATATATACTTTGGTGTATTTTTGTGAGCCTATCCAAGTTCACATCGAGAAAGGTGAAGCTCATTAGCTGAGGGTGTTGGAAATTCACTGTGAAGCAGAGGACTTTACCTAAGACTTCAGGTCTAACAGAAAAGGAACCCTATTTAATATTAATTTCATATCTTTATTGAATAAGCATTTTAGAACATTTAAAATGAGTTAACTTCTAGATGTAAATAGCAAGTTCAAGAGTGTTTATTAAGATGAATCTTGGGGCTGGTGCTGTGGCATAGTAGGTTAAGCATCCATCTGCAGCACCCACATCCCGTATGGGCACTGGTTCTAGTTGCAGCTGCTCCACTTATGATCCCGCTCCATGCTTATAGCCTGGGAAAGCAGTAGAAGATGGCCCATGTGTTTCGGCCCCTGCACTTGCATGGGAGACTTGGAAGTAGCTGCTGGCCCCTGGCTTTGGATCAGCCCAGCTCAGCCCATTGTGGCCATTTGGGGAGTGAACCACTGAATGGTATACCTTTCTCTCTGTCTCTCCCTCTCTTTGTAACTATGCCTCTCTCTAGTAAATAAATAAAGCTTAAAAAAAGAGATGAATCTAAACAGCCATATTACAAATATTCTTAAAAAGAAATACTCAGATATATGCATATTCTAATGTTAACTCTGGAAGAAAATTCATTTTATGTGCTAACCTCTTTACCTGATACTTTATTTATCTTAATTTATATAAGTATTACAACAATATTGAGACATGCTTTCATTATTAATCACAAGGCTCTGTAATTTTCTTAACACTTCAATTATTATAATTTTTCCCCTTTGGTAACTTGATACAATACTAAACTGAAATAAGGATAAAATTCCTGTATTACATTTTAACTTTTTGCTTTCCATTTTCATCAGTGAGGTAGAGGAAAATCATATTCTTAGGTATTTTGATAGCATACTATAGGGTATTCCACATTCCGAGATGCTGCTTCTTCTAAAATAGTCTGTACTTTTCAATTTTTTTCTCTTCTAAAGATGTATCTTAATATTGTTGATACCAAAGACCAAAGGCAGGGCTCTACCGATGCTCGGATGTCAATTGCCTCCAGGAATAGAAAACTGGATAACTTACTTTTCAGCCATCATCGGCTTCTATCACAATCTTCTCAGGTGCTGCATTCCTTAATGCTCACCTGACCACCCCACTTTTTCATCAGAGTGATATAAAACTGTTTCATTACTTGCTCTTCTACAGCAACAAATCGATTATATAAGTTTTCAGATGGCATCTAATTTCTAGGTTTCTGCTGCTCTAATTTACTTTAGTATTTTCATAAAGGCTAATATTTACATTATTAGATCAATACTTTTGGCATTGACATTTTGACTAAGATTTGTTGGAGCAGAAGTATTATATAGCTCTAAGCAAGACCTACTATGGTTTAGCTATAGCAATTCCAAAGAAAAGACTAACATCTTCTTCTAGCTGATTTCAAATACTTTTCCTTAGCAACTCCTGGCTGGACTAAGGAAGTCCCTTATATCCTACATTCTTTCTTGCTACAGACACCATAGAACCATACTACTTTTCTCTGTCTTATTCCTAACTACTACTTTGTTCCCAGATTTCATCTTCATGCATGGGTCTTGAATTTGGTGCTGTGGTGAGTGTCCCATCTTCTTGATTCATTTCTTAGGGATTGTTAAAGTAAATTGAAGTTGCCCAGGGCAGCCTCCCTATCTTACATTACTACACAATAAACTGCAACCTAACATAGCATGTAAACGAGTTAAAAGTCTAACTTGGGAGAATATTTTTGCAAATGATGGCTGAGTCATTGCCAATCAATCATAACAGCTGAGCTTCAGCCAAGCATAGACTGCTAGCTGATCAAATCATGATCAAATAAGGAAAGCGAGAAGCTGTAATCAATCAAGATATGTCTGCACAGAACTTCTATTTTTCTGTCTATTAAATACTCCCTACCTTCTCTTAACCTCAACTGGTTCTGGGTGCTGCTTGATTCATGAGCTGTACTTTGTTCAAATAAATCTGCTAAATTTAATTTGGCAAAAGTTTTTTAAAGAGAACTGTAGAAGAAAAAAAGTATAAAGGTATTTTGTTCTAAGGATTGCACTATAAAAACTGAAGAAATTTGGGCATTAAATTACAATAAAATAAGGACATTAGTATGTAACAATAATTATAAAGTGATAATTATAATAATAGCAATACCTGATATACATGAGTAATTCTCTCCTTTTTTCCAAGGTGCTAAATAAAAGAAAGTCTGTGTTGGACTTCTACACTTCTACTTTGAAAGGTGGGAATTATCAAGTACATATTGTTATTATCCATCCTGAGTCAAGAACTACTACTTTCTACTGCTGCTACAACCCATTCCTTTTCACGTCCAGCCATTACTACCTTTTGTCGCTTGCCGGACACTTTCCTCCACGTCAGTCTGTCTTAATAGACTAAAGATAACCCAAACACAGAAAGTAAGAAATCGCCTTGCTCCACGAGGAAAATTGCTTCCCGGGAGAAACACAGATTTGGAAACAACCATTTCCTGCGATCCGTTTTGCCAAGAAGGATGGTGTTTGTGATGGCTTTTTTCACAGCTCCTAATAGCTTGTAGGTTAGGGAGTGATTAATTAGGTAGATCCCTTGATGGGAAACATGTTTTCAAAAACTCAATGTTTGTTTCTTGATATGTCTGAGATTGAAGAGGTATTTTGCGTCTTGAAATTAAATCCATGATATTTGCTTAGGAGAATTGTACAGCACTACTTGCTTTAGAGAAAAGTGATGAAAAATTAAAGCATATGGCAACACTGTAATGAATGAAAATTTAAGAAGAAATAGATTATGAGAGGTTTTGATTTGGTTTTCCTTTTCATTTACATGCTTAAAATTTTTTCATGAGGGGCTTGTGTTGCTATAAAGCAGGTGAAGTCACCACCTGCAACACCAGAGTCCCATGTGAGTGGGAGTTAATGTTCTTGCTGCTCTACTTCCTATCCAGCTCCCCGCGAATGTCCTGGGAAGGCAGTAGAAGATGGTGTAAGTACCTGGGTTCCCGCCACCCTCTCAGGAGACCTGGATGAAGTTCCTGATTTCTGGTGTCAGCCTGGTGCAGTGCTGGCTATTGGACTGAACCAGTGGGTAGAAAATCAATCTCTCTCTTTCTCTCTCTCTCTCCCTGTATGTGTGTGTATATATCTCTTTCTGTAATCCCGACATTCCAATTAATCAATAAATATTTTTTAAAAATATACCACAATGTCTTTTCCTTCCTTTCCCATATTTTCCCTTCTTATAAATCCTGTAGTCTTCTTGTCCATTCTGATTATATATGCAGCTGTTCATGGCATTCTTCCCAACGTCTCTCCTCTTTGTCTCTCCTCAAAATAAATATCAACCCACATATCTTTTAAAAAGTATAATTAATGGGGCCAATATTATGGCACAATGAATTAAGCCACAGTTTGCAATGCCAGCATCTAATACCAGAGTGCTAGTTTGAGTCCCAGCTGCTCTACTTCCAATCCAGCTTCCTGCTGACACATGTAGGAAAACAGTGGAAAAGGTCCAACTACTTGGGTCCCTGCCACCTACATGGTTCACCAGGATGAAATTCTTTTTTTTTTTAAACTTTTATTTAATGAATATAAATTTCCAAAGTACAGCTTATGGATTACAATGGCTTCCCCCCGCGTAACTTCCCTCCCACCCGCGACCCTTCCCTTTCTCGCTCCTTCTCCCCTTCCATTCACATCAAGATTCATTTTCATTTCTCTTATATACAGAAGATCAGTTTAGTATATATTAAGTAAAGATTTCAACAGTTTGCACCCACACAGAAACATAAAGTGAAAAATACTGTTTGAGTACTAGTTATAGCATTAAATCACAATGCACAGCACATTAAGGGCTGAGATCCTACATGAGGAGTAAGTGCACAGTGACTCCTGTTGTTGACTTAACAATTTGACACTCTTGTTTATGGCATCAGTAATCTCCCTAGGCTCCAGTCATGAGTTGCCAAGGCTATGGAAGCCTTTTGAGTTCACCTATTCTGATCATATTTAGGCAAGGTCATAGTCAAAGTGGAAGTTCTCTCCTCCCTTCAGAGAAAGGTACCTCCTTCTTTGATGACCCGTTCTTTCAGGATGGAATTCTTAGCTACAGACTTCAGTCTGGCCCAGACCTGGCTATTGCAGGCATTTGAGGAGTAAATCAATAGATAGAAGATCTTCTCTAGGTC
Source organism: Oryctolagus cuniculus (assembly GCF_964237555.1). Lineage (NCBI taxonomy): Eukaryota > Metazoa > Chordata > Mammalia > Lagomorpha > Leporidae > Oryctolagus > Oryctolagus cuniculus. The sequence goes on from NC_091442.1 coordinate 88,457,291, forward strand.
TCTCCCTCTGTCTCTCTGCATTTCAAGTAAATCTTTTTAAAAAGCATAAGTGGCCAGTGTTGTGGCATAGCCGGTGAAGCCGCTGTTTGCAGTGCCAGCATCTCATTTGGGCGTCCTGGCTGCTCCACTTCCTATTCACCTCTCTGCTATGTCCTAGGAAAGCAGTAGAAGATGGCCCAAGTACTTGGGCCCCTGCACCAGCATGGGAGACCTGGAAGAAGCTCTTGGCTCCTGGCTTCAAATCAGCACCGCTCCAGCCATTGTGGCCATTTGGGGAGTGAACCAGTGAATGGAAGCCCTCTCTCTCTTCCTCTCTGCTTCTGCCTCTCTGTAAATCTGCCTTTCAAATAAATAAATAAATAAATCTTTTAAAAATATATAATTAATAAGGCTTCCATTTGCTTTGTAAAATTTCAGGTTTCTCTGAAAATAGATAATAGCTAAGAAATAAATATTTAAATGAAGAAACCAAATCCAAAAGATACAATATTCTAAAACTGCAAGCTATGAGCATTTTGATTGGGGAAGAACCGTTCAAGCTCACCCTACTATCTTGAATCCTGCTTCTCTGTTCTAAGATGAATATTCATGTGTGGGGCTGGATTTTTGCCATCAGTGTGATGGACAATTACAATGGCCACTTCATACAAACACCTGCTCCACCGCTTCTTTTGTATAGCATTCAGGAATACTAAACAACTTGCTTGAGTAGCAAGGAAAAGAGCTTCTAGTTTTTTTCCACTATAATTAGTTGTGATAACTCAACTCATAAATTTTCCTGGAATAAGTATTCTCTGGGGCTTTCATTATGTAAATAATAACATGTGGAGAGGCACATCCTTAGGACTATCCCAATATGTGCTGTGAAAGCACTTAAATTTAAACTATACACAGATTGTATTTAAACTTGTTTTACATCACTGCTCACAGGCCCTAAATAATTGTATCAGGTTTGTGAATCTATGAGATGTTAGTTGAGTAGTTATTGTTCTCAATACTTGGAAATAGGTAAAAATTTATTTTGTTCTAAAAGTTAAATTTGAAAAAGCGAATAAAGGAAATATACTGGACTCATCCTATGAATTAGAAAGTGCAGGTAGAAAGGCAAAATCTAAAAGAATCTGAATCATTTCCTGTTTTTTTATGAAAGATTTATTTATTTATTTGAAAGTCAGAATTACAGAGAGAGAAGCAGGAAAGAAAGGTCTTCCATCCACTGATTCACTCCCCAAATGGCTGCAATGGCTGGGGCTGGGCTGATCAGAATCCAGGAACCAAGAGCTTCTTCCAGGTCTCCCACGTGGATTCAGGGGCCCAAGGACGTGGGCCATCTTTGCCGCTTTCCCAAGCAGGCAACTGGATTAGCAGGGAACTGGATTGGAAGTGGAACAGCAAGGACTCGAACAAGCACCCATATGGGAGGCCAACACTGCAGACAGCAGCCAAACGGCAGCTTAACTGGCTGCACCGCATCATTGTCCCTATTTTCTAAAGAAATTGCTTTTATTCCGTGAACATACCACATTAGGAAAGAAATTATGAGAATGAAATTTGAGCAGAAAGGTTTCTCTACTTAAGGAATGTCCCCTGTTATCAGGAGGTGTGGCTGTGGAATGGAGAACCAACAGAGCATTTATTTGATGTTCTGAACTAGAGAATTTATATTTATTCTTTGTCATTCACTTCTTCATGAGAGGCTTAAGGGAGACTTGTTAGGAGATGTTTGTGCATATCAATAAATCAGCTGTATACACCCTGGGGGTTGAATGGAGTTTTATGTAATAACAGGATGAGTTATATTAGAGTTATGTGACTCCGTCTTTCAGCAGGTTTTGTCCTAATTCTTCTTAAGGGTGTTGAGTTTTATGGTCTTCCCACTAGTTTTCCAGGACAATTAGCTAGTACTATTTTATTTAATTGTAGTTTGTTTTCTTAAAGGAGTTTAATAATAATATCAACAATAATACTAGAAATAGTAACCATAATTATTAGAGAGAACTCCTCTTGCAACATATGCATTCAATTAGCATCTTGTCCTTTGAACTTTTCCTCAATTATAATTTCTGCTAGGAATCTTTATTTGATTGACTTTACAGTAGAGCAAGGCACCAGCATTGTGGAAAAGTCAGTTAAGCTGCCACTTGTGATGCCAGAAACACATATCAGAGTGCCCTTTCGAACCCCAGTTGCTCCATTTCCAATCCAGCTTCTGGCTAATGTGCACAGGATGGCAGTAGATGATAGCCCAAGTACTTGGGCCCCTGCTACCTATGTAGGAGGCCTAGGTGGGGTTCCTTGTTCCAGGCTTTGGCCTGGCCCAGAGCTGGCTGTTGCAGTGGAGTGAGCCAGTGGATGAAAGATCTTTCTGTCTCTTCCATCCTCTCTCTGTCACACTGCCTTTCAAATAAATAGATAATAAATAAATAAATATCTTTTACAAAAAAGTAATGTAGGGGAAGACTTGTAGGACGTTATGTGTTACTTCTGCTTCTCCTAAAACATTTTTCTTGGTTCTTTCACCAGTAACACGCACATCAGTCTACTTTACTATATGTACAACTACAGAGACTATAAAATCTTTTTATCTTATTGTCCTTCCTCTCCTTTTTCCCCTCCTCCCTTCCTAAAACAAATGAACACAAGCATAGGTTCACTGAACTCTAACACTGGATGCGCATTTACTGAATCCGCAATTCGCTATTGATCGGCTTCTTTTCTGGTTCTGTGATGGGCACTGGAAACACAGTGATGAAAGGCCATGTTGGGGCTGGTGCTGTGACATAGTAGGTTCGAGTTGAGGCTGCTCCATTTCTGACCCAGTTCTCTGTTAATGGCCTGAGAAAGCAGTGGATGGCCCAAGTGCTTGGAGCCCTGAATCCACGTGAAAGACCTGGAAGAAACATCTGGCTCCTGGCTTCTTATCAGCCCAGCTCCAGCCACTGCGGCCATTTGGGGAGTGAACCAGTGGATGGAAGACCTCTCTCTCTCTCTCTTTCTCTCCCTATAATTCTATCTCTAATAAATAAATAAATACATACTTTTTTTTTTTTAAAAAAAGGAGAGATTATTCAAAGAGAATATCTAAATATCCCTTTTTAACTTCTTGATGTGGGCCACTCCTTGGATAATAACTTCTTTTTTTTTTTTAAATTTGTTTAAGTTATGCAAGTTTCAAGTATTTCATATATAGAGAATTAGGAATGCTGGGACTTGAACTGGCACCCATGTCGGATTCCAGCGCTGCAGGCAGAGGCTTAGCCCACTGTGCCTTAGCGCTGGCCCCAACATGCTATCTTTTGAAAAACATGACTTTAGATTGATTTACTGATAATATTGTATTCATACTAGTTTAACCTTAAACATTGATTTCTATTATTTTTTAATAGTGATGTTTAGAGTTTCATTTAATTCACTAGACTGTAGTTTACTGGTTTCCTTAGCCTTCCTCATCTGATATATAATATGGTATATATAGATGGTATGGGAGTTACATGAGGGATGGTTTTTATCTCTTTTGTCCCTGATGATTTCCCAGTGCTTACATCAATTTTTATACATATCAGGGTCTTAGTATGTATTTGGTGACTGCGTGTATAATCGGAAATCCAACTCTCACTAATAGTATTGCTTTTTTAGGTGATATGTATCTTGAATTCCAAATGGCCGATTTGTGAAGTTCGGGGAAATGATTCTATAAATGAACTGGACCTCCTTTTTAAAGAGATGAAATGTTTTTATAGAGATGAAAAGAAATTCATGTAGTGTTTTTATTAAAAGTTTCTTATGACATAAGTAATGTGACTGCTTTGTATTAAACTATTAGATATTTGTGAATTTGAAACAATAGCAATATTACTTTGTTAATACAGATAACACATAGGTAAAGTAAGTCTACAATAGGAAAATCAACAAATCTATTTTTTAAGAAAGATTGTAAGACATAAATACAATTAAATTCAACTTTTATTTTCTTCACATAGTGTTAACATTTGTGTCATGATAGTTTTGATGCATTGATTTATAAAAATTGAATCTTATTTTAGCTGTTCTATAATAAGCATACTGTTCTTACTTGAAATGCATTTTATTCATGTTCTATGTCACAAAATATAATTACATAAAATAATGTAAATGGGTTCATATATTTCCACCATAAGATATCACATCATAAATTATTTAAATAATTTCCTGTTGTTATTTAGCATGTTCACTTTTCAATTATTGTTTAATCATAAAATTTTTTCAAGACTTTTTGTTTCAATAACTTTCCAAGAAATACAGAAAAAAGAAGTCAAAATAACAATACATCTCCATTTATCTTTTTATTGGAAGACATGATATAAATGAATGAGCTTAGAGTTTTTAAAATATTTTAATGTTTTTAAATGTTGTTTTAAGTGTTTTATTTTTATTTGAAAGGTCAAGAGACAGTGAGATAGAGAGAGAGATAAAGAGAGAGCTCCAATCCACTTTTCACTACCTCAAACAGCTGCAGCACCCGATGCTTCCCCGAGTCTGCATGAGTAGGCAGCTGCCACATGGAGTTGGAGCTAGGAATCCAACCTAGGAATGCCTACGTGGGATGTGGGTGTTTTCAATGCCAGGTAAAATGCCCACTCCAGTTTAGGTGTTTATTTTCTTATAGGAAACTGCCTAGCCTGGTGCAGGGTCTTTAAGGCATTCAGATATGGCTGAAGAGCCCATGAGAGTATTTTAGGCATGGAAAGCCAAGACACCCTGGGGGGGGGGGGACACTAAATGAAAGATCTCCGTGAGTGAGATCCCAGTGGAAAGAACAGGGCCAGGCCGGCGCCGCGGCTCACTAGGCTAATCCTCTGCCTAGCGGCGCTGGCACACCGGGTTCTAGTCCGGGTCGGGGCGCTGGATTCTGTCCTGGTTGCCCCTCTTCCAGGCCAGCTCTCTGCTGTGGCCCGGGAGTGCAGTGGAGGATGGCCCAGGTGCTTGGGCCCTGCACCCCATGGGAGACCAGGAAAAGCACCTGGCTCCTGGCTCCTGCCATCGGATCAGCGCGGTGCGCTGGCCGCAGTGCGCTTGCCGCGGCGGCCATTGGAGAGTGAACCAACGGCAAAAGAAGACCCTTCTCTCTGTCTCTCTCTCTCACTGTCCACTCTGCCTCTCAAAAAAAAAAAAAAAAAAAAAAAAGAACAGGGCCATCAAAGAAGGAGGTACCTTTCTCTGAAGGGAGGAGAGAACTTCCACTTTGACTATGACCCTGTCGAAATAAGATCAAAGTCAGCGAACTCAAAAGGCTTCCATAGCCTTGACAACTCATGACTAGAGCCTAGGGAGATTACTGACACCATAAACAAGAGTGTCAAATTGTTAAGTCAACAACAGGAGTCACTGTGTACTTCTCATGTGGGATCTGTCCTTAATGTGTTGTCCAATGTGAAGTAAAGCTATAACTAGTACTGAAACAGTATTTTACACTTTGTGTTTCTGTGTGGGTGCAAACTGATGAAATCTTTACTTAATATATACTAAATGGATCTTTTGTATATAAAGATAATTGAAAATGAATCTTGATGTGAATGGAATGGGAGAGGGAGCAGGAGATGGGAGGGATGTGGGTGGGAGGGAAATTATGGGGGGGAAGCCATTGTAATCCATTAACTGTACTTTGGAAATTTATATTTACTAAATAAAAAATAAATTTAAAAAAAAGAATTCTTCCTCTGCATCTATACTCTGTTGGCAGTGAGACAATCATATTGAAAATACACATGGACGCATGTAATCAGGTCAAATGTCAAATATTAGTTTTTTAAATAAGAATGCTAATAGCCAGAGCTATGACTATTTAAAGGACTTTTTTGTAGTTATTGATATGTAAAATTATCTGCTTTTTAATGAATTCACTAAGATTGCTAAATTAGAATGCTTAAAGAATATTATCTACTCATTTAAAAGGAAATTTCATTCCTGAAGCACAAAATTTTGGTGACACTGTCCTACAAAAGAAACTGTCCTTTGTATTTCTGTAACACTATAGCACTCTGTCCATTTAGACTTGTGGAAGGTCCTTGAGTTTCGTGGTGTTTTGAGGTGATCTTCACCGAGATTCACTTTGGAAGTGATTTTTGATCTGGTTTCATATTGTTCCTTTCCCTTTGCTCTTTAAGCTGGGGGATTCATGACAGAAACTGGTATCAATTAAAGTCATTACACCATCACTCAACTAGTCTCCTTGAATTCTTTCTACTTGCTGAGTCTTCGTACCAAGGAGTTCTGAGAGATGAATAAAAGTTTTATTTGCTTTTCCCATAACTTACCTGCAAACATCCCTGTAATTATCTTGTTTCCTTCCTCAGTGAATAGTCCATAATTATTATTAGTAATTTTATTTTGGAGAGATTCATTTATCTTTTGTTTATATACAGGTACACAAACTACAACATAGTATATTCAACTATGTACTACAGTATGTAATGCAATTAGTAAACGTACATAAATGTGTTTACACAAATATGTCGGGACATGATTTCCTATCATGGGAGGTGTTAATGGAGGTCTACGAGGGATTTTGTACATTTACCTCCAGTTTTTCAAAATTTTGAATAAAGGAAAATGTGTTTTTATCTTATGGAGAGAGAGTTGGCAGCTTCCATGAGCCACTTACTGCAAAACGTACTTCAGTTAGATAAAAGAGGGAATGATTTGTGCTGACTTGAACAGTTTGTGAGACTGAGTCTAAGAAAGCAAGGTGATTCCATGTACAGGGCAGGTATGTATATGGATTCCAAATACCCGTATGTAACATCCTTTTTCATAGGCCTTCCAGAAATGAACTGTACCTCACTCACAGCTTCAATACTTCCCAGTGTTCCTTTAAACATCCCCCTCCCCCACCCTAAGTGTGTATCAGTACATTAAAGTCAAATGCCTTTATTATGAAAAAAATTATATAAAGATTCATGTAATTATATTATTTTACATCTTTCATTTAGATAATTGTACTAAACTACAATCACATTGAAAAACAGAACTGAAAATAATGTGTGATTTTAGACTTTATAAAAAAGCAATATTAAGTAATTTTATTGAAAAAATCTTTTTCAGAATACAAGAATGTGGATTAGCTATTATCTTGAATAAAATAATCACATTGCTGACAATTGTTGCTGCCACTTAATTGAAATTAAATCAAAGTTTTTGAGAATTTTGTGCATTCCTGTTATTGTATCTTGGTGCATAACACAAATTAAGTAAATAAATTACTATCAAATATTAATGCCTGCTACATTTAAATTCTTTCTCTGAGTAATAAATTATGTCAAAAATCATTCCCTTAATACAGAATAATATATCACTTCAATTATTAGATTAATTTAATGTATTTCAATCACAAAGTACTTTCAGAAACAAAAAGCTATCATTTTTAGAATATATTCTGCTGACAGAGAATATACATATTTTTCAATCTGTGCTGACATCTTTTCTAGTAAAAGCATTTGGAATGTTGTATTAATCATTAATAGAGGTTTATTGATCAAAATTAATACAAGGCTCAGTCTGATTTTCTTCTACTTTATAAAAAAGTTATTAAAGTCTATCCTAAATATATTATACAGCTAAGTGTTTATGTATTCTTATGCTTCCTGGCCCTGCAAAATATACATGTATTTAGAGTATTCACACTGCGTTATATATCCATGTATTCTCTTATTACAGGAACATGAAACAAACACGTGAGATTTCATTGATTAAAGTTTGTTCACCTGAAAAATTAAGATTTTACATACTCCACAGTAAACAGGAAAGAAAAGTCCCTAAATATGTTCATTATTTTAAGACAATTTCATCACATATTCTCTCAAATTCCTTTGAAATTAATAACATACATAGAAAAGAAAAAATCCATTTAGAATTGGACCTCAGGGGGCTCAAAATACTATTCTAGTCTTCACTGAAAGACTTAATTAAACTGATAATATTTGGGGAGCTGCACAAATAACAGATGGATATTGTTGAAATAAAATATTCTCCAGCTGAATAGTTCTTGCCCTTTGCTATAATCCAAAAAGATAAGTGTTTAAACTTTGCTACATTTTCTCTTATTTTCTTTTTCCTCTCTTTCATAATATAAGTTATCAAGAAAAAATTATATTTGATCCATTAATTGTTGTCCAAAGTATTTTCTACAAAATATATTTAATGGAATTTTTTATTTTATTTTTTACTTTTTTTGACAGGCAGAGTTAGACAGTGAGAGAGAGAGACAGAGAGAAAGGTCTTCTTTTTCCATTGATTCACCCCCCAGTGGCCACTGCGGCCGGTGTGCTGCGGCTGGCGCACCACGCTGATCCAAAGCCAAGAGCCAGGTGCTTCTCCTGGTCTCCCAGGTGGGTGCAGGGCCCAAGCACTTGGGCCATCCTCCACTGCACTCCCAGGCCATAGCAGAGAGCTGGCCTGGAAGAGGAGCAACCGGGACAGAATCTGGCACCCCGACCAAGACTAGCACCTGGTGTGCTGGTGCTGCAGGTAGAGGATTAGCCTATTGAGCTGCAGCGCCAGCTTTAATGGAATTTTAAAACTAGATATTTCATTTTCAAGGAAGTAATAGTATTAGACTATTTTAAGAAAATCTCAGAGATAGAGTAAGAAAGTATTTAGAATAATTAGGATATCAACTATTGTGAAGAAAGAAGCAAAAATACAATTTATAAAAAGAAAAATATTGGAGATATGCATGGGTTTATTTTAAACAAATTTACCCCATATCTTTTTCCTTCTTTGACTTGAATTGAAATGAAGTTTCTATCTCATTAATAGACTAAGGGTACAAAATAGGCATTTCTCAAAATAAGACCTACAAATAACCATCAGGTATATAGTACAATATTTAAGGTCACTAATCATCAGGGAAATGCAAATTAAAACTTCAGTGATCTATCATCTCACATTTGTTAGATTAGCTATTTTAAAAATGACAAAAGATAAATGTTGGCAAGGATGTGGAGTAAAGTGTATCCTAGTAAATTTTTGATTGGAGTTCAAATTAACATATCCATAATGGAAAACAGGATGGAGGCTTTTTTAAAAAAAATTAAAATACAAATACCATATGATGCAGCAGTTCTATTCTCAGCTATATATACAAATCAAATGAAATCAGTATCTTAAAGAGATGTATTTTTTAATGCAGGTTTTTTTTTTCAGAAAAAAAGATCATTTATTTGAAAGACAGAATTACAGAGACAGTGGGAGAGACAGAGAGAGAGATCCTCCATCTGCTGGTTCACTCCCCAAATTGCCCCAATGGTAAGGGCTGAGCCAAGCCAAACCAGGAGCCAAGAGCTTCCTCTGGGTCTCATGTGGGTGCAGGGACCCAAGGACTTGAGCCATTCGCCATTGCTTTCCCACAAGCACCAGCAGGGAGCTGGATCAGAAGTGGAACAGCTGGGACTCGTACTGGTACTCATATGGGATGCCAGCACCGTTTACCACTATACCACGGTGCTGGCCTCTCAAAGAGATCTCTGTACTCCTATGTTCATTGAAGCATTATTTAAAACAGCCAAAATAGGGGCCGGCGCTGCGGCTCAATGGGCTAATCCTCCGCCTAGCAGCGCCGGCACACCGGGTTCTAGTCCCGGTCGGGGCGCCGGATTCTGTCCCGGTTGCCCCTCTTCCAGGCCAGCTCTCTGCTGTGGCCCGGGAGTGCAGTGGAGGATGGCCCAAGTGCTTGGGCCCTGCACCCCATGGGAGACCAGGAGAAGCACCTGGCTCCTGCCATCGGATCAGCGCGGTGCGCAGGCGGCAGCGCAGCGGCCACTGGAGGGTGAACCAACGGCAAAGGAAGACCTTTCTCTCTGTCTCTCTCTCTCACTGTCCACTCTGCCTGTCAAAAAAAAAAAAAAAAACAACACCCAAAATAGGAATCGACCTAAATGTCCATTGATAGATGAATGGATAAAGAAAAGGTGACATATATATATATATATACACACACACACACATATTATATATCATATATATGATATATATATATAAATGATATATATACAATTTAGTCTTAAAAAAGAAGGAAATTCTACCGTTTGCAGCAATATGAATGGGCTTCAAAGACCATGCTAAGTGAAATAACCAAGGCATAAAAAGACAAGTACTTATTGATCTCATTTATATAAGAAATTTAAAAATTGTCAAATGCCCAAAAGCAGATAGTTGAATGATGATTGCCAGGAAGGGGCAGGGGTGGGACATTAAAATGGGGATATGTTGGTTAATTGGCCCAGGGTTTCAGTTATGTGGGTGGAGCAAGTCTTGAAGATCTAATATATAGCATGATGATTATAGTTGATAATATTGTATTGCACACTTGGAATCTGTTGATAGTAGAGTTTAAATGCTGTAACCATACTCCCAGAAATTGGTAACCATGTGAGATGCTAAATATGTGAGTATAAGTGTGGTTTACATTTCCCAGTTTCCATAAATCAAAAAATATCACTTTTTATCCCACAAATACTTGTAAATAAAATTTTTGTCAATTTTACTGCAATAAAGATAGGGAAAAATAAAGATGAATTTAAAACAAAAAGACAGTTTTGAGCATTACTGTATGATGGGTCAGCTATCATAATACCCTTAACACTCCTAGGTAAAAAAGATAGCAAGACAATCAGAAATCAAATAAGCACAGAAATAAATCTTTACATGTTTTACACATCTGTATACAGCCTGATTAGAAGATCACAGTATTAAAATTCATGTAGAAAGCTTCATAATGTACTGAAAAGAGATTTCTGCTAATTGCACATTTTAAGAGACAACATAAAGGCATAACCCAGAGAACAAGAGTCACACAACAACCCAATCATGATAAAACTCACCCAATGAGAAAGGAAAAAAGAAAATTCTACATATGTAAGTTCAGTGTTTCTCCAATTTAGTTTTCAGAGAGAGAAAAAACTCGAATGCCAGACTTTTTAGTATTAAAAAAAAATTTCAACACTTGGTAATCTCATTTCGTGCTTGTTGAATTTTCAAAAGTGCAACAAGTAAGAACTCTATCTACACCTAATTTATGACTTCCCTTCCCTTTCAAAAACCATTGAGCTAGCACTCTTATTCAAAAGGAAAACTAAAGTTTAATCAGGTGTGACTTGATTGGACTGTGGAATGTCTTTATTTTTAATTCACTTTTGGAACAGTACCATAATACATCAAAAAGAATGATCTCTATTGAAATTAAAATCAATAAAGTCTAATTCCAGTTTAACATTTACCTTGACAGAAAGTAAATCAAACCATTGATTTTGTGTACTTTCTTAACACATTTGTCATAATTATAACTTTGTTCATTTTGTACAGTAAATTTTTATAGAAACTTGAGTAGGTACTTTAGCTTGCCAAAATTAGACTAGTTGAACAGGTAAAAAGCTAAGGTAAATTTAGTGTCCTTAATGTTACAGAATACTTCTTATTAAGAGGAAATATACTAAAACACATTTTAATGGAACTAGAATAATCATGCTTAATTTCACATCAACATTAAAGGTCTAAAGTGGAATCTTAAATATTTTGTTCAAGGTGTACCATACCTTTTTTCCGTGAAAATAATTTAGGTAATCACAAAAAAATTTAAGTTTACAGTTGCAAATAATGTTACTGATGCTTATAGTTATGAACTTCAAAATATGTTTATAAATTTCTTTTAAACTATGATGAGTTAAAATATATTAGCAATAATGACATGCAATTAGATGATTTCACAGCTGAAAAAAAGGTATACATCAGTCACTGAATATAAAGCTGAAAATTACTTCAACCTGTATCAAATTGAATATATTTCAACAATTCTTGTCTTCTCAAAAAGTGATATAAATCACCAGTTCTCCATTTGAAGGAGTTATTGATTAAAAAATAAAACAATGAAAACCTAGTTCTTTAACTTTATTTACATTTCTTATGTAAGTATATAAGAGTATATACATTTCTCATATAAGTCATTATTGCAGCTAAGATAGGTTAGGAAAACAGATACGATTTATTAATTCCTAGCTTCTTAAATCCATACAATCTATTGCCCAATTATACTTTGATGTGGCTGTCCATTCTTCATCAAACCTAAGCATCAGAATGCACAGATTCCATTTCTCTTTGGTTCTTCATTTGTGAAGTCTCTGCATCACATAAAATTAGTACCCGATGCAGAAAGGGAAATACTCCATGATCCCATGGGATCTGATAAAGTTAACCTCAGGGAAGCAGAAAGTATAACTGTGGTTACCAAGACTGGGAAAAGGAATGGGAGGAGAGGATAAGGAAAGGCTGGTCAGTGAGTAAAAATATATAGTTAGGAGGAAGAGGTTTTGGTGCTCTTTTACATAATGGAGTGACTACAATTAACAATAAGGTTGTTATACATGAGGTTGTTACTATAATTCAAAATGCCTGCATCAGCTAAGACCAGTCAGTCCGAAGCCAGAAGTGAGGAATTCCATCCAGGTCTGCCACATGGATACCAAGAACCCAATTACTCAGGGCAACATTGGCTGGTTCCCAGGTGCATTAGCAGGAAGCTGGATCAGGAGTGGAGGAGCGTGCATTTGAAGTGACCACCCCAGTATGGGGTGCCAGCATCACAAGCTGCAGCTTAGCCCACTCCACTACAATGTCCCTGTTCCCTTCATGTGTATCTTTCTTCAGTGTTTGTTAATATTTACCAGGGTTGGCAAATGGCCCAGGAATTTTCTTTGTAGAAGGTTTTCATTTGTTAATTCATTTTTCTTTAACAGATATAGCACACTAAAGATTTTTTCTTTCTTCTTCTGAAAGGAATCCATTCCGAAATATTTCCTGGTAGCTGCTAAAATACAAGTTTGAAATGTGGCGGTGTTAAGCTTATAGAATAACAATGTACAGAAGTTGGACGTTCGAGAGCTGCACCTCCGAAGCAGGAGGCAGAAAGTAAGAGGCAAGCAACTCGTGGAGTCTCGGTCACAGAGCTGACTTTCAGCAAGATTTCATTCCCTGTAGGCAGAATAAAGCTAATTAAAGAAACAGTGGGAAGTTCAGTTACACTGAATGAGTGAACACAAGAGAGGTTAGGAAATAAAGTTCTACCTTGATGCTGGCGTGAATTGGAACACAAATGGAAGTGAAATAATACCTAAACTTGCTTTAATTAAAAGGTGAATCAGTATCAGAAGTTACATGCTACGTGATTCTGTTTAGAACATTCTCTAGATGATAAAATTATAGAGAGAAAATGGACAAGTTGTTACAAAGGGTTATGGAAAAGCAGAAGATTGCAAAGAGAGTGGTGCAAGGGAGTTACTTTTAAAAGCTGATTAAAATCATAGTTATATGAGGTAATACACATAACAATTTATCACTGAATTATATACAATGGAATAAAAATGAGTATATCCAAAATGTAGTAACATCTTGATATGTGTGTTGTCTGGTTAGTTATGCTATGGTAATCAATTTCCTAGTCGTGAAACTGTGCTACACTTGTGTAAGATGTCCTCATTGAGGGAAGCTGGATGACAATTCAAGAAACCTCTCTACTATTTTTGCTATTTTACGTGAGTCTATGGTTATTTCAAAATAAAAAGTTTAAATGAATTTAATAGTTAATTAAAAAGGAGTTGTGCTGGCTCACACAACCTTGGTACTGGTACCAGGGTTTCAAACTATATTACCAGGATCTACTATCAAAATGCATCATACCATGTGACTTTATAGTCCAGCTTGGGAACTCATCTCTTTCTCTGACTAAATGGCTTTGACATTGCCATGTTCAAGCACTTCAACATGTCAATGGACGTTCCATCCCAAAACTGATCAGTGACAACCTATTTTTTTCCTCAATGATGCATTTCCAATGAGTTTTCCATGTGATATAAAAGCAGTTACTGTGCTTCCTCCAAATACACACCCTAAGAGGCAATGGGTGATGGCCTAATTACTTGGGTTCCTTTCACTGACTTAGGAGACTTGGAATTTATAGGCTTCTGGTTTCTACTTGGCCCAACCCTGAATTTTGTGGGAATTTAGGGAGCACTTATTCAATGGAAGATCTCTCTCTCTCTCTCTCTCTTTCTCTCTACCTCACTCCCTCACTCCCTTTCAAATAAAACCAAATAAACAATATGCTGCAGCACATCAGCCTTTCCTAGTGGGCTGAACCTCTAAAGGCTGTCTCAGAAATTCTAGCTATTGGGTCTCCCTAGCCATGCGATCTCCCCTCAGTGATGCCTTCAAACTAAAATTGCCCAGCAGGAGTTACATTCGGGACATCATTTTACCTTCTGGGAGTGATGTGATGAGTGTGAAACTCATCTGCACACTCATGGCTCGAAACACAAGACTTGGACTCAGTCGGGCTCAGTGCCCAGCAAGACACTGATTGTGTGACACTGAGCAAGTCATCTCACCTCCCTGAGTTTTGCTGTCCATATATGTGAAAGTCCGAACTTTATGAGTTTGCTGGGAAGATTATTCTTCACACATAGGAAAGTTCTTGACACATAATAAATGTTCAGGTTACATTCCTTCTTATCTTGGCTATGGATTCAACTTTACTATGTGATGGTGAGTAGCATCTGTGGTTAGTTCATCGCAGATGTGGTCATATCATGAGACCAATGACAGCTTAAGCAATAGAATACGTGGCGATCCTCTAAAGAACAAAGAAGAATAGATCGTATTCTACTCTCTTTCATGTTGGCTTCTGCCAAAGGTTCAATGCAAAAGCAATAGTTTCCAAAGTTAACTATAGTTCGTGTGTATCTTCTTCAAATAATTCACAACTCTTGTGTTTTAAGTGTCACTAAGAGCTTATGTGACAAAATTTGGTCTTTTGTTCATCCTTAATACATTCACTGTGCTCATACCCAAGGAGTGTTGTCGAGTCAACCCCATAAAAAGCATAGTGTATTGAGACTATAGAAGGGATAATTCTTCAAAGTCAAGGTATTGTTAGCAAAAGAGAGAACAGAAGCTGAGTGTCCTGCAAAACCATGCAGAGAGCATCCAATTACTCAGAGCTCATCTCAGGCATTCCAGATACCAAATAGAAAATAGCAGACTCACCGTTACAGAATGCACTGAGCATTCAATTAAGGACTCTTGGTATGTCCTCTGAGTTAAACAACATAATGTTAGAAAAGATGTGGCATTTGAGAAGGCAAAAATGGACCCACGGAAGTGTAAAATACTTTTCTGTATATAAATATGTTCTGTAGAGTTACATAAAATAAGCCTAATATGTGTTATTCATTATAGTTGCTACTTCAAGTTCAAAGGAACCTATAGGATTTTCTAGTTATAAACTATTATAATCATCGAATTTTTGTCTGCATTGTTATATTCAAGAACCTCTATTCAGTTTTGCACTGGATAACATGAATTTCTCAGAGACAATCTTAAGCCAAGTTCTGTTACAACTGTATTAACAATATTTGTTTAGTTATTGCAGGCCCAAGGTTCCTTTGCATTTCTCTATCATTTTTGCAAATGAGAGAGCTGCCTCAGAATTCTTTTGCTTATTCTTTAGTTCAAGAATTCCTGCCTGCCTTACAAGATTCTTCCTTTCACCACACATTTGTCTTAGCAGATGAAATTCCTCTCATTTTCCAGCTCCGTAATTAAAGGCATTTTTAACTAGAGCAACTATGCTTTACTGTAATTACTAATACTATGCCTTCAGGGTTGCAGAAAAAAATATATACTCACAGTTCTCAATATCTGAAAATTTCATCAAGGCATTTAATGTAAAAAAGATAAAGAAAAAAGATATTGGAATCAATAAAAGTTTATGGAAACAAATCTAAAGGCTTGTGCACACACTCTGCCTATTATGAACTCTTGCCATCTATTCTGAATTGCGTTGCATTTGCTTTTTATAACCATTATTTTTATCAGACACAAATCATGTTAGTTAACCCTTTTAACAATTCAAAATTTATTGGATAAATGCTTCAGAAACTCAATTAAAGTCAACTAAGAAAAAAGAGAAAGATCGCTATCTCAAGAAAGAAAACCCAGAATTAAGAGTGGGTGTTGTGGTACAGTGGCTTAAACTGCTGGTTGGGATACCTTGATCCCATACTGGAGTCCAGGCCACTTCATGCTTCTGATCTAGCTTCCTGCTCATGTGCAGGAAGGAGCTGAGCTATGCCCCAAGTACTTGAGTTCCTGCCACTCTGTGGGAGACCAGGTTGGAGTTCCTGACTTCTGGCTTTTGCCTGGCCCTATCCAGGCTATTGTAGGCATTTGGGGACTGAAACAACAGACGGAAGATCTTGGTCTATTTCTCTCTTTGTGTAACTCTATCTTTTGAATAAATAAGTAATTCTTTATTTAAAGAGAGAAGAAAACTCAGGAGTATAAGGAAACCAGATATTATGATAGAACTAAAGCAATTGGAGAACACCAATGGCAGTATAATTTACCCTTTCTCTTTCTCTCATTTTCTCCTTCTCCCTTATTCTTTGTATTTCTTCTCTGTGAGTAGGCTTTACCCTATCAAATCGTATTTTTATAATATATTGTAGGCTTGGATCTGGAAGCTTTACAAATCTTCATTTTACCATCAGATAGTAATCATCCCTTTTCCTTTCTTTCCAGTTCCAAAAATCATTGGCCTGCTGGTTGGCCTGACATGAGTCATGTGTCCATTTCTGTTTTTTGAGTTTGAGTTTCCATGATTGACAGATTCTATTACTGTTTGAGGATAGATTAGAGGGAGGGTTTGTTCCTGCCAAAAAATGCTGTTTATGAAATAAAGGAGAGGTGTTCAGCAGGCACACAGTTGTTTCCCAGTGCATGCTCTCTCATCTGTACTGTTTTATTTTCCCTGTTGTAGCACACAACAGTGCAAACACCGTCCCCTTCCCCTCCTAGTTAAAAATTTATTTATTTATTTGAAAGGCAGAGGTATAGAGATGGAGAGGTAGAAAGAGAAATAGAGTTCCATCAACTGGTTCACTCCCCAGATGACTTCAACAGTCAGGTCTAGCCAGTTTGAAGTGAGGAACTTGGAACTCCATCTGTCTCCCAACTTCAACAGTAGGGACTCAAGCACTTGGGTCATCTTCTGCTTCCTTCCCAGGTACATTAGCAGGGAGCTGGATTGGAAGTAGAGCAGCCAAGACTCAAACCAGTGCTCAAACGGGTTGCCAGCATCACAGGCAGTGGTTTAACCCACTGTGCCACAACGCCAGCCCCACTTTCCCCTCTTTATACTATGGTTTCTATATTGGTATGAAGATAAACAACATTTTCCAACTCTGGAATTTATCTGTAAGTCAACTATCTTATGTTACCATTCTAGATGCTGTTTAGGTTATAGCTCAAGGGCCCTTGTTATATAAAATTAAAGATTATGTAGCATTCTCATATATTAAATTGTCAACTTGGAGAATTTGAAAAGGTTGGGTATAAATCACATAATCAGTCAAAAATATGAATCTCCTGTGTTGTTTAGCTAGCTCAAATAAATTAAGATTAAAGATATTCCAAAAAGTTTGTTTCTTTCAAGTTCATCCAAAGGCAGAGGTTATACCCCTTCCTCATGAATCTTGTCAAAATACTATGAATGCAAAACAGATATGAGCTACTATTCAGCAAGAAAATAAATGGAAAGAATTTTCTTTCCTTTAATATATTAAAAACCGAGTTTACAGTATCACTTTTCTACACATTCACAAGTCATCATGAGTAACAATGTATGTATATGATGAATATTTTGCACTACCAAGAACTATAACATCAAAATTTGTAATCAATTCCTTTTACAGTAAATTTATGTAGTTCTAATTAGGTTTTCCCCACGGCATTACATATTATTCGGTTAACATATCATTAATGTATTATTCTCATTTGCTTTTTTCCAATATTCCTACTTGAACAAGACAGAAATTAGTTACAAGAGAATATTAGCATTAAAACCACTGAACTATATTGATCAGAGTGGACATGATCAGGTTTGGATTTGACAAAGAACACACTCATGAAGTTCTAAGTAGTAGCAACATATGAAACAGGGAAACAGTCATAAACTGCTGTGGTAATTCTAAGAGATGATGTAGCCATGATAACAGGCAGCAGCAATGATAGTGTGGGGGCACGCACTATGGCATGGCAGGTAACTTGAATACCAGCATCCCATATGGGTGCTGGTTTGAGTCCTAGGTGCTCCACTTCCAATCCAGCTCCCTACTAATGTGCCTGGGAAGGCAGTGGAGGACTGCCCAAGTGCTTGGCCCCTGAACCCACATGGGAGACCCAAGAGAAGTTCCTGGCTTCTGGCTTCAGCTAGGCCCAACCCCAGGCTGTTGTGGCCATTTGTTGAGTAACCTGGCTGGGTGAAGACTTTTTTCTCTTTCTGTAATTCTGACTTTCAAAAAAATAAATAAATATTTTTTAAAAAAATGAGTAAATTCCTTTTTAAAAACAAATGACCATGTGTATTAGAAGACTGAAAAATATAACTCAGAGTACTTGAAGAGACCACTCAAACAAGTTCACTTTACATTAATAAGAAATTGAACTAATATTCATTGTGCAGTTATTCCTTGCAGGGCACATCGTAGATTCTACAGATGTAGCTACAAACACAACATAAAGTATGCCTGCAAAAGCATTGGAATCACTTGAGCATACAAGTGGCATGGTATAACTTACTTCTAACTGGGTCACTATGAGTGTTATGTTAACAGGGGACAGATAGGAGGGAGGGAGGTCAAAGGCGAAATAAAGTTCAACAATTAGGAAGTGATGGCTTAGACCAGGAAGATAGCAGTAGGGTAGCAAGAAGTGGTTAGAGTCTGAATATATGTTGAAGGTAGAGTATAGAAGATTTGTTGCTAGGTTGTGTTCACAGATGAAGAGAAAGAGATGGGTAAAGAATTGTGCCAATTATTTGGACTAAGCAATTGAAACAGGAGTTGGGGCAACACTCAGCCTAGAGTACATGTATATTATAATACAAGAGTAAAGAAAATAATTTCTGAACACCTTATTGAAATGATTATATTTCACCTATTATACAGTGCTACTCAGAATCTGTGGAGATTATGATTGACAAACATAAAAGCTATGAGATCTGGGAGAAAAATATGATCTTTATGCCACTATTGATTGTCACTGTTTAATATGTGACACAGCAAACAATAATTTACCTTGTTTTGTTGCTTAAGCTGTGGATATAGATATTATTAATAGTAAAATTCTGTTGTCAAGATTCCATAATTCATACACATATGCAAAAATATTACAATTTTAAAGAGTATTTTAATTGCCAAGATCATCTGTATAGCACATTTGGTCTTTGTTTTTCCAGCATAATCTGTTATCATCTGTTCATAAAACCAGTTTAAAATAATATTTTCTGTAGTCAATATGAAGATATATGTAGCTTTCTCTTAGCTTAATTCATCAAATTTTATGTTATTACTGAAAACGTAGAAAATTCTCTTTGTTATTTTAATCTCAGATATTTTAAGTTCAACTGTGATAAAATAGCTTTGACATATTTACATTCTAAAGGTCTTTTTTTTTCTTTCAGTTAACCTGTCTGGCTCCCATAAGCACTCATATGTATTCTTCCTGCCATAATTAAATTTTGGCAAGATCATTAATCCTAAAAAAATGTACAAAATTAGTCTGAAAGTAAGGATTACTCACAAATTCTTAGTTGCATGTCTAAACTATTTCTATGTGGCATTGATCTACTCTTTATTTGATCTAACAAATTGCTCTTACATATTTTGAATTATTGACAAATGAGTAGGAGTTTTATCAGTGGAACGCTGTTTCTTCATGCTGGTTTGCTTCTTGGTGTCAACTTTGCACAACATTTTATCTGAAACTGCTAGACTTCATCAAGACAAAAAGTGTTAGATATGCTAAAAATGTTCTCCATACATTAAACATGAGACTTCACTTACCAACATAGCCAGAGACTGTAGTGCTGCTCTGAGTATTACAAATACAGTAATTCTGAGAAATCCCATTGTGCATAATGTTATCAAAACACAGAAAAAGAAAGTGCACATATAATTGTATTTGATGTTTAAGTGAATTCTTGATCGCAGAGGACATCTGTTTTTGCTAGACATTGAAGCAAACAAAATCCACTGTTTAAAATTTTAACCATTTAATGATTGGAAAAATTTCCCACAGGCTATTTCTGGTGATGGTTCTGCATATGTTTCCCATGCACTACCTGCATACTTTGTGGCACTGGGTGATATAGGACATGTTCATGTTGCAATTTAGCCTTCGGCATACACCTTTGACAGTCGATATGCTGCACTTGGTAAATCAATGTGCTGAGTTGTAGGAATCCTTCAGAAAGTTATTTTAGCCATGGCTATTCATAACTTAACTATATACAGAAATGAATAAATTAAATATTCTGCTAAAACCAATTAAATATCAACTCAATTTACCTATATCTAGCTTTTAAAAAACAATTCCTGTGACTACTCTAAATTCAACCATTTTTAGTGAAATTGGACCTAGTAAGCCTCAAGATTGTATATAAATAATTAGCACATTGTGTTTAAGATATACTAAGATACCATTGCAGAGCATGAAAAACAGAGCTCAAATACAGATGAGCTCACACTTTGTAGCACTGCTATAGGTTTATGTACTATAAATACAGGAAATTTGACAAAATGTGTTTGGTATGATTCCACCCCAAGGGAAAAACATGGGACTTTCAAAATTTTGGTACTAATGACAGTATTCATATTGTGATCATCTCTTCCTATACCTCTTGATGCTAGCTGAGTCAGCATGTTGGTTATAAGTGGTAAATCTGAAAGTTTCTAAATCTCCCTCCATAGCTTAAATGAGCTGGTATTAGCAGGGATCATCTGGAGACAGTACCCTAAGCCTAAACATTTGGATAGTCATTCCCCTTCTTAGTGCCCACCTCCCTAAACCCCTCTTCTACATATGTGGTAAACCAGATGTCCCGTGAATCTTACAAAGTCATGCCTATGAGGTCTTTCTTGAGACAGGCCAAATTCCAGCTCCAGGAAGATGACGTGACAATGGCAACTACTTGCTGACATGACATTTCTTTCACAGGATCATGCAAGAATAGATCACCAGAATGGTTGACTTTTGGTGGCTTTTACTTATATCAGACATATCAGACATTGGCGCAATTCAGGATTCTGGATGACTAGTAGTGCATGTGTGACCCTTGTAATCACACTGAGTGTCAGCTCAACACTTTCCAAGTTCCAGCTGCAGGCAACCTCTGAAAAACAGAGTATTACTGACATTTACCACTCCTTATACATTTTTAAATTGACTCATGGGATTTCATGTAAAATCCTTTTAATGGTATTGTTTTGAATTAGTAAGTTTTTGTATAGGAATTGCTGTTTCGACCCATGACATAGCATTTATTTTCCTTTACTTATATCCTTTTGACTTTTAAGAAAGTTTTAAAATATGTTTTATTTTTAAATATAAATTAGGTTGTTCTGCTAATCATAGGACTTTTATGTGATGAATTGTATCTAATCACTTTACTGAAAAGGTTATTCTCATATCTTGTCATTTAATTAATTTGATTTTATGTGCAGGTGAGTATATTATCTCATCTCATTTCTTCTGCCTATCTTATTACATTGGCTGGGATGTCAAATATAGTCTTCATTAATGATAATGAAACTATTCATATTATTCCTCTCTTAAACATCAGTTCTAATATTTAAAACATCACTGCTATTAGTGATATTTTATCAAATTAGGAAAATCCTGACAAATGTGGCTATTTTGTGTTTTCTGGTTTTTCTAGGTGAGTTTCTTTATGCTTCTCAATTATGACCTAGCCAACTTAGTTTTCTTTCTCTAGTGTAAGATTATCCTGGTGCCATGATAAAAATGCATGAACTTACTGGATTTTCATTTGGAGAAATGGAGGAAGAGCCTTATGAGAAAGTAGGCATAATGAAAAGAACATGAAAATGTCATTTGACATAATAATTCTGAAATATTTAGTTTGTATTTAGGTGAAAGATAAAGCTATAAATGTTACAACATGACATCTTTTCACAACATGTGGTATCCTAGATATTACATGCAAATGTCATTCTCTTTTTATCCCTACATAGTATCAGAACCCAGATTAAAACCATATAAAGTAACATATTTCAACATAAATTTATGAATTAAGTGAACATGAATTTAAATATGAGTATTTTTGAAGACAGAGTTTATTTTTGAATAAGATGTCCACAGGCCTATCACTTACACAACCAAAGCTCATGGGAAGATATAAGCAAAAACCATAATTCTATCCACTGTCATTTTAAAATCCTAAGCAGAGCTATTTTTCCAAGCAAGGATGCTCTGTGCTATGGTTGATTGCCAAGTGACATAAATTGCTAAATATGTTCAGATATTTCTGTTTCTGGTAGTGGATATATCAGAATTAATTCGAGCAGATTTGCTTTACTCAAAGGAAACCAGTATAGCGAGTGACTCCTTTCCAAGTGCAGCATTGTTAAAACATCTTTAATGAAATGAAAGCTTATCTAAGGTCTCTAGGAAAATATGGGCAGCAAGTCCTCTTGAAGAAAAATTCACCAAAAGGGAGGAAAAAGTGCGGATTGGTGAGGTGGACTCAAACTCCTTCTTAGAACACTGTGCGGTTGAGACCAGACATGCCCTCGTTGGCCTCTGGGAAAATGGCATGTGCATACTTAAACTTAGATAGCTTACTTAGAAACTTACCACTTCTTTGTCATGGCTTAACTGCTGCTAATCACCGTATGGAGAGAGAGAGAAATTTTCTAGCCACTTGTGAGTCACTGCCTGAAAAAGGAGGAAATATCCAGGCCTCTACAGGTTTAATAATTCTCGATATTTGCTTCTCACTGTATATCTACAATCACTGCCACAGCATAAGAAAGCAGGATTCTCTGACAAGTTAAACAGGCTTTCTGATTTTCTATCCTTAAATCATTATAGTCATTTTTTGCTTCATGGCAGGAAAAAAATTACAGGCAAAGAGATAAAGCTATTTTCCACCTGTGAATTGGAGATTAGTATAATGTAATTTGAGTAATCTCATTTTGTGCTATTTTAGACTGGAGAAGGATAAAATATTTTATATATCTAACCCTAAATAGTTCCTTGAAGGAGAATAATACAGTTTCAACTGATAAGGTAGAGCCCCAGAGACTAAATTTTATTTCATAATTTTTTTCCCTAAAAATGGATAGAATGTTTCTTTATGTTACCTAACAAGCTACCAGGTGGCTATCAGAAAGTTTGTGGGGGCTGGTGTTGTGGTGTCACAGGGTAAGCCTCCACCTTGAATGCCGGCATCCCCTATGGGTGCTGGGTTGAGACCCTGCTGCTCCACTTCCAATCCAACTCCATGCTAATGCACCTGAGAAAACAGCAGAAGGTGGCCCAATTGCTTGTGCCCCTGTACCCAAACACGTGGGAGAGCCTGAAGAAGCTCCAGCCTCCTGGCTTCAGCCTGGCCCAGCCCTAGGCTTTGAGGCCATTTGGGAAGTGAAACAGCAGATGAAGATTCTGTGTGTGTGTGTGTGTGTCTCCTCCTCTCTCTGTAGCTCTGCCTTTCAAATGGATAAAAAAATAAATCTTTAAAAAAATAAAGTTTGTGGTTTTAACTATTGTATTTATATTCATTTTATATTATACTTGATTAAACTATAAGTACTGTAAAACATAGTACATTATGAAATGACATTGAGCATGGATGAACCATGTCCAGATTATGTTGCATATGAAGAAAAAGGGCAAAGATGAAGACCAGAACACTAATTTTCACGGGGTGGACAGAGTACAGGAACTTGTCAATTAGACTGAGAAGGGGTAATTAGAGAATCAGACCAACTAACAGAAATCCTGATAACAGAAGGGTCACAGAGTTTTAAAAATAAGGAAGTAGTCTACTGATGTTTTGAAAAGGTAGGTTAGGGTTTTCCTCTACTTAATAAATTTAATTATTATTAACAATGATAACAGTTACAATAGTTAATACTAGTGACAAATTCTCTCTACTAATCAGGTATTCTGGATGATTTACATGAAAATTTATTAACATAAGCGTTAAGGCATTTATTAAAAGAATATATCATGCTGCTTACAAATTTAGTAGAGGGGCAATCATTTGGAACAATGAACAAGATGCTGCTTTGAATGCCTTCACCCAACGTCAGAGTGCTGGGGCCTGAGTTACTGCTGTGCTCCCAATTCCAACTTCCTGCTAATGCACACCCTGCAAGGTAGAATCGCAATGATTCTCAAGCAGTTCAGGTCTTATCACACATGTAGGAGGGGACTGAATCCCTAGTTTCCAGTCTTGGCCTGGCCCAGCCCCATCACTGCCCATCTGCCTTTAAAATAAAAACATAAAAATTTGAAACAAAACAAATAAAAAAAATCAAGTTAGTAGAATATTATAGATCACAGATCAAGTAGGAATTCCAAGAGAAAAGGCATAACAAAGATGCCCAAATGTTGCCGTGGGAGCCATTACTCAGTACCTTGTTGCCTCCACATGATTTGCCACAGTGATGCTGCATCTTCCACTCTGCTACCAGCACCCCCTCACAGGGTTTCTCAACCTGTTGGAAGAGTTGGATGCATGGGGTTTTCTTGCATATTGTATGATATCCTAGCATCCTTAGCCTCTACTCGTTGGAACCCAGTGACAGTCTAAATCTTGATCATCAAAAATGTCTTCAGACATTGCAACAGTGCTGCAGTTGAGAACTACACTGCTGTGCAAATATCTCTTACTTGAGTTTTTGCTTCACTTTTTCAGAATTCAAAGCAGGAGAAACTATTTGGATACACTTGAGTCATATGACCAATAACAACTATCAGGCGGGAAGAGGGAAAATATTTCTTTTGTTAATTTCCATTGTTGAGTCAGTTAAAATTCACTTACCTTGGCATATAAACAACAAATAGGAATTTCTAATAGCCAAATATCATGAAAAATTCATTATAGTCATTTATAATCATTACAACAACCTTTAAAAATATATTGTTGGGTCAGCTCTGGGGCATAGCGGGTAAAGCCAGTGCTTACAGTGCTGGCATCCCATATGGGCACCTGTTTGAGTCCCGGCTACTCCACTTCCAATCCAGTGCTCTGCTAATGTATCTGGGGAAGTAGTGGAAGATGGCTCAAGTGATTGGGCCCCTGCACCCACATGGGAGACCCAGAAGAAGCTCTTAACTCCTGGCTTCTGATTAGCACAGCTCTGGTTGTTGTGGCCTTTTGGGGAATGAACCAATGGATAGAAGACATCTCTCTCTTTGCTTCTGCCTCTGCATCTCTGTAACTCTGACTTTCAAATAAATAAATAAATCGTTAAAAAAATATATGGTTAACAATCATCCACAAAAATGATAAAGACTTTACATACTTTACCTGGTTTTGCAGAGCTAAAAATTGTTTTATGCAAATATTCTTTTCTATCAACTGAAAGTTTAAACAGTTCCACTTCAACTTGCTGTCTTTTTTTTTTTTTCATTTTGTTTGTTTCTAAAGAAAACGTTGTTTTAAAAATGGTTTTAATTATAATGATATATAACTTGTCATTTGTTGGAAAACTTTCGTCCAGTGTTTACTGTAGTGGACAACTGCAGGATTGTTTTTTGATTCATATCTCTACTCCATAAAGAATAGTGTTCATTCTTCTCATTCCAAATTTTCCTCTTACTGTCATTCAAGTTAAGGTCATTTCAGTGTCATGAGTACAAAAAAGAATTTCAGTCTTGGTAAATCCTTGAAGATACTTTTCTGATGGTTGCTAGATGAAAAAGAAAAAAAGGTCAATTTTAGTTTCCCTTTTATCTGAGACTTCATTCTTCATTCACAACTATGCATTACACTCAGAATTTCATCTTCACACTTGCAACAAAGCCCACAATCAATAAAGTTGAGGTAATCTTGACATAAAAGAAGACAAGCTATACAATGGGAACATCTGGAGGAAATCACCTAATTGGTCCCTGTATAAGTAGTTTGAGTAGAATGACTCTTAGTTCAGCAGTTGTTTGTGTAAACAAAGAGTTGAGTGAAGAGTTTAGTGACTCTTTGTCAACCACCTCTTTCTCCATTATTTGGCTGACTTCTATTAGTACTTCATTTTCTTTCAAATTCCATTATCTCCACACACGTGCCCTTATTAATTCAATCTTCTTTTTTTTTTCTTCAATCTTTTGAGTTACATGTAGATATTTGGCTGCAACAAATATAAACTTCCTTATACAAACACACAAAAGTCCCATAAAATACCATTGTAAACAATAAATATTATTGGCTGTTTGCCATCTATTTGCCAAAAATGTTATAGGATCCATCATTGATAATGATCATGAGCACTAATAAATCTATTGCTATCATTATGATCCAAATCCTTTCATTTGTACTCAATATCACATTTTCAAAGTTTTTTCTTTCAACATAAAATATAGATAAAAAGTTTGAGAGCTTAAGCTGGAGAAAGAAAGAAACAATCTCAGTGAATTTTATTCTCTTTCTTACATATGACTCAAAGTGGTAAAGCTAAGGATACCATAAATATATTAATAACCATCCTTATTGAGTGTATACTGGGTAACATGTACTGGGAAAACAATTTATAAACCTAATTCATTTATTTCTCAAAAACACAAGGAATAATTTACTTTTACTCTGATTATATAGCTGGGCAGTCTGAGTCATAAAAAATATTGAGCAGGCAGCATGTCAGTATAGGCCAAATATTCTGTTGTTTTCTAACTCAGGAGTCTAGCTTACATTTTTGTTATAAAGGCTATCACTGGTAAAGGAGAAAACAAAGCAGTTCAGATATGAGGAAGATTATTGGGAATTTATTTATCTGTGTATCTGTGATGTCTATATGTTTGTGTTTAACAATTTTAATTAAGCATTTGCTCTTCTAAAGCCTTTATAAATATTAACACATTTTGTCTCATATCAACTATCTAAGGTATGTTTAATATCATCATTTTAATATTAATTATTAACATTTTAGAGATGAAGAAAATGAGACATAGATAGTGAATAACTTGCCAAAGTCCCATAGCTGGAACTCCACACATGTTCATCTGGCCTTTATCTGGTTTTCCAAGCTCATGGGTGTGAGGTGGTCTGGCATATTAGCATCTACATGTCTTTTTTATTAAGTTGAAATTCTGTATTGAATCCATAGAAACCCATCTCTTCCATTATCAGCTTTTCCTTTACTACTTGATCTTTCACATCAGCTTAGAAGTTTGCTATTCTTTCTTTTAAAAAAAATATTTTGGGACATATACTCTATTGAATACTATACAGCAGTCAAAAACAACGAAACCCAGTCATTTGCAACAAGATGGAGGAATTTGGAAAACATCATGCTGAGTGAATTAAGCCAGTCCCAAAGGGACAAATATCATATGTTCTCCCTGATTGGCAACAACTAACTGAGCACCAAAGGGGAAACTTGTTGAAGTGAAATGGACACTATGAGAAACAGTGACTTGATCAGCTCTTGTCCTGGCGGTTGATGTACAATGTAATACTTTATCCATTTTAGTATTTTTTTGTTCTAGTACCATTGGTTGAACTCTGTAATTAACACACAATTGTTCTTAGGTGTTTAAAATTTAACTGAAAAGTGATCCCTGTTAGGAATTTGGAAAACATCATGTTGAGTGAAATAAGCCAATCCCAAAGGGACAAATACCACTTGTTCTCCCTGATAGGTGACAACTAACTGAGCACCAAAAAGGAAACCTGTTAAAGTGAAATGAACACTATGAGAAACGGTGACTTGATCAGCCCTCACACTGACTGTTGATGAGCAGCTTAATATGTTATCCCTCTTAGTATTTTTTTTGTTTGTTCTACTTAATACTTTTGGTTGAATACTGTAATCAATACACAATTCTTCTTAAGTGCTGAAACTTAACTGAAAAGTGATCCCTGTTAAATATAAGAGTGGGAATAAGAGAGGGAAGAGATGTACAATTCGGGACATGCTCAAGCTGACTTGCCTCAAACGGTGGAGTTAGAAACATACCAGGGGATTCCAATTCAATCCCATCGAGGTGGCATGTACCAATGCCATCTCACTAGTCCCAGTGATCAATTTCTGTTCACAATTGATCATAATGATAGGACTAAGAACCAAAGGGATCACATAAACAAGAATAGTGTCTGCAAATACTAGCTGATAGAATCAAAAAGGGAGAGAATGGTCCAACATGGGAAGTGAGATACACAGCAGACCCATAGAATGGCAGATGTCCTAACAGTACTCTGGCCTCAGAATCAGCCCTTAAGGCATGCGGATCCGGCTGAAATGCCCATGAGAGTATTTCAGGCATGGAAAGCCAAGACACTCTGGGGGAAAAAAAAACCTAAATGAAAGATCTCCGTGAGTGAGATCCCAGTGGAAAGAACGGGTCCTCAAAGAAGGAGGTACCTTTCTCTGAAGGGAGGAGAGAACTTCCACTTTGACCATGGCCTTGTCTAAATATGATCAGAGTCGGTGAACTCAGGGGGCTTCCATAGCCTTGGCAGCTCATGACAAGAGCCTAGGGTGATTACTGAGGCCATAAACAAGAGTGTCAATTTGTTAAGTCAACAACAGGAGTCACTGTGCACTTACTCCTCATGTAGGATCTGTGTCCTTAGTGTGCTGTACATTGAGATTTAATGCTATAAGTAGTACTCAAACAGTATTTTTCACTTTATGTTTCTGTGTGGGAGCAAACTGTTGAAATCTTTACTTAATGTATGCTAAACTGATCTTCTGTATATAAAGAGAATCGAAAATGAATCTTGATGTGAATGGAAGGGGTGAGGGAGTGGATAAGGGGAGGGTTGCGGGTTGGAGGGACGTTATTGGGGGGGAAGCCATTGTAATCCATATTCTGTACTTTGGAAATTTATATTCATTAAATAAAAGTTAAAAAAATATTTTCATTTGAAAAGCAGGGGGGAGGGAGGGAGGGAGAGAGAGAGAGAGAAATCTTCAATCTACTTGTTTACTCCCCAAATGCCCACAATATCTGGGGCTAGGCAAGGCTGTAGCCAGCAGCCAGGAACTCCATCCAAATCTCCTATGTGGGTACCAGGAAGTCAACTACTTGCGCTGTTGTCTCCCAGGCACATTAGCAGAGAACTGGATCTGAAACAGAGTAACTCAACTAGCACAAGCACTCCAATAAGGAATGCTGGCATCCCAAGCAGTGGCTTAATCTGATAAGCTAGAATGTCAGCGCCTGTTTCTTCATTCTTAAAGAATAAAAAATAATGCCCTCTTCACCTCATTCCTCTTTGCAAACGCTACCAAACTTTTCTACTAGCTTTCACAGAAAAGCCTTGTCTCTAATTGATGTGCTTCCATTTGCTCTTGAACCCACTTTAAATCCTTACCCCCAAGATTCCATCAATACCACAAGGACCACAGCTTCCAGGGGTCTTCATGTTGCTCAATCCAGAAATAATTCTCAACCATCAAACTTCTTGACTCAACAGAAGCTTTTAATACTTAAAATACTTTTCTTAAAGCAGTTTTCCTTTAGGCTGCTGCCATCACTTGGTCTTCCACTTAACTTTTGGCTAGTTAACAGTGTTTATGTTGTAGCTCCTTCCCTATCTCTTTAAACTGTTAAATGCTGAAATCTTCCAGTGCTGGGTCTTTGGCCCTCTCCTCTTCTTATATTTCTCTTTTCCTATTTATTTTACTCCCTATCTGGCCTCATCCTTTTTTATAGTTTTCTATGAATTATTCCAAAATTTTATTTCTTTCTTTTTTTTTTTTTTTTTTTTTTTTTTTTTTTTTTTTTTTTTGATAGGCAGAGTGGACAGTGAGAGAGAGAGACAGAGAGAAAGGTCTTCCTTTGCCGTTGGTTCACCCTCCAATGGCCTCCGCGGCAAGCGCGCTGCGGCAGGCACACTGCGCTGATCCGAAGGCAGGAGCAAGGTACTTCTCCTGGTCTCCCATGGGGTGCAGGGCCCAAGGACTTGGGCCATCCTCCACTGCACTCCCTGGCCACAGCAGAGAGCTGGCCTGGAAGAGGGGCAACCGGGACAGAATCCGGCGCCCCGACCGGGACTAGAACCTGGTGTGCTGGCACTGCTAGGCAGAGGATTAGCCTATTGAGCCGCGGCGCCGGCCCCAAAATTTTATTTCTAATATATATGTATCCCCTGGATTACAAAGCACATCAAATTGTTTCTTCTACACCTATGCTTGATGTTTAATAGACATCCAAAACTTAATAAAGCTCAAAACTGAATTCTTGGTCTTTAATTTTTAACTATAAAGAAATGTTAAATGCTTTATTGTTAAATGTTAAAAATAATTATATTTACCCTAATTATACATTATGTCATGTATACATGTAATGAAACATAACATAGTATCTCATAAATATAATTTTTGTGTTTGTTAATATTTTTAAACAAAAATTTAAAACAGTAATAAAATTTAAAGCAATAAGTAAACAAAAATAAAAAAGAAAAAGAAAGCAAAATAAATTTGATTTATTTATTTTCATACATTTGAAAGGCAGAGTGACAGAGAAAGATAAAGATCTTCCATGTGCTGGTTCACTCACCAAATGCCTGCAAGAGCCAGACTGGCCAGGAGCCTGGAACTCCACCTGGGTCTCTCACATGGGTGGCAGGGACCTAAGCAGGTGAGCCATTTGCCTGTCAGGGTACACCTCATCAGGAGGCCATATTGAAAGCAGAGTACCCATACTAGAACCAGACCCTTGACTGTGCAGTGTAGACATCCTAAGCAGTGTCTTAACTGCTGTGCCAAATATTTGTCCTACACTTGGTCTTTTCCCCCCATTCCCCATCCCACTCTCACACCCATCTACACGCACGCAATATCATCCCTCACTCTCATCAACCTGTTCTGCCTATAGTTCTTCCATTTTATCATCTGGTGGGATTCATTATATGGAAATCCTATTATCTCAAAAA
Organism: Oryctolagus cuniculus; assembly: GCF_964237555.1. NCBI lineage: Eukaryota > Metazoa > Chordata > Mammalia > Lagomorpha > Leporidae > Oryctolagus > Oryctolagus cuniculus. The sequence continues at coordinate 88,488,279 of NC_091442.1, forward strand.
TTTAATGAGATAGAAAGGAAAAGAGAGAGAGAGAGAGAGAGAGAGAAAGAAAGAGAGAGAGAGAGAGAGAAAGAAAGAGAGAGAGAGAGAGAGAGGAAGGAAGGAAGGAAGGAAGGAAGGAAGGAAGGAAGGAAGGAAGGAAGGAAGAAAGGAAGGAAGGAAAAGTGAAAGAGAAAAGAAAAAAGAAAAGGAGAGGGAGAAATAGGGAAAAGGAAGGGAAGTGTCTACATTCTTAGAATTATATCTATGAACTACATGGAATCTGTTTTCTTTGTATTAATATCACATTAACATGAGAATTGGAGAATAATTATCATGTATGTGCTGCAACCCTGAGAATTTATTATATAATTCCTTAAAAAATAAAAAATAAATGCATCTTCGCATTCCAGAATATAAGCTTCATTAGAGAGTTTCGTTTCATTCACATTTTTTATCTCAGAAAATAGAGTAACAGGCGCTCAATAAAGATTTGTTGAGGGGCCGGCGCTGTGGCGTAGCAGGTAAAGCTGCTGCCGGCAGTGCCGGCATCCCATAGGGACACTGGTTCAAGTTCTGGCTGCTCCACTTTGATCCAGCTTTCTGCTATGGCCTGGGAAAGCAGAAGATGGCCCAAGTCTTTGGGCTCCTGCGTCTATGTGGGAGACATGCAGGAAGCTCCAGGGTTCTAGCTTCCATGGGCTCAGCTCTGGTCATTGCAACCATTTGGGGTGAACCAGCTGATAGAAGACTTCTCTTTATCTCTCTCTGCCTCTGCCTCTCTGTAACTCTGCTTTTCAAATAAATAAATAATCTTTTAAAAAAGATTTGCTGAATTAATGAATCCAACAGTATAAGAGTAAATAAAGAATTCATCATGAAAATATAAGTAATACTAATGTTAACGATTTGCAGAGATAATAAGGAAAACTTCAGACAGGGAAGAAATCACAGATTTCAGCTTAGAGGTAAGAATTAGTATGTTTTTAAAACACATATTCATGAAAAGACCCATAACAAACCCTCTAAATGTTAAGACGAGTAACATGTCTTATAAGAAATTACCATATTTTCCAAATTAAAAACAATCTAATGAGAAGAGTGGCATTGCTTTACAGATTTAGAAATTTCTTCAATGTCTGATTTAATGGAAGAATTATGTGCCTCTGCTTTCAATTGGTTACAAGGTAATGTTTTGACCATGACAAAATATGCCCTTAAACAGAAGTGTATTTCAAAAATAGAGGATTAATAGTCTTTTCAGATAATGTAAATATTGTCATTTTTTGGTGAAATGCCAAGATTTGATTATTTGTAATTTCTTAATGGCTCATAGTAATGTGAAATCTAGAATAATACTCATATACTTTTGCATTATTAAATTAAAATTCCATGCTCCTTCTTGCACTATGAATGAATCTATTATCCACGTCAGATTTTGTAACTTCAAGCATTGGTTATTTGGAAAATATGAATTATGTAGATCTTTAAAATGTTAGCATGTGATTTTCATTAATATTACCATTGATTTCATCAGCCAGGTCTTCTCTCATTAGGAAGCTTTCACAGTGGTGAATACAAGTGTCTGAAAATTCTAATTGTTCAGAAGGCTTAGATTATGTCAGTAATAACAAACACTTTCAATTGTTTTCTTCAAAGTGAGAATCTCAGTTGATTAATTTCTGAGAAAATTTCTAAACACTCAAATCTGAGTAAATATAATTGATCAATCATTTATTCTTTCACTTTAAAAATGTTATTTTTTGGGAGGGTCCCCTGATTCAATTATCAACTTAATCACACAAGTGCTTTCCTCTCAGATTACCATATTACTTGGCTTCCAATTTCAACACAGAGAATATTTTAAAATATATACTAAATGGCAAAACTTTAATTTAAAGAATAATTACTATACTAAAGTTAAGAATATTTTTAAATGAAACTGGCCTCCTTGGAATGCCTAACAGTGAAGAACACAATGAGTACCAATGCAATTTTGTATCATTACCTTGATCCTTGTCAAAGTACAATCCTATCACTACTTTTGTACTCTCAACACAAATATCAGTACAATAAATAAGATAATGTCTTACTAGTATTAAATAGCTTCAATCCTGTGGATACTCTGAAAAGGGCCTCTGGAACAGCATGGTTCTCTGATCCACATTTTGCACAGGATTGTCTGTGGTATTTTGAAAATTCAGAATAAATATAAGACAACATAAAAGAATAAACTTGCAATGACAACTAAGTGATCTAATCAACAAGTGGAACAAGCATATATTCGAGACAAATGCAATCAAATAGTAAACATTATCAGATGAAATGCTATTACCTAAACTCATAGTTTCAGCAAGTGGAGAGGAACAGAATGTCAGAACTTCAAAAGTGAAACATCTCAGTTCATGGAAAATTTCAGTTTAAAGTCAAGGTTTAGGAAGTTCGCATGGGGGCTGATGCGTGGTCCACAGGGTAAGCTATATACAACATCAACAACCTGTATCAGAGCATTGGTTTAGATGCTTGTTGCTCAACTTCTGATCCAGCTCCCTGATAATGCACCTGGGAAAGCAGCAGAAGATAGTCCAAGTAACTGGGCCCTTTCTACTCAATTGGGAGACCCAGATGGATTTCCTGGCTTCTAACTTTGACCTGGTTCAATTCCTACCATTGCAACCATTTGGAGAAAGAATGAATGGATGCAAGATCTCTTTTTCTCTGTCTCTCCCCCTCTGACACTCTGCTTTTCAAATAAATAAGATAAATCTTTTATTAAAAAAAAAGTGATTTTACATGGCTTATCCCCATTTAGTTACTGATAGAAATAAATTGGATTTCTTCCCACTATGCTATGCTAGTGTGGAAATACCATAGCCTGAACAATTCTGTGTGTCTACTCATATTCCTCTTCAAATTCTTAGTCAAATAGCCTTCCAACTGCCTCTTGGGCATTTCTCTAAGAGGACTCATCATACTATTCATTACCATACCGCACATTTCTTAAAGGCACAGACCACGTCCTTGCTCTCCACAAGTAGAATCTAGTACAATGTCTGACATATGGCAGCTAAAATTTCTGGAAATTTTTCTCTTTGCCCTTACTTTAGTAAGCAAATAACTTCTACTGTTCTAGTTTATTTCTGTGTTTTAATTTAATCATTTAACATTCATATAATCATTTAATATTTATAAGGTAAAAATATTATCTAAACTTTTCAGATAATAAATGTTAAAGTTCTCCAAAACATTAGATAATCTGATAATTCCCCAATGTAATAAATGTGTAGCTCAGATATATGTTCACCCACATAAACAAAATGAAATGATGTAGTAGAGCCTAATTACTATAAATTCATTAATTAAATGTTATTTTAACATGTATGAATGAATTTCACTTTTTATATTTTTTAAAACATTTTTATTTATTTATTTGACAGGTAGAGTTACAGACAGTGAGAGAGAGACAGAGAGAAAGGTCTTTCTTCCATTGGATCACTCCCCAAATGGCCGCCACGGCCAGCACTGCACCAATCCGAAGCCAGGAGCCCGATGCTTCTTCCTGGTCTCCCATGCAGGTGCAGAGGCCCAAGCACTTTGGCCATCTTCTACTGCTTTCCCAGGCCATGGCAGAGAGCTGGATTGGAAGAGGAGCAGCCAGGACTAGAACTGCGCCCATATGGATGCCGGTGCCCGAGGCGGAGGATTAACCTACTGCACCACAGCGCCAACCCCAATGAATTTCACTTTTTATGTATTTAAAGATATGTATGCTTCATTCCTGTATTGAAATATGAAGAAGTATACTTTCCATAAATTACATTACTTTTGTTGTTAATAAAAAATGATAAAATCTCACAAAGGGAAAAATAACTTTAAATTGATGTTTATATTGATATAAGTGCTCTGAGCATGTTAATATTCCACTCACATTTTTCTTTCTATTTTACAAACAGTAGGAAGGCTTGATCCTCTAAAGTTATACTATTTTGACAAATGCCCATAACCAAATATTGAGGTATAATAAGTGGAAATCAAACTGTACCTCACTTTAAAGTGTATCAGACTGCTTCTTCTGGGCAGATAATGGAATGCTTTTTCAGGTATCCAAATGGTTTTCCATGAAGTTCACAATAATAGGATTAGATTTAGTAAATTTCACTTGGCGGTAATGCAAAACTAAATTGGTTGTTTGTAAGTTGACTAATCACCAATTTATCATTCATACTTCAGGGAAGTTATTTTTAACATTTTATTCTGATAGAATCTGTGATAGATTTGGTTTCAATCCAGGTACCAGTATTCACTCTGTAATCTCAGAAAAGATTATTTGATATCAACACACCACATACTTTCATAATTTTGCTTATAAACATAAGAAGCTGTCACTCTGTACATTAGTCTAATATTTATTACCCTTTTCCAATTATGCCTTTTGGATGGAATAGAGTTTTACATAGCAACACTGCCCTGGAGCATTTGATGTGATGAACAGAGGACTCAAACTTTTCTTTTTTTTTTTTTTTTTTTCTAGCAATCTCTAACCCTCCCCCTAAAAAAGAAACAATTCTATAGCTAATAAATACTACCCATTGTGCCTGCCATTTATATTGGAAATAATAAGCATACAGATAGCCAACTAAAAAGATTAATGTCTAAGGGAAGTGGACAGAGTTTAAATACTAAGGAAGTAGACCATACATGTGAAACATTCACCATGAAGAACAGCTTTCAAAGTGTATGCTTCTTGATTCAAATCCTTCTTCTGTCACTTACGATTTATTAAACCTGTGCAATTCAATAAATTGTTTTTGAGAACTAGTTCATTCCTTTGTAAAGTAATAATACCTACCAACACAGTTCTGTGAATTTTGAATTTCATACATAAAGATTCCTCACAAATTTGTGGAAAAATAAAATTAAAAGATAGGTTTAGGCTCTGGCATTTTGTTGAGTGGCTGGGACATATCTCTTGATGCCCACAACCCATATCAGAGTGTTTGGTTTGAGTCCTGGCTCTTCTCCCAATACAGCTTCATGTTAAAACACAACTTGGGAAGCAGTAGATGATGGCTCAAATACTTGGGTCCCTGCCACCCAGGTGGGAGATCTAGGTTGAGTAATGTTTGCCTCTGGTGTCAGCCTGGCCCAGCTCCAGAATTGTAGGTATCTGGGAAGTGAACCAGCAAATCTCTCTCATTCTCTCTCTCTCTCTCTCTCTCTCTCTCTCTGTGTGTGTGTGTGTGCATGTGTGTGTGTGTCTGTCTTTCAAACAAAGTGAAAATAAATATGTAAATTACTGACAAACTTTCCCTTTCCTTTCAAATCTATCTGAGCTTAAAAAATTTGTTATCCATTTTATTTCTTTTAAGTTTTTAAAAAGATTTATTTATTTATTTTGAAAGTCAGAGTTACAGAGACAGATAGAGATCTTCCCCACCTGCTGGGTCACTCCCCCGATGACCGCAACAGCCAGGGCTGAGCCAGGCAGAAGCCAGGAGCTTCATCCAGGTCTTCCACATTTGTGGCAGGGGCCCAAACACTTGGGCTATCTTCCGCTGCTTTTCTCAGGCTGTTAGCAGGGAGCTATATTGGAAGTGGAGCAGTAAGGACACAAACTGGTACCCACATGAGATGCCGACATCGCAAGCAGCAACTTTACTTGCTATGCCACAACTCCAGCCCCTTGTTGACTACTTTAATTATGTTCAAATGGTTAAATAATTTTTTCAGGGTCTATGCCTGTGAAAGCAGCAGAAGATGTCCCAAGTCCTTGGCCCCAACACCCACATGTGAAACGTGGAAGGAGTTCCAGGCACCTGGCTTTGGCTTGGCACTGCCCCTGCCATTGCGGCCATTTGGGGAGTGACCCAGGGTATGGAAGATTTTTCTTCCTCTCTTTCACTCTCCCCTCTCTCTACTTCTCTCTACCTCTCTCTAACTCAGACAATAAATAAAATAAGTCTTAAAAATATTTTGCAATGCCACTTAGCTAGTTAATCACAAATCAAGAGTCACTATGGATCCCAAAACACATGACTTGTCCATTGTACTTTTGTACCTTCCTGCACTTTTTTCTCTTTTTGAAAATATGCAAAAGCTTATGCCTACTTCAGAGATTTATTGCAGGGTTTCCCAACCTCAGCACTACTGACCTTCAGGCTGGATAACTCTTTTATGTGAGAAGATGTCCCGTGATTCATGGGCATTTGGCTGCATTCCTCACTTCTGCTCTCCAGATTTCAGTACTATTTCCTCTCATCTTACCCAAAAATATACCTAGTAGTTGAAGAGTGAAATTTCCTCTGGTTGAAAACCACTAATTTATGGCAAATATTTAGCATAACAAAGTACCTGAATCTATCACCAGTGTGAAATTATTTGAACTTCCTTTGTTCTTTCTGCTTTTGGGAAAATAGACTACTCAACTACTCTTGTGAAAATGAATTATTATTCAAACTTTAATCCTCAAATTAAAGCAAAAACATTTGTAACATCTGACGTAGTAATTAGTAAGTAATGAATTGCCACATCTGCATCAAATATGTCAAAAGATACAGCTTGTTATCTATTTCATTGTAGATTTTAGGGATTCTATAATGAATAGTTCACATGATTTTAAACGTAACTACATAAAGGATGGATATTTTGATGAGCCACCCATGTCATCATTTAGTTCAAAGTCACTGATATTTTCAGTGATTGAAAGTGTTCATTTTACTTGGCTGCAATTCTGAAGCCTTCTTCATGAACTAGTCTGACTTGATATAGGTACTCTGCCCAAGCTTCTGCTTCTTCCATGGAGATCAACCTTATCCTACAACCTACCTATACCAGAATGCAAAGGCTTGACCCCCTTTTCTCTGTTTCCTCTGCTCCTCTGTTTCATACGTGAAGATGTACACAATTTTATTTGTTCCACATAAAGTGAATTATTTAGCACTTCCAGAACAAAATAAAGAAAACACGAAACTTTGGAACATTTTAAATATACTGTTGTGTTAACTGATGAAGTTACCACTTCAATTAAAAAGAAAATCTTTCCAGGGGCAAGTGGCTAGGCTGGATGGGCACAGCTCACAACTGTGGGTCCCAGAGTGCCCTGCTGGTCGCTGCTACTGCTCAAAAGTGGGGCTTGCAGTTGAGACCAGTGCACTGTCAGGTCTGATTTCCTTGCCCTGACACCTATGGTGCTCCTTCCCCCAGCCTTCACTCGGTCCTTCCTCACCAAGCCTCACAATCCTGAGTGGGACCCTTTTGAAGCATGTAGTAGGTTATTATTCTCTATAACTGCTTGACTGTGCAAACTAATACCAGAAATCTTTCTTCAATTCGATTATACCGATTATAACTTGACCGCTATTAACCAACCTTTCCCCAACTCTTCCATCTCCCTTCTTGATAGCCTCTGTTAACTACTATTCTCTCAACTTTCATGAGATCAACCTTTGTAGATTTCATTTTATGAGGGAGCTTATGCAGTATTTGTCTTTCTATGCCTGGCTTATTTTACTTAATGAACTCTAGCTTGACCTACATTGCAAATGGCCAGATTTAATCATTTTTGTGGCTGAATAATTAAATTCTATTATATGTCTGAATATGTTCCACATTTTCATTATACAAGCATCACTTGATATACTCCTAGTTTGTTTCTATTTCCTGCCTACTGGGAATAGTGTTGCAACAAATATTGGGATAGAGATGTTTTTTCAGTAGACTGATTTCATTTCCTTGAGTTGCGATTACTGGATCCTGTAATAATCCTATTTTTAGTTTTTTGAGTAGCTTCCATATTTCTTCCACAGTGGCTGTATTAATTTACTTTTCTACCAACAATGTACAAGGATTGTCTTTTCCTCACATACTCACTGATACTTGTTATCTTCTTACTTTTGGACAATACCATTCTAACTGGATTGAGGTGACATTGCATTAAAGATTTGATTTGCATTTCCCTGATGATTATTAAAGTAGAATAATTTTTTCTCATATATCTCTTGGACTAGCCTTTTATAAACTCAGCAAAAATTTACCATGTGACTGGATAATCTCAGTCATAGGTATTTATTCAATTGGAAAGTAAAGTCATACTCAAAAGCCTGTAAACAAAAATTTGTAAAAACTTTGTAATTAAAAACAATTTGAAGTAATCTAAATATCCTACAACTAGACAAAAGACACACTGTGGTATCATCACATAATAATAGAACACAGACATCAAAAATGGAATGAAATACACTCAAAAATTAAATAAGTCATAAATTCATTAGATTAACTGAAACAAACCAGTCTTAAAATGCTACACACCGCATGATTACATTGATATGACATTGTAGAAAGGCAGAATTATAAGGAGAGAAAAGTGCTGTGGTAGACAGAAAGAGGTAATTGTAAGACTGAGATTGACTACTAAGAGTCTTCAGGGGATTCAGAAGAGTTATGAAACTGCTGTTTATTGTGATACAAAGATCAATACTACACAAGCCCAAATCAGTTACAATGTGCAGAACCAAACCAAAACAAAACAAAACAAAAACCTCAACTTTACACAAATTAACTTAAAATCTAAACTGTACCTCTTAAACCAGAAATGACAACCAATTGAAGGATTTTTAAATTACAGAATATGAATGTACTATATAGGTTGAAATACAACATTTGTTCAAGAATCCACTGCTTGAAAGAAAAAAATTGTTTGAACATGTAATTAGTAAGATAGGATGGCAATACAAAAAGTACCATAGGCCAAGTGGCCAAGTGGCTTGAGTAACAAAAATTTAACTGCCAAATCCTAGACGCTGAAAGTCTGAGATCAAAGTATTGGCAAGGCTATTTTTCCTGAGGTCTCTCTCCTTGGCTTGTACATAGCCACCCTTCCCTTGTATTTGCATATTTTCTTCTCTCTGTACTTTTCTGTGTTCACATTTTGTCTTCTTATAAGACTATATTGAATTTGGGCACTCATAATGACTTCATTTTAATTTAATTCCTTCTTTAAAGACCTTGTCTCTTCATGCAATCACGTTCTGAGAGTTAGGACATTAAAATATGAATGCTTAAGGCGAAAGAGGCACAAGTCAGCTCTTAACAAATATCAGTTTTACAATTATCTGTATTACATAAAATAACAGTGATGACTAAAGTTTAAATGGAGGAAATACTAACTCACTAACGCCTGACTTTCCTGTATAACATTCAAGTACCAATTCGAGTTACTGGCATTCTTCTCCTAGTGATGGTTTCAAAAGAGGTGTCTTCCAAATTAGTAATTTACTGCTAGAGTAAATTAGTACACTAATTTAGTCTACATTAAGGTAAGTCACAATACAGAAAATAGTTGCAACATCACTATTGAAAATTCAGGTTACTTATCATCAAAACTTCCCTCTCTTCCTGAGAGTTGCTTGGAATTCATTGTTTTGGGTATCTTTCTACTTGATTATCATTTTGCTGTGAACTAGGGCTATTAGGGAAGGGAAGGTACCATCCCCGGTTAGAAACAAAAAAAAGCAAGGAACTTGCTGCTCTACTGCTGGCTTTGGCTCTCCTACTTGGTTTTCCTGCCATCCACAGGGACTCTTATTCTGAGAAGGCATAGTGAGGCAGTGCTTGTCCATTAGAGACCAAGATAACAGAGTGCATTGCATGTTCAGTAAGATCATTGGCTTAAAATAAGATTTTATTTTGGTCTCAGAGAGAATTCTTAAGGAAGAGGCCCATATATTTTTCAGTATTGTTAGAAATTCTTGCTCAAACCAGGGAAGTAGAATCCAGGATATGTTCAGTGAATGGTGTGGCACTAATTATTTGTGCAGATTGAACATAAAGAGCTATGTGTGTGAATATGTGTATTTCTATTCACTGTATCCTTTCCTGATAGCCAAATAATTAATTTTTCAGGTAGAATAATTTTTCTAAGAACACTTGGCAAAAACTCCTCCATTCAAGTTGATTTAAATGCAAATAGTAGCTTTGTTGTTGCCTTGGTTGTAAAATCAATTTCCTTTTAAAACTGGCATATCAGTCTGGGAACATAAGTGCAGAATAATGCCATAGGGAAAATCATGAGTCAAATAAATTATTTCTCTAACTTAATGCAAATGTATTCATATACAGAGTAACATTTGCACCAGGAAATCATAGCCAGGCCAGCACTTTTCCAGAGGGAAATTTCTAAATGGCCTTTCAGCTATTCAGTGAATAATCTTTTTCAAAGATTCATAATATCCATAGGTATAAAGGACCTTTGTGAAAAAAAATTATCAAATTTTTTTTAAAAACAATGTTTTCCTTTTCTTTGGATAGAATATTACTTAAAATATCATTCAAATAGGGGTTTTCCTAGTGTGGCAATATTTCTATTTTGATTCAGATACATTTTTTAGTTGGAGGCACAATGGCTTTTCCTCTGCATTCCAAGATATTTCCTAGCATCCTTGCTCCCTACCAACTAATTCTAGCAACAAATCCTTCTTCCCCGGTCATGACAATCTAGAAATCTCCTAATATGGCCAAATGTTCTCTGGGGACAAAATTGCCCCAGTTGAGAACCACTTATGTAAGTGTGCCTCTATCCTGTGCTGTTCACATGATGCCAAGCGTATATAATCTCAGTTCTGGGTACCACACTCAATCATTTCCTGCAAGTCTGTGGCATTTCTGGATGTTGAAATTTTAAATGAACTTCAAATGTAGCAATGTAGATAGTCATTGCTGGAAGTGGCCATTGTTAGGTAGAGAGTCCATAGAGAGAAAATAGCCAATTTCTTCAATTAGCAGACAGGAGATACTTGAGTTATACACTGGTCTTTTCTGTGCAGACTCAGGAATTGAGTTAGGACCAATGAAAGGTTACAATGAGAATGATTATAACTGAATAGGAGAAGAATTTATATAAAGTGTTGGTACTTCCTATTTCTGATAGTTACTGTCTGACCATATGAAATATTTATTGATTATACATTATCTTATAATGTGAATTACCAACTCATGTTCTAAGTACATTTGACAATCACAGTGTTTATAGTTTCTTAATTTGTAAAGGAAGGCCATTGACATTATTTAGTATAGGTGGAACATTTAGTATTACCAGTATTTTTAAAAATCATCTTATTTTTCCTATTTTTATACACAGTTCTTCTTAAGAACTTGTATATTTGAAGCCATCAATTTGTTTCTGCTGTTTCATCATTGCTTTTGTGACTAGTAAACTATTTTCTGTGAAAAATCAAACATTCACCTGTATATTTCTTGAAATTGTTTGCTTCTAATTTTCACAGTGAATTTTCTGTCCTAACTGTGGTTGTTGAAATTTTCATGCCAGGCTAATGCAATTCTTAAATAGAGGGAAGACAACAGATTTACTAAGTGCTTGCCATTTGCCTGCCATAGTACTGAATGGTTTACAGGCTTTGCCATATATAATCTTATTAAATTCAGCATCACCATTAAGAAAAATATGATTATTCTTGGTTTAAAAATAAGAAAATTGGAGCACACAAAGTACAATAGTTTCACCAATGACACACAGCTGGTTAGTGGCAAGGCAGAAATTCAGACAAGCTCTATTTGACCTAAAGTGCATGTTCTTTCAATTACAGCAATACACTATAAGCACAAAGGAACCTCCTGGACTTTTGAGTTAAAAAAATGACATAATCAAAGTTATGCTTTAAGAAAATTGAGTTAGTAGCAACTGACATGAGAAATTTTAAGGAAAAAAGGAGAGTCTGGAGGCTATTGAAATAGCCCACATTGAAAAGAATGAAATCCCTGCATCAGAACGAAAATGGTGACTGGAAATTGAAGAAGAAATAGAAATGAGATATTATGGGGAGAGAATTCAGAGGGCAGGATAACTGACTGAATGTTTGGGCAAGTAAGTAGATGACAATTCAACTTGAAAAAATTGTATGAGTATTTTTGCAACTTTGAAGCTTTTCTATGGAACATTGTGAGGACAATTTCAGACATCTTGAGATGCCAGATTTGAAGGCAGAACCCTAGACAGCAGGTTTAAATGTAAGATTGCATCTTGAGAAAGGATAAAAATGGTTACAATCGAGTTGTGAATGTGAGAGTCATATACATTGGTTTAATAGAAGCCGTGGGATTGCCAAAGAGTTGAAATGAGAATTAGAGTCAAAATATTGAGAAATGTTTCTACGTAAATGATAAGGATAAAATCATCTGCCTTATGCAAATAAAAGTGTTGTGAATAGAAATGAAACAAGGAGTTTTATAAAAAAAAAGTAATCACCAATTGCAAACACTGTGTTTTTGAACGGCACTCGGCAAGCTATCAGCGGTGCCCCCATCGACCAGATTAGTGCATGGCTGCCCAAATCCCAACTATCTGCTTCTTCATCACTTTGCTGTCCAGTTTTCTTTCATCATTAGAACCTGCTCTATTTGCTCACACCACAGGCTAACAGTGTCAGAGAACTCTTCCATACCCGCAGCCCTCAAACAACATGTGGTGGATTTAGTGTCTAAGTACGCCAGTTCCCTGGCACCTCAGGGAGAAAAACTCCAAGACTACCTTCTGCAGTGGCTTTGCTGGTTCTCCTGATGCTTAACTTTAAATTACTCTGGGAGGTGAGGGGGGCGCTGTGGTGCAGTGGTGCAGCGGGTTAATGCTTTCACCTGAAGCGCCAGCATCCCATATGGGCGCTGGTTCGAGACCCAGCTGCTCCTCTTCCCATCCAGCTCTCTGCCATGGCCTGGGAAAGCAGTGGAAGATGGCCCAAGTCCTTGGGCCCCTGCACCTGCGTGGGAGACCTGGAAGAAGCTCCTGGATCCTAACTTCAGATTGAGGCAGCTCAGGCCGTCGTGGCCAATTGGGGAGTGAACCAGGGATGGAAGACCTTTCTCTCTGTCTTTCTCTCTCCCTGCCTCTCCTCTCTCTGTGTAACTCTGACTTTCAAATAATCTTAAAAAAAATAAAAATTAGTCTCAAGGGAAACTTGCCTGATAACACAGGATCTATCTGCTGTCTTCTCTTTTATCATGCGCTAATAGGGTTTTCTGGGATGGCTTATGAAATAAACTTCTTGTGCTCTTAAACTTGAATCTGACTCAGGGAATGCTTTTGGGAGAATCCAAAAGAAAACAGAACATGAAGAATAATGAAGAATATCAAGGACAGAGAAGTCATTGTCATGTTTAGGGACAGCCATTACAATTGAACTTCAGATAAGTTGGGTTAAGAAAATGTGGAATGAGAGAGTGTTGGAAATGCCAGGTAATATGAGGTTATCAGAGAGAAGCTGAGAGAAGGATTTCTATCTGGGCCTAAGTGAAAACAAAAAAAATCTGCCTAGCAGCGACGAATTGAAGGGGGATGTTGAGGATATGGAAGGGAGTGGATAGTTTGGAACAACTGCTATGGATTGCATGATACATTATTAATCAGCATTAGAGATATTTTAAGATAGCTTCATGTAATAAACAGAGCTGTTTTTTCATTCAAAAACTTGCATAGGAATTCTGATCTTCCCTCACTGACTGTGTGACCACGTGAAGGATATTTAACACCTGTGACCTCATTTTCTACATTTGGGGAATGCAGATACTAAAATTCGTCAGTCAAGGACCCATGGATTAAATGCAGCATCATAACATATAAGGCTGTCTGACACACGGTAAATAACTAATAAATGTGAGCTATTACTCCTATTGAGGGGAAGAAGAATGCCATCGAGATGTGATTGCAGGAGTTCAGAGTGGCAATAGTCAGCTTGGTGTTACATAACTAAAAAAAGTTGGAACGTTCATCTCTATTACACAAATATTAGGATAAGAAACACCTATTTGTTCCAAGTTCTTACTTTCCCAGGGGTTCTAATGGATTTACAGTTTCCATTTTTGATAATGTGCTACATTTGTCTGGGCATGCGCTTCAAAAGATAACAAAAATAAAAGTAACTTCAGCCTCAGCTTTGTGGATATTTTACATGGGTATTATTTTTCAGACAATAAATGGTGTCTGATTATTGTGGGAAAATCACACTTCACTTGAGGTTTTTCATCTCAGCTTTAATTTATGACTCAAAACAATGTAGTAAATAACAAATTAAGAAGAATTTTCAAAGCAAACAATGTTGTTATATTCCCAAAAGGAGAAGTTACAACCTCAAGTGAACTTCTTAGTCTTAATACATATTTTAATTTATTTTTCAAATTTTTTTCCTTAGAGGAAAACTTACTTCTGTGTACCTCAATGTTCTTTTTACTATTAGAATTCATTTAAAAAGACACTACAGAAGACACTATATTATTGTTTCTATAGCTTCCAATAAATAAATCCTTAGAATGTTTGCATATCACTTTTCTTGGTAGCAAAGAGAGGAAATATTGACATTACCCTTACAGTCAAAGTTTATGGGGGTCAATTACTGTTAGTAGACACTAGAAAAGAAAAAACAAAATGTTTAGAATTGTTACCGTAGAACTGCAGGGTCCTTGTCTTCGCGCAAAAAAGAATTCAGGCGTGAGACAGAGAGCAAGTGGAAAGCAAATAGCAAGGTTTATTAGGGCAGGGACATCTGTAAGGATAGATGGGCACCTCTCCAGACAGAACCTGAGAGAGAGTGCCTGGTCGCTCAGACTGGGGGAGAGCGGGTTACATGGTTGAGTGGAGAGAGTACACTGGGCAGGCCAGGCGGGCGGCTCAGCATAGAGGCAGAGGGCTGAGCCCACAATCTGGTTGAGGCCAGGGGTTTTTAAGGAGATGGGTCTTGTCTTCCCACATCTTCTCCTCCTGAAACAAAAGACTTTTTGGATGTAAATACAAAAAATTCCTATCTGAGTTTTCCCCAGAAGTTATCAGACAGGAGGAAGCCTGGCTAGCATTACCCAGGTTAGAGGAAGGATGGGCAGGACCCCCTGGAGGGTCAGGATCTGGAGCAGGATATTTGAAATGTAGATACTGGGCTGCCCCTGGAAGGTTATTGGGATGACTTTGAGATACATATGCTGGACCTAGACGTCAACTCTTTAGGCCTTTGTCACACACACATAAGCTCATATCTGACTTCCTATCTAACAGAATCAACTATGATACTTCTGGTCATTGAATTTGAATATTACAGTCTTCTTGTAGAATGCAAGTTTCTTATTTTACCAGTCTCAGTTAAATGGCAATGTAGAACAAAATTAAAAGGCTGTCAGAAAGCATTTTTAACTATAGTTGCATATTAAATTATAAAATTTATGCAAATAAAACTCTACTGGCAATCATAATAGAATCTATGCCTATATGCACTTGTGTTCATTTAAATTATGCAGCATTGATTTATCAAAACTTACCATGTGTTCCCCAAAGATTTTAACATCCAGGACGATTATTAACCTGTGCAATTCCTTTTTTTAAATGTAAATTAAAAAGATAAATTTTTGCTTAGCTAGAAAATTAGTCAACATTTAATTTTTTCTTTTGATTCTAAGACTTTCACAATTTTGGTACCAATCTAAGGCACAGGCACAGCCAGCCTTACATGGGTCCAGACTACTAAAATAACTTATAAATTGATATCTCAAATAACTCTACACATTTTAATCTTAATACATTGTCCAAAATTTTCTTCTACTCAAAAATTTTCAACCCCATTGAACGATGTGCTCAGGACTCAAATTTGGGAACCATCCTTTATCTTTTCTTTCTTAACACACCAATCCAACACATAAGCAAGTGTCAGTTCCGACCACGCCTCAGCACATCTGCCATTTGCCTGGTCCAGACACTATCATTTCCAATCTTGGCTACTACATCTTCACAAACTCTTGTTCCTTCACTATGTCCATTTGGCTATTTTTGAATCATGTTACTCAGCCATATCTCACAAAATTTGCTGTATCCTTCCTCTCTACAGACTACTTTAAATACTCCTGTGGCTCTCATCACACTTTAAAAAAAAAGATTTAAAATCTTTATAACATGACACAACCATGCACAACCTTGCCCACATCCTAATCTCAGTTCATTCTTTCACTCCCCCTCCAAGTGTTCACTCTACCATGCTGGTCTTACTGTCCCTAAAAATGCCAAAATTAGTATTTTGAAAAACTTGCACTGATTTTTCTGTATGGCTTTACTAGCCACTATTTGATTTATTGCCACTCTAATCTTCATTTGTTCCTTTGTTTTTATTGCTTTGCACTTAATTTGCTATTTTTCCTGGTTAATTTAATTTTATTAATAATTTTAGATGCTTTCTCATATTTACTTCATAGGTAAACATAAATGTATTTTAAAAGCAGGATATATTAATATTACATAATATGGAAATCATGATAAAGATCCTAAAACGAGGAAAGAAGGGTATGATGCTATGCTAAGGATATAATTCATTGGAGACATTAATAAATATCTAAATATCAAGTTATATGTTAATTTATATGATAAGATTGAATTAGGAATAAAGAATCTCCCAATAAATAAAAGTCATGAGCCATTTGGGGAGTGAATCAGCAGGTGAAATATTTCGCCCTTTCTCTGTAATTCTGCCTTTCAAATAAATAAATATTAAAGAAAAAAAAAGTTGAGTGTCCAGCCTTGTGATGTAGTTTGAAAAGCCTGTGACATCTGGCCCCAATTCATATCCCAGCTGCTGCACTTCCAATCCAGCTCCCTGCTAATGGCCTGGGAAAAGCAGCAAAAGATGTTGCAAGTTTTTTGGTCCCTGCCACCCACCTAGGAGACCCTCATGAAGCTCCTGCCTCCTGACTTCCATCTGGCCTAGCACTGACCATTGTGGTCATCTGAAGAGTGAACCAATGTGCGGAAGGTCTCCTCTCTCTTTCTCTCCCTTTCTCTGTATAATTCCAACTTGCAAAATAAATAAATAATCTTAAAAAAAGAAAGAAAGAAGCAAAATTGAGGATCCTATTGTTTCACTATTGAATTCCTTCAAACTTCTAAGGAAGAACCAACACCAATTCTTCTGAAACTTTTATACAATATCTTTTATGTGACAAGTCACTTCTGCTTTGTTGTTTTCAAGATCCTTTGTCTCTGGCATTTGACAGTTGGATTTTTATATGCTTATGTGTTAATCTCTTTGAGTTCAGTGTACTTGATTGCTTGTTGAGCTTCTAGGTGCATAGATTAATGTTTTCATCATATTTGAGAAGTTTAGAGCCATTTTCTTTTTTACCTTAACGTTTATTTATAAGAAGGATAACAATTTTTTTTCTAGTGGCAGGTGTTTAGTTCAGTGGGCTAAGACACCACTTGGGAGACCTGTATCCATATTGCACTGCTGGGTTCAAGTCACAACTCCACTTCCAAACTAAATTCCTGTTAATGACACCCTGGGAGTAAGTAGGTTATCAATCAAGTACTCAAGTCCATGCAACCTATATGAGAGACCAAAATGAAGTTCTGGGCTCTTGGCTTCAGCCTAACCCAACACTTCCTTTGCAGGCATTTGCTGAATGAACTAGTTGATGAAATCTCTCTCTCAAATAAAAAATACAAATTTTACAAAAAAATTCTGTGCTCTCTTCTCTCCTTCTGAATCTCTCATTATCTAATATATTGATATCCACAGATCTCTGAGCTTCTATTCATTTACCTTCATTTATTTTTCCTTCTTTTCAACATCCTTGTAATTTTAATTCATCTATTTTCAAATGTATGGATATTTTGTTCTACTGGCTCAAATCTGCTGTGGAGTCCCTCTGGTACATTATTCATTTAGTTATTGTACTTTCCAACCCCTGCATATCTTTTAAAATCATTTGTATCTCTTTATTGATATTGTACTTAATGAGATATCATTCTTATACTTTTAGTTTTTTAGATATTGTTTCCTTTACTTCTTTGATCAAATTTAGAACAGCTAAATTAATCACTGACTGATTGGTCAAGCAAACGTCCTTTCTCAGACAGTTTCTATTTATTTCTTTTTTTGTTCCTGTATGTGTGCTTTTATGTTTATTTCTATGCCACCAATTTTGTAAAAAATTGCATATATTTTTAAAATATACTATGGCCATACTAGAGGTGAGCATATCTCATTTTCCTGGAGTTTGTTATTGCTATTTGTTTTTGTTTTGTTATTTTTGCCATTTACTTGCCCAGCTATGTTCCCAAATTAATTTTATAAAGCCAGTATTTACTGTGTCTATAGCCACTGGATTTTCATTTGGTTAAGTTGGTGATCAGCTAGTGATTGGACAGATTTATTTATTTATTTGAAAGTCAGAGTACACAGAAAGAGGAGAGGCAGAGAGAGAAAGAGGTCTTCCATCTAATGGTTCACTCCCAAATTGACCGCAATGGCCAGAGCTGCACAGATTTGAAGCCAGGAACCAGGAGCTTCTTCTGGGTCTCCCACACAGGTGCAGGGACCCAAGGATTTGGGCCATCTTCCACTACTTTCCCAGGCCATAGCAGAGAGCTGGAGTGGAAGAGGAGCAGCCAGAACTAGAACCGGTGACCATATGGATGCCAGCGCTTCAGACCAGGGAGTTAACCTGCTACACCATAGCGCAGGCCCCCAGATATTTTCTTAAATAACTTGTCCCAGTAGAACTCACTGACTCTGCCAAAAGGCTGAGTATGTGTTCAGTGTCCTGGCAATCTACTTAGAAGTCTAATAATTTTCATTTTTATTTTTCATTTTCATTTTTTATTTTTCAATTTTCATTTTTATTTTTCAAGTGCATTGTAGCCAGAGGTGAGTTTGGGACCGTTCACATCTTTCCTGGGCATGTATACAATCCCATACATGAATGTGCCTTCTAGATTTCTATGTACAGATTTCTTCTATATTTCCAGGAATATGCTGGTGCTTTTCTAAAGTCCCTGTGGACCACTCATCCACCAATTTTTTTCCTCTAAGTTTATTGATCATCTTGTTTGCCCCATCTATTCCTGTTGCCTCTGGTATTTTGTACATGCTGCTACAATGAACTATAAAAATGTAGTAAAATCAGCCAGGATGGTAAATATTAATTAATAGTAAACTTGTGGTGATAATTTCATTTGAGATACAGCTTAACTAATGTGTTAATGTAAAAGATAAGCCAGAAGTTTTCCTTTTTGAGATATCTACCTGAAACTAACTTCATAAATTTTTATATATTATTGACCTAGAATTAGAGTAAATGTTTTTACAAAGACAAAAAGGACTAATAGTACACTCTTAGTCACAAGACACTGTATCGTTCAATTATTTATACATTTCTAAAAATACATTCAACCTCAAAGCATACATGCATAGATTTTGAGTCATTTATACTTTCACAATTCTTTGCATATGTTCAAATTGTCAATAATGTATATATATATATGCCAAAGGCACAATTAATAATCTTATAAATATATAATTTAAAGAAGAGTAAATAATGCAGGCACCTTCCATTTGGCAGTATCTCTTTTTTTTTTTTTTTTTTTTTTTTTTTTTTGGACAGGCAGAGTTAGACAGTGAGAGAGAGAGTTAGAGAGAAAGGTCTTCCTTCCGTTGGTTCACCCCACAAATGGCCACTACGGCAGGCGTGCTGCGCAGATCTGAAGCCAGGAGCCAGGTGTTCTTCCTGGTCTCCCATGTGAGTGCAGGGGCCTAAGCACTTGGGCCATCCTCCACTGCCTTTCCTGGCCACAGCAGAGAGCTGGACTGGAAGAGGAGCAACAGGGACAGAACCGGCGCCTCAACCGGGACTAGAACCTGGAGTACCGGCGCCGCAGGCAGAGGATTAGCCTAGTGAGCTGCAGCGCCGTTGCCAGTATCTCTTGAAAACATGTAATTCTTAGGTTGACACCATAGTAACTGTCAATGTTACTAAAGGTAACAACAACAAAAGCAATCCCAAGGTTCAGCGTTTAAAAATAAGTGCACTGTGGCGCACTAGGTTAATCCTCCACCTGAGGCTCTGGCATCCCATATGGACACCGGTTCTGTCCCAGTTGCTCCTCTTCCAGTCCTGCTCTCTGCTGTGGCCCGGGAAGGCAGTGGAGGATGGCCCAAGTGCTTGGGCCCTGCCCCTGCATGGGAGACCAGGAGGGGGCACCTGGCTCCTGGCTTCGGATTGGTGCAGTTCAGGCCGTTGTGGCCATTTGGAGAGTGAACCAATGGAGGGAAGACCTTTCTCTCTGTCTCTCTCTCTCACTGTCTGTAACTCTGCCTATCAAATAAATAAATAAAATCTTTAAAAAAATAAAAAATAAAAATAAAATAAAAATAAGTCTAAAAGGAAAAAAGGTTGAAAAAAATAGTTCAAAAAGTAAAAAGTAGAAAGACAACTGTTCTACAGGAGTATGGACAATGGTTAAAAACAATAATTAATGCAAAAATTAAAGGGAAAAAACAAAGAAAGAAAGGAAGAGGAAATGGAGGGAAGTGTAGTTATCTTGTTATAGTTGTATCTATGAAATGTATGAAATCTGTTCTCTTTATATTAATAGAAATTAAAAAGTAAGATGATCTGAATGACTCTAAAATTATTACAGAAAACAACAAAAGAAAAAAAATAATTATTTTTAAAATAGTTTTTAAAAAATATTTTATTAATTGAGTGGTAGAGTTACAGATATTGAGAGGGAGAGAAGAGAAAAAGGTCTTCCATCCACTGGTTTACTCCCCAAATGACCATAATGACTGGAGCTGCGCAGACCTGAAGCCAGGAGCTGGGAGCTTCTTCTGGGTCTCCCATGTAGGTACAGGGGCCCAAGCACTTGGACCATTTTCCAATGCTTCCCCAGCTCATAGCAGAGAGGTGGATTGGAAGAGGAGCAGCCAGAACTAGAACTGATGTCCGCATGGGATGCCAGTGCCACAGATAGAGGATTAACCTACTGTACCACAATGCCAGTCCCAGTGTATAATTCTTATGTCAATTTTTAATGTGGTATTTCCCCTGGGATAATTGTATGAATCAAGAATTATTTTAAAATGTTATTTTCATCTAAATGTAATTGTTGATTCATTAGTTAAAGTATTTACAACAAAAGTGCATATTTTTGATGTTCTATTTTTTAATGATGTGCATTTTTCTTACAGTAGTAACACAGTTCATTCTATAGGAAAATGGTGTGTTATAGAATCAATTAATACCCAATTCAAATTATATGTCTTTTATATAAATTGAGCAGTTTAATTACTTTGAGGGTCACAAAATAAATTATTTCAGCAAAAATTATGATTTTAATTTTATGAAAAGATAAGGAATCTTATTTTCAATTTCTAGATCCATTTTAAAACGCTATTATTTTTGCAGCTGGAATCAGAGTAAACGTACATCCACCTATCTACAGGTTAAGAAGTCCACATGGATTCTGTGGTTGTCATTGCTCCCGTATCACTGTGCACGGATGAATTAGAAGAGATGGGTTCTATAGACACCTACATCTAATGGTCCTCAGCTGAGTTATTTGCAAAGGTGACAAATTTAATTGAAAATATATTTGATGGGCAGGCATTGGTGCATATCCATTATGGAAGTGCCTAGTTCCCATTCAGCTCCCTTCTAATGTGTACCTTGGTAAGAAGCAGGTCATAGCTCAAGTTCTTGGGTCCCTGTCAACCACATATGAGACTTGGATTGAGTTCTGGGCTTCTGGCTTCAGTCTGGCCCAGTCCTGGCTTTTGCAGGCATTTGCAGAGTGAACCATTTGATGGAAGATCTCTCTTCATCTGTCTCTGTCTCACTGCCCTTCAAATAAAATAAAGAATTTAATAAATTATATTTGAATTTTTCAATATTCCAAAGTTTATTTCAAATATTATATCATGATGTATTCTTGAAAGAAAAATTATTGTGTATACCAGTGATTTTTCTGTCATAAATCAAAAAATTTCATTTAGGAAGAAGAAATAGCCAAACCCCTTTGGATCATAAAAGGACTTACAAAGCTTAGGAAGATTGATGATTCATTGATGTGTCACAAAAAGCTATCACTCAGGCATGGGAGAGGTATCTGTCAAATTTCCAGATGATTTTAAAAGCAAATTATTTAACTTGCAGCATTGAAAGGGAAAATAGTACTGGTTTTACTAAATAGGATATGCACATTAAATTCTAGAATTCCTTGAGATGCTGTAAAATGACAGTCAGTTCTTCAAGATGCAGACTATGAAAGCAGCCTGCCTGCTAAGGCTGTGCATACTTGTAAAGTGATTCAGAAGATAATCTAGACTGATTAACAATAAGGAAGAGATTTAAGTTTTCTGATATTGAAGATTAAAACAGCCTGCAGTTAAATGGCAACACACTGCTGTAGCTCTCTTTTAAAAATGTGCATATTTAATATGGTGCTTTCTTTTTCCAATTAAGCTTCCAGGAAATAGGTGATATGTCTTACAATTTATAATATCTATGAATTGAATAATATGTATTCCTATTTCACAAGACAAAATTTTATACAATTACATTTTATTTTAAATACACTTTCTAAATTAATTGAAATCATATCATGTATCTTAAAATGCAGACTTTTTCATGTTTAGCTTTGATCTAGTTAACTGTATCACACTTTTACTATAGACAAGTCACAAGTGAACTTTTCTTGAGTTTCATCTGTGTCTTATTATTAATGCAACATACTCCCTTTTCCTACTTTTTCTTTGCATCTCTTAAGTTATGAGGCCACAGGACTCTGTTACTCTGCACCTCTTACTGTAGTAAAAGGCAATATTGCATCTCTTTCCAGACTTTTCAACCTTAGCACTATAAAGACTTTGTGGCTCTTAGAATTCTTTATTGAGTTGGGGGGGGGGGGTAGAAGGTGGGTGTAGGTGCTGTTCTGTGCATTTTTGGATATATAGAAACATCTCTGGCTTCTACCCACTAGATGTCAGTAGCAATCGCCCCTTTCTGCAGCTGTGAAAATCAACATTATCTCCAAACTTTGCCCAATGTTCCCTGGAGAGCAAAATTGCTCCAGTTAGAGATCTATCAATCTACTTGTTAAGTGACTTGATGAAGTTCATACATGAAGCTGCAATTCAAAACCAGATTCCTCAAATCTTTACAGTTTGTGTGATCTTGGGCCTGAGTTTATAACTTCTAAAACATAAATCAATAATTTTATAGAATCATTGTTAGAGTTGAATGGGATAATATATGTTGTAGAGTAACAATGTATACTTTTTTTTTTTTGACAGGCAGAGTGGACAGTGAGAGAGAGAGAGACAGAGCACTTTGAAAGGGACATTTAGGGACAAAGGAGAAGAGAGCATATTAAAATTTGTCTGTCTACCTATTATCCTTTCAGTCCAACAATTTTGGAAATAATTTATTTTCTCTTATAAAGTCATAATCAATGTATAGCTTTTTTCTCCCATCTCCTGTTTATTTAACATATTTCCTTTGATCTAATATTTTATACAGGGAAAGACTATTTGGTCACCTTTCTTTATTATAATTTCTCATGTAGTTGAGAATTCTTGAGTTGCACACTACATTATAATTATTCCCAATTATGCATGTATGTATACTTTGATTGGATATCCACTCTACTAGTCTCAACTTTCAACTTAATGTTTTTCTCTTCATGCACTGATTACTGAAATTTTTTCCTACTTTAATAGGGAACTAGTTAGGCAATGGGAGTAGTATCCTTCGGTCTGTATATTTTTTCTACTGGTCAATATAACTTTAGACAATTGCAAGTTCTTGCATGTTAGCTAATCTTATTGGCCTGATCTGTTTGACTTAAGTGTCAAGAAAAAGGCAGGTGTTGTGGTGCAGAGAGTTAAGCTGCTACTGGGCATGAATGCCTCCATTTAGGAGAGCTTGGGGCAGATTCCCACCACCTCTGCCCATCTATCTTCCTGCGAGGTGACAGATGATGTCTCAGGTAGTTGGATCCCTATCACCCATGTAGGAGAGCCAGATGGAATTTATGTCTCCTAGATTGTAACAGGCCCAGTCCTGGCTATTGCGGGTGGGGAGTGAACCAGCAGATACAAGATCTTTGTCTCTCTCTGTCACTTTACCTTTCAAATAAATAAATAAATAAATGTGAAAAAAAAATCATGAAAAAGTAGGAGCTGGAAGAACTATTAGGAGACTATTTCAGTAACTTGTAAGAGTAAAGATAGTATAATTAAGAAAAGATGGATATGAGAAATATGAGAAATATTAGAAAAGAATCTCATTGTAGTTGATGATGAATAAGATAGCGGTATCTGAAGTAATTAAAGGTTTGAAGGATTTGTATTATTTGTTCTGTTGGAAAATAGTAGAAATAATGAATTCAGTTTTGAATGAGCTACATTTGAAAATTAAGTAGAAATTCCAGACTCAAATATTTAATAGGTAGTTAGTAATGCATAATAACTTGGGCTTATTAGAGAGTTTTTTAGAAAAAGCTACACATTTGACAAAACTGCAGGTACATACGCAGAAGCAGTTTGTGTGTGTTGTGACTGTGAGCACACAAGTATATATCCGTAAACACAACTGTGAGTATGTAGGTATGCACATTAAATCTTTCAGATGGATCATAAAAATAAAATCCTCAAGCACTGGAATTTTTTTATTGAATGATTATTTATTTGAAAGGCAGAGTTACAGAGAGGCAGAGGCAGCGAGAGAGAGAGAGGTCTTCCATCTTCTGGTTCACTCCACAAATGGCCGCAACGGCCAGAGCTGGGCTGATCCAAAGCCAGGAGCGAGGAGCTTCCTCCAGGTCTCTCATGCAGGTGCAGGGGCCCAAGGACTCAGACCATCCTCAACTGCTTTTCCTGGCCATAGCAGAGAGAGAGATTGGAAGTGCAGCATCAAGGATTTGAACCGTGCCCATATGGGATGCCAGCACTGCAAGCGGTGGCTTTACCTGCTATAACACAGTGCTGGCCCCAAGCACTGGAATTATTAATATCATATAACTCTTTTCAGATAGCCTTATGAATTTTAAATCCTGGAAGGACGAATAAGTAAAGAGTGAAAAAATATCAGCCATCATATAATTACAATGGCAAGATGACAATGTACTCTTAGCACATATAACTATAGTAATAGTCACGGTTCACAGATCATGACTTTGTGACAGCTGTATAATTTTAGTGAAATTATGAAGTAGAACAAAGCATTTGTGATGTTGAAGAAACTACTTCAAAATCAATCTCTGTACCAAAAGACTTTACATGAAACAGTTGCTACTGACAAACATCTTCTCATTATTTTCTTTTTTCACATTAATTACCTTCACTTACACTAGCCTAACTAATCAGATTTGAAAGTATGAGCAGAATTAGTTGCTGCTTCTTTCATACACCTCAAAATTTCCTTCCAGGGGGCTGGTGCTGGTGTGGTGGCTTAGCCTGCGGCGCTGGTATCCCTTACGAGCTCTGGATCAAGGCCCACCTCTCCACTTCCAAACCAGTTCCCTGCTAATGTATGTGGGAAAGCGCAGAGGACGGTCCAGGTGTTTGGATCCCTGCACCCACCTGGGAGACCTGAAGAAACTCCTGGCTCCAGGCTTCAGCCTGGCCCAGCCTGGCCCAGCCCTGGTTGTTGTGGCCATTTGGGGAGTGAACCAGCAGATGGAAGATTTCCTCTCTCTCTCTCTTTCTCTCTCCTCTCCCCTCTCTCTCTCCCCTCTCTCTTTCTCTGTAACTGAATTTCAAATAATTTAAAAAATAATTCTTAAAAAATGTATTTCCAACAGTTTAACTAAAATTTCAGACATTTCTATAAATGTTAAATTTAAAGATCTCAGAAAATTTTATTTCCACTGATATCTTTCACTAAATTGTTAAGTGCTTATAAAAAATTGTTTAAAATGTGGCACGCATTAGACATAGTAGTTAAGTTAGCCTGCATCCCATATTAGTGTGCCTTGTTTAAGTCCTGGCTCTTCCAATTCTGATCCACTTTCCAGTTGGTGCACATACTAGGAGGCAGAGGGTGACAGCTCAAGTACTTGGGTCCTGCCACCCACCTGAGTGACCTGGATTGAGATGTGGGCTCCCGGCTTTAGAATGGCCCAGCCCTAACTATTGTAAGTATTTGGAAAGTAAACCAGCAGATGGAAAAATATCTCTTCCTTTCAGATAAAAAATGAAATAAATATAAAAATATTTTAAAAGCTAACACAAAGATTTTAAATAAACACATAGGATAAACTATCATACAGAAGTATAAAATAATAGAATAAAGAATTGGCTTTCAACAGACACAAATAAGACAGTTTTTTAAAACATTATTTTCAATTAAAGGAGGTTTACTAATTCCAATATTCTTATCCTTTCCCATTATAAACAGACAAACACAAATTAAGCTCCTAATATTCACTGGGTGAATTACTTAACAAAATAGCTTCTATATTTCGTAGTCCAGTATACCTATCATGAAGATTCCTGCCCTGCTTGTGAAGCTAGAAAAAAATCAGTGTTCAAGTGATGGGATTAGAGATATTTTTTCCATGTTCTTGCATATATTTTTTTTTCATTATATGACTTTATTTTTATAATGAAATATAACTTTATTTCAAAAGTTTACCAAAAGGCCAACATTGTGGCACAGTAGGTTAAACCCCCACTTGCATCATCAGTATCCCATATTGTAGTGCTCGTTCAAGTCCTGGGTGCTCTGCCCTGTTAATGCAGTGGGAGACAGCCCATGTGCTTGGGCCCCTGCTACCCATGTTCCAGACCTGGATGGGGATCCCGACTCCTAACTGCAGCCTGGCCCAGATCTGGCTGTTACAGTCATTTGAGGGAGTGAATCAGCAAATGAAAGATCTCTCTCTCTCTCTCTCTCTCTGTCATTCTGCTTATCAAACTCTCTCTGTCACTTCGCCTTTCAAATAATGCTTTTTAAAATAAAACTTACCAAAAAAAGAAAATACTAGTACATTATTAGCCCTCTATCAAAAAGAGTGACTTCAAAATCACCACAGTCCCTTCAATTAAAATAAGAATGGGAAAGGGAGTGGGAAGAGGAGGAACTGTGGGAGTATGGGTGGGATGGAGGTAGGGGGGAAGGAATCACCATATTCCCAAATTTGTGTATATTAAATTCATAAAGTTTTTATTCCCTAAATAAAGTTTTAAAAAAAACTTTGCATAATAAATAAATAAGTGTATTGGAGCCAGTGCTTGTGATAAAAGCTGCCTGCTTGTGATGCCAGCATCATTTATGGGTGTCATTTCAAGTCCTGGCTGCTCCACTTCTGATCCTGCTCCCTGCTAATGTGCCTGGGAAAGCAGCAGTCCGTGGCCCAAGTGTTTGGTCTTCTACATCCACATCCATGACTTAGGCTTGGTTCAGACCTGGCCATTGCAGTCATCTGGGGAGTGAATCAGTGGATGGAAGAGCTGTCTCTGTTTCTCCCTGCCTATAACTCTGATTTTCAAATAAATAAATAAATCTGGAAAAAAAAAAAAAAAAAAAAACCCTGAGATTGTGGCCAGCACTGTGGCATAGTAGATTAGGCATTTGCATGAGGTGCTGGCATCCCATATGGGTACCAGTTTGAGTTCCTCTTGCTCCACCCCTGATCCAGCTTCCTGCTGACAGCCTGCAAAAGCGGTAGAAAATGGTCCAGGTGTTTGAGCCCCTGCATCCATGTGGGAGAGCCAGAAGAAGCTCCTGGCTCCTGGCTTCAGATTGGCCCCGCCATTGCAGCCATCTGGGGAGTGAATCATCAGATGGAGGACCTTGCTCTCTGTCTCTCCCCCGCCTCTGTCTCTAAGTCTGACTCTCAAGTAAATAAATAAATCTTAAAAAAAATGAGGTCAAAATTTCCATCAAATTATTTCTTACTGGTAAATCACTTCTTTTATGTTAATGATAGCATCATTCTTCCACACATTCAATAATTTTAATTTCTTGCTTTGTTTAATATTGTTCATGAAACCAAGCTATTTTAAAAAGTACAGAAACTAAATAAAATTTGAGTCTTGGCTTATGGAATAATATACAACTACCCGGATATGTCATGCTAAATAATGAGTGCTGTGGATACGAGGAGAACAGTATGATAAGGAAATGCATTTGAGTCTAACAGGAAACCAACCTGAAAAGTTAGAAGGTATCTCTGAACTCTCCCTGGCTTGTCTCAGAAGAGAAGACCACTGAATTTGATCCTGAAGTTAGTTTTGTCAGCAGAAAGAGACTTAGGAAAAGAAACAGCTTCCTGGCGGGAGGAATTGCTTTTGTGAAAGGCATGAAGTCACATAAGCAAGAAACATTCTCGACCCAACTCCTACTCTTTCCTTTTCTCCCACAATTTGTCAGAGTCCTTTACTTCAACTTCAGAACACTCCTCTTACTTTTTCCCATTTTCTTTGCCAGCACTTTGTTTAGATGTGCATTAACTCTTACCTGGACCTTCTCTTGTATGTCTAACCGATCTTCCTGCCTTTCTTCTCTTAACAATTCTCACCCATCCAACTCACTGAAGTCAAATAACTATAATTATATTAGAAACTAATCAAATTTAGTCTTGAAGTTGAAATTAAGGCTTGTCATCATTCCAAATCAAGAATCATTGCATGATTGAGTCATTCTCTACATATCAAAGAGTTAAGAAAAATAAACCTTAGTGCCTTACACAGGTAATATAATTTGTTGGAAATGAGAGGCAAGTAGTTAGACACAGAAAAACTCTAATTATCTCCATTAACTTCATCTTCTAAAAGCCCTATCTCCACATATAGTCACACTATGATAAGGTTTCAAAATAAGAATTTTAGGGGAATCAATTCAATCCATAGCGCCAAGAATAGCTGATATTTTCGGTCAAGTTTGAAGGCCATCAAGCGGAAAACCGGGAAAGAGTTAATGTTGCAATTCAAGCCAAAAGCCATCTCTTGGAATAACTACTTTTGTGTATTTGCTCTATTCAGGTTTTCAGCTGATTGCAAGAGATCCAGTTACCCTGTGAAGGGAATGTGCTTTACTCCAAATGCATTGATTTAAATGTTAACTTGATCCAAAACACCTTACAGAAACATCCAGAGTTGTGTTTATCCAAATATCTGGGCACTGTGACACAAGTGGTTTAACACATAAAATTAACCACCACACTCTTGTTACTCTCAAACTGCTTTTCCCTTTTCTATTACAAACTACAAAGCATTCTTTCCCCAAATGTTTACACACCTGGAATATATTATTTTCCTTTCTCTATCTGGAAAAATTCCACTCATTAGATAAGACACAAATCAAATGTCATTGCTTTCATAAAGTTTTCTCTGATTAGTACATATGTGGTTACTATATTTATTTTGAAAGCCTATAGTATTTTGCACCAGAAATGAACTTAAATTATTTGTGTGCTTCTATCAGTTTCTTACCAGATTTTCATGAAGCATATCATTAAAGTGTTTCAAAAGCATAAACCGTAAAATGTCTTCCATAGTTTATGCCTATCCATACTTCCGATTTCTATTTTGTAATGCCGACCAAAACAAAAACCTTGCAGTTCAATTGGAGTTCAGTTCTTCTACCCTGGGATAGACTAACTAGAGTGATTATGAGAAATGAGTTGGTAAGGAATGAAATATATACTTGCCAAAAGATCTTTGTGTGTTTAAAAATGACACAAATGTGAAGGCTTATATTAGAATAATGGAAATAAATAAATCACAGTGTGTAACATTAAAGATGAGTTTCAGTAATGTAAAATATATTTTAACAGAAATATTTTGACTTTCTAGAAACACATGAAGAAATAACCTATAATATCATATCTTTTATAATACAAAATTTTGAAAGTCAGTCGATCCAAAGATGACAATGTGAGACTCCTGAGATTCTCTTAACAAGGGACACAAACTGAGTGGTGGCTTTAAGCAGCAGTAGTTTATTGTCTCACAGTTTAAGAATCCAGAAGTCCGGCTGGCGCCGCGGCTCACTAGGCTAATCCTCCACCTAGCAGCACTGGCACACTGGGTTCTAGTCCCGGTCGGGGCGCCGGATTCTGTCCCGGTTGCCCCTCTTCCAGGCCAGCTCTCTGCTGTGGCCAGGGAGTGCAGTGGAGGATGGCCCAAGTGCTTGGGCCCTGCACCCCATGGGAGACCAGGAGAAGCACCTGGCTCCTGCCTTCGGATCAGTGCGGTGCGCTGGCCGCGGCGGCCATTGGAGGGTGAACCAACGGCAAAGGAAGACCTTTCTCTCTGTCTCTCTCTCTCACTGTCCACTCTGCCTGTCAAAAAAATTAAAAAAAAAAAAATCCAGAAGTCCGAAATCAAAACATCACCAGGACCTTGCTCCTTCAAAGCTCTGGAGGAAAATCTGTTCCTTGCCTTTCTCTTAGCTTCTGTTGTTGCTGGCAATCCTTAACATTGCTTGCAGACAGCTGTGAAACTCCAGTCTCTGTCTCATCAAATGGCGCTCTTCACCTTTCTCTCCTTTCCATCTTCTTTTAATGATATTTTTCACATTAGATTAAGGTCTAACCCCACTCCTTTATGACCGCACTTTAATGAATCACAATTGCAAAGAGCCCATTTCCAAATACAATCACATTCTGAGGTACTAAGGGCTAGGACTTCAACATATTTATCAGAGAACACAATTCATTCCCTAATAACGATCAGTCGAAGCTGTTATATTTTACATTTATTAATGCAAAAACATTAATAGACCACACTTTTAAAAGACTATCTTGATAAATTTAAGGTACATCCTTGATTATAAAAATAAAAAGATCGGGGCCAGTGTTGTGGCATAGCAGGTAGAGCTGCTACCTGCAAACCAGCATCCCATGTGGGTGCCGTTTCAGGTCCTGGCTGCTCTACTTGTGATTCAGCTCCCTGCTACTGGTCTGGGAAAAGCAGTAAGGGTGGCCCATGTACATGGGCCCCTGCTACATGTGTCAAAGATCCAGATGAAGCTCCTGGCTTCTAGCTTAGGCTTGGTTCAGTCCTGGCCATTGTGTCCATCTGGGGAGTGAACCAGTAGATGGAAGATCTCTCTCTTTGTCTCTCCCTCTCTGTCTGTACTCTGACTTTAAAATAAATAAATAAATCTTTAAAAAGACCATAAAACAACTCTTAAATATCAGGAATGAAAGGAAACAAAATATCAAATAAATTTGTAAATAAATTATGCTGTTGGATTGTTGAAACAATTAATTGGGAAAAAAGTATGTTGGGTAGATCATGGACATAAGACAAACACATGCAAATTGAGTGCTTTTAGTTATATCCCAGAAAACATCTTGGAAATTGGTCAGAAATAACTTTCCCTAATAAAGAACAGGAAAAATTTATACTTCTAATATATTTGCAATGAGATTTAAACAAATGTAATTATGTATCCTTTTTCTTAATAGAGAAGTATAATTTATATCCTGAACTCACCTCTACGTAATTCATACTTCAAGTTAAATACAACAAGAACTTGACAAAAGGATTCTAAAGCTGATCTGGAACAGTAAAACATTTCAGGAAAAAATTAAGATGGAAAACTACAAATATCATTTGCCCTAACTGTATTAAAATAAATAGTATAGCATACTATTACTCAAGATATCACCATTTTTAAAGATTAACCAATCCGCTTGTGTCTTTTATCCTTTTAATTGGTAAGGATATCTGGTTACTATTGCAACAAAAAGAACAAATTCATGGAGGTTGAAATAAAATAGAAGCTTATCTTATTTTTTAGGCAAAACATTGGACAGCCAGAGCTACTATGGCATCCTCACATTGAACAGAATTCTGATGGGTTTATTTTCAATTGATACGATGCCATCCTCAATAGACAGTTCTCTTATAATGCCCCTGGATGACTAATCTAGCTCCTCCCTTCAAGTTCACACTTCAGCCAAGAAGAGGGGTGAAAAGTGTTGAGAAGAAACTTCTTATACCACTTCTGTTCACATTTTATTGCCTAGAAAGTAGTCATGGGGTGAATCCAACAGAAGGAGTACAGAAAATTCAGTCTCCTGCTAGGCAGACATGTGTGCAACTAAAGAAATTAATTGAAAAAATAGGAGAACATACGTTCATGGCATCACCTATGGTGCCAGCATCCCATGTCAGAGTGCTAGGTCGAGTCCCAGATGTTCTGTTCTGATCCAGCTTCCTGCTAATGTTCCTGGGGAAGGTGGAAGAAGATGACCCAAGTACGTGGGAAAACGATAAAGTTCCTGGCTCCTAGCTTTGGCCTGGTCCAGCCCTTGCCATTGAGGCCATTTGGAGAGTGAACCAACAGATAGAAATACTCTGTCTCTCTCTCTCTCTCTGTGTCTTCCCTCCTCCCTCCCTCAGATTAGCTTTGAAAAATAAATAAATGAATAAATCTTTATGAGTGTGATTACAGAAATTTAAAAGTAAAAATAATAAGTTATCTAATATTTTGTTGTTTTCAATTTGGGAGACAGAAAGGGAAAGAGAGAGAGAGAGAGAGAGAGAGAGAGAGAGAGAGAGAGGAAAGAGAAAGACAGAGAGATGCTTCCAGCCGCTAGTTTACTCCTCAAATGCCCATAACAGCTGGTGATGGACCAAGCCAAAGCCAGGAGCCAGGAACTTCATCTTGATCTTCAATCTGGGTGCCAGGAACCTAAGTACTTAAGTCATCACCTGCTGCTTCCCAGACGCATTAGCAGGAAGCTGGATCAAAAGGGGAGTGGAATTCAGTCTTAGGCTTTCTGGTATGGGTGTAGGCTTTCCAAGTGGAGGCTGAACCTACAGTTCCTCAACACCCAATCCATTGGTATAATGTTAATGCTTATCTTACAACCTCCACTCTATGCCACTTCAGAGAAACAAAGAAAGACTTTTCAGAGAAAAATAAATTTCCTAGCTGAAAGAACTACTGAGGACCCAGTAAATTCCAGAATTTTACAGTTGGATAAAAGATTCTGAAAGTCTCAAGGAAAGAAAGATAATATAAAGTTGATATACAAAAACACGTTAATAGGAAAGATTTTTTATATGCTAGAAATCAGTGAAATAATGTCTTCAAAATTTTGAAAGAAAATTATTTGCAGCTAAAAATTTTCTCTCCTCCCTAGCTTTCAATCCAGTTAGAAATTTCAATCAGATATCAAATAAGTATTGATTTTAAAGTATAAAATTATGACTTTATGAATATATAAGTCAACTATTTTACAATTTTACACATTTATTGATTTTAAATCAATGTAAAGGAGAAACTGGATGTAATAATTTTTACATATAGCAAAACTTTATTTTAATAGTGTGCAAAATTATTCCAATAGTGAGGTAATATTTGGCACCAAATATTCTCCTAGGCAGAAATAAATTATATTTCTTCTTACTGAAAAACTCATTTGTATTGCTATGGAAAAAAACACTTGCATGACTACCAGTTTTCTACACTTTAATTTCTGCCCCTGTAAAATTATAAGCGTTTAATCAAAGCAAAGACTTTCAAGAGAGCACACCATATAGCTCAAGGAATCCCTGACGGGTTTGCCAGAGATGCTCAACGCTCCGCAGAAAGCACACTCAGTAATCTTTTATCCATTTCCACATCTGCGACATTTTTCCCTGAGGTGGCAGTTCTCAAAAGTTGTAATTTCTAAGCATTTAGAAGGGCATTAAAGGTTGATCTTCAACAAAATTAAAAAAAAAAATTTTAGTAAATATAATTTTCCAAAGTACAGTTTCTGGATTACACTGGCTTCCCCCCCCATAACTTCCCTCCCACCCACACCCCTCCCATCTCCCGCTCCCTCTCCCATTCCATTCACATCAAGATTCATTTTCAATTATCTTTATATACAGAAGATCGATTTAGTATATATTAAGTAAATTAAGAGTAACCAAGAAAAGAATAATAGCAAAGTTTTTGTGAACAGGAATGTGATCTATCCAGATCCATTGCTCTGTTGTTGCAAAAAAGCAGGGCAGATCTAAAGTGACTGGTAAGCATCCATCATAGTAGAGATGAAGAACAAAATACAAAATTTAAAAGTACAATTTATACGTTATCAACAGCTACTGCAGCATTTGGGAAACTTTGATACATCTATATGATAATGTATATACAGAAAACCAAATGAATGAAAAAAATGCAATTGTTAATGTCAGGGAAAGCACTGTTTTATAAGAAGATTAAAAATAAATACAATGTGGGGCCAGCACAATGGTGCAGTAGGTTAGTCCTCCGCCTGCGGCGCCAGCATCCCATATGGACACGGTTCTAGTCCCGGCTGCTCCTCTTCCAATCCAGCTCTCTGCTATGGCCTGGGAAAGCAGTAGAAGATGACCCAAATCCTTGGGCTACTGCACCCATGTGGGAGACCTGGAAGAAGCTCCTGATCCTGGCTTCGGATCAGCACAGCTCTGGCAGTTGCAGCAATTCGGGGAGTGAACCAACAGATGGAAGATCTTTGTCTCTTCCTGTCTGTAACTCTACCTCTCAAATAAATAAAATCTTTAAAAATAAAATAAATAACTAGTAAATAATAAATACAGTGTGGTTCCTAGATTGATACAAACCATATTTATATTTTATCAAAATAAAAAGTTCTATTTGATTTAATGCATATTTATGATATTACATTGGGTTTGTAAAGATAATTAAAATAAGAACTAAGTCATCAGCTAACACTAAAGGAAATTAATTGATAATGTCTAAATCAGATAGATTAGGAAATGAAACTTTAAGAATATTATTTTTAACATTTAAAAACAGTTGAGAAAATAAATGAAACATTTGAAAGTATTTGTGTTAGAAAAGAGGGTCTAGGTTAAGTGAGAATTAGAGTGCATACTTTTCACTTTCAGTCTTTTGATTTATCAGCGATGTATGTTTATAATAGTGACAAAAATAGTTTTAAATATGAGAAAAAATATAACTGCATAGTATTTATAAGATTATTATAGGTGGTCAAGTTGCTAAATTGGTTTTAGTTGAGATGATGTAAATATGAAAAAGCTTTTCAGCAGAGAAAAATATGTGAATGGCTCTCTTCCATTTGAAAAAGTACTTTCATTTATTGTTAGTAACAATACTGAGTTACTAACAGTTTCTGAGAAGTAACTGAGTTGTGAACAGAATTTCATAGTCAAAAGTCTCCGACATTTCCAGACTAGTGACAAAAATTTAAATCTATATACATTAAATACATAAAAATGATATAACTTTAATTCTTTGTATCCTTGCTTCATGTTATAACATGGGGTTGCTGGTCTTGATTTTGATGTTCTAGTACTTTAACTTGTTCAGGAAAGAATGTTCAGGAAAGAACAAAAAGATGAAGAATAAATTACATGTGGATAGACATAAAGAACATTCACATTCTTGTATGGAAAGTACGTATTTAATACATGCAAGCATATATTTTCTTATAAGCAGATGTTGACATTACAAAATAACAAGTAATTGAGCACAGATGGTGTGGTTGGCTTATAAAGTGCTTAAAGGAGAGTTAGCACTCAACAGAGACAGCAGATTTCCTTTTCAGTTAGGGTTCTTTTGGCTTTAAATAGTCCAGATTTCTTTCTCACTTAATGACTCTTTGCAAAGAGAGTGCTGTGAGCCAGTTTGAAAATAGTAATGTATCAAATACAAATGACAGATATAAAAATGATTTTATTTCGAATCAACCTTAAAGGAACCATGCTACATAGATCGAGTGTAAAGTATAGTATCAGTGCTATACATGAATTACATTTACATCTTTGTACACAATTGAAAAATGATAATTTATTAATATGATTATTACATTCTTTTCAGTTAGTTATTGAGTAAATTGGGCTTAAACTTGCTGCAGTAGTATTTCCACATTTATGATAATTGCAATAAATTAGACCTGCGACAGAATAAAACAGTCAATTTTCTCCTATTCATGGTTGTGTTGTTGGTGTGTTTAAGTCTGTAAACCCAAATAAAAATGATGGTAATTGAGGAAGGAAATGGAGGAAAACATAAATCCTACATGTAGTTAGGAGACAGATAATAGTTTCAATTTACTATTTTGTAGAGCAAAATAATGTTAACCCCAAGAACACCTACACCGTGCTGATAGTATTGACTAGAAATATTAAGATTCATATTTGAAAGTTTTTCTTCCTTTTCATAAAAGAAGAGGAAGGGAATAGTCTATCTCGAATTTCTGAGCCATGCCCAGTTTTTTTTACATTCCATTGAGAAGGGACTTGAATTATCCCTCAAAGGCATTCTTCCACACAAAGGTTTTTCCCTTGACTTCAAAGTAGGAACTACAAAAGTGCATATTAACATTGAAATGGATGAAAAACAGATTGAAAATTTTGAATAAGCATAGCAAATTGAAAGGCAGCTAGTAGAAATAATCAGAGGATCAGTTAAACTGATAGACCACTTGAATCTCTATTGTGTTAAAGTCAAATGCAAAGGATGAAGATAATTTTTGCAAAGAATACAGAAAATCCCATGCAATTGAAATCATAAGACACAGAAGCAAAGAAAGCTCTAACTCCTTAGATGCAATAAAATATTACTATGACCTAATGAAGCAGGCAAAATACATTTGATTACTAAATTTTGCTTCACTTCCTAGATTCCAAGACACACAGATTTGAGGAGCAATCACATCATAGGTAAGTTGATACTTCCTATTGGCTGCAAAGACCTTTCCATAGACTTTCTGTTATGTCAATTCCCAGAACTTGCAAAAAAAAAAAAAAAAAAAAAGGCAGAAGACAATGTTTTGGAATTTCAGAGCCCCATGATCAATAATCTCATTTTAAAAAATCAACATTTTACACTGTGAGGATGGAGCAATAGTCTGCCACAGGGCCGGCACTGTGGCATAATGGGTAAAGCCTCAGCCTACAGTGCCAGTATCCCATATGGGTGCCAGTTCAAGTCCTGGCTGCTCCACTTCTGATCCAGCTCTCTGCTATGGCCTGGGAGAGCAGTACAAGATGGCCCAAGTCTTTGGGCCCCTGCACCAGCGTGGGAGACCAGGAGAAACTCCTGGCTCCTGGCTTCAGATTGGCTCATCTCCAGCTGTTGAGGCCAATTGGGGAGTGAACCAGCAGATGGAAGATCTCTCTCTCTCTCTCTCTCTCTGCCTCTCCTTCTCTCTGTGTAACTCTGACTTTCAAATAAATAAATAAATCTTTAAAAAAAATAGTCTGCCATATTACTATCTTAGAAAATGCTTGCTGTTTCTTGTTTACTTCTGCCTTACCAATGAGATCCTTAGAACCATACAGTTCTTAATCATTTTCACAGAGATGTGAGGTTCTTTTTTGCTTGTTTGTTTAAAATAAAGACCATAGAAGAGTTAGTTAACTCTGGTAGTGATCTCCTTAATATAAGTTGCTTGCTAGAGTGTATTCCTCATATAAATCTTTTGAGAGATAAGAGGATAAGAGGAAAGCATGAAGCATTTATTTTGGAGAGCTTTACGAAAATTCTTTCCACACATTTCAAAATTTTATGTTCACTCTGGGAGAAAAGTTTACTCATTAACTTTATTCATCAGACATTTGTTGAAGAAAAAGTTTCCTTCAACAATGTTTGAGGCTACTATAAGACTGGAGACTAGAAAGAACAAAATTTTTTAAATAGTACAACAACATAGTTGAAATTATTGGATATGTCCTGAAATCAAACAGAAGAATCTGAAGCTGAAGCTAAATAAATGAAATTCACCCAAAGGAGTTCTAGAATTGCTCTATATTAGTGAAACTTCCATTACTTTAAGTAAAATACCTGACATTTATTTTGGCTTTTAGTTTTGGGGCTCATAAACCAGGATCTGGCATTCTCATTAGTCCTGCATCTGACAAGAGCAGAACGCGCCCACAGGCTGAGTCAGGAAGCAGAGACAGGAAACAATTTCCATCCTCCTTCTGTGTGGTCTTCCCTTATAAAGCCATCATGATTCAATCCAGGGCTCCACCCTAGCAAACTAACCCAATCCAATCATTTTTCAAAAGCCCCACCTTCAGATATGACAATTGAGTCAAGTTTCTACCCTTAATCCATCAACCATTTATCATTTTACCTTTAACATAATACTCTGAGATTTAAATATCTGCTAAGGTTTAGGAATCAGATCTTGATAGAACTGTAAGAAGCTCCAAGCAAAGTATCAGCAGTTACCAATGTCAGAGAAATTAAATCTTGCTCTAAGTATTTCTTCATCCGGTTACTCATTTGTATTCCTTATAATAAAGCAGTGAATGTAAGCAAAGTGTCCTTTTGGGCTCTATAAACTATTTTAGTAAATTTTCAAATATTAGGGTTGTGCCCTGGGACTCCCTAATTTATAAGCAGCCTATCACAGGTACAGAGGTCTGGGGCTGGTGCATAGCATCTCTGCTGGGGCAGTCTTGGACAATGAACCCTTGTGGGATCTCACGACTTCCATTTACTTACACTGTATCCTCCATACATAGTGAAAATTGTATATATAGTTCTCTGTTCACTTGGTAAGTTGTATCTACCCATTTCAGGTTTACAGGTTGATGTTATCACTAAGTCTCTTCAAACATGTTAAGGCATATAAAATATGTTAAAACTTTTAGATTTTTTACTAAACCGTACAAAACTTCTTTAAATATTTATAATATTTATTCAGAGTATTATATAGTATAATACTATCAATATTCTTGAACTATTTAGCCTATGTAATTTATATCTTTCCATTTAAAGAGATTTTTTCTTCTTTGTGAATATCATAAGGTGATAGTTTTACAAAAGCTCTATGAAAATTACAGTGTGCAATTAGAGTAATTAAGGGCCATCAATGCAGTACAGTGAGTTTTTGAGCAGGAGAGTTTTAATACCTACTTAGAGCTGATTAATTTTGAATTATAATGCATCTCTATCAAATAGAATAGCTAGATCACTACTGTCATGACTAAAATATGAGTAAAAGATTAAGGGGAAGAAAGTGGTGAAACAATGTGCTCTAACTTACATTTTCGTGTCCAAACCCGAACTTGTCTTTGTAAAATGTACACTCTTTGGGTGTAGACATCTGCATCCAGATGTAGTTTCTCTTTTTCTACTGAGCATGTAGTATGCTACAAGGAGATTCACCCCAATACAAAGGTATTAAGATAATCCCATCTAGATTTAGAAATTGCTGTTCTACAAAATTATCTTGTTTCCAAAAAGATCTCTTAAAAAATATAAAATAATGTGTTGAAAAAACTAGATTTTTTCAAATAAACTAAATAGAAGTAATTCTATGTATAAATGCTAGGAATGAGTTTACTTAGACTGCTTGATTATATCTCAATGATAAAAGTTGATTAATCAGAGAAGGCTATGTGTTTCTTGTTTTTTTGTTTGTTTGCTTTGTTTTCATTTATTTATTTTTATTTGAAAAGCAGTGAGAGAGAGAGAGAGAGAGAGAGAGAGAGAGAGATGCAGAGATAGAAAGAGAATGCCCTGGTTCATTCCCCAAATGACTGCAGTGGTGGAGCTGGGCCGATCCTAAGCCAAGAGCCAGGAGCTTCTTCTGGGTCTCCCACATGAGTGCACAGGCCCAAGCACTTGGACCATCTTCCACTGGTTTCCCAGGCACATCAGTAAGGAGCTGGATCAGAAGTGGAGCTCCCAGGACTTGACTTGGCACCCATATGGGATGTCAGCACTGCAGGCATTGGCTTAACCCACTATGCCATATCACTGGCCCCTTGCAGTTTTCCTATGTAAGTTGCAGAAGTCTCATGGACACCTTTGCAACTTAATCAATAACCATTTATCTTATAACTTGAATTCACTGCTCACTTACACCGTCCTAATCTTCTCTTCAAATTCATCATTGCTCTTTGCCCTTTCCTCTTATGCACAATTTGATGGTGATTGAGCTTTCCATTCCCCACTATTTTCATTGCTGTTTTTTTCCT
Organism: Oryctolagus cuniculus; assembly: GCF_964237555.1. Lineage (NCBI taxonomy): Eukaryota > Metazoa > Chordata > Mammalia > Lagomorpha > Leporidae > Oryctolagus > Oryctolagus cuniculus. The sequence continues at coordinate 88,527,989 of NC_091442.1, forward strand.
ACTACAAATAGCTTTCTATTGTTCTGTTCAGCCATATTTGCACTACCTTCATCTCCGAGAGCTAGACAATTACTTCGGCTTCAGACTTCATATACTTGAGAGGTTTTATTTACTTCCCATAGGAAATCCTGTACGTAAAGAGCTGTCCAGTCCTCAGGTGGTCACAAAAAGATCATCACAGGACACCACACATAGTTTCTTAATTGTGCTTCCTGGTTTCCTCCCTGAAAAACATCAATAACAAAACAAATAATGTCTGTCATGGGGTTGGTGTTTGGCATCGAGATTAACATGCCCTTGGAAAGCCTGTATCCCATATAATAGTGCTTGTGTTCCAGTCCTCACTCTGCTTCCAAATCCAGTTTCTTGCTAGTGGGCACCAAGGAAGGTACCAAGTGATGTCTCAAGTAATTGGGTTCTTATAAAACAAAAGTTATTTTTTTTTATTTGAAAGGCAGAGAGGGAGGGTGGGAGCGGAAGAGAGAGAGAGAGAGAGAGAGAGAGAGAGAGAGAATCCTCCATCTGCTCAATCATTCCTCAAGTGGCCACAATGGCCAGGGCTGAGCCACACTGAAGTCAGGAGTCAAGAGTTCCATCTGGGTCTCCATGTGGGTGCAGGGACTCAAGAACCTGGGCCATCCTATGTTGCTCTTCCCAAGCCTTCAGCAATTAGCTGGATTGGAAGAGGACACCAGCCCACATGGGATGGCTGCACTGTGGGCCCAGCTCCACCCTTATACCGCAACACTGCAGCCAAGAAATGTTATTAACGCATTTGCTCCTTATATTTTTTCTGAAAGCATTCAACAAATGCTAATCTGGAAAAGACACTTCCATTATGAAGTATTTTATTAGAGATCTTTAAATTTATCAAATTAGCGTAGTACATTTTTCTTGCAGTGAATGAAAATTAATTTTATCCTATTGTTTATTGTCAAGAGCACTTAAAACGTTAAATTACATAATTGCTTTTTCAATAAAAATGAATCACTTTCTTATCACCAAGATCATAAAAGAGCTATCACACATCATTGTTACATATATTATGATAATGATACTATCTAGAATTCTTGACTGACTTAAAGTGGTACTTTCATTCTTTGCAGAATAAAAATAAAATCCCAAACTTTTATGCTCCTTCTCAGACAATGATAACTGTTAATATCCACCTCTACTTAGACATTTTATTATGTTTGATTATTTTATTAAATGTATCATGAGTCTCTCAACAGGTAATTGTAACTAAGAATGCAAAAACAAGTATCTCAATTACAGATTTGAAGGTCAAATTTTAAAACAAAGTCCCCTCTATTGCTAATAGAGTTACTTCTAAAAAGTGAATCACTTGAAATTTTAATCTGCTTATTTTACTAAAAATTCCTTTTATAAAAAAAAATCAACAAGACGTTTTTGGCAAACATTTAATTTTCCCACTTATCATGGAGGCACCAAAATCTCTTCTTTTTATCATAAGGGCTCGACATCTTTTCCCTCATTTTCACTTCAAACTATAAAATTGATGTTTCAGGTGTAACAGAACAATGATGGGATTCAAAGTGAAATTGGTGGAGTCATGTTAATCATGGAATAAGGACAAACAAGAAGGAAGAATCTCATAAATCATTCAATTCATTTTAGTCTATTCACTCATTTCATTCATCCCACAAATACTTCTAATGTTTCATGTTGCATTAGACATTAATGATAAAAGGTGAAAATACATGATCCTGACTCCCTATACTTCCTAGAACTTCTCCAACATTCATACTGGGTATGCATAAAATCTGTCTTAGTGGCTCGAAGGCATGTGCAGATGCATTGACAACCCTCTCTCTTGGCTTCTCAAAGACAGAAATAGTGGAGAATCAACTTCCTTTGATGACTAGAGATTGGAATTTTGACTCATTATGCACTTGGCTTACACACTAAGAATAGTAAGGAAATTTAGCAACAATTAAGAAGTATTAACGTATTTGGTTAAAATCACAATTTTTTTTTTTGCTTCCCATGCACCAAAACTAGAGTATTTTCCTATACTGCTGCATAAAAGAAAGGAGTTGGCTGATTACTTCATTAGTTACACATCTTTTATCTCCTCATAAAAAAACATCTTTTTGTTTTGTTTTGTTTTTGACGTTTAAGCAATCAAAAATTGATAGGTAATTATTTCAGGTATTCTTAACTCTTTTCTGCTTTGGATTTGTTACTTAACCTTGAAATATATACCAAACCAAACCAAAACAAAACAAAACTTAAATTATCTGACAATGTAACAGTACAAAGCAACTTAGATATATAATACTCTCAAAAATTAAAACAATAATAAATAGCAATAATGAAGGAATATTCAACATTGTTTGTAGACATCTAATTAGTGATGAGTACAAGCCATTCCCAATAGAATTTAATTTGCTTGATATGATTAGAATCAAACATAAGCTGTTTATTCTAAGCTACTTTCATTTCTCTTAATGGATTTCTTTTAAGTTTAAACTTAAAAATTCTGTTTTTGTACTCCCATACACCATAAATTGATGCTTCAATTTATGATGATTTAAAGCAAATGAAGCAGTGTGCTGTGGCCTTTGCTTAACATGATATTCATATAACAAAAACTATATCCTTATTTGACCTATATTCTTCTCACTTTTATTCAAAGGATTGGAGAAAACCTTATGCTCATTATTTCACAACGCCCTATATTTCTTCTGTCTCTGTCACTGTCACCCACTCCTCATTTTATTATTGCTTTGTTGCTACATGTTGCCTAACTAACCCTCTGATAGATGACTTTGTGTTCTCTGACACATTAACTCTCAGATCACTATTTCTTTTACTATAAACCAGCTTATTTGTTTTTCAAATGTCATAAATGATTATTTCTAATGATTCCCAGTCCTATCTAAAGTTGTGAAAATTATTAAGAAAGCAATCATCATGTATACCCGTTACAAAACAGAATATTTTATTAAAAAGGTAATATTATGGAGTCGGTGCCATGGCACACTAGGTTAATCCTCTGCCTGCAGCACTGGCATCCCATATGGGCACCAGGCTCTAGTCCCAGTTGCTTCTCTTCCAGTCCAGCTCTTTGCTATGGCTCCGGGAAAGCCCAGGAGGATGGCCCAAGTGCTTGGCCCTCTGCATCCGCAAGGAAGACCAGGAAAAAGCTCCTGGCTCTGGCCATTGCGGCCATTTGGGGAGTAAACCAGTGGATGGAAGACCTTTCTCTCTCTCTCATTGTCTATAACTCTACCTGTCAAAGAAATAAATAAATAAAAATCTTAAAAAAGGTAATATTATGTAAAGCTATGCTAAAGTATGTGAGATACTTTGTCTCATAAATATTGTAATCTACATGAAAGTTTTGTAAGAAAAACATAAACAACATGGCAGTTAAATTACTAAAATTTATGAAGAGTAAATTTCTAGTTAAAAGAATTTATCAAATTGGTATGCGAAGTTTATGGAAATGAAGCAAAGGATAAGCAATTCATTTTTCATCCAAAATATTTTAAACATCTCTATATATCAAGATTGATAAGATATATATTTATTTCTATTATAGAAAAAGTATTCATTTGGGACATAAAGAATTTTGTTTAAAAAACTCACTAGGGTTTTGTAACTTTATTAATAGGTTTATTACATTGCCTTTTCTGCCATTCTCCACTCTGTTCTGCTCTCTATGCATTTTCATTGCACAATACTTCACATTCCTTATATATTTTTATGATTTCATGTACTGTTTCTCAAAATAGGTAAAATTATTTGATGTCTTCTTACTTTTTAGATATATCTAAATTCAAGAGCAATACTGTTGTTTGAGATCTACCTTAGCACAGTGCTTCTATAACACACTTATGCACTTATAAGTACACTTATAAATTAACAACTAAAAGTATTTTCCTTTGATTTTGTATGTAATAACATCTTGGGCAGAACATGGAATTATGGATAGGACCAGAACAATAACTCAAGAATGACTATGTGGTCTGCGACTCTGGCACAATGGTTGAGGTGGCTTGTGACACTTGCATTTCACATTGGAGCGCTCATTCAAGTCACTGCTGCTCCTCTTCCCATCCAGCTCCCGCTGATGCATCTAGGAAAGCACCAGATAACCTTGCCACCCACATGGAAGACCATATGGGTTCCGAGTTCCAGGATTCAGCCTGGCCTAACCCTGGTAGTTTTGGCCATTTGAGGAGTGAACCAGCAGAAGGAAGATCTCTTTGTTTTTCCCTTTCTCTCAATTGCTCTGGCTTTCAAATAAATAATAAATAAATCTTTAAATAAGGATGATTATTTTTTACACCTTTGGTAACTATGTTTACCAGATTCTTTCACCAAACAGTAATTATGTTTGGTAACTAAGCCCTTTATGTTCCAAGGTTGGCAAGAGGTAAAAGTAGGTGCATTGAGAGAAACATGAGTAAGAGAAGCAATAGATTTACAGCTGAAAATAATGAGAGTGCATTTCAATTGTTAAACTCCAGGTGCCCACATAATTTTCGGTAGTAATGAGTGATAGTAGGAAATATAGGTGTGGCAGTAAGAGGGAGGGTGATGAAATAGGTTTGGTCAGACCTAGTACTTGAGCTGTCCATTGGGACAATGTTAAAGAAGGTGGGGAGAAGAACAGGAGGGGGAGAGAGAGAAGGAGAGGGATAAAATGTAGAAAAGGAAGGGGGAAGAAGTAGAAGGAGGAAGAACAGAACAGAGAATCACTCAAGAGGTTGACTATAAGACTGAAACGAGGGGCAGTTATTTATTTTGAGGACTGGATATAGGAATACGTCTAAAGGAGGGAACAAAACAAGGAGTTTAAATCATGAACAAAAGAAAGAGCAGTTTATAAATATAATTTATAATTTGTGAACAGAGTCTGAGACTCAAGGTTTCTATCTAAAAATACAGGAGAAGCAATTCACCAAACTTTGGAGAGGCCACTAAAAACAAAATTCATCTTGCTTCAGTTTGCAATGGGAAATTTGAATTCAAGATTCAAGCACAGCAACCAAGAAACAGACTTCAGTAAGAGAAAGCAAACTCAGTCAGAAACGAAGCTTAACAGTAAAAAGTATTAAAATAAACTGTCAGAGAAATTGAAATTCAGCAAAGCCTCAGCTAGTAAGAAACACTATTGGCAAAGCAAAGCAGTAACTCAGCAGGAGTGTCTCGTATGACTCCTGTACATGCCCAGCCTTTCCCCTTAGATGCAGAGTGGGACTCACATTTCAGGCAGAGGTGAGTATAGTTCATCCGTGAACATGAAAGCCATGCTTATCCACTTAAGACACAGGTTTCTGGGGAACTGAAGGCCTCCCAAGGGAGAAGGGCAGATTAGGCAGGTGGACCCACGAATGAGGCGTGGGGTGTCAGGCTCAGCTCTTTTTTCAGATTGTCCAATCAGATTCATCACTCTTCTTCCAAGACAGGAGTGAAAGGCAAATGTCCACTCCTGGGGAAGTACCCACACACAGAAACATGGGATTTGGACATATAAAGTTCTCCTATGATGGAATCGTTTACCCTTCTGGTTTCCTTGTTCTTCTTCCAAAAGATGTTATTGCTAAACATAAAGTTCTATCATTTTTCTGTGCTCCTCCTTTAAATGATTCTTTTTCTTCATTCATTCATTTATTTATTTTTCTGGAAAGAGCAAGTCTGTGTGATGGAATAAAGATTCCTCCATTTTTGGTGCTGGTCTAGCATGGGGTGCTTGCTATCTTCCATACTAAAACTAAGGAAAAGACCAAGGCAGGTAAGATCTTGGTTAGAAGAGGAAACCTCTCTGCTACCTGAATGAGTCACTGAGGTATCCCAAGAAGACATTAGCATCGTCAGTTGAATTGTGCCCCTTCTAGTTGTTCCATGTGCACAGCACAATGGGATGCGTCCCTTTCCCTCATGGCTACTTTCTGCACATAAAATCTGAAAGAAGTGATAGACTTTTTCTCAACATAATAGAGGGGAAATATGGTGTAACCAGACTACCAAGGCCTGCCTCAGAGCAGAAAAATTGACTAAGGATTTCCTGTCTTTCCAAACTCCCAGGAGAGAGTTATCCTGTTTTGATTCAACTCCACAAAATATTTTTTCACTGGAAAAAATGTCAAGTCTAGTCTCTGCCCAATAACAGTGGTTCTCGGGTTTGAATTCTTCATTGAGACACCTCTGTAACCTTTCTGGGGGCACATGTCTCTTCCTAACTGGAACTTTGGGTGGGCTCATTCCACTCCATGCTGGAAATATTTATCACATCTGTTTCTTTGAATTATTTCAGCAGTTCTGTCAGCACTGTGTCTGTTTCAGGTTATATTGGGAAAATCAAAGATATTATCTTTCAAGTACAAAACACAATTGTGAAGTGATTTTAAAAATGAACTTAATGGATTTTACCTCAATACTCTGTACTGATTTGTTTTTGTTTCCACATATGCTGTTATATTTGTAAATTTCTAATGAATTACATAGGCTGATAACGATTCAAGAGGTTGTATCAGACACTTGGGAAATTTTCTCCTACCACTTCTGCTATAGTCTTTTAACTGCTTCATAATTCATACATATTATTGTTTCACCAGACTTTTAAAAATTACCATTTATAAAGTCGACTTCCTTAAGTTAGATTTTTTCAATTGTTTTTTAAAATATAATTTACCTGTTGTGTTTTGGAATGGCATGATTCCAATCAGAAGTATCATATTTAAGCAAGAAGTAAAAATTACACACATTTTATTCTAAGTTGTTAAAAAGGTTAATAGTTAAATGGAAAAGATTATCAGACATTTACCTTTTTTATACCATGGAATGTGAGTTCTACAAAGAAAATAAAACTAAAATGTATAGTAAAATGCTAACTTGTAAGGAATTAAATGAAGCCAAATAAAAGTGTATAAAGCACAAATATCTACTTTTATTCTGCATACAAATATTAAGCGATGTTCATTTACTTATTATCAAACTCAGCCCTCTGCTATGATCGCCTCCACTGTTTGGAGGCCTACATCAGTTAGAATTTTGCTTTTACATCAGACCTTCCCACAGTGGCTAAAACAGTATTTATGTTTTTCAAATTGTAGGAGTCAGGATACAGGCAATTAAGATTGGTGCCACTGGTTAAGGAAATCACCAAGGGCTTGGATGGATATTCACTTCATTTTTTTTTTTAAAGATTTATTTTATTTATTTGAAAGATAGTTACAGAGAGAGGGAGAGACAGAGAGAGAGGTCTTCCATACGTTGGTTCACTCCCCAGATGGCCACAAGGGCCGGAGCTGTGCCGATCCAAAACCAGGAGCCAAGTGCTTCTTCCAGGTCTCTCACATGGGTGCAGGGGCCCAAGGACTTGGGCCATCTTCTACTGCTTTCCCAGGCCATAGCAGAGAGCTAGATGAGAAGAGGAGCAGCCGGGACTAGAACCGCCGCCCATACAGGAAGCCGGTACCTCAGGCCAGGGCTTTAACCCATTTCGCCACAGCGCCAGCCCTGGATATTCACTTTTTGATCTGCCATCATTAGCACATGATTTTGGCTATTGCTCTACCTTCAAGAAACGTGCTCATATTTCAAAGTCAAACAAGGACTAAGGTCATGGAAGCTGTCTGTTTTATTTCGAGTCTCCATTTCTATATTTGGCTAAAATACAACACGTCCTAGTGCAATTATTTTCAAGTATGTGTTTTAAGGAAATAAAAGCAAGATTCTTTTAGTAAGAAAATAATACATGTGCCATTGCATTCTTTTCTACAGAAAAATTATAGTTCCAAGGATTTATGGTTATTGCTTATGTTTGCAAAATTCAAAATACATAAGATTTTTCTAGGAAGTTAAACAAAAAGGCAAATTTCAAGAACTCAAATGGAAAAACCATTATTTAGTAGAGAAGAGAATGGTCCAGATTTGCCATTTAATCTATCATCATGGGTAATTCTGGTGCACATGATTCATGGGCCATTCTTTGAGATATACTGCTCAACTCTTCTAAGTTCATTGAAGATACCATCCAATTTGATAAATATAATTCAAAGGCAATTGGTGTTTTAATTTATTTTATCTTTGTGTTACAACTTTATGTGTTTTTATCCTTTGAATTCCTTCTAATATTTTTTTATCTTACTTTTATTTATTTGAAAGGCAGAGAGAGAGTGAGATAGCAAGAGAGACAGAAAGAGAGAGCACCCATCTACTTGTTCACTCTCCAAATGCCCAAAACATCCCACAACATCCATGGCCAGGCCAGTGCCAAAGCCAGGAGCTAGGAATGCAATTCAGGTCTCTCACGTGTGAAACAGACCCTGATTATTTAAACACTCACTGATTACCTCCCAGGGTCTGAGTTGGCACAAAGCTGGAGTCAGGAGCTAGAGCCAGGAATTGAACCTAAGTAGTCTGATAAGGGATACAGACATCTTAATTGGTGTCTTAAAGAATTAAGCCAAATCCTCACTCTGTATTTTTCAAGTTCTAGAATATGCATTCATCAGGTCTTTAGGGTTCTTGTGAAGGAAGACCCTTTATCTTTTCCCTTGGATCCTGGAAGAGATTTTATAAAACATGCTGTTTTCCCATTGCATAAAATGTGGTCCGTTAAAAAGGAAATAGTGCGTAAGAGTTTATTCCCTCATGGCATATATTCAGTAATATGCTGGGGAAGGTTCATGCTGGCTAGTTAGCTCCAATTTTCAGCATCTATTCCCTGCTTTGCATTCAGTGACATCGGATTGGCAGTTATAAATAAGCCACAGTGTGCATTTTATACATTACAGAATTAAGGAGATGCTACAATCAGGCTTTTTTTCATCAATTTTATTACCTTCATTTTTATTCTCTCTCTTTTCATTTTTACATCATTGCTTATATTGTTTTACCTAATTTTGTAGATATGTAAGTAGATGGCTAAAAAATCAGATTTCCCAACTTTCCTCATCTACAACACCTCAGGAATTTATTATTATCATTACTAATATTATAGCTGAGATACAACGAGACAGAGAGAATATGCCATCAGCTGGTTCACTCCCCAAATATTAATAATGATCTAGACTGGGCAAAGCTGAAGTCAGGAGCTGAGAGCTGGAAACTCAATCCAGGTCTCCCTCATGAGAGCCAAGAACCCAACCACTGACACCATCACTGCTGACTTCCAGGGTCTGCATCAGTAGGAAGATGCAGTCAAGAGTTTGAGCCAGTCACGGCAGTCGGGTACTCTGATATAAGACTTGGGCATCTTAATCCTAACTGTATATAACTAGTCCCTGAGAAATTTGACTTTTGTGATCAATATTGTGGCAGAGAGGGTTAAGCTGTGGCTTGCAGTGTCAATAACCTATATTAGATTGCAGGTTAAAGTCCTGGCTTTTCTGCTTCTGATCCAGTCTCCTGAAAATGTACCTGGGAAGGCAGCAGAAGATGGCTCAGATACTTGGGCCCCTACCACCTGTGTGTGATGGAGTTTCTGATCCCTGATTTTGTCCTGGCCCAGCCCTGTATATTGTGGCCATTTGGGTAGTGAATAAGCAGATGGAAGATTTCTTTCTCTCTGCCTCTCCTTCCCTCTCTGTGTAACTCTGACTTTCAAATAAATAAATAAATCTTCAAAAAATCTAAACATAAACAAAGGAAACATGAATTAGAACCTGAATATCTGAAATAGAGTCCTCATTAATAAAATAAAGATAATTTTTTCAATGTAATAAATAGGTTTTAGTAAAAAGTTCTTGGATTAATCAAAGTTACTTTGCCCATTCTCTGAATGAAGAATTCAGACATTTTTGAACAGGATGAGCTATAGGAAGAAAGTATGGAATAGCTGTAGAACAAAGTGACTCACATAAATGATTTACTATGTTCTGTAGGATACAGATCATGGGTTTCTGAGATCATCACAATAGATAATATTGATATACCTATAAGAAAGTATAAAGTCAGAACTGAGTCAACACTCAATGAACACTACAGCATGATGCCCTATAAAATCCAACAAAGACAAGCTGTATTGTTAATCAGCCTCCACAAAACCTGGTTTTGCAAGATGCCCTTGATTGATGCATAGAGTCAGCTATCCTTACATCAACAGCATGTTAATAGTGAAGAAATACATTTATAATTGCTTTTGTTTGTGAAAGTCCTATGGAATCCTAAAGGTAGATTGTTCAGTGCAAGATGGGATGAACTACTAATGTAGCACACATACACTCTTGTTAAAATTTTAACTTTTGTTAAGGACATTAAATAAGTATGGCACATCATATAATAACATTTTAAAAATATTTAAAATAAGGACTTGAATTTTGTGTAATGTAAAAGACATTATAAGGAAGGTAATTACCAATCATCCCAAAATATCATCATTCAAGGTTAGATTGTCAAAATGGATTAATTGGAAAACATGTCAATTGAAAATAACAAACAGATTGAACTGGATAATTTATGAACATACACAAATTAAATATTTTAGTTTGTTTTTATAAAAAGATTTATTTATTTACTTGAAAACCATAGTTACACAGAGAGAGAGAGCAAGAGAGAGGAAGATAGAGATCTTCCAGATGGCTGGAATAACCAAGGCTGGGACAGGCAGAAACCAGGAGCCAGGAACTCCATCAGGGTCTCCCATGAGGGTAGCAGGGACCCACGCACTTTGGTCATCTTCTGCTGTTTTCCCAGGCCATTAGCAGGGAGCTGGATTAGAAGTGGAACAGCTGAGACACAAATCAACCCCCATATCGCAGGTGGTGACTTTATCCACTATGCCACAATGCTGACCCCTGACTTTAATTTTTATGTAAATTTGTCTCAGTATATATCTAGTTCCATTTACTTTCATCCATGCACAGAATGCAAGACATCTTTTATATTGGTATTGATATTATTGTTAATATCATCAGTGTTCTTCTTAAGAATTATATACTGGACATCTGAATCAGCAGTAGATAATTAAATTCTTCTAATCTCATTTGTATTAGATTCTTTAATATTCACTCAACACTAAGTCACTCAGAGAAATAAAAACACATGGATGATTTACAATTAAGAAGGACAGATGTGGAGGCAACATAGGCTTAAGAGTATATCTAGGGTTTACTTGGTATGCTCAGAGCTCTTTATATCTGCTTGTTCTGCTTCCTTCTCTGTTCTGAACATATTCTGTTACTAATCACACACTTGCTCTGTGTGGTAGGGGAAATGGGCAATGACAGCCCTTGCTTAGGATCCTTCCTGCTCTGAGAACACCAAAGCAACAGTATGACATTTAGCCTTCTGACCAAATAAAGAACATCCTAGGGGACAGCATTGTGGTGCAACAGGTTAAACTGCCTCTTATGACACCAGCATCCCATATGAGAGCACCAGCTTGAGTGCTGGCTTCTCTGCTTCCCATCTAGCTTCCTGCTAATGCTCCTGGGAAAGCAGCAGAAGACGGCCCACGTACTTGGGCTGTGGTCACCCACCTTGAAGACCCAGGTGGAGTTCAGGCTCCTGTATTTGGTCTGGCCCAGCCCTGACCTCTTTAGGTAAATAAGCAAGTAGAAGATCTCTCTCTCCCTCCCCCTCTCTCTCATCCTGTCAATCTTTCAAATAATAAAAAAAACCATTTCCTTTAAAAAAAAAAGAAAAATTCAAATGTTGGAGGCTACAGTTGTGATGCAATGGGTTAAGCCACTACTTACAAGGCAATCATCTCCTATCAAAGTGGTGGTTCTAGTCCTGGCTCTTCCACTTCTGATACAACCCCTTGATGATATACCTGGGAAAGCAGCAAAACATAGTTAAAGTATCATTTAGGTTGGAGACCTGGCTGGAATTCTGGTTTCCAGGCTTTGGCGTGGACTAGCTCTGGCTGTTGAGACCATTTGGGGAGTCAATGAGCAGATGGAAGACCTCTCTCTGCATCTCTCTTGGTCTCATGCTCTCTCCCTCTCTCTTTCTCATTCACTCTCTCTTCTCTCCTTTTCACCCTGCCTTTAAATAAATAAATACATCTTTTTTTAAAAAGAATCTAATTGTCGCAAGTCATCCTGGCCTTAAACACTGCTAGATGAATGTATTGCTATGTTTTCTGCCTATTTTGTGGAAGAAAATCAGAGGACCATTAGCTTAAGGCTTCAAAATGTTGAGAACAAGAACGCTTGCTAGCAGCATTTTGTCTTAGAGGAGGAAGGGGGATTTCATACAGCTTTAACAAGAGGTATTATACAAAAGTCAGATAATTCTGGTAATACTGAAAATCAGCTCTGGAAAGAGGGTGAAATTATTCGATGGGTTAGTTTTTCCTCATTGATAAGTTGAGCCTCATCAAGAAGGGTGAGGAAGAAGAGGTGTAAGCGGAATGGGAAGGAACATTGTGGGAGACAAGATATGTCAAAGCCACAACAGAAATTCCAGTCTCACAGATTCTTAATAGATTCTTAATATTCTAATCCATATGGGTCATGGATTCGTCTCTTTATTCACTTACAAAAGATTCTGCTTGTAATAAGCTGTTAGTACTTAATCAACAGCCCCAAACAAATAACACCTGTCTTTCATTCTTAATCTGCAGGCTTGTCCTGCGAGGCCTGCACACTGCAGGGATGGGGGCGACAGCGTTCTTAGACGAGAAGCATGGGAGACAAGTTTCAGTGAATGTGTCTGTTTATTAACGATCAAGAACACTCTTTAAAGGGCAGACAGAGGGGGTGTAGCTAACTCAGGGCAACACTAATTCTATAGGATGAAGCCGATATTGGGGCCACTGTGCTCCTCCAATCAGCTTGAAGGTCACATAGGCCAGGGGAGCTTTCCAGGTGGTCCTAATGGGCTTAGGTCACATCCAGGAGCTGTTTACCTGATTTGTAATTACAAGACCTTTCAATAAGGAGGTGGAGGGAGTGTCTGGGGCTCCTGCCACCTGACAGCAGTCAGGCCATCCAGGGAGGCATGGTGTGCCATGCCCCTCTAACTTCCTGCATGGGCTAGGCAGGCAATCCCCCAGCCAGGCACAGAATCACCCACATATATCAATCAAAAAAAAAAAAACCTTAAGAGGGTTCCCCTGATAACTTTGTTCTGTGCTGTAGTATCATTTATATTTGAGTAATAATTAATATGTAGGACTTCCTTAATAAATGATGTAATATGTAACATAATACAAAAGTTAGAAGGATGAATAGACATTCTAATTTGATTTTAGTTCATTTGAAATCTTTGTTATTTTTAAAATACATTGCTTGGAAAATATCACTAATTCTGTTTCACTCAGGAAACCAAAGGGATCCTACAAATCTATGAGAGCTGAACAATATTCATTCGAGAAACTCATATTCTAATAAAGGATCAATGCAGTTTTGTTCATTACACAATATGCTGAACTGATTTATCATCTTGTATAATACTGATCAAGGTAATGAAAGATAATAATTCAATGTATCAGCCTAATTTGAATCAACTAATTGCTTTATTGAACAATGTAATTAAAATGTGTCTGATCTGTTGGGTATTTAAGTGTATTTAGATAGTGATAAAACATGCTTAACCAACATTCACAGGTTCATAGTCATCACCATAAAACATGGGAGGAAATGCAAAGAAATCAAGAGGCACCTGTTTATACACATACTGTTCAGTACACCCACTATGTTTTTGATCAGACTGGTTTTGAAAACAGAGTGTTTGCATAAATAATATATATACATATCCTCAAGACAGAGAATATCCATATTACAATAATGTAAAAATTGAAATGTTTTACTTTTTTCCTTACTTCCAAAAGACAAGAGTAATCTAGGAAGCATAGATATTCCACTTTGCATGCCATAGTCAATAAAATTTTTAAACAAACATTAATATAATCCATAGAGCCATTGTTTTTATTTCCATAATTCTAATAATTAAGATTTGCTCAAACATAATTGGTTACCAGTGGATTAAATTTTTAAAATATAGTAAACACTATTTGAAGTTGGAAGCTTGTGACCAGTCAACTCCCAACAACAGAAAATTTGAACCTATTTTCTCTTCTGGCTGAAAGCTTCCCAGAAATAAACACAGCAATACATAAGTTTAAAGGAAAAATTAAAATCATACCATCAAAGCCACTGGATACCTAAGTCCACAGTCTTCCCTACTCCTACAGAAACCCAGTGACTTTATTTTTTTATTTTATTTTATTTTTTTTTTTGAAAGGCAGAGTTAGACAGAGAGAGACAGAGACAGAGAGAAAGGTCTTCCTTTTCTGTTGGTTCACCCCCAATGGCTGCTGTGGCCAGCGCACCACACTTTTCCGAATCCAGGAGCCAGGTGCTTCTCCTGGTCTCCCATGTGGGTGCAGGGCCCAAGCATTGGGCCATCCTCCACTGCACTCCTGGGCCACAGCAGAGAGCTGGACTGGAAGAGGGGCAACCGGGACAGAATCTGGCGCCCCGACCTGAACTAGAACCTGGTGTGCCGGCGCCGCAGGCAGAGGATTAGCCTAGTGAGCCACAGCGCCGGCCACCCAGTGACTTTAAACTGCCTTGTTTGTCAAGCAGAATTTCATAATGAATACACATACAAGGGATTTCAGACATTTTGTGGAACCATGAAATTCAAAGTTGTTTCTTTTGGTGCAAAAAACCTTTGAAAGCCATGCATGGTATTTTCATAATATGGATTTTTCTTGAACTTTCTGAAGCCCTTTGTACAGGTTCTGGAGACACTAACGCTAAAACTTTGACTCTATCGTCACTTACTGCCTTTCAGACTTTGGACAAATCACTTGCAGTGTCCAGCCTGCTGTACTTACCTTTCAAATGATGGAAATTAGAACTAAAAATCTACCTCATAGCTTTGCTGTGATGGCTAAATGATGGGTATGTACCTGGTTCATAGTGTGAACTACGTTAATGTGAATTCATATTATTGTTTCTTTCAGTTCTAGCTATTTAGGGCACTTTCTATGGAGAAAAATCTTTGCATGAAGTTTAAGACATAAGTCTGGAGCAGAGATACAGAACTAGGCTGACTGAAGACTCATTTGAACATCTCAAGGAAGAATTCCATCAAAATTCAAGCTTCCAGAAGCAAGCAAGCAGGCAACAACTAAGAGTCAGTCTCTTATTTTCTGCATCTTTTTCCCTTTTGACAGGCCATTCTCAGAATACACTTCTACAAGATTTCTTTTTTTTAATTTATGTTTTTATCTGATAGGCATATGATAGAAATGGAGGGAGACATACACACACATACACATACAAGGTGGGGGAAGAGACAGACACAGGGAGAGAGAGAGAGAGAGGGAGAGAGAGAGAGAGAAGGAGAGGGAGAGAATCTTCCCTTCACTATTCTACTCCCCAAATGCTTGTAATGGTGAGGACTGGTCCAGGCAGCCACAAGCAGTGGTTCAACCCACTACACCACCATGAAGATCCCTCCATGAGGCTTCTTTTGATGTAGTTTTGGCTTATTGTCTCAATTCTCAGTCCATCTCCAAGCAAATACTCAGGCAATATCCGAATTTCAAAGATGAATAGTAGTTATCATTTTTCAGTGGTATGATTTGGGTATTAGTCTGGGTGTGCCTAGATGTCCATTTAGGAAAGGCTTGGTCCCAAAAGTCCTATGTTAATAGCATTAAGGGTAGAAACTTAATCCAATTATGGTGTTTAAAGGTGGCACTTCTGGGAAGTAATTAGATTGTATTAGGTTGTTAGGGCACAGCCCCCATGATCAGATCATAGTGACTTTAAGAAGAGACATAGATAGACAGGTGTGTTTTTTCTTGCCATGTGATGCTCTGTGCTACCTTGGGACCCAGCCAGCAAGAACCAAATCACTGGGATCACCCAAGCTTGGATTGTGAACCTCTAAAATTGTGATCAAAAATAAACCTCTTTCAAAAGTTTGCTTGTTTCAGGTATTTTGTATTTGTTATCAAAAACTGAGTAATATATACTGTTAATTCAATTTTTTGACAGGCAGAGTTAAACAGAGAGAGAGAAAAAGGTCTTCCTTCCTTTGGTTCACCCCTCAAATGGCCGCTACAGCCAGCATGCTGCGCCGATCCAAAGCCAGGAGCCAGGTGCTTCTTCCTGGTCTCCCATGCGGGTGCAGGGGCGCAAGCACTTGAGTCATCCTCCACTGCCTTCTCAGGCCACAGCAGAGAGCTGGACTGGAAGAGGAGCAACCGGGACAGGACCGGCATGCCGACCAGGACTAGAACCCGGGGTGCCGGCGCCGCAAGCGGAGGATTAGCTTAGTGAGCCATGGCGCCGTCCGTTAATTCAATTTTATAAGGACTGGTTTATCTTTCCTTGGTCACACACACAGCTAATCATGTCAGTTAATCCCATAATAAATTCCAACTGGTCAGGCTTCTATTTCTCATTTCATACTCATTCCTTTATTTTAAGCCTTTTAAAGTAATAGATAGAAACAATTCTGCTTGTTTCTCTAATTGCTTCCACTGTATAAACCAAAATAAACATAATTCAGTGAGAAATAATAGCATATGTGAATAGCACAAAATTGAAAGGTATTAGTACTAGAACTGACTATACTCTATGAGTTGAAGACATAGGTATGATTTATAACCTAAATACCTAAGAAAATGTCATATTCTGCAGTCATTAAAGAAGTATTTTCTGAAGTCAATCATATCCCCCTTCTAACATTCTCACTCCCCCCAGTTCTATCCTGTTCTGAGCATGAATGACTGCCTGAGGATTCGTCCTACACTTCACCCTCTATTGCCCCTGTATTGTTGCAAAAAGTCAAATTAGTAACTTCAAAGTCTGTCTTCAGCTCCTCTCTAGCTCCTCTCTTTCCATATTCTCTGTCCTAGTCAATCTCTCCCCAGTGTTGATTAGATTCTCTCCAGGTTTCCTTGGCCAGTCATTGTCCATCAACATCTTAGCATGAAACAAATGCCCTGTGAAACACGACCCAGCCCTTGTTTCCAACCTGGTTCCTTCCAACCCTCTCCCAGCGCCTCACATCCTCCTGCAGCCTCCACAGCTATTTTCCTGTACTCCAGACTGTCTCCATGTGCTTGTCCCTCCATGCCTTTATGCTTGCTACTCCTTTGACCTAACATGTTCTTTTCTTCATTTTTATTTCTTAAGATTACATTCAAATATTTCCTCTTCAAAATCCCCATAATCTGAGTTATCTACAGGGGTAGTTCTTAGTTTGTTACTATTGTTTTCTGATCAGACTCTTTCCTAACCTCTCATAAAAAATAGGAGGACTAATGGCCCCATCTGGACCCATCCCAGTCTGCCTTCTCTTCTGGCAACAATTATTAGTCTAGTACTGATTCAGCCCATCCATTCAGAGCTCGTTTCTGATATTTTCTCTGTCTGTGTTCTTCCTGGCACGCATAGCAGAGAATACGTGAATCTGGGTCAGCTATTGGCCCTACTCTCTATCACTTGAAAAAGTCTACCGATGTGAAAAAGAACAATATATACAGAGGAGAGGCAGAACAATACAACTGGTAGAGCTGAATTTCTTTTAGAATCCCCAGGTCCTCAGAGAAACCAGTGTGCTATAGTGCGTCCTTCAGTTATGAAAGCTTCTTTATTATGCTCCCATTATGGTTCTATTTTTTGCATAAACATGTCAGTTTGGTTTCTGTCACTTATAACTAGACCATCCTTCCTCACGTGTTATCAGAATGTTCTCATACTCTATGGTATTGTGTTCATTTTCTTTCATATTCCATAAATAGAAGTAAATACATTTTGAGGACATATTAAAATAAGAACCAAATAACTACTTGATTCTATACAATAAAAATACATAATTATTTAATAAATATTTTAACAGATGAGTAATCTAGCAAAGCTTTGAAAATAAAGAAATTTTAAGATTTTCTTTGAAAATTTTTATTTATTTATTTGAGAAACAGAGACAGAGAGGAGAAAAAAGAATTTTTATCCACTGATTTACTTCCCAAATGCCCAAAGTGGCTGGATTGGGCTGAGGCCAAAGCCAGAACTGGGAACTCAATCCGGGTCTATCACGTGGCGGGGGGGGGGGGGCCCATCGCTTGAGTTATCATTGCTCTTCCCAGGGTCTGCATTAGCAGAAAGCTGGAGTCAAGAGCATGAGGCAGGTATCAAACTCGGGTACTCCAATATGGATTAAGAATGTCTTAACCACTAGACCAAATACTTGTCCCTAAACTTTATCATACACAATTATTAATTTTGAAATACTTCATTTTTATAAATTGCTTTTTAAATATTTATTTGAAAGGCAGAGTTATAGAGAGAGAGGCAGAGGCAGAAGAAGAGAAATATTGCATCTGCATGGTCACTCCCCAAATCGTTGCAACTGCCAGATCTGGTACAGGCTGAAGCCAGGAGCCTGGAACTCCATCTAGGCCCCCAAAGCACTTGGTCCATCCTCTACTGCTTTCCCAACTGCATTAGCAGGGAGCTGGATTGGAAGTGGATCTGGTGCCCATATGGGATGTCATCGTTGCTGGTGGCAGTTTAACCCACTATGCCACAAAACCTGTCCCTAAATTAATGTCTTATTTATTAATATTAGTTATAATAGTTGGCCTCAGTGGCCACATAGTTCAACATTATAATTTTTCACATGAAAATATATAATTCTCAACATGATAAAGCTTCACCAAAATCATACAATTGGTATGTGATAATCTCAATTTTATATTTAGTGTAAATACAAACTTTCATTATGTATACAAAAAAAGCACAAAAGAAAGAAACAAGTAAAATTAATTCAAGTTAATTATTTAGTCTATTAATGGCATTGCTATCACTTAATTATAGCTCTTTTGTTCAAGTTTTATTGCTTTTGTATTTAACAATGAATGTCCCAGGAATTAGAACTCTACTATAAAATTGATTTCTTTTCATTATACATATATACTTTTCTATATAAATTTTACATATATATATATTTGTCTAACAGAGAGTAGACCAACAGTAATGAGTACAGAAACTCCAGGACACATAATTGACCATTCAGTTTTTGATGTTTGCCCTAAGAGTATACCATGACCATCATACAGCAAATCTTCTTAAAAATTTTTCCTGTATTAGAAATATTTTCCTATATTAGAAATAAGCAGCAATAATTGATGTGACTAACCTTAAAAGATTTTTTCAAATACAGGCTTCTTCATTAGAAATAAACTCTTTCAGAAATACGCTATGTATGCTATGTATGTGTCCTAAAGTTGTAAAGCATTCTAAATCAGATAAAAGAGCTTGTGACATTTACAAAACCAATATTGGCACCAGCGTTGTGGCTTAACAGTGAAGCTGCCACACATTGCCAGCAACCCATATGGGTACTGGTTTATACCCCGACCACTCCACTTCTGGTCCAACTTCCTGCTAATGGCCTAGGAAAAGCAGCAGAAGATGAGCCACATGGTTAGGCCCCTGCACCCACATGGCAGACCCACATGAAGCTCCTGGCTCCTGGCTCCTGGCTTCACCTACCTCATCCTGGCCCTTACAACCATCTGGGGAGTGAACCAGTGGATGGAGGCTCCCTCTCTCTCTTTTTCTCTCTCACTGTAACTCTGACTTTCAATTAAATAAATACATCTATCTATCTATCTATCTATCTATCTATCTATCATCTATCTATCTATCTATTTCTATAAAGCCAATATTTATTTTTCTTCTCTTTAGTAAAAAATATTTTTCAATAAAAAACAAGATTAGACTGGTTACGTGAAAATTCTATCAAACAAAATTAGAGATTAATTTAATCTACTTAATACCTACAAGAAACCTTATTTGATGCATTCGTATACCACAACTAATTTTTCAGGGAAAAAAATCCACCATGACATCAATGTATATTCCATATCTGATCACTCCTCACCATCTTCACTTTATCACTTTAATTCAGCCACTGTCAACTTCTAGCTGAACTGCTTCGGTGGGTGATTCAGTAGAGTATTAAATAGTAAAATTTCTAGTTTTTACAATCCTGGACACTGCAATTCCAATTTCTGTTGTGCACCTATTATTCAAGCAAATCTCATTAAAACAAAGGTTAGATTTTGATTTCTTGTTGTTTTCCCACTTTTCTCAGAGAAATGGTGGCCCTTATGATGATCTGCCAGGCCTGTCCAATTTAGCCTAAAATTCTCCTCATGGAGTTCCAGGTTCTGAATCCCCTAACCATGCTACCAGGCATTCTCTCTTTCTCACTGTTCTGTGAACACATCACACATGCCTACAATTCATGACATAGGCTTTCTCTTCCCTGTCAGAAATGCTTTAGATCATATTATCTACAAATGTTACTTATTGTTTCCTTCAGATGTCTACACAAACGTCACCTAATCAGAAATCTAGAAGACCGCCCTATATTAAATTAGCCACAGTCTCATAATGTTCTTTACTTTCTCATGGATCCCCAGGTAACATGCTGAATATTTGTTTTTCATCTCATTTCACCACAAAAGAAAGTGACATGAAGTCAGGGACACTGTTTTGTTCACTGCCATCAGAAACAACTGAGAACTGGAAAACACCAGCTGAGCTAAAAATACATGAATAAAAAAAAAAAAAAGATGGGAATTACAGCACTGATAATCACTACTGAAGCAGCTAAGTAACTTCATAATTGCTTCAAATTTTTGCCATTAGTTCCATCACTTTTATTTCTATTTATTTTATTTTTTATTTCTATTTATTTATTTTTATTGATATGAAAGGTAGCAAAACAGAGAGAGAGAGAGAGGAAGGAAGGAAGGGAAGGAAGGAGGAAGGGAGGAAGGGAGGAAGGGAGGGAGGGAGGGAGGGAGGGAGGGAGGGAGAATGTTTGTCTTTCACTGATTGTCTCCATAAATGCCTGAATCTGGATCTCAGTCCAGGTCTCCCATGTGGGTGGCAGGTGTCTAAGTATTTGAGTCCACACCTGCTGCTTTCCAGGGTGCACATTAGCAGGAAGCTGGGATCAGCAGTGAAAACAGAATGGAATTCCATGCACTCTTGGTGTTATTTGGAGGCTACTAAATTTTGGGATGGATAATTCGTTCTGGAGCAATAGAAAAATGCTACAGATTTGGTAATGGTGCATAAGTTTATCTGCTCATGGAACTTGAAATGTAAATTTTTATTGTAATTCTGAAAGATATCTGTGTATGTATTTATAGATTTATTTATTTATGGCACTGTAAAGAATTTTTAATAAAATATAGTTGCTTGCAAAATACATTTTTCTTAGTCCTCAAAGGCATCACCATTCATATCTTAGAGCCATCAAAACCTCTTACAGATTTAAAGCTACAAAATACTACAAGATTATTCTATCACATGTAAAACTTAAACATACTTGGATTTGTTTCCTGTTCTCAATTAGTTTCCCATATATCCCATTTTATTATTTCTAAAATAAGTTGTTTATCTGTGGAACTTTCCATTTCCTTCCTTTTGTAGTCTTTTTGAGAGTCTGTTCTCTTCATTTTTGGCTTTGGCACATCACTGAATTTATTCTTGTCTACAGAATCTCTCACCTAATTGTATGCCCTCTTCCCCCCACTGTGTGATTCACTTTTGTTTGTCTTTGATGTAAGGTAACCTTTTTTACTACAGTGATATTTTAACTTTTCTTCCGTTTCTTTACTTACGTTCCAACATAACAGTAGTTAGTAAAACAACAAACTCAAAAGGAGCTTTAGTTATAGAAAATGAGTTGACTGTAACAA
Organism: Oryctolagus cuniculus; assembly: GCF_964237555.1. Taxonomy (NCBI): domain Eukaryota; kingdom Metazoa; phylum Chordata; class Mammalia; order Lagomorpha; family Leporidae; genus Oryctolagus; species Oryctolagus cuniculus. The sequence continues at coordinate 88,549,662 of NC_091442.1, forward strand.
AACTAATAGAACTTTAAAAGCCATAAAATCAGAATTTCTGATGCTAAGCCTCTGTGAAAAGAAAGAAGTAGGTGGTCAACATTTGGATTAGAAAAAAATCAGGTGGTCAAGGAAGCAATGTTCAGTTTTCAGCAGATGAGTATTAAAAACTGATAGCCTATGACTGGCGTTGTGTACAGCCGGTTAAACCTCCCCTGTGGATCCATCCCCATATCCGAGAACTTGCTTTGAGCCCCAGCTCCTCCACTTCAACTCCAGCTTCCAGCTCCTGTGTCTGGGAGGCAGCATATGATGTACCAGGTACTTGGACCCTGCCACCCACATGGGCAACCTGCAAGGAGTTCCTGGCTTCCGGCTTCCTCCTGGCCCAGTCCTGGATGATGCAGGCACTGGGGAGTGTTCAAGTGGGTGGTGGTGAGATCTCACTCTCTGTCCCTCACTCTGCCACCCTGCCTTCAATAAATAAATAAATAGCAAACAAAAAATAGTTTTAAAAGGGAAAATAGACAGTCTTGCTATTCTGCTTTTCATCTTAGAAACAAAGTATCCTTTTCTGCTACTGGCTAATTGCATTAACTATCTATGTAATTAACCATTTGCTGTAACATGGTCCAAATCCTTCATCTGATTAAGTTTGTGAGAGAAAACCAAGGAATTTATTGTCCCTCTATTGTTTAATAATATACCTATATGTCTCTGTGTGTAACTACAACCTAGAGCTTAATTGCTTGCCTTCAATACAATGAAATTTAAACTATTAATTATCTGTCTTTGGAGCTATTTACCATCAGACATAAGGAAATGAGAAAGGGAAAACAACAGAATGATTTATGCCATCCTGAACAATAAAAACACTTACTTTCTTGTTTTAAGTTATTTTCTAGATAGGAGCTACTTTTCAATTCAGCAAATGCATTCTACTGTAAATAATTAACTTCCTGATTTCCTGAATGCTCAAGTGGTAGTTGAGTTAAAAGCAATTTTCTATTTTTAAAGTGAAAAATGGCTTAATAACAGTAATTTTGTATTGCTCAACCTAGCAAAATACCTGATTTACAAATATTCTTTTAAAAAACTTGAGCCTACATTTGGGTTATTATTCACTTGAAATTAATATTTGGCTTCCACATTGTTTTAAACTTCATTGAACAGTTTTGGCTATGAGAAGCTTTTACTTCTTCCAGACTCAGTTATAATCATATATTTCAGCTTATCTCTAGCCATGACACAGCAATATTTTATGTATTACACCAACAAGACTACCTCTTGACCAGGTGTGAACCCATGACAGGGAGGGCTTACATTTTGTTTTAGTGGTCTATAATTACCTATGAAAACATGAGTTACCCTTTTAAAGTCAGGCCTGGACTGCTTTTATCAGTTAAACATACAGTCAAATTGATTTCCATTTAAAATCATGACAGACACAGTATCTATGGAATTGAGTCTTAAAAGACAAAGTCTGACACATAAAAATTTTACAGAGCTTATTTGTGTGCACAGCATAGGAACCCAGAGTGTTAGAGACACCTCAGTCTGGCAGCCTCTCATTGAATTATTTTAATAGCAGAAAACTTAGAATTTAGATTTAAACCAAATGCAACAAATGTCTATACAGGACACCTACGTTAACATTCTGAAAAAAATATACATATTCTTCCAAGATTTTCTCCTGTATTATAATTGCATAATTCAACATAGGCACATGCATCATAAATCATGTGTGTGTGTATATGTGTGTGCTTATGTGTGTGTAGTTGCATAGAAAAATGGCCTTGTTAACATTTTGTTTTTCTGAATACTTGTTACTATAGCTATTTCTTTGAACACTTTAAGGAAAATACTTCTGTCAATGAAGCTCTCATTTTTTGAAATGTGTAAGTATTCCCCTATTGTTTAAATGCCAGTACACAAAATATATGTTTCAACTCATGTAAATAGAATGTCACAAAAGTTAAACTTTGTCTACTGAGTAGAAGCAAAATAGAGATTAGCAGGTTACTTAATTCAATAAATAAATATCGCCATGGGAAAACATAAAAGATCCCTGAGTAACTTAATTACCTCTTAATTAATATTAGAAAGCAATTGCTGAAACTACAATTTAATTAAGCCACTGCTACAGGGGATCCTCTTAGGTATAGAATAGGAAAAAAAGAAGTTCAGTAACCAAATAATTCTGTGCACACTTAGTTACATTAGCTTAAATAAGTTCTGTTGTTGCTGTTGTTACTATATATTGTTTTTCTATATGTTCTTATATCTGATGTTCTTATATCTGATCTTCTCATATCTTCACCTTTAAATTTTTATTTGTTTATTTGAGAGGTAGAGATACAGGTAAAGAAAGAGAGCTGGTTCACTCCCCAAATGCCCACAATGGGAAGGGTTGGGTCAGGGCCAGAGCCACAAGTAGGAGCTGGGAACTCAATCTGTCTCTCCCATGTAGGTGGCAAAATTTCAATTACTGTTGTCCCACGGTCTACACGGAAGGGAAGCTGAGTCAGGAATCAAACTCAGTAGTCTGATGTAATCTTGAGACTAAATGACCACTCCGACCTTCTCTACTATTTCAGTGTGTTAATGTGCATTATAAATAATATCCAAATCAGAAATACAATATTGCCCCCAATTTTTGATTATGGAGATCCCTTCATTTGAATTATCTTACTAATATTAACAATGAACAATCATTGGCAAATGCTTATGTAGAAATATCAGAAAATATATATACCTTACATGCTAAGCATGTTTTTTCTTGTTGTAGATTCTATTTAGTGGTTTATATACACTAGATTGCAATGTAAGCCTTATGCATATATTCTAATGTCATAACCACAAATGTCTTTAACATTTTAAATTCAGGAACCTTCAATCTTTCTACTCTTCCCAAGGCATTTTATTTTATTTTATTTTATTATTTTTTTTTGACAGGCAGAGTGGACAGTGAGAGAGAGAGACAGAAAGAAAGGTCTTCCTTTGCCGTTGGTTCACCCTCCAATGGCCGCCGCGGCCAGCGCATCGCGCTGATCTGAAGCCAGGATCCAGGTGCTTCTCCTGGTCTCCCATGCGGGTGCAGGGCCCAAGGACCTGGGCCATCCTCCACTGCATTCCCTGGCCACAGCAGAGAGCTGGCCTGGAAGAGGGGCAACCGGGACAGAATCCAGCACCCCGACCGGGACTAGAACCCAGGGTGCCGGCGCCACAAGGCGGAGGATTAGCCTATGGAGCCATGGCGCTGGCCCCCAAGGCATTTTGACATCAATTTCTATTGCTTGAGAATAAACTCTGAAATATCTCTCTTTTACCACATCCCCTTTCTTACTTATTCCATGTCTTCACTAAATTGAAAAAATTCCCCAAAATTGGGCCTCACCATCAATAGTTCAACATATCTGTGTCTTCTTTTATCCATCTCGGGTTTGCATATCAAGGTAACTAAATAAGGCTTGATTGCATTATAATGTACTTACTACTCCTGTAAAATTCCACAAAATCTGTAGACCTTTCACTCTTTCCTCCTTATCAATTTTCAAACATGAGTCATATAAATAGCAAACTTATTTCACAATATGTCTACACCCAGCTTCCCTCCATGCACAGCGTTATTGAAAGATGTTTCAAAACTATGCTAATAAGGTCTACAATAAATTCCTGTTATGTGTCCTCAGGAGCTCCTACTGCTACTGGGAAACCTTTGTGTGTGTGTGTGTGTGTGTGTGTCTTACTGAAAACATTACCAAAAAAAAAACTTTGCACATGAACTTTCCCATGCTTTTTTGAATCTCTTAACGATGCATATCCTACTTTGAAACCTTAAGAAAATGATGTTCACATTGATGTTGCTGTCAGAGAACCCTGTCATTCTTCCTATTCTGTTTCATTTTCCAAAAACTGAACTTCCCTATTTACCTGGACTGATCTTCTGACTGCATTTTTGCATGTTCTTTGTCCTCTCATCCACCAAGACTCTGTTTCATCAGTCTGTTACGTACACCTTTAACCTTTCTCAAGAATCTAATTTCTTTCCTTCAGCTTACAATGTCCATAGTTCTATCAGAATGAAAAAATATAAAAGTCCTTCAATTTGTTTTCTTTTTCCTCAGCTTTCAATTTATTTCCTTTCCAAAGCCTTGTTCACATGAACTAACTCCACTTCAACATCCACTCTCTAAATCAGTTGTATTGTGACCTTCATACATTCCTGACAGTGATTCTGCAGTTCCCAAATACCTTACTGATCAGCAAACCTGAAGCTTTCTTTCAGTACTTGGCCTAATTGTATCTTTACAGGTGACATATTCAGTAGCTCTTCTAATGTGACTTCCTTTTTGGCCTTTATGATCTTTCAGTATCCAGTTTCTCCTATGCCTCTTCTCTGTGTACTTTGCTGATTTGGCATTCTATAATCTATTTGTTTACTATACCATGTTGTGACTTAATGCACATCCATAATTTCAAATCATATCTTCTGTGGAAAGATTTGATAACTAGATACACCCTCCATTATCTGGACTTAATTAGTGTGGTGTTCCCTGAATGTTGGGATCTTTTTTTTATTTTTTGACAGGCAGAGTGGACAGTGAGAGAAAGAGACAGAGAGAAAGGTCTTCCTTTGCCGTTGGTTCACCCCCCAAGTGGCCACTGCAGCCTCACAAAGCTGATCCGAAGCCAGGAGACTTGGGCCATCCTCCACTGCACTCCCTGGCCACAGCAGAGAGCTGGCCTGGAAGAGGGGCAACCGGGACAGAATCCAGCACCCCAACCGGGACTAGAACCCGCTGTGCCAGCACCGCAGGCGGACGATTAGCCTATTGAGCCGCGGCGCTGGTTTGAATGTTGGGATCTTTATAACCTTCTTAAAATCATTATGATGAACAACCAAGGCCCAAGGGCACTGCACTGGGAATTTTCTCTTAGCTATAGTGACTAATTTTTTAGTTCTAACAATATCTTAAGAAATCAGGAAATCGTAATTTTTGTCTGCTCTTGATTGTGCTAAGCCCCAGTAAATTTAAAATTGTATATTCTTTTTGTTCGTTTGTTTCCCTCCTTCAGTATAACCAAGAATTTCAAGTGCTTTTCTGCAGATGATATTGCCAGTCATTCCTCTTATTCTTCCCTCTACAATCCCATTTGCAGTCATTCTTTAGTGCTTCATAGTCTCCTGCCTAGACTTTTGCAATAGCATGTATTCAGTGTGTGCTTCCAGAATGCTATTCTCCTTAGCAGTGTGATCATACTTATGTTATTGCCAATCAACTGTTCACTCAAATTAAATACACATGTATGTAACATTTATTTTTCACTTTTTTGAGAGGCAGAGAGAGAGAAAAACAGACAGAGGGCTCTCAACTGTTGGTTCACTCCCAAATGCTCACAACAGTCAGGGCTGAGCTGAGGATGAAGCCAGGAGCCTGAAACACAATCCAATTCTCCCACAAGGGTGGCAGGAACCCAATAACTTGAGCTAACACTGCTGCCTTCCAGGTTCTGCACTGGTGAGACGCTGGAGCCAGGAGCCAGCAGCCAGGAGCCAGAGCTGGGGATCAGACCCAGGCACTCCGATGTGAGAAGTGAGTGTTTTAATTACCAGGCTAAAAGCCCATTCACAAACTTCAGATTTTTTTTTGCTCATGTATTCATTTTTTCCTCCCATTATTTATGTTGGTCTTTTTTTTATCTCTGTGTCTATGTACAACTTTGCAAACCACCAGTTTCCAAAATAGTACCTTTGACATAAGGCCTTTGGTCTCAGATCTGACTGTATCATCATGTGAAATTTGCTTATCCTCCTTTGGCCTCAGGTTTGTTTGTTATTTTTCTTTAATATGTAGGGCTGACATGATATTATCTATTACCTAGAGTTGTGAAATTGAAATAATAACTACAAAGTTCCTAGCTAAAATCAAACCTCAAAAATGTTAGCCTCCTTACTTGATTTTCCCTTCTAAATAGACCTTTAAATCTCTGTTGGTATTTTTTATTATCATCATTTGACTCTTACGGTGGTATCTTGCCTCCTGAACAAGATCTTAGAGAATGCACCCTTGTCTTGACTCATACTTCTTTTGTGTCCAGTGCAGTACTTAACATGTATTATATTCACTGTAGGACTCATCAAATATTTGTTGAATGAGTTTGCTAAATAAATTATGAAATCTTCTGGAAGTACAAACCAAGTCATGCAAGCCCAAATTGTGAAAGACTTCATAAGAGCTCTTCATTTGTGACTGAAAAAACAAATCCATATAACTTTTGTATTTAAATAGAAAACACAAAGCAAAGGCAAAAAAAAAAAAAAAGAAATAAGAGAGGGAGCCATTAAAATAATTTTTGAAAATCAAAATGCATAAACAACTTAATATCAAACTGGTATAAGAGAACCAGAGAAATAATTTTGTTCTACTGTAAGGAAATTCTGGGAGAAAATATGCTACTGTGCCTTCGTTTCAGCATCTAAAATGTATGTGAATTTGTTTTTAACTACTTCTTTGTGAGTTATGATAATAGGCTGGTAACTTGTATGAGAATATTTTGAGTTTTTTTTTTTGTAAAGCTTCAAAGAGCGACTATATTTAAAGTGACGTCATCTTTGTGTATGCTGTAAATATTGGGTAAGTATGTTTCTTCACAGATTTAGTGCATTCAGTTGCTTATCATTTCTTTCTTTTCAGTGTTTCATTTGTTTGTTTTACTTTTATCAAGGCAAACATAGTGAAATGTTGTACATTAAAAGCGTGCAAATGTATACCCCTACCATGTCAATTCATACTGGCAAAAGCAATTTTCTTAGTATTACTCCTCTTTGAAGCAAATTCTCACAGCTGAATGTACAAAGAGCTGTCTACTGATTTCAACATAGCCAATTCCAACTCACAAGACTTCTACTAATGTTCACATTCTGAAGCCACTGAACCTAAAGAGCTCGCTGCAAACTCGCCACCGGCCTAGAGCAGAAACAACAGTAGAAATGAACACTTCCAAACCCATCAGGAATTATGCTCAGCAACACACGACAACCCTCTTATAGCCTCTAGTCCTCGTGCAATAGAGCATTCTGGGAAAAGCAGTCAAGCATTGGCTGTGGCCCCACGGCTTGAAACCTGTGGAACTGAAACGCTTCAATCTGTTTCTGAAGCTGCCAGCAAAATCTACAAGTCATGTTGATGAGGAAGTTACTTTGAGACATGAAATCTTGATGAACACGGGTAGCAGAAGCTTTCAATCTACAGTCAGCATGAAGGGTTTCCCATAGACAAAAGAGCGATCGGTCCTGCCGTGCACTGTCTGGTACCCAAACAACTGCTTGGACACTTTGTCCTATCGGGTTAGGTTTAGTCACTTTCGCTGCAGGAGCGGGTGCTCCCCTTGGAAAGGAAAAGTAGCCCCTGGCACAGAGAGCAGAGGCCCAGTAGCAGACTCACCACAGCCACCCGTAATTTCTTCTTCTTCTTAGTCATGGATTTTTTTTGTTTTCCTATCATTTATTATACATGCTATTATCTACTCCCCTCTCCTGTTTGCTGAATGTGCCATGTGGTGTTCAGACCTACCCAGGTGCAGCTTCCTCACCCACCCCTAGAGTTGTGACTGAAGCCCAAGATGTCTTTATTATAATTAAAGTAAAACCAACTCTCAATTATCTATGATAATAGGTTCCTGGGAGAGCCTGGATAAATAAATGCGTTTGGAAACTTGTCACCTCGTGTGAACTCTCCCGTGCTGTCCCCTGGGTGTGGCAGAAAGAGCAGGGTGAAGGAAATAGGAGGGCTGAGTGCTCACAGTGACTCACGCTCCAGTAGGCAGCTTCGCAGACGATTTCGGGGATGTCCACTTGTCACCCCTCTACCCCTTCTTGAGGGTGAAAGGACTGACAAAACGGAGATCCTTTAGCCACACGTTTGTGGAGTAAATGCACGAATGAGAGGCTTTCTTGATGTGGTTCCAGAAGATGAGAGCGCTTTTCTTTCACTTCTCTCACAGAGTTCCAGGGAGTAAATGCAATCATTGAAATACTGTGGCAGTACAAGCTCTTCCCTAAGGAAGCTGTACTTAGGTGTGAGACAGTTCTGTCATATGCTCTTAAATCATGGGCAACTTATACTATAAAATGTGTTCACTACAATAAACTAGTTGACAAGAAAACATTTTACAATCTAGGCTATATATGAAATAATGCTTCCATTATGTTTGCCCAATATTTATAAAATTTATAAAATATTTGTCCGCTCATCTGGAAAAAGCTGGTGATTTTTCTCTAGTAGATATACAGAAAAATGTCAACCACTGATTGAGATGGGTGAGGAGGTACCTGGCTTCTCATTTTGCTATTAGTTGTCAAGCACTGATATAATTTGAATTCAGTCAATATTCATGTCAATCATAGAGATTTTTCTGGTGGCAGAGGAACAAAAGGTAGTTAAACAAGACATGGTTCCTGTCCATAATTTATTGTTTCTATAGATTTGCGAGTTACAGGATTCAATCCCAGACTCAAGCTCTTCCAGGGCTGTTATACTTTTTTTATAAGTACCGCGCTAACTGATTGCACCACTGGAGCCACTGTGTGTGATACTTTCTGTCAGTTCTACAATCTTTCCCCACAAAAATGTAAAGGACACTGAGGAAATATTGAAAGTAATTTGCAGAGGCCGGCGCCGCGGCTCACTAGGCTAATCCTCCGCCTTGCAGCGCCGGCACACAGGGTTCTAGTCCAGGTCGGGGCGCCGGATTCTGTCCCGGTTGCCCCTCTGCCAGGCCAGCTCTCTGCTGTGGCAAGGGAGTGCAGTGGAGGATGGCCCAGGTGCTTGGGCCCTGCACCCCATAGGAGACCAGGATAAGTACCTGGCTCCTGCCATCGGATCAGCGCGGTGCGCCAGCCGCAGCACTCCGGCCGCGGCGGCCATTGGAGGGTGAACCAATGGCAAAGGAAGACCTTTCTCTCTGTCTCTCTCTCTCACTGTCCACTCTGCCTTTCAAAAAGAAAGAAAGAAAGAAAGAAAGAAAGAAAGAAAGAAAGAAAGAAAGAAAGAAAGAAAGAAAGAAAGAAAGAAGGGAGGGAGGGAGGGAGGGAGGGAGGGAAGGAAGGAAGGAAGGAAGGAAGGAAGGAAGGAAGGAAGGAAGGAAGGAAGGAAGTTGCAGATCGATAGAATTTTGTTTTTCAAATCAGGACAAGAAGTGTTACATTAATACAGTGAAGTATGAGGACTTCACTTTCCTGGAAACACTAAATTGAGTGTCCAAAGGTGTACATTTCAATAATAATGTCACCATTAACTATCTACAAAAGTTCAGTTATCTGAGATTCTTTTTGCTCTTTTTGTAATCTGAGGGATTCGGACTACATGAAACTTTAAATTCTTTCTAAATTCAATTAAAAAATACTATGATAAAAGAAAGATGGGATTTTTGAAAAACCTTAATAACAAATATTTATAGGCCCTGGAGACATTGGATATGAGGGTTGATTAAGTGAGGAGCCTAAAAAGATTCTGAAGAATTCAACTTGGATAACTGATGTCAGATTATTCTGGAGGGGTTATCTGTTAACCCCAAAATGCAGGCAAAGTGAGAGAAAGCAGCAGCCAAGATGATTTATGATCTAATAATTGAGCACTGGTTGCCTGGGAAAGCTACAACCAATCTTTTTTTTTTTTTTTTTTTTTTTCATTTCCCTGACTTGTGTATTCTTGTTCTAACAATCTAGAAAAATTCCCCTGGCATTATGCATAAAAACTCATTACTCACTTAGCGTGGAGAAAGCATATACCCTTCAAGCCTCATTTAATTTGTATCTACAAGGAATGAGGAATACTAAGCATGGTCTCTAATTATGATTCTAAATAGTGAGGTAAAACTTAAAGTAGTGACAACCCGTGAGCCTAGGTAATGGTGGTATAGAGTGCACTAGGGTGATGACAGAGACTGTCAGCTACAGCTGAGCCTCTGGATGATGGAAGTTTTCACAAAATACTGATAGAAGTCTGTTTGAATGGCAACTTTTCATCAAGTCTGTGAGTATTTAATGCATGTCACATACTCTCATTCCATGAAATATGGCAAGTTGCTTATTTCCTTGTGTGTATATTAAAAATTTGAATGAATTTAAGTTTAAAATAGGCAGATCATTTTATCTTTGATAGTAATTTGGGAATTCTTCATTCTCCAATCGTTATAATCCATATTTGCCTGTCATTTAACAGCCATGTAATATTCTTCCTATCGTTAAATTTGGTCTTAACCCACCTGTGTACATAGTGAACTGTAACTAGATTTAATGTGCAAACTACAACCTGAGAATATAATCTTTTAAAAAATAACCAAGGGGCTGCTGCTGTGGGGCAGTGAGTTAAAGCCTTGGCCTGCAGTACTGGCATCCCATATGGACGCTGGTTCATGTCCTGGTTGCTCTACTTCCGAACCAGCTCTCTGCCATGCCTGGGAAAGCAGTGGAAGATGGTCCAAGTTCTTGGGCCCCTGAACCCACGTGGGAGACCTGGAGGAAGCTCCTGGCTCCTGGCTCCTGGCTCCTGGCTTCAGATCCGCTCAGCTGTGGCCGTTGCGGTGATTTGGGGAGTGAACCAGTGGATGGAAGACTGCTCTCTCTCTCTGGCTATCTCTGTAACTCTTTCAAATAAATAAATAAATAAATCTTAAAAAAAAAATTACCAAGCTTCGGGGCTAACATCATAGCATAGCAAGTAAAACTGCCACCTATAAGGCTGCCATCTCATATGGGCTCCAGTTCCTTTGCCGGCTGCTCCAGTTCTGTTCCATCTCCTTGCTAATGGCTTGGAAAAGCATCGGAGGATGGCCCAAGTGCTTGGGCCCCTGAACCCTGTGGAGACCTGGAAGAAACTCCTGGCTGCTAGCTTTGTTCTGGCAGAGCCCTGATCGTTGTCTCTCCTTCTCTCTGTGTGTAACTGTGCCTTTCAAATAAAATCACAAATCTATTAAAAAAAAAATAGGAACCATCTTCAACCAAACATGACAGTACAGCTTTCAGCCAATCAGGCTGCAAACTTTTTGGACAAGTTCAAATCAGGCAAATGCTGAGCTGTTACCAGACTCTTTCCAGATGTCACTTCCTTTTTCTGCCTATAAACACTGCCTGACCCTGTAGTTGGAGGAACTTTATGAACGTTTTCTCTTTAAGGGTACTACCCCATTCATGAATGATTTCTTTGCTTAAATATAAATTCTGCTAAGTTTAATTTGTCCAAAGCATTTTCTTTTCACACTACAAAAAGCACGTATGCTCTTACATCAGTATCTCCAACATTGATTGATAAAGTAATCTTTTAAAAATCCCACCATTAAAATAAAGTTAGATCTGGTCTGTTTTCAGCTGTACCATATACAAAATGTAACTCTTTTTTTTTTAAGATTTATTCATTCACTTGAAAGGCAGAGTTACAAAGAGACACACAGAGAGAGAGAGAGGGTTTCTCCAACTGCTGGTTCACTCCCCAACTGGCAGCAAAGCCCAGAGCTGATTCAATCAGAATCCAGGAGCCAGTAGCCTCTAGGTCTCCCATGTGGGTGCAGGGGGCCAAGGGGTGGGTCATTCTCTACTGCCTTCCAGACCATAGCAGAGAGTTGGATCAGCAGTGGAGCAGCCCAGACTCGAATCAATGCCCATATGGGATGCCAGCACTGCAGGCGGCAGCTTTAGCCACTGCGCCACAGCGCCAGCCACATTTCAGTTACAAATTGCCTTCTCTTTATCTCACTCAATATGAAATAATATTAGAGGACCATGGTCAAATGAACATTTGAATGGTAAATAATCATAGGTAATTTGAAAAAATGTAATAAATGTTCCAAAGATTGTAGTGAATTCAACTCATATAATAGATCAAAACCAATTTCTAAGATGCATCTTGAGGGCTGGTGCTGTGGCACAGTGGGTTAAAACCCAAGCCTGCAGCACCAGCACCCCATATGGGTGCTAGTTCAAGTCCCGGCTGCTCTACTTATAATCAAGTTCCCTGCTAATGTGCCTGGGAAAGCAGCAGAGGATGGCCCAAGTACTTGGGCCCCTGCACCCTTGTGGGAGATCTGGAAGAAGCTCTTGGCTCCTGGTTCCAGGTTTCAAATTGGCTCAGCTCCGGCCATTTCTGTCATTTGGGAAGTAAAACTGCAAATGGAATACCTCTGTCTCTGTCTCTACCTCTCTTTGTAACTCTGTCTTTCAAATAATTAAACTAAATGTTTAAAAAAAGATAAGATGCATCCTTGATTTACCTTTTAAACATTTTATTTGTTTATTGAAAAGGCAGAGTTATAGAGAAAGAAAGAGAGATAGAGATCTTCTATCCACTAGTTAACTCCTTAAATGTCAGCAATACCCAGGGCTGGGCCAGGCCAAAGCGCAGAACCAGCACTCCATCTGGATCACCTGTGTGTGTGGCAGGGACCTGTGTTCTGGGGCAATCATCTTCTCCTTTCTTTGTCACATTAGCAGGAAGCTGGATCACAGTGGAGGAGCCAAGGACTGAAACTAACTCTCCTTTGTGAGAGCCAGTGTGACAAGCGGCAGCTGAACCCTCAGGGCCACGGTGTTTGCCCCCACGCAATCTTGATTTAAATGTCACTGATTTTTTTTGTTTGTTTGTTTTTACAATTGCCTTGCGTAATTTTGTGTAATTTTATCTGGGATTTTGGAGTTATTGTTCCTTTTGATATCCAAAGAAAACCACTTGAAGCACTTTTCTAATATACTTCAGAACAGGGGATAAAGATTCTTTCCAAGTTTTCCTAGAATTACCAAAGGGCAGGGAAACTTACTGCTCCTGTCTCTCTTTCCTCCAAATTTCTTTTGTTTTTAAACATTTATTTATTTATTTGAAAGGCAGAGGCAGCGAGAGAGAAGTCTTCCATCCACTGGTTCACTCCCCAAATGGTTGCAAAGAACAGAGTTGGACCTATCAGAAGCCAGAAGCCATGAGCTTCTTCTGAGTCTCCCACTTGGGTGTAGGGGCTCAAGAACTCGAGCCATCTTCTGCTATTTTCCCAGGCCACTGCAGAGAGCTGGATCAGAAGTGGAACAGCTGGGATCCAAACTAGTGCCCATATGGGATGCCAGCACTGCAGGCAGCAGCTTTACCTGCTATGCCACAGTGCCAGCCCCATTCCCACCAAATTTCTTGTCCTGTATTTCTTTAGCATCTCTCTCTGTCATCTCCACTTTGCTAGTAGGTAGGCGTAGAATCTTCTTTGGTCTAAAAAATTTTTTAAAAACATCATTTTGGTGTAACCAGGCTATTACTGAAATTTGAAGATGATATGTAAATGAAGCTTAGCACAGCAAAACTCCAATTCAAATATAAGAACTCAAAATTCACTGCTAATTCCGCATAAGGCATCACGGGGTTACCAACACTTCCTAAGCTTAAAAACTCTACACCTCTGATTTATTTTTCATCTCTGATAACACTGTTTTTCCATTTAAATTTTTGTGTATTTATTTTCATTTTATTTGAGAATCAGAGAGAGAGAGTGAGAGAGTGAGTGAGAGAGATCTTCCATGTGCTGGTTCATTCCCCAAATGGCCAAAACAACACTGACACTGAACCAGGCCAAAGCCAGGAGCCCAGAACTCCATCCAGGGATCCCATGTAGGTGGCAGTGAACTAAGTACTTGGGACATCATATGCTGCCTCCCAGACACAGTAGCTAGAAGCTGGATCCAAAGTGGAGGAGCTGGAATTCAAACTAAGCTTTTCTGATATGGAGATGGGTCCCAAGGGTTGGTTTACCGCACTGCAGGGAACCAAGTACTTGGGCCATCTTCTGCTGCTTTCCCAGGTGCATTAGCAGGGAGCTGGATCAGAAGTGGAGCAGCCAGGACTTTCATTGGTGCTCTTGGGTGAGATGCTGGCATTCCAAGTGGCAGCTTAACACTCAGTGCCACAATGTGTGCCCTCACACCAGTTTTTGAAGAATAAAACAAATAATCTTACATGCCACCTAATGTTTTTAACCAGCATTTATATGAATTTATTTTTCTTTATGTAGTAGAAACTGAGATCTAAGGCTTTCCATTAAGAAGTCCTAAGTTGCTCTTGGTTGCTTTTGAACATTGTCAGTTTCTAGTATAAAATATTGGTTGTCATAACAAATACTTAGGAAAGTGATTTCTTTGAGGAAAAGTAAAATATAAACAATCTATAGTTGTGCTTTTTAAAAAATTTAATCCCTTAACATAATTAAATGTTACTGGGAATTAATTTTTCTTAAAATGAGTCAGATTATTTTTGACAAACTGTCCTTTTGTGCCTAACAGTCTTTGTGACGTGTAGCTAACTTCACACCAACTTGTCTTCCCTGAAAATTCTGAGATAGTTGTCAATTTCTACTGTTTTTGATTATGTTTCTGTCTTATAAGTAGAAAAACATTTCAAGAACCAAATACAAGGCAACTATATCTTATCTTATTAGAAACTATAAAACTTTTGATTGTTGTTCCAAATTAAGTATAAGCGTATTGTCATCCTCTAAGGAATAACATATACATTACTTGTAAAACTGTTTTATTTCATCTTGTACCTCTATTTCCATCCTGTGTTTATACACAAGCTTTTTATTCCAATGCTGGACTGCAGTAAAATATGTTAAGTGAATTTGGTGATGTAGAGCATGCTATGTAAGTCCTCAGTTGAAATGATGACCAAAAGAACAGACAGATCTCTAGAAGTAATCTCCAAGGGATAAAAGTAACACCAAAAACATAGTCTTCTGTGCAACCTGGTAAACATTTGTAGTTCATTTCATACAAATACAATTCTGCTTCATTTTTTATTATCATTAACATAGCAAAAAATCATAAAAACCAAGAATATGCTATACTAATTAGAGCTGCCATAGTAATTAAAGTCTTCTCTAAGCCAGGAGGGATGCTGGGCGTTTCCCATGCCACTTATCTCATCTTAAACATTCCAGAAAGTCAGGTATTATTCATCTCAGTTTTGCAGTTGAGCAAATTCAAGAAGAGATTGTTTGTATAACTTGACTAAAATCATGTGGGTAGCAAGGGCTGGATTCCAAATATGCACTGAATCTCAGGATTCTTGAAGGGCATCTATCTTAGCTATTCTGTACAATAAATTACATTTAATTTGAGCTAAGAAAAATCACAATATGGATAGTTTGGTATTCGTAATATGTGAGCCCCCATTGTGACACAGTTGAGGAAAAGTATGTAAGACACATCAACAGCATCTACAGGACTCACAGGACACCAGAAATTCAAGAAGTGGACTAATTTCTTGCATCCTGTTCACCTTAGATTAAGCATTAGTTAGAAAAGAGACAAAAAGCCTTCTCTCCTTGAGTTCCTGCTGCCTTGGTGCAGTCATTCGGTAGGTTTTTTTTCCAAGCTCTCTTTGACTTAGGTCTCTGGAGACTTGCATGTCTGTCCCAAACGATGGGCTCTCTTCATCACTTTGGGAGCACTTGCTCTTCACAGCCCTGCATTCTAGCTTGGTCTTTAGTCACCAGTTCTGTTAGAATTAATAATCCGTGCTCTCATTCTAAAGCCGCCTGTTTAGACACACTTGGGTAGCTGTTTAAAAACACAAAAGTTGGGGATGAAGCCCAGATCTCCCCAATCAAGTTCTCCAGGGTGAAATTCAGGAATCTTTGTTTTTAACAGGCACTCTTTGTGATTCTGTTGTGGAGACAAGTTTGGGAACCACCTCAGAAAGACTCATGACTCAGGCTGACCTAAAAATCAAATCTCCAACCAGGACATTTTCCTCCCTCGGCTTCCTGCATTGGAATGACATCCAGTTAGCATTACCACCCTCATCTCAAGTAGAAGCGCTGTTCCTCATACAATCTAACATTTGTGCATTTATAATCCTCCAGGATATGACCTCAGGAGTTGGGCGGTAGATGCTGACAAAGCGATATATAAATCCACATTTGGCCTCTTTCCCCTAAAGGTAATTTAGATTTTGGTCAAATTTCTATATTTGAAAAGCAAAAAACATCCTTAACAATCACCATGTCATAAACTTATACTTACTATAGAAGAGTAATTTGTGTACACATTTCACATATGCAAAAAGTTGATGCTAACAGACATCTAAAATTTTAGTTTTAATTCTTAGAAATTGTAAAACTCTCTCTAGTTTCTTGTCTGAAGTATGACAAATGCTAGTTATAGTGGGAAAAAAATCTTTATAAATAGGATTTGAAATGGATAACCTTAGTCTGAACAATACCTACATGAACATTAGTGTATTTGTGCCGAAACAAAGGGAAAGAAGTAGCATGCATACTAAATATAGCATATAAGCAATATTGCACCCTTACAATAATAAGTTATTATACTCTTATAATAATAAAATTAGCATTTGTAGAATAGCTCATTTTCCAGGAACTATGCCAGCCCTTCAGTTACTTATCTAGTTTTACTACATTTATTGGCAAATATTCAGTACTAATCTCTGTTACGCATGAGAGAGATAAAAATAAATAATACAGGATAATTTCCCCTCCACCTCTATTTTCAGTCTATTTTTTTTTTCTGTTCTGGAAACACAAATGATGTCTTTTTTTCCTGGCTAAATATTATCTAGTTAACATAACAATGATTCTGGTCTATTAAAGGTGTTACTAACAGTCCTACAGGCCTTCCCTAACTAATTTTGAAAGAAATGGGAGATAAGAGTGAAAATGTTGGTAAAGTCAGAGTTTTGAATTTTAACTCTCTCCTTTCTCAATAAATGAGCTACTCAGTTTTAAGCTAGAACTTGCTCTATCAAGGATAAAATAACAAGAAGAGAGCCATGAACAATAAATACCTAAGATTTGTTGAGAATGTATCAAATCCACAGAATGCCTTACTTTACATAATTTAATCAAGCTGGAAAAGACCTAAAGAAATGTCTAATTTAACCTTTCCTTTTCTTTTTTCACAATTATTTTGTGACTAGGAATCTGCCATTCTGGAATTCAAAAAGTTTGTTTAGATTATTCAGGCTTCTAGTTCCCAGAGAGTTGATCTTGCCATTATTTATTATTCTCCTGCCATTTGATCAATTTTTGAAAGTCCCTAATGCACCTTAGCAAAGAAATAGGAGTCAGAAAAATACTGTAAAAATGAAATATTTCTAATGTTTTTAAATTATAAAGTTTCCATATTTTGAAATATATTTATGGTGAAAATAAGGGTGTCATGAGTAAACCATCACTTTCTTATAAAAATTATTGGCAAAATTGATGTATTTTTATTTTCAAATGGATTTGTTTATTGGTATGCAGAAATTATTAAATTATTCCTAACATATTTGGCCTATCTATATTTTAAAATTCATTTCTTTTAAACTAGAGTTCATTTTGTATCATTTCATATCCATGAGAATTAAAATTTATAAATAATAATACTTGAACAAACCCAAATATCTCAGAACTTACTTAAAATTCTTCTATTATTGAATTCTATTAATATCTTCATGTATATATGTTTTCACAAAGTTTGAAATATTTCCTTGCTATCTATTATGAACTGTAAGAGTATAGATTGAAAGCTATGAATCATTGAGGGTTGTGGGCTTATATACCATTTCCAAATCACTTTTCATGGTATTTACCATCTGCTATAAGTAAATCCCCATATTTGATTATTTTATTTTCAAAATAGAAGGTCCTTAATAATATGTATAATGGAGCTGGTACTTGTTAGAAAAGCACACATTCTAATAATGTTGAGAACGTAAGAGTTAGAACAATAAGACCTGGATCTTTGTTACTTTTAAATCAGATTCGTTATGGAAATCCTTAATAGCTTTGACAGCTATTTGTTTAATTATTGGCCACAGTCTGAATTATTTTTATTTATTTATTTATTTAGTTGAACCTCTGAGTGAGAGTGAAGGAAGGAGGACGGGAGAGAGAGAGAGAGAGAGAGGGAAACTTACATTCTCTGGTTCACTCCCCAAATGCTTACAACAGCCAGGGTGGGCCTGACCAAAGTCAAGAGCTGCAAGTTCCATTGGGGTATCCCAGGCACATGGCAGGAACCCACATACTTTGGCCATCATCTGTTCCTTCCCAAGGAAATATTAACAGAAGCTGGACTCCATTCAGCTGATGTGGAATGTAGGCTTCCCAAGCAGTGGTTTAACTCACTGCACCACAATGCCCTCCCCCATTGTCTTGTTTCTGAACTGATAAATTTTGCAAGCAATATTCATTTATCTCAAAATAATAATTAGTAAGTTTAATTTATTATTAAACATCCTATAGATTTGAATTAAAAATCAGATCACAAAGGATTAGTTTTTATAGAGATTAACTGTCAATATTTATTAAAATTAAAAATTGCATTTATCACCATTGAACCAATATTTCTACATCTAGCAATCTAGTCTCACAGAAACACACTGATAAGATTTATAAAAAGTATTGTAAATGACTGAGAATCACCTAAAATGCCCATGAGAAGATTAATGGAATAAATTATGATAATTGACAGGATGGATTCTCTGCTGCTCTCGGAGTATAGAATCTCTATATGTCCCATAGAGGGCGGTCTCCAGAATAACCATGTGTCAGAATAAGGAACGTGTTGTGTGAGCAAAGTGAAGTCCCAGTCTTTACCGTAAGCAATATTTTTAGAAAAAAAAAATTATATCCACATACATATATCATGTTGTACATTGTTTGAATAATTCAAGTTTGAAATCATCTACCTATTTCATTTAGAAACAAATAGGAAAGGGGACACCACTGTGGCATAGTGGGTTAAGCTGCCACCTGCAGCACCAGCATCCCATATAGGTGCTGGTTCAAGTCCTGGCTGCTCCACTTCCAATCCAGCTCACTGCTGATGTGCCTGGGAATGCAGTGGAGGACCACCCTCCATGTTGGAGACCTGGATGAAGCTCCTGGCTTTTGGCTTCAGCTTGGCCTAGCCGTAGCCATTGCAGCCACCTGGGGAGTGAACAAGAGACGGAAGACCTCACTCTCTGTCTCTCTTTCTTTCCCTCTAACTCCGCCTTTCAAATAAATAAGATAAAATTTTTAGAAAAAGAAATGAAATAAAGAGAGAACTAGGACAGATGTTTAGCTTAGTTAAGAAGCACACATCCCACATCGGGGTACTTCCTTTCAATTCCCAGCTCTGGCTGTTCGACTTCATCTTCCCACCAAGGAAGACCCTGGGAGGCAGCAGTGGTATTTCAAGTGAGTGAATTCCCAACTCTCTCACGGGAGACCTAAATTAAGATCACGACTCCTGGATTCACCCTTCGCCCAGCTCCAGCTGTTTTAGCTATTTGGAGAGTCATTCACTGAGTGAGAGCTCTCTGTCTTTGTTTAAAAATAAAAATAAATAGCTGAATGGTACTGTATGCATAAAATGTGGTGACTTACCAGCCTCCTGTTAAATTATGTCTAGTAGTTCCACATAAGAAAAGCATATTTTAATTGCTTCATTTGAATTCTCAAAATAATTCTCAAAATAATTATTTCGGATATAAACCTAGTAGCTACAAAATTTAAAAAACAAATGTTATTCTTAGGCCCAAAAGTTGCTGAAAACAAATTATATCTAGACTAACAAAATAACTATTCTGTTTTCTCTCACTGTTGAGATGAATTAGTAATACAATAGTGTTAATTTATTTCTGTTTTACTGGATACTATATACAGTCTTTAAGAAACTCATTGCAAAAAAAAATAAACAAACAAACAAACTCACTGGGGCCGGCGTCGTGGCTCACTTGGTTAATCCTCCGCCTGCGGTGCCGGCATCCCATATGGGCACCGGCTTCTAGTCCCAGTTGGGGCGCCGGATACTAGCCCCGGTTGCTCCTCTTCCAGTCCAGCTCTCTGTTGTGGCCCAGGAGGGCAGTGGAGGATGGCCCAAGTGTTTGGGAAGAAGCACCTGGGTCCTGGCTTCGGATCGGTGCTGCGTCGGCCATAGCAGCCATTTGGGGAGCGAACCAATGGAAGGAAGATCTTTCTTTCTGTCTCTCTCTCTCACTGTCTATAACTCTACCTCTCAAAAAAAAAAAAAAAAAAAAAAAAAAAAAAAAAAAAAAAAGAAAGAAAAGAAACAAATTGCAAGGTCATTTGTAGAAAGAACAAGTGAATTTCCTTATGGTTTAAATGAACAACTACTTAAAAAACTCAAAATCTATTCTAAGTTACACTTCGAAGAGGCACTGTAGTGACAAATTATAATTCATTGTAAAAGATTCACACTTTGTTGAGTGGTTTTAAGTTAGAACGATTTCATTCTAGGAAGCAAGGTAGTTTGCTATAAAATCACTTATTGAATTTACTAACAAACCAGAACAAAAGTATATAAAACCTAATAAAAATCTCTGTTAGATTTTATTTATGTATTTATGTAGTCAACAAATAACTGATTTTGAAATATATTATAAAATAAATAATATCATTCATAGCTATATAAAACTTATTGTCAACACAGTCAACCCACCCAGAAAGACAATATTACACTTAAGTGTTCAATGATGCTTTTATTGCTCTGTCAGTTACAGAAGTTGTATATACTTATATCTGTCACATCAGGTTTATTAAACCAATCAGGTAGTACAAAAAGAAACAGCCTAATATTTAAAAAGTGTATCAGGACTAAAAGGTATTCCTTTGTCAGTAGAAAAATATTTTTAAGTAGAACAAGAATCCTACTTAGAAAAATTATAAAATGCAGCAACAGAAATATATTTTGTTTTGTCAATAGATGCTTAAATAAATATAAAAATAAATTTTTAATGAATTAAAATATCTTCTACATACTAATGAAGGATCATTCATTATTACAAGTAAGAAGAAAAATATAATAGATATTTCATTTAGAATATGTTAAAATTATTTTGTGTGTCTACTATTTCAAACTCAACTCTATAAAATATGTTTTTCTTATAAACATATAATGGAAAGAGAAATTCAATAATTAACCATAAAATTGGCTAAAAAGATAATATCGTGTTGCTTTAAATCAGTAATTCTGTGAAGTACAAATAAGATTAAAAATGAATATAACACTATGGGGAGGAAGGCAAAAAAAATTAATGTAACATCAAAAAACCTCGTAGTATCATAGAGACTCAGTGTTCCTCTAAATTTTTTTAAAGCAGAATTACTTTTAATGTTTTAAGTCTGCAAAAATGGGTATTTGGATATTTATGTACAAATACACAAGTATCAATTACCACAAATAAAGATACAAATACAAAATTTCAATTCCTTAAAATGTAGGTATTCAATTTAAAAATTGAGTAAGGGGTACAGAAGTTGATAGGAGGGAGTTTAGTTAACCAGACAGATGATAAAGTAATATGTTAAGAATCCTTTATGGAAGGGGAATTGGATAAGAACATAAATGAGTATAACCTAAGCCAGAATATAAATGATGAAATAAACAAGAAATACATCTGAAATATTTGTGAGCTTACACATAAGAGATTACAATTGGTTGAATATAACAAAAATGTTCCATAAAAGTGATAGCACATTACAAAGGCTGGGAAAATGGATAGGACTCCAGAAGGTAGCAGATGGAGAGAAAAACAGGCATTCTGTGGGGAAGAATGCACTAGTTATTGCCTGTGAGAATCTAAGTCTTTTGATAAAAATAGAGTTGTCAGCTTTGGTTTACTTCTAGCTGCACACAGCAATTTCATAGTTAACCTCTCAGGTTACTGAAAAATTTTGAAAAATCCATAAGTACTGTATTTTAAGGTTTCTTATAAGTAATGAAAAACACTAAACTTTCTATCAAGTCCTATAATTACAACTTAAATTTTCTCTTAAATTAATAATGAATATCTTAGTATTCACAAATAAGAACATGGTATTTTAGTTTTTCTGTTTTCATTAATATATTAAAAATAGCTCTAAATTGGAGACTCACTATGGAAATTGATGAATGATTATGTACTATATTGATTAGAAGCACAAATACCTGTGTATAATTAAAGATCAAATAGAAATCCTAAAATGAATTTAAAAACCAATAGTTTTCCTCTCTACCAAGGGTTTTAAACATTATTTCCTATAAAATTTAGAATTGGCTTTTGGATTGCATCATTGTCTTTACCTCTATAAAAGCAGAATTGATTTATACAATCAAATTCTCTCTCACGTTCTTTCTTTACAACCTCTTTTGAACTCAGTAAAGTTACATAAGAATATAAGCAATGTATCTTTTTTCATGATTTTTCTCATTTAGGGTAATCCAAAGAGATTATTTTCACTTTAGGAAAGCAACATTTACAATTGTTTTATCACTTATGACAATCTTTTGCATTTAATCCCTCCTAGTAAACAGTGAACTTGTCAACAGCTCACCACATTGTTTCATAATTTAATGGCCTATTAGGCAGGTAAACTTTCATTTCACAAGTGATTATTATTCAAGTCCATTTGTGTGTGTATATATATCCCATGTTGCACTGTACTTATTGTTTATCACTGTATCTTTTATCGAATGGAAATTTCTACATTTCCTACCAGCCAACTTCAAAAATGGCCTACAAATATCTTAGTGCAAAAAATGACAACACAGATGCTATACAGTCTACATACCTTCCCAAATATGAGTGAAAAAATTAGGAGAGGGAAAAATACAAGGATATATGAAGAAAATTTAAGAAAGACAAAGAAAACAGTTAATGAAGTTGAAAAGTTGAAAACATAAAATTTTAAAAATGAAAAAGTAAAACTGAATCAAAACCTACAATACACTATATGTAAAAATAAATGAAAAGAAACATGAATTTCAGTATTATTCACATATTAAAACTAAGTCAAATATTTTAGTTACATATGCACTGGCTCAGGAAAGAAGATGTCAGCTACAGAAAAAACTAACTGCATCAGTAGTCAGTTCACATAATAAAATGATAAAAACTATTTTCAGTATGATTTTACCATGTGTTCACTGACAGGCAGGAAGGAAAGGAAGAAACAAGGGAAGGGAAAAGAGGAATGGAGGAGGGAAAATAGAAAGACAGCCAGGCAGGCAGAGAAAAAAGAAAAAAAGGAGGGAGAAAGCAAATTCATAACCATTCATTCATAATCAAAACCAAGTATAGTTTGGCATATGACAGTGTTCAAGATGGAAACTAAATAATCCACTAAGTTTCTTAGGTTTTTGGTAGCACTCTGGAGATATTGTAGATCCTTTAAAAGCTTTTTAGATGAAGTGCTAAGAAAACAAAAAGAATTGTAATGTAAAATAAGCTTTCTCCATATGGGATTTTGTACATTCAGAAACAAAATGCTAACAATTATGCATATAGAACTCTATTTTACCCACACAAAGGAGTAAAATTTCATTACTATAATGTGTGTAGATAGGGTATAAACAAACAAAACTATGACTGGTTTCCTCTGTAACCCACATCATACTTCATTCAAGAATGAGCCTGCAGCGAAACTGGTCTGATCAAAGGATCTGCATTGCTAGATAATAAAAGTTCATGCATATCTCCTAATAATTGTATTCTTCTTTAGAAAATTCACTGTGTGTGTGCAGCACTTGGCCTTGCCTCATCTGTTCCCTCCACTGTGTCTAATACACTGCCAGTCGTTATTCGTGTCTCCAGAGCAACTTGTCACTTAAACCTAAAAGGTAAAGGGCTCAAGAAGTGACAGACTTAGTAAGTTACACAGACTAAATATTAAAAGAACAAAGATTTAGATTAATATAGTTACAACATAGTAGCTGCCATTTTCTTTTACAAATTTCAATGGCAATGCAGAAAAAAAGATGTTTCAGTATGTTTTAATTTTACTTCTGTCATGTTTGAAGTTTCAGTATTTTGACTATCCACTATTAAGAATTGTTAGCTTATATAAATCATTTTTCATTGAAGCTGTGATAAATTATCTATGATTCTCAATTATTTCTGTGTTCTATACCTACAGGCTCATTCTGCTACTTTTCTGATAGTTCATTCTTGAAATTCTTAAGGTAATACTTAAGGTCATACTGGAAATCTTATAACCAAAAAAAAAAATGGAGTTCACTAGTTTTTACTAACTACCGAATACTTTAACATGATTCACAATTTTCAGAAAGTAGTATTTCAAATAAAGTTTCCTATTAAATTACGCAAACACAGACAACATTCAAGCAGATCGGAAAAGCCCATTTAAATTATGTTGACAACAACACCAGGTCTCCTGCAGTGTTCTCAGAGTCCTGACTGTGGTTAGAGCTGATACCAGTGTCTGAGTCTGTGTCATTGGTGTAAGTGTTAAATACTCTTTGAGTGAAGGGAGGAACCGCCCCGTCGCCGTTGGGAGCTTCTGATTCCTTCCCTCTGTTTTCCTTTAGCTGACATCCATCCTTGTTGCTAATGTGAATCGAATCGAGCTCCTTGGCCAGCAGTTCATACTCTTTTGCTTTCATCTGAAGCAATGAGTCACTATATTTAATCTCTTTCTGGATACCACTCAGATGAGAGTGGATTTTCAAACCAGCTCTCATGCTCTTCTCCAAATCACACTTCACGCTTTCCAAATTGGAGCTTTCCAGTTCACTCGCAGTTGCCCCTTCTGCATCTTCACCCGCGTCAACGCAAACGCTTCTCACCTCCTTTTCTATCTCGATGGAGAGCTTATCAATGAGCATCCTGTAATATCTCAGCCGCTCTTCCAGCTGTACCACTCCGTCACTTTCACTCAGGTCCTCCAGAAACTGGTTTTCCCCGCACTGCAAGTCTAGCTTCTGCTCCACTTCACTGAAACTGGGCATTAAATATGCATTCTGAACATAGTTTTCTCCATCGTTTTCTACCCGATCTAGGTGAAACCTAGCCTCACACTTCTCAATTTCCAGATCCAGCTCTTTCATTCTTCGGACTTGCTGATGAATGGTATGGTCTTGGGAAATAATCAGATGAACGAGCGTCTCCATGTTATCTCGATCATGCGACACTGTATCCTGTTTAATTTTAGCCAGTTTCCGGAACGTTTTTCTGACGATTCTCTTTTGTTTATCTGGTGGCAATGTCTTCATGTAATGGGCTGGGCTGAGCTCCCACAGTTTTTCTGTGTTTTGCACTAATTTGGCCTCCGCTGTCCGCCACAAGGGAACTGGAAGAAAGGCGTCTGCTTTCACCAAGACAAACTGCATGTTGGGCTGCTCGTCTCCCCAAGCCTTCCAAAGCTTCAGGATTCGAGTCAGTGGAGGAAGCACCCGTTCTGAGCCCCTCCACTTCTCCAGGATGCAGTAGTCGCTGGGGCTCCCCAGAAGAAATCGTTTTTCTCCAAACGTTGTCTGGTGTTCCTCGAGCAGGGCCTGGATGACATCAGCGGAGGTGGTGCGTTTCGTTAAGCCGCAGACAATCTTCTCCTCTTGGCAAACCCAAACCACAATTTCCCTCTCTTCGGAATCCATGTCTTTAGTGGGAGACCTGGAACAACAACAACAAAAAGACACACACGCAAAACACACATTATATGTCAAGCATCGCTACTGTAAACTTACAAGGTAGTGTTTCATTACTATCCTTTTTGAAAGTCTAGATTTAACCGTAAAGGGAGCTGCATTTTCAGGTTGGAGCGACATTCAAAAAAAAAAAAAAAAAAAAAAAAAAAAGAAAGAAAGAAAAATCCGGAAGAAAGGATTCTGATTATTTTTACCACTTGAAATGGTAAGTGCTGAGGAGACAATTATATCTACTCCCACTGCACATTGTGCAATGCATACATGTATAAAAACTTCACAACTGGTACCCCATAAATAGGTACAATTTTTACGTGCCAGTTAGTTTTTTTATTTATCAAAAATCAGAAGATTTAATGAAAGAACAGTTTAAACTATAGAGAATACCTTAATTCCCTTTTTATTTCCTATGTAGAGTTCAAATCATCAGCAAGGTAATGATACTTTCGCTTTTCTTCAGAAGTTAGTTACAATATAAACACAGTTAGAGCTGCTCCAGTTAAGACACCAATCAAGAGGGAAATGAATAGCAGGAGATGGAGTAAGACTCTTCTTTTGCAGCCTTAAGCCTGGAGGAGGACCACGAAAGCATAAGTAGCAATGGTGGGACAGTTATTGGAGTCAAGGAGTCAAAAACTGTTCAGGGGGCCGATGCTGTGGCGTAGTAGGTTAAGCATCTGCCTGTGGTGCTAGCATCCCAAACGGGTGCTGGTTCGAATTCTGGCTGCTCCACTTCCAAATCAACTCCCTGCTGATGGCCTAGA
The DNA here is from genome assembly GCF_964237555.1 of Oryctolagus cuniculus. NCBI lineage: Eukaryota > Metazoa > Chordata > Mammalia > Lagomorpha > Leporidae > Oryctolagus > Oryctolagus cuniculus. The sequence continues at coordinate 88,575,867 of NC_091442.1, forward strand.
AAAGCAGCAGAGGATGGCCCAAGTGCTTGGGCCCCTGTGCCCACGTGGAAGACCTAGAAAAAGGTCCTGGCTTTGGATCAGCCCAGTTCCAGCCATTGAGGTCATTTGGGGAATGAACCAGCAGATGGAAGACCTCTCTCTCTCTCTCTCTCTCTCTCCCCCTCCCTCTCTTCCTCTCCTCTTCCTCTCTCCCTCTCTACCTCTCTCCCTTTCCCTCTCCCTCTCTTTTTCTATAACTCTGCCTCTAAAGTAAATAAATAAATCTTTTTTTAAAAGTTTTTAAGTTTTTTAAGTTTTTAAAGTTCAATATTAGAAATAGCGACCATTTCATTCAACACATGTTTATCGCATGCCAGTTGTGTGCCAAACCTATCTGAAGAGACTAAGGGTACAAATGCAAGAATGCAGACAGGATTATATGACCAATTTAAGATAGTTGTGAATGCAATGAGAAAAATAAACTGAGTGAAGGGAGAGAAGATGATTTGAAAGAAGGGGAAGTCTATTTAGAATACTTACAAGTCACTTTCCTTATGAGGAAAATGTATAAATTATCAAAAGATCATCAGAGACTAAGTACAGGTTCAGCCACTGTCTGCAGTACTGGCATCCCATATAGGCACTGGTTCAAGTCCCATCTGTTCCACTTCCCATCCAGCTCCCTATTGATGTGCCCAGAAGGGGAGTGAAGGATCGTCCAAGTGTTTGGGTCCCTGCATCCACATGGGAGACTCAAATGAAACCCTTGGCTCCTGGCTTTGGCCTGGCCTGTCCCTGGTCATTGTGGCCATTTGGGGAGTGAACCAGTGGATGGAAGGTCTCTTTCTTCTCTCTCTCTCTCTCTGTATTTCCTACTCTCACTGTAACTCTGAATTTCAAATAAAAATTTTTTTTTATAAAAGGAACTTTTATGGCAGTGGAACCGTAGGATATCAATAGAACATTGAACTGGTCAGAAAAAACTTCTCTCACTACAAGCCATGGAGAAAAGTGGGCAAGAATGTGTGGCCGTCTATGTCTTTTAAAATTAATATTAATCTTCTTCTTGAACTAATGCAGTTACAAAGGGTTTAGGAATGGACTAAGTGACACCTTTTGCTGACAAAACTGTCATGTCCTCAAAAGCCCTTACTGTTGTCTGTTTGCAGTAGTCCCTATGTCCTATCTGAGAAACTATCTAATCTAATATCTTATCTGATTGAGAATCACCAGTTCTGGGTCTATAGCTGAGGAGGACACACAACCTATAAATTCTTCAGGCCTAGAGTTGTGAGGAAGACTGAGAAAAAAGGAGCAGAGAATTCTTTTGAATACCAGAATAGTAATGGTATCAATGACAATACTTCTCCAATAGTTTCATGATCCCCACTTGACCTGGGATTATTCTTGATTTGGAGAGCTCAAATTTTGTCTATTGTGGTCTTTTATTGAACTTTGCTCATTTTCATCACATGTGGATAAGTAGTACTAATATACCTTATACACAATGAGGAAAAAAGCTATTAATTCCATGTTACACCTGAGAAAATTAATACCTTTATTACTAAACTCACAGTCTGGCTACAAACTTCTTCACTTTAAAAAAAAAAATTCTTTTCTAAATGCCCTTGTATTTTCTTGGGTCAACTAGTTCTAAATACTCAAGGGAAATTCAAAACCATCATTCAAACAAAATAATTTTCAAAACTTTTACCACTGGACTGAACATACTTAAAAGTAATGACCAATAAATCTTCCACAACTAGTATGTGCTTTGTCATATCTATAGTCTACTTTACAGAAGGCTTAGGATGTTGAAGAAAACTGTACTTATTTTATAATATGGTTCCAAGCAAGTTTCTTTTTATTTATTCAAAAAAATTTGCTGAGCATCTCCTCTATAGCTGGCACTCTCATGAGAAGTGTGAATGATGCAAAGACACACACGACTTACATGCAGCATCTCTGGTTTGTTGAGGGAACTAGTGCTAGGGCTGGAAAGAGAACATTTGAGTTAGTGTCAGTGTTAATGCTAAGATCCTTATTACAGCGTGGTGCCCAAAGGCTGCACTGACTTAAACAATCTTCAGCATATTTTCATAAGGTAAAATAAACACTTAAATCAGAAATATAGGAAGGAGACAAAAATATTCAGAATGAAACCGATCTAGAAATCTTAAATAACCATAACTTTATGGAAATAATTGTCTCCCTGCAAACCTCATACAAATAAAGAATTTAACACCAAAATTGGAATAAGCTAAAATGTTCCTTTCCCAACTTTTGTAGCTTTACTATCCAATAGATGTGATATCCACAAACACATACACAACAAAAGGTTAAAAATACAAACTCATCCCAGATAACTTGATTTGTTACATAATACAGTATAGCTAACTTTTCTATCTAATGGATTCCAATCCAGTGGTTGAGACACAAAACCTGCTACTCTAATGCCAGACTGTCATTATGACATATAAATATACATACACACTGCAAACTTAAAAATGTAGTTTGTTGTGATTTGCTTAGCTTTTGTGTGTGTTTGTTGGAGGTGAATAGATAAACATTTTACAATTCTTAAACTGCCCAGATAACATATAGTCATATAAAAATTGAAAACTCACTTATCTTTACTTTTTTAATTTATAAAAATCTCATATTCTAAAATTGTTGGTTTATATCCCAGTGTTTTACTTCCATGTATAAACAATCTCACTGTTAATGTGATAGTTCCTATTTTCAATCCACTGAAGATGCTTCTCTTTTACACATTTTTTGATAATTACTAATATTATCACCATTCTACAGATGACAAAACTGAGACAAGAGAGAGGGAAAGCAATTTGCTTACAGTCACAAAGCTAGAGAGTGTTTTTTCAACTGTGCCTTTAGATGTTAACCCACAACTAATTCTTGAAAGTAAGCTGTAATATTAAAGGAGCAGGGCCACAAAAATTGAAAGCATATGGTGAGGTTAATATGTATGGCGGTTCCAAGAATGGGCTCTCTGGACACTCTGGGATGGAGGTAACCAAAGGTAAACATCCTGATAGGAGGCTGAATAGAAATTTGTTTGCAAGTTTAAGATAGTTTTTCTTCTTCTTCTTCTTCTTCTTCTTCTTCTTCTTCTTCTTCTTCTTCTTTTTTGTTTTGACAGGCGGAATTAGTGAGAGAGAGAGAGACAGAGAGAAAGGTCTTCCTTCCGTTGGTTCACCCCCCAAATGGCCGCTACAGCCAGCCCGTTGCACCGATCCGAAACCAAGAGCCAGGTGCTTCCTTCTGGTCTCCCATGTGGGTGCAGGGCCCAAGGACTTGGGCCATCCTCCACTGCCCTCCCGAAACACAGCAGATAGCTGGACTGGAAGAGGAGCAACTGGAACAGAATCCGGCCCCCGACCAGGACTAGAATCCGGGCTACTGGCGCCACAGGTGGAGGATTAGCCTAGTGAGCCGGGGTGCCAGCCAAGTGTAAGCTAGTTTTAAAATAACTGGAGATTATCTGGATTATAGGATTCAAAATGTGTTACTTTTATGTTGTATTTAAGACTAAAAGCATTCACTCAAAAATTATAGTTACAGTATCAGAGTAAAGTAATACCACATACATTTCATTCATTCCGCTTTAAGACTGGAATTTTATTCTAATTTGGTAACTGTTCACTCCTTCAATTGGCAAGCAGATATGAAATATTGTAAACCGGAATTTAGTTGCATCATGGCTTCAATGTATCAGACTTAGCATTCCTAATATCTTATTACCCATTAAGTTCCTTGAATAAATTATATGATCAGAAAGATTTCAGTTACCTACATCACCATTTATAGCAAAGCAATTTACCAGATGGCCACATGAAGCAGGCAGAAACAATGATGGATGAAAATTTATAATACTGCCTTACATAGTACTAAGTAGGTAATCTTACATTTTGGTTCTCATTAAAATATACAAGAACTAATAAAAGTTAAAGAATTTTACAGTGGAACACACATTGAAAACTTGAATAAGATTATAGTATTGCTTTGACTTGACTTAAAGCTCTTTGTCTATTTCAAGAATATCATGTAATAAAAGAGGAAAAATGCTCAATATTTAAACTATAATTCCCACCAGTACAAAACTCTTTTTCCCAGGTATCTGTTCTGCATATTAGGGACTGGAAACTGAACTAAAAGTAATTTGAAACATCAATAGAAAACATTCAAGAGATTTTATGGCACAGTCTAAATATATTTACCACAGCTATAACTATGTAATAAATACTGACATTCCACATGCATATTCTATAGTTATATGAGCTTTAATACTTTATTAAATTTAGTAATGTTAAATATTATCTTAAGTTCTTCCATATATGCTTTTTTGTTGCTTAAAAATGGGAATTTTTAAATTGACTCTACTGTCAATCAGGATCTTAAATTATTTTTCCACTGATACTTTATTTTAACATCATAAAAATTATGAATTAAAATGGTTGGTTTATAATTTAAAATAGAACATAATCCATCAAATATCCCTTCAACAATCTTCCACTAAGAAACTACAATGCACACAGCATCAGAGAATAAATTAACAACTAAAATCTTGAAGTCTTAAGATTAACGTACCAATTATGTTTTCTGTGTCAAAGTTAAGATCCAACAAAATATACATCTACAAAACAGGGATTAAGTTTGAAGGCAGACAACATGAACATAAATGGATAATATTTGGCCATTTTTATTCAGTTGTCCGAGGAAAAGAGCCATTGTAGTTGGCATGCAGGAGAATCAAAGACCAGCATTTCTTCCTGTATAAAGAAGACAAACTTCAGCTGAAATGTGATATATGAAATTTAGAGGGGTAAATGTTCAAATTGAGCCTTCTTTCAAAACAATAAAAAATCATTAAAATGTCATATTATTTACAATAATTACATTGTAAGTTATGCTTCTAAAACCCAGTATTGTACTGGAAAATTAGGATGCAAGCCACAGATATTTATGGAAAATGTTTGGAACTCAACGTATTTTTCCCTAGAAACTTGCAATAATTCCTTATTTCCAAGGCCAGGCTGGAAAACGCAGTAAATACTAACACAGTCTAATTACCATGCATCAGAGTGATTTAAGTGAAATGCTTTTATTGCTTAAGTCTGTAGAACAAGACTTCACGCTTGGAAAGCAGAGTTAGTTCCAAGCTACTGGTGGCATCTGTGCCAGGGGATTGTGAAGGCCTCCTCCTGTTGCAGAATAAAGAACTATAAAGCTTTGGAGTCCTCTCTGAGTCCTAGCCAAGGGCCCAAAGACAATTCTCTATCCTTTTTACTACAATTGCTTTTTCTTTAAACAGCAAATTTTAGGCTTATCTTCTACTAGGGATGATTATGCTTTTCAGAAGACATTTGACAGCATGAGAATACCTGTTTTGGTTTTCGCATCAGGTCTGCAGGTGCATTCGTATCTAGTAGAGTAGAAGACAGGATCACAAACATCCCACAATGTACTGAACAGCCCCTCACTGCAAAGGACTGTCTGGCCTAAAATGCCAAGGGTGATGCAACTGAAGAACTGTGCTCTAGATTTAAAACAAAATATACCTGCCTCACAGCCTGACCTTCACCCCTTTCTTACATCTTTTAGTGACCCTTACAGTAACATGTATAAAAGCAAAGATAGGGAACAAGGAAGACTTTACATCTCCATGCTACTTGGCATTCTGTCCAATGAGATATAAGTGGAACTTTTTTTTTTTGCTGTTTCTTTCATCCTACACTCAATGGCTGTGCTTGGTTTTACTAATCCCGACCACCTGGATCTCCCTCTGCTAGTTCCAGAACTGATTCTTAGCAATATTATGGTTTGCATTTAGATGCTGTGAAAGCACAAATTATTTAGAATAGGGTAAAATTTAGTGCAAAAAGCATCTTCCATTGATAGTCTGGTAGATCATCCTTTGTAATGCAGAAACAATATTTGGACATCTGGCTACTAAATATGGGGAGTGGGCTAGGGGGTGTAAAGAAGATATTTGGATGATATGGTGTGCTAGGAATGAATTCAGAGAGCAGTGAGCGCCAGGACAATGGAGGGACTGGGAGTCAGCAAGTAGGCTATCGCTATCATTCCTCTCTCACTCCTGCCTTGAAGTGGATCCTGCCCTGGAACTAGTGGACAATCTGAGATTAAAATTAGGAAGAGAGGTGTTTAGGCTCCCAAAGTTCAGCACAGCTGGAATGTAAGACAATATCTGTAATCTGTACAGGGTGAAGAAGCAATCCCCAGAGACACCGTGGGAAATGACAGAGAAAAATATCTCTGCATTCACTTAGCTCAGGGAAGTTGTAGGTGTGGAAGAAAGGCCTACATAAATCAGAGACAATCTTTAAAACTACCTTAGCAAAAAGCTACACTGAATATGACAGTATCTTATTTTTTTGTTAAGAATACATTCTGGAATCTGACACTATGAATAACACCACTGCACTAGAATTGGCAGCAATAAACTAAATTAAAAAATGGCCATTTGTGGTTTCTGATTTCTGAGCATAAAGATTACTAATAGTGTACATTTTATCAACCTTTAGCTAAAACAGGCATAGTATCATAGAATGCCATTCTCAAAAACCCTAACCATTTGTAGAAAGTTAGATGGAATAAGAGTCTAAAGACATTTAATTTAAAATTAGTATATATCAAGGCCAGCGCCACAGCTCACTAGGCTAATCCTCTGCCTTGTGGCGCTGGCACACCGGGTTCTAGTCCCGGTCGGGGCGCCGGATTCTGTCCTGGTTGCCCCTCTTCCAGGCCAGCTATCTGCTGTGGCCAGGGAGTGCAGTGGAGGATGGCCCAAGTACTTGGGCCCTGCACCCCATGGGAGACCAGGAGAAGCACCTGGCTCCTGCCATCGGATCAGCGCGGTGCGCTGGCCACAGCGCGCTGGCCGCGGCGGCCATTGGAGGGTGAACCAACAGCAAAGGAAGACCTTTCTCTCTGTCTCTCTCTCTCTCACTGTCCACTCTGCCTGTCAAAAAAAAAATTAAAATAAAATTAAAAAAATTAGTATATCAATTTAGACCTCGCCTATCAGAAAGAATCCTCGAACTTGAGGCTTAACATGACTATTGTGAACTTGGTAGTTGAGGAACCGGTATTTAACAAAATAGCAAAATAGCAGGAGTAAAGAACAAAGAAGGATGTGTGAAAGAATACCCTGGGATAAAAAAAAAAAAAATAGTGCTGGTGCTGTGGGGCAGTGAGTTAAGGTACCAATGTTACTCCTTTATCCCGTATTGGAACATGGATTTGAGTTCCAGCTGCTCCATTTCTGATCCAGCTCCCTGATAAGACACCCGGGAAAGCAGCAAAAGACTGCCCAAGTACATGGGCACCTGCCAAACACAAGGCGATATGGATGGAGTTCCAGGCTCCTAGCTTTGGCCTGGCCCAGCCCTAGCTGTTGCAGTCATTAGGGGAGTGAGCCAGCAGATGGAAGACCTCTTTTCTCTGTGTGTCGCTATCTATTTTTGTAATTCTTTCAAATAAATAAAAAACATTTTTAAGAAGACTACACTGGGTCATAATAGCTTACATTTATTGTGCACTGAGTGTGTGCCAGCCATTGTACTGACTGCTTAATTTTCATCACAACCTTATCAAGTAAGTTCTATTTCAAGCCCATTTACCAATTATAAAATTGAAGCACAAGACATGAGGTATTTGTTTAATGCTAGCCTCAGTTAATAAGGATGGAAAAATAAATTTGAATAAATGGTTTAGAATTGAGTTGAACAACTGATGAACTCTCTATCAAGTCTAATATGATAATCAACCAAATTTTCTGAGAATGAGATATGAAATGAGTCAGAGATATGAAACCACTAAGAAAAAAAAATTTTGTCATTATAAGAAAACAGAATATTTACCACTTACTTCAATATGTTATTAATACATAAAAGATCATCTGTCAACTCAATATTCAATGAGTGACTTTCTTGGCTATCAGGGGCTTATCCTGCACAGACTCCTATTTTTTTTTTTTTTTTTGACAGGCAGAGTGGACAGTGAGAAAGACAGAGAGAAAGGTCTTCCTTTTTGCCGTTGGTTCACCCTCCAATGGCCGCCACGGCTGGCACGCTGTGGCCGGCGCACCCCGCTGATCCGATGGCAGGAGCCAGGTACTTATCCTGGTCTCCCATGGGGTGCAGGGCCCAAGCACTTGGGCCATCCTCCACTGCACTCCCTGGCCACAGCAGATAGCTGGCCTGGAAGAGGGGCAACCGGGACAGAATCCGGCGCCCCGACCGGGACTAGAACCCGCTGTGCCGGCGCCGCAAGGCGGAGGATTAGCCTAGTGAGCCGCAGCGCTGGCCCAACTCCTATTTTTTTTAACCTGCGTAAGAAGTAACTATAAAATTATTTTACAGTTTATCTGGTGGATCTATGGATAAAATACCGAATTGTCCATTCTATTCAGTTTTCTTTTTTTTTCTTTTTTTTTTTTTAAAGCCACATTTTCTTATTTTTTTTTTCTTTCTTTTTTTTTTTTTAACTTTTATTTAATGAATATAAGTTTCCAAAGTACGAATAATGGGTTACTATGGCTTCCCCCCCATACCGTCCCTCCCACCCACAACCCTCCCCTTTCCCACTCCCTCTCCCCTTCCATTCAGATCAAGATTCATTTTCGATTATCTTAATATACAGAAGATCAGCTTAGTATACATTAAGTAAGGATTTCAACAGTTTGCTCCCACACAGAAACATAAAGTGAAAAATAATGGATGATTTTTTTTTAATGATGATGAAATCAGATCAGACCTATTGTCATGTTTAATCCCAGTGAGAGTCAAGTTGGGAGTTGATAGTTTCTTTTCTTTTCTTTTTTTTTTTTCAGAGGATCAGTTTAGTATGCATTAAGTAAAGATTTCAACAGTTTGCACACCCATAGAAACACAAAGTGAAATATATTGTTTGAGTACTCGTTATAGCATTAAATCTCAATGCACAGCACATTAAGGACAGAGATCCTACATGAGGAGTAAGTGCACAGTGACTCCTGTTGTTGACTTTACCAATTGACACTCCTGTCTATGGCATCAGCAATCCCCCTATGCTCCAGTCATGAGTTTCCAAGGCTATGGAAGCCCCTTGAGTTCTCCGACTCTTATCTTGTTTAGACAAGGTCATAGTCAAAGTGGAGGTTCTCTCCTCCCTTCAGAGAAAGGTACCTCCTTCTTTGAAGACCTGTTCTTTCCACTGAGATCTCACTCACAGAGATCTTTTGCCAGAGTGTCTTGGCTTTCCATGCCTGAAATACTCTCATGGGCTTTTCAGCCAGATCCGAATGCCTTTAGGGCTGATTCTGAGGCCAGAGTGCTATTCAGTTTTCTTAAAAAGATTATTTACTTATTTTTGAAGCAGAGTTATTCCATCCACTGGTTCACTCTCCAGTTGGCCACAACAGCCCAGGCTGGACCAGGCTGAAGCCAGAAGCCAGCAGCCAGTTGCTTCATCACAGTGGTCCACATCAGTGACAGGGTTCCAAGGACTTGGGCCCTCTTCCACTGCTTTCTCCAGCACATTAAGAGAGAACTGGATTGGAAGTGGAGCGGCTGGCACTTGACGTGGTGATCATTTGGGATGCTGGTGTCACAGGTGGTGGCTTAATCTGCTGAGCCACAGTGCTGGCCCCTAGATTTTAAAATATATTTCAGAGCCAGCACTGTGGCTTAGTGGGTAAAGCCACCACCTACAGTGCCAGCATCCCATATGGGCAGAGATTTGAGACCTGGCTGCTCCTGCACCCATGTAGGAGATCTGGAAGAAGCTCCTGGCTCCTAGCTTTGGATCAGCCCAGCTCCACCAATTGCAACCAGCTGAGGAATGAACCAGCGGATGGAAGACCTCTCTCTCTCTCTCTCTCTCTCTCTTCCTCTCCTTCTCTCTCTGTGTAACACTGACTTTCAAATACAAATAAAATAAAATATATTTTCAAAATGGGAGTAACACTTCGAAGAAGTAAAGTTTTCTCATTTCTATTATATTGTGAAACATATATATATACGTATATATATGTATGTATGTCTATATATATGTAGTAAAGTTGAAGGAATCAGATATGTTAAGTTACTGGCTTTTTCACTTACTAAACAATTTTTTAACTATTTTAATCATTCTTGATTATATTATAACACATCAGGAAAATCAGCAAAATACAAATTTCAAATAAGAAAATTTCAAATGTCTATTCATCTCAGAACCTAGAAACTGTTAATATCTATTTCCTTATAGTCTTTTTTCTATAAATGTTTATTTTACATATAATGTTAATATTAATAATAATAACATTTAATAAATACTTACTACGTGCCATGTCCTGTAATTTGTACTTTACATGTGTTAGTTCATTTAATCATCACCCTGAGAGAGAACAATCCAACATGGGAAGCGAGATACACAGCAGACTCATAGAATGGCAGATGTCCTAAACAGCACTCCGGCCTCAGAATCAGCCCTTAAGGCATGCGGATCCAGCTGAAAAGCCCATGAGAGTATTTCAGACATGGAAAATCAAGACACTCTGACAAAAAAAAAATGACCTAAATGAAAGATCTCTGCAAGTGAGATCCCAGTGGAAAGAACGGGTCATCAAAGAAGGAGGTACCTTTCTCTGAAGGGAGGAGAGAACCTCCACTTTGAATATGACCTTGTCTAAATATGATCAGAGTCAGTGAACTCAAGAGGCTTCCATAGCCTTGGCAACTCATGACAAGAGCCTAGGGTGATTACTGATGCCATAAACAAGAGTGTCAATTTGTTAAGTCAACAACAGGAGTCACTGTGCACTTAGTCCTCATGTAGGATCTCTGTCCTTAATGTGCTGTACATTGTGATTTAATGCTATAACTAGTACTCAAACAGTATTTTTCACTTTGTGTTTCTACGTGGGTGCAAACTGTTGAAACTTTTACTTAATATATGCTAAACTGATCTTCTGTATATAAAGAGAATTGAAAATGAATCTTGATGTGAATGGAAGGGGAGGGGGAGCGGGAAAGGGAAGGGTTGCGGGTGGGAGGGAAGTTATGGGGGGGGGAGCCACTGTACTCCATTAGCTGTACTTTGGAAATTTATATTCATTAGATAAAAGTTAAAAAAAATCATCACCCTGAACCAATAAGGGATTTTCATCAATGATAATCAATTTATAACTGAGTAAATAAATGAATAGAACACTTTACACATACTAAATTTTATTTAAAATTATTCATTAATTTTTCCCAATGATCTTACCTACACTTTAAAGCACCATATTCTGTTGTATAGACTGTCATTTTAAAATTTATTTTAAATTTACAGTTTTATAATTCAAAAGACAGATAGATAGAGAGAAGCAGAGACAGTGATGGTTCACTCTCCTATGGCCTACAATAAGTGGGGCTGGATAAGGCCAAATTCAAGAGCCTAGAATTCAATAAGAGCATCTCAGTTGAGTGGCAATACCCAAGTACTTGAACATCATCTGCTGCCTCCCAAGGTGTGCATTAGTAGGAGGTCAGATGGGAGGTGGAGGAGCCAAGACTGGAGCCAGGTATTCCAGTGTGGGAAACAGTCATTCTGAGGTATGACTTCACCACTGCGCTGAACGCCCATCCTGATTATCTTTTGTTTAAAGATTCCTTAAAGGGAGTTACTTAAAATCATGTCACTTAAAAAAGTTCAGGAAAATTTACATTATTCTATTTTTCCATGAAATTTCTGGAGACCCCTCATATACCTAAGCTAGATGTTTTCATCTAAATAACACCCAACTCACAAAGTTATAGTTAAACAATATATGACCACAGATATGAAGTTCTTTTTGATAGAATTTAGTAACTGCTAGTTCCCTTTATACTTTAGCAAGAAAGAAGACAGCAATGTGTTTATACAATGACACCAAGTTCATGTTTGTAAATGTCAGTATATTGTCTAGATATTCAGCAAACAGAGCCAAATGTCAGCACTAATTTTGGAAACTTAACAATGGAAAGCAATAAATGATTCAGTTAATTTTCTAGTTTTATTTGAATGCATCAACTCTGCAACAAGTAGGTGATGGGTCAATATTTGGATAGTCAAACATATTTGGCGAATATTTATCTAGTACAGGGTAGGCAGTAAATGGACCTTCGACTACATCCAGCTCACTGTCTATTTTTGTATGATCACACACTAAGAACATTTTTTATATTTTTAAATGTTTTAAATGTAGTAAGAATTATTTTATGGCTCATGAAAATTATATGATTCAAATTTCAACATCCATAGTTTTATCGAAGACAGCTCTGCTCATTTTTTACATATTACACCAGGCTGTTTTCACCCTGCAATGGCAAAGGTGATTTACTGAGGGAGGGAGACTTGTATAGCTCACAAACTCCATACACTTACTACCTGATCATTTGCAAAAAAATTGCCGGCCAGCGCCACAGCTCACTAGGCTAATCCTCCGCCTTGCGGTGCCGGCACACCAGGTTCTAGTCCCAGTCGGGGCACCGGATTCTGTCCCGGTTGCCCCTCTTCCAGGCCAGCTCTCTGCTGTGGCCCGGGAGTGCAGTGGAGGATGGCCCAAGTGCTTGGGCCCTGCACCCCATGGGAGACCTGGAGGAAGCTCCTGGCTCCTGGCTTCGGATCGGCGCAGCTCCGGCTGCTGCAGCCATCTGGGGAGTAAACCATCGGATGGAAGACATCTTTCTCTGTCTCTACCTCTGTCTGTAACTGTCTTTCAAATAAATAAAATAAATCTTAAAAAAAGAAAAAAAAATTATGGATAGGCATTTGACACAGCAGTTGACACGCCTGTTAAAATGACTGCATCCCATATCAGAGTGTTGGGGTTTGAGTTCTGGGTGAACTCCTGACTGCAATTCCCTGCCAACGGACACATCCTGAGAAGTAACAGGTGAAGGTTCAAGGGGTTGGGGCTCTACCACTCACAGGGAGAACTGGATTGAGTTCTTGGCTTCCAGATTTGACCTGGCCCTAGCTTTTGTATTCGAGGAATAAACCAAGGGAAAGTAGATTCTCTCTCTCATTCTCTCTCTCTTAAATAAAATGAATAAATAACAATTTCTCTCTTAAATAAAATGAATAAATAACAATTTCAAAATCCCAAAGTTTTTAAAGAATGTGTGATATATTAATATATGTTGAAACAATCTGGGAGACAGTTGCAAGTGTTCTTGAAGATTTAGAGCGTTGTTCAATTTGTTCTTAGTAAGTTCTAAAACATGGGATGTCCCTGCCTGTTGATTTTTGAAAGCTATGCTGATTGGCGCTGTGCAGAAGTTTAAGCTGCCACATGTGATGTCAGCCACCATCCCATATCAGAGCGACAGTCTGACAAGTACTGGTGGCTCTGCTTCCATTCCTGCTAATGTCCCTGGTATGACATCAGAACAAGGCCCCTGTAATCCATGTGGGAGATCAGGATGAAATTCCTGGTTCCTGGCTTTGGCCTGACCCGGCTGTTGCCGGTTTTCCTTTTTCTTTCTCTCTTCTCACCACCTCTCCATTTCCCTCCTCTTTCTTATACCTCCCTCTTCCTCTCCCTCTCTACACCCCTCTCTGTAATTCTTGCCTTTCAAATAAATAAAAATCAACAAATCTTTTTTAAAATGTGCACACCCATACATACATAAAAAATAAAGTTTAACTAACTTCCCCGGCTATGCACCAAGGCAGCGCATGCATGTTGGGGCTACCTTTACCTTTTTCTAGACATTGTACCAAAACATCCACTTTCATACTTTAATTTGTACCATTCCTTCAAATAAAGAAATTTGGTACGCAAAAAAACAAAGTTTAAGTAAAATTAAAATTAATGAAGCTGGTAAATGATATTGATGCTCTGCTCCATAAAATTTTACTATAGCCAATTTTACCTAGTGCGTGGGAAATGTCTTCAGTGGTAATAGTTTTTGATTCATAGCACTGCATTCCTAGGAAGAGATAAACACAGATCCTTCAACCATAAATAATACAGATTTTTTTTAGGTCACTAAGAAAATTCAAATCACTATTTTGACAGATGAAGAATGAAAAGACTTCTGTAAAAACTTTCCTCCAAATACAAGCTACTAGCATTTTTCATAAAATAGTTTGAACATAGGAATTCTTCAAAAGATTATTCTTTGAAAATCTAGGGTAGTCAAAAATTAACAAACACAGAATCCTGAAAATGAAAAGTTGGTGTGTTTCATCCTCTACCGATGCCAGTTTAATTTTCTAGGCAGTAATGGCATAAACCAGTCATGCAGGATAAGCAAAAGCCCAGACATTCCATAACTGCAGGGAAGCTGTGGTACATAATTCCCATAAACAGAGCAAAGGGAAGGGAATGTGTAAAGAATGTGCATTGGAGACCACTTGGGGTTAAGTAAACTAAGCTCTTAGCTCAGATTCCGGAAATTGATTATAATCCAAATGTAAATATTTAACATGTAGTATTAACCAGATGAAATGCTGAGAAAATATCTAATCTCATTGGAAATTCTAGCATTTACTTCCCAGTGTTACCTGTGCCTGGCAAGTACCTTGGGTAGCCTTACTGATTTGTATTTTGTAGAGAAATATTTCGTAACAAAGCAGAAGGCCACTTATTAAAAGGACAGCTACCTAGCCTCAATACTTTATTTAATGACACTGTAGTTATTTCAATACTATTAGCATCAGTTTTCCTTTGGAAGACAAATCCATAAATGATTTTGCCTACTTAGTGATGATTGTATGTTTTTAGCTTGTCCCTCTAAATGTACCTGAGATATGTTGCCATATTTGAATGGCACTAAAATATGTGAGAATTTAAATTTTCAAGTAATATAGCTGAAAGTACCAGATAACTCCTTTATCCCCAATTTTTATTTATTGAACAAACTCTATAGTTGAGTACAACAAAATGTGACTTTAAATGAGAAGCTTCATATAAAATGATCTACTCTTCAAATTGATCATGAACAAATTACCTAGAAGCAATAATACCTGGTAGAAATGACAGCACATTGGGGCCTATTAATACATTAAGGCAAAGGAAAAATACTTGAAAGCATTATCAGTGAGAAAAAATAACAGTCATGTAATCAAAAGTAGCTCTTGTCCACTTTTCTCCTTGAGGTTTTGAACTCTTTAATATACTCTGAATTGCACTGCCTGTAACTCCTCTAGGTCTTTGTTTCACAAATTATCCCTTCTCAAACTGCTTATCTTTGATCTTTCCCTCTGGCCCTTTCCACTGTGTGTGCATTATTGTAATGGCTTGCATGTTACCATACATTCCTGTCCTTCACAAACTCAAACTACAGTCCTAATCACTCCCTAGTGCACCTCTTTCCAGGAACTCTTCAACCCACCAGGAAGTGACATTTGCTGCAGCTAACCCTCAATGACTGATTTCTTCTGTGGTTATCGGGAATCTCCTAACTGACTTGACCTGACCTTCTGTAATGGAATGCATGTGACCTCTGCCTCCCTGTCTTGTAACTCTTAGCCTTGACCTCCATGAAGCTGTTCTTGTGCAATTCTTGTTACTTCTATCTTTACTTCCTAGCTTCTCCTGCCCAGTTGCCACGCAGACCTTCCTTCTTCCCTTTTTTTTAACAGAGGAAGTTGTCATACAGGATAAGATTCCCAAGGTGATAAAGTCTTTGTAGTTCCATAAAAACAAAGAGTCTATTTCCTCACCACTGGAACAGACCTCGGGACGTGCTGTAATGGATGGAAGATTACAAAAACCACGTTGTGGAAGTTCTGGAGCCCAGGCTCAGGAAGCCTTGTGGTCTGCTTCCTTTCTTTTGGGATGGTTTTTAGAGGCCTGAGATAAAGGATCACATGGAGAGAGAGCGCCCTGGCCATTGAAGCTGATGCACCTGATACAGCTCTCACCCAGCCAGCTGCTTATGAGACAGCCCAGGGGCAAGCAGCTGCAACAGACTTGCCAACCAGCAGAATCATCAACAAGAAGTGTTGTTTCAGTCCCTAATTTGGGGGAATGTTCTATTAAGCAAGTTACATCTGATACGGCTGGCATCCCCCAGGTTTCTATGAGTCATTTCTTATCTCACTAAACATATTCTTTTGAGCAGCTGTGACAATACCCACAACACTGTCCATCTATTGTATGATGATGTACGCAAATATAACTTTTTTGACCTTAAGCTCTACACTATTTCCAAATTCCTTTCTTTTATGTTTACATGGCATCTGAATTTGTATAACCCAAAGAGAGCTCAAATTTGACCCATTAAAACTGACATCTTCCTTTCATCTCATATCCTGAATTATTCCATTCTCCTGATTTCCCGTCTTACTGAATGTGATCACCATCCCTCATTCTGTCTCCCAAGCTTGAAAACTGTGTTTTCACACAACTGTTGTAAATATCCACCCTTCTGTTTAACTCTGTTATCACAGTAAGCTACTATATTATTATGAAATCTTGCACCTTCATATTTGTATCCCACAGTATTACCACACTGCCATTTTTTAAACTTCAAATCTAGTTTTGAACCTTCCTTGATTAAAGTCTTTAAATGATTCCCAAGTCCTTCATTTTAAATCACTCCCCGTCTTTTCCTCCCACCCTCCCTGTCTCTCTCCTTCTCCCTCCATTCTTCTAGAATTCCTTCCATGATCTCACCCCTCCAACTCAGAAGGCAGCATTCTTAAATGCATACTTCACACTAGTCATTCCTAACTTCTTTTTGATCTGTGACAGATCTAATAAGAAAACAACCTGCTGTCACATAAATCACCAAATGTATCTACTACGCTTATATTTTGATTCATGGTTTTCTATAATCTGTTTCCTTGTTCTGAATCACCATTGCCCCCTACCCCATTCTCCATCTGACTCTTATTCTGCTTCAAGTATTCTTTCCCTTAGGAAAATTCCCTGACTTTCTTAAATAATCCCCTCCACAACCTGGATGGAAATAGATGCCCATTCTTGATGCTTTTGCAGAACCCAGAGTACGCCTAGTAACACTCTTTCTACCTTGTGTAATGCTTGCTTTCTTGTTGGGTTTCTAGTTGGATCTGGGCTAGAACTTTTACCTCTGAAATTTAAAGGTAGGTATTAAAAATTTCCTTTTGGGAGAATGATAGGGAGGGGTTATGAGAGGTAAGTTAAATGAATTTCTCAGCCAGTAATCAAGATCAGGGGTCTGAAAATTATGGTCTGGTGGCTATAACTATCCCATCACCTGTTTCTGTAAATACAAATTTCTAGAAAACAGGCCCATTTCATTATCTATTATCTATGACTGTTTTCTTACTACATTGACAGAGTTGTTGAGATAGTTCCATTGTGGCTGGGAAAATCTAATCTATGTGACCTGTTTTAAAATATTTATTTACTTATTTATTTGAAAGAGAGAGAGAGAGAGAGAAAGAGAGAATCTTCTATCCACTGATTTGCTCCCCAAATCGCTGCAACATCCAGGACTAGACCATGCAGAAGCTAGAAGCCAGGAGCAGGAATTCCATCCTTATCTCCCACATGGATGGCAGGGGCCCAAGTACTTGAGGCATTTCCTGATGCTTTTTCAGGCACATGAGCAGGAAGCTAGATTGAAAGTAGAGTAGCTGGGACTCAAATTGTACTCTGACATGGGATGCTGGAGTTACAAGCAGCAGCATAACTCACTGTGTAACAATTCCAGCTCCTACTATTTGGCCTTTTACAAAAAATTATTGACCATTCCACTGTTAAATTTTTATTTATTTTCATTTTGTTTGAAAGACAGAGATACAGACACAGAGAAACTGAAACACGGAGACAGACAGATAAATCTTCCATCTTCTGGTTCACTTGTCAAATACTCACAGTAGCCAGGGCTGGACCAGGCCAAAGCCATGAGCCTGGAATGCCATTCGTGTCTCGCATGTGGGTGGCAGGGACCTAAGTACTCAAATCTTCTTTCTAGGATGTGCACAGAAACAGTGAAGCCAGGACATTCATTGCTAAATTTGAACTATAAAATTTATCTGATCCGAAAATTAGACTTTATTTATTTCAGTAGTAAAACATTCTTTCAACTTCAGTATCTATGCAAGTATTCTGTGCAAGATTCTCTAGATTAAAAGTGACTGTGAAAATATCATGATTTTTATACAGAAGAAATTTACAGTCTAGTGGAAGTAATGGGCATGTTTGGGAGGAATTTCAAAGTTTAGGAGTAAGTGATCCTTAAAAGGATAGCTGCTTTGTGAGGCCCAAATGGAATTAACACAGGATGAGTCAGCGCGAAGGCTGTGAGTGGGAAACCAGTGTGTTTTGCCATCAAAGCGCCACTCCAGGTGCACTGTGCTCCCTATTAATCAGCCCCATATGGACGTCAGGAGGGGTGAGAGTAGGCTGGATAAAAGGCTGCTTTCACAGTCCTGTCTCAGGTGCAGTATAGCCAACCACCAGGTGTTTGGAGGTGGAATATTTGAAAACATTGAAATGACACCTTAAAGTTGTCTCCTTATCTTGTTCTTTCCCCCAAATTATCTTGCCATTCTTTTGGTTCTTTATGATGACAAGCATGGGTTCCCAGTTACTAATCGCCAAAATTGCAATGACATTGATTCTTTTTTCCATGTAAATACTATCCAGACCCATTGAATTTTTATTTCCTATAATTTCTGTCTCCATGGTGAGTATATCTTGCTTCTCTCTGTATGTAAGAGACTCCTCTAACTCTCTCCCACCTGTCCCATTCCTATTCCTTCTCAACTCTCCCCAATATTTTCTCTATATTTCTCTCTGGGTGATCTTTATGGTACACAATAATCAAGTCATTTTCTGGCTCACAGCTCTTTCATTGGCCCCTACCATAAAACAAAGAAGGTGGCAGTATGTGTTTGGCCTTCTACCAACTATAGTGATATTATCACATTAAACACTTTGCCTTTCTTCCTGTTTCTTCTTTCTTTAACTAAAGTGTTCTGTCCATCTTAAAATAGTCAAATCTTACCTCTCATTTAGGTTCCAACCCAGCTGCTGTTCTTGAAACCCACAGAGGGATACTACTCTCTCCTTATCTCTTAAATCACACTTTATCCCTTAACTCTAGTCATGAGCCCAAGGCACTACTATCCTGCTAACCATCTCCCATGGATGTTTAATAGGCATATGAAACTTAATAAGGCCAAGGCAGAATCATTACTTTCCCCTAAAAGCTAATCCGGTACGAATATCTCTGTGTCAGGAGCTGGTGCCTCCACCCACAGTTGCTCCAGCCAGAAACTTCAGAGACTTCCTTCATTATTCCTTTTCCTCCCCAACCATTACAAATCTCTTAAGGTCTACTTCCTCTCTCTCCTCCTCTGCTATCATGATGTTAGTCACCATCCTTTGTTTATACTATTGAAATGATTTCTCAACTGGATTCCTTGCTTCCATTCTTCATCCTATCACAGTTACCTCCTCATATGGCAGCCAATTTGATCTTTTGAAAAACGTAAATAAGGGACAAGCATTTATCATAGCAGCTAAGATGCCCCCATTCCATATCAGAATGCCTGCATTCAATTCCTTGCTCCAGTCTTGAATCCATTTTCCTGCTAATGGACACCCTGGGAAGTAGCAGGTGATAGTTCAAGTACTTTGGTCCTTACCACCCACACGGGAGACCCAGACTGAGTCCTGGGATCCAGGCTTCAGGCTGGCCTAACTCTAGCTATTGTAGGTATTTGGGGAGTGAACCTGCAGCTACAAGAGACCTCTCTGTCTCTTTCTGTCTCACTCCTTTTCAAATGAATAAAAGTAGACAAAAAATTTAAGACAATTTAAAACCATAAATATGATAACTCTCCTGATTAATACCTGTCAATAGAGTTCCTTTACATTTAAATGCAATCAACAAGCATCTCAAGTCCACAGATACCCAAATAACCATATCCCTATCTCGGTTCTCAGGTACATCCTGTACTAATGGACTCCTTTTGCACTGCTTTTCCTTCCTTTCTTCCACAAGTCCAAGCCCAATTCCACCTCAGTGACTTTACACTTTCTATCCCATCTGTCTTCTTTAAGAGCTTTACAAGCTCTGATTGCTTTTGTTCATTCAAATCTTTATTCAAAAGCCTCTTCTTTACAGACCACTTTACAGGCTTCAATTCAGCCTTCTGGTTTCTTTCTTTATAGCAAAAACTGTATCTGAAATTTGTAATTCACTAACACTGTACCATATACTTAATGAGAGTACAAACTTGGACTCTCATTCTTACTACTTTATCTCTAGCACCTGGAATAGCATGTGGCACACATTACACACTAAATAAGTATTTATGGTTGAAAATGTGGATTTTTATTAGAACTCTTTAAAATGTCTTTAATGTTATTTATCTGTGTCTTCTGTGTATGTTGGTCAGCAAGATCCTTAAAAATACGATCCATATCTGACGTTAATCCTTCATAATGTGCAAAAATTTAATATCTGGGGATGTTTTTTAAATCATCAAGCAACCATCACTTTGAATTAAAATGTGAACAAGCTGATGAATGCCTTTTCTTTCTATCTTTTTAAAGTATTTATGTTACTTGAAAGGCAGAGAGACAGAGAAAGGGAAAGACAGAAAGACAGAGAGATCTCCCATCTACTGATTCATTCCCTAACCGCCTTCACTGGGAGGTGCTGGGCTGGGTCATAACCGGAAGTAGGGCCCTCAATGTGTGTCTCCCGCATGGGTGGTGGGGACTCAACCTGCTGTGTCCCAGGATGTACATTAGCCGGGGGCCGAAAGCACAAGTGGGGCCCAGACTTGAACTCAGCACTCTGAAATGACATGCAGGTGACCCAAGTGGTGCATACTTCTTGACGGAAGCCCTGTTGGACATCTTCCTTTGAAATGCTAAAATAAATTTAAGAATCAGTGCTATGTAAAGTGGCACATGCAAAGCATGTAAGGCATTACATTGCATAAGCTACCATTTCACTTAATCCTCTAAATTGCGATTATAATAATTTCTTCTGATTAAAAGTAGAAACACTAAAAGTGATGAATATTTTAAGAAAAGTAACATTTTCATATCTCATGACTATTGTTAATAATTATAGGAAAAAGAATCCTTGAGTTTAACTACTACAGTAGACCAGACAGTCAAGAAACAAAGGCAAATATTTTGTGGTCTGCTCCTATAAGTTGCCTGGGTTCCTGCACTACTCATCAAGATGAAGCCTCAAAGGTCCACCATAGGGGTCAGTACTGCGGCATAGCTGTAAAACCACTACCTGCAGTGCTGGCATCCCAAACAGGCACCGGTTTGAGTCCCGGCTGTTCCGCTTCTGATACAGCTCTCTCTTATGGCCCGGGAAAGCAGTAAAGGATGGTCCAAGTGTTTGGACCCCTGCACCCACATGGGAGACCTGGAAGAAGCTCCAGGCTCCTGGCTTTGGATTAGCCCAGCTCCAGCCATTGCAGCTATTTGGGGAGTGAACTACCAGATGAAAGACCTCTCACTCTGTGTCTCTACCTCTCTAACTCTGCCTTTCAAATAAATAAATAAATAAATAAATAAATAAATAAATAAATCTTTTTGTAAAAAAAAAAAAAGTCCATTATAGCATCTTAGGTGCCTTTTCTAATTGTGATAAACTCATTCATATGAGAATGCAATTGTTTTATGTCTACCCGTGGAAATATCCATGGTTTTTCAATAGCATCTCTAAGAGCTGACAAGCAAATGTGAGCCCTTCTGCACAGAAATAAAAATAAGTACCCTCAGGCTCTGCTGTGGGACACTGTGGTCTCCTAAGAATAACATTCTTCCACTGGATGCTTTGTTCCCTTAGCTAGCCATCACTACAGAGAATTTCAGTGGGATTGCAAGTGATCAGAGTAAATAAGGAGCATTAGGTAACTAAGGTATTTGAAGTGGTTATGCAATATGCTAGTCACTGACTGAGAACAAGCATGCACTGTGGGGTACATCATTAGGCCACAGACAAAAATCTTCTATCAGTGAGACACCATAATTAGTGAGCAGGAAAATTTGCCCAAGTTGGGCCACTATCTGCATGAATGGAATTAAAATTTAAAAAACCTATAAAGAGGTAGAATAATTCAACTCCATAATCCAATAAACTGACCGAGTTAACAAGATTATTCGAATGAATGGTAGTCAGCTAGAGCTGAGCTTGAGTCTGACACATGTAAATACATCCATAAAATATTTCAAAATGTTTCCATTATACCTTCAGTTGTAAGTATTGCTTTCTACCAACCCAACCAGGATTAGGGATTCTTGCCAAACTGATGATAGTGCTGCTTGCTTCTGGACCCCTCTCTTTTGATTATCCTGAGTCAGTCCTTGCTTTGTGTGATTCAGCCCCCTCCTACATCTTTTTGTACATCTGATTGTGTTCCCTTCTCTTGTCCAAGCCTGTCACATGTGGGAGTTTAATAAATGCTACCTAATTATGATGATGGTCTTTTTATTTTCCTTCACCTCGGTTTACTCCTCTCTTACTTAGTCAGTCATCACAATTTATTGAGTAGCTACTCTAGAGAAATACCCTTCCACAACTCCCAGAGATTATACTCTCATTTTCTAAACTGTATTATAAATATTATGATTTTATTTACCCTGTCAAATACAGTTTCCCATGGAAGAATGGATTTTTTTTTTAAGTTCATGCATGAGTTATTTAACTATAATGCTGTTTTCTCCAATTAGGAGTTTAATCTCTAAAGAATGGGGTTGTGTCTTTGCATGCCTGGCACAGTAAAAATACCAAGTGTATCAGTCCTAGAGAGAGATAATTAAAATGCAGCTACATGTAACATGCATCGGTACAGCTAGACTTAGCAAATACTTTAGCAAATACTAGACTTTAGCAAATACTAAACATTCAACAACTATTGATATTGTTATTTGTAAACTAATCATATCTTTCTATAAATGAAAATTGCCAAGATACCATCTTTCTTTTGTTGAGGTTATATGACAATGCATAATGTTTTAGGTGAAATAAGATTACAAAATGCTCCCGTTTGCAATTTTGTCTTTTAAGTTAACTTGAAGAGGTAAATAAGCAGTATGATAAAATTGAATTCTACTCCGAAGAAAATATTTGAGAATCATAGAAGCTTAAAATCGAATGGAACTCTAGACATCTAATTCAAGCTCTCATTTTATAACAAAAAATAAAATTAAAATATTTTAATTACGTGTCCTTTTTTATCAAAATATAAAAAGACACATAAGGAAACATCCCTTAATTACACTGTGCTATGTACTGAAAAATCATTAATGGCTCAAAGAGGGTAGCAAAATCCATATATTTCATCAAGAGCTAAGTATAATTCTGTGCAACATGTAGATTCTTTTGTAGCTATGTTTAATAATTCATAATCTATCTCTTTATACATAGGGTGAGAGTGAGATCACTGGTAATCCAGAAATTCTAGTGAGTGAAGGTTAGGATTTCAATGCCTCCAAATTCCACCATAATTAGGTACTAAAAACTTGGGTATAATTTATAACATCTTGAATTCAACAGACCTGAATAGTGAGTGAATATTTATTTCTTAGGATTGTGACAAATCTTCTATATATAATTGATTTAACCCAAACACTTGATGGTTTAGGATCAACTCTATTTTAAAGGTGAGAAAGTTAAGTCTTCAATAGACAATCAGATTAATGGCTTGCAGAATGGATATGAGTTCTCTTTGCCACTTATTCACTGTTCTATGTCTTACTTGCCTCATATGTGAAATAGAGAAAATAACAGTTCCTTCTTCACAGCATTCTTTTTTACTATTACATTAGTTGATTCGTGTTAATCACTTAAAGCCTGCTAGGCTAAAGGAGGGCCATAAGAAATGGGAGCAGTGGTGTATTCATACTGACATTAGTGATGCCTAAGCATCAGGTCTCCCTCAGTTGCACGTCACTTCCCAAAGTCCCAGAATGACTTCAGCAATTTTTCTTTAATTCATATTTGCATAATCTTCTACTTAAAGAGCGTCCCCTTCCCCAATACTGTAAAGTGCAGATTTGCCCTTGTATATTATCATTGCAGTAAAGTCTATAAATATTTTCCCTGGGACACACAACTGGTAATATCACAGCTGAGATATGTGCTATGTCTACGTGACTAGACAGTAAGAACTCTTTATATTTTTAATTTACTTTCACTGTATTTGAAAAGAAGATTTTCCACTTGCTCCTTTCCTCCCCAATTTCTGGCAGCTGCAGGGCTGGGTCACACTGAAGCCAGGAGCCCAGAACTCAATCTGAGACTTTTAGGTGGGTGGCAGGGGCCCAAGTACTTGAGTCATCATGTCCTGCCTCTCAGAGTGCACATTAGCAAGAAGCTGGAACAGAAGCAGAAAAGGAGGGATTCGAACCAGGCCTTCAGGTATGGGGTGCGGGTGTCCCAAGGCGGGGGGGGGGGGGGGGGGGCGGGTCTTAACAGCTGCGAAAAATGCCTGCCCCTAGGGAGCCGGAAATCTTAAGCAAAATATTTTTCTGGCTATTTTGAGCACTTAGCTTTTGTCTTATAAACTCCAATTATCTGACACAAAGGGCATACATCCTCCTTTCATATGAGAAAACAGATATTTCTCTCTTATCTCAAAAGAAGGGGGAAATGCTCCATATTCAGCAATGGGGTCTATGGTAGCCAGCCCCAGTGAACAGTCAAATCTCACTCATGCACATACATGATTGCATTTCAGGTCTTTTAGGGGAGGTAAGAGCATTGCTGGAGAATGAGTAACGCTGCCTGTTTGTGAGATACGGCCCTTTACCACCAGAAAACAAGATGAGTCTGAGCAAGGGTGATGACAGCTCAGCCTTGGACTTACAGATTCATTTTTTTAAGTTACCACACACCCATCCAATAAAAATGTACTGATCCACTACTCCAATCCAGGTAATATATAGGGATCAGCTATGTTTTGACAGTGTGTTCAATTTCTTTATCCTATCAACAAACATTTATTGAACCCCTACTCATTGATTATTTAGAAAGGAATTGTACAGATAAGTTCTCTGTTTTCACCAGGCTCATATTCCATGAGACATGTTTATAGAAATCTTAAATCAGTTCATAGAAACAGAGGGTATTACAGCCTCCAGATATAAACCGTTGAGGGTAATTCTTCTTTGTAAGCCCACTTATATCCATTGATCTTTCTCACTCTTGAAGTATCTTGTTTAAGGTAAAGCATCTTTCCAAGGCTCTATTTCTTTCATACAAATAAGTTACTTTGTGATCACTTGGGTGATCATTTATGTTAGTAATTATTTTCACCTTTATCCAACAAATGTGCAAACTTTCTCTGAAAGGTGTAGTATTACAACAGGCTATACAGGAATAGAAACCATATATTTTAAAAAGTTGTAAACCATTAACTTTAAGGAAATTAAAGTTGTGTTTTTCCCGTGCTGTGCTTCGATATCTTTAAAAATTCCTTAAGCAAACAGACATCAAAGAACATCAGTACACACAAGTATGCTGAACTTCTATATATGTGGTACAGATACCATGAGGCCTCATTTTAGAAAAGTCATCTGTCAGGGTTTCCTTGTTAAAAACTGGAATTTTTATACACTTGGAAGAAATAAACACATACCCTACCTTCAACTTTCTTCCAATTTCAGATCTAAGATAAAAAAAGAGTAAGGCTACATTTTTGTGTCCATAGAATTATTTAGTGCTATCATCTGACCTTCTGAAAGTACATACCAATTAAGTAACATAAAATTTACTGAGTTATGCAGTCTGGCAATAAAATATCATCTAAATAAAACTGTTAACCAGCTTCAAACTTTTTAAAATGTTTTTCAAAAGAATTTATTTTAAGAACTATTCACCTTGTGTTATACATTGGGTTTTAACATCCATAATATCTTATTAGATTCAAGCAGATTTAAGATGACTTAGTTTTGTTTTGTTTTGTTTTCTGTTTTTTTTTTTTTTTTTTTTTGAGAATAATTCAAACTTTTTCCTAGAGCTCAATTTTGGCCAATGCTTTCTGTGATATTTTTGCCAGGGATAAAGTATTCCAGTCATTGTGCCCAGTGGGCTGTATTCTGTCAACTAAACTGCTTCTGTTACTGGGTATCATTAGGGGAAATCACTTTCAAGAACTCCTGAGAACTACGAAGATTTACATACTCAAATATCCAGCATTTCTAAATGCAATTTCAGAAGCATCTTAAATCTTTCTTTGAACAGTACACAACACATTATGCAATAATTTCCCACTTGCAGAACTGATAAATCACCATTCTTCTAATTATAGAGAAGAGATATTCTTGACAGCAACTTTTATCCTAACCACAAAACTTAATTCCTCCTTTTGAAGTCGCAGTCATTGCATGATTTATTTACAGCAGTAATATAACAATGTCTGATTTTATAAAAATGGCCACATATGCTATAATTCATCCAAAAGCAAATTTAATGCAAATTTTGTATATCAATTATAAAATAATAGACTATAATACTTACTTTTAATATATTCCTTGCTATCCATCACAAGTATATTTTTGAGACCTCTAATTTTAGGTTGATATGATGAGACTATCTCTATACCCTGTGATGGGGATTGCACATATATATGTAGTTACACGTATATGCATGTATAATGTAATGCATATATATTACATATATATATGAAAAGCCTGGAGATGATGAAGAGAGGTATAAAGTAGTACCTGAAAATAATTATAGAGGCCTTTTTAAGTGGATTAGATCTTTTATATTCATCAATTTCCTTCCACTTTACACACCACCATCATGAACAATCTGTATTTTTTATTTCTGACAAATATATGGGATACTACTTCCCTACAATAACTTCTGCTTCTAGCAATGTTTTGTGAAATTTCAATCGATTCTATATCCCCAATTTTATTAATTAAAACCCTAATGAATCATTTTTCATAACCAAGTGTTCCATAAAGTTTTATACTAATATTCCAGTTTAAAACAACTTTTACCTTGAAAATACAATTTAATATAAGGATAATTATTGTCACAAATCAAATCCATGTGAATACTTAAATAGGTTAACAATCTAAATCCAATTAGTAGATGTCTATATGACTATATAATAGATCAGTAATTCATTATTTACTTCTTTGGCTTTTAAGTAAGAAACAATGGCTGCTAATGACATTTACAACCTTGAAAGGTTTGTCAAAAAAGTATCTAGACTTTCCACATGTTTATTCTTCATTCTGGAGAAAAGAGTGATCAATGAGACATACATCACTCTTTGACATTCATTCATGGAATATTCGGTTATCCTGGAACCAAAGTAAATAATACATCACCTAAGAGCAAAAGCTACACTGCAATCTGTACTTTCACAGTTATAGGTTACTGCAATTAGAAAAACTTTTTAAATTAATTCTAACTACACACATAAACAATTTTTAGACTGACACTTTGTCTTTAATTTATATAAAAGTTGGAAATAAAAATCCTAAAGCATTTGCATGGCTAAATATAATGGCTTTGTGACCAGGTATTAGTCTCAAATTTTGTTTATTTCCTAGTTTTTCTTCTTAAAATACAAAAATATATAGAACAGTAGGATTTATTTGGGTCAATAGCCATACAATTATTTGACTATCTCCGTAAGTATTGGATTTTATCAAATATCAACCAATCCCATATAAAATACTCACAATTATATACCAGATGACATCACATGAGGAATAGAGAATACAATAACTACTATGTTTCTAGTATGAATAAAAATTGTAATTTTAGTTCACAAAATTAAATAAATAACTGTATTGCAGGCCCAGCACATGCCAGGCACTGTGCTGAGCATGGAAAGATAACAGTGTTTAACCGGGTATGGCCCCTCCCTCTCCAAGCTTTATAGCCTGTGTTTTCTCCAAGTTTCTACGCCTCCTATTTTGAAGCATCATTTGCATCCTGTTTGTCTCTAAAACTCTCAAATATACATTTGCTATGTGAACAATGAGAGAACTCTCTCATGAAGTTCAGTCTTGGATGAATAAATATCACTCCAAGAGTAAACAAGAATGAAAAAGCAGACACATGTAAACATGCAAGAAATTTACTAGGAAACCTTGCTCAAAATGTTATGATCTCAACTTGCCAAAACTCCTTTTAGCAATTCATCGACTTCCTGCTTATAACCATGCAATTAGACCTAAATAGTTCTGCCATTGTTTAAGTTACCTATCATAAGGTCTACCAATATATTACTCAGATCCTTTCTTTACCTTCCACAAGGAATATTGAAGAATTTATTGGCGCTTATCAAATGACTTTCTTAATTTCAATCACATTTTCTATAAAAGGATAGATCACTAGTCAGTTTAAGGGAAGATATCTGGTTTCTGTACATTGAAATAGGATTATTCAAACCATTATGGAACCTAGTAGACAAACTGGTAAACTAAATCATATAACTAATTTTCACTTGTAGTTTCACCAGTGAGATGGTAGAAAAACAAAAGGCTTCATAGATAGCAATTCAAAATGACTCCCAACAATACACTACTTCTATTTCAATAGACTGTAACTTACTCACTACCTAACTTATGGTACTCATTTTTTTTCTCTTATTCAACCACTGCTATGGTTTAATTTTTTTCTTAAGGATTAGAAAAATATAAATCTGTAAAGGGAAGCACCCAATTAGAATGGCTTAAGCACTTTCTCAACTGTTTACATCTTTGCCAAAGCACCTGCATTATTGATAAGACATCACTTTGGGAAGCACTATTCCATTTTTCAGAGTAATTGGGAATACTATGAAACTCTATTTTTAACTATTCTTTCAACTCCTTCATAATTTTCCACAGAAAATGTCATATTAAAAATGTTTGTAGACTCACCTCCTTGAATGAAAGTTAGTTTTCTGAATAGAGTAGATGGTGCAGTAGCAAAACTAAAGAAAGTGGGCAATGTACTTCCCCAAGTGAAACTCACAGGGGCTTGCAATGTTTTATTGGGCTGTATCTGGCACACTGTGGACGAATTCTTCTATTGGAACAAAAATCCCCAAATAGCTTCCACTACAAGGTAGTATGCCAGAAACACACTTGTTTTATAAAATCATGTGCTTTTCCAAAATACAAATGCCAACATAATGCTACAAAAGTAGTACTACAGAACAGCACTGAAAATACAGTCAGGATTTTTTGTTGGTGGGGGACACTTCCAGAAAAATACACATTTAAAACAAAAACCCAGTTCTGATAAACATCACACAATGTTTTTTACATACCCAAATTACTTTAACATACATAGTATGACTAAAATTTATAAATATCTATTTATGATAAAATATCAAGTTACTAGGAAATAAAATAAAGTTTTACAGTATTTACCATGGCTGTTTTTTCATAGAAACTTAACTAAATCATGATGCATATGGCATGAATGAAGTACAATTTTTGAAGTAGACATTTGTGCACACACTAAGGTATGGAAATTTAAAGTTGTATCCCTCTATATTGTCATGCCAACACTTTAAAATAATTATATCATTTCCTACCATGTAATTGTATCCTTTTAAATTTACACTAAGCAAATTATGACAAGTACAAACAGGCAAGATTGAGAGAAGATCAGTGGAAAAGCCCCTATATCAAAACAAACACATTCAAAAAAATAAAGCCCATGCCTAAAATTACCCTCACATTTTTTGGCATAAAAACATAACACTTGAAGTGCAAATAAAATATTTAATGGAACTAAGACACACACATAAGCTGAAGAAAATCTGTGTGTGTGTGTGTGTGTGGTGTGTGTGTGTGTGAGAGAGAGAGAGAGATAAGTATATTTATTTGTCTTATGGACCTTGCAGACTTGACATATCAAACTCAATCAGAGTGAACTAGCAGTAATGAGAATTAGGGAGGACAGCTGTTGGAATTCTCGTTTAGTGCCCAAAACTACCGTCGAAAGAATCAGTTCACATAAAGTTCTCTGCAAAGTATTTTCACTTGGGAACTTTCCACCTCCCAGTCTCAGGGGAACCAAAGCACGGTTTCCAGATTCTATCAGTACCTGCGTTTCTTTATTCCAATGAGTGCTTCTCAATTCTAGTTACATCTTTATCAAAGTGTCAAACCTTTCTACTGCATTCTAAAGTCTTGTCTGAAGCAACATGAAGCCTGTCATCCTATTTCCCTCAGATGCCCAGGGCAGCAAAAAGAGAAATCACTGGCCACGCTACTTATGGAAACAGGACTAGCCAAAGGTGGGGTGGAGGGCAAGAGTCGAAAACAATCATTCTTTATTGTCTTCTGTCCGATGCCATCATCAACACTGGGACAGTGTCATACTGGACCTAATGTCCCTAGGATTTTGTCCCTCCAAAGACCGGATTAAACACCCCCACACACACAAACACACACACACACACACACACACACACACACTCGACTTTACCTGTTTTTATGCCGAGTCTTTAGCAAGTTTTTTCCAAAGGGAGCCATGGTCTACCAGGCGAGTCAGCAACAGGTACAGAATCTCCAAGTGGCCAGGGCTGTGGGAGCTGGGTTTTTCTGGATTTCTGGGGCGAAGGAAGAAGGACTGGAGCTCCCTCCTCACCTCCTCAGATGTTCAGGGGTTTCAGCTCATTAGCAGCCGGCTGAGAGAGTTGCTGGAAGTTGTGCAACTGCTGCTTAACTTTGAACTGCGGGATTGTTGTGGCTGCTGCACCTTTGGAGACCTGCCCAGCTTCAGCCTCCAAGAAGGCGTTTGGAAGCAGGAAAAGAAAAAAAAAGAGAGAGAGAGAGGAAGGGAGGGGGGGACTCTATTGTGTTGAGTTATTTGCAGACTAGCTAAACTTTAAGAACTGCCAACCCCACAGGCATGGTAATACCCATGGAATGAGAATTTCACTCAATTTGGAAACACACCCCCCCCCCCCCCCCCCGCTTTCCACACCCAACCACACAAGGTGAACTCAACACACATAAAAGGATTGAAAAGAAATACCCCTCAACCTCCCAGCCAGCTCCAGTCTGGGAAAAGTAATCTGATCGTGGCAAAGCATGAGTGAGGGCCAAGAACACTTTGCCTTATCGACTCCACACAAAAATCCCCTGCCTTGGGTGCCCGAGCTTTCCGACTGGTTTAGGGAGGCGCGAAGCTGCAGCCCCCGGACCAAGTGAACTGAGAGACCACTGGAGATTGGAAGCCCCTGAGCTCAGGATTCTAAGAATGGCCTTCCACTCCCCTCCTCCACACTTCCAGGTTCATCTTCCAGAAGTGGAGGGGGCCAGAGGGTTCCGCGGCTGACGGATCACAGCAGCCCGCGCCAAGACCAGCGCCGGTTTGTGCCGGACTCTCTCCCGGCGGGACACCCCGACCCCTGCCTCCTCTGCTTCTTACAGGGCCCGGACGGTCCCCCGGAGTTTCGGACGGAAACTGATTGATTTGCTCCCGCCCCTCAAGTGTGGGAGTCCAGTGTGCGCTGGGGTCGAGGGGTGGGCGGGCTTCCCGGGAGGGCTCCGGGTGGAGGCGGCCCCGCGGGAAGCCCTGTCGAGGGCGGGAGGTTCTGGGACTGTTCCCAGGGCGCTGTTTCCTCTCAGGCATTCCCACCCCATACCCCGCCAGGCTTCTAGTGTGGCGCTCCTGCTGCGGTGGATGACGAGGGGGCGGGAAAGCAACCGAAAGGCTGCGGGCTGGCGGGGCGCTGGGCGCAGGCACAGAGCGTGAGGCTCACGCTCTGCGTGGGAACAGCCCACTAGTGTGACCTCGCAAGTGTGTGCACGCACTTAACGAACTGTTGTATCCGGGACGACTGCACTCAGAAGAATCATGTTCCTCTGTGTTTACTGTAGCCCTTCTCTATTCCTCCTCTGTGTGTTTTATATATTATTTTATGATGGATGTAAAGTCTGTCATTTTTGTCTTGATAATTTTATAAATTGTATATAATATCTCTATTTATTCTTCCAAATCTTTTTAAGTTGAAAGCCTTTTTTATAATTCTGGAAGACAGCGTAATTGGATGGGAGAGAGAGTGGGAGATGGGATGGTTGCGGGTGGGAGGGAGGTTATGGGGGAAAAAGCTGCTATAATCCAAAAGTTGTACTTTGGAAATTTATATTTATTAAATCAAAGTTGAAAAAAATACATGGCCTAAAATGGATTTGTTGTCAGTGGTAACAGAAAAATCTTTAAAACAGCAAAGTTAGTAATAGCATGTTTCATATTTATAAACATATATACCAAACTGTAAGAGTACACATATATGCTTTATGTACTATATATACAATATATGTACTTTAAGTGCAACATAAATTAACTAAACTTGTGAATATTTATGTTAGAGTTCTTGATTTTATTTTGCTAGCATATCACCAAAAAATAAGATTTAAAATATTATGGAAGTTTTCCCAGTTATTCTAACCTGTTCACTATAATCCCTTAAAGCTACGCTACTTACTTACTACAATGATCGAAATCAGTTTGCGAAAATTTTACATTTACAAATATCTCTGTTTCCCATAGTTTTGATTTTCTTAATAATACTACATATTTTTGTGTATTGCACTTTTCCATAAAAGAATTTAATGGAAAAAGAGGAAACAATATTATCTTTTTTACTAGCATAATCTTATGTTGAGTTTCAAGTTATCACAAATGAGTTTCATTTAGGATGTTATTACTCATATAAAATAACCTATTAATAGTTTTCATGTCAAGGTCTCTGATGTACAAGAATTAAATACAAAGAGGTTTGTCCACATTAAACATGTGCAGTTTTTATTTGTCAATTATACCTCAATAAAGCTGGAGAAAGACACAAATGGTTTAATGTTCCTCAGATATTGAAAACTGAAAGGAATAAAAAATGTGGGTGCTAAAACCTAAATGAAAATAATCAAAAGAACATATTTAAAAGAAAATCATAAAACTGTGTTTAAAAAGTCACCATCTCTAGTAACCAAGTGCTGTAAGGTGAAACTGAAAGGAGATTCTCTTTTGCATCTACAAATGGGCTGAATTTTAAGATGATGATGTTAAACTCGGACAGTATCATTGCCACAGTATATAACTCTACCTGAGCAGTACTCACTGACACGTGACCTTTAAGAACTGTGTCTGGGTATGTTCAGCAATAGCCTCCAAAATATTCAAATGCTTTTTGAAGTTTTTTCTCACAAGAACATTTC
This sequence comes from Oryctolagus cuniculus, assembly GCF_964237555.1. Taxonomy (NCBI): domain Eukaryota; kingdom Metazoa; phylum Chordata; class Mammalia; order Lagomorpha; family Leporidae; genus Oryctolagus; species Oryctolagus cuniculus. Next base: position 88,608,991 of record NC_091442.1, read on the forward strand.
TAAGGAAATACCCAGCTTCATAAAAAGGCTTATGCTTTATGCTAGTTGATACTGATTTTGAGAACTAAATGAGGAGCAAACGAAGTACAAAGACATTTTGTTAGTCTAAGCATTAACTATTTTCTTTATGGGGTGGAGGGTATTAAGAAATACTATCTCAATCTTGCAAATAAGGCAAATGAATGACCACATGCCCTTTGAATGATAAAATGGAACATTATCTGATAGTCTCTTTCAAAGACTACTCAAAAAATGCATTTTAAACTTATTTATTGGTTAGACGGAAACTCTAGAAGTGCACATTAGATTATAAAGAAAAATTGGATGTGTAGTGAATGATTTTTGTGCAGGGATAACACAAATGATATTTTAAATTTCATTTATTTATTTTTATTTTTTGAGAGGCAGAGCAAGAAGGAGGGAACAAAAGGAGAGAGGGGAGAACAAGAGCAAGAATGAGAGCATAAGCCAGAGCGTGTCTGTATTCCCATGAAAAAGTCTCTACTTTTTTACTTGTTGAACATTGTGGTTAGTGGTGTATTAAGCCTGTGGTTTTAAAGTGAGTTGAAAGTATGTTATTGCAAAATGTAAAGGAAAAACAAAAGGAAGGAAGGAGGGGGATTGATGGAGAGAGGGAGGGAAATATGGTTATCTTTTAGAACTATAGCTATGAAATACATGAAATCTGTTTCTTTATATTAATAAAGAGGAGTCTATACAAGCCACTCCAATATGGGATGCAGGTGTTCCAAGTCCATTGTGCCACAATGCCTACCAGTACAGATGGTTTTTGTCTAGTAGAAAACATAATCCAAGAAATTATAGTTTGTGTATTTGAAAGGCAGAGTTAGAGAGAGAGAGGAAGGGAGAGATGGAGGAGGAAGGAAAAGAGAGAGTGTGAGAGAGAGAGAAACATAGAGAGATATTCCATCCACTGGTTCACTCCCCAAATGGCCTCAATGGCTGGTGCTGGGCCTGTCTGAAGCCAGCAGCCAGGTGCTACTTCTGGGTCTCTCACATGGGTGCAGCAGCTCAAGGACTTGGACCACCTTCTGCTACTTTCCCAGGCATATTAACAGGGCTCTAAATCAGAAGTGGAGCAGCTGGGCGCTCATATTTGATTCTGGCGCCACAAATGGTCGTTTTGTGTGCTACACCATAGTGCCAACCCCAAGGTTATAGTTTTATTGCCTTGTAGGATGTCAACCAACTGTGTATCTAATTTAATTTTATCTCAGCTTGCAGTCTTCAAATCATTGCACATAACAGTCCTTCCTATCTTCTTTTGGATTAACGTTTCAATTCCATTGGCATTTTTAGGAATGAGTCATTCTTTGATTTTTGCCCATCATATATTGGTATAAAATTCATGAATTTTTTATATTTATACTTTAGAAAGCTATGAGAATGCATCAGCCCTTTTCTGAACCTATAGAAAGTTTTCATAGAAGATGATTACTTACCTATATAATTCTTTCTTTTCTTAAAGCATAATATGTGTAAAAATGGTCATTGATAGTAGATTCTCTTTCATATCTGAAAGAATAAAGCAATGGAAGAATAGAAAAGATCAAATTCCTTAAATATTTAGATCTCTAATGAAATCAAAATGGAAGATGGTGCATTATATTTGATAACAAGGAATGAACATTAATTTAATTAAATAACAATTACTCTTTGGTTGAGTTGACATAAAAAAGTAAAAATCATGTTAGAACATGTATTCTAATAGAAAAGGCTACTTTTGAAGGACATATAACCAAGAAAATAAAATAAATGTAGGATTTGGGGGGATAGTTCTTTTTTTTTTTTTTTTTTTTTTTTTTTTTTTTTTTGGACAGGCAGAGTTAGTGAGAGAGAGACAGACAGAAAGGTCTTCCTTTTTCCGTTGGTTCATTTTTGAAGCATAGACCCAACCTCTCCTCATGCTAAGAAGTCTTTTTTTTTGACTTTTTCTTTATTTTTTTTAGACTAAGCAGTCTTGATTGCCTTTCTGTCAACTACATTTCATAATTATTTGGGCTGATATTTACCATACACAGAATGGAGAGCAAATTCTTGGCAGAACCTATTAACTGTTTACACCAATGTTAATTATCATCCTCTACCAATACATGTGAAAACTCTTGGTTGCCAGGTCAAGGTGAGAGGGAGGAAAAGGGGAAATGTGAGGCAAAACCTACACAATAGAAAATATTTAGGTCGTACAAGTCAAAAGATTTGATCAGTATACAATATGAGGGCTATACTTAATACCGTACTCAGGATTTTTATTGAATACATTACAGCTGATGTTGCCACAGGTGGGGGAAAGTGGGTAACTAAAGGAGCAGATAGATATGTTCATTCAGGTATAGTAGGCATTTCACTCTCTATCTTGTAATATCATGTTATAGACCGTAAATACACATAATAAAATGTATTTACTAAAAATGGTATCTTCATTCCCAGGGTTAAGCATTTTTAACCTCTTAGAAAATTAAATACAAACCCTGTAGCTTGGCATTCATGGCTCCTTATTGTACAAGCTTTTCTTTTCTTTTTTAAATTTAATATTTTTAAAGATTTGTTTATTTATTTTAAAGGCAGAGTTATCAGGGAAGGGAGGGGGAAAGATCCTCCATTCACTGGCTCGCCTGGACCACAACCACCAGGGCTAACCCAGCTGAAGCCAGGAGCCAGGAGCTTCCTCTGGGTCTTCCACACGGGTGGTAGGGGCTCAGTACCTGGACAATCCTCCACTGCTTTCCAGGGGCATTAGTGGGGAGCTGGATTAGAAGTGGAGCAGCCAGGACATGAACCAGTGCCTATATGCAACGCTAACAGCTTAACCTGCTGTGCCACAATGTAGGCCCGGCTACAAATTTCTCTGACTTTTAGTTGTAAGATATATAACTTCATTGAAGGTGGCAGATATGATATAGGAATTAAGAGCCAGAGTTTTGAATCCATGCCACAACTCCCTTAAAGAAAAAGATTTACTTATATATATTTATTCATTTCAGCAAAGTTACAGAGAGAGGGAGAGATGGAGAAATTCTCACATCCTCTGGTTTACTACACAAATGGCCACAACAGCAGGGGCTGGGCCAAGCTGAAACCAGGCACCAGGAAATCCATCTAGGTCTCCCACATGGCAGGAGTTGCAGGCTGCAGGCAACAGCCCAGTAGAGATCTAGAGTTCATTACTTAACCTGTCTGAATCTTGGTTTTCTGATCTGAAAAATGAAGGAGTAACAAAAATGCATACTCATTTTTTCATTAAATGTAAATATAACAGGATTTTTTTCTTTTGAAAAACACGGTTTTACATAAATGTGTTTTGTTCTTATTACTAGAAATGTCATCTCCATATTTTAATGAATAAGTTGGCCTACTGGTATAATTGTCATGGGTATCCTTGGTAAAGACCACTTTTTCTGAGGGGCTGCATAAAAAGAACAGGAGAGCTGAAATTCTGTGTTTTGGATTATACAAAGGCACTTGACTGTGAGCCAATTTGTCACCACCCACAAGGTATTCTGTCAGGAAACAACATACCAGATAGCTTGTTAGATCGATCAGTTTATCTGATTTACTCAAAACCCCAGCATTGTTTAAGGAAAAATAGTAAGACATCTAACCTGTTTTGTTTGGATTCAAAAGAAGAACTCAGAAATGATTAAGAATTGACCAGAAAGATGGGAACAGAAATAATTAAGCATTGGACAATCAAGATGTGGTAAAAGAGGCTTAGTGCGAAACAATGCTGTTTATAGCAGAAAGTAGAAAATCCCCAGAAGTTAGTGGAGAATAAATGGTTAAACTCAGTTCCAGAGCTGGTACCAGTATTACCTGCAATCAGTTTCTATACTCTGCAATTCGTTCGTGTCTTAAATTCCCTCATAGTTATGGAATTTGTATCTAACTATTACAACAATGATGGCTTCTCCCAACTAATCTTTTAAAGAATGGATGCTGGTTTCACGGATTGTGAAATTTCTTCTGTAGTAGATTTTAAGCATGGAAGAAATAACTATATTGAATGATTTAGATAAAGCCCAGAAGCAGAGCTTCTGTTTCAGCTAGTATTCTATAGTGCAGTATATTTTGATTCTCCATAAAAGTTTAGAGTGGCACTCCTAAGCTTTGTAGGATACATAGTCAGGTACCTAATTAGTCATCCAGCTTCAATAGGCAGTTCCATAGCCTTTAACTAATTAAACTCAGTATTTGGGGAGCTGACTCGTTGGGTGTTGGCCAGATCCTAAATAAAAGGTTGACCCGTGTCCTAAATAAAAGGCTAAATATCTTCACTTAGTATCCACGGCTGTTATTAACTCTAATGAGATAAAATGACAAATCCATACAAAGCTGGCTACAACCAGAGATGGCTCAACTTCAAAGAAAGTTGGGAAAGCTGTGCAACAGATACTTTCATAAAATTAAATACAAGCACATGAGTATATAAACACTCACAGATATGCATTCACCTGCTACTAAAAATAGTGTTATAATATTATATTTTTTTTGCACAATGTATTTTTACATTTGGTATTTTTTATCCCTATAAGTTCAGCAGGAAAGAAAATATCATCTCAAATTTATAGAAATAGAGAAATACAGAAGTTTACCACCATGTGATGGCTGAATTTTTACTCAAAACAAAGTCAAGGCCAAACTAGAATCAAAGCTGATTTTATATTTGATAATGAAGATACTCTTTATTTCAAATTTCTTGTTATAAAGGAAGAACATGAGACTCAGAAATAAAAGCAGTTGCTCAAAGATATATTCACATGGAATAGAAGCAGAAACAGCTTTTGTTGGCTGTGTTAATACTCAGTTACAGCCTATTTTCAATTGACATGTAAAATGGAAAAAAACATCCTAAGGACTAAAACAGATCCTGAGATTCATCTATGTAAGAAGTGGGTATTGTGGCGCAGCAGACTGAATGAATAAGTTGGCCTACTGCTTGAACATCCCCATCCCAGATAACTGTGCCTGATTCAAGTCCGACTGCTCTACTTCTGATTCAGCTTCTTGCTTATGTGCCTGATAAGGCAGAAGATGATGAATCAACTACTTGAGTCCCTGCCACTGATGTGGCACATTTGTGTGGAATTTCTGCATCCTAGCATCAGCCTGGTCCACACCCAGCTGATGTAGACATTTGGGACGTAAACCAGTGGATGGAAGGTATCCTTGTGGGGCCGCCACTGTGGTGTAGTGGGTAAAGCCGCCGCCTGCAGTGCGGCATCCCATATGGGCACTGGTTTGAGTCCCAGCTGCTCCACTTCTGATCTAGCTCTCTGCTGTGGCCTGGGAAAGCAGTAGAAAATAGCCCAAGTGCTTGGGCCCCTGCACCTGTGTGGGAGATCTGGAGGGAGCTCTTGATTCCTGGCTTCGGATTGGTGGAGCTCCAGCCATTGTGACCAGTTGGGGAATGAACCAGCAGATGGAAGATATCTCTCTCTCTCTCTCTCTCTCTCTGCCTCTCCTTCTCTCTGTGTAACTCCAGCTTTCAAATAAATAAATAAATCTTTAAAAACAATGGTAACCTTGTCTCTCATTACCTCTCCCTCCCTCTCTATCACTCTGCCTTTCAAATAAATAAATGAATAAATCTTTTAAAGAAAGAAGTTGCCCATTCAAGTCCTCAATTTACTGCTAAGGGTTCTGAGTCCAGAAGGAAGTAAATTAATTTCCAATCTACAGTAACAGGGTAGAAGCACAACTTTCCTGATGCAGTATTTTTTTTAATTATACAACTCTGTATGTTCAATCTATTTGTAAGCATTTAAATGTCAAAGGTTCATATCTCATATCTATTTCAATGGTAATAAAGAAACAAAACTGTTTTGATCCATTATTGACATTTCATTTATCAGGTGATTTGATACTTTAATATATGCATACAATATTGAATGATTAAATCAAACTAATGGACACATCCATCAGTTCATGTACCTATCTTTATTAGTAGAAAAATTTTTGAAATTTATTTCTTTAGTTATCTTAAAATTATGATTCTCAATTAAATATAATGTGAATTTACAATGAAATTTCATAAACTGATGAAATTTTAGTGAAAGTTTTTTTAAAGATTTTTTTAAGATTTCTTTTTTTAAAGATTTCTTTATTAATTTTGAACATCAAAGTTAGAGAGAGACAGAAAGAGAGAGATTTTCCATCTGCTGGTTCACTCCCCAGATGGCAGCTATGGCTAGCACTGGGTAAGACCAAGGGTCTCTCATGTGGGTGGCAGGATCCCATGTACTCAGGCCATCTTCCACTGCTTTTCCCAGGCCATTAGTAGGGAACTGGATTGGAAATGGAGCAGCTGAAACTTGGACTGGTGTCCATATGGGATGCCAGCTTTGCAGGCGGTAGTACCTGCTATGCCACAAGACCAGTCTCAAACGTTTTCTTGGGAAAAAGGGTTTACAGAGAGATGCATGATGTGACTATTACTTGAATCCTGCTTCTTTACAATTTAATGTGTCAAAGATTAGTAATTTTTAAAATTTAGAACTCTCTTTTAATAAATATGGGATGGGGCAGGCATTTGATGCCATGAGTAGATGCTACTTGGGATGAGAATTTCTCATATTGGAGTGCCTGGGTTCAAGCCCTGGCTCTGCTCCTGACTCCAGCTTCCTGACAATGAGTACTCTGGAAGGCACTAAGTGATGGCTGGAATACTGGATTCCTGCCATCCACGTGAAAGAGCCAGATTGAGTCCAGAGCTGCCGACTTCAGCCTAACTCAACCCTTGTTGTACTGGAAGAGCTGATGTTGAACCAGCAAATGGGAGACCTCTCCTCCATCTTTCTTTCTCTTTCTCTCTCTCTCTCTGTCTCTCTCTATCTCTCTCTATCTCTATCTATCTCTTTCTCTGTCTCTTTCTCTTTCAAATATATACATACATATTTTTAAAGGATAGATAAGGAAATGAAGGGTTATACTTCATGTTTACATGCAGGATATTAGACACTAACTTAGGTAGTACAGACGGAGAGATTTTTACTTCAGGGAATTGGTAACAAGAGTGGTGGAAAAAAATAGAGAAACTAAGCTGAATGCCAGAAGCCAATAGCTATAAAGAGGGGAAATGATGTTATTATTCTTCAATTCAGAACATCTAAAATATAGTACAAAGAACAATAATTCGCTCTTTTAAAACCCTGGGGTTTGTTTCAAGTATTATTAGCACCAAAAATAAAACCCTGAATCTTGTTTTCCTCTTTGAAATGCATTCTGTGAGTGGAATTTGAAATAAGAAGCTGTGGGATTTGAAGAAAATATCATGCAATTATAAATGCTGGAAACTTTAAGGTTGAAAACAGCTACATTATTTGTGTTAAAAAGACACAGAAAGAACCACAGTTAATGACTTTGCTATTATTATTCCCTACCACTTATGTTTGCTTTGTGCTTAAAAGACAAATTCACTTGAAACTAATTTGGTATTTGATACAATAAATGTTTATTGGATACCTAGGGTGCATCAGCCATTGCATTAAATGCCTACTATTCAGAAATGAAAAAGACATAGTTGTAGCTTTTAAAATCTTGAGCCAAATGGGAAACACAATTATAAAATATCATTCTTTGAATTGAGATTTGTAAAACTTACAGTGCTGCGAGGGGAGGGAAAAAAGGAATTAAATATATTTAAGACAAGGAAAATCAGAAAATCTTGGAGAAGCATGTGCTGTTATTGTCATTTTACAGGTGTTAAAAGCAATAATAGTTTAAACATCTCAATTTGGGAATTTTTCCTTATTATTTTTTCCCTTTTATTAAGTATATTTGGGGTTATTCCCTTTTTAAAATGTATTAAATATTTAGTGAATTGAACTCACCACTATATAAGTTTTCTTTTCTTATAATTTGGAGAACATATTAGTCTTACATGTAACAAACCGCTAAGTCCAATAGTTATGAGTTGATTTGTGTACCCTCCCCAAATTTATATGTGGAAGCCTTAATCCCCACTGTGACTATATTTGGAGATAGGGCAGTAATTAAGGTTAAATGAGGTCATTAAAAGTGGAGCTCATATCCTTACAGGAACAGAAAAAGAGAGCAGAATTTTCTCTCTCACCATGCATATGCATATGCATATGCATAAGAGAGGAGATTAAGAATACAACCAGAGGTGGTCACCTGCAAACTAAGAAAAGACCTGTAAGAAACTAAATTTTCTAGTATTTTGTAGCCTATAGAACTGAGAATATGAATTTCTGTTGCTTTAGCCACTCTGTCTGTGGTATTTTCCTAAGCCAACAAAATAGACTTACACCAACAACATGAAGTAGGTGAACTTGACTTGATTATTTCCTTGGGGAAGGACATCAACCAATTTTTTCCCTTGAAAAGACATTACCTTCTCTTACCATTCTTTGTTGCTCCTGAACATGAGGCGGATGAGTTTGCAGCTGAGTCAGTAGCAACCTGGGAAGTGCAGGAGTCCAATTCTACACCTTCTGATTGAACTTCAATGTACAGAATGTCTCAGTGAACAAACATGTCCTGCTGGACTGAAATGATACCCAAGTTGCTAAGGGAGATTCAGATTCAACAGTAAGGACTTTCAGACTGCGTCTGTCTAGGGTTCATCAGAAAAAAAAAATCCTATGAGAGACAACTCATTCTGGAAAACATGCAACACACAGTGGCTATGGATTTGCAGACTCTAAGTGTGCAAGTGGGTGAGTGTTGATTAGGAAGTAACGCGTCCCTCTGTGATGTGAAGGTCATCTCTTCTGCAGGGTTCTGAGCTTGTTAAGACAGGGGTCACAGGTCTGACTTTGCTCACCCACTTGAGACTGAATCCCAGTACAGCAATAGCAACTGGAAAACTAAGACTGGAAGTGAGCTGCTCACATTTTCCATCTTCCTTCCCAGTACTTTCTGTAAGGTAAGGCTGCTTTGTTGTTATAAGAAAAGAGAAAGGATGATGTGAGGGACACAGGAAGATGTGATATTAGATTTCTAGATGAAATAGCACTTACTCCAGTAATTAATATGGGAATTAGAAGAAAACAAACCAAAAAAAAAAAATAGTGTTTAGACAGCTACCCTAATATAACTTAGATGGTAATAAAATTGCTTCTAATGTGTAGCAGAGCCTTAAAAACTACAATATTAAAATGTTTATGAGATGAAAACAGACTTAACAGAACAATCTTTGGTTTGGTTTTGAGGTGTTAAAAATATCTCCACCAAGGCCGGCTCAGTGGCTCACTAGGCTAATCCTCACCTGTGGCGCCGGCACCCCAGGTTCTAGACCCGGTTGGGGCGCAGGATTCTGCCCCAGTTGCTCCTCTTCCAGTCCAGCTCTCTGCTGTGGCCCGGGAGTGCAGTGGAGGATGGCCCAGGTCCTTGGGCCCTGCACCCACATGGGAGACCAGGAGAAGCACCTGGCTCCTGGCTTCAAATCAGCACAGCGTGCTGGCCACAACGTGCCGGCCTTAGCAGCCACTTGTGGGTGAACCAATGGAAAAAGGAAGACCTTTCTCTCTGTCTTTCTCTCTCTCTCACTGTCTAACTCTGCCTGCCAAAAAGAAATATATATATATATATCCCCACCAAGTTTTTGATGCTCCTCCCTTTACTAAGTGAAGGCTGATTCCACTGTCTGTGAGTGCAGACAGATCTTAGAACACACTTTTAGTGAACAGAAGTGGATTAGACTTAGTGTCCTACTTCTACAGTCCTCCGCTCTACCAGCTGAGCTATCGAAGGATACCAGTGTCCTACTTCTAACAAACAATGGCAGAAATGATGACATGTCCTTATCAATATCAGGTTGGAAAAAGATTGGGACTTCTGATTTCCTCTGGGGGAAGTCATATTTTGTAAGCAGCCCTATGGAAATAGGAACTAAAGTCTCAAAACTCACGTGCCTGTGGCCGTGTAGAGCGTTTAGAAAATGTTCTGGTTCCTTCGGATTTTGTAGCCCCAACCTACAGTTTTAACAGTAGTCCCATGGAGCTCTTGAGACAGAGCCACCCAGAAAAATTGCTCCCAGATTCTGGATTTGTACAAATTGCCTTACCTAATAAATATAAGCTACTAAGTTTTCAGGTCAACTGCTACACAGAGTTAAATAACTATTACAATTAGACTCACTAATTATAGGAGAAAAGCAAAATACACAGGAAAGGCAAGCCACATCTTAAACATTAGATTGGCTGAATGTTAATAATAGTAATCCCCACTAACTACTAGGATGTACATTAGTGATGTGTATTTAATTGCCATTCCCTATTTGGGAAGTAATTTTCTGGCATGCTATCTATGAAAATTTTTAACTTACCAGTTCTACTTGTAAAAATCTAACTTAAAGTAATATCTTAAATGTCCAAAAAGATGCAGTTTTATAACAACATATGGAGTAATAAAAAATGAATCGTGTAACAACCACTTATATGATATTTAGTACTCATTTTTATATCTTAATTCTATAGATAAGGGGAAAACGGGAACAGAAAAGTGAAATGGCTTCCTTGAGGTCACAAAGCTACAGAACAGATATTTAAAGCCATGCTCAATTACAACAGGCTACTTCTCATATAAAGAAATAGTTTGAATAAACTTTAACAGAAGAATATTTAAAAATAACATAGTTGTTATAGATACTTGATGTGAATATTTAAAAGAATAAGGCAGATTTATTGTCAATTTCATGAAATGAAATCAATGATCATTCTCCTTTTAGTGAAACTACTTGTCATAATTGCTAGCTAAAATACCTGAAGGTTAATCAAGCAGGTGATGCTAATGAATATAGGGACCTGGCCTGCTCTTGCACAGTGCCACTATATAGAACATGGATGCATTAAACTTTCTGGTGTTTCCAGAGAATATCTGAAAATCTGTTATTTTCTAATGTGAAATATTGCCATATTAAATGAATGGCAACAAATTATATTTTTAAACATGCCAAAACCAAATATGACATTTCTGAGTAGAATACCTATGTGTGATATTCCTATAAATTTACCATAATTGAGAATTATTCAAAGCCATCTAACTTCACTGAAATATAATTGACTGCATCATCATATCTGAGGAAGTAGACAAGACATTAGCCAGCCATTGAGGCATTCAAAAGTGAACAGAAAAAAAAAATTATGCTTCCAGGCAATCTCAGCTAAAGAATTGCTCATCTCAAGAATCAATGTATCAAATACTGCAAATATAATCGATTCTGCATATACCTGTAACTGAATGGTTCAGAACTTGAACACTTGAGTCAGGCTTCATGTGTTTGAATTCCAGCTCTGCCATTCACTATTTAGACAAACTCTGTGTTTCTGTGTCTGTATGTGCAAAACAGCCATATAATTTAATATGATAGAGACACTGTGAGAAACTAATGACTCAATAAATATTAGCTATCATTACTATGCAGATTAAGAGTTAGATAACCAGAGCTTGGTGTCAGAAATCATTCTTATCACTTAATAGTCTCTGGATTGACTTCTCTGTCCCAAAACAGTTCTCGATTATAATAGCTCTGTGTACAATAGGAGAATATCAGCATGGGAGTGTGAGAACACACACTGTGGCAAAGATCTTAGTATAAATTAAGAAATTGCTATTCTTTCATTTTCTTCATTTTTAGTTGATAGATACAACTGTGTGTATTTGCTGCAAAGAACACTGTTTTTATTAAGATTTATTTATTTATTTGAAAATCATAATTACAGAGAGAGAGGGAGAGACAGAGAGAGAATCTTCTACCCACTGTTTCATCCCCAAAAATGGCCCAAAGAGCTGGGCCTGTGCCAGGCTGAAACCAGGAGTCAGGAGTGTCATCCTGGTCTTCCATGTGGGTGTAGGAGCCAAACACTTGGGCCATCCTCTGCTGCCTTCTCAGGCACGTTATCAGGGAGCTGGATTGGAAGTGGAGCAGCTGGGACTCGAATCGGTGCCCATATGGGATACTGGCATTGCAGACTGCAGCCTAAGCTGCTACACCACAGCACTCGCCTCACAACACATTGTTTTGAAGTACATGCACTTTGTGGAATGACTACATCTACCTAATTAACAGTTATTACCTCACATTGTTGTCATTTTTGTGTTGAGAACACCACATTTACTGTGTTAGCCTTTTTTTAAAGAGTACAGTTTATTGCTAAACACAGTCACCACATTATAAAATAAATAGATCTACTATCTAACCGTAACTTTATAGCCTTTAACCATTATCTCTCCACACTCCCTCTCAATACTCTAGGCTCCAGTAATCACCATTCTACTCTAATTCCATGACTTCAATTTTTTTTTAGACCCCAAAGGCAAGTGAGATCATGTGGTATTTAACACAGGATTTGCTATGTTTCACTTAATTACTATGGTTTGAAGATTTGGTTCATGAACTCACAGAGATGTTTAAATTCCTAAATCATAAGTTGATGGAATTAAGAGGGTAGAAATAATTTAGTTCTTGTGAGTAGGAGTGGGTGGTCCTTAGGTCATTGAAACAGTGCTATCAGAATGCAGTTCTTGGGAGGTGATTGGCTATAAAGGCCTGAGATGGGCCCAGCTACCCTCTCTGCTTCCTGGCTTCCCATGTGATTCTTGCTTCCCATGAACTTTACCATAGCCGCCTCTGGCCTCACCAGACAGGTGCCCAACCAATGGGTCTACCCAAGCTTGATCCTCCAGAATAAGCCAAAATGAACCTCTTTCAATCATTTCATTGTAGTAATGAAAATATGACTAATACAAAGAATTTTTATTATAGATTCTAGCTCATTAGTTATTATCAGTCTGTTACAATTTTCAGTTCATGATTTATTCTTGGTGGATTACATAGATCTAGAAATGTTTCTTCTTTCCTTTTATGATCTTGTATGTTTGTCACATAATTTATAATTTTTTCTTTCATTTCATTTTTTAGTCTTCTCTTTCTTTTTTATTAGTGTATTTAAATGGTTGTTCATTTTGGTTATCTTTTTTTTTTTTTTTTTTTTTTTTTTTTTTTTTTGACAGGCAGAGTGGACAGTGAGAGAGAGAGACAGAGAGAAAGGTCTTCCTTTGCCGTTGGTTCACCCTCCAATGGCCGCCGCGGCTGGCGCGCTGCGGCCGGCGCACCGCGCTGATCCGATGGCAGGAGCCAGGAGCCAGGTGCTTTTCCTGGTCTCCCATGGGGTGCAGGGCCCAAGCACCTGGGCCATCCTCCACTGCACTCCCTGGCCACAGCAGAGGGCTGGCCTGGAAGAGGGGCAACCGGGACAGAAACCGGCACCCCGACCGGGACTAGAACCCGGTGTGCCGGCGCCGCTAGGCGGAGGATTAGCCTAGTGAGCCGCGGCGCCGGCCCATTTTGGTTATCTTTTAAGAAATTCAACTTTTAGTTTTCTTTTTGTTGTTTTTTTCTTGTCTCTATTTTATTTATTTTTGTTCTGGTATTTAAATTTCTTTTCTTCTATTAACTTGGATGTTAGTTTGTTCTTTTTCTAGCTCTTTTAGGTGTAATATTAGGAAGTTTACTTGGATTCTTTCTTCTTTTTTGATATAGATATATATTGTTTTAAGTTTTCTTCTTAGAATGGCTATTGTTTTATCTCATAAGTTTTGTATGCTGTGTTTTCATTATTGTTTGTCTCAAAATATTTTTAGTTTCCTTTTTAACTGTTTCTCTGTCATATTAGTTATTAAGGAATATATCATTTAATATTCACATATTTGTGAATCTTCTCAAATTCATCCTGTTATTGATTTCTCACTTTATACTTTTGTGATCAGAAAAGATCCTTGATATAATTTAAATATAGAATACATTTTTAGATAAATGGCAATGTAAGTCAAAATTAGTGGAAGAAAGCCATAAATGTAATATGGTAGAAATTTTTAGATTTAAATGATTAATTAGGGAAGAGAAAAATTTTGAAATCAACATTTTTATCATAACTCATAAAAGTTAAGATGGTGTTCCTCCTACTTCAGGACCAGAAAAGATGTTGGAAAAAAAGGTTGTGATATGACAAAGTAAAATAAAAGATCATCTAGAGAATAATGGTCTAGGAGCTCAAGGACTTGTATTTATTAGAAGATAACAACAGGCCGGTGCTGCGACTCACTTGGCTAATCCTCCGCCTGTGGCGCCAGCACCCCAGGTTCTAGTCCTGGTTGGGGCGCCGGATTCTGTCCCGGTTGCCCCTCTTCCAGTCCAGCTCTCTGCTGTGGCCCAGGAGTGCAGTGGAGGATGGCCCAAGTGCTTGGGCCCTGCACCCCATGGGAGACCAGGAGGAAGTACCTGGCTCCTGGCTTCGCCCGCTGTGGTGGGCTGGCCATAGCGGCCATTTGGGGGGTGAACCAACGGAAAAGGAAGACCTTTCTCTCTGTCTCTCTCTCACTGTCTAACTCTGCCTGTCAAAAAAAATAAATAAATAACAGAACTGATTATATCAAAGCATGACATTATTTAGAATAAACATTAAAAAGAACTATCATAAAGAAGTCATTTTATAGTGTTTAATGCCCTTTGCACATGTTTCAACTTGTAGTATTAATAATAGAGAAACTCACAAAGGATTGATTTCTCAAAATTGGTTGGCAGATGTTTGAGAATAACCTTCTCCTGGAACAAGAAATGAGATCAGACTCTGAGCAGTCCAGACTGAAGTCATTTAAGACTTGGCAGGTGAAAAGGAATTGAGAACCCACTTAGAGTACCTGAGCCTGCATTCTTTCTTAGCACATTGAGTGTTTAATTCTTGTTCTATATGATTCTTCTCAGTTCCACATTCTTTGTGTCAATGAATTATGTTGACATTAAAACATGACCCAGAAATGCAGTTCTTGCCTGGTGTTTTCATTCTGTACATACGTGTGCCTCCACCTAGAGTACAAAGTGAGAAATGTTCTTCCCCTGGTCACCAGCGTTGACTCCCCTAGAGCTACAACTTCTCCCTAATTCTTCCTTTCACACATTCTGATCTCCCACCCTAATTAAAGAATTCAGTGCAAGTGAACTCTCTTAGGTTCTACATAATACTCATAGAAAAAAGAAAGATTCTGAGAAGAAGAGTTTGTATATTTGTTTACAATATGGACCACACCTAAGCCTGAAAGGGAGAAGAACATGAACAACTAGAATCAAAACTCAAAATTCTATTGGATTTTCTTAAACTAAATGTTCTTTTAGGTTAAAAGTCTTAGCCTGTCTTATTTGGCATGGCATTTTCTACAGCAAGTTAATGCAAGATTTCCTTGTTACTTGGATCTGGTATTAATGTAATGACGATTAGTTGTTGCTTTGGAATGAAGCCTTGTTCAGTCCTATCCACACTCTGTTTAAGAAGACTTATCCTTACTTAAACCCTCTACAGCTCTTTTTATTTTTTTACCCAACACAATGGGAATAACATCATCCTGTGAACTCTGATTCATGGGCTGCTACGTTACATGAAATCAAATTAGCCCGGCATAATGCCTGTCATAGCACAAGTTTTTAATTTCAGATTGAATTTTTGGATTGCTCTTGGGCCTGTGGTATTAGTTACAGTGCTTGTTTTTAGACTCAAACAGCTTGCCTGTTCACTGTAGTCTTCTGCTTCTGCTCTCCAGGCACAACTTTGCTCTGCAAATCGCAGGCACTGGTACCCACTCTGCTTGGGGTACTGAAGCAGGTACAGAAATAGTCTTAGACCATGAAAAGATAGGGGATGGGTAGGGAGAGAAAAGTACAATATTTCTTTCAATAAAATAGGTAATTACACTCATTTGTAAAACTAAGAAACATGAAAGGATAGCATGAAGGATTTTGTTTCTTACCTGTAGAGCTTTTATTTTGGTCTTACTGAAAAAAAAAAAAAGAGGCTCATCAGGACAATTTCCTGAGCATTAAACACAGTGGGTAGTGATTTTATTAGTATTTCAATATTTTCTTAGAAATATCAGAAAAAAAGATTACAGGTGAAGTTAGCAATAACTGCAGTGAGGAACACCTTTAACTAAATGCGGTAGCTTACCAACATGTGGGCCCCAGCAAAGCACACATTGTAATTAGAGTTTAAATTGCAGAATAGGCTTTCACTTCAGAAATCCACCATCAATTTTTCCAAGTAATGACCTACTTGATGCGAGAAGAGACAGGAAGAGCCAAAGGAAAATGAGCTGGGAATCTGTAAAGATGATATGCAAAGCATAGTTAGCTCTAGATTTTGGTTTACGTTTGCATAAATCTCTGAGGTCTCCGTTCTATGCATTTTGTGTATAAGGGCATGTGGGTGTGCCTGTGTGCATGCACGTCTCTATTTCCATGCCTAGAAAATGGACGTTAATTGAACAGAAAAATCAATAGGGTTTACCATGAGTTTGACATCATTGTTTGTTCAGATGAATCAGAGTTACAGCTCCAAACCAGAGACTCATTTAGATAAATGAAGTAAACCCACACGTGTCCTAACCACATGATCCCAGCCAGGGTGAAGTTCTTAAACGATTTTTGAGAGTTGACTTTCCTGGTCAGGGGGAAATGGATGACTGGAGAAAGACTGAGAAAACTGACTATTGTAAAGGTTCACATTCAATATAAAGATTAATGCTAACAAAGGATCTTTGCTCGTGGGTGAAAGAATATTAAAAATGGAAACAACGTGTAAGAAGCTTAAAATAATGAGCATTATAGTTTAATTCAGTATGTTTCAAATGCCAAGTCCTTGTAAGTATAAGAAGCGATACTGCAGTCAGTAAGAAAGATTCCTATCTTTTGAGCTGCTTGCAAGTTTATGTGATCAGTACAAACTACTGATGAACATTTAACAGAGGCTGAGAAGAGAGATAGATGAGACTACTCTCAGAATTCAAACTTAAAAACATTTATGTTGTTTAGGTTATAATGCACTGTCTTTAAAATGATAAGGGGCTGGCGCCATGGCACAGTAGGTTAATCCTATGCCTGTGGCGCCGGCATCCCATATGGGCACTGGTTCTTGTCCCGGCTGCTCCTCTTCCCATCCAGCTCTCTGCTATGGCCTGGGAAAGCAGTACAAGATGGCCCAAGTCCTAGTGCCCCTGCACCTGCATGGGAAACCAGGAAGAAGCTCCTGGCTCCTGGCTTTGGATTGGCGGAGTTCCGAACCAATGGACAGAAGACCTCTCTCTCTGTCTCTCCCTCTCACTGTCTGTAACTCTACCTCTCAAATAAATAAATAAAATCATTTTAAAAAAATGAGAGATAAAGTCAGAAAGAAAGAAAGACAGTGGATGTTTGGTATAGAGGTTATGATGCTTGTTGGGACACCCATGTGCCATAACAGAATGCTTGGGTCAAGTACCAGCTCCACCACTGAGTCCAACTTCCTGCTAATGCAGACCCTGGGAGGCAATAATGATATAACTTGAATGTTTGGGTTTTAGCCACCCATATGGGAGACCTAGACTGAATTCCCCGCTCCTGGTTTGCCCCAGGCCAGTTCTGGGACTGTTGTGGGCAACTGGGGAGTGAACCAGTTGCCTCTTTCCCTCTTTCTCTCTCTCTCTCCAATTCCACCCCCCACCCAGTGTGTGTGGAGGTGGGGTGGGGAGAGGTTGTATATGAGTAAAGAAGCTCCTGGCTCCTGGCTTCGGACCAATGTAGCTCCAGCCATTGTGGCCATCTGGGGAATCTGGGGAGTGAACCATCGGATGGAAGACCTCTCTCTCTCTCTCTCTCCCCCCCTCTCTCCCTCCCTCTTCCCCTCCCCCTCCCTCTCCCACTCCATCTCCTCTCTCTGTGTAACTCTGACTTTCAAATAAATACATAAATCTTTTTTAAAAAAAGTTACAAATTAAAAAAGAAAGAGACAGACCAGATGGTCAAAGGAAGATGTAGGACAGATCCCAGGTGGCACAAACACCTCAGGCTATACTTTGGCTATTCAGCTATAGAGAGGCTGAGAAGTCTAAGAAGCCTCCAAAGGTACTGCAGGCAAAAGTGCTATAGAACTGAAACACTATTGTTCATCAGGCAGTTCCAGAGTTCGTGCATTGCTAAGTTAAATGAGCTTTCTAATGCGAATTTCCAGGTATCTCCGTGAATTATTTTGGGTTATTTCTTACCTAATAAAGATCTGAGTTAGGTCACAGAAGAGGACAGAAGTCTCATACTATAGAGAGGTTACAATTAACCCAGACAAACAACATCCATTTAAAGTTAGTGAATTTAAACTAAAAGGTCAACACAGGATCAAAGAGGAATGCTCTGACTCTGACAGTTGCTCTAATAGATAGGTGAAAGTTGGGAGGATTCACATAAAAATCCTTTAGAATAAAGACAGCACATTCATCTCCACATAAAGGTACCTAAAATCTTGTATTCAAGGTATTATTTAGCTACTTTCTAGGGTATTTTTTAAATGTAAGTATACATACTTAATCTGTTCCTAAAACAAATTATTCAACTTTGCTATAGCTGGAAGGCATTAGTGCTAACAAGGAAAGGCGTAAAACATTTAGAGAGATCAAGGTTTATCTACATCATAATTTTACCAGAAAAAAGTTACACATCCTTATTTTTCAAAAAAAAAAAGTACATAGTATGTACTTGATTTTGAGCCATTTGACATGGATTAACATGTTTTACCCTATTTTTTCATATTTATCATGCCACATCTAAACTAATTTACACATTCTTCCCTTTTACTAATAAACTACTATCAAGCATTTTAAGTTGATTGTGCTTGCCATTCAAAAGCAGAGAAAAAGATTTGAACATAAAAGAATACATAATTTATTTATTCATGAAAGTGGCTTTTAAAAGATTTTATCACAAAGATGCTTTGAAAATGAGGAAAAGGAAAGCAGAATACTCAAAAATTCTAACTTTATCAGTTAAACAAAGTCGTTTATACTGTTATTGCGCCCCCTAATGGTAGCAAAGCAAAAAATCCATACTTAAATATATTTTCATGTCTTTCCTAATTAATTATCCTTTTATGAAAATTTCCCCCAGGTGAATAGTGTTCAATACTGTGCTATATGTAGGTCCACAAAAAAATTTTTAAAACTAAAGGTAATAAAATCATCAGCTGTTATTCAGTTCTGGAGCATTAAATTCCATAAATGACTCCTAATTCTTAAATAATTATTGTCTGGAATTAATCCCTTTTCACAAATTTATGGTTAAGAATAGAGAAGTTAATCTCATAAACATATACTGTAAAATAGAGATCAATTTTCTATAAGGGGAAATACAATTTTTCTCAATTGTCACTACTTGATCGATTTATATATTTAAAAATTAAACAAGTCTCAAACAACTTTATCTTTAAATATTCACACCCATAAGAGTGCTGCCTTTTCAGATTACTCCATGTATCCTGAAATAGCTAATGTAAGAAGATAGCTTCATTCCAAAAGGCATTTTAAGCAATTTTCCTCTGAGAACACAGACAAAGAATGAGTATCACTGCAACTCATGGAATACGTGAAGACTTTGCTTTAGAAATGGGACTTTGGTGGGTGGTGGTTACCTGGGTTTGCGTCCTCTCCCAAAGTGCAGTCTCATTACAGAGAACTGTAACAGGAAAGAATGTTGATGCAGTCGTGAACATCAGTGAGGAGGAAATTTTATGAAGAATGAGATATGACCAAGAATGAATCCAAAAAGAGCAGAGTAGTGTGGGCAGGAAAAAATATATTAAAAAAAAAATCAGTGGTAAGTCTATCACCTGCAAACACTTAAGTAACAGATAGCTAGGATTTAGAAATACAATAGTGTTTTTCTAAGACAATCAACCAAAAGTCAGGATAAATATTTCAGCTATTTTTCCAATTACTTATATTAAAATCTTTAATTTGTTAGGAAAACCATCCTATTGGAAGTATTCCTCTTTCTTTTTGTTCATGTTCTTTGTGTTCTCAAATCCTTGGATTTTAACTTATTCACTGCTTATATTCCTTCTCCTACTTTGTATTATCTAAAACATGTAATAGTTATGAAATCAAAAAAGATTTGCTTGGGAGATTGGGTTACTAAAAAATATACTCTAAGTCTTTAAGAAGTTCCAAGCCAAAAGGCTCACTAATTTGATGCATTCATTAATCACGGAGATTTTGTTTAAGTATTAGAAATAACAAATCTATGTTTCACAAAATCAAAATGACAACTTCTTGGAGTGGGGAAATGAGAGGAAATTGGGAAAGAATGGTGCTGGGGGTTCTCGGCTAGCACATAGTATATGAGAGTGTTTTTGAATGACTCGTTCTGTGCGTCAGAAATCCTGAGTAGCAGCAGCAATTAGGGAAGATCGTCACATTCACTCAAGCTTTATAAGTGGGGGAGGAGAGTGGGGGCCAAGGAAAGGGGGAAGAGGAAGTGAGGAGAGGGGGCAGGGGTAGAGATGAAGGAAGGGCACATCCTGCAAAGATAATCCCTGTGCAATCATGACATCATCCTACTTACATATATATTTATATATATATAGGGAATGGTCAGAGCATCTCTCACAGTTCACTCACTTTCGAAGCCAGCTGAAGGCAACAGGCGGTGCTAGAGAGAGCCCTCTTCAGCGTGTTTCTGAGTTACAAGGACTTGGCTTGCTAGAAGGCAGAAAGCAATGAAGGCAGCAATGAAAATCCAGCTGGTATGCGTGATGCTTCTGGCTTTTAGCTCCTGGAGTCTGTGCTCAGGTAAGCCCAGCTGCAATTCACAACTCCCTGAAATGATTTCTTTTTCATCCCTTACAGTGTGCTGCTACTTACGTTAATGTATCCAGGGAGAAGAATCCTCCCCCAACCCTCTTTATTCAGAATTTGCTTTTGGTGATGGAAACTGTGTATATTGTCGTCTTGCTCTGTCTTTATGATTACAAGAACTGAGAGTGTTTTTCCCCTTTTTAAATATGCAAAGTAATAAAAGGGATTTCAAGGAAACAATGCATGCTCCCCTTTGGAATGCAGCCACTACAGAAATACAAGCAGGCATGCATACAAACACACACAAACTTTAAATTAGGTTGGTCATTCTCTAATGAGAAGTATGGAGGCGGTGCCTGTCAGTGTTCAAACTCATCATTAAAGTTCATTCCATTCACAATATTTTGCTCTCATCCTTAGACATTTTCTTGAGAAGCAGTGGTCTCTACATTTCTTACTCTTGTCCCAGAATTAATTTTTTAACTTTGTGTGTGTTAGGATAAAGTGAAAATTGGTAGTTAATGAAAAAATGAAGGAAACATTATTTGTAGAAAAATTATTTCTTGAAACACACAAAAAAGAGAGCAAGCCTTTTATGAGAATACATTACATATAGTCTATGTATTAAAAGTCATGGTATTAATATAATTTTTGAATTATTTGCATGACATCAAAGTTGATTCAAAATGTAATTGGAAAATTAGTAATCTTATATTAATAGAAATGATTAAGCCTTATTGTGTTTTCCATTAATGAGAAGCTACACATTGTTAACTATCTGCCCATAACTCACTTTGAAATAAGATATCAGTATATAGGAGTAATATGAAATATAATGATCACAATATGCTTCAATTACTCCATGTAAAATAATTGAATGATCACAGCAAAGTGGAAAAAACCTTAGTATTTAAAGACAATAAAAATCATTTAAGTTGGTTATGTTTTTATAGCACATGGATATGATGATATCTAAATGTTTAATTCAAACTCAAGGTTTTTTTAAAACTATGAAATTAAAATCTAGCACCAGACATAAATATGATTTATGCAAAAGTTTTCATTTCTATAATCATTAAAATGACAGGTTAGTTTTACAAATCTTTCTATGTGAAATTATTATTTTACCTAATTGTTACATGAGATTAAAAGTATATTTAGAGCATATTGTTAAACACTGTGTCTACTTACTCTTCATACTATTTGCTGTAGTAAGTCAAAATTTATGGGGATTTTGGTGTACACTGTGCATCAGTGACTGGTGGAATTTGTCATTCCTTTTGAAAAACCAACTGCATTTCTAACAAATAGGAGGAAAGGACATCAAGTGTGATTTAGTTCCTAAGAGACAATTTTACAAATGCTTTCTCCAAGTGTGATGCTTCTTTTCAGTAACAATATCTAGTACAAGGAAGAGAAAAGTATTTTTATCCTCTACTTTGTCCTATATCAAAGAGGTTAATGAATATGGATGAATTCACTTTGCTATGGTGTTTGATAACTTATTTCTAATACCATGTAGTATTTATAATTTTTTTCATTTTTGAAATATTTATTAATGGAAACTTTTAAAGAATATCTTAAAAATTTGAGATATATTTTCAACATTATTGTGCATATGTTGATAGACAGCTCCACTTTAGCTTAAATAATTTCTTTAATTGCCTGTGACAAAATTGGTAAGTGCATATAATCCCAAATTCCTCTTTAAAGTACATAACAATATTTCAAAGAATGCTTTATAAAATAGTATCTTAAGGTAAATAAATCTCAGTGTCTTAAAATTATCAATAAGCAATTCTCTTTGAATTTGTCTTGAAAAATTTTGTTGTACTTACATTTTCCAACATGCATATTTTTATGTATGAAGACTATTGCTGATAACAACAAGGTACTGTAGCATATTTGATCTAACCAAGTGTCAGACAATATAATCAGAATTTTACTCATGTTCGGAGATTAAAAACTCCAAATCATGAATATCTTTATTAGGAAATAATATGTGCTTATTTTCTTAGAAGTGCTTCTGTTCTTTGAGCCTGTCAGCCTAAAGTAAAATCACAATCTACTTCTTCTGAATACTATTTGAAGGAGAATAAATACAGGAAATGGACACTAAGCTAAGACTAAGTTTTATTTGACATGAATCTAAAATCTGTAAATTACAATATAGTTGTATGTTGTGACTTTGTAGTAAACATATGGTTTTGATTTTACTCAGATTCTGAAGAGGAAATGAAAGCATTAGAAGCAGATTTATTGACCAATATGCATACATCAAAGGTAACTTTTTCTTTCTTCTAACCTAAGGTTGAAGAACATTTGAACTTTCATTATAAACATGGTGTCCTTTCCTTACAGTAATAATTTCCCATCAAGACTGAAGGGTTCCTTGGGAGTCATTTCCCTTTTTGGACAACTTTTTAAATTCTCAAAAGTTAAGGTGTGGATGTGACAGGGAAAGAAGCTATAGTGACTTTTAATAACCATATTTCAACTTTAATGAAGTAAACATTTATAATTTATATAGACATATAAATGTATTTAAAGATATTTGTTTGCATTCCTATTACATTGTGTATGATAAAAGGGATATTGACCTTGAGTTAAATACAAAAATGGAAACTAAATGAATGTTTTGCCTTTTTTCATTATGTTAGGAAAAACAAAATGGGTTTCCTAAATTAAAAATGAAAGCTCATGACTACCCGAGAAGCAAATGTGGTAGACAGGAAAGGGCGAAAGATGAGAACAGTAGTATTGAGCTCTAATCCTCAAACTGACAACTATTTGGTCTCAAGCAATTGGGTTAGTTAACATTACTTATTTTGTTTCCTTATTTTTAAATGCAATGGTTGTAGTTCATGATATCCTAGAAATTTACAGGTCCATAAGGGTTTTAAAAAATGTTAACTTTACTTTTTATTGCATGTCAGTATTTAAATTCTTCCTATTTTCATCTGTACCTACTTAGTACATTTATGAAACTAAATGCAACTTTGTCTCATGAACCTGATGAATCCTCTCCAAGAATTCTGAAGCCAACTTTTCTGGTTCCCAACCTATACTTAGCAGAAAATCTCCCTTGGAATATGATACCATATAGTATTGATTTACTTGGAGTGAGTCAGTGTGTATCTTAATGTATGGTCAGGACACAGCTTCTCAACAAAAAGATGTTTCTCAAGGAAAAACAAATTTTGCAGTGTGGGAGTTGAGTGGCGCAATCATTGTTACAGCACTGCTGTGCCAAGGGTGAAGACTCAGCAGATGCTGAGGTGGAAACGTATGTGCTCACAACTCCTGCCTTATCCTGAAACAAGATTCCAATCTAAATGTTAGAATCTCAGTTTCTCTTCCCTAATGGGGTCATCTTGTTCTAGGCACAACAATCCTTGATATACAAGTAAGACTGAGTTTTGTTTAATAGTAAATATGGAGGAAAAACTAACCCTTTTTGTGTGCAAGAACTTTTTCTGTGTGTGTAAAAAGCAACAGTTTTGACAGTGTAGGGCACTGTTATCATAAAGCTAACAGAGACAGGTTCTACAAGGGTCCTTGAAAGACACTTGGGAAAATTTAAGAACACACAGATTTTCATCATGGCCATATTTAGAAAAATCGATCTAATTGAAACCAAATACTACCATAATTTGGTAGATCTCATATCAGGGGTGATAAAATTTAATTTCTCATTGAAACAGTGTACAAATATATTTTAACTTATGATAAGAGATCCTTAGCTTTGCACTCAGAACAGCAATGGCTACACTTTTTTCAGTCCAAAAAATGAAAACAATCAAGTTCATGGTCTTGGTTAGAAAATAGGTGAGAATAGAAAGCCTTGGTGTCTTGATATAGACTCCATTTCTGAAATTATAAGTGTACATTGGCATATAAAAGTTCTAAATAATCTTGAAAATAGGATATAGATTGAAGAATGCTAGATGTTTTGAAAACATGTGAAAATGGAGGGTTTTAATTTCTTCCATGAGCAAGATGTTGCACAGAAAGAAAATTGATTCTACTATATAGAGTGGTTTTGTTTTTCTCTATAAATAAATACACTGTATGAGTATTAACAGAATAGAATTTTTTTTGGCTTCATCTGATCTCTAAAGCAGATTAAAGAAAATAATTAAATTCCATTGTCACCTTTGAGATAGTAAGATATGACGTATGATAAGTAGGTATCCTGAAGTACTATTATTCCAATTTTGCTGCAAGGATGAACAAAAACTTTCTTCCTGATTTTTAAAACAAAATCATTTTCTTATTTATTTGTTATTCAATAATTTTTGCTATATTCACAGTTTTACACAAATGAAATCTCTAGAGTTGGGACTATTTTAGCCAAATTTACTACATTAAAATTTTACTAGCAATAATATATTGTACCGTTTTCTTAAAATGGAAGCCAAGAGAAAGAATTTAAGTGTTTTCCCCACAAAGTAATAATACAAAATTGAAGGGATACATGTGTTTACCCTGATTTGAACATGATATGGGATATAAATGTATTGAAACATCACACAATACCTATAAATATGCACAAGGGTTATATATCATTTAAAATTTTAATTGAGATATTTGACGTTAGTGTGAGGAAAATTCCATTATTAAAAGCTTCAAAAGTTTTAACTTTCTTCTTTTAATTTTATAAGTAGAATATCTGAGTGATTACATTTTGAAAATAAAACTGTTTTGAGAGTGAAATATTGTTATTGAAATATGGGCTTTTCCTCCACCTGTGGCACTGGTACCCTGGGTTCTAGTCCCGGTCGGGGCGCCGGATTCTGTCCCGGTTGCCCCTCTTCCAGTCCAGCTCTCTGCTGTGGCCCAGGAGTGCAGTGGAGGATGGCCCAAGTGCTTGGGCCCTGCACCCCATGGGAGACCAGGAGAAGCACCTGGCTCCTGGCTTCGGATCCGCCAGCGCGCTGGCTGTAGTGGCCATTTGGGGGGTGAACCAATGGAAGGAAGACCTTTCTCTCTGTCTCTCTCTCACTGTCTAACTCTGCCTGTCAAAAAAAAAAAAAAAAAATGAAATGATTGGCTCATTTTCTCACCTATGAACAAGCATCTCATACTTGTGTTCACAGATACTTAAACCAGGCTTTCAAAGGTCAAATTAGTTTAGGGAACATTGAACGCTCTATCTGGCACTACTGAAAAGTCACAGTGAATATCTGGTTTGCAAAAAGCTCAGAGACACTTAAAATTCAGGAAAACTTTTGATTTTTTTCAAATTCATTTTCCACTTTACTCAACAGTGGAACTCTTTCTCTTCTTTACCTTTTTTTTTTTTTTTTTTTTTTTTTTTTTTGTCAGTGAGTGCAGAACTAATGTTCTAGGAACAAATTTTGGAAAACACAAGACAATATCTGTAAAGAGTTTTCCAAAGGTAAATTTATAGTATCCTCTGAAGTGTAACATTATAAGGTGTTGCTGTCACAAAATGGGAGCATATTGTCTTTAAAATATACTCCAATAACAGAAAAAGTTAAACAATGCTGGATAACCATATTCAAGGGTATAGTAGAAAGGATTTCCGAGCCAACTGAAAATATTATAGTGAATATTTTTATGTTAGCAGCTTAGTTTCTTTAGGGTGACATATTCATCAAACGTTATGAACATTTACAATTTTTACATGTGTTGCCAAAAACAACTTCCTTTTTCTTTTAAAGATTGATTGATTGATTTGAGGGTCAGAGCTACAGAGAGGGATAGACAGAGAGAGAGAGAGATCGTCCATCTTCTGGTTCACTCCTATCTGCAGCTATCAGGGCTAGGCAAGGCCCAAGCCAGGAGCCAGGGCCTCCTTCAGTTTCCCACAGAGGTGGCAAGGGCCCAAACACTTGGTCTATCTTCTGCTGCTTTCCCCAGGCCATTAACAGAGAGCTGGATCAGAAGCGGAGCAGCCTGGACACAAAGTGCAGCACCACAGGCTGCGGTTTTTTATCAGCTATCTCACAATGCCGGCCCCAAAAACAGATTTCAAGAAGTTAAACCTAACCCTGAACCACAGATGTTTAGGATTGGAGTGCCTTGTTCCCCATGTCATTGTTACAATTGAATGTCGTACATATAAAGTCTTCAAATCTGATGGTAACCAGACTGAAAATTACTCCACATATTTCTCTTACATGTTTGCTTTGAAGGAGTGATTCCATAATTTTTCTGCTTCTGTTACTAATGCAATATTTTCAATTTTTAAAGTATTTTTTTGAATTGGGGTAGTTACTCACTTCTTTTTGAAATCTTTTTTAAATATTTATTTGTATTTATTTGAAAGAATTACAAAGAGGAGAGACAGACACACACACACACACATTGAGAGAGAGAGAGAGAGAGAGAGAGAGAGAGAAGTCTTCCATTGCTGGTTCACTCCCCAGTTGGCCACAAGATCCGGAGCTGCGCCAGTCCGAAGCCAGGAGCCAGGAGCTTCCTCCATTCTCCCATGTGGGTGCAGGGGCCCAAGGACTTGGGCCATCTTCCGCTGCTTTCCCAGGTGCATTAGCAGGGAGCTAGATCAGAAGTAGAGCAGCCAGGACTCAACTTGGGACCCATATGGGATGCCTGTGCTGCAAGTCTGGGCTTTAATCTGCTGTACCACAGCACTGGCCCCTCTTTTTGAAATCTTAATAGTTGTGTTAAGGATACTAAAATTTTGTGCCAGTTTTTTCTACATAGATTGATTTTGATTGAGTTCAGGATGCTGTATGTTTCCATAGAGATATTGGTGATTTACACATTTCTGTATTTAAAATCATCTTTGTCTTTATGGAAATTGATTTAGAATCTGCTAAGGTTATCACTCCTGGCTTGTAAAATAAATTGTCCTACATTTTCACAGTAGTTTATTTTATTCATATTAATCTATCTGGATATTGCTTGAAAATAACACATCAAAAAAGTTCTAACTAGGGACTGGCTTTACATCACAGTGGGTTAAGCCACTGCTGGCGATACTGATGTCCTATATTGGAGTGCCAATTAAAGTCCTGGCTACTCAAGTTCTGATCCAGATACGTGCTAATGTGCCTTGGAAGGCAGAAGAAAATGGCCCAAGTACTTGGGCCCTACCACGCACATGAGAGATCTGGGTGGAGTTCCTGACTCCTGGCTTCGGCCATTCCCAGCCCTGTCTTTGGGTATTTGAGGAGTGAACCAACAGATGGAAGTTCTGTCTCGCTCTCTCCCTCTCTGTTATGTTGCTTTTGAAAAAACAGACATATAATAAGTCTTTTTAAAAGGTTATAATCATATCTGCATGTAAATATCTCCATAGATAACTGTCCCAAAATATTTGAGATGCAACCTTTGCTGTATACAACACACAAACATGCACTTGGGTCCGTTCTGGAACATTATATTCTCTTCCTTTAGATTTTGTGTTTATCCCTGCACTATTAATTCACCCCTTTGATTACTGTAGCTTTCAAATGCATTTTAACATTTAGTAGAATAAGCCTTTCCTTGACACCATTTTTCTACATCTTCTTGGTTGTTCTCACTCGGTCAAACCTTTATAATTATTCTGCCAAATCCCATTCTGCAACTTCCAGGATCCCTGTGTTTTCCACACTGGAACACTGATTTACAATTACATTGTATTTGGAGAGTAGTTCAGAAAAAATATAGCTTGATATTATTATAATTAAGCCTGTCCATAATGCCCTTGTGTTCATTTAAATCTCTTTTTTAGTCTTTGAGAAAAAATAATATTTGTGCCCTTTGAATTTTTTGCTCATTTTGAGTATTTCACTGCTAGGGGATTTCCTACTCCTTGTTTTCTTATTGGTTATTGTTGATATGGAGGAACATTGTTGATCATGGTTAATTATGGTTTTTAACAAGACCTTATTAGAGGGGCCCAGCACTGTGGCACAGCAGGTTAAAGCCCTGGTCTGCTGCATGGGCATCCCTTATGGGCTATGGCCTGGGAAATCAGTAGAAGATGGCCCCTGCACCCACATGGGAGACCCAGAGGAAGCTCCTGACTCCTGCCTTCCAATAGGCGCAGCTCCGACCATTGTAGCCATCTGCAGAGTGAACCAATGGATGGAAGAACTTTCTTTCTGTTTCTGACTCTGACTCTCTGTAACTCTGTTTTACAAATAAATAAAATAAATCTAAACAAAGGCCTTATTAGAAAATAAATTCCATGAAATATTATAATTATAATTCACAAATAAATTGGTCAGCTCTAATGCTTGCATGACAGGTATTAATGTGAGGAATATGTTAACAGCCTCACACTATTGTAATTGTCCAAGTCTATTAATATCATTTTAGTTCTTGCTGCATTAGGCACTAAGCTGGAACATAATGAAAAGCAAATTATATTTTTTGAATTTTAGTTTTTTCATCTCTGACATGTGTAGACATATATATGTCTACTGGCCACCATCTATAATATCTTACTTTCATATATAATTGTTGTGTATATGCATGTATGTATGTGTGTGTATGTGTGTCTAACTCTATTATGTATTCTATTATCCAGAGAATGCCAAGAATTTAACTTATGACATGAAGTTATTATATCAGCAATACTATATTTATTAGGCTAGAGTAACAATTAAACTCCAAAATGCCATGAATTAACTTAATAGAAATTTATTTCTTACTCATATTCCACAAGTTTTATTTCAAATAGTTGTTTTGCCTTCTGTATTTCAGATCACTAAAGCAAGTGTTCCTTCTTGGAAAATGACCCTGCTCAATGTTTGCAGTTTTGTGAATAACCTGAACAGCCAAGCTGAAGAAACAGGAGAGGTTCGTGAAGAGGAGCTTGTTACAAGAAGGAGATTCCCTACCACTTTAGATGGCTTTAGCTTGGAAGCAATGCTGACAATATACCAGCTCCAAAAAATCTGCCACAGCAGAGCCTTTCAACACTGGGAGGTAAAACAAAAACAAAATATGAATATAATTATATGTAAACTAGTTAGCTCTCATTTGTATTGATTTTTTATCCCAATCATATCATAACAGGAAGAATCACGAATATTAAAGAATAAACCATGTGCTGAGATCAATATTCCTCCAAATCTTCAAAGAGTTCTTACAATATTTGGAGTTTAGAAAAAATATTTTATCTTAAATCTTAAAAAGGGATAGATTTTAAGGCAGATTTGATCCATATGCTTTATTATGCTTAAGTGGATGACATGTTTTGGCAATTTTTGATGTTGGTGGTGGTTGTGGCATGTCTAAGAAATTTAAGGAATTCAAAACGTTTTCTTAGAAACACAAAGTCATGTGTTTACTTATCTACAAACAAATGCAAGATGCAAAGTGTTCCAAATAAAACCAGAATAAACACAAAAGATTTTATTTGCATTTGAATATATTATGCAAATAAAATACACATATACATATGCATACAATCATTTATATAAAACATATGATAGGGAGATATATCCCTTTCATTTCATTTTTTAAATTTATGCAAATAAAATACACATATACCTATGCATACATTCATTTATATAAAACATATAAGATAGGGAGATATATACCTTTCATTACATTTTTTAAATTTAATTTGTATTTAAATACATTATGCAAATAAAATCTTTTTGTAATTTGTAAAATATATATGATATATATTTTTATCATTCCACTTTTATCCAGAACTCTTTGATTTGTGTTTGTTTATAAAGAAAAATACATGACTCTGTGCATGTGTTTGTAGTCCTATTTTAAATGTTTGTGAATTTCAGGCATTCTTAGCAGCTAAACTAGGTTCACTATAGCCACGACAGCTAAGTTTCATCATACAGAACTACAATGAGAAACTGGGTGAATAAGTTGTATTAAGTACTATGCTGGTACTCACCACATTTTATTTGAGAACGTGTGTTTGGAAAATTTCAAGAATCTTTGGTGAAATTTGACTTGCAGTTAGTGTTATATCTTAATGTTAGCCGTCGCAAAGCACACCGGATACCGGAGTAAGGGAAAGGGTTTATTGGGGAACACCCTACAGACCGGAGTGAAGGGGCGGCGAAGGAAAAAGGGAGAAGGAGACTATAAAAGAGAGAGACAGAGAGGAGGAGACGAGACAAGAGAGTGCAGGAGAGAAGGGCCAAGAGCCAAGAGCCCAGAGGAGGAGGCTAGAGAGAGGAACAGAGAGACAGCAGGAGAGAAGGGGCAAGAGAGCACGTGTGCAGGAACAGGCCCTTTTAAAACTTTGCCTGAGGGCGGGCAGGGAAGCAGGAGCAGCGAATCTCATTAGGATGGGGGTGGAGCCTTGCTCAGGTAGCTGGGCCATGCGGCCACCTGGCTACAACTGTGCCAGTTTCCTAACAGTTAGTTGATGTATGTCCAGAGCCAGTCATCTAGAACTAGGTTGTCTGAAAACAATGAACAGTTCTTCCATGGGTTCACATAATGTAAATGTGCAGAACCAAATATATGAGTAAATGCGATAAGAAATTAATTAACTAGAATATTCTACGCCTACCCTGAAGAATATCCTGTTAGTGAAAAAAAAAAAAAAGCAGGTTCTGTAAGAAGGTAAATATAATGTTTATTCATTACAGAATAAGAGTGACTTACACGGAGACTCAACACCAAAGATTTTTGATGAATATTGGGAAGTGTTCCAAATTAGTCACATTCTAGTGAGAATTTATGCATTTCATGCGAGTAAATTTTCTTTTATTGCAACACATTAAACTTACTGGCCCAAAAAGGTTTTTTTGGTAAGCAGGGATACATTTCTCAAGTTGTAAATTCTTGATTTTGAATAGGAGTGGTTACAAACATCTTCAAGAAGGGTACTACTTCAGTAAAGAGGGCTACTGATCAATTCAAAGAAGGACATTTCTTGGACAAGATAAGGAATGTAGAGATAAAGAACAAAGGATTATGCAAGGTTGCCCCACTTTGTTAATGCAAAATAGACCCATTGTGCACATCACCCAAGTTAAACTGATCTGGCAGATAAGACTTATCTCTCTGGACACTAGGACAGGTTTCAGAAAGTGTTGCCCTTGAATGCTTTATAGGTATTTTAAGGGCAATTTGCTTTCAATCTCCAGCCATCAGAGTTATCTATATTTTTATTTCTGCCTTGTAAGTGTTTAGATTTTTAAAATAATTTATTTTGTTTAAGGAATACAACTTCATTCATTTAATATATACAGATTTGGGAACAAGATGCTTCCCCCTGTACCTTCCTCCCACCCATACCCCAACCATTCTTCCTCCTCCTTCTTCCCTTGCCATTCTTATTTTTCACAGTGATCAATTTTCAGTTTATTTTTATACTCATAAGATTAGTCCTACACCAGGTAGAGAGTTCACCTTGGTTATCTATATCTTGTGATTTCCAATTAAGTATCTGACAGTTTCAACAGTTTTCATCCTTATACACTCAAATGTGTTCCATTCCTGAGATACTAGTTCTAATTTCATTCTCTTTTCTCCTACTAAAGACATAATTGAGCATGGCATTGTTAAAGGCATACTTTTAAATATGTTATAGCTTACCTTTAAAATAAATTATTTTCAAAATTAATAGCTTAAAGATTATTCAAAATAAAGCACTACAATTTACTGCAGTAATTGATATATGTTGCTGTAAAAGATAAGCTAGACTATTGGAAAGATATGAAAAAAAGATGAGTCTAAAAAAATGCTTTAATAGAAAATAGAAATTTAAATTTTCCCCCAAGGGGAAACACTTCTTTTAGATCAACCTAAAAGAAAAATTTGCTTAATGTTTTTGTATTCTGAATTTATACCAACACAAGATTTGAGGGTGACATGCTTGCTGGTATAATGAACTTACTCCTGACTACCACAGATATCCTGTGGAAAAGATGAAATGCAAGCAAAACTTCTAGTGTTTATTCTAGATGGCAAGCAAAAAGATGTTTTCCAGATGAAAAACCAAAAAGGCCAGTTTTAATTTTACTTGCTGTGCTAGTCATCCTTTAATTTCAATTCCAGTTAAATGGTTTAATCTTAAAATATTGTTTAGGCCAATAAAACATAAATAATACCAATTTTGACATAGGGAAATGTTAATTATGTGCGATTTATCCAAAAGAAAAAGACTCTCAATACACTCTTATGAAGACGAATCAAGTGAACATAAGATTGGAACTTTTTCTATTCTGAATGTTATTGAGTGATTTAAAAATAAAACGATAATATTATTCTGAGCATAGAGCATAGTACAAGTAATTACAGACTATGCACAGAGGAACTAAAGATTAAGAAATGAGATTGTCTGACAGTAGCTGTTTTTCTTTCTCTGAAATTGAATAGCTGTGGGCTAAAATAAAGTACTGTTGTCAGGATTGTATGCACATGCATTATAATTTAAATGCCAATATTAGTTGTAGTGACCCCAAGGCTTAGAAGGCAATCACACTCCAAAGAGATTTTAATCATTTAAACATAGCTTTCATATATGTCGATTTCTACAATGAATGAGTAGGTTAAGAAGAGCAAGAATTCTTTAAGATTGAAAATAAATCCAAGTCAAGTCAGTATTTGACTTACTTGTATGCAAAATCCTGTTACTTTTACAGCCAAACTTGATTTACTAGATTCAAAACTGTGTTTGTTGTGATATATATATATATACACACATACACACACACATATATATAAATATATAGTTCTTACCATTTTGTTCTCTCCATCATAAACTCAAGGATGAAAAATACTGAGATGTCTTTTGGTGTGTCCTTTCAATTGGAGGGATTAGTGTTATGTTCTCAAATATATGTAAGTTTCTTGAAAAGAGTTAGCTTGGTGAACTAGGAAGAACCCTGAATAGAGAACTCGAAAGACCAGATTCTGATCTTATCACAGTTATCAAGTTCTTTGTAAAACTTAAGAACTGTTCCTTGGCAAAACAATTTCTTTGAACCTCATGTACCTTATCCATATGTACCTTGCCACCTAAATAGCAATGTGATTTAATGTAGGAAAATCCTTACAATGAAATATTTCATTTCTGTAACTTTTAGTTTTGTTCTCTTTATATTATAGTTAATACAGGAAGATATTCTTGATAATGGAAATGACAAAAATGAAAAGGAAGAAGTCATAAAGAGAAAAATTCCTTACATTCTGAAGCGGCAGCTGTATGAAAATAAGCCCAGAAGACCCTATATCCTCAAAAGAGGTTCTTACTACTACTGAGAAAATCAGTATTTCATTTACATGTGATTGTGTTTTATCATTCTTTAAACATCAAATTATATTTGTGTGACAATGTGACAGAGCACAATAATTTTGTCTCTTCTAAAATTGTGGTTTATTGAATGTGACTTTTCTGCATTAATTTAAATTGGACTAAATGTTTTCAAATAAATCTAGATCTTGAGCATGATGTATCGTGTATAATTGGAGTAGCTATTAGTTGAGACATCCATATAATGTTTTGTAATTTTGCAAAGCACATTATGAATTGTTTAAATAGTCAAAATATTTGACATTTTACATCAAATTATAAATGATACAGCAAAGAGCTACAGCAAAGTCTGGGCTACATATCATTAACCAAAAACAAAGTAATAGTACCTCTTTTAGTATTTGACTGAATGTTTTATTGGATTGGTAGAAATTTGCTCTTTTCAAGACTTACTTACGCATCTCCCAGATGTAGCAAAAGTGGTTGTGTAAGATAGAACCATATGAAAGAACAATTAATGAACTATTGTTAACTATGCCTATCTTAATGAATGACCTTCAGTTGAATTTTTTGTCTGTTAAATGAACTTGATAGCTAATAAAAAAAGATAACAAGCCATCAGAATCATACATTTTTCTGAAGATTTGCTTCCATTACAAGAGTTACTTTTATTAATGTTTCACCCTCTTTTCACATTGATCCAATAAGTGAAAGATTTGTTTTTAACTTCACTGAGGTATTATGTGACTAATATTTTTTTTCCAAATTAGGAGGGTACATTTGTGGCAAAAAGCTATTCTTGAAGCAACTCCTCCTAAATTTATTTTAACATAATACTTGCAATCGCATAAGCCATCACAACATTTATATTTCCCCATTTACTCCCTCAACAGAAATATGAAAAAAATTGGAAAACAGAAGAAAGACTAAAAAAAAGAAAGTTTAGGATATCAAAGTACTGTAACACACCTACCGAAGGTGTGGTCTATGCATAACAGAAATATCAGAGGGGAGGGGAGAAAGAAAGGAACAAAAGAAATATTTAAACCATAATGACTGAGAATTTCCCATGAACTATTATCAGACAGTAAACTACAAATCCAGGAAACCCAGGAAATACTAATAAGGACAAATGTCAGGAAAACTATACATAGGGATATCATTTTCAAACTACATAAAATCAGACACAAAGGAAGAATATGGAAAGAAGCCAAAAGGGAAAACTAACCTCACCTATAGAGGAGCATAGATAAGAATTAAATCAGATTTCTACTCAGAAATCATACAAGCAAGGGGAGAGTGAAAAGTTCTGAGAGGAAATAAAACTCACCAATATAGAATATTATACCCTGCAAAATTATCCTTCTTAACTAAAGGATAAATAAAGACTTTCTCAGGTAAACAAAAATTAAGGAAATCTGTTGCCACTAGACCTCCCCTGCAAGAGATATTAAAAATAGCACTTTAGACAGTGGGGGAAATTATAGAAGTCAGACACTAAGATGTGCACAAGAAAAGAAGAGAATGGGAGAATGAATAAATGCAAATAAAACAAGAACTATTTGCTTAATTCTTAATTGATCTATCAAATGAGTTTGTTTCAAGTAAAAGCAGTATCAATGTGTTTGATTATATATACAAGTGTGCATGTATGTGTATTATATATAATAATATAATATTATATATATTGCATCCCATAAAGACATTTTAGTTAATAATGGGTCACATACATAGTAGTTTTACCATAAGATTATACAATCTAGTAATATCATAGTCATTTTAGTTTGTGTTGGCATTCTGTATGATGGACACACAATGAGAAAATCATATAATGATTTATTTCTTAGAACATATCTCCATTGTTAGGCAATGCACGAATCTCTCTCTGTGTGTGTGTGTGTGTAACCACACTCACAAAGATGCTTCAAAAAAGTTCGTGGAAAAATATAAGCTTTTTTGGTGAGAATAAATCGAAATACCTGTAAAAGCTTTTTCATTATATACATTATATACCTTTCCATAGGCCTTTTGTGTTGGCACTTGTATGTTTATAAATAAGTGAAATGAATGACAGCCATCATACAAGGAGTGGGAGGAAGAAACTAAGATTATTTTATTATTATAAGGTGCTCATATCACTCATGAAGTGGTATAATGTTATTTGAAAATAGACTTAGCAAAATCTAGGAGAAGCAACTATTCAAAACAAGTCTAACAACAAAAGAAAACTACAATTGATATGTTAGAAGAATAGCAAATACAATACTGTAAAGTACTCAATTAAAAATGAAAATAGTAGAAAAAGAAAACTAATATAGAACAAAGAACAGGGACAAAAATAAAAAAAGTAACAAATATTATAAACATTAATCCAACATTATCAGTAACCACTTTGTTCTAAAGGTAAAAATTAAAAGACAGATATTGTCAGGGTGAATAAAAAACAAGATAACTATCTACAGGAATCATTTTAAATAGAAAGGCATATATAGATCAAAAGTAAATTGCTAGAGAATGATAATATGCTAACACTAATGAAAATAGGGTGGGAGTGGCTATTCTAATTTCAGACAGAGCAGACTTTGCAACAGGGAAAGTTATCAGAATAAAGAAAGGCATTACATAATGATAAAAGTTTCAACTCTCCTAGAAGACACGATAATTTTTAATGTATATGCACCTAACGAAAGTGTCAAAATATTTGAAGAAAATTGATAGACCTTCAAGGAGAAATGAATGAATCCATTATTATAGTTGTAACTTCAGTAACCGTCTGTCAGAAATAGATTGAGCAGGGAAAAAAGTAATAGGAACATAATTGAATTCAACTTCACCATCAATTAACTGTATATAAATATTTGTAGAATACTTCATCAAACAACAGCAGAGTATACATTACCCTCAAGTCATTTTTAATCTGGAAATCATAGACCACAATATAATTAAAGTAGAAATAAATGATGAGAAGATAGATGGAAAACTCCTAAATAACGGGAGATTAAGATTAACCCAGAAAATTTGAAAAGACATGCCCTCCCATATACATGCACAAAACTAGCACACAGTTGTTTATCACAGACTTATTCACAACTACTGAAACTTTGAAGGAAACATGACATCCTTCACTAGATAAACAGGTAAATAAGCTGCTCCACATCCAGACAATGGAATATCAGTGGCATTAAAAAGGAAATGAGCTATTGAATCATGAAAAGGCATAAAAAAAACTTAAATGCCCATTGCTAAGTGAAAGAAGTCAGTCTGAAAAGGTTATACACTGTATGATTCTGAGTATATGATAATTTGGAAAAGGTAAAGCTTTATAATAAAAAGGTAAAGTATATGATAATTTGGAAAAGGCAAAAAAGATCAGTGATTGTAAGGAATTGTGGTGCAAAGAATGAATAGACTAAGCACAGGGGATGTTAATCTCTATGGTACTGAAGCGGTAGGTACATCTCCTTACATATTTATCCAAACGTAGAATGAACGACCGCAAGAGTGAAATCCAGGGACTGGCACTGTGGCATAGCAGGTAAAGCCACCGCCTGCAGTGCCAGCATCCCATATGGGCTCCAGTTCAAGCCCCAGTTGCTCCACTTCCGACCCAGCTCTCTGCTATGGCCTGGGGATCCAGTAGAAGATGACCCAAGTGCTTGGGTCCCTGAACCCACGTGGGAGACCTAGAGGAAGCTCCTGGCTCCTGGCTTCAAATCAGCCCAGTTCTGGCCGTTGCGGCCATTTGGGGAGTGAACCAGGGGATGGAAGACTTCTCTCTCTTCTCTGGCTCTGCATCTCTGTAACTCTGCTTTTCAAAGAAATAAAATATCTTTTTTTTTTTAAAGAGTGAAATCCAATGTTAACTATGGGTTTTGGATAATGATGTGTCAATTTAGGTTCACCAGTGCCAATAAATGTACAATTCTCATGAGCATATTGATGGTGGCTGACGCTGTGCATCTGGGAGGGCAAGGGGTAGTTGGGAAATCTCAGTGCCTTCCTCTTAATTTGACTGTGAACCTGAAACTTGCTGTGAAAATAATTTGTCATAAAACACATCCTCAATTCTTTTCACTTTGAATAAAATTCAAATTCATCTTAGCAGGCCTTGAATGCTCTGGCAATGATCTACATTTTATTTATTTCCATGCATTCTCCACACACACCAACTTTCTTGTTCTTTCGTTAACACAGCCGGCTTGTTTCCTTTTCAGAACCTTCGTAGTTGCTGAAATTCCTTTTCTGGAAAGCTCTTCTGTCAAAAAATGCTTTTTCCTAAAGACACACGGCACAAGATACTCGATTAGTGACTAAGTTTCCAGTGTCCCTTGTCACTAGGAATGGCTAAGTTGGAACCAATGGGAGTTTGAATGAATTAGAGATGTCCAACCAGTAGATTTTATACTTTAAAGATAAACCTTGCTCCTGGAACATTTTGTTCCTTATTTTTTTTTTCATGACTGTGGACTTATTTATAACCACAAGCAAATGCCATTCTTTTGAGGATGGCACATATGTTGATAGAGCTTGGGTCATCTGACAACCTTGTACAGCTAAGCTGCCTCACCAGTTTGAACCAAACATGACTGTGACTTGAAATACAAATGTACTGATGACTACTTGAAGGCACTGCCTTTTTTAGCCTTATTGGTATAACATCATATCCATTGTTTTTTAAAACCATTGTAATCCTTTCCCAAGGCTTCTCATGGTTTATCCCTTCAAATCATTTAGACGACTTCTTGAATGATGTATGTACAGTAAAATATTTTCTTAATATCCACCCTGAATAACTTTCATTCATTAATCATTTATGATCATTTTAACATACTTTATTTTTCTTTCATACTTGAAAAATAAAACAAAAGAAAAGCAGTAACTGACAACTGGGAACTATACTGGCAACAGCAGCTATGCCATGGTGTTCTTTTTTGATGCATTAGCAATGTCTTAGAACTCAAATTTCATGCATACAGATTCATATGAGAGTCAGGGAAAGAGAGAGATAGGGAGAGAAAGCTTCCATCTGTTGATTCACTACACAAATACCTACAAACAGTTGAGCTTGGGCCAGGACTTATTCAGAAACTAGGAAGTCAATGTGAATCTCTCACATGTGCGGCAGGGAGACAACCACTGAGCCATTATGCCAACTCCCAGAGTCTGCATTAGAAACCTGGATTCAAGCCCAGGCACTGACTTGGGACATAGCCAAATACTTGCCTCAGAAAAGATCATTTTTATCATGATAGTAAAAGACATAAACAAGGCCATTCTCTCTTCATGTAGAACAAAAACAAAAAGGCCACCCTCTTTTTCTTCCTGGTCTGAGTGACTGTTGCTTCTATACCAGCCACCGCTTTAACTGTGCCATTCTTTCTACCTCTTGGATAAAAACTACAAAGATATTCCATCATAGAATTGTCCTCATTTCCAGAAAACACTCAGTCCAGAGCAAAACCACTGTTCCTGCAATGCTCCCTAAATCAGCCAACATAGTCCAAATTCTATAAAGCTACCTGCTTATCTATAAACACTGCAATACCAGCAAAAATTCTGTTATTCAAATTTTTGTTGGTGTAATATAACAAATACGGAAATAATTTTACAATTTTAACAGCTGAAAAGGCCAGTTACTATTCATTCTGATTCATTTGCACCTGAAAACATAATTTTTTTTATTGTTTAATGCCAGAAAAACAATGGATCATTATCAGAAAAACTACCTGCCCCCCAAAATGTGAGTACTTTCATTTTACTAAAAATAGCAAAATTTTTAGTTTGACCTTTGATCATTTTTTGGGCTATTTGTGAAACATTTGGTATTATAAAACACAATTCTTTAAAAGCCTTGAACTTTAGAAATGTATTAGGTTGTTTCCAAATATGTGATAATTTTACTTGTCTTTTATCTCCTACTGTGACATGCATTGCAAGTGACAAACCTTACTTACCTCAGTGACTAGATCATTGGGCTGTCTTTACAGGCAATGGATTAAGCCATTAACCCTCTTGCTTTTGACACTAGCATCCCATATCAGAGTGCAGGTTCAAACCCTGGCTGCTCCACTTCTGATCCAGCTTCCTGCTAATGCACCCGGAAAAACAACAGTCATTGAGTTCCTGCCAACCCCGTGGGAGATCTGAATGGAGTTCCTTGCTCCCGGCTTTGGCCTGGCTCCGCTCTGATTGTTATGGCATTTGGAGAGTTAACCAGTAGATAGGAGATTTCTCTCTCTGTCTCTGTCTGTCTCTCTCTCTCTCTTTCTCTCTCTCTTTCTCCCTCTGTCTCTCCTACAAAACACTCATAAAAACCAGTGCTACTGGCAGGCCAATTTAGAAAGAGGTGTCCCTTTCCAGAGTGGATAAGCTCTGCCCCCAGTGCATGACTTCATCAGTAGATTGTGGTTAGGATTTCATCTCTCATGCAGTTTCTCTTCTTGACACCCTAGTCTAGGTCACAACCTGCCAACATCGGCCAGGCTAAAGAACTTAAATAAGTGACTGTCCATTCAAATCCCAAAAGGATCCAAATTTAAATCTGTTGTTACACTAATAGAAAAAGAAAACTTCTTTGGAAGTTTGACACTTAGTGTTAACTAAGTGTCAAATTAACTTTTTAATTGGCTGATATGATAGATCAGATTTTAAGAAGGGAACTTAAGGGCCAGAGCTGTGGCATAGTGGGTTAAGAAAATAAAATAAATCTTTTTTAAAAAATAAGATGGAGAAGCTAGCATTGTGGCATAGCAGGTAAAGCCACTGCCTGCAATGCCATCTCCCACTACTTTCCTAGGTGCATTAGCAGGGAGCTGGCTTGGTACAAGAGCACCATGGATTCAAACCCACACTCTGGTATGGGGTACTGGTGGTGAAGGCAGTGGCTTAATCCACTGCACCACAACAGTGACCCCTAAGGAACTTATTTTTCACTTGTTAAACTATATTTGATTTCACTAGATTTTCTGTGTATCAATTTCAGGACTAAATTTTAAAAATCACTATTAACTCAGTTAAGAAAACAGAGCTAAAGGAAACTGGTTTAACAAACTTGCTTAGTCTTTCTTATGGAGGTATAAAAATATATGTGTGAAATACAGAATTCCCTATATAAAGCTTTATTGTGTTTCCCTCCATTATTACTCTCACATATAAAGACATTGAAAGGTGAATAGGGAGAACACTACGCTTTTAAAAATATTTTAAAGTGATTATAGAGTCATATAAAAATGAGGAAGATACAGAACTTTCTGTTGTGCCACACATCCACAGCCTCCAGCATGATTGACAGCTCCTACCATAGTGTTACACTCATGACAACTGAGGAACCTGGATCAGCAAATCAGCATCATCCCAACTCCATAGTTTACGCTAAAGTTCATTCTCGGGGTTCAGCATTCTCTGGATTTGAACAAATATGCAATGACATATCCATTGTTATAGAATCACACAGAATATTTTCTTTTTAAAAAAGAAAAATTTTTGAGAGGCAGGGAGGGCCGGCGCCGCGGCTCAATAGGCTAATCTTCTGCCTTGCGGTGCCGGCACACCGGGTTCTAGTCCTGGGTGGGGCACCGGATTCTGTCCCGGTGCCCCTCTTCCAGGCCAGCTCTCTGCTGTGGCCCGGGAGTGCAGTGGAGGATGGCCCCAGTGCTTGGGCCCTGCACCCCATGGGAGACCAGGATAAGTACCTGGCTCCTGCCATCGGATCAGCGCGGTGCGCCTGCCGCAGCGCGCCATCCATGGCGGCCATTGGAGGGTGAACCAACGGCAAAGGAAGACCTTTCTCTCTGTCTCTCTCTCTCTCACTGTCCACTCTGCCTGTCAAAAAAAAAAAAAAAAAAAAAAAAAAAAAAAAAAAAAAAAGAGAGAGGCAGGGAGAAAGACAGAGAGACATTCACTAATTTACTCCCCAAAAGCCAGCAACTGCCAAGTCTGGGCGGGAGCTGACTTCTGGGAGCTGGGAACAAAATCGATGCGTGCAAGTGAGTGGCATCATCTAATTCCTTGAGCCATCGCTGTCCCTCTCAGGATCTGCAGTAACAAGGAGCCAGAGCCAGGTACAGAACTCAGATACGTGCAGACACGTGGATAAGTCATGTGAGCATGTGAACCGTCCTCTTAATCGCTAGGTTAATATCCACCTTCCCACATACAGAATTTTCATTGCCCTAACTTTCTAAGTTCTGCCTATTCTACCTTTTGTTCACCTCCACCTCAGGCAAAAAAATGATCTTTTCATTGTCTTCAGTGTTTTGTTTTTTTATTTTCCAGAATGTCATAAAGTTGGAATCACGTGGCATTTAGTCTTTTCAAATTGACTTGTTTCACTTACCATTAATCAGTTTAGCATGAAACCGCCAAATTGGCTGTGCTGTTTTGTATTCTCACCAGCAAAGTGTGAAAATTGCTGTTGAACATTATATTTTAACTCACTTCCTCTGATTTTTTATCTCCGCAAGCCCTCCATCATATGCTGCAATGGGAA
Source organism: Oryctolagus cuniculus (assembly GCF_964237555.1). Taxonomy (NCBI): domain Eukaryota; kingdom Metazoa; phylum Chordata; class Mammalia; order Lagomorpha; family Leporidae; genus Oryctolagus; species Oryctolagus cuniculus. Next base: position 88,651,272 of record NC_091442.1, read on the forward strand.
GCCTGCTCACTTCATTCAGACTTTTCAGCTTTTGTCTGAATAATTGTTGATGGTTTAAAAGTATATTTGAGGGGCTGGTGCTGTGGTGCAGTGGGTTAATGCCCTGGCCTGAAGCGCTGGCATCCCATATGGGTGCCCGTTCTAGTCCCGGCTGCTCCACTTCGGATCCGGCTCTCTGCTGTGGCCTGGGAAAGCAGTAGAAGATGCCCCAACTCCTTGGGCTCCTGACTTGTGGGGCTAGCACTGTGGCACAGCGGGTTAAAGCCCTGGCCTGAAGCGCTGGCATCCCATATGGGTGCCCGTTCTAGTCCCGGCTGCTCATCTTCCAGTCCAGCTCTCTGCTGTGGCCTGGGATAGCAGTAGAAGATGGCCCAAGTCCTTGGGTCCCTGCACTCATGTGGGAGACCTGGAGGAGGCTCCTGGCTCCTGGCTTCAGATTGGAGCTTCAGCTGTTGCGGCCATCTGGGGAGTGAACCATCGGATGGAAGATCTCTCTCTCTCTGTCTCTCTCTTTGCTTCTCCTCTCTTGTAATTCTTTCAAATAAATAAATAAATCTTTTTTAAAAAGTATATTTGACTCATAGGAGTTTGGTATCATGAAGCATTCAGACATTTCATTTCTTTTTCTTTTCTTTCTTTTTTTTTTTTTTTTTTTTTTTTGACAGGCAGAATGGATAGTGAGAGAGAGAGACAGAGAGAAAGGTCTTCCTTTTGCCACATTCACCCTCCAATGGCCGCTACAGCTGTCGCGCTGCGGCCAGCGCACCGCGCGGATCCGAAGGCAGGAGCCAGGTGCTTCTCCTGGTCTCCCATGGGGTGCAGGGCCCAAGCACTTGGGCCATCCTCCACTGCACTCCCAGGCCACAGCCGAGAGCTGGCCTTGAAGAGGGGCAACCGGGACAGAATCCGGCGCCCCGAACGGGACTAGAACCCAGTGTGTCGGCGCCACTAGGTGGAGGATTAGCCTAGTGAGCCACGGCGCCGGCCTCAGACATTTCATTTCATAAGATCATAACTGTGTAAGATTTTTTCAAGCCTCATTCCCTCTAGACTCTTCCTGCCCCTTTTCCGACAGTGTCTGGGGCTACTGTGGTTTCACCTCACCTCCCTTTCCAGCACTGGTGTGTAGACTCAGTGGCTGGGTTCCCAAGCCATGGGCGCCCGTGGCCTCCACATAGGTCCACTATGTCCCACTAGTTCTGGAAGAGTTTCCTCTGCAGTTTTTTCCCTAACTCTTCCCTGAAACTACAATATCTCCACTTTTATTAAACTATCTTTTCCCGGACTATCAGTGCGCTCCCTCCTATTGTGCCATCTTGGAGCTCCTAAAAGTGATCCCTGTTAAATATAAGAGTGGGAATAAGAGAAGGAGGAGATGTACAGTTCGGCACATGCTCAGTTGGACTTGCCCCAATTGGTAGAGTTAGAAATGTGCCAGGGGATTCCAATTCAATCCCATCAAGGTGGCATATACCAATCCCACCTCACTAGTCCAAGTGATCAGTTTCAGTTCATAATTGATCATAATGATAGGATTAAGAGTCAAAGGGATCACATAAACAAGACTAGTATCTGCTAATACTAATGGATAGAATTAAAAAGGAGAAAACGATCCAACATGGGAAGTGAGATACACAGCAGACTCATAGAATGGCAGATGTCCTAAACAGCACTCTGGCCTCAGAATCAGCCCTTATGGCATTTGGATCTGGCTAAAAAGCCCATGAGAGTATTTCAGGCATAGAAAGCCAAAACATTGTGGTAAAAAAATAAAATGATCTTAATGAAAGATCTCTGTGAGTGAGATCCCAGCGGAAAGAACAGGCCATCAAAGAAGGAGGTGCCTTTCTCTGAAGGGAGGAGAGAACTTCCACTTTGACTATGACCTTGTCTAAATAAGATCAGAGTCGGTGAACTCAAAAGGCTTCCATAGCCTTGGCAACTCATGACAAGAGCCTTGGGTGATTACTGATGCCATAACCAAGAGTGTCAATTATTAAGTCAACAACAGGAGTCACTGTGCACTTACTTCTCATGTAGGATCTCTGTCCTTAATGTGTTGTACTATGTAAATTAACGGTATAACTAGTACTCAAACAGTACTTTATACTTTGTGTTTCTGTGTGGGTGCTAACTGTTGAAATCTTTACTTGGTATATACTAAATGGATCTTCTGTATATAAAGATAATTGAAAATGAATTTTGATGTGAATGGGATAGGAGAGGGAGCAGGAGATGGGATGGTTGTGGGTGGGAGGGAGGTTATGGAGGAAAAAGCTGCTGTAATCCAAAAGTTGTACTTTGGAAATTTATATTTATTAAATAAAAGTTTAAAAAAGTTTCTGATGAAACTTGAAACTATAATGAAAGTGTGCCTGAAGTTGTCTATGCTCTGAGTTCGTTGACGAATATAAACATATCTGAATAAGCTAAATAACTTCTACCCTGGCACACATAAACACAATATGATATGATGTATCTCTCTGGCATCAAGTTCCTCATTTTATGTTCTGTGCATTAATAATAATTTATTTCCTTTGCTCTTTACTACTCTACAATTTTTCTCCTGCCATTGCTTCTACCTGAAAGTTACTTTTCCCCTTGTTGTCTAATTGATCACATTGCATTCCATTGAAACTAAGATGATATGTCACTCCTTGGAAGTATTTTCTAACATTCAATTCACCCAAAGCCCTGTTAAGTCTTCCCTGTGTTTCTTCTGGGCACTGCTGTAATACCTTATGTATGTCCCTGTTAACACAGTCACATTGTACAATAATATAAAATTATTCTGAAGATATTTCAACTATCTTTAAATTAGATATTGAACTTTATTTATATCTGTATAGCTTGTCCACCTTCTGGCACACAGAATGCATTCTACAAAATGTTCAATAAATGAAAACCATTGCGTTATTGAGATGACCAATGGTTACAGTCAGCCCACCTCATCCTCTTCCTTTGTGGACAACCATCTAAAATGAATTCATCTAGAAAGAACCTGTTCTACCCTTGTAGATACCACTGTATGGTCCTCTACGGATACAAGGATTTTTTTTATTTTTATTTTTATTTGAAGGGTAGAGTTTCAGAGGGAGGGAGAGAGAGAGAGAGAGAAGGAGAGAGAGAGAGAGAAAGAGAGAGATCCTCCATCTGCTGGTTTATTCCTCAAATGTTTGCAACAGCCAGAACTGGACCAATCTGAAGCCAGTAGCCAGGAGCTTCTTGCTGGTCTCGCATGTGGGCGTTGAGGGCCCAAGCACTTGGGCCATTTTCCACTGCTTTCCTAGGCACACCAGTAGGGAGCTGGATCAGAAGTGGAGCAGCAGGGACTTGAATCGGCATCCATATGGGATTCTGGCGCCACAAGCTGCAGCATTACCCGCTATGCTGTAGACCAGCCCCGATACAAGGGATTTTCCATGTAGTAGTTCTCAGCTTGCTATTTCACAATGGGTGTGGGCTCTCCCTCAAACTTCAGTGCCGTTAGTATATTATGACACTAAAGAGTTTCAGGAATTCACTGACTCAGCTCCGGTTGTGATGAGCAGCACATGTGATTACGTTCTAGACACAGCACTTCTCTTGCTGTCTGATGTTCATGCAGGAGGCATCCCATGCCTAACATCCTCTTACACAGCCCAGCTAACCTGGTAAACAAACTGGCTCCCTTTACCTGGAATTTCTACTTTGACCAAGGCCAACCCAACCAGTTCTTCTCTGATTTAAAACCACGGCTTATGTGCAATTAGGGTTTCTGTGACAGAAAATCTTTCAGTGCTTCCAAGCTTTTTGCGAATGATCGCTTCTGGGTTTTACCTTGCTCTAATTTAAATTACTTTAGATTTTAACAGCGCATTCAATATGTGAACTTTCACTTTAGGAGAAGAATTCATATAAGTGCTGAAATACCAGCAGCCAGAAATATGCACAAATGAATCTAAACAAGAGTTTTTGAGTGTTCTCAGCAGGAGTCTGAGGGAAAATGAGAATTTAAACCATTTCTTATGATTTTATTATTGGTAACTTTTGAAGGATGTGTGAGGAAACATAACGGGTGGCTGTGTTTAGTGTGGCACAACCTAATGAAAGACAAAGCATCTGAAGTTTCTTGGGAAAGGCTTCATTTCCACGGCTTTAAATTCAACGAGTGCTAAATTATCCTCAGCATTGTGCTTGTAAGTTAATTCCTATGCACTTAAGAACTTACCACTTCCTCCTAGATAGAAGCCTGCTGTTCACCTGTCTTCAGGGAAACAATTTGACTCACTTGCTGTTCCCAACCAACTCTTAATCAAGGGAAAGCTGCCTACAGACAGAGCAGCTTAGAGATACTCATTTATTTCCTTGTGAAATGTCATCTTGATGAATAAAATATGCCCTAATGAAACCAATGAAGGGCTGCCAAAATATTTTTGTAAAATTCTGGAAAACCATCACAAAGATACCAAGGTGAGTTCCAGGGCTAGGTTAGTTTTCTAAGAACATCATTCTTCTGGGTTTAAACCTTTTATGTTTTGCTTGATTTTCAGATTTTTTTCTAAGGAATTCTGATTTCTTTTCCACTAAGATACATGTCAGGATATCCTATCTTGTGTAGTTTTAATTAATTTATCATTTTAATTAACAAATGTTTCATGACTGCCTACTTTCTGAGGCACTGTGAACACCATTGTGGACGTTAAAATAAAGACATGTTTCCTATTATGTACAAATAATACCTTTCCAAATTATATACTGTGTTTTTATGACTAAGTTTTGGTGAGACGGATACGAAAGTAAGTATATTTGGCAACTTCCAAGAATTCCCTTGATAAACAGTAGATACTGATGCTTTGTGCTTTGTTCTTTTTTTTTTTTTCTTTTTTTTGACAGGTAGAGTTAGTGAGAGAGAGACAGAAAGGTCTTCCTTCCATTGGTTCACCCCTGAAATGGCCACTATGGCTGGCACTGAGCCGATCTGAAGCCTGGAGCCAGGTGCTTCCTCCTGGTCTCCCATGTGGGTGCAGGGGCCCAAGCACTTCCTTCCACTCCACTGCCTTCCCAGGCCCCAGCAGAGAGCTGGACTGAAAGAGGAGCAACCGGGACTAGAACCCGGCGCCCATATGGGATGGCGGTGCCACAGGTGGAGGATTAACCAAGTGAGCCATGGTGCCGGCCCCTCTGCCTTGCTCTTGATCTTTCCTTCATCCTGCCTCCAGGAACACAGGTGCCATCTTGGACCATAAAGTCTAGGGGAACACAGTAGGTGAGGCACAACAGTGACTTGGAAGGAGCTTGGTCCCTGCAACAACTTACTAGCTTTGATGACACACTTTTGAATTTTTACAAGAGAAAGAAATAAACATTTAAGTTTTGTTTGCGGCCAGCGCTGTGGTGTAGCGGGTAAAGCCGCCGTCGGTAGTGCTGGCATCCCATATGGGCGCCAGTTCGAGTCCTACCTAGCTTCTCCACTTCCAATCCAGCTCTCTGCTATGGCCTGAGAAAACAGTAGAAGATGACTCAAGTCTTTGGGCCCCTGCACCAGCAAGAGCAACACAGAGGAGGCTCCTGGCTCCTGGCTTCAGATCAGCGCAGCTCCGGCCGATGTGGCCAATTGAGGAGTGAACCAATGAATGGAAGAACTCCCTCTCTCTCTGCCTCTCCTCTCTCTGTGTAACTCTGACTTTCAAGTAAATAAATACATTTTTAAAAAAAGAAAAAAGTTTTGTTAAGCTATTGATAATTTCAAGGTTTTCTGTTACTTCAGGTAAAATCACGATCAGATCAACTTCCAATCTGCTTTGCCTTATGAATCCTTTACCATGTGCACCAGCAATCATTTCTCCAGCAATCTCCCCCGATCAGAATCAACCAAAGCAACAAAAGAATAAAGAAAAAATAAATTACCTACAATCCATCATAAATAAATGGAAAATATGAAAGAGAATTTAAGAAACATAGAACCTTGAAACAATGGAGAGGAACAAGTATCTGAAGATATTACTAAGAACTTACAGAAATTTAAAAAGAAAAGAAAGTTTAATGACTTCCAATCAAGATAAACAATAAAATGTTTATATTTAGACAAGTATTAATGAAATTATAAAATACAAAGAGATATTAGAGGTAGCAAAAAATCTTCACTTTCACAAACAAAATCACCTAGAGAGAAATGAGAGATATACTGAATTGGATTCTCAGTAACAGACATTAGGAGAGAATATTGTCTTTAATGTGCCAAGAGAAGTAACTGAGCTTATATTGCTGTGCCCAGTGATAAGCCCATTAAAAAATTCATATAAAATAAGGGCAATTTTTTTAATTTACAGATGTTGACACTGCAGAAAATAATTTCTGAAAGAACATAATCCCATGAAAAAGATCTGAAAAGGTAATTACTTGTAAGCTATGTTGATTCAAAGCACAAGTAGCATCCATTTATGAGAATAATATTCCAGTTTGTACTTTGAAAGATTAAAAGGAAAATTTTATAGAAAGTTCAACAGTATCATATTAGAAAAAAGTTGGAAATTAAAATACTTAGGGTCCTTGAATTATGTGAGAGGACCTAAATGTTAAATAGTAGAGAGGAACTTAAAAGTTGGTAAAGAAAAAAATGCAAATGAAATAAATAAAAGGGAAAATTCTGCTCTATAAATTCTAAAGATGGCTTTCAATGAAAGAAAAGAAAGGAAAATAAATAGGAAATGCAAAATAAATTATTGACTAGAGGCAAGGCTTTTGGAATGATGATGTGAGATAGGAAATCTCGCCCCTAGAGAAATATCTTATAGAATCATCATGGGCTAGTGCTGTGGCTTAGTAGGTAAAGCCACTGCCTGGGGCACAATCCATGGGTGACGTTTTGAGTCCTGGCTGTTCCACTTCCAATCCCTCCCTGCTAATGCACCTGTGAAAGCAGTGGAAGATGCCCAAGCCCTTGGGAACCCTGAAATCCCCATGGGAGATCCAGATGAAGCTCTTGGCTTCAGACCACCCAGTTCTAGCTGTTGTAGTCATTTGGGGAGTGAACCAGTGGATGGAAGATGTTGCGCGCTCTCTCTCTCTCTTTCTCTTCCTCTCCCCTTTCCCTTCTTTCTCTGTGGCTCTGTCTTTAAACAAAATAAATAAATCTTTAAAAAAAGTCAATTCCTTCAAATTCTCTACAAATTGATTAAAATGATACAGGAAAGGAGATAGCTGGCAAGTAGGAGGTGAGGTCACCAGTTCCTCTTAATAATCTTGCTCTAAATTTCCTGCTCAAAAAAATCCCCTCACATCTTTTGTTTCTAAGATTTACTTATTTATTTGAAGGCAGAGTTACAGAGAGGCAGTGGCATAGAGAGAGAGAAGTCTTCCATCTGCTGGTTCACTCCCCAGATGGTTTCAATAGCTGGAGCTGCACCCATCTGAAGCCAGGAACCAGGAACTTCTTTCAGGTCTCCCACACAGGTGCAGGGACCCAAGGACTTGCATCATCTTCTGTTTTCCCAGGCCATAGCAGAGAGCTATAAGAGAAGTGGAGCAGCTGCGACTCGAACCGGCTACCATGTGGGATGCTGGCACTGTAGGCAGTGGCTTTACCCACTACACCACAGTGCTGACCCCAAGCCCCCACCACCATCACAACTTTTTGTACAGCAGACAGCAGCTGTTTTAGTGAAACCACTGGCTAGAACCAATATCAAATGAAAATAATCAACATGATTGTCCACTGTGTCCTTGTAATGACATATAACCAATTGTAATATTCTTATAATCAAATTACCATGTCTGACACTCCTCCCATCAAGCATCTGATGGCATGACATTTCTGAGACTTCTATAGAAAAAGACAGGGAAATCATAGGTATTCAAACTCCACCATTATGACATTATGAATTGTCGCTCCCCCTCTTCGTGGAGGAACGACACAGGACCCTGCGCTGTTCTTCTGTCTGCTCGGCCCTCCCCGGGTTTGCTGCTGGTTCTTCCCGGGTTGGCTATTGACCCTTCCACCTCCGTGGAAGGGCAGTTCCCCCTGGCCACATTCCCCACTTCCGCAGGGGAGCGGCACACTGCCGGCCGGCTCTCTCGGGGGCTGCACAGGTGTTCCCTTAGATGTTCCTGGTGCATGCCGTCTCTCTCCTCCTTTATAGTCCTCTTCCACCAATCCCAACTCTGCTACCCACACGCCAAGTACGCTGCTCTCCTCCAATCAGGAGCAAGTCCTACAGTTTATTGGCTGAACTGGAGGCAGCTGTATAGAAGCTGTTTTCTTCTCTCCCAGCGCCATATTGTGGGAGAGCAGATGCATAGAATAAGTCTTAATTCCAGTAACAGTCTAGTCCGGGTTGCTCCCCACAGATCCCCCTTTCTTTTTATTTTTTGGCGTTGATACGTGCCTGTCTTCGGTGTCCCGCGGCACACACTCTGCTCTACTTGCTAGAGTTGCCACAGGTTCTTACAAGTCCTATCAATCAGGCAAACCGAATCCGGGTCCTCTCTTCGCCATGTTGTGAGGAGGTTTTTAGGCGCTGATGCGTGCCTGTGTTCGGTGACCTGCGGCTCATACTCTGGTCGAGCTGCCTGCTGGTGCTTACCGCCTTACTAATCAGGCAGACCGAATCCAAGCCTTCTCATTGCCATACTGTGGGGAGGCCTATTGGTGTTGATTCGTGCCTATCTTCGGTGACCTGCAGCTCATACTCTGGTCGAGCTGCCTGCTGGTGCTTACCGCCCTAATCAGGCAGACCGAATCTAAGCCTTCTCATTGCCATATTGTGGGGAGACTATTGATGTTAATAATGTGCCCGTCTTCGGCGCATAAGCTACTAGCCGCCCGCAGGTGCTCATCGCCTCACTAATCAGGCAGACCGAATCCAAGCCTTCTCATTGCAGTATTGTGGGGAGGCCTTTCTATTTCTCTATTTCTCTATCTCCGGGCATTCCTATTTCTCCCATTTTACTTCTATCTTCCAGCATTCCTATTTCTCTCATTTTACTTCTATCTTCCAGCATTCCTATTTCTCTCATTTTACTTCTAAACTTCTGTTTCTCTTATCCCCGCGGCTTCCCAGCGCCCACCCCGAGGCTGCTTCTCGGCACCCGCCCCGAGGCTGCTTCCCGGCTCTGAGCCGCTTCAGCCCGCGCCTCTCTCATCTGCGCGGCTTCCCGGCTTTGCGCGGCTTGGCTTCGCGCACTCCGCGGTCTCCACGCCCTTCGCGTCTGCACCACGGCCTCGCGCCAGCCCCGTTCCCTATCTATTCACGCCCCGTGCTATCTCTGCACGCAGCGGCTTCCGCGAGTCACACAGCGTAGCTTACGTCTCCGCCACTAGCATTCAATCCAAGTTCCCCGGGCTAACCTGGCGAATTCAACCCAGCTCACGTCTCCGCCCCACGATCTGGCTTCCCGTCCTTTGCTCCCCGGGCTAATCAGACGGATCCCAATCTTGCTTACGTTTCCGCTTCTGGTTTCAACTTTTCGCCCCCTATTCCCGGGCTAACTTGAGAATCCCAAAGTGGCTTTCGTCTCCGCCTCGGCCTGCCCCCCGCGGCTTCAATTTCCCTAACATTTTTCTCTACCCGGTATGTTTCCCTAAGCTTTCCTCCAACAATACTCCTCCCTCATTTCTCCTGGCCTCTCCCCACAGTCCGCATCCGAGTCTGTTTGTTCTAGCTTTCACTTTCGCTTTCGACCTTAGAGATTTCTCCCAGTTTCCCCCCGTAGTCCGTATCCGAGTCTATGCCTAGGCTTTCAATAGCTTCTTCCAGCACCTTTTTCGTCCGGCTTTTCCCTAGGCTGTTTGCTAGTCTCTCTCTCCGATATTTTCCACTTCTTCCCGTTTCTTCCCTCCTAAGTTTCCTATCCGTCCTAGGTTTCCTATCCGTCCTAGGTTTCCTATCCAAGTCATGGCACCATTATGTCGCTCCCCCTCTTCGTGGAGGAATGACACTAAGCCCTGCCTAGGCTTCATATCCGAGTCACGGCACCATTATGTCGCTCCCCCTCTTCGTGGAGGAACGACACAGGACCCTGCGCTGTTCTTCTGTCTGCTCGGCCCTCCCCGGGTTTGCTGCTGGTTCTTCCCGGGTTGGCTATTGACCCTTCCACCTCCGTGGAAGGGCAGTTCCCCCTGGCCACATTCCCCACTTCCACAGGGGAGCGGCACACTGCCGGCCGGCTCTCTCGGGGGCTGCACAGGTGTTCCCTTAGATGTTCCTGGTGCATGCCGTCTCTCTCCTCCTTTATAGTCCTCTTCCACCAATCCCAACTCTGCTACCCACACGCCAAGTACGCTGCTCTCCTCCAATCAGGAGCAAGTCCTACAGTTTATTGGCTGAACTGGAGGCAGCTGTATAGAAGCTGTTTTCTTCTCTCCCAGCGCCATATTGTGGGAGAGCAGATGCATAGAATAAGTCTTAATTCCAGTAACAGTCTAGTCCGGGTTGCTCCCCACAGATCCCCCTTTCTTTTTATTTTTTGGCGTTGATACGTGCCTGTCTTCGGTGTCCCGCGGCACACACTCTGCTCTACTTGCTAGAGTTGCCACAGGTTCTTACAAGTCCTATCAATCAGGCAAACCGAATCCGGGTCCTCTCTTCGCCATGTTGTGAGGAGGTTTTTAGGCGCTGATGCGTGCCTGTGTTCGGTGACCTGCGGCTCATACTCTGGTCGAGCTGCCTGCTGGTGCTTACCGCCTTACTAATCAGGCAGACCGAATCCAAGCCTTCTCATTGCCATACTGTGGGGAGGCCTATTGGTGTTGATTCGTGCCTATCTTCGGTGACCTGCAGCTCATACTCTGGTCGAGCTGCCTGCTGGTGCTTACCGCCCTAATCAGGCAGACCGAATCTAAGCCTTCTCATTGCCATATTGTGGGGAGACTATTGATGTTAATAATGTGCCCGTCTTCGGCGCATAAGCTACTAGCCGCCCGCAGGTGCTCATCGCCTCACTAATCAGGCAGACCGAATCCAAGCCTTCTCATTGCAGTATTGTGGGGAGGCCTTTCTATTTCTCTATTTCTCTATCTCCGGGCATTCCTATTTCTCCCATTTTACTTCTATCTTCCAGCATTCCTATTTCTCTCATTTTACTTCTATCTTCCAGCATTCCTATTTCTCTCATTTTACTTCTAAACTTCTGTTTCTCTTATCCCCGCGGCTTCCCAGCGCCCACCCCGAGGCTGCTTCTCGGCACCCGCCCCGAGGCTGCTTCCCGGCTCTGAGCCGCTTCAGCCCGCGCCTCTCTCATCTGCGCGGCTTCCCGGCTTTGCGCGGCTTGGCTTCGCGCACTCCGCGGTCTCCACGCCCTTCGCGTCTGCACCACGGCCTCGCGCCAGCCCCGTTCCCTATCTATTCACGCCCCGTGCTATCTCTGCACGCGGCGGCTTCCGCGAGTCACACAGCGTAGCTTACGTCTCCGCCACTAGCATTCAATCCAAGTTCCCCGGGCTAACCTGGCGAATTCAACCCAGCTCACGTCTCCGCCCCACGATCTGGCTTCCCGTCCTTTGCTCCCCGGGCTAATCAGACGGATCCCAATCTTGCTTACGTTTCCGCTTCTGGTTTCAACTTTTCGCCCCCTATTCCCGGGCTAACTTGAGAATCCCAAAGTGGCTTTCGTCTCCGCCTCGGCCTGCCCCCCGCGGCTTCAATTTCCCTAACATTTTTCTCTACCCGGTATGTTTCCCTAAGCTTTCCTCCAACAATACTCCTCCCTCATTTCTCCTGGCCTCTCCCCACAGTCCGCATCCGAGTCTGTTTGTTCTAGCTTTCACTTTCGCTTTCGACCTTAGAGATTTCTCCCAGTTTCCCCCCGTAGTCCGTATCCGAGTCTATGCCTAGGCTTTCAATAGCTTCTTCCAGCACCTTTTTCGTCCGGCTTTTCCCTAGGCTGTTTGCTAGTCTCTCTCTCCGATATTTTCCACTTCTTCCCGTTTCTTCCCTCCTAAGTTTCCTATCCGTCCTAGGTTTCCTATCCGTCCTAGGTTTCCTATCCGAGTCATGGCACCATTATGTCGCTCCCCCTCTTCGTGGAGGAATGACACTAAGCCCTGCCTAGGCTTCATATCCGAGTCACGGCACCATTATGTCGCTCCCCCTCTTCGTGGAGGAACGACACAGGACCCTGCGCTGTTCTTCTGTCTGCTCGGCCCTCCCCGGGTTTGCTGCTGGTTCTTCCCGGGTTGGCTATTGACCCTTCCACCTCCGTGGAAGGGCAGTTCCCCCTGGCCACATTCCCCACTTCCGCAGGGGAGCGGCACACTGCCGGCCGGCTCTCTCGGGGGCTGCACAGGTGTTCCCTTAGATGTTCCTGGTGCATGCCGTCTCTCTCCTCCTTTATAGTCCTCTTCCACCAATCCCAACTCTGCTACCCACACGCCAAGTACGCTGCTCTCCTCCAATCAGGAGCAAGTCCTACAGTTTATTGGCTGAACTGGAGGCAGCTGTATAGAAGCTGTTTTCTTCTCTCCCAGCGCCATATTGTGGGAGAGCAGATGCATAGAATAAGTCTTAATTCCAGTAACAGTCTAGTCCGGGTTGCTCCCCACAGATCCCCCTTTCTTTTTATTTTTTGGCGTTGATACGTGCCTGTCTTCGGTGTCCCGCGGCACACACTCTGCTCTACTTGCTAGAGTTGCCACAGGTTCTTACAAGTCCTATCAATCAGGCAAACCGAATCCGGGTCCTCTCTTCGCCATGTTGTGAGGAGGTTTTTAGGCGCTGATGCGTGCCTGTGTTCGGTGACCTGCGGCTCATACTCTGGTCGAGCTGCCTGCTGGTGCTTACCGCCTTACTAATCAGGCAGACCGAATCCAAGCCTTCTCATTGCCATACTGTGGGGAGGCCTATTGGTGTTGATTCGTGCCTATCTTCGGTGACCTGCAGCTCATACTCTGGTCGAGCTGCCTGCTGGTGCTTACCGCCCTAATCAGGCAGACCGAATCTAAGCCTTCTCATTGCCATATTGTGGGGAGACTATTGATGTTAATAATGTGCCCGTCTTCGGCGCATAAGCTACTAGCCGCCCGCAGGTGCTCATCGCCTCACTAATCAGGCAGACCGAATCCAAGCCTTCTCATTGCAGTATTGTGGGGAGGCCTTTCTATTTCTCTATTTCTCTATCTCCGGGCATTCCTATTTCTCCCATTTTACTTCTATCTTCCAGCATTCCTATTTCTCTCATTTTACTTCTATCTTCCAGCATTCCTATTTCTCTCATTTTACTTCTAAACTTCTGTTTCTCTTATCCCCGCGGCTTCCCAGCGCCCACCCCGAGGCTGCTTCTCGGCACCCGCCCCGAGGCTGCTTCCCGGCTCTGAGCCGCTTCAGCCCGCGCCTCTCTCATCTGCGCGGCTTCCCGGCTTTGCGCGGCTTGGCTTCGCGCACTCCGCGGTCTCCACGCCCTTCGCGTCTGCACCACGGCCTCGCGCCAGCCCCGTTCCCTATCTATTCACGCCCCGTGCTATCTCTGCACGCGGCGGCTTCCGCGAGTCACACAGCGTAGCTTACGTCTCCGCCACTAGCATTCAATCCAAGTTCCCCGGGCTAACCTGGCGAATTCAACCCAGCTCACGTCTCCGCCCCACGATCTGGCTTCCCGTCCTTTGCTCCCCGGGCTAATCAGACGGATCCCAATCTTGCTTACGTTTCCGCTTCTGGTTTCAACTTTTCGCCCCCTATTCCCGGGCTAACTTGAGAATCCCAAAGTGGCTTTCGTCTCCGCCTCGGCCTGCCCCCCGCGGCTTCAATTTCCCTAACATTTTTCTCTACCCGGTATGTTTCCCTAAGCTTTCCTCCAACAATACTCCTCCCTCATTTCTCCTGGCCTCTCCCCACAGTCCGCATCCGAGTCTGTTTGTTCTAGCTTTCACTTTCGCTTTCGACCTTAGAGATTTCTCCCAGTTTCCCCCCGTAGTCCGTATCCGAGTCTATGCCTAGGCTTTCAATAGCTTCTTCCAGCACCTTTTTCGTCCGGCTTTTCCCTAGGCTGTTTGCTAGTCTCTCTCTCCGATATTTTCCACTTCTTCCCGTTTCTTCCCTCCTAAGTTTCCTATCCGTCCTAGGTTTCCTATCCGTCCTAGGTTTCCTATCCGAGTCATGGCACCATTATGTCGCTCCCCCTCTTCGTGGAGGAATGACACTAAGCCCTGCCTAGGCTTCATATCCGAGTCACGGCACCATTATGTCGCTCCCCCTCTTCGTGGAGGAACGACACAGGACCCTGCGCTGTTCTTCTGTCTGCTCGGCCCTCCCCGGGTTTGCTGCTGGTTCTTCCCGGGTTGGCTATTGACCCTTCCACCTCCGTGGAAGGGCAGTTCCCCCTGGCCACATTCCCCACTTCCGCAGGGGAGCGGCACACTGCCGGCCGGCTCTCTCGGGGGCTGCACAGGTGTTCCCTTAGATGTTCCTGGTGCATGCCGTCTCTCTCCTCCTTTATAGTCCTCTTCCACCAATCCCAACTCTGCTACCCACACGCCAAGTACGCTGCTCTCCTCCAATCAGGAGCAAGTCCTACAGTTTATTGGCTGAACTGGAGGCAGCTGTATAGAAGCTGTTTTCTTCTCTCCCAGCGCCATATTGTGGGAGAGCAGATGCATAGAATAAGTCTTAATTCCAGTAACAGTCTAGTCCGGGTTGCTCCCCACAGATCCCCCTTTCTTTTTATTTTTTGGCGTTGATACGTGCCTGTCTTCGGTGTCCCGCGGCACACACTCTGCTCTACTTGCTAGAGTTGCCACAGGTTCTTACAAGTCCTATCAATCAGGCAAACCGAATCCGGGTCCTCTCTTCGCCATGTTGTGAGGAGGTTTTTAGGCGCTGATGCGTGCCTGTGTTCGGTGACCTGCGGCTCATACTCTGGTCGAGCTGCCTGCTGGTGCTTACCGCCTTACTAATCAGGCAGACCGAATCCAAGCCTTCTCATTGCCATACTGTGGGGAGGCCTATTGGTGTTGATTCGTGCCTATCTTCGGTGACCTGCAGCTCATACTCTGGTCGAGCTGCCTGCTGGTGCTTACCGCCCTAATCAGGCAGACCGAATCTAAGCCTTCTCATTGCCATATTGTGGGGAGACTATTGATGTTAATAATGTGCCCGTCTTCGGCGCATAAGCTACTAGCCGCCCGCAGGTGCTCATCGCCTCACTAATCAGGCAGACCGAATCCAAGCCTTCTCATTGCAGTATTGTGGGGAGGCCTTTCTATTTCTCTATTTCTCTATCTCCGGGCATTCCTATTTCTCCCATTTTACTTCTATCTTCCAGCATTCCTATTTCTCTCATTTTACTTCTATCTTCCAGCATTCCTATTTCTCTCATTTTACTTCTAAACTTCTGTTTCTCTTATCCCCGCGGCTTCCCAGCGCCCACCCCGAGGCTGCTTCTCGGCACCCGCCCCGAGGCTGCTTCCCGGCTCTGAGCCGCTTCAGCCCGCGCCTCTCTCATCTGCGCGGCTTCCCGGCTTTGCGCGGCTTGGCTTCGCGCACTCCGCGGTCTCCACGCCCTTCGCGTCTGCACCACGGCCTCGCGCCAGCCCCGTTCCCTATCTATTCACGCCCCGTGCTATCTCTGCACGCGGCGGCTTCCGCGAGTCACACAGCGTAGCTTACGTCTCCGCCACTAGCATTCAATCCAAGTTCCCCGGGCTAACCTGGCGAATTCAACCCAGCTCACGTCTCCGCCCCACGATCTGGCTTCCCGTCCTTTGCTCCCCGGGCTAATCAGACGGATCCCAATCTTGCTTACGTTTCCGCTTCTGGTTTCAACTTTTCGCCCCCTATTCCCGGGCTAACTTGAGAATCCCAAAGTGGCTTTCGTCTCCGCCTCGGCCTGCCCCCCGCGGCTTCAATTTCCCTAACATTTTTCTCTACCCGGTATGTTTCCCTAAGCTTTCCTCCAACAATACTCCTCCCTCATTTCTCCTGGCCTCTCCCCACAGTCCGCATCCGAGTCTGTTTGTTCTAGCTTTCACTTTCGCTTTCGACCTTAGAGATTTCTCCCAGTTTCCCCCCGTAGTCCGTATCCGAGTCTATGCCTAGGCTTTCAATAGCTTCTTCCAGCACCTTTTTCGTCCGGCTTTTCCCTAGGCTGTTTGCTAGTCTCTCTCTCCGATATTTTCCACTTCTTCCCGTTTCTTCCCTCCTAAGTTTCCTATCCGTCCTAGGTTTCCTATCCGTCCTAGGTTTCCTATCCGAGTCATGGCACCATTATGTCGCTCCCCCTCTTCGTGGAGGAATGACACTAAGCCCTGCCTAGGCTTCATATCCGAGTCACGGCACCATTATGTCGCTCCCCCTCTTCGTGGAGGAACGACACAGGACCCTGCGCTGTTCTTCTGTCTGCTCGGCCCTCCCCGGGTTTGCTGCTGGTTCTTCCCGGGTTGGCTATTGACCCTTCCACCTCCGTGGAAGGGCAGTTCCCCCTGGCCACATTCCCCACTTCCGCAGGGGAGCGGCACACTGCCGGCCGGCTCTCTCGGGGGCTGCACAGGTGTTCCCTTAGATGTTCCTGGTGCATGCCGTCTCTCTCCTCCTTTATAGTCCTCTTCCACCAATCCCAACTCTGCTACCCACACGCCAAGTACGCTGCTCTCCTCCAATCAGGAGCAAGTCCTACAGTTTATTGGCTGAACTGGAGGCAGCTGTATAGAAGCTGTTTTCTTCTCTCCCAGCGCCATATTGTGGGAGAGCAGATGCATAGAATAAGTCTTAATTCCAGTAACAGTCTAGTCCGGGTTGCTCCCCACAGATCCCCCTTTCTTTTTATTTTTTGGCGTTGATACGTGCCTGTCTTCGGTGTCCCGCGGCACACACTCTGCTCTACTTGCTAGAGTTGCCACAGGTTCTTACAAGTCCTATCAATCAGGCAAACCGAATCCGGGTCCTCTCTTCGCCATGTTGTGAGGAGGTTTTTAGGCGCTGATGCGTGCCTGTGTTCGGTGACCTGCGGCTCATACTCTGGTCGAGCTGCCTGCTGGTGCTTACCGCCTTACTAATCAGGCAGACCGAATCCAAGCCTTCTCATTGCCATACTGTGGGGAGGCCTATTGGTGTTGATTCGTGCCTATCTTCGGTGACCTGCAGCTCATACTCTGGTCGAGCTGCCTGCTGGTGCTTACCGCCCTAATCAGGCAGACCGAATCTAAGCCTTCTCATTGCCATATTGTGGGGAGACTATTGATGTTAATAATGTGCCCGTCTTCGGCGCATAAGCTACTAGCCGCCCGCAGGTGCTCATCGCCTCACTAATCAGGCAGACCGAATCCAAGCCTTCTCATTGCAGTATTGTGGGGAGGCCTTTCTATTTCTCTATTTCTCTATCTCCGGGCATTCCTATTTCTCCCATTTTACTTCTATCTTCCAGCATTCCTATTTCTCTCATTTTACTTCTATCTTCCAGCATTCCTATTTCTCTCATTTTACTTCTAAACTTCTGTTTCTCTTATCCCCGCGGCTTCCCAGCGCCCACCCCGAGGCTGCTTCTCGGCACCCGCCCCGAGGCTGCTTCCCGGCTCTGAGCCGCTTCAGCCCGCGCCTCTCTCATCTGCGCGGCTTCCCAGCTTTGCGCGGCTTGGCTTCGCGCACTCCGCGGTCTCCACGCCCTTCGCGTCTGCACCACGGCCTCACGCCAGCCCCGTTCCCTATCTATTCACGCCCCGTGCTATCTCTGCACGCAGCGGCTTCCGCGAGTCACACAGCGTAGCTTACGTCTCCGCCACTAGCATTCAATCCAAGTTCCCCGGGCTAACCTGGCGAATTCAACCCAGCTCACGTCTCCGCCCCACGATCTGGCTTCCCGTCCTTTGCTCCCCGGGCTAATCAGACGGATCCCAATCTTGCTTACGTTTCCGCTTCTGGTTTCAACTTTTCGCCCCCTATTCCCGGGCTAACTTGAGAATCCCAAAGTGGCTTTCGTCTCCGCCTCGGCCTGCCCCCCGCGGCTTCAATTTCCCTAACATTTTTCTCTACCCGGTATGTTTCCCTAAGCTTTCCTCCAACAATACTCCTCCCTCATTTCTCCTGGCCTCTCCCCACAGTCCGCATCCGAGTCTGTTTGTTCTAGCTTTCACTTTCGCTTTCGACCTTAGAGATTTCTCCCAGTTTCCCCCCGTAGTCCGTATCCGAGTCTATGCCTAGGCTTTCAATAGCTTCTTCCAGCACCTTTTTCGTCCGGCTTTTCCCTAGGTTGTTTGCTAGTCTCTCTCTCCGATATTTTCCACTTCTTCCCGTTTCTTCCCTCCTAAGTTTCCTATCCGTCCTAGGTTTCCTATCCGTCCTAGGTTTCCTATCCGAGTCATGGCACCATTATGTCGCTCCCCCTCTTCGTGGAGGAATGACACTAAGCCCTGCCTAGGCTTCATATCCGAGTCACGGCACCATTATGTCGCTCCCCCTCTTCGTGGAGGAACGACACAGGACCCTGCGCTGTTCTTCTGTCTGCTCGGCCCTCCCCGGGTTTGCTGCTGGTTCTTCCCGGGTTGGCTATTGACCCTTCCACCTCCGTGGAAGGGCAGTTCCCCCTGGCCACATTCCCCACTTCCGCAGGGGAGCGGCACACTGCCGGCCGGCTCTCTCGGGGGCTGCACAGGTGTTCCCTTAGATGTTCCTGGTGCATGCCGTCTCTCTCCTCCTTTATAGTCCTCTTCCACCAATCCCAACTCTGCTACCCACACGCCAAGTACGCTGCTCTCCTCCAATCAGGAGCAAGTCCTACAGTTTATTGGCTGAACTGGAGGCAGCTGTATAGAAGCTGTTTTCTTCTCTCCCAGCGCCATATTGTGGGAGAGCAGATGCATAGAATAAGTCTTAATTCCAGTAACAGTCTAGTCCGGGTTGCTCCCCACAGATCCCCCTTTCTTTTTATTTTTTGGCGTTGATACGTGCCTGTCTTCGGTGTCCCGCAGCACACACTCTGCTCTACTTGCTAGAGTTGCCACAGGTTCTTACAAGTCCTATCAATCAGGCAAACCGAATCCGGGTCCTCTCTTCGCCATGTTGTGAGGAGGTTTTTAGGCGCTGATGCGTGCCTGTGTTCGGTGACCTGCGGCTCATACTCTGGTCGAGCTGCCTGCTGGTGCTTACCGCCTTACTAATCAGGCAGACCGAATCCAAGCCTTCTCATTGCCATACTGTGGGGAGGCCTATTGGTGTTGATTCGTGCCTATCTTCGGTGACCTGCAGCTCATACTCTGGTCGAGCTGCCTGCTGGTGCTTACCGCCCTAATCAGGCAGACCGAATCTAAGCCTTCTCATTGCCATATTGTGGGGAGACTATTGATGTTAATAATGTGCCCGTCTTCGGCGCATAAGCTACTAGCCGCCCGCAGGTGCTCATCGCCTCACTAATCAGGCAGACCGAATCCAAGCCTTCTCATTGCAGTATTGTGGGGAGGCCTTTCTATTTCTCTATTTCTCTATCTCCGGGCATTCCTATTTCTCCCATTTTACTTCTATCTTCCAGCATTCCTATTTCTCTCATTTTACTTCTATCTTCCAGCATTCCTATTTCTCTCATTTTACTTCTAAACTTCTGTTTCTCTTATCCCCGCGGCTTCCCAGCGCCCACCCCGAGGCTGCTTCTCGGCACCCGCCCCGAGGCTGCTTCCCGGCTCTGAGCCGCTTCAGCCCACGCCTCTCTCATCTGCGCGGCTTCCCGGCTTTGCGCGGCTTGGCTTCGCGCACTCCGCGGTCTCCACGCCCTTCGCGTCTGCACCACGGCCTCGCGCCAGCCCCGTTCCCTATCTATTCACGCCCCGTGCTATCTCTGCACGCGGCGGCTTCCGCGAGTCACACAGCGTAGCTTACGTCTCCGCCACTAGCATTCAATCCAAGTTCCCCGGGCTAACCTGGCGAATTCAACCCAGCTCACGTCTCCGCCCCATGATCTGGCTTCCCGTCCTTTGCTCCCCGGGCTAATCAGACGGATCCCAATCTTGCTTACGTTTCCGCTTCTGGTTTCAACTTTTCGCCCCCTATTCCCGGGCTAACTTGAGAATCCCAAAGTGGCTTTCGTCTCCGCCTCGGCCTGCCCCCCGCGGCTTCAATTTCCCTAACATTTTTCTCTACCCGGTATGTTTCCCTAAGCTTTCCTCCAACAATACTCCTCCCTCATTTCTCCTGGCCTCTCCCCACAGTCCGCATCCGAGTCTGTTTGTTCTAGCTTTCACTTTCGCTTTCGACCTTAGAGATTTCTCCCAGTTTCCCCCCGTAGTCCGTATCCGAGTCTATGCCTAGGCTTTCAATAGCTTCTTCCAGCACCTTTTTCGTCCGGCTTTTCCCTAGGCTGTTTGCTAGTCTCTCTCTCCGATATTTTCCACTTCTTCCCGTTTCTTCCCTCCTAAGTTTCCTATCCGTCCTAGGTTTCCTATCCGTCCTAGGTTTCCTATCCGAGTCATGGCACCATTATGTCGCTCCCCCTCTTCGTGGAGGAATGACACTAAGCCCTGCCTAGGCTTCATATCCGAGTCACGGCACCATTATGTCGCTCCCCCTCTTCGTGGAGGAACGACACAGGACCCTGCGCTGTTCTTCTGTCTGCTCGGCCCTCCCCGGGTTTGCTGCTGGTTCTTCCCGGGTTGGCTATTGACCCTTCCACCTCCGTGGAAGGGCAGTTCCCCCTGGCCACATTCCCCACTTCCGCAGGGGAGCGGCACACTGCCGGCCGGCTCTCTCGGGGGCTGCACAGGTGTTCCCTTAGATGTTCCTGGTGCATGCCGTCTCTCTCCTCCTTTATAGTCCTCTTCCACCAATCCCAACTCTGCTACCCACACGCCAAGTACGCTGCTCTCCTCCAATCAGGAGCAAGTCCTACAGTTTATTGGCTGAACTGGAGGCAGCTGTATAGAAGCTGTTTTCTTCTCTCCCAGCGCCATATTGTGGGAGAGCAGATGCATAGAATAAGTCTTAATTCCAGTAACAGTCTAGTCCGGGTTGCTCCCCACAGATCCCCCTTTCTTTTTATTTTTTGGCGTTGATACGTGCCTGTCTTCGGTGTCCCGCGGCACACACTCTGCTCTACTTGCTAGAGTTGCCACAGGTTCTTACAAGTCCTATCAATCAGGCAAACCGAATCCGGGTCCTCTCTTCGCCATGTTGTGAGGAGGTTTTTAGGCGCTGATGCGTGCCTGTGTTCGGTGACCTGCGGCTCATACTCTGGTCGAGCTGCCTGCTGGTGCTTACCGCCTTACTAATCAGGCAGACCGAATCCAAGCCTTCTCATTGCCATACTGTGGGGAGGCCTATTGGTGTTGATTCGTGCCTATCTTCGGTGACCTGCAGCTCATACTCTGGTCGAGCTGCCTGCTGGTGCTTACCGCCCTAATCAGGCAGACCGAATCTAAGCCTTCTCATTGCCATATTGTGGGGAGACTATTGATGTTAATAATGTGCCCGTCTTCGGCGCATAAGCTACTAGCCGCCCGCAGGTGCTCATCGCCTCACTAATCAGGCAGACCGAATCCAAGCCTTCTCATTGCAGTATTGTGGGGAGGCCTTTCTATTTCTCTATTTCTCTATCTCCGGGCATTCCTATTTCTCCCATTTTACTTCTATCTTCCAGCATTCCTATTTCTCTCATTTTACTTCTATCTTCCAGCATTCCTATTTCTCTCATTTTACTTCTAAACTTCTGTTTCTCTTATCCCCGCGGCTTCCCAGCGCCCACCCCGAGGCTGCTTCTCGGCACCCGCCCCGAGGCTGCTTCCCGGCTCTGAGCCGCTTCAGCCCGCGCCTCTCTCATCTGCGCGGCTTCCCGGCTTTGCGCGGCTTGGCTTCGCGCACTCCGCGGTCTCCACGCCCTTCGCGTCTGCACCACGGCCTCGCGCCAGCCCCGTTCCCTATCTATTCACGCCCCGTGCTATCTCTGCACGCAGCGGCTTCCGCGAGTCACACAGCGTAGCTTACGTCTCCGCCACTAGCATTCAATCCAAGTTCCCCGGGCTAACCTGGCGAATTCAACCCAGCTCACGTCTCCGCCCCACGATCTGGCTTCCCGTCCTTTGCTCCCCGGGCTAATCAGACGGATCCCAATCTTGCTTACGTTTCCGCTTCTGGTTTCAACTTTTCGCCCCCTATTCCCGGGCTAACTTGAGAATCCCAAAGTGGCTTTCGTCTCCGCCTCGGCCTGCCCCCCGCGGCTTCAATTTCCCTAACATTTTTCTCTACCCGGTATGTTTCCCTAAGCTTTCCTCCAACAATACTCCTCCCTCATTTCTCCTGGCCTCTCCCCACAGTCCGCATCCGAGTCTGTTTGTTCTAGCTTTCACTTTCGCTTTCGACCTTAGAGATTTCTCCCAGTTTCCCCCCGTAGTCCGTATCCGAGTCTATGCCTAGGCTTTCAATAGCTTCTTCCAGCACCTTTTTCGTCCGGCTTTTCCCTAGGTTGTTTGCTAGTCTCTCTCTCCGATATTTTCCACTTCTTCCCGTTTCTTCCCTCCTAAGTTTCCTATCCGTCCTAGGTTTCCTATCCGTCCTAGGTTTCCTATCCGAGTCATGGCACCATTATGTCGCTCCCCCTCTTCGTGGAGGAATGACACTAAGCCCTGCCTAGGCTTCATATCCGAGTCACGGCACCATTATGTCGCTCCCCCTCTTCGTGGAGGAACGACACAGGACCCTGCGCTGTTCTTCTGTCTGCTCGGCCCTCCCCGGGTTTGCTGCTGGTTCTTCCCGGGTTGGCTATTGACCCTTCCACCTCCGTGGAAGGGCAGTTCCCCCTGGCCACATTCCCCACTTCCGCAGGGGAGCGGCACACTGCCGGCCGGCTCTCTCGGGGGCTGCACAGGTGTTCCCTTAGATGTTCCTGGTGCATGCCGTCTCTCTCCTCCTTTATAGTCCTCTTCCACCAATCCCAACTCTGCTACCCACACGCCAAGTACGCTGCTCTCCTCCAATCAGGAGCAAGTCCTACAGTTTATTGGCTGAACTGGAGGCAGCTGTATAGAAGCTGTTTTCTTCTCTCCCAGCGCCATATTGTGGGAGAGCAGATGCATAGAATAAGTCTTAATTCCAGTAACAGTCTAGTCCGGGTTGCTCCCCACAGATCCCCCTTTCTTTTTATTTTTTGGCGTTGATACGTGCCTGTCTTCGGTGTCCCGCGGCACACACTCTGCTCTACTTGCTAGAGTTGCCACAGGTTCTTACAAGTCCTATCAATCAGGCAAACCGAATCCGGGTCCTCTCTTCGCCATGTTGTGAGGAGGTTTTTAGGCGCTGATGCGTGCCTGTGTTCGGTGACCTGCGGCTCATACTCTGGTCGAGCTGCCTGCTGGTGCTTACCGCCTTACTAATCAGGCAGACCGAATCCAAGCCTTCTCATTGCCATACTGTGGGGAGGCCTATTGGTGTTGATTCGTGCCTATCTTCGGTGACCTGCAGCTCATACTCTGGTCGAGCTGCCTGCTGGTGCTTACCGCCCTAATCAGGCAGACCGAATCTAAGCCTTCTCATTGCCATATTGTGGGGAGACTATTGATGTTAATAATGTGCCCGTCTTCGGCGCATAAGCTACTAGCCGCCCGCAGGTGCTCATCGCCTCACTAATCAGGCAGACCGAATCCAAGCCTTCTCATTGCAGTATTGTGGGGAGGCCTTTCTATTTCTCTATTTCTCTATCTCCGGGCATTCCTATTTCTCCCATTTTACTTCTATCTTCCAGCATTCCTATTTCTCTCATTTTACTTCTATCTTCCAGCATTCCTATTTCTCTCATTTTACTTCTAAACTTCTGTTTCTCTTATCCCCGCGGCTTCCCAGCGCCCACCCCGAGGCTGCTTCTCGGCACCCGCCCCGAGGCTGCTTCCCGGCTCTGAGCCGCTTCAGCCCACGCCTCTCTCATCTGCGCGGCTTCCCGGCTTTGCGCGGCTTGGCTTCGCGCACTCCGCGGTCTCCACGCCCTTCGCGTCTGCACCACGGCCTCGCGCCAGCCCCGTTCCCTATCTATTCACGCCCCGTGCTATCTCTGCACGCGGCGGCTTCCGCGAGTCACACAGCGTAGCTTACGTCTCCGCCACTAGCATTCAATCCAAGTTCCCCGGGCTAACCTGGCGAATTCAACCCAGCTCACGTCTCCGCCCCATGATCTGGCTTCCCGTCCTTTGCTCCCCGGGCTAATCAGACGGATCCCAATCTTGCTTACGTTTCCGCTTCTGGTTTCAACTTTTCGCCCCCTATTCCCGGGCTAACTTGAGAATCCCAAAGTGGCTTTCGTCTCCGCCTCGGCCTGCCCCCCGCGGCTTCAATTTCCCTAACATTTTTCTCTACCCGGTATGTTTCCCTAAGCTTTCCTCCAACAATACTCCTCCCTCATTTCTCCTGGCCTCTCCCCACAGTCCGCATCCGAGTCTGTTTGTTCTAGCTTTCACTTTCGCTTTCGACCTTAGAGATTTCTCCCAGTTTCCCCCCGTAGTCCGTATCCGAGTCTATGCCTAGGCTTTCAATAGCTTCTTCCAGCACCTTTTTCGTCCGGCTTTTCCCTAGGCTGTTTGCTAGTCTCTCTCTCCGATATTTTCCACTTCTTCCCGTTTCTTCCCTCCTAAGTTTCCTATCCGTCCTAGGTTTCCTATCCGTCCTAGGTTTCCTATCCGAGTCATGGCACCATTATGTCGCTCCCCCTCTTCGTGGAGGAATGACACTAAGCCCTGCCTAGGCTTCATATCCGAGTCACGGCACCATTATGTCGCTCCCCCTCTTCGTGGAGGAACGACACAGGACCCTGCGCTGTTCTTCTGTCTGCTCGGCCCTCCCCGGGTTTGCTGCTGGTTCTTCCCGGGTTGGCTATTGACCCTTCCACCTCCGTGGAAGGGCAGTTCCCCCTGGCCACATTCCCCACTTCCGCAGGGGAGCGGCACACTGCCGGCCGGCTCTCTCGGGGGCTGCACAGGTGTTCCCTTAGATGTTCCTGGTGCATGCCGTCTCTCTCCTCCTTTATAGTCCTCTTCCACCAATCCCAACTCTGCTACCCACACGCCAAGTACGCTGCTCTCCTCCAATCAGGAGCAAGTCCTACAGTTTATTGGCTGAACTGGAGGCAGCTGTATAGAAGCTGTTTTCTTCTCTCCCAGCGCCATATTGTGGGAGAGCAGATGCATAGAATAAGTCTTAATTCCAGTAACAGTCTAGTCCGGGTTGCTCCCCACAATGAATATTCTTTTTTTTTTTTTTTTTTTCTTTTTGGACAGGCAGAGTTAGACAGTGAGAGAGAGAGAGAGAGAGAGTTATAGACAGTGAGAGAGACAGAAAGGTCTTCCTTCCCTTGGTTCACTCCTCTAATGGCTGCTACAGCCGGCGCTGTGCAGATCTGAAGCCAGGAGCCAGGTGCTTCCTCCTGGTCTCCCATGCAGGTGCAGGGCCCAAGCACTTGGGCCATCCTCCACTGCCTTCCCAGGCCACAGCAGAGAGCCGGACTGGAAGAGGAGCTACCGGGACTAGTACCTGGCGCCCCAACCGGGGCTAGAACCCAGGGTGCCGGTGCCACAGATGGAGGATTAGCCCAGTGAGCCATGGTGCTGGCCTATTATGAATATTCAATTAAACCTCACTCCAGATGCCACCCCCCTCTTAGGTAATCTAAAGGGATGACCCCAAACATTTTGTGGGTGCAGCTCACACTTGAGCAGGCCTCCACTCTGTTTCAAATGTGCATTCTTGCATAGATAAAAATAATTCTTGTTCCTCTGCTAAACGTTTACTTATGTCTTGTCCTTGGATTCCTTCCTGTGTTAGAACCAAGAACCCAGCCATTCCATGACAAAAGGGCTTGTAAGAAATTTAAGACTTTTAGTCAACAAATCTACAAAACTTGGTAAGAACAAGGGAGAAGGCCATATCATTGGAACTCAACTTTATATCTGTTTTCCCACAGCTCTCAAGTGAAAAAGGTATCATGCTGGTCTCCAGTTATCAAGCAACTTCTCTGTCTCCTAACTTCCATGTATGGAATTTGGACTGACTCAGCAGCAGATAAAATGGGCAGATTGCATCTCACCAAACTCTGTGCTACAGAAGAGCTGTACTGGTGGTAGCTAGTTCCCAACCTCCATTAACCTCTGACTTAGTGAGCATTGATGTGGTAAAGCTGACAAAAAGAGAGTTCCCATTGAATATACAATTCTACTCATATATCATACAATTATACTTTTACCCAAGAGAAATGAAAACATGTGTTCACACACAAACATGTATATAAATGTTCATAGCATCACCACTGACAACAGCCAAAATTGTGAACAATAAACATCGGAATGTTGAAGAATAGATCAGCAAAATATAGTATATCTCAAAAACATTATACTATAGGTAAGAAATCAGTTACACATAGCTACATAGTATGATTCCAGTTATGATAAACATGTGGTTCAGGCAAATGAATCTATAAAGATAATGAATTAAATAGGGAGGCAGGAAGAATCTATTAATAGGTTCAAGTTTCTTTTGGGAGTGATGAAAATTTCCTTAAATTCGATTATAGTAATAGTTGAAAAAACTGTAAATATCCTAGAAACTACTGAGCATTATAATATAAACAGATCATATAAATTACATATCAGGAAAAATATTAAAAAAGAATTGTGAGACTATACATTTCTGTTGTTTAAGCCACATAATCTGATATTTGGTTATGGCATCCATAGCGAACTGTTATAATTCTATTTCAATTATATTTCAATATAGGAAACAAACATCAAATCACTATGAGAAAAATTAGATTGGAAAAATACAATTATTATACTCTAATGGACACATACAGGATTTCTCCCACAAAACTAGGAAGTACACATCCTTTACAAGCATGCTGGGAACATCTATTTTAAAAATTGAATTCATTCTTGGCCATAAAATATTTTGCCAAATTTCAAAGGTTTAGGATCATACAGAACTCATTACATGCTCAAAATCTAATTAAGTTAGAAATAAACAGGAAACAAAAAACTAGAAAAGTCCTCAAGTTTAAAAATTTCAAAATAATTAATCTAGTCAATAAAAAATAAGATAATACAAAATATATAGCAATATCATAATGAAATGGGTATGTATGAGTATCTAATAATGAAAAGTATATCATAAATACATTATTACATATTATACAATGTATAAAATTATATATTGTATTTTTCTCACTATATAGCTCTTGAGATCCCAATTAAACCATCAATCATAGCTCCATAGTTGGGCAGACCTTAGGATTAACTTTCAGTTTATAGATTTATACATCCAGTAAAATAGAGCTCATTAAAACTCAATGATAGTGCTGGTGAAATTTTTTGTCAGATATTACTTTTATGCATCATCTCATTTTTTCTTTGATTTTATTGGAGATGCCATTTACCATACTTCCAGATATAGGTGTCCATGATCTCAACCTCTACAACAGTATAATAACCAATTTGATACCCTCATATAGTATTTCTGCCATTATTCAATATGGTACACAGGTACAGAATTTCTAGGAAATGTGGTATAATTTTTATGCCATTTTATATTTCTAACCAAATACAAGTTCAAGAGTTATATATGACACGACCATATATCACTGGAACATTTTTATAGAGATTAGTTACATCCACCAAATTTTGTTTGTAATCTACTTAAATGATATGAAAATTATAAATATAATATACAGTTTAGGTTTTTTATTTAAAAAATAATAGAACAAAGGAGGTTCATATAACTGTACCATGACCATTGTCACTTTCCTCCCAATTCAGAAAATTTCTACTTGTTTTACTTGATAGTACTTTCAAATATATTTCTTAAGACTACTTCATGTTTGAAAACATAACGAAGAATCCAGTTACAATGGGTAAAGGAATTGAACAGGCACTTTCAAAAGAAGAAATTCAAATGGCCAACAGACACGTGAAGAAATGCTCAGGATCACTATCCATCAGGGAAATGCAAATCAAAACCACAATGAGGTTTATCCTCACCCCAGTTAGAATGGCTCTCATACAGAAATCAAAATACAATAGCTGCTGGTGAGAAAGTAGGGGAAAATGTACCCTAATGCACTTTTAGTGGGAATGTAAACTAATACAGTCATTGTGGAAGACAGGATGGAGATTCCTTAGAAATCTGAAAACAGATTTACTATATGACCCAGTAATTCTATTCCTGGGAATTTACCCAAGGGAAATGAAATCAGAATATGAAAGAGTTATCTGTACACCCATGTTTATTGCAGCTCAATTCATAATAGCTAAGGTATGGAATCAACCCAGATATCCATCAACTGATGATTGGATAAAGAAAAGATGGCATATATACAATATGGACTACTACTCAGCTTTAAAATAATGAGATCCTGTCTTCTGCAAAAAAATGGATGCACCTCTAAACCATTATACTTAGTGAAACAAGTCAGTCTCCAAAAGACAAATACTATATATTCCCCCTGATCTTTGGTAACTAATAGAGTACAAAAAATGCAATGTGTATGAGCATAGTTGACATATTAAATTTGTTGGTTGTTTACAGCCCTTGTATTTACTGTCGAGGAACAGTTATTTTCTGCTTACTATTTGTTGAGTTTTTTACTTAGTTTAGGATTAATCTTATGAATACAAAGTACATTGAAAGTAAATCATTGTAAAAAGTAGAAGAAAAAATAAGAAAGGAAGGAGGAAAGAGAGTGGCAGCATGGGCAGGAGAGAGGGCAGGATAGAAAGTATCACTATGTTCCTAAATCTGTATATATGACATACATGAAATTTGCTTATTTTAAAAACTAACAATAATGAACACTATGAGAAACGGTGACATGATCAGTCCTCGCCCTGACTGTTGATGACCAACTTAATATGTTATCCCTCTTAGTATTTTTTTTTTTTGTTTGTTCTACTTAATACTTTTGGCTGAATACGTAATCAATACACAATTCTTCTTAAGTGCTGAAACTTAACTGAAAAGTGATCGCTGTTAAATATAAGAGTGGGAGTAAGAGAGGGAAGAAATGTGCAATTCGGGACATGCTCAAGCTGACTTACCTCAAACGGTAGAGTTAGAAACATACCAGGGGATTCCAATTCAATCCCATCAAGGTGGCATGTACCAATGCCATCTCACTAGTCCCAGTGATCAATTTCTGTTCACAATTGATCATAATGATAGGACTAAGAAACAAAGGGATCACATAAACAAGAATAGTGTCTGCAAATACTAGCTAAGAGAACAAAAAAGGGAGAGAATGATAACATGGGAAGTGAGATACACAGCAGACCCATAGAATGGCAGATGTCCTAAACAGCACTCTGGCCTCAGAATCAGCCGCTAAGGCATGCAGATCCGGCTGAAAAGCCCATGAGAGTATTTCAGGCATGGAAAGCCAAGACACTCTGGGGACAAAAAAAAAAAAAAAAAAGGAGGTACCTTTCTCTGAAGGGAGGAGAGAACTTCCACTTTGACCATGGCCTTTTCTAAATATGATCCGAGTCGGTGAACTCAAAAGGCTTCCATAGCCTTGGCAGCTCATGACAAGAGCCTAGGGTGATTACTGATGCCATAAACAAGAGTGTCCATTTGTTAAGTCCACAACAGGAGTCACTGTGCACTTACTCCTCATGTAGGATCTTTGTCCTTAGTGTGCAGTACATTGAGATTTAATGCTATAACTAGTACTCAAACAGTATTTTTCACTGTATGTTTCTGTGTGGGGGCAAACTGTTGAAATCTTTTCTTAATGTATGCTAAATTGATCTTCTGTATATAAAGAGAATTGAAAAGGAATCTTGATGTGAATGGAAGGGGAGAGGGAGTGGGAAAGGGTAGGGTTGCGGGTGGGAGGGACATTATGGGGGGGAAGCCATTGTAATCCATAAGCTGTACTTTGGAAATTTATATTCATTAAATAAAAGTTAAAAAAAACTAACAATAAATTT
Organism: Oryctolagus cuniculus; assembly: GCF_964237555.1. Lineage (NCBI taxonomy): Eukaryota > Metazoa > Chordata > Mammalia > Lagomorpha > Leporidae > Oryctolagus > Oryctolagus cuniculus. The sequence goes on from NC_091442.1 coordinate 88,681,111, forward strand.
TTAAAAAATAAAAAACTATCAATGGTCAAAAAACTCTCCATATATTCAGTCTAATGCTGATCCCAACCTATCCCAAAGTAGTAAAGGCCATGTCATGATCACTCTAAAATACAGATATGGAGACTGTTATACAAATGTGTCAAAGATGGCTCCTGAATTTTGACCCCAAACTGCGATTACCTTTTAAAACTCTCTTAGTTAGAGATACCCCATCTTGTTATCTTGTTGCACAGCACCACCTGAGCACATAAGCACTCTTTCCAATTCTGCTCCATTCTGGGAACTCAGTTCCCTAATCCCCTTTTAGGTGATGGCTGGAATAAGGTAAAATTTTGGATAAGGTAAAATTCTGTTCTATTTATTATTATTCCAAGAATACTGAGATGCTAAATGAATGTGGGAACAATGTCAGCCAATATCCCTTTTAAAATAACTCCCCTGTTGGGCTGTCTCTGTGGCTCACTAAGGCTAATTCTCCCACTGTGGCACCGACACCCCGGGTTCTAGTCCTGGTTGGGGCGCCGGTCCTGTCCTGGTTGCCCCTCTTCCAGTCTAGCTCTCTGTTGTGGCCTGGGAGTGCAGTGGAGGATGGCCCAAGTGCTTGGGTCCTGTACCCACATGGGAGACCAGGAGGAAGCACCTGGCTCCTGGATTCAGATTGGCGCAGCGCGCTGGCCGCAGCGCACTGGCCATAGCGGCCACTTGGGGGTTCCACTTGAACCAACGGAAAAGGAAGACCTTTCTCTCTATCTCTCTCACTGTCTAACTCTGCCTGTCAAAAAAAAAAAAAAAAAATAATAGTAACTCCTCTGTCTGCAGATAGAACTGATTGGAAAAGGGCAAAAGTCAATGTAGAGCGACTACTCTTCCCTCTGAAGGTTGTAAGAAAAAGTCTGTTTCAAGCAATTCCCCTAGCTTCTGGCAGTTGATCTTTGTCATTCCCTGGCTTATAGAAGTATCAACCCAGGCTGGTGCCATGGCTCACTAGGATAATCCGCCGCCTGCGGCGCCGGCACCCCGGGTTCTAGTCTTGGTCGGGGTGCTGGATTCTGTCCCAATTGCTCCTCTTCCAGTCCAGCTCTCTTCTGTGGCCCAGGAGGGCAGTGGAGGATGGCCCAAGTGCTTGGGCTCTGCACCCCATGGGAGACCAGGAGGAAGCACCTGGCTCCTGGCTTTGGATCTGCGCAGCGTGCCAGCGTAGTGGCCATTTGGAGGGTGAACCAATGGAAGGAAGTCCTTTCTCTTTGTCTCTCTCTCTCTCACTGTCTAACTCTGCCTGTCAAAAAAAAATTAAAAAAAAGAAGTATCAACCTGGATTCTGCTTCCATCTTTACAAGATATTTATTCCCTACTCCCCCCATCTCTCTCTCTCTCTCTCTCTTTGTGTGTGTGTGTGTGTGTGTGCATGTCTGATAAATACATCAGTCAAATTTCATTAAGGGCTCACCCTACTCCCTCCTGCATGACTTTATCTTACCTGATTACTTCTATAATCACCTTCTTTCCAAACACGTTCACATTCTGAGGTATGTGGGCAGGATTAGAACTTGTACATGACTTTTAGGGATGTGCAATTCAAACTATAAAAGTAGAGAAGTCACAGTTTGGGAGTTGACATTGGTTTATACTGAGTTTACATTGGCTTATATTGAGACTCCTAGAAACTGTATTTTGGGTATTTATATGAACTACAAAAAAGAATGACAACTTCAAAAAATCTGTGATTTGATGCAAAGACAGTACTGTAAATCTTATTCTGCCCTCTTTGCGGAAAACACGGTCTTTGAAATTGCACAGTTCTACTTGGATCCTTCAGCAAGATGCAAAGATGAAAAGTGCCCAGAACACAGTTGTCTACCTTTTGGGAAAGACCTCTTCATCTCTTCTTTTCTGTTGGCTAAACCATGACCTAGGTCATCCCTATGCTTTCTGTAATAGGTGATTTCTGAGAATTTTCTCACTATAGCTCTTATGGAAGTAATAAGCATGCTGCAGCAATCCAGAGGAGTGATTGGTAATGATGCAAAATGAGTTGTCCCCATTATTTGTGAACAAAAGCTTGGACGAACTGTTCCTAGAAGCATTCTGCCTCTGCTACAAGGTCACGCTCATTACCCGAAAAAGATATTGAATCATCCCTTTAGCTGAATGCTCTAGCACCTGGGTCACAAAAGTTGCCATAGATCTGTAAAGGAAAGTCATCAATTTGAGAATGAAAGAAAAGAGGCTTAAGAGAAAAGAAGCCTTAAATTTTCTATAGCCCAGTGACAGGAAGTGATACAAATTTCAATATGCAAAATCAAGAGGAAAATTTAAGGAAACATGTAATTTGGTAGTTTTCAAAGATTTTTTTTTCAAGGTAAGGTAATATGTGGTGATTCAGATTTTAACCTCTAGGTTAGAGTGGTATAAAAAAAATCAAGTTAGGTGACATTGACCATATTTCTATGCTAGTAAAGTATGCACATGAAAAGTAAAATATTGTGGATGTATTTTTACCTGAGGTATAGATTGAATAAATTCAGTAAAAAATATTGTTAATGTAAATGTAACTACTGTATTGCCTAGCCCCATGTTTCCAAAGCATTTACAGTCACACTATTTGGGATATCAATGCTTTTATTTAAACAACTAACTCCTTGATAGAGTAGGCTCCATCAGACCTGTTGTTGTCACTCTCTTTAAGATAGTAAGCACAAAGAACATGTCCTGTTACAGCTCATCACATGGTGGGTTCATGTGATTCCACAGTTACAAGTAATTTCCCATTTCCACATGTAAGATCCAAGAGTCACTGTTTGCAAAAGGTAGTCTTTGCAACCCTATAAGATAATTATGCTGAAGTGTCACAGTAACACGTGCAGAAGTATAAGAGGCTTGGAAATCCCCCAATGTGTTTCCACTGATTTCATGGGCCTCTTCCAGGACAGGCAGAACATGTCTCTGCCATAGGTTGTGGAGTCACCATTTATCTTGAATGCAACTCTACTTCCTTCAACACTTTCAAAATAGTGAAGATGCATTATGAATATTTGTGGGAAATTTTAAAGAAATAATACAATCGTTAAAGGTAGTTTGATAAATTTTGTAAAACTGTGGTAGGTTATTTAAATACCCTTACATTATTGGTTAAGGAGCTGAATGTCAGAACATTCGAAAACATTGAGTTCTCTGAATGTAGAATACATCTTTGCTCCTGGGTTGGCTGTTGCTCTAAGGCATTGCACATTCTACAGTTTAGTTCACATATATTTTTAGAATAATTAAGATGAGTTAAAGGAAAGTGTACACTTATAGCTTTCTAATTATCTTGGAAAATAGCCTTATGTGATCATAACAATTAAAACAATATAATTCAATTTCATGATTTCACCAGACATGAGAAATTATGAACTGTCTTTTCACATTCTAATACTCCTACCTTACCTTGTATTTGAAGTTTCCATTAGTGTAACTTTGTACTGTGATCACATATTGGACAATTAATTTTATTCTTGGCTATACAAGGAAGATCATTTTTCTTACATATTTCATATTTCAAGGACATGGCCAGAGGAAAACATAACATGAAATGGATACTTAGACATAGAATCTCATTCTTGAATTCAAGATACATTTAAAAGAAGCACAAAAATATTTGTAAGATTATATTTGTCAGTAAAAAAATATTCAGAGAGAATCTGGCTTGTTAATTTTATTTTTTGCATTATATTGCCATCTAGTGGTTATAACTGGTATGGAAAAACACAGGTTTTATTATACTTAGAAGCCAAAAGCCTCAAAGTCAAAAACATATTGAAAAGAGAGATGAAAATAATAGCATATTCTTTTTTGTTTATCTTAAAATTTATTAAAATGTTGTTATAGTGACTATTATTGTGACTCAGCAAATAAAGCCATCATTTTCAAAACTAGCATCACATATTAGAGCGCTAGTTTGAGTCCCTGCTACCTGATCCAACTTCCCGCTAATGCACTTTGGAAGGCAGTGGCAGACGGCCCAAGTGCTTGGGTCTCAGCAACTCATTCGATCACTGCCACGCATGTGGGAGATCATGGTGGAGTTCTGGCTCCTGGCTGTAGCCTGGCCTAGACCCGGCTATTATGGCCACTTGGGAGTAAGCGGGTGGACAATCAATCTGTCTCTCTCTCTCTCTCTGTCTCTCTCCCTTCCAAGTAAATAAATTCTTGAAAACATGTGATTATGTATTTTCATATTCTGAGTTAAAGTCATAATTTTAGGCCACGTATATATTTACTAATACTAATTTGCTATTTTGTGCTTAATTCTAAATGGTGTATCATAAAAAATGCATCTTTGGACTCCTAGCTAAATAGACTAGAGGAGATTGCAAACAGTGATATTGTATTAGGGCTTTAAGGCTGTCATAATCTTTTTGAAAAACTAACTTGACTGAAAAATCAGTGAATTCTTCCATGTTTTAGCAGAGAATAAAATATCATTTTAGGACAAACACAAGCATTCTGGCTAGAGAGTCTGTTCTTAGAAATAAATTTTGATTATCATTTGGATTAATTAATTGTAAATTTAATTTTCAACACTCTTTGGATCTAGCCTTCTATTTCATTTTTTTAAAGATTTATTTATTTGAAAGGCAGAGTGATACAGTGAGATGGAGAGACAGAAAAAAATAACCCATCTGTTGTTCACGTCTCAAAATGATTGCAACAGCCAGGCTGGTCCAGGAAGACTGAAGCTCCATCCACATCTCCCAAATGTGTGGAAGCGGCTGAAGCACTTGGGCCATCTTCTGATGCTTTCCTGGGCTTCTTAGCAGGAAGCCAGATTGGAAGCAGAGCAGCCGAAACTCAAATCAGCACTCTGATATGGGATGCTAGTGGCATCTTAACTGGCTGTGCCATAACACTTGCCTCAAGCCTTATTTTGTTTTTAATAAAAAATTTGTAATCTGTAGGTTATTGACTGAAATTTTTAACCTGAGCTGACTTTTTATTTGAAGTTTTAGAACACATCTTTGTGCTACAGGGATTTCCCTTGTGGCCCTGAAGAAGAGACAGAAGGAAATGGGGCTTAAAGTTTACCAGTGTATGATTTCCCACCTGTTCCAGTAGGGGAGGGTGCAGCACACTAACTCTGTCTCAAGAATCTCATTCCAGGCACCCACTGAACTCTGGTAGAATTCCTTAATGGAGGGCTATGTGAGTACTAACACCAGCATGGATTAGAAATCAGCATCTTATTTAGATAAAATACGCCTTTGGGCTATATAGCATGCTTGGGAGGGGATAAGAAGCAGGGAGAAGGGATGGCATTGTTGGACGGTGGGTAAAGCCACAGCCTGTGATGCCAACATCCCATATAAGTGCCAGTTCATGTCCTGGCTGCTCCACTTACAATCTAGCTTCCTGCTAATGGCCTGAGAAAAGCAGTGAAGGATGGCCCAAGTGCTTGAGCCTCTGCCGCTCACATGGAAGACCCAGTGGCAATGAGAGGATCCAGGAATAATAGAGGTCAGGTGGCAGCACTTAAACATCCAAAAACATGAATGAAATTCATAAAATAATCAGCAAGATAGGAATGGTGATCATAAGGACACATATGGCCTCTATATTTGGAACACACATAGGGCATATATTTTCATACAAACGAGCCACCAAAAAGGTATTACTTAACATATCTTGTACAGTGAAGAGAGAAGACCAGATGAGCATAAGCCTGAAGGAGGAATCCACAAAGGAAAGCTGAAGTCCGGTGACTGCTTTCCAGACATGAACCAGTTCTCAGCCCTGTGTCTGTCATCTAAACAAGAACCCTGCTGCAAATGGCAAAGGTATAATAGTTATTTCATAAGTCCTTTCCTGAATGGATTTCTGGCCATTTACTGAGACAACTACACATAACCAGAATTGTCTATCTTTTGAGAACAATTTGACACAGGTTTTGATAGGATTTTTCACTGAGGATAGCCAAAGAATTATTATAAGTTCACTTGTTAAACAGAGGTTTGTAGAGGCCAGATACAATTTGGAGTCCTAGCTCAATACAATCTGAATGTGAGCATAGTGTTTCCATGGAACTATCTCATGATCATTTTCTCAATTTTCAAATGATACTTACAATAGACATGCTTTACCACTGGCAGAATTCTCGAATTGGTCTTTTTTTTTTTTTTTTTTTTTGCTCTAGATCTCTAGATAGTAAAAAGAATGGCAGCCAAAAAAAAAAAAAAAAAAAAAGAAAGAAAAGAAAAAAAAAAGAAGCTCAGTGCAAGCTTTTCAATCTGCAACCCTAAGACAACATAACAAATCAAAAATTATATTGCATTTCCAACACGAACGACAAAGATTAGTGCCACCCTCAAAGTCATAAAGGATACAAAAGTTATGGTTTCGATCAAAATCCTATATAATTAAACAAATATATTCCTGTAATTCAAAGCTTGATACTTGGGTGGGTGTTTGGCACAGCAGTTAAGTTGTCATTCAAGATGGCTACATGCCTGGTTGCAGTGCCTAAGTTCAAGTCCCAGCTCTGCTCTTTTTTAAAATTTTTGTTTGTTTTCTTGTTTTGTTTATATAAGGTGAACAAATATCATGTATTTCACACATACAGATTTAGGAGCATAGTGATACTTCCCACACACCCACCTCTGTCCTTTCTTATATTTTATTTTACTTTTTACAATGACATACTTCCAGTTTATTTTATAATCATAAAATTAACCTCCACTAAGTAAAGTAAACACTTGAACAAATAGTGATTTAAAAAAACACTGTTATTCCACAGTACAGCCAAGGTCTGTAAACAATAATCAAATCTCAAAATGTGAATTTCATTCATGTTCAATTTTTGTACCTTTAAGTTACCACAGATCAGGGAAAACATATAAGATTTGTCTTTTGGGGGCTGACTTATTTCACTAAGTATAATGGTTTCCAGTTGCATCCATTTTATTGCAAAGGATAGGAATTCATTCTTTTTTAATGGCTGAGTAGTATTCCATAGAGTATATATACCACTTTTTCTTTATCCAGTCATTGGTTGATGGACATCTGTGTTGATTCCATATTTTGGCTATTAAGAATTGAGCTGTGATAATCATGAGGACACAGATAACTTTTCCATATGCTGATTTCATTTCCCTTGCGTAAATTCCCAGCAGTGGGATGACTGGGCCATATGGTAGGTCTGCATTCAGATTTCTGAGCTATCTCCATATTGTCTTCTACAATGGCTGTATCAGTTTACATTCCCACCAGAAGTGGGTTAGGGTACCTCTTCCCCACATCCTCACCAGTATTTGTTGTTTGTTGATTTCTGCATAAAAGGAATTCTAACAGGGGTTAGGAGAAACCTCATTGTGGTTTTAATTTGCATTTCCCTGATGGCTAGTAATCCTGAACATTTTATGTGTCTGTTGGCCATTTCAATTTCCTCTTTTGAAAAATACTTGTTCAAGTCCTTTGCCCGTTTCCTAACTGGATTATTTGCTTTGTTATTGTTGTGTTTCTTGAGCTCTTTGTAGATTCTGGATTTTTTTAAAGATTTATTTTATTTATTTGAAAGACAGAGTTACAGAGAGGTAGAGACAAAGAGAAAGGTCTTCCATCCAATGGTTCACTCCCCAGATGGCTGCAATGGCAGGAACTATGCTGATCCAAAGCCAGGGGCCAGAAGCTTCCTGTGGGTCTCCCCACGTGGGTGCAGGATCCCAAGGACTTGGGCCATTTTCTATTGCTTTCCCAAGCCATAGCAGAGGGCTGGATTGGTAGAGGAGCAGCTGGGACTAGAACCAGTGCCCATATGGATGGGATGCCAGCACTTCAGGCCAGGGCTTTAATCCACTGCGCCACAGCGCCAGCCCCAGTTCTAGATATTAATCCTTTCTCAATTGCATACTTTGCAAATATTTTCTCCCATTCTGTCAATGCCCTCTTCACTTTGTTGAGTATTTCCTTTGCTGTGCTAAAGCTTCTTAGATTGATGTAATCTCATTTTTTTTTTTTTCTATTTTTCTTTTCTTTGATTGCCCGTGCTTCTGGAGTCTCTTCCAATAAGTCTTTTCCTATGCCAATGTTTTGCAGCACTTCCCCCAATGTTGTCCTCCAGTCATTTGATTGTATTAAGTCACAAATTTAGACCCTTGATCCATTTTGAGTTGATTTTTGTTTAAGTTGTAAGGTAGGGGTTTAGTTTCATACTTCTGCACACAGAGATCCAATTTTCCCAGCACCATTTGTTGAAGACACTGTCCTTTATGTAGGAATTGAGTTTAGCTCTATTGTCAAATATTAGTTGGTTGTAGATGTGTAGATTGATGGACTCCAGTTTCCTGCTAGTGCATACCCTGGGAGGAAGCAGACAATGGCTCAAGCAGTTGGTTCCCTGACTTTTATGGGGGAAACCTGAATTGACTTCTTAGCTCCTGGTTTCTTCTGGGCACAGCCCTGGTCATTGTGGGCATTTGAATAGTGAAGTAACAGATTGAAGTGCTCTCTTTCTGTTCTTCTCAAATCAAATAATAAGTTTTTACAAGGGTGTGGCATTGGGCAAAGTGTGTTAAACCACCAGGGTGGTACCCACATTCCTTTTTTGGGGTGCCAGTTTTGAATACTGGCTCCAATCAGCTTGCTACTATTGCACATTCTAAAAGTCAGTAGTCGATGGCTCAGTGTATGGGGGGACCCTGTCAACAACATGGAAGAATGAGATGGAGTTCCTATTTCTGAGCTTCAGCCCGGCCCAGTTCTGGATGTTGCAGGCATTTGGGAGTGAATCAGAAGATGTAAGTGCTCTCTCTCACTCTCGCTCTCTCTCTTTCTCTCTCTCTCTTTCTCTCTTTCTCCTTCTCTCTCCTTTTCAAACAAATCTTTAAAAAAATAAAGAAAAAAGTGAATGCAGATAAGGGCTCAATTGTTGACTGGATGGAGAATGGGAGATTACAGGGGACTTTTAGAAACACAGTCAAGGAGTAGCATCAGATACAGTGCAGGATGTGGTTTCTTTGTTAGAACACATTAACACAGTCTATAGTGCATGATATATAAATTTTTATCAGGAAATTATGTTCCATCACGGTGGAGAACCAGTAGTTCCCATTGATTTGAATGAAGAAGAGTTGATCAGAGGATGAAAGATAATTTTGAATATGAGGTAGATGAAAACCACTAAGGACATTGAGGGATGGACTTGGCATTAAAATGGGAATTTGATTCATAACTTTAACTTTTGATTAGTTAATCTAGTTAAATCAGGAAATGGAATTATGTAGTAGAACAGATATGGCTACATATCACAGTTGGAAAGATACTGTGAATTTTTTGAAGATGGGAAAATAAGACTTGCTTGAGGCATCTGAATAGAAGAATGGAATTTAGGCATTTCACCTAGCACTTAAGACACTAGTTAAGATGTGTGTATCCTATAGTCGGTATCTGGGTTCAGTATTTGGCTCTGACTCCTGTTTCAGCTTCCTGATAACCTAGACCCTGAGAAATAGCAGTGATGGCTCAAGTAATTGGCTTCCTGCCCCCTGGGATACCTGGATTAAATTCCTGGCTCCAGCCACAGCCATTACAGACATTTAGGGAGTGAATCACTGGATAGGCACTCTCCCTATCTCTCTCCCTCTCTAAAAACAAAACAAACAAACAAACAAACAACCATAACCCACCAAACCCCCCCCCCCCCAACTCCAAAACACAAAAGATGGTGGCAAAGTGGAAATAAAGAACTTTATCTTAGTGCAGAAAAATTGAAATCTATTCATAGAGCTGTCCTCAAGAAGTGCATGTAATGATGTATAATGGTGGATAATGAGAAAACTATACGCAGATTTCAAAATTTTTTTGCACTAAAATGAACACTTTTTTCTAATTCCCCTTTACTGCCGACTTTCTGAAGTACCCTAATACTTTATATTTTAGTCTTACTAAGGGATAGGTCAATAATGGAGAGAAAGGAGGAAGTGAGCTCTTCAAATCCCTTTCAGTGGTAAATCAGGATGGTTGTTAGGTTGGTTAAAAGATAAAAACTGTAGTTGTATATGTAGAAATTGTGAAGTGATAATACCTCTTTTTGTTTTTACTATTATAGTTCACTACTAATTTCTAATAATTATAATTCAATAATTTTAAGTTTTTATATATAGTGCTTCATCTAAAATAGCATTTAATAAAAATACTCAGAATTGTAATATTACAATGGAGGACTAGTTATTTAAAACAGTGGTAACTAGAACAAATTTATTATGTTTTATTTCCTAGGATGACACCTGAGCATTTAATAAGCTCTTTTCTTGATATTAACATAATTTAATATGGGTATATAATTTACAAGTCATTTCCTTATGTGATGAAATTGTCTTTTGTTGAAAATTGCAAAGGGAGAGCCGGCGCCGTGGCTCAATAGGCTAATCCTCCACCTTGCGGCGCCGGCACACCGGGTTCTAGTCCCGGTTGGGGCGCCGGATTCTGTCCCGGTTGCCCCTCTTCCAGGCCAGCTCTCTGCTATGGCCAGGGAGTGCAGTGGAGGATGGCCCAGATGCTTGGGCCCTGCACCCCATGGGAGACCAGGAAAAGCACCTGGATCCTGGCTCCTGCCATCGGATCAGCGCGGTGCGCCGGCTGCAGCGGCGGCCATTGGAGGGTGAACCAACGGCAAAGGAAGACCTTTCTCTCTCTGTCTCTCTCTCACTGTCCACTCTGCCTGTCAAAAATTAAAAAAAAAAAAAAAAAAAAAGAAAATTGCAAAGGGAGTTTGTAGAGATAATATAATGGAAATGGTGGCCATCATTCAAATCAAAAATTATCTTGACTGCACTTATCTATATTTCTGGAATAAATGCATAGTAAAGGAGCTCAATTTTCTAATTATGTGTGAAACAGAATGGCAATTTCTCAGATCTAGGGACTGAAATTCAGTGCTGCTTACTCTCAGGCCTGCTGCAACTTTTTTGTTACACAGAATTATTGCCTCTCCTATATTCCCTTTGGGCTCAATTTGGTCAATGATTCATAAAAGTGATAGTTTTTAATTTATATCTAATCGTTCATTGATTTATATTTTTAGTTCCTATGTTAACTTTGTTGTGAGCAGAGAAAACATTTTCAGTTTTTTTTATATTTATTTACTTATTCTATTTTTTAAAGATTTATTTATTTACTTGAAAATCAGAGTTACACAGAGAGAGGAGAGGTCTTTCATTCGCTGCTTCACTCCCTAGTTGGCCGCAATGGTCGGAGCTGTGCCGATATGAAGCCAGGAGCCAGGAGCTTCTTCTGGGTCTCCCACGCGGAGACAGGGGCCAAAAAACTTGGATCATCTTTCACTGCTTTCTCAGGTCATCGCAGAGAGCTGGATCAGAAGTGGAGCAGCTGGAACTCAAAAGGGCGCCCATATGCGATACCGGAACTGCAGGTGGTGGCTTTACCTGCTATGCCACTATGCCAGCCCCTCTTTTCTATTTAAGACTTGGCATATTGTCAGCCTACTGTCACCCAAAGTAAATGGTCTGGCATTGGAAAAGAATTTTTTTGGTGGTGGGCAGTTTCATTAATATAACCATGGATTTAAAGTGACAAGGTAGAAATTTCTAGGCACTGATGTAAAGTGTTATAATTATGAAAGATAACATTTGGAATTGTATTTTCAGTTCTTGTGCTATGAACCAAGATATACATGAACAAATTAGAAACTAAGTAGCAAAGCTGGTAAGTGAGGCTCTGTGAACCCATGTGCTTTCTCTTCTCTACAGATTATGTCTTTCTAAAGTATTATTTATTTGCATTGTTTCTTTATTGTCTTTTATATTTGTGAACTATTCAATTATATTGCTTTTTGAGCTCATTGAGTTAATAACAAATATGATGCCACTGTATTATTTATGAAGATAGATTTTAATTTCTGACAAATTTAAACATATGAATTAAAGATTATAAATGCCAAAATGTTTGCCTTACCAATTTGTGATTTTTATCTACACAAACCTTGCAACTAAAAATGCATAATCTATATTTAAATATATATATATATAATTGCCAAGAAGATCCAGTTTTTAAAGGAAAAGTTTTGAGCAAAACTGCTTTTGTCAGTTTTAATTTATAAAAAGCTGAGGGTACTTTTGATCAAAATTTATATCATATATCTCTTAAAGAGAAGAAAATTTTCTAGATGAGCACCATCATTCTAAAGTTCTTTTAAATTAATATTTTAAAAATAAGATATTGGGGCCAATGTTGTCATGCAGTGGGTGCATCTGCAGTGCTGACATCCCATATTAGTGCCGGTTGGAGTCATGGCTGCTCCACTTCCGATCCAGCTCCCTGGTAATGTGCCTGAGAAAGCAGTGGTTGATGGCCCAGGTACCTGGGTCCCTGCACCCTACATGGGAGACCCCAGTGGAGTTCTGGGGTCCTGATTTAGGCTTGGCACAGCCTTTATCATTCTGACTATTTGGGGAGTGAACCAGCATATGGAAAATCTCTCTCTGTCTCTTCTTCTGTCTATACAACTCTTCTTTTCAAATTAATAATAATAAATCTTAAAAATATAAGATATTATGTAATAAAATAATATAATGATAGCAATTTGTAATAATCTTTTCTAACACAGTGAGAGTCTGTAAGCCAAATAAAATTCTTTTTCATCATAGGCTTACAGTTAGATGCCTGGGTTTGAAATTTAGATATTTCAAATGTAGAAAATATTAGTTAATGTCAGATTGATACATTTAATTTTAATTTTTATTATCATATAGGAAATTTCTTAATCCTCAGAGATTTCAATTTATTGAATTCCACTTAAAAAGCAAACTATAAAGGGCCTGATAATGTGTTATAGTTAATTATCTGTCATTTGTGATGCCAGCTAGCATCCATATAAAAATATTGGCTTGAGTCCCAGCTGCTCCACTTTTGATCCAGTTTCCTGTTAACACAGCTGGATAAGAAGTGGATGATATCCCAGGTACTTGGGTTCCTGTCCCCTATGTGGGAGATCCAGGTGGAGTTCCTGGGTCCTGGCTTTGGCCTGGTCCAATCCTGGCTGTTCCACACATCTGAGAGTGAACCAGCAGATGGAAGATCTCTCTTTTTCCGTTTGTCCCATTCTCTCCGTAACTGCCTTTCAAATAAATAATTTTTTAAAAATCTTTAGAAAAACAATAAAAGAGCAAAAATTCAGCTTAAATGGAAAAAAACTCATAGAGAACCTATATGAAACACTAGATCAGATTATAAAACAGTCAACATAAAGAAATTAAACATATAACTATTTGATAAAATTCAAATAATTCTGGGAATCTGAAAAAAAGCAAGAGAAAATATCTAGAACAAAGCACAGGACACAAAAAATGTAGACAGCTGTGACCAGCTGCAAAATTGTATAGTTAGAGTCCTGATGGGATTTGGGACAAAAATATTTGAAGATACAGTGCATCTTTAAAGTGCACTTTAAAGTGATAACTTTAAATATAGCTCCAAACTTCCCTGACACTCTTTCTTTAAGGTGGTGGAGTTTCTGTCTCCTCCTGCTGAGTTTGGATGAGCTTATGTTTTTGAACAAAAAGCAGGCCGCGAGGAAAATTCTGTGATGTCTGGAAGAAGCCATGAAAGACCATGCAGTTGTTGCCTAATTCTTTTGGGATGCTTGCTCCTGGGGAAGCCTCCTCTCTGTAAGAATTCCAATTTACCCTACACTGCGCCAGAGAGGCCACATGTAGACCCTCAGGTGATGACACCAGCTGGTTCCCAGCTGACTGCCAGCATCAATGTGGGCTTTCTGATTGAGGCACTTCGGGCACTCAGCCTAGCTGAGCCTATACGGTCCCACAGTCATAAGAATCAGTTTATTGCAAACACATGAGAGACTCTAAGAACGAATAATCAACAATGCGCTTCTTGAATTTCTGAAATCTCAAAATCCTGAGCAAAATAAAACTGTTATTTGAAGCTACCAAGTTTGGAGTAATTTTGAAATGTAGCAATAGAAACCAAATTACCCATAGACACAAGAAATCCAACAAAACTCAAACAAGATGCTTAGAAAACAAACCACATCTAGGCATATATCAAGCAGATTCCTAAAAACAAAATAAAAATGGAAAAAATTATGAAAACAGCCGAAGGAAAAAGACACACATACAATGGAAAAGAAAAGTTATTATTGACGCCTTAAGAAATACAGACAGGAGACAATAGCACATCTTTAATAGGGTAAAAGAGAAAAATGCCTGAATACACAGGGAAAAAAGTCCATGGAAAATGAAGGCAAAATAAAGATATTTCCATGGAAGAAAATTTGAAGGAAATTGTTGCCAGAAGATGTACAATACAGTAATGTTATAGGAAGTACCTTGGGCCGAAAGAAGGTAATGGACTGGAATTCTTATACAAAGGTAAGACACGTGATTAGATATGATAAGTATGGGGTTAAAGATACATTATTTTTCTTATTTACAAGTGTCTTTAAAAGATAATATTTTAAAAATCAAACACTGTATTAATATCTTAGGGCTTTCCAAACAGTTTATCATAAAGTAAGTGGCTCAAAACAGCAACTCATTCTTTCTTACCATGGGAGGCCAGAGGACCAAAATCAAGGTGTTGGTAGGCTGTTTTTACTGGATCTTCTTAAGTATAATCCATTTCATGCCTCCTTCCTAGCCTCCGCTGGCAGCTGACAATCCTTGTGGTCCTTCAGTCTCTACCTCTGTCTTAACATGGACTTTTATCTGTGTCTGTTTCAAATCTTCTTCTCTTTGATCTTATAAGAAAACCAAAAAGTTGATTTATTTTCCTCACTCCCCTAAACTTCATCTGATCTATTCCTAAACTGTTACTTTAGCTATAACTGCAAAGATCATATTTCCAAATAAAAATCACATTTACAGGTACATGGGTGAGAAATTAGACAAATATTTTGGAAGGATACTTTGAATGCATTTTAGACACTTACATGTGGTAAGAATTTACTTCAGAATTAATTAAATATATAGAAGTAAAGTAAAGTTTACAACAGCAAAAGCTAAAAGAAGGGGAAAGGGAAATTTACAACTGCATGATTTTTATATTAAATATTAACTATTATATTAGTATTTGATGGTATAACATAATACACAAAAGGTGCATATTCTAAACTACAGGTAAGAGGACACAAATTAAATAAATGTATATAAAGCTAATCATCCAGTTGAGTAAAACAACATAATTTTAAGAATACTCAGTCCATAAAAGTTAGAAACTGATAGAAGAGCAAAGAACAGCTGTAGCAAATAAAACATAAATATCAGGATAAGTGACTTAAATCTAACAAAATCAAACATTACATTGGCTTGTTGAATATGACAATTACAAAAGGAAAGTCATAAGACTGGCCCAGAAAAGTAACATCGGAACAACCAGAATTCCCCTGAAGAGTCTCTTTCTATAGCCAGCTGTTTGTTGTCTGTGTCTCAGAAAAAAAAATCCAAACTACTTTATTAAAATCTTTTTTCTGGATGAGAAGGCAATTCAATGGACTACCAATAGCCTAAATATATAACTCAGAGGGTACTTTGAAGTTGTGGGTAGTTTCATAAGACATTCGCTGTCTCTACTAACTACTTAGTACTGTATTATTGCTCACTTCTTTCACTGACTTCAGTTTCTTTTCCTTAAATAGGCACATATGTCACTAACACAAATTCATTAAGTTTATTAAAATATTTAGAATTGTAGCCTTCATATGAGTTTGATGTGTGCTTATTAACTGCAGGGTACTTTGTGATAGTGAATATAGTTATACATAATTCTGTGAAATGTATTGCAGTAGCAAGTGAAAACCTGAAGTGATCTTAAATTATTTAGATGAATATAAAGCATGCTTTTTGATAGGCAAATATAAAAAATAACAAAACAGTTACTTCCTTTTGTGATAAAATGTGGCATGAGTAGTAGCATTCTGGTAGAAGAGAGAATTTAGATAAAAATATGAAGATATAAAAGTTATTATGGAAAAAGTATTGAGAAAGAGGAATATATGAAATGATTACATTGGATGACATGTTTATCCAAGGCAGCCTTTTCCAATATGATAATTAAATATTTAAAATACACTAAGAGTCTTCAAAATTTTTGATGAAAAATACATATTATGAGAAAACTATGTATGGATTTCAAAATGATTTTGCACCAAATAAAATTATATTTTTATTCCATTTATTTGTGAATTTCTTAACCTACCTGTGTATTGTTATTTTAAGATAAATTCAAAGCATCTTAAATATTTTAAGCCATTTTTCTTAAATAATATATATTAATTATTAAGGTGAGAATTTATCTCAAAAATTAATTTGGTTGTGAAATATTATTTTGAATGCAAACTAAAATAGTAATTTTTCAATTTATTCAAAAAGGTGACATGATTTTAAAATCTAATTATTTGGCCAGCGCCGCAGCTCACTAGGCTAATCCTCCGCCTTGCGGCACCGGCACACCGGGTTCTAGTCCCGGTTGGGGCGCCGGATTCTGTCCCGGTTGCCCCTCTTCCAGGCCAGCTCTCTGCTGTGGCCAGGGAGTGCAGTGGAAGATGGCCCAGGTGCTTGGACCCTGCACCCCATGGGAGACCAGGAGAGGCACCTGGCTCCTGCCATCGGATCAGCATGGAAAAAAAAATCTAATTATTTTACTTTTTGATAACAGAAGTATACCACATTGAATTAATTTTTAAAAATTTTAAGATCTATTTATATTTATTTTACTTGAGAGGCAGAGAACCAGAGAGACTGAGACAGGAAGATGTCCATCGTCTGGTTCATTCCTTGAATGCTTGCAACTGCCTGGGCTGGACCAGATTGAAGCCAGAAACACTAGCAGGAAGCTGGAATCAGAAGTGTAGCCAAGACTTGAACCCAAGGGTTCCAGTAACACATGTAGGCATCCCTAGTGGGTTGAAAATGAATATTATTCAATGTGGAGGCCTGTACATTTTTCACCATATAGAACAGAAAGTACATTTTGATTTATTATTGTCAGAAAAGTGTAAGCCTAGTGTTTTTTTCTTTTGCTTCTTGTCAGACGTGGATGGTCCACTCCTGTTCTTACAAGTCTCTCCATTGTTAGTATACTGAGCCATTTACTTAGCAAACAAACTGAGACTGGAGCCTGAGCCAGAAGCTTTCTTTCTCTGTGGTCAATGAATTAACAAATTTGCTATTTCTAATGTTCTAAGGAAAAGGTGACAAATTAAAAAAAATCTGTAGGATTTGATATGCTCTTTAAAGTAAACAGTCTTTGAAACAAGTTGAACTATAATACTGTGTCTAGGGTTAGGGATTGCTTCATTTCTTGACTGCCACATATTTCAAGGTCTTACCTTTTTGTATAACTTGCTCTTTTTTTATTACATGAGCGGCATCACGTGGAGAGTATCAGGAGACACTGAGACAAGTGCTACACGCATTCATAAGTAACCACATTCTTTGCCAGCCCATCCATGTATGGGTTGAGCTAACCTGGCTGATAATAAAATTTGGCTATGATTTGGGATTTTTGTTTGTTTCTTCTTTGTCTTCAGTATATCGCTGACTTCAAGTTTCTCTATCAACGAGCTGCATTATTTTGTACTTAGTGTGAAGCTAGTGGTGCGGACGGGTTTTCTCAGAGGTTCTGTTCCACCTTCACTTACCAGTAGTGTTCTGAGCCCTACACCAACATTTGCCCTGTGTAGGTCTCCTGCCTTTCTACGTGTCTTGTAAGCAGACAATGGCAGATCTTCTTCCAAGTTTTCATGGAAATGTAAATAACAAACAGTCTGGGAAACTGAATAATATCTCTTTCTGGAACAGAGTATAACTTTGTTTACTGATTAAAGAAATAAAGACATATTTTTCATACTTAGCCACCTATTTTAACTTTATTTTAATGAAAATTGATTTCTTTCTTTACTTTTAATTTTTGATTTTTTTTAATGAGAAAGAAGCTTGACAGAAAGGTGGGAGGGGAGTAGGAGAGAAAAACAGACAGACAGAGATATTTTATTTGATGTCTTTACTTCACACATACTCATAGCATCTAGGGCTGAGCCAGGCTGAAGTCGGGAGCCTGGAGCTCCATCTAGGTCTTCTGTGAGAGTGGCAGAGACTCAGACATCTCTTGCTGCCTCCCAGTGTGTGCATTTATTGGGAGGAAGTTGGATTACCCACGGAGCCACAGTGTTTGCCCCTTGTTTTTAATTGATTAAAGTTTTTTAAATTCAGCAATTCTGATCTGTGAGACAAACTCACTGTAGATGCAGCATTGACAAGGTTTCTCCGTGGTGGGAGATGGATGCAAGCGGCAAAAATATGAATATGAAAAAATACTGCTTTGCTGTGTAATCAAGTTCTTTGGCTCTGATCCAGGAGTCTCACATCTTCTGGTAGAATTCGAGAAATGGTAAGCAAACGTGGGGCTTGCAGCTGGAGTGACAGCTTAGTCCTTCTGCAGTTCTTTACACTCTTAATGGTCATTTTCTTCACCCAGCATTAAGCTGCGGGTGCTTGTTAGCAGTTCTAAGACTAGCCCTGTAGCATAGGGTTTTCTTTTGTCACATTCGAGTTTTAGCATTCTCACTCCTCTCCATGGAAGCTAAACTCTACCTTCTAGCTTTTCCTAGGCAGGACTACTCTCTGTACCTTCCTCACTGCTTGTTATTGGTGTGTGATCCATAACCCATGAGAATTTCTTAACCTTTCAACCACCGACAAATATGTCTATTTCCAATTTCTTAGTATCATCGGCTCATTTTGAAAATCTGAGAGCCAGATGGTTTGTTGCGTTTCCCTACTAGAAAGTTAGATCAGTTTTTCCTCTGTTGAAACAGTGGCTCTTTCCCAGAGGGTAGTGAGTTTATTTGCTCCCTTACTCCAGCGTTATTTTTGCATTAGAAAGGATATACAGATAGGTGGACAGGTTTTTTTCCTCCTGGGTCCCCCAGCAGCAGGCAATCACCACTTGCATACCTCCAACAAGAAAAAGGAGCGGTCTTTCTTCTTCCACCTTACCCTCAATCTTTGTAGTGAGTACCAAGCTGATGACCATGGAAAAGAGCTTGCAATCTAGTCCAAATTCCCTTTATGCCTGAAGATTCCAGCAACCTGGACTTTAATAGCTTGTTAGATTTTTACATGATTTGTTCTTTCATGTGTATGTGTGCCAGGTATCTCTTGCCCCCATGTTCCAGGAAAGATTCACATGTCCTTGTCTCCTTTTCAGACTCCATTTTCTTGGTTGCCTTGTATCCTTTTGTTTCTGAATGGACTCACAAAATGTTATGATTTTTGTGCATTATCTGGATTCATCTCATTTTCAATTGATTGCAAGATTATTTTATAGCTTCCTCTAGTCTAAGTGAAAGCACTTCTAATACTTATAAAATGGATATCTGCATATAAATAGTTTCATTTTAGTGATTATGAACAGTGGCAGGAAGAATTCCCATTTATACCTTACTTCCCCAAGGTATATACAGATGAATTTTTGTATAAAGAAAGCTATTTCAAAACATTTTGATGAAAACCTTAATTTAAAAATATTTTAAGTATCTAGTAAAGTAAATACCTCCTTCAATATAAGTGCTTATCAATCTAAAAAGATAATGGAAACATAAGAGCAGAATATAACACGCTTTTTGTTGTACATTAAATTAACTGCCTAAATAATGTTGTAAATCAGATAATGTTATACTTACATGTGTACTAGAGCATATATTAGCATTCTATTTTTAGCATAAATGGAGGCAACGTTTATTGACTATTCACTCATTTTTCCATAATGTTTGCTATGTGACATGGAAGAAATATCAATGAGCTAACGCTTCTGCCATGAAAGAGTATAATGGTAAAATAATCAATGAAAAATTGTTTTAAAAATTATAATAGGAATAAGTATAAGGTAAAGTTGGGAACAAAGACAAGAGCAAGGGAATCCAAGTTTTTTTTTTTTTTTTTTTTTTTTTTTTTTTTTTTTTTTTTTTTTTTTTTTCTTTTTAAAAGTTTTTAAAAGTATTTATTTATTTAAAAGGCTGAATGGGCAGGTTGGCATTGTGGCCTAATGGGTTATGCAGCCACCTGCAACTCTAGAATCCCATATGCAAGCAGGTTCCAGCTCCTGCCGCTTTACTTATGATCTAGTTCCCTACTAGTGCACCTGGGAAAGCAGTGGAAGACTCAAGTCCTTCTATCCTTGCACCCACATGAACGAAGCTCCTAAATCCTGGCTCTGGTCTGACCCAGCCCTGGCTGTTGTGGCCATTTAGGGAGTGAACCTGCAATGGAGAATCTCTCTCTCTCTCTCTCTTTTTCCTCTCTCTCTCTCTCTAACTCTACCTTTCAAATAAATAAAATAACTCAAGAAAAAGAAAAAAGAAAAAAAAAAAAGAAAACCCAGGCTGAGTGATAGAGAGAGGGAAAGACAGAAAGATCTTCCATCCACTGGTTCACTCCCAAAATGGTTGCAACAGCCAGGACAGCCAGGATTGGGGCAGGTCAAAGCCAAAAGCCAGGAATTCAATCCAGGTTTCTCACATGGGTAGTAGGAATCCAACTACATGAACCATCACCTGCTGCTTCTGAATTCATTAACAGGAGTCAGGAGCAGAGAGAGTACTCAATCCCACATACTCATCCTGAGATGTGGGCATCTAAAGGGGTGCCTTAATTGCAAGGCCAAACATCTGCCTCCCCAAATCCAAAGTTTAAGGAGAAACTTGCACACTAACGAATTGGTTATTCAAAACCACATAATATGATTATTTCAATTTTTAGAAATGAGTAAAATTGAGTCCTTTAATCTTAAAAACAATAAAAAAATATTCACCCAGAGGGCCAGCATAAAGCCACTGCCAATGACACCCTGGTATCCCATATGGACACCAGTTCCTGTCCTAGATGCTCTACTTCTGATCCATTTCCCTGCTAATGACCTAGGAAAAGGAACTGAAGATGGCACAAGTGCTTGGGTCCCTGCCTCCCACATGGGAGACTGGATGGAGTTCCTGACTCCTGGCTTCTGCCTGGCCAGGTCTGGTTGTTGTGGCCACCTGGGGAGTGAACCAGCAGGTGGAAGATCTCTCTTTCTCCCTCCTCCCCCCTCACTCTCTCTGTATCTGTAACTCTTTCAAAACAGACAAAAATAATAATAGAAAAAATTCACACAAGTTCATTATTTTTAAAATTTGGGTGAAATAAAGCTATATAAGGAGACCTAAAATTCTACCACATTATATAGATAGTATGTAATTAGGTTAACTATAATATGCATTGATATTTTTTCCTCTATGAATAAGCAAGTTTAGGTCATTTTCAAAAATAATACTTAAATAATGGAAATATATGTATGTTGTAGACACTATAAACATAACACTCCTTATAGTAGTGGATAGTTACTAATTTAGAGTCCATAAATGGAGCAGAATTGTAAAGACATAGGATTCACAATAAACATGAATGTGTTATTCACCTTATCTTCTTATGTTTAACATAAGTCTCCTTATGTTTTCTCTACTTCCATTGTTTAAGGTAAATTATCCTTACCAGGATCGTCTGAAGCAGTACCACTCTGGCAACTCACTTTGAGTCTGCTCCTCCCCATTTTCTTGAACAGTCTTAATCATTGGAATAAATTTAACAATGAGCATTTATGGAGAATTTTAAAGGCAAAAGTATATAATATACTTCAACAAATATGTAGGGGGAAGGGCTGGTGCTGTGGCGCGTTGGGTTAAAGCCCTGGCCTGAAGTGCAGGTTCTAGTCCCGGCTGCTCCTCTTCTGATCCAGCTCTCCGCTATGGCCTGGGGAAGCAGTAGAAGATGGCCCAAGTCCTTGGGCCCCTGCATCCATGTGGGAGACCCAGAAGAAGCTCCTGGCTCCTGTCTTCAGATTTGCGCAGCTCCGGCCATTGCGGCCATCTGGGGTGTGAACCAGTGGTTGGAAGACCCCTCTCTCTGTCTCTACCTTTCTCTGTAAATCTGTTTTTCAAATAAATAAAATAAATATTTATTAAAAAATAAATATGTAGGGGGAACAAGGAATGCAGTTCAAACCCTACTGTATAGGGTACTGGTCAGGGAAGGGTGATTGTGATTGTGGGATTAGGAGCTCCACTACCTCTAGAGGTCTTTCTTCTCAATTTGCTGCAAAGTGAATAAAAAAAGATGAAATTGTATTTAATAGATATTAAGGAAAGTATATATTTAATGTCATTGTTTGAAAAGCAGATTATATATTGTTTTCAGGAAAACTGAATTTCTTTATTTTAGAAAAGTGTGTAATATACAGTGTTTTTTCTATAATTACAATACACATACACATTTCTGCTATTCTTAAGATTATCACACCCAATATTTAAAT
This sequence comes from Oryctolagus cuniculus, assembly GCF_964237555.1. Lineage (NCBI taxonomy): Eukaryota > Metazoa > Chordata > Mammalia > Lagomorpha > Leporidae > Oryctolagus > Oryctolagus cuniculus. The sequence goes on from NC_091442.1 coordinate 88,703,461, forward strand.
TAAAAATTATGAATAGTAGATTCCTGATGTGATTAGGGAACTGGAAAATAATTACTTTTATGTAAGCAGAACAGCTTTTGTGTTTTTTTTTTTTTTTCTATAAGCTAACAATCTAAAAGACTTAATAGGAAAATGATGATTATAAATATCAGGATCCAATTTACAAATATAGCACCCAGACATTGAAATTTTATTTGTCAGGAAAAGAAAGCTAGAGAAATGAGGAATTCATTGAATTATCGCCCCTCCCCCTTTTTTGTGGCCTAATTTATTATTTGCCTTACAATGCCATCTGGTGGTTAAAGCGGATGCTAAAAAATAAAAGTTTTATTACACGAATGTCAGAGAGGTTGTAATCCATCAGGAACATAAATTTGCTGCAAAAGATAAGAATACAGCAGATGATTTATTAAGCCCCAAGTTTCTATTTTTCTTTTTAAGAATGGAAAGAAGAAAAAAAATCTTACACACAAACACAATCAAGGACCTTAATGAGTCTATGAAGTATTGCATATTTACTGACTTACTATTGGTGCTCAGTGGTTATTGTTTATTAATAAGCTGATTTCCATTGCTTGGAAATATGGCATGCTTAGTTTGATTAGGAGAAGTTTTTAATCAAGGGTTCTCCTGAGAAACAAAGCAAACAGAACCAACACACCTGAGATACAGTAATTCATCCTCGACTCATGGTTTTACTTTCTGCAGTTTCAAAATATTAAGTGGAAAATTTCAGAAATAATAAATTCACAATAGTGGCCATTTGAGGCATGAACCAGCACATGGATGATCTCTCTCTCTCTTTCACTCTTTCAAATAGATAAATCATTTTTATTTAATAAAGAGGTGGATTATGGAAATTGGATTTTTTTGATTTTAAAGATCGAGCATTTATCATGATAATATCATTGAAAGTTGGAGAGTGAGCAGTGTAATTCAACGTGAGTCCAAAGGCGTGAGTCCTGAGGCTGGGGGCATTAGTGTAAGTCCTTGGGTCTGAAGGCACAAGAACCAGGACCTCTGATGTCTGGGAGCAGAAACGGATGGCTGTCACCATTCCGAAGACAGCAAATTTACCTATCTCCTGTCTTCTGGTTCTCTCCAGGTCCTCACCCAGAAGGGATGATGCCAGTCTACATAGTAAGAGTGAGCTTTTCTTTTCTTTCTTTCTTTTTTAATTTAATTTAATTTATTGATTTGAGAGAGAGAGTTACAGACAGTGAGAGGGAGAGACAGAGAAAGGTCTTCCCTTCTTTGGTTCACTCCCCAGAAGGCCTCAACGGCTAGAACTGGGCCCATCCAAAGCTAAGAGCCAGGAGCTTCATCCAGGTCTCCCATGCAGGTGCAGGGGCCCAAGGAGTTGGCCATCTTCTACTGCTTTCCCAGGCTGTAGTGGAGAGCTGGATCAGAAGAGGAACAGCCAGGACTAGAACCAGCATCCATATGCCCACAGTGCCGCCAAGAGTGAGCTTTTCACTAAGTCTGCTGTCTGAAATGCTCATCCCTCTTGCAAACTCCCTCACGAAGTATATTCAGAAATAATGTTTCACCATCTAACTGTATAACCTAGTCAAGTTAGCATGAAAACTTCATCATCACGGTTGTGATGCTTCGTAAGGATTCATAGATTTAAGAAAAGCCCCTACTATTAGAAAAACACTTTAATTTCTAAAATGGAATGGATTTTGAGGTTTCCATTTGATTAATTTTTTTAGTCTGTGAAGGCATCAGATCACTTTACTTATATATCCTTATTTATGAATAAACATTAGGAGCTGTAGAAGTGGAAGGAAGCCTTTATGTATCACAAAATGAGAAATCCACAAGTATTCCTGAAAAACCAAGATGTACAGTTATCCTAGCAATGCCTCATGTTGACAGCTTTCTGAAATGGTTAAAAAATATATTCAAATTAGAATGCTGTGCAAGTCTTTGGGGCACTCATACTGGAAAGTGTAAAATTTGACCACTAGATGGCAACCTGAATCCAAGTATGAATAATTGAGCACTCAAATTCTCCAATTTTTTTTTTTTTTTTTTTTTTTGGAAGCACGATTATTTTATTCTCAACTTTTTCTTTACTGTGACATTTAAGTTGGCATATTAGCCACATCTTTTTATGTTTTTACAACAATTTTACTGTTACATAGCAATGTTTTGATTTATATGCCCATATGATTTTTTTAATTTTTTTTTTTTTTTGACAGGCAGAGTGGATAGTGAAAGAGACAGAGAGAAAGGTCTTCCTTTGCCTTTGGTTCACCCTCCAATGGCCGCCACGGCTGGTGCGCTGCGGCGGGCACACCGCGCCTATCCGAAGCCAGGAGCCAGGTGCTTATCCTGGTCTCCCATGGGGTGCAGGGCCCAAGCACTTGGGCCATGCTCCGCTGCACTCCCTGGCCACAGCAGAGAGCTATGCCCATATGATTTTAAATGAAAGAATAGAAAGAACAGATCTCCCCCACTCACTTCAATTTTTAAGGTTCTCATGTATGACCTTTAAAGCTATGCTCATTACAAATAACAGCCTTTTCTTTTCTTTTGGTGGACAAATACAAGATTAGTAAGATGAAAGCATGTATTTATAAAAAACTAGACACATTGCTTTTTTATATTCTTTAGCTTTCACTATTTTAAAACATTCTCATTTTTTTGTTCCAGATGAATAATACCTTGCAAGCACAGCTATTAAAACCATAAAGCACACTACTCACCATACCAAAAACTCTGAGAATTTGCAGGACAAAGATTGACAATAATAATTTGTGCTACCTAATGAAGAAACATCTAGATCATCAGTTTTTACAAGCCTTATATATATATATATATACATACATACATACACATTTCAGTCAGTAATACTGGCCGTAAGATCAGTGTAACGATACACTGAATATTACTGTTTTTGATGAAATGAAGCCTATGAACACATATAATAAAAATACAGCTTTCAAATTGAGCTTTCAGGATTCTAATTTTTAGAAAATAAGATTATTGACTAGCAACTAAAACACCTTTCGAAATGACAAAGAATAAATATAAATGGTAGGTAGTTCTGATTAGTTGGACTTTTTTCATATTTGGATACAATCGAACTGTGTGTGGTAAACAGTGGGAACTGTAACAGCTTTGGCTATCTTTTGCTCTATAACATGAAGCCACCAAATTTTCAGTCAAACCAATTGGCTTCCATCTGTGAACTGAAATGTCAGCTGTTTTATGATTCTTTTTTTTAGAAGAAATTTATATGATCAGGAATCTATTCTCAATAAACTTAGTGTTTTGTTTGTTCTGAGATACCAGAGACAAAATACGCATCATGTTTGAATTTTAGGCAACTCAAGGTAAATATTTTTTAAATTGCTAAAGTAATACTTACTAAAAACTTAAGAATGTTCATAGTACCTTCTTTGGCTTACATTTAACACTTTTAATAAAAGATGTAATTCAATCAAACAGCAATACTTGGTATAATGCAGAGAACACAACATTGTCATTATAATTTTCATTTGTCTGTTTGTTTTGTAAGATTTACCCCAAACCGCAGAGGGAACACTGTGTAATTAGACAGTGGATCATGAGCGCTAATTCTGTGCTCCGCCAATGCTAATCATGTAAACATGAAACAGAGTCAAGAGCTAGAGAGGCACATCATTCAGGCCATGACGCTGAGTGACTGCGAGTCCACAGAATTTTATTTTCTTTCACTGTGGCCCAAATTATGTTTGGAAAAAGCACACTTGGTAAGCTTTGTGGAGTTGACACAAACAAACACAGAAATATGTCAATAAGCACATACCAAATCCAATTCCAAAATAAGTTACAAAACCGCTTCCTATCGTAAAAGCCGATTTCACGGGTGCAGGGCCTTTCAGGCGGGCGTGGAATGATGATCTGCTCCGATAAGTGATGACAGAACATAGGTAAAAGCACTTTCCCAGTGTCAACGCCTAAAAATTGCAAGTGGTTATTTTGTTGTCATCATCTATATTTCCTCAAAGCAACTTCTCTTAAAGACTATTAGGATTCACTTATCTATCAAAGAAAAAGTGATCGTATCCTTTCTGCATGGAGGCAGGGAGCTGAGCTATATTTGTGTTTAAAATTTTACTTTAATAATTTCATTGTGCATAAAGCTAAACTACTTGTAGAGGACTACGTTGAGAACTTTGCATTTCCTTCCGAAATAAATTCATATCATATTGTTCATTTCAAAAATCCAAAAAAAAAAAATCAATATGTTTCGGTCTTTTGCAGGGGCTTGTGACAGAGATATAGGTACAGGAACTGTTTCTCTAAATTTCCTTTCACCACATGGATGAATTCCAGTATCAGCTACAAAGGAATTAATGACTTTCAAGGTGGCCAGTGTGGGCATTTAGAGAGTGAAACAGTGGACGGAAGACCTCTCTTTCTGATGCCTGTCTTTGCCTCCCTCCGTCTCTCACTCTGCCTTTCAAATAAATAATCTTTATTTTTTTTAATGGAGTACAGAATCTAACTTTGACAAATGTTTTCAAGTTTCAAATTATGAATTTTTTTTATCCTTCTCTCTCCCTCTTCTTCCCCCTTATTATGCCATTTCTTCTCAGGAGCTCCTGTAATTTACAATCCTGGCATTCTATTAGATTTGAGAAGAGAAATACATACTCAGCTTCATTCTGAATGTATTGTATACTTCAGACAAAGGGAAAAAATTTATGCGAAAGTTATGTTGAAATCGTGTCTTTAAATCTGACACTAGCACTTGAATAAATAGGTTGTGTTGTTTCTCAGAACAACTTCTGCCCATATCTCACTCACATTAACCAATTCTCATGGTTTCTGTATTTCTATCAATGTTTACCATTTTCTTCTGTTAACTCTCCTTAATGTTAACTGAATCAATTTATGACTTGTTATTGTAGGAAATTATTTTTAAATAAAATGTTGTTGTCATTTATTAATTGTATTATATCTTTTGTTTATTAAAGTATTAAAATTCACCTCCAAATTTTGTAAAGTTGTAAAAATATGATCCAGCTCCCTTTTTCTTATACTTTTATTTTGAAGATGAGCACAAAACTAATATATAAAATATCATTTAAGGAGGCCAGCGCTATGGCTCACTTGGTTAATACTCCGCCTACGGAGCCAGCATCCCATATGGGCGCCAGGTTCTAGTCCTGGTTGCCCCTCTTACAGTCCAGCTCTCTGCTGTGGCCCAGGAAGGCAGTGGAGGATGGCCCAAGTGCTTGGGCCCTGCACCCACATGGGAGACCAGGAAGAAGCACCTGGCTTCTGGCTTTGGATTGGCATAGCTCTTACCGTAGCGGCCATTTGGGGAGTGAACAAATGGAAGGAAGACCTTTCTCTCTGTCTCTCTTTTTCTCACTGTCTAACTCTGTCTGTCAAATAATATATATATATATATAGCGCCATATAAGTGCACCCATTCGAGTCCCAGCTGCTCTACTTCTAATCCAGATTTCTGCTATGACCTAGAAAAGCAGTAGAAGATGGCTCAAGTCCATGGGCCTCTGCACCTTCGTGGGAGACCCGGGAGAAGCTCCTGGCTCTTGGCTTCCGATTGGCACAGCTCCAGCAGTTGTGGCCATCTGGGGAGTGAACCAGAGGATGGACGACCTCTCCCTCCCTCCACCCCTCTCTCTCTCTCCCTCTCTGTACTCTGCCTTTCAAATAAACAAGTAAATCTTTAAAAAGATATAATGCAGTATCAAAGAAAATTGCTGCATTGATAGTCTAGTGTTCGTGAAATATCTCTCTTTTTTTTTTTAGTTTCTTCTTTTTTCTTTTGCTGCCTCTGGTGGCCATAGCATGTCACTTACCAGCCTCAAGCAGGCTACAAGGACTACCCATTTAAGCAGAAATGTGTTGTAACTGTAGAGAACTGTGCTCTAATGTCTTGCCCTGTCTCTCATTATACACAAAGATCGTGAATACTAGCAGGGAAGCAACTTTCTCATTGAGTGAGGGCAGCAGACAGCATCCAGCACATCTCACTTTGGGGGAGAAATTGATGGAGGGAAAAAACAGAGTCTTCAGTATGAATCCCAAACCACCACAGAGTGCTGTGTCCGTACTGGTAGGATAAGGACAACAAGACTCACATTTATAGTTTGAATCAAATGAGATAAATAAATGGAAAATCTGGAACATGGATCAGCTCATGACTCTCGTAGCAAGTGAATCAATCTTTCATTTCTGTTCTGTTCTCTTTCTTTTTTATTTGAATTTTCGAACTAATTTGGCTGATGATTGTTGCTTTGTGTGCAGTCCGTTATTCACATGCAGAATGGGCTCCATTTCTATTTAGAAAACTTTCAATGTCAGTAATGGGAAGATTACTTTGAAGTGTGACCTGAAGGAGTTGATATTGTGGAAAATTTCTGACAGCTGTTTCATTGAATATAAGAATGGGCCCATACCCTAAAATCCCATTAAACTAAATTGCCAAAAAAGGATAATAATAATTTAATGTGAAAGTCATAATTGAAGAAATTGCCCTCAGCTACTGGTTTGACTGTACTGAAACTCTAACTATCCCTATATGATGTGCAATATGTTATTTTGTGAAACTATGTTTGACTTAAAAGTCGTTTCATTCACAATCTTTCTAGAGCAGTATGCAGTTTAATAACTTGATAAACTTAGTTTTTAAAGAACAAAGTCATATAGTCATTCCAATGACTTTCTGAATATAAATTAGAAAACAATATTCTCTCTACAATGTATGTGCCACCAGGGAAGGAATTACAAATTGGGAGCAGGTAGGGGAACTGTTGTTGCTGTTCATTAGTATTCTAGTTCTGCTTCAGTCGGATTTACAAAGCGTGACCTAGAACATCTAACTCCAGCTTTCATCATCATTCTGGAGACTGTCACTTGTATGGACATTGCTGAGCAGACTCAAAGCACTGAATTTTTTATAGTTTTATTACAAAGAACATATTAAAATGATCACATAAGCTTTTTATGAGATCAGAGAAAAATGCCTAAAATGAACAGTTAGACATCTCTAGTTTTAGCTGTATGCATTTCAGAGAGTGAAAAAAGTTAAGAAATAAAAAGAATGTGTCTGGGATGGTACTAATGAACATTAGATTATAATCCAAATAGATATATATGTATATATATATATATTCCTGCGTTTACTAGATTATAATCCAAGTTTACATATATATATATATATGTATTTCCTTTTTCTATGACTTAGTAAGAATATTCTTGGGAATATTTCTTGTTCTTGCCACCTTTCAAGCTTTTCCCTAAGAAAATTTCTATGTCAGATACAATAAAAGCCACAGAGGGAAATGTACCACAACAGCTTCCTATTTTCTTGATTTTTTTTATAGCTAACATTGTTTAAAGTTCCCACTTCATAACTATATACAGGCAAGTTGATATGTTCTTTACATTGATCTGAAAATAATAGTTTAACTTAGGAGGTTTGAATTTCACAACTGGAATACAGCTTTGTAGAATTGGGGTCCTGAAGTTACCTAGTGATGATGATGGAGTTCATGAAGTGCGAATTAGTTTCTCATTGTCAAAAATCATTACGTTGGTACAGATGTTTAGCTTCACAGTTATGATATCTGTAAAAAAGGCAAGGAGTCCTGTATCAGAGTACCTGGGTTCCAAACTGACCCGATCTCCTGACTCCAGCTTCCTGCCAATGTGTATCCTATGAGGCAGTGGTGATGAATCAAGTAGTTGGCTACCCAGACATGAGACTTGGATTAAATTTCCAGTTACTCATTTCAACCTGGCGCAGCTCTGCCTGTTCTGGACATTTAGGGTATGAACCAGGAGACTGAAGCTCTTTCTATCTCTCCATTTGTGTATGTCTCTCTCTGTCTCTCTGCCCCTCAAAGTAAAATAGAAAATCATTGTTTATCATCAAATTAGAGCTGGACTGACCTATGTCCAGTTTTATTCATTCTGTTTTGTGTTTCTGAATGAGATGTGGCAAATGCAATGCTATAATATAGTTATCATTTCCTTAGGAACTCTTAAAACTGTGACTTATAAAAGTCATCCCAAAACCTTAACTTATTTAGAAAAGAATACACTATCATGTCAATGGGCCTGATATGCCCCAGTGGGCATGTGGAAAGAGAATGTGGACTGAGTATAGCTAGTGTAATACTGTAACTGACATCTCAAGATCGATGTTAGTACACTCCTAGATACAGTATAACAAACATATCCTAGTTTTAACAGTTCTACCATATATTTTGTTTTGGGAACAGCAGAACACAGATAATTTTTAATTCAAATGTGTAATTGTCAAAGCAACCATTTAATCATCAGAACAGTTTTCAAGGTCCAATAAGGTAAAATTGTATTAAGTAATTCTTTAGGTGTGATATATTCACAATAATTGAACATTGAATAATTACTTTTTGCCATGACAAAAGTTTAACATGATATTAATTATTATTAAATAGATTATACAAATCATGCTTTTCAAGTAAGGAATGGCTAGATTAAGTGACAAGGACAATATGAAAGATGATGTATGATTTTGACATATTAAATTTGGAGAGAACTATTTCACTTATGACATTATTTGTATATCTATGGTATCAACTATGTTCTATGTAGGACGAAAATATTACTCATGTTTTAATCCCAAGAAATTTCTTCATAATTTAAGTAGCTTAGCCATTGTACATAACTTTATTTGTGCTTAACTAACAAAAGCAGTCAGATTATTGCATAATTGACTGAATAATTAAATCACAATACATAAATATTTATAAATACTCTATAGATTATATATTTATTAACTTTATTTTGTTATCTGTTTTCAAGAAAGAGTTACATAAAGTAACATGTATTTATTAGGATTAAATATCCATCCTAGGGCAAACATTTGGCCAGACGTTCAGTTGTTGATTGGAATGTTGCTCCCCACATCAGTCCTGGTTTTGTGCCCTACCTCTGCTTCTGGTCTAGCTTCTAGCTAATGGGCACCCTGGAAGGCAGCAGGTGATGGCTTAAGGGACCTGGGTCCCTGACACCCACATGGAGTTCTGGGTTCCCGACTTCAGCCTGGCCCAGCTGTTTGGCATGGGGACATGAACCAAATGGATGGATGATCTCTCCCTGTTTTGTTTTATCTCCTTCTCTATCTTTGCCAACAAAGAACATGAAAATAAATACATAATGAAAAAGATCCTTTCCAATAGCAATGTTTCTTACAAGAATGTAATTAATATAAACAATAAATTCATTAAACAACTGTCCACATGTTAACATGATATTCATTTTGCATTTGCCATTAGGACAACAGTTTTCTTTCTTGACTCTAAGCAAGTTCTCATAGTATGGTTATTTGGGTGTCCCCTAATATTTTTAAAGAATATTACATAAAAATATCCTTCATTTTTTGAATAGGAAGAATGGTAAGAATTGAATTTTGGATTTCTCATAATTATTTAAAAGGTACAGATTGTCCTATACCTTTTTCCTATAGCGTAGAAAGATATTCTTTAAGTATTACTAACACATACCCAGTGGACATAATATTATTGGGGTCTTGAAACTTTTTGATAATGAGAAGAAAACACAGACATACTAGTCCAGATAAGCACACATAGAGTGTGCTGATAAAATCAAGACGTTTAAAGATCTCCTGAAGATTATGCATGGGTTTATCTATAAATTCCAAGTCAAAGACATTTAGATTTTATTGTCAAGAAGTATTTGTGATTGATACATCATGAGACTTCTGGCTGTCACTGCCTAGTCCCAGAAAATAGTCATCAATGTAACAATGCCCATTTAAGAATTGAATAGATATGAGCACGGTTGTTTAACGGCATCAATTATGCAAGTCTGATCATGGCCACTGAGATGGCAGACAGAGCCTTTCTCTCATGTGTTGAGGGTATGGGTAGAAGAGAACACAAAATAGAGGTGTATGTTAAATCATATGTAAATAGTACCTGACAAAAACAGTAAAATCAACAGTAGTATAATAAGAGAAAAATAGAATGTTAGGGAGAGAATTTGTTTAAAATGTGTGTGCATATAAAAGAGACAGGAAGCCACTGGGTATACCAACAACCAAAAGGAAAAATATTATACTAGGTACAAATATCTATAATAATCACCCCAAACTAACACTCCTAAAATACTTGGCTTTTGTCTAATTCTCGATTCTGAGATTATGGTTTAGCAAGATGAATCAAGTAGAAAACAAAATTGTAGAAAAGAGCTAAAATGATGTAAAAGAACTACTGACAATGCAATTGAAAGAAGAGCAACATCAATATTTATTAAGTATATGAATAATTACGAAAATATCATAAAACTAACGATTAAATTATATTACTACAAAAATGCTACATTTCAACACTAAACAGTAGGACCCTCTCTAATATCTTGTACTTTGGATGAAATTCCTCACAGAAATTTTCAGATTCCCAAATTAATTCTAAAATATTTTATCTGTTTTGTAAAATTATAAGATAAATATGCTATATATTTTTCTGTGGTTACATAAATATTTAAAGGTATATTGGTCATAGAATTCATAGAATGCTAGTTCTGGATGGAATTGTAAAAATTTTTATACCAGGATGAATCAATATTATTCTCTTTTAGGATCTTATGCAGCATCCCTAAAGCATGCAGTTAAACACCGCTTTTAAATATAAGGGAATTCAAATGAAAGATAATTTCTAGGTTAGGGCAAAGGGATATCACCCTTACAGATAATGAGGACATTATTTATGTAAGATAATATACTCTTTCCTATATCTAAACCAGAAAACTTACTGCTCTTCTGAAAACCACGATTACTTATCCTGATAGTGCAGCTTGGTTTTAAGTTTCACCTACTGCTTCTGACAGTTTTGTGATAAAGGAGAAACTATGATCAGCAGCACTTTTTTCCCCTACAGAGCCTGCCATATGGAGAAGTAGACTAAGTGGCCACCTAGGTAATATGATTTGTTAAAACTTCTTCTCCTTCCCAAAATAAATGTCCCAGCTGTGGACTGAAGTCTGCAATTCCTTTTATTAAAGTCACTTGCAGGTAAGGTAGTGAGGTTCCAGAAAGCCCTTGAGAGATACAAATAAACAATTATTGAATTCGCTGCTGGATTATTATGAATACCTTGAAGGTTTTTCTTTTTTCTGTGCTAAATATTGAGGTCATGAATCCTTTCTGAAATCTAGAGTTGAGGCTCAGAATGTACATTAATCGCTGTAGACACAATGTTTTTGTTGAATGATGAAAGAGCATTAGTTATAAAATCTCTTGTTTTTAACATTTTGTTATTTTCTATTATTAAAATCATAAACTCAGTGAAAAGGACACTGGACAAATAAGAACCACAGTGAATGCCAGAGAAGAAATTCTGAAGAAACGTCTTTCATGAAATGAGAAGATGAACTGGAAACATGGAAACAGTACTTTCCCTGTCTTATGATTGGTTAGAATTTTCAAATTTGGTTTAACTGTCACCTAAAGGTTGTTTTAAACTAATTTAAAAATTGATAGATTCTGTCTAAGCAATCTCAATTGCTTGAGATTGTTGCATATCTCAGATTATGAAATCAATTTTTTTTCACTTACCTGGATTAGTTCTCCATTTTTAATGTTTTTTTTTTTTCCCTAAGATTTTAAGATGTGTTTTATATTTATTTGAAAGCGTCACAAAAAGGCCAGGGCTGGGCCAGACTGAATCCAGGAGCTAGGAGCTTCCTCAGGGTCTCCCACATGGGTACAGGGACCCAAGTACTTGGACCATCCTCTACTGCTTTCATAGGCACATAAGCAGGAAATTGGATAGGAAATGGAGCAGCTGGAACTCAAACCTGTACTGCATCAATATGCTGCCCTCTTTTCTTTCTTTTTTTTTTAAATTTTAAATTTCATAGTGACATATCTACATTTAATATAGATACTCAAATCTGACTTTTAAGAGTATGGCTAGAAAGAGATGCACCTGGGCAGCTATTGTGTGCAGCAAGTCAAGACTCTGTTTACGACGTCCGCATCTGATACAAGAGCACCAGTCCCAGTCCTGGCTGTTCTGCTTCCTATCCAGGTACCTGCTAATGCTCCTAGGAAGGCAGTGGAAGACAGATGGCCAGAGTGCTTGGACCTCTGCCACTCATGTGGAAGACCAGGATGGAATTCCTGGCTCCTGCCTTCAGCCTGACCCAGACCTGACTGTGGTGGCCATTTGGGGAATGAACTAGCTGATGGAAGATCTCTTTCTCTTTATATTTCTCCCTCTCTCTATCACTGCCTTTCAAATTAATAAATATACTGATAAATAAATACATCTAAGAAAGAAAAAAAGGGAGTGAGAAGATAAAGAAAAGATAGAAAAAGAAAGAGAAAGAAGGAAGGAAGGAAGAAAAATAAATAATGTGCTTGCAACAGAGTAAACTCCCTAAGTAGATGGCCAATAAGTGCCATTGATAAAATTTATAAAAATATATGATGTTAACAACTAAAAGAGTCAGGTGTTTTTCCTAGTATAAAAATTTTAAATTAGGGTCATTATTGTCTGTGATTAAAGCCATTTGGGGAGTGAACCAATGGAAGGAAGACCTTTCACTCTGTCTCTCTCTCTCTCACTGTGTAACTTTGCCTGTCAAAAAAATTATCTTTTATTATTTAAGATGTAAAAAAACAGTAGTAGTCAGATAGCAAGAAAAAAAAAAGATATTCTTTCACTTAATTATTTAATTTGAAGGCCAATCTCTAGCAGCTCAGTTAAATTTACCTCTACCCAACGTGGTTTTTCATTTTCTGTTATCTTTGCTACATTACAGATAAAACTGCAGGCTTCTTTTTCTCAACCACATATAATTATCTCCCTCTCTTTTTATCACCCATCATCTATCTACCTTGAAATATCTGGGTTTCCAAAAGAATATATAGGTATTCAATTAAAAAGACATTTTAAAAAGTCATTTTATGGCATAACTATTAACCTTAACTGTCCATTCTATTATGTACCCCAACTCCATGATAAAAATACATCTTTGGATTCAAAAAGTTGCTTAATGGTGGATAGAACATCAGATACTGAAAAAATAACATTGATTTGTGTTTCTGTCTTTGATATTTACCAGCAATAAAACCTTGAAAAAATTGTTAAGCCTTCTGAGGTTGTGGATTCATAATCTATCAATTGAAGGTATTCAGCTATAAATTATTTGATGTAAATGGTGTTTGCATAGGAAGAAGTTTCATTTTGCTTTATGGAAAAAGTTTTTATTTTATGTTATTCAATTAAATAATAGTTTAAAGAAAAGTTGATTATGTTAAAATCATAAAATAGTAAGAAATCATTGTACATTTTAAGTCTATAAAATGAATAAATTTGAATTTACTGTTGGCATTTCCAGTAATGATTGCACAGAACAGATAAGTAATATAAGTACACATGAATATTCCTGAAATGTTAATTTTAAGCAGGTCAGACCCGAACATTTGGTTTAGCTCTTAGGATGACAATTCGGACACTCATTAACATGCCCTCATCGTCAGAGTGCCTGTTTTGAAAGCTGACCCAGTTCCTGAATCCAACTGCCTACCAATGCAGACTTTGAAAAGCAGCAAGCGATGGATAGCTCAAGCCACTGGGTCTTTGCTTCCATATGGAAGGTTAAGATTGTGTGCTTGTCTCCAAGCTATGTTCCGGCCCACTCCTGGCTGTTGTGGGCATTTGAGGAGTGACCCAGCAGATAGAAGCTCTCTCTGTTATTGTTATTGTCTCTCTCTCTCTCTCTCACACACACACACACACACACACACACCACAAAATATCTTCAACATGCTCTTGACAAAATAGCAAGTATATTTCTAAAAAAGTCCTTCATCTTTAAAAACAATCTGAAAATCATATGAATCCAAGATAAAATTGACCTCAAACTCTTATTTTATCAGGCATCTCCAGTTGCAAAAATATATTCATTTTACCTAAAGATACTGTGAAAAAAAATCACTTTGAAAAAGACTAAACATCAGAATAATACACTTATTGATTTCCAAAAATCATAGGTAACCTGATATTTAAAAAATTGAGTTCAGTTAAATGGACATGCTTCTCTCCAATCAGATAATATTGAGAATTTGTGAGTTGGAATTGATAGAGGGAAGTTTCTGGGACTAGTTATGAATGAGTTTGTTTGAATATATGTATATACATATATGAATGTGAACTTAAATTACTCTATGAATTGCTGTTGCTCTTTTTGACTCAAATAGCCATGTCTATGGTCTCTGTTTATATTTGTGTAAATGCTTTCCCTCTTTTATGGGAACATATATGTATTATATTTATATTTGTATCCATATTTATAAAGTTCTACACCAAATAACCCAACCTTCTAAATGCTCAGAGCAAGCAAGATGGTTTGTTTTCTGATTCAGCTATCTGAAATTTGACAACTTGACAAATACATTTGTAAAGTACCTAGTTCCTGGAAAAAGAAGAATAAATTGGGAGCTGGGATCACATGAATTATGACTGAATGAGAAAAGACATTTACACTGACAGTTGGAGAACTTAGGACAAAAAGAATCCACCATGGAAAAGTAATCATTTTTCTCTTTCTTTCTAGGTTGAATTTCCTTAGTTTTATGGAAAAAAGAAAGTAGTACAGGCTATACAAAGTTATATTGCTATTTAAATTCTTATGTTTAAGAAAGATGTCACCATTAGATTTTATGTGTCAAACTGAAATTATAGTCTCTTATTAAATAAGGTGCATTGCACCGATGCTGTGGCACAGTGGGTTAAAGCCCTGGCCTGAGGCGGTGGCATCCCATATGGGTGCAAGTTCTAGTCCTGGCTGCTCCTCTTCCGATTCAGCTCTCTGCTATGGCCTGGGAAAGCAGTAGAAGATGGCTCAGGTGCTTGGGCCCCTGCACCCAAGTGAGAGACCCAGAGGAATCTCCTGGCTCCTGGCTTCGGATCTGCGCAGCTCCGGCTGTTGTGGCCATCTGGGGAGTGAATCAGCGGATGGAAGACCTCTCACTCTGCCTCTCCTTCTCTTTCTGTGTAACTCTGACTTTCAAATAAATAAATAAATCTTAAAAAAAAAAGAAACAAATAAGGTGCATCTAAATTGCATATATCAAAACTGCATTTGAAAAGAGTATTACTTGATTAGTTCTCCAAGAAATTAGAAATCCAGGTTCAATAGGAAAGTATGCATGGCAACCAGTGGAAATCCAACGAAGCATTAGGAAACTGGAGCTTTTTTCTAGTCCAAATATAATAGTATTGATATCCCTAAGAGAGCAACAAACAACACAGTTATGTAAATTTTCTATTGTGTCTCATAATCTCAGTTTTTTTATCTTGGGCAAATAAGAAACTTTGGAATTTCATTGTAATGCAGTCTTTCTCAAGTGTACAGTAGGTCTCAATCCTGACTTCACATCAGAATCATTTATGGAGAATTAGAAAACACTGAAGCTTGTAAACTCCAGAAGGGCTATGAAAGATTCTTTGAGCAAGATGCTCAGGAACAGGTAAAGTGTTTCCCAGTGATGTTGATGAACAACCAGATTTGAAAATGAGTAACAAAAATAAGAGTAGAGAATAACAGTGTTCAGAAGAACTGGGTTTAGGATTTCCCTGAAAAGGTAGGAGTTTTGATGCAAAATTACTGTGTGACCTTGAGAAAATTACTGTACTCTTCACCCTGAGAGTCCTCATATATGAAGTAGAGATTCTCATCCTTCTTATTTCATTGTTGTGTTTACCTTTTCTAAAGTATTATTTACACCACCTGAAGCAAAGTTAACTAATGTTCATTAAAATCTCGAAACGTACATTACTGGTAAGAATCTAGTAGTGTGCAGACCATGCATTTTCAACAAACTGTAAGGGAGATTATTTGGCATAATGACTTGATAATCAACATTTTAATAGGAAATGAGACTATCCATTAGGTGAATAACAAGTACATACTAAGCACTCAGTACATATAAGCTATACATTGATCAGCAAAAAAATGTTGATCAGTGAAAAAATGTTAATCAGTGGAAAATACTGAAGTATGTATATATAAACATTTTATAATAGTAGTACCAAGTCTGCCAAATTTGGTGCTAATATATAAAAGACTATTATATAATCAATAAAAGTTCTTTAGTGTATCCAGAATCCATGAGTTTTATTTTTCCTTGCATAATTGCATTTAAGCTGTGGTTGAATTTCATGAAAAAGGTCATAGAACCAACTGTTCAAGTTAAAAAAATGAAAAAAATCACGTTGAGAAACTACTAATTAATAACTTCATTTACATTTTATGTTATTTAAATATTACCAGATCTCCTAGAAAATCACCTCATAGCCATATGAATTTTCAGTGATGTATAGTAGCATCAACATTTGAACTACAGGTCTGAAGTACCCTTTTGTCATTTATCAAATGTTACTAAAATCCAATTTTTTCATATGTACTTTAGATTTAGTAACATTTCTACCATATATGATCGATGAAATAAACATGAAATCTGCACACAGGGTCTATAGCTAGTTTTTCAGAACATACTATGTCTGTGCTAAGCATTATTCTTTGTGCTGAATCTACATTAAATTTTCTGCAAATTGGAAGAGATTTTTTTTTCTTTACCTTATCATCCTAGGTGACTTCTTTGGAATTAGATAACTTATTCTCATTCTGTGGCCTTTGTTCTTCACTAAGCATTAATTATTAACGCCATGATTTAACCACATCATCTCTAAGGAAATATTGTCAGTTAGAACAAAATGACTTTCCTAGGTCACTTAAACTGATTAAATCATAAACTTAATTCAATATTTCTTCTAATGGTTTTGTTTGGGTAGCAATGTTTGAGTTTTATTTTTATTATTTATATTTGGTAGATTGGCAGGTAGTTTCATTAAGGAATGGTTAAACACAAAATTTGAATCATCTGGCAGATTCATTAACAGAATTAACTGTATAAAAATAAAGTTTTTCATAAAGCTACCAAAATTAGTTATTTCTGTGATCCAGAAATATAAATTGTCGGATAAAATCAGAGGAAGCTGTTAAAGTGATTATGAATGCAGACTTTGCTTAAAAGTCCTTGTAAACTACCTTAAAGGCTGTGAACACTCAGTTATTATAATCTAGCTTTAATTCCGTCGTATAATCCTTTTGATGTTTGTATGGAGAAAACTTCCTTCCTTGAGTATACTCATTTTAAGAAATTATTGGCCCTGAATATACCCTGAAGCAAATTAGTAAGGCAGTATTTGAAATTACTGTGCTCTCATTATTCCAAATTTTCAGTTCTTTTATACTTCAAGTATTTTTTGGCTTTGAAATCAAATTTGAAGCCATTTGAATAAAAGTAATTAATGTTCTATGTTATGCTTTTTGTGGCAAGACCATAGATTGACTAATCTGTAATGTTGACATAGTATATAGAGCTGTTTTTTTAACTTAGTAAAATTATGTTTTTATGGCTACACAATGTCTGCTTATGATTTATAACACATGAATGCCTAAAAAAGCAGCATTAATCACATCAATATTGGGACTGAAATAAAGCAGTAGCAGGGGATTGCTATTTATATTAATAAGAATTGTGCCTTATAAAATTTTTAATGTGAGATCGATATTAATTTTCACTCTAAAATTGTTATTAAATTTAATGATGAAATAATTATGAAAAATTTGTACATCTAATAATGTAATTATTCACAACAGTAAAATACACATTAAAGCAAAGGAGTTTAAAATATATAAGATAAAAACAATCTAACAAATGTCACCTGATTTTTATAAAACAAAGTGCTGTTTTGGTAGCTATTTTTAGTGGTATGTCAATCACTATTTTTTTTTTTTTTGACAGGCAGAGTGGACAGTGAGAGAGAGAGACAGAGAGAAAGGTCTTCCTTTGCCGTTGGTTCACCCTCCAATGGCTGCCGTGGCCAGTGCACTGCGGCCAGCGCACCGCGCTGATCCGATGGCAGGAGCCAGGAGCCAGGTGCTTCTCCTGGTCTCCCATGGGGTGCAGGGCCCAAGTACTTGGGCCATCCTCCACTGCACTCCCTGGCCACAGCAGAGAGCTGGCCTGGAAGAGGGGCAACCAGGACAGAACCCGGCGCCCCAACCGGGCTTAGAACCCGATGTGCAGGCACCGCAAGGTGGAGGATTAGCCTAGTGAGCCGCGACGCTGGCCTGTCAATCACTATTAAGCACTTTCTTGTTTGGTGCTTTGCTGATGGTGTCTATGTTAAATTGGTCAGTTGAGAAATTTATTAAGAAATGACAGTTTCTTTAATTGAAGGTGCTGGAAAAATTGTATATCCATACTCAGAAGAATGAAATTAAATACTTATCTCATACTGTGTATAAAAATGAACTAAAAATGGATTAAATATCTAAATATAAGAACTGAAACTCTGAAATTACTAGAAGAAAACAGGGAAATTCATTTAGGATATTGCCATAAACAAAGATTTTTTCGGATCCACTCCCAAAAGCCTAGGAAATAAAAGCATAGGTAGACCAATGGGATTTCTTCTAAATAAAGAGATTTCATACAGCAAAGGAAGCAGCTGACAGAGGTAATAGACAATGTATGGAACAACAGAAAATATTTATATGTTATACATCTGACGACGGATTAATAAACAGAAAAATATTAGGAACTCAAACAACTCAACAGCAAAACAAAAACAAAATAATCCAATTTAAACAGGGCAGTAGATACAAACAGTTTTCAAAGGAAGACATAACATGAACAACATGTACATGAAAAATGTTCAGCATCACTATTCATCATCACTACTCATTGGGCAAAGGTAAACTAAAAGCACACTTAGGTACATCACACTGCAGATATTATCAAAAAGACAAGATGTAGTAAAAGAAAACTCATGAAAACTGTTAGTGGGAATGTAAACTATTATAGTGTTGAGGGAAATAGTAGGGAAATTTCTTCACAAAATGGAAATAGAACTACCATATGATCCAGCAATACTGTTACTGGTATATATCCAAGAGAAATGAAATTTCCCTTTCGATGAGACAACTGCACACGCATGTTTATTGCAGCACTATCACAATAGTCAGGAAATGGAGACAATCTAAGTGTCTCTCCAATGATGAATGGATAAAAACAATACATATATACATTTGAATATTAATATTAATGAGCCATAAAGAGGATGAAATCTTGTCTTTTGCATGAACCTGGATGGACTGGAAGTTACAGTGTTAACTGACATATGTAATACACTGAAAGCCAAGGAGCCCATGACCTCAGTCATGAAAATCTAAAAAAGGAGATCTCAAAAAAATGAAGAGTACAATAGTGATTACGAGAGAGGGCAGGGGAGGATGGTGGGGAAAAGGGAGGGATGGGGACAGATTGATTCATGGGTACTGGGTTATGGTTAGATAGGAATAAGTACTGCTGTCATTATATTGTACTTTAGCATGATTATAGATAATGTGAATATAGTCCCTTAAAAATCTAGGGAAAAGAATTTTGAATGTGTTTATCATAAAGAAATGTTAAATGTTTGATGAGATAGACATGTTTAGCATGGTTGGATATTACATGATAAATACATATTGGGATATCATGGTGTATTCCATATATTTCTATAATTTTTATGTTTGTTATTATTTTTTAAAAAGGAAAATAAAAATATGCTATTACTTTCATCACTTTTCAAAGATTAGCAGCTTAGTTTTTTTTTTTTTTAACTAGAAGGGCACTTACATTTTGTATTAGTATTTTAGGAAACACATGACTCAAGTTCACCTTTGCCCAACTCAATGGAGACAGGTGACTGCAAAGGAGCTTATTCAGTCAGTAAAATGTCCATAAGATAGAAACTTTGACTTAGCAATAAACTTTACTTAATTTGGCCAAGTAAGTAAAAACACTCTATTTGTATCTAAATTATTTTTTGATATTCTAAAGTTTTGATTTGTTTCAGTAAAAATTAAAAATCGCCCGGCACCGTGGCTCACTAGGCTAATCCTCCGCCTTGCGGCGCCGGCACACCAGGTTCTAGGCCCGGTCGGGGCGCCGGATTCTGTCCCGGTTGCCCCTCTTCCAGGCCAGCTCTCTGCTGTGGCCAGGGAGTGCAGTGGAGGATGGCCCAGGTGCTTGGGCCCTGCACCCCATGGGAGACCAGGAGAAGCACCTGGCTCCTGCCATCGGATCAGCGCAGTGCGCTGGCCACAGCACGCCGGCCTCGGTGGCCATTGGAGGGTGAACCAACGGCAAAGGAAGACCTTTCTCTCTGTCTCTCTCTCTCTCACTGTCCACTCTGCATGTCAAAAAAAAATAAAATAAAAAAAAAATTTAAAATAACCAAGCCATTGAAATTTTCAATCCTGGCAGGAAAGACTGAAAATTGCTCTGGGGGAAATCATGAAATAAAGCTTCTCTTTAAGTCTATAATATTTTCTCTCTACTTGTATTTACTCTATCTTGATGTACAAGCACACTCTCCTTGCAATATTTCAAAGGGATACTTCCTCAAGAGTCAAAGATGAATAATAGATTGATGGAACAATTTGAGTGACTGTTTCTGTTTAATATTGGTTACAGTGAATCAGCACAAAGTTACAGTGTAGAAAAATGTACTTTGGTTTAGGAAGAAAATTGATCATATTCCCAATAATATAATTTCAGGTATTTTATATACACATTTAATTTTTAAAATCTTCTTGATAATTAGTGATCAATTTTCCAAAGGATTTCCCCAAAATAACTGTTTTTTCTACATGACTTTTAAAGACATTAATGGGACTCATTGATGACCAAACTATGGTGAGTAAAAATGCCACATTCAATAAACAATTTTATACCAATTACATACAGTTTGAGCTTAAGAAATATAGACATCAAAATTCTATTAATATGATCTTTAACTTTTTTCAGAAAGGAAATCTCATTTGTGTAAATCCACACAAGGCTACTGTTACACTTTTGTTTAGGAAAAAAAAAGAAAACATTTGCTCATTCCATTAGCAGGGATTGTTTGCTTTTAATTCTCTGAGGCTAATTTCTAGGAGGTTTAAATCTTGTTATATGTTATTCCTTTACTAAAATATATTTAACTGAAGACAAGGAATTAAGTTCAAGAGATGAAATATGATATAAAAAGAGAAATGTGTAAAACTTCAGTAACCTTTAACAAACAGTACTCTTTAATTGTAGGATGTAGTTTATACTATTGAATTTATTTTGTAATAACAGTGAAGTGAATAACTTTTGCCATCTATTGATACCATCTCTGTTCCTCTAGTGAATAATAGCACACAATTGTAAGATTATGTAGTAACCAGATCTGGTTTTGACCAGGATGAAAAATGGTAAAGGAATCAAAATAATCAAGTTTTAACTTTTTGTAACCTTATTTTCACTCATTGGTGAAGCAAACAAAATTTAATTGTGACAGAAAATAAATATACTTAAAAGTAGGGGGTAGTTATGCAAATTATTTAAATAGTGAGACAATGCCACTTACTCCAACTAGTTAAAAGTGCTGTGTGGTATTTTATAGGGGAAAGATGCATATAATATTTGAAACTTTTTAAAATATTTGGAATTGTACTGTGGAGAAATGACAGATTATTACTCAAGGAGAAAATTGAATCGGATCAAGTTCCAATAAAAGTATTTTGAAATGCCTTCTTAGTAATGGACTTTAATACCTTGGTGATTAAAAATGCCATATATCCCTACACAATATTTTACTTATCTTAATGACAAATAGTGAAATGCATGACAAAGTGGAAGAGAAAAATTCCCTCTATCTCTTCCAGAAATTGAAGGACAACATATTAACTATTTTATAGAGTTTTGTAACAATTAGCTTTAAATTATTAGAGCTCTCAGATGTTATTCATTTCTGCATTGATTTTTGATGACTTTTATACACCAAAATTATAGTTACTGGTAGTTGGACAGAATGATTATAAATCAAGTTGGCCATTGTGGTTAATGCTACAATAATACATAGCATATTAAAATTATAGACTAAGTTTCTGAATGTTCATTCATTGACATTATTAACCCTAATGCAAACATTAAATAAAACAATGATTTCCTGAATATCACATGAAGTATTAGCCTCATGGACATTTTCATTTGCTAGAAAAAATACTGAGTGTTATATTATTATATCTCTGGCTCACCTATTGGAAGAGGTGGCTATCTAGGATATAATTAATCCAAGAAGAGGTGAAAATTTGAACATGGTATATTCTTAATGAGATTGTACTTAACTATGAGCATATAAAATTTACGTATCATTTTCTCACATGGCAAATTTATCTTTTAGGTAAATTTTCCAAGAGAGTATCTGGATAGAGTGAAATAAGAAAGAAAAAGAACAGTTTAAATACAGACTACTTTGTTCTCAAATGTGTATGCTTTTCATAAAAGACAGATTAAATTATCTAGAAAATGATGTGAAATCTACAGTTTAATTTCAATGGTAAAAAATATAACATTAAGACATCTTAAAAGGTTTTGGGCTCAATGAAGTGAGACCTAATCTGGATTTAGAGTAGATGTGATCAACAGATTAATGATATGGAAGAAATTTAGGAAAGTTTTACCTTTGTATCTTAAATGTTTAGAAGTTACAAAGATAATGTCTTACAATTCATATTTTGATCCTCTAAATTGTCATCTAGAAATTCAAATGAATAAATATAAACTGGAAATTCCAAAAGGTAAATCCTCTTTTCAGAGAGATGCTGTTCTCTAATGAACAATCTTTCAAAGAATTAGAAGAATCTAAGATGTTGCAGAAAAATCTCCAATATGCTACAACTTTCAGATGATGTTATGTACAAAACAGACTGGTGAGGACAAGTAATCAAAAGTAAGCTCAGAAATGGTACACAACCACAGGGACAGTGTAAGGAAGGCTAAAGTCAAGAATAAGTGGAAGTGTAGAAGTAAAAAAAGCTAAGAATGTGCCTCTGTTCATCTGTATAAATACATACACACACACTGCTATACACACAATCCCACACTTGCATAGATATACATAAATACAAATACACACACATAAGTAACATACACAGTGTACGTAGACATATGTACATATATATATATGCATATATACACAGTGAGAGAGACTTATCTTTGTAACAAAGCCCACACACATGCAGTGATGCATTGATTACAAAATATGTCAAAAATATATTTGAAAGATAAGTTTTTTTTTTAGGGGTAGGCAAAAAGAAATGTTAGAGGTAAAAACAGAACCAAAGAGCAGGAACAAATCAAAATACAATTTTATGGCTTTTTTTCCCCTAGCAAGAATAATCCAAAATTGAACAGAGAAAAAATTCCAAGCACTGGAAATCTAAACATTGAAACTCTAGGTAGACTAGGCAGTAAACTACCTGTTTCCAAATTTGAACATCATTGCCCAGGTAATTTAAAAGTCGGTGCACTGGTAACTTTTGCCAGTAATGGAAAAGACACAAGAGAATAAGGAGTTCAGTTAAAAAAAAAAAAAAAAAAAAAAAAAAAAAACAGCAAAAAGAATTTCTTCAAGAGTTTATTTCTGTGAGCTTAATGTAGATTCTGAGCAAAATTCTTGAAATTAGGAATAGTATTTTTCTTCTTTTATAGTAAAGTAATTTAATTTCTTAAAGAGTTTATTAGTAATATTTGTAATGAGAACATTAAAGTCATTTCTGATAAAATTTCCAGAGTAAAAGATTAGAAAGGGAAGAATATATCTTCTTTTTAGGCAGTTGTTTACACGATTCTACGTGACATTCTTCTGCACAAAATATCAAAAGGTAGGATGGATGATATTGCTAATGAGAAATATATTCTATGATTGCTAAGGATGAAGGTTTCTGGTAGTGTTTTGCAGGGTCATATCCTTTTACATACATACGACTTGAATAAAAAGGAAACAAATTTGTTATGTGCCTAGTTTATGTTACCTCATTTCCAGCTCTACAAAGAGCTACAAGGTATAATTGCTGCCTATTCAATTCCAATGAAAGTATTCCTATTTCACAGATGTGGGGATTGTGTTTCAAAGAGGTATAGAAATTGCAGACTGGATTTTAAACTCAAGTGTGCATGAAACTTCTATTGTGTTTCCTATGAAGACAAAAGATATACTTCTTAACATTTGTGGAAACATAAAGCTTGAAAGCTATAATAAAAACATTAAATGACAGAACAAAGTCTTAAAAAGTATGGCATCATGGTTCAAAAGGACAGCCTTAAAATTTGAAAAAATAATTTAAATATGCACAGAACAGTAAATCACTTTTATCAGTAGATCATGCAATAAATATAAAACTTGAGTATGGGTGCTGTTACTCGATAATATGGTGATAAAAATTAATGTAATACTTTATTGTATTAATGGATCTATTGGCAAGACAAAAGAGAACTACATTGTCTCCTTCAGTTGTGAGAGGGCAGTGAGTGTAGAGTTTTCAATGTTAATCATGGGTGCCATATTCTAAAGGAGATGTGGATAAACTGGTAAATAGTAAATGAATATTCCATATGGACGTCAAGAAGAGTAAGTGCTTTTCCTGACATGTCATCTATTTTATAAATATTTATACAATGTGAATATACAGCACAGTTTGTCTATGAGATCACAATAAAAATTCCAAAAAAGTTACTGGTCCAATAAGAAATGGAATTTTCAAGTCACACAAGTATAGCTATATGAGAGAAACAGTTCAAATGACACATCAGTTTCTAGATTATGTCTCTGCACTAGTGTGTAGTTTTCAGTGAGTTGGAAATAGAGTTTTAATTAAATCTATGTACGTTTATATTCACATTTGTTATTGTTGCTAAAATGTGTATTTTCCATAAACATATATTTTCCAAACTTACTGTGCTTGTAGAAAATGCTCTTCTTCAATATGAATGAGTGAAGGCTGCCTTAAGGAGAACTTTTTAAGTGTCAGTTACCATTTTGGTCAACTTAAGTTACCATAGAAATCTGAGACATTATTTAAGGTACATATTGTATTTTGTGCTTGAAACATATCAGCGCCTTATTTTCATGACAATTAACTGACTCAGCTATTTCTGTCGCATCAAGATTATTTTCAATGCATATTTTTAAGAAAAAGGAAATCACACACACATTTATCATGTTATTTCTCTCCTCGAAGTAAGCCTACATATAATAGAAATAATATAATTATTAATAACAGATTGAGGGGCCAGCGTTATGGTGCAGCAGGCTAAAGCCCCAGCCTGCAGCGCTGGCAGCCCATATGGGCACCTGTTCAAGTCCCAGCTGCTCCTCTTCTCATTCAGCTCTCTGCTATGGCCTGGAAAAGCAGTGGAAGATGGCTCATCTCCTTGGGCCCAAGCACCCACATGGGAGATCCAGACGAAGCTCCTGGCTCCTGGCTTTGGATCAGTTCAGTTCTTGCCATTGGGGTCATTTGGGGAGTGAAGCAGAGGAACGGAAAATTCTCTCTCTTTCTCTCTCTATCTCTCTCGGGCTCTACTTCTCTTTGTAACTCTTTCAAATAAATAATTCTTCATAAAAAAATAATTGATTGAGCATGGTTTAACCTAATAACTGTGTATTTGGCTCTATGTCTGATATAAATTTACTAGAGCCACTAATTAGAACTCATACTAGAGTTCTTAAACATAAGAAATACAGCACTGGGGCATATAAATGTCAAGATTTTCTTTTTGAAAGTGAATGTTTACTTGCACTTCCTGAAGCTTAATAGAAAAGCTTTCTTCGTCAAAGCTGGGGTTATTTCTTAGAAGGTTAACCCAGTGACATCATTGGAAAGTGACATCATTGAATATTATAGGCATCACTAAGTGATGTAACCAACTTATCCAAACTGAGTAATTACAGGATCATAAAATGAATTGTGACTCCTCTGGGTCACATCCACATTTATAAATCCTTAGCAAGCATCCAACTTCATTGTCTTCCTCAGCAATCTTTTTTGGAGTGTCTTCCAGAAGTTGATAGATGTCAACACTGCTCTTCGAAACATTTCACATTTCCTGAAGGATATGAAAAAGTTTCCTTCTCACTTCTTGGAATCTTCCCAGATCTTGGTATTATGTCTTTGGAACACAGTAATCTGCTTTTTATCATTG
Organism: Oryctolagus cuniculus; assembly: GCF_964237555.1. Classification (NCBI taxonomy): domain Eukaryota; kingdom Metazoa; phylum Chordata; class Mammalia; order Lagomorpha; family Leporidae; genus Oryctolagus; species Oryctolagus cuniculus. The sequence goes on from NC_091442.1 coordinate 88,729,580, forward strand.
ATAGTGCTGAACAATGTTATTTGTCATTTCTGAGATATAGCCAATTAATGAAACATCATGAGGAAAATCAAGAAAACAGAATAGTTTAAGTCTGAAAAGCATTCTTCAGTTCAAGGAAAAGGTAAGTCTAGTGGCAGTGTTTCCATTTCCTTGTGATTTTAAGACATATATGCCACAAAATATTAATGCTTCTTGTTTCATAAAAGTTTATGTATTCTCTAATAGTATAAATAGGGGCAAAAATTACATAGTTGTTGTATAAAAGTGACAAAAATTTCCTACTTTTATCTGAGTTTCTAATTTAATTTTTTTGCATAAATGATCAAAATTATAAAAGATTCTAATTTTTTTAAAACTAAAACATATCCTGAGTCCTAATGATTGTGTTTCAGGATGGAAGGAAGAGCAGGAAGATTTCCACATTTTTCTCTCACAAATTATATTTGTGTGTGTATTCAATATGTATTAACATGTATTTGAGTTTTTCTATAAACACATATGAAGAACCCTCTAGTTCTCTTAATCATAAATGCCTTCATTTTTGTTGTTCAACCAAAATGAAAATAATGAGGCAAGATCACACATCCTGAAAAAACAATGTCTTTAGGGCTCACGTGTCCTGGATGGTTCTATTGTGCAACTGGTTGAGAAGCAATTGGCCAGTCCTTGTAATAAAAATCAAGTTGTCTTAATATTTATGTGCATATAAAACAAAGGCAACATTTAGGACACTTTAGGATTAATCTGTAGCATGATAATATGATTTATAGAAGAATTATACCAACTATTTGTAGATAGTGTAATTAAAACTCAACATAGCAAATGGACAACAATAAGCATAAGTTATATAAGGAGTAATCTCTACATGAGGGAAAGAGTATTTTTGGTTATCAGAACATAAAATCTGTCATTTTGGCTTTGCTAATAAAAAAAACTCTTTGAGTTTATAAAAGTCAACTAATTTCTATGGTTCGTACTCTTTTATAAGGTATCCATTTAAATTCCAAAAAAAGTATATGATAAATTACAGTAATGTCGATCATATGCATTTTAATACAAAATATATAAAATCATCAAAATTTTCTGCATATAGTGAAAATGTTAGAATGAACTAACTATAGGCCTTTTCCAATATCTTCTGTTAAGTGCAGTTAACAAACATAATCTGAAAATAGTGAGTTTAGCTATTTTTTTTTGCAAAAGGGAAACTAGAAAAAGACTGCTTCCCACAGAAAATTTATTAACAATAATTATTCAATCAAATGTTTTTAAACAATGAGCAAAATTTCCTTTCATATCAAGAATCAAGATCAGATTTTTTTTAAGACTTTTGTTTTCTTTCTCCATTACCATACCTACACACACAAAAAAAATCTGTTGTGAAGACACCACTTCTTTGAGGAGGTATTCATTGCAGGTATACAGAAATTAATTAAAACCTGTTTACAATAAATTAGACCAGATTATAATTATAATCCACTGCATATTCACATAGATGCTTAATAAAGGCTATCTGATGACATAGTTAATTACCAGTTCTTGAGAAAGTGTGTACAGTTGGCAACTCTTTTTCAAGAATCATCATCCAACAAACTAAAGATTCTCACTTTAAATCTTTACCATCACTCTTTGGACAGTAAGTGGGTATTTGAAACTAAATTCATTAAGAAATAAATCAGTGAAAATAGCATTACCCATAGGCTGGTATTCAACATCAAGGGTTAAAATAAATACAGTTGTGTACTAGAGTAAAATTATGTTGACAATGTGTAAATAAAAACTGCTAAGAGGATGAACTTTTCTTTAAAACTGCATTATCCATTGCTTTCCCTCCAAAAGACAAAAGTAGCAAAAGAGGAATTTAGCAGAAAGGGAAACAGGAAGATGAGCTTCAGTAACTGATCATATTAATTTAATTGACTAATAAGTCCAAATGCTAATACTCCTGATAATCAGCCACTCCTTTTGTGTTTTAGTAACACGTATCCTCATACAAACGATATCAAATGGAATTTTCTGATTCACATCTGACATTTCAAAGTTTCCATTTTTGAATTCTCCTAGTCTTAAGTAAGTACCACATTGTCTTGTTTGTTTTGTAATATAAACATTTTCCCCAACATCTAGGGCTCCATGATGCAAAATGTCATTTTGTCGGTCTTCTGTCCCAGTATTCACTTTAATTTTTTTTATTACAATTGGAGTTTTAAATACAATCAGGAAGATATCTCCTGTTGAAGGTGGTTTCCCCCAAAAGTACTCATCAACGCTACTGTATGCCTTGCTTGCTTCGTAATTTTCAAACACATTCATGTTGGTGTATAGACTGGCAGGAGGGTTATCTGGGATGTCAAAAAATTCCTCTTCAAAATCATCATCCTTCAGCTTGTTTTCAGTCCCTTTGTATGATGAATAATAGCCCATGTGCTGAAAGAGAGATGGTTTAAAACGGATCACATTTTTCTGAGCCAACAGACCCCGGAAATGAGACAGTAGCCAATCACAAGGCATTTCTTGATAAAACATTAATAAAAAATGTGCCAATCGTGGGAGATCATGAGAATGATAGAGTTTACCTATGTATCCAAGCTTAGAGAACTCAAGAGTTACCCAGTAAGTTCCTTCTAGAGATGTAATGACTTTCTTGATGGCAGTTAAAAAATTTTTTGAACATCGGACATCATCTTCAAGCATTACGTAGTAGTCTGAAGTATTGGCACAAAAATTAAGCAGAAAAGCATAATCTACATTCTGCTTAGAACGAAATTTGACTCTATCTACTGGATCATTATAATTTCTTTTCAGACCATCCAGGATTGGGTAATATTCCTCTGGAGCATGTATAACCATTAATCTTCCTGCAATTATATGGTGGGCAAATTTCTGTGTAATATCCTGGACCATGCCATCACGCCAGGATGAATTAAAATCTGCTAGATGAACCACCACTGAAATTTCCTTCAGCTCTTCATAGCTGGATTGTTCAAAAATTGACCTGATTGTCTCAAGTAAATAGTTCCCCTTTTTTCGTTTCACTGATGAAAGTCCAATTGTAAGATATCCTGAGCAAAAGAATAAAGAAGGAAGACAAATTAAATGTGAACCACATAATAATAAAAAAAATTAAAGGAGAGTTCTTTCCCTTAGACCCACTACTGTATTAAGTAAATTTAGTGAATTACTATGTCTAGAACATTTTACAATTAAAGTGCTAAGCTTAATATGTAATGGTTATAGTACTTTATGCATAATTGATATTATATATAATTGATACTTTTGGGAAAATCAATTACATCTTAAATATAATGATGTCTGGACCCTAAATCCATTTAAGGTATCTTCAAATTAGAGTTCTCATAAATGTCCATCGAAAAGAGAGATTGATGCTTAGTAACATAGCTAAAACCATTTACAAAAGGGGGAATGAACTCACAGTTAAGAATGACAAACTATTCTCAAACAATGAAAGGGAAAAATAAGAATAAATCTTCTAAATAATCTTTAAATTTTTCATAGGATGTATGCCTTGTATTTTCATTTTTATTTGATTATTTTCATTAGCTTGTACTAGAAGAATTTATAATTGCATTTCACTATTTCATTTTGAGATTTACCTAGTCTATTAATTAAAAAACAAACAATATCCCAATATATGTTTGGGAAACTTTTATCATTATTTAAACATATGGTACATTATTCCAGGACATGAATATTATTGTTTTCTTTGTTGTGAAACACATCTTATGGTAACTTTGAAGAAAGTTTTATTCAGACAGTCAAACTCTAAAAGTAAAAACTGGATAATCTAAGGAAATAAAACAAAACACTAAGCAAAGACAGTTTGCCTGTGAAAATTATAGATGTCTTTCTGTTGAAATACAAGTATTTTCATAATTTAAAGCTCTTGTTCCCACATGACTAGAAGTAGATTTAATTTCTGAGCTGCCATTTTAAAAGTGGGAAATGTTATATGCGCAACATCATCAATTTAGTAGATACATACATGGTGTAATTTGTATGATATTGAAAATTTTCCCCAAGAATAATATTTCTTTGTAGCCTGCAAAAAGTTTGAGATTTATATATTTTGTTTAAATACCTGGGTTTACAACTCTGACTTCTGTTAAAATACAAAAGTGTTACATGGTACCAGTAAACTTTAAGCCATCAAATTTCTCTCTTTTTTTTAAAGATTTATTTATTTGTTTGATAGTCAGAGTTATAGAGAGAGAGGGAGGGATCTTCCATCCTTTGGTTAACTCCCCAAATGGTCTTAACGGCTAGGGATGGGCTAGGCCAAAGCCAGGACCACATGGATGGCAAGGGCCCAACTACTTGTGACATCTTTTGCTGCTTTTCCCAGGCCATTAGCAGGGAGCTGGATTGGAATTGGAGCCCCTGGGAACTGAACTAGTGCCCATACAGGATGTTAGCCTCACAAGTGGAGATTTTAGCTGCTATACCACAACACTGGCCCCCATCAAATTTCATTAACATTCAGAATAGTCACCATTTAATAAAACACTTTCTACGTAAGAGGCAAAGTCTATACATTTTATCTGTTATATATACGTGTGTGTGTGCGTGTGTGTGTGTGTATGTGTGTGTGTAAAATGTTCCTAACAGTCTTTGGGATAGATTTTCAATGAGCATCATTCTGCTTTACAGTTGAGTAAGCTCAGTCAAGTGTGATGAGGTAAGTTGTACAAGTGTCACACTTAGTAAGTGGTGGGTGTGCCAAGATTAAGAAGTACTTGCTTTTACCCTCAGCAGTTTTGTTTTTTTTTTTTTTAAGATTTATTTATTTGAAAGTCAAAGTTACAGAGAAAGAAAGAAAAAAATCTTCCATCGCTGGTTCACTCCCCAAATGATCTCAGAAGCCAATGCTGGGTCTGTCCAAAGCTAGGAGCCAGTAGCTTCATCTGGGTCTCCCTCATGGAGAGCAAGGACCCAAACACTTGGGTCATCTCCTGCTGCTTTTCCCAGGCTATTAGCAGAGAACTGGGTTGGATTAGAGCAGCTGGGAAACAAACCAATGCCCCTATGAGATGCCAGAGTTGCACGTTACCTGCTAGGCCACAGTGCCAGCCCCAATCTCAGCATTTTCTTAAGGATTTATTTATTTATTTGAAGGTCAGAGAGACAAAGAAAGAGAGAAAGAGAGGAAGGGAGGGATATCATCCATCTTTAATTCACTCCTCTAATGCCAATAACCAGATTTGGGCCAACTCAACACCAGAACACCAGAAGCCAGGAATTCCTTCTTGGTCTCACACATGGATGGCTGGGCCCCAAGTACTTAGGTCATTTTCTTTTCTTTTGTTTTTAAAATATTTATTTGCTTGAAAGACAGAGTTACAGAGAGAAAGGGAGAAAGAGAGAGAAATAGAGAGAAAGAGAGAGAGAGAGAGAGAGAAATTGATCTCCCATCCACTGGTTCACTCCCAAAATGGTCACAATGGCTGGGGCTGGACCAGGCCAAAACCAGGAGCCAGGCTCTTCCTCCTGGTCTCCTATGTGGGTTCTTGAGGGTGCAGAGGTCCAAGCACCTGGGCCCTCTTCAGCTGCTTTCTTAGGCTTGTTAGTAGAGAACTGGCTCAGAACGGGAGTCTCCAAGATTTGAACTGGCACCCCTATGGGATGCCAGCTTTGCAGGCAGCAGCTTGTCCTGCAATGCCATGACACGTGCCCAGGGCCATTTTCTGTGTTCATCACATGCATATTAGTGGGAAAGTGGATCTGGAGGAGAGCAGCTCTGGATGCTATCAATACTCTGTGTCACGAATAGAGGCTTAACCCGCTGAGCCACAATGCCAGCCCCTTCCCCTTTGCCTTATATTGCTCCATTAGTATAAGGCAGTTCATATGTGTGCCAATAAACATTAGTAAAACTAGCACGGAAAAGGGAAATTAGTAATGTTTAAACAATGTGATACAACAGATGGAGTTGAAAAACCAGTGGCAGTCTTAGGCAATTAGAAGGAATTCTAAGAACACTAGATACTCGAAAGGATGAGATGAAAAGAAAAGCTATCTAAAGAAATAGAAATTACCAATTTCTTCAACCTGATGATTACAAACTCACTTTTATAAACACTTCTTCATAGACAACTTTTTTTGTAATTTTCACATAATCTATTAAGTTAATAGAATATAGTGAGGTACAGTCTTGCACAAACTATTAAGATTCGTGTTTTTGTACACTGAAACATTAAAATCAGACTGCATATTACAACTGATGGTGTCTTGTGTAAAATTTGTAATATTATACTTTCTTAGTGGTACATTCATTAGATAATGGTTCTTTTCATGAATTGTATTATCTTGACATCCATGAAATGCTAGCATGTCACTTCTGCATTCTAAATATTGTTTTTCTAATCTGACTGTAGTGGCCTGAAGTTTCTTCCAAGTATTCACTTCTACCTGGAACCTGTGAAAGTGACCTAATTAGGAAGTTCCCACTGCAGATGTAAGTCACTAAAGATCCGGGGATGGAAAATCCTAGATTTTGGGATGGGTACAAAAATCCTATAACTGGTGCCCTTATGAGAAGAGAGAGGCAAAGGAAGGCTGTCATGGATGCAGAGATTGGAGTTATGCTGCCACAAGCCACGGAAGCAAGGAGCCACCACAGGATGAAAGAGGCAAGGACGGTTTCGCCCTCTGAACTTCCCGCGTGACCCTGCTGGTACTGAATTTCAACTTCTAGCCTCCAGAGTTATGAGAGAATAGATTGATGATTTTTTCAGGCCACTTAGTATGTGTTAATTTGTTGCAGAAACTAATACACTAACCTTCATTAATTCAAAACTAGTGGCAACGCATAAAAGCCAAGTCACCAGTGGTTGAAAACATAATGATATAAGAAAAATTAAAGTGTTTGTAAAGTAAATTTTTAAAATTTAAAGTAAATTATTTTTTCTACTCTCTCTACACAGTCCATAGGAAACTGTTAAAAAGGTTCACAATACAATTGGGTCTTTTATTCAAATTTTTGTTATGAGTCACATTAAGTCCATGAGTAATTGCAATTTGTGAAGAAGCACTCAAGCCCTTCCCAAGGAATATATTAGTAAGTCTCCTATCATCCTTATTTTTATACCAATGAAACAAGTCGGTATTATTTTAAAACAAAATGTTGTATACATTTATAACTTACAAGTGTAAGGATACGTACGCTTTCTCTGTAAGGGTGTGGCAGCGAGGTAACGATAGGTAACATTTATGGTTCCTGAGAAATTGGATAAATCCTTGAAAGTATGAACATAGCGTTCAGAATTCAGTTGGTGTGTGGATGTTTCCCTTATAAGTTGTTTGTCTCCTTCCTAAATGTCAAGAAAGAGAGAAAATAGAAAGTAAAATAGGTAGCCATGGATTAAATAATGTTTCCCCTGAGACAATGAATATATGATTATTATACAAAATGTGGAAAATTGTGTAAATCTCAATAACAGGCACCATAAACTGTAGATCATCCTCACTCATCTAATTTCTTACCCGGACTCATTCTTCCCTGGATATTCCCACAACTTTCATGTTAAAATTTAAATATTTATAATAACCAAAAGATCCTAAAATTTGATAGTAGTCTATTTTACAGTTTAATTTGAGGTTAGTTCTTACAAAATTCCTCACATTATAGAGTCCTGCGAGTATATTTATTCTTCCTCAAGTATTGCCAAATATATGTCACACATCATAAGTAGGAAGATGTAGCAGTAGACACAATAGTTGGATTTTGGATAATTTATTAATAAAGTTTTGGTGAGTCACTTACATGGCCACTGTAACTGAAAGCTCTTGAGATTTTTATTCCAAACGTCCTCAAGTAATCTTACTTAGGATGTATTTGCCCCAAGTCAAGAGAATGTGTTCAGACCTTGCATTAAGTTTTGTGATAATAATATGCTTGCTTGTGTGGGTGGGTGCATGTGTGTTCGCACATTATTATATCAGAGATGAACTCTGGTCTTTTTATAAGTAAGGTCTCTTTACCTACATGGTAGGAAAGTTTTCATGTCATTAAATCTTCAATAAGGTTTATATTTAAGAAAATATATTTAGATTCAGGTTAAATATATCCTGTTAACAATTCATTGCTTCCTTATTTCTCCCAAATTTCATATAAGTTCAAATGTGGATTTTGATTATGTATGTATGGATAGATGGATTTTTATTTGGGGGGAATACTGATTTTCCATTGACTGGTTTGCTCTCCAGGTAACAGTAACAACTCTGGCTGAGCCAGAATGAAGTCAAGAGCCTGGATTTCCATCCAAGTCTTCCATGCTGATGGCAGAGTACCTGAACCATCATCTGCTGAGTCCCAGGGCACTCATTAGCAGGGAGAAGGATCAGAAGTGGAAGCAGGACTCTGATATGTGATGAAGTGTCCCAAGTGGTGACTTAATCCACTACATCACAATGTCTACTCCTTAAGCTTTATTTATTTATTTATTTACTTGCTTAATCATTTATATTTATTGGAAAGGCAGAACAACACACACGCACAGAGACTATGATTAATAAATCACCATTTGATCAAATCTTTATTGGCTATACAATATTAGCAAAATGATAACTTCTGTGGCTTGTGAAAATAGCTTATTACTATTGATGCTATATATTTTGGGCAACATAATTAGAAAGAAATTGTTTGTTTTTCAGGACATTCTGGTATGTAGTGCCATGGGGATCTATTTCTACTACTCAGAGTGTCAGACAGGTATGCATAAATAGCATAAATAATTAGTACATTAAAGAAGGTAAATGAATGAAATAACTTTGATCCTGATATCATTTGGCCGAGGACCATAAAACTATTTTAATCCCTGTTGTTAAAGATTACTTAAGGGGCCGGTGCCGTGGCGCAATGGGTTAACGCCCTGGCCTGAGCACCAGCATCCCATATGGGTGCCGGTTCTAGTTCCAGCTGCTCTACTTCCAATTCAGCTCTCTGCTATAGCCTGGGAAAGCAGTAGAAAATGGCCTAAGTCCTTGGGCCCCTGCACCTATGTGGGAGACCTGGAAGAAGCTCCTGGCTCCTGGCTTTGGATCAGCGCAGCTCTGGCCATTGTGGCCAATTGGGGAGTGAACCATCAGATGGAAGACCTCTTTCTCTCTCTGCCTCTCTTCTCTCTGTATAACTCTCTGACTTTCAAATAAATAAATGTAATCTTTTAAAAAATAAATAAATAAAGATTCCATAAGACACAAGCACAAGTTTTACCTGGATGGGAACGTCCAGTACTTTGGGTAAAACTTAAATTGGAAAGATGATCAAATCAAATGTTTAAACAAAGACTTATTTATTTGAGGTATACATACAAATAGTCTTCTATTCTTTTATTATTTATATTATAATATTTATAATCTTTTATGCTCTTCTATTATTCAAACAATCTTCTATTGTTGATTCACTCCCATTTTAATGGCTCCAACAGATAAGACAAGGTCAGACCAAAACCAGGAGGCAGGAATTTCATCTGAGTCTCCCAGATGAGTGACATGGACTCAGATACGTGGGCTATCATCCACTGCCTTCTCAGCTGAATTAGCATGAAGCTGGACAGGATGCAGAGCAGCTGAGACTCAAACAGAGCACCTTGATATAGGATGCCTGCGTCACAAGGGTCTGTGGAGGGGGCTTAACCCATTGCACCACAATGCTTATCTTGATTAGATGGGCCTTTCAAATCTATGGCCATACTTGAATTTTCTAAGAATAAAAATTGAAAAACATATAGTATGACTAGAAATTTATAAGAACTTCAACATCATCCTTATTAAATTAAGATTCATTTTGAATATCTTTTCTGCATATCCAATTATGTTTGTGAAACTATATTAATTCTTTATTAGTGTACTTCCGTATTTTCAAGTGTTTTGCTAATTGCATAGGTAAAAATATTTTTGCTTCTTGTAAGGTTTATAATGTATTTTCCCTCTATAAAAGATATAAACTTTCAAAATACCTGAAATTCAACCTTACATGTTAAATTTCTTTTAAATATCACTGAGTTCTGATTATTTTAAATTCTTTACACATAAATATTTTCACTCATTTATGTCAGAAAAATCTATACAACATCATTGAAGTTTTAAAATAAACAAATTTAGGCATGCTGCAAAATTACTGGGGATTCAGTTTAGCATCGCTCACTGTAATAATACTGTAACGGTGTATACAACCAATAGGGATAAGAGATATCTTTAAAATCCTAGCAGTTAGGCTGGCGCTGTGGCATACCATGTAAAGCCACCGCCTACAGTGCCGGCATCCCAGGTGGGCACTGGTTCGAGACCCGGGCTGCTCCACTTCCAATCCAGCTCTCTGCTACGGCCTAAGAAGTCAGTGGAGGATGGCCCAAGTGCTTGGACCCCTGCACACACATGGGAGACCTAGAAGAGGCTCCTGGCTCCTGGCTTTGGATTGGTGCAGCTCCAGCCATTTCGGCCATCTGGGGAGTGAACCAACAGATGGAATACTTTCTCTCTCTCTCTCTCTCTCTCTCTCTCTCCTTCTCTCTGTCAAACCCTGTCTATCAAATAAATAAATAAATCTTTAAAAAAATCCTAGTAGTCACTGTACTGAATTCATCTTACTGTTCTGTGTGATGATACACTCTACAGAAGTGCAAGATGTTGAGTATCTCTTTAAGAATTCTATCTGGAACATGTAAAACTCCAGACTTTTATGTGATAAGAGGGAGTACATTCATCCTGATTGAGGGCTATAACAGAATATAAAATAAAATGGATCTTGTATGAAAACACTTTATTACATTCTCAAGAACAAGTTTCTTTACACTTTCAGCATGAATAAATAATACAGCTTTCACCTGAGTCAGCCTTGCTGGCTGCTCTCCAGAAGCATCGAAGTGAGCAGCCAGGTTCTCCCTGGATACATCCTTTCCGTAGCTACTATGCTGATGTGTATTTCTCAGTAATAAGACAAAGTTTTATGACAATCATTTTCTGGATGGGAATGCAATTCAATGGACTAGCTACTGACTAAATATATACCCTAGTGGCTACTTTGAAGATGCTCACAGCCGAGAGCTAAGTTGATTGGGCATGCAGCGTCTCTTCTACTTAGTTTGCCTTGTGATGGTATTTGTCTCTCACACAGAGCTTGGCTTCCTTTAACACTGAAAGGCACATATGCTTTCAATACATACGCAAATATGCTAAACTGTTGATATGCCTAGGATTTTGGCCCACAGATGGATTTACTAGCAAAATGAACAGAACAGAATATGCCAAGTAACTCCAGAGACGTTACTACTTCTGTTTGTCTCCTTTATCTGAATTATAAGTATTATTTCCTAGTAAAATAAGGAGATGGAAAATAAAAGACCAATTCATTTCTGTGCTTAGATAATGACATACATTGTGGCATTATGACGAGAAGATGAAAATCACATTGGGAAAGCAATGAAAATAAAATAAAGGCAGATAAATGATTTAGGAGGGAAATGTGTATAAAGTAAACTGCATTATATTCTAGGAGAAGGCCAGTTTTCCAAACATATTATATATTCTAGACAAAAAAAATTTTCTAACATTTAATATTAATGATGGAAATAATGTTGCAAATCTTCACACATAGATTAAGTTTTAAGATAAAATTCAACTCAAAATTCAATTTAGTTAGAAATTATCTAGCAAATAGTATAAATTTAAATTAGAAAATATTCCCATTGAATTTATGAAAGGGAGATTTGATGGTATGTAATAATCATTTTAACTCATTTTTTCTACCTTAATAAAAGTAACTAAAAGTAACAGTTTTTAAAGTTAAGAAGCAATACCTTTTTTGCACCTTGACTGATTTGCAAATTTTACTAAACAGATTCCTAAGATAGAAATTTCTTTGAGTGCTCTTTAGAAAAGCTACTTCAAAAAATTATATTTTTTATATTAAGTGTATTAGGTGGCTAGGGCTAACATTTGGATACGACTGTATGAACATTAACAAAGCAGGCAATGCTGGTTTTATTTTGTTACACATTTTAAAGTGAATTTAAAGAGACAGTATAATAAAAAAGGCATAAGGTTATTTGTTGGATAAAATGGTCTTTTGGGTTGGAAGAAACTGTTGACTGTATCACTAAGGCAACAAATCATTGAATTCAACAGCATCTAACCCATAACATGTATTTGTTATACAAGATTTTATTTAATCTAAAACTAGATATATAATCTCCAATCTGATCAACACAGCATTGATATATCACATGGGCCTTGTTCCAATGCCCTTATATCTCATAAAGTTAAGAGTCACGTTAAAAATTTTCCGAAATGCATGTTTCCAAAATGCAAATACATGTTTACGTAAGCCATGCTTAGTGAAATTCTGTCAGTCGGTGTTGTTTTCAGCCATTGTAAATTCATTATGGATGACAGAATGAAAGGTCCACAAAACCAGGACCTGGCAAATAGCAGGTAATAAAACAATCATGCTTAATTAGTAAAATAAAACGTTTTATTTGGAAATGCTCTTTGTTATTATTGTCAGACTCACTTTTGGTAAGACAGTCCTAGAGAATATAAGTGTGCTTGCAAATGGGAGGTTTTTTGGTCTTTGTGATACTAGAGGTTTTGATTTTATGATGTATTCAAACGGTAGTAGTGACATTAGGATTAAAACAGATTATCTTGGGCTCAAACCAGGTAGAAAATGTAAATAAACAGTATCTTCTATTTTACTCTTCTAAGACATGAAATGATATGATACAACAAGTAAAAAAGAATAGAAACTAAGAAATTGATTCTTTATAATTGAGAATAAGTCCTTTTTGCATATTTTGATATTTCACTTAAAATCCACTCATGTCATTATCCATTATTTTTAATAACTCTTTTTGACTACAGAATAGTTTCTGCATTGAAATCTATATCTTTGAGATCTTTTTTTTTAATATATTTATTTTTATTTTTTATTTTTTTGACAGGCAGAGTGGTCAGTGAGAGAGAGAGACAGAGAGAGAGAGAGACAGAGAGAAAGGTCTTCTTTTGCCGTTGGTTCACCCTCCAATGGCCGCCGCGGCCAGCGCACTGCGCTGATCCGATGGCAGGAGCCAGGTGCTTCTCCTGGTCTCCCATGGGGTGCAGGGCCCAAGTACTTGGGCCATCCTCCACTGCACTCCCGGGCCACAGCAGAGAGCTGGCCTGGAAGAGGGGCAACCAGGACAGAATCTGGTGCCCCGACCGGGACTAGAACCCGGTGTGCCGGCGCCGCTAGGCGGAGGATTAGCCTAGTGAGCCGTGGCGCCGGCCTATATCTTTGAGATCTTGTGAGTGAATATAAACATATAAGATGGTAGTCACTGAAGACAATTCAAAATCTTAATAAAAGTGATTACATAACTTAACAAAATTTATTTAAGCAACATAGCAGAAATATCATTGCTAACAATGACTACTTGAAAATTTCAACAATGATATAGAAAATAATAGGTAATATTTTGTAGGCAAAACTTTTATATTCCAAATATTTCAAATCTTAATGATTTTACATAATTACAGTGATGATATCTAACTTATAATATCTAACTTACTGAACTCTAATATACATAGCATTAAAGAAAATACTAGAACATGATTAAAAAAAGTGTAATGGTAGAAATGTATAAATTTGTAAAACTAATGGTTACAAATGTTATACTATGATAGTTTTAATTATGTGTGATTAATATTTACTGTATATGGGTGAAATGCTCATTTTTCCATTTGATTATCATTTATAGCCATTGTCTATATTCCCACTAAACTAGGGTCTTTTTGCTTTATACTTGTTAAACTTCTCTTTTGGTGAAGCATTAAAGCTTTTTATTGTAATGTAATTTTAATATATGTTATCCCAAAAACTAAAAGAAAAAGAAAGAAAGGGAGAAAAAGGGTGGGAGGGAGAGAGGCAAAAGAAGGGAAGCAGGGAGGAAGTGACTATTATTAAGTTCTTAGAATTTTACCTACTAATTAAAATTAAAATATAATATTTTTAATAAATTAAAATAATAGAAATACTTACAATAACTTTTTTCAAACTGAGCCTACACCAACAGTCTTGGGTTGAAATTAAGTTACAAATAGTAATAATCCTAGTTTGACTTAGACTTTACTTCACATAAAAATAATCAGTCTTTGGAACTTACCAGAACATAACTATCCTCAATATACAAGTTCATAAATAGAAGGAAAATGACAAGAACTCCCAAGAATGACACCACAGAACGTTTTCTCAGGTATCGCATTTTATCCAGTATTTGAAAAATCTGCTTCATTTGATGAAATTTAAACATCCTCTCCTGTTTAAAAGAGGCAAATAATTACTAATAGTTTACTAACAATTAATTTTAGATACAAATACACACACACACACACACACACACACACACATATATATATATATATCTCAAAAGCCAGGCCTTTATAAAAAGAATGATACTCTTCAAAGTTGAGAATAACATTGTTTTCCAAAATCACATATAAGGTTCACATACATGATTATATGCAGCATATATATTTTATGTCATGTGTATATTATATATTTAATATGCAGTAAATGTTGTGGTTTATAGTGATATAGCCTAGATCAAAACGAAAAGCATGCCTCAGAGTTACTGAAAAAAGCTTTTGTAATAATAATAATATAAGAAAAATAAATAGGACCTCATCATAAATGAAATGTCAGGTACACAATAAGTACTCTATATTCTCACTTACATATGGGAGCTACAAACTTGATTCCAAAGAAGTAGGGAATAAAATAGAATAGAGCCTGAGAAGGGTGTAGGGGAGAGAGAGGCATAGAAAGAGATGGTTAATGGATAGAGGGGCGCAACTGGAACGTAGGAATAACTTGTCATGTCCTATAGAACAGTAGCATAACTATGATTGACAACAATTAATTGAATATTTCAAAACAGCTAGAAGGAATTTTTAATGTCCCCAATACAAGGTAATGGCAGATCTCTGAGGTGACAGTTATACCAGTTACCTATATCTGATCATTCTAGATTGTATACACGTAATAAAATGTCATACTGTGTACATCTCTAGATACATGCATCTACCATATAGCAATTAAACATAAAGTATATTTTACAATAATTTGAAAAATTGGTGACTGAATCAAATAAAAGAAAAATGGACAAAAAAGAAGGCCTTTGAGAGAAGGAGAACAAGAACACAGAGTAAAACATGTCAATTGTTATAAATGGGATCCAACATTAACATAAAACCCACCTCCCATGTTAAAATGTAATGAACATGGAAGAAACTATAAGTATGGACCTAATATTAATCTAAGAGTGTGTAGCATAACAGCTTTTGAATGGGAAGCTAGAAGGAAGAAAGAGAATTCAACAAAAGAAGTTAAGGTTTTGGAGACATTATCAAGCATAGGTTTGAAGAAAGATGATTGCTAAATCATTGTGGATCCTGATACAGCAAAACCACGTTATTTTGTTGGATCTAGTAAATAGCACTTTGGCTATTTGGATTATTTCATGTATGGAGAAAAGGCAAAATGGGCGTAAGATTAGTGGAAAACCCCAATTTTTTTCCCACTTCACTTTTCTATAGTATGTGGCATCTTCCTATTAAGATCAATTTACATTACCAACTACTGTTGTTTTTAATACTTTATTTTGTTTTTTACTGTTGTGATTAATGTACAGCTTTATGAGGTATAATGGAATATTTTAACACATTTACAAACCAAAAATTGATGAAGCTGGGCAACCAGGCTTTCCATGCCCTTATCCTTTCTTTCTGTTAGGATCCTACCAGCTCCTCTCCTCCAGTTCCTTACACAGTACATAATACCTTATTGTGAACTGTAGTCACCTCACTGTTATGTGAAACAATAGGACTTGCCATTTCCATGTAGCTGTTTTGGTACCCATTATCCAATCTCTATCTTGCCTCCCTCCCACCATTCCCAGCATACTCATGCTTGTGATTATCTATTTTTCTAACTTCCACATATGAGGGAAACATACAGCATTTGAATTTCTTTCTTTGTTTTAGTTCCCTTAACATAGTGATCTCCAGTTCCATCTATCTGTCAGCACATGTCAGCATTTCACCTTATTTACAGGTGAGTAAGTATTCTATTTTGTATATATTTTCTTTAGGCATTCATCTGTTGATGGATTCCAAAGTTGTTTATATATCTTCATTATTGCTAACGGTTCTACAATGAATATGGAAGTGCAAGGACCTCTTTCATATGCTGATTTGAATGCTTTGGATATATACCCAGAAATGTGATGGTGGGGTCAAATGGTGGATCAATTTTTTAATTAAAAAATTTTTTTTGTTTACTTATTTATTTATTTGAAAGGCAGACACAGAGAGAAAAGAGACAGGCAGGGATCTCCCATGTTCTGGTTCACTCCCAAAACACATGTGCCAGCCCAAATCCAGGAGATAGAATCAATCCAGGTCTCTAACATACCAGCACCAAACCAAGTACTTGGGCCATAAACTGCTGCCTCCAGGGGTACAGATTAGCAGAGAGCTGACTTAGAAGCAAAACCAGGACACAAATCTAGGCACTCTTAATACGTAATGTGGCTCTCTCAGGCAGCATCTTAACTGCTGTGCCAGATGCGTGCCCCTGTTTACATTCTGGAGGGGCTTCCATTCTGTTCTCCATATGACCCTACTAATTTGTATTTCTACTAACAGTGCATAAAGGTCTCCTTTCTCTACATACTCACCAACAATTGTTATTTTATCTTATTTTTTATAATAGTCATTCTAACTTCTGACTGCTGTCTTCAAAAGTACAAACGTATACAGAATGATCAACAGATGGCCAGAATCATATTTTGTCTAAAAGCAATACAGTTATAATCCGGAAATAGAGCTATTTGGAATTGTGTAATACGTCTGCCTGTATCCATATTTAGGATGAAGTATTTATGTGCAGAAAGGACTTCACAAGTGTAAAAGGTCTGTACCTTAAACCTTAGAAATATGCCTATGCTCTAGATAGCAAGTAGTACCTCTTCAGTGAATTCATAGAAGAAAGAATTCATGGATTCATATAAATTATGGTAAAGAATATTAAGAATTAATGAGAAAACCTTAACATCCAGAAGAATGGAAGAAATTTGAAAAAGAAATAAATATTACTATTTCCTATGGCCATATTTTTATCAAGAGGTATTTTTATTTTTTCTTATTCATTTGTAGGATTTGTAAATATATGTATAAAGAAGGACATATATACAGACATAAATGTATAATACCAGGAGTTTGCCAATATACGATATTTCAAAGCATATGCAAAGTGGACAAAGTAATGGTTTGGGGGCAATATTACAATTCTGTCTGCAATAATGTAAAATAGAATGAAACAATAATAATAAAACCCCAGGCTATCATTCCAAAAAGTTGACAAAGAATGCGAATGCTTAGAGAATAATTGTAGCCACCTAAATGCTAAAATCCCAATCTTCCAAAGTATAACCTTCTAAAATGCAGTCAGAGTAATACAGAGCACAAGTCCACCCTTGCTTCTGTACACCCCGAGTATCACTGTGAGGAAGAAAATGGCCCAAACTTCAACTTACACATAAGGGAGAACTTAAATACCCACAACAAGCAGAATGGTCCCAGGAGCCCAAAGCAAAGCAAACAGCAGGTCAGAAGACAGACTAGAATACAGGTCAATTATTACAGATACTACACTGACTGTATCACTGTAGAAAAAATTAATGAAGTTAATAAAGCCACCTAAACCACTCCCTTACCCCAAACTTAGAATCACCTCTTGGATAAGGGACCAGGAAATTCCAAAACATTTTTCTTTTCAGAAAAAAGAAAGTCTATACCAAACAAAACCAGACTGAGAGTCAGAGTTACCATGAGGAGGAAAACAAATAACCAATTTTAGGTAGGAGGAAGATGATGCTGTCTTATGTTGCACCATTAAAAATAAGAGAAGATCTCAAGATGGATAGGATGCATATTAAGGACACAGAATACCACTTGAAGAGGCTTCTATTGGGAAAAATAGGTGATTTTTAAAAGTAATTTGGTTGATAGTAAAATATTGAATATCTATGAATTCAAGGTTAAATGATGATAATTTAAAAAAAAAGAAATAAAATGCAAAAAATCCCGTTTGCCACAACTGGAGGTGATCAGAGTACTGTCTTCTGACCCTATAAATTGGCAATAGAAAGTATTAAAGTATCCCGCATTTCCGGGAGGGATTGTACTTAAATCATCCACAGTTAGTGTTGAGTATTTTCAGATATTGGACATCTGGCAGCTCAGTGGAGTACCCTTGAGAGAAACAAAAGCAAAAGGGACAGTCCCCGATATTGCAGTTTGCTGCCAATGGACAGTTTTCAGACGGGAGTGTGAATACAAATAGATTGTAGAGATCTTGCTGAGTTCAGCAGAGTTAAGCACTAAATTACCTAGAATTCAAGAGGCAAAATATTTCAAAGGAGAAGGTTAAACAGAATACAGATTTGGAATTCTGCAGAAGGAGTCTTCTAAATCTGAACTTAATACTGATATTAACGTGTCGTGAAACTCTATGTGGCTGGAGAAAGAAAATTTCAAAAAAGCAGCAGGCTAAGCAGTTTTTAAAGATTACACAGATTTGGAGATTATTTATGTGTCTGTCACATTTATGTGTCTGTTAGCCAGTTGGATAAGCTTGGGCAGTAAATGAGACATTAAGAAGAATCCACAGGCACATAGCACTTTAGTATTGAGGCTAAAATAACTGCCTTAATCATGTCATAACAAAAGCTTAAAAGCATGTATTAATAGCATCATGACTTAAGTCCATGCCCCCATAAATTCCAGCAATCTCTAAAGGCACATGACGGGTTGGTGTTGTAGCTCAGAGGGTTAAGCTGTTGTCTGCGATGCCAGCATACCACCTGGGTGCCAACGTGAATCCTGGCTGCTTCACTTCCAGTTCAGCTGCCTGATAATGTGCCTGGGAAATCAGCAGAAGTTGGTCCAAATAATTAAACCCCTGCACCCATGCGGGACACTCAGATGAAGCTCCTGAAACCTGCCTTCTGCTTGGTCCAGCCCTGGATGTTATGACCATTTGCAGAGTTAACCAGTGGCTGGAAGATCTCTCTCCCTTTCTGTCTTTCTGTCTCTCCTTCTCTCTCTGTAACTCTGCCTTTAAAACAAATAAATAAACATTTTAAAAAACATAAGGGTACATGACAATAACCACAATAGGCACCAATGGCAAAGGAAGACCTTTCTCTCTGTCTCTCTCTCTCACTATCCACTCTGCCTGTCAAAAACAAACAAACAAACAAACAAAAATAACACAATTAGGAACATAAAATTCAAAACATTCACTAAAAATTATCAGTATGTAAAAGATCATATGATCATTTAACCTATAGGATAAAATATACCAATAGGGAAAAATAAAAATTGCAGAGATGATAGTAGTATAATAATGCTGTTATTATGACCCAAAGGCTCAAGACAGAGGGAAATATGAAAATGATAAGAGAAATAAAATATATTAAAAAGATGAAATTTTTTAAAATTCATTTTTTAAATGAAGTATATAACACCTGAAATGCAAATACACTTCCTAGTATATATATTAGTACAGGTAAGAAGTAGCAATGGAAAATAGAACTGGTAAGACACAGCAGTAGAAAAATTACAAGAATGAAAAACAACCATCCAGCCAAACTGTTTTTATTTGATGACCCACAGAAAATCTCAGGTAATAGATGTTTGAAGATACTAAATTTCAGAGTATTTTCTGAGGCAGCAATAGATAACTGAAACAGATGTCTACAGGAAACTCATTTAAATGTACAGACACAGATGTGTTAATAATAGAAGGCAAGAAAAAAGATATAAAGTATGAAACATTAATTAGAAGCAAACTGAAACAGATAAATTGATATCATCCAAAGTAAACTTTTAATGATTGACAAAGGTATCAATCTATTAAAGGGATTATAACAATCCTAAATATGCATGTACCAAAAAAAAACAATTTCAAAACACACTGAAGTAAAACCTGATTTAAGCGAAAGGAGAAATATATATATAATATATATTATATACACACACACAAAATTATACTTAGGGGTTTCAATATTCATCCTGCAATGATTGATTGAACAGGAGACAGAAAATTAGTAGATATAGAAAATATTGATAATACTATCAAATAAATTAACATAATTAGCATTTATGAAACATTTCACTAAG
Source organism: Oryctolagus cuniculus (assembly GCF_964237555.1). Taxonomy (NCBI): domain Eukaryota; kingdom Metazoa; phylum Chordata; class Mammalia; order Lagomorpha; family Leporidae; genus Oryctolagus; species Oryctolagus cuniculus. The sequence continues at coordinate 88,749,821 of NC_091442.1, forward strand.
CAATAGCCAAGTACACTTTCTTTTAAGGTGCAAAAAACATTAACCACACCAAATCATGTTTTGGGTCATAAGCCAATTATTAGCAAATTTAAAGGACCATTTGGACAAACTATGTTCACTGATATCAAAATATGTGCATCAGAAATGGGGGTGGGGTACTGTGCTGTAATGGGTAAACTGCTGCCTGCACTGCTGGCATCCCAAAAGGGCTCTGGTTAGAGTCTGGGCTGCTTCACTTCCAATCCAGCTCTCTGCACTGGGAAAGTAGTGGAAGATGGCCCAAGTCCTTGGGGCCCTGCACCCATGCGGGAGACCTGGAAGAAGCTCCTGGCTCCTGGCTTCAGATTGCCATAGCTCCTGCCATTGTGGCCATATGGGGAGTGAACAAGCGGATGGAAGACATTTCTCTCTGCCTCTGCATCTGCCTCTCTGTAATTCTGTCTTTCAAATAATAAATAAATAAATAAATAAATAAATAAAATAAATGTGCAAGATCCAGCCCTGTGGAGCAGGAGACTAAGCCACTGCCTGCTAAGCCAGCATCCCATATGGGCACCGGTTCTAGACTCAGCTGTTCCTCTTCCAATCCAGCTCTCTGGTATGGCCTGGGAAAGCAGTAGAGAGAATATGGCCCAATTTCTTGGGCTTCTGCACTCACATTGGAAACTCAGAAGAAGCTCCTGGCTCCTGGCTTCGGATTGGCCCAGCTCTGGCTATTGTGACCATCTCCAGAGTGAACCAGTGTATTGAAGACTTTTTTATCTGTCTGTCCCACTGTCTGTAACTATACCTCTCAAAGAAGTAAATAAAGTATTTTTTAAAAAAGGAAATATGTGAAAAAATTCCCAACTATTTCCAAATGTCTAAACTAGGAAATATTTGTAAAGTAAATAAGCCTTTGTTGAAAAAAAATCAGACATTAGAAAAATATTTTGAATTGGATAAAACTGAAACACAAAACATATCCAAAATTGTGTGATTCAGACAGGGCAATATTTTAGTAGCAATTAATAACATGAACTGCTTGCGTAAGAAAAAATAAACACCTAAAATTTATTTTTAAAGTCCTTAAATAAGAAATTAGAAGGGGAGGAACAAATTAATCTTATAACCAGAAAGGAATCAAATAAGGCAAAAAATAAGCAGAAAAAAATGAAAGAACTAAAATGAAAATCAAACAGTTCAACAAATAACAATGAAGATGGGCATTTGGCCTAATGTTTAAGCTATTGATTAGAATGCTGACATCCCACATTGGGACTCATACTGGACTCTGGCCAGCTTCTTGCTAATAATTTGGATCTTGGAAGGGAGCAGTTAATAGCTCAGGTGGTTGGGTCTATGCCACCCACGTGGGAGACCTGGAATGAGTTCTGGGTAAAGTAAACCAGAAAATTAAAGTTCTCTCTGTCTCTCACATTAAAACTAAAACAACGAAAAGGATAATGAAACCAAATGCTCATTCTGTGATCAATAAAATTGATATTCTTCCAGCTATTTTGATCAAGAAAAAAAGAGACAATACTATTGATATTATGATGAGACAGGTGGTAGCACTAAAGATTCTACAGATATTAAAATGGTAATAGAATGTTCTTTTTCAAAATATCAGGCCAATATTTTTGGTGATATAAATATTTAAACTCTAGCTACATATGACTTCATTAGTGAATTCTGTAAAATATTTTCAAGGGTAAAATGATATCAGCTCTACACAATCTTTTCTAGACAGCAGAAGAGTAAATAATGCATGCTCTCCAGATCTAATGAAACATTCGCATTTTATTTGATAACATTTTCAGTAATTTTATGAACAATTTGTAAAAGGAAAATGGATACTGTAAAATGAGAGATCCAAAATGGCTGAATAGGAATTAGACATGCTGATTTTGACCAAAGGAAGACACCAGAAAAGCAGGAGAGGGACTGCATTCCCAAAGGACAGTTGGTGAGAATGATTCAGTGGAAAATGTACAGAAGAGATGAAGTGAGGTAATGTTGCTTCCCTCCTCTCCCACATCTAAAGCACTGGATTCAGCTTGCTGAGATGTACCACCAATAGTCCTCTATTAGGCAGGCAGCTGGGTCTAGGGACAGGCAGATAGGGAGGCTGATAAGGTAGAAAGCAGATGCCTGTACCCTATGACTGGGGGAGCCTGGCATCCTATGACTGTGGGAATCCAATGACTGTGATGTCTACATAGGCCAGGAAAAGCATGGGGTTTAGTTAGGTCTTTGGGCAGTCACCTGGTCCATCTCCAGAAGCTCAGAACTCCCTGAATGCTGGAGAAGGGACTTGCAGAGGGGTCAGAACTCATACTGTGGGGGACAGACACCCTTTGTGAGATTCCTACCTGAATGGGTGGGGTGCACAGGCACTGTGAGCTCACCCAAGGCTCAGACAAGGGCTGAGGCTAGAAACACACCAGCCATTATGACCATTCCTTCCTCCTACTGTGGATGCAGGATATCCACCACGCCCAACTTGAGTGTCACTATGGATTCTTGCCCCACCCACAAATCTTGGCAAGAGTCCCCTGGACCCACCCATGAGACCCCTCTGGATATCCACTCTAAACCACAGGCACTCCACTAAAGCACAGAGGGATATTGCCAAGAAAAAGAGCCTTCAGAAGAGATATCCACAAGTGCTTTTCCAGAATTGTAAAAATGAATGTACAAATATGAGAACCACGAACAAGGAAGAGAATGCGACTCCCCCAAAGGAACAAAATAATACCTTAATATCAGACACTGAAGACAAGGAGCTCGAAAAAATGCCAGAAATGAAATTCAAAAGAATAACTGTAAGATTACTCAAAAACACAGAGAAGCAACTACATGAGTTAAAGAAATTCATAAATGACATGTATAGGAATTCTGTCAGGAGATATTGATATTAAAGAAAAATCAAACTGAAATATTAGAAATGAAGACTTCAATATATAAAATAAAAAATAATTTAGAAAGCCTTAAAAAAAGAGTGGGTAAGGCAGAGGAAAATATATTCAAGCTAGAAGATAAATCTTTGGAAATATATCAGTCAGACAAAATAGAAGAAGGAAGAAGAAGATCAGAAAAATAAAAAACAGGGGGCCGACGCTGTGGCTCAGTGGGTTAACGACACCCTGGCCTGAAGCACCAGCATCCCATATGGTCCGGCCGTTGCGGCCTTCTGGGAGTGAACCAGCAGATGAAAGACCTTTCTCTCTGTCTCTACCTCTCTCTGTATCTTTGTCTTTCAAATAAATAAAATAAATCTTAAAAAAAATCAAAAACAGTGTTCAGCATATAAGCAATACTGTCAAATGACCAAATATAGATGTATTAATTGTCTCTGAAGGAATGAAATAATAATAATATTCAGTGAAATAATGAAGAAAATTTCTCTAATTTGGAGAAGGATATGAGTATCCAAGCACAGGAAGCACATTGAACCCAAATAGGCCTGATCAGAGAAGATTGTTACCACTACACATTGTATTCAAACTTTCAAAATTAAAGCATAAAGAAAACATCCTGAAATGCACAAGAAAAAAATGCCAGAATACCTTTAAAGGATCTCCTATCAGTATAACAGAATATCAGAATAATTCTAGCCTATAGGCTAGAAGAGATTGAAGACAGATAGTCCAAGTCCTTAAAGAAAAAACTGTCAGTCCAGAATACTGTACCCAGCAAAACTCTCATAACAAATGAAGGTGAAATAAAGATCTTCCAAGAAAAAGAGAAATTGAAACTGTCATCTTCACCTGGTCAGCCTTACAAATGATATTTAAGGATCTACTACACACAGATAGAGAAAGAAAATCAGCTTCATGAAAGAATGCAAACGCACAAAACTTTCTAATAATAGTTCAAGGTAGATCCACAACAAACAAAAGGAATATGTATGGTAAAATGACAGGGCTGACTCGTTACTTAATAATAACCTTGAATGCAAACAGGCTAAATTCTCCAATTAAAACATTCAGATTGGCTGAATGGATTAAAAAACAAGACCCATCTATTTGATGCCTACAAGAAATACATCTGACCAATAAAGGGACACACTGACTGAAAATGAATGGATTGGGTGCCGGCATCAGGGCTCACTTAGTTAATCCTCCGCCTGTGGCGCCAGCATCCCATATGAGCACCAGTTTCTAGTCCCGGTTGCTCCTCTTCCAGTCCAGCTCTCTGCTGTGGCCCAGTAAGGCAGTGGAGCATGGCCCAAGTGCTTGGGCCCCTGTACCGGCATGGGAGACCAGGAAAAAACACCTGGCTCCTGGATTCAGATTGGTGCAGCGCCAGCCGTGGTGGCCATTTAAGGAGTGAACCAGCAGAAGGAAGACCTTTCTCTCTGTCTCTCTCTCGCTCACTCTCACTGTCTATAACTCTACCAGTCAAAAAAAAAAAAATGAATAGATTGAAAAATATATCCCATGCAAATGGAAGTCAAAAATAAGCAGGAGTAGCTTTCTTAATATTGGACAAAATAGACTTAAAACAAAGAAAAATTGAGTGGCGAAGCCATCTGATCCTAGGTTTTTCTTTGTTGGGTGTTTATTACTGATTCAAGTTCTGCCTTGGTTATTACTTTAAGTTTTCTGTGTCTTCATTGCTCAATTTAGGTAGGTCATATGTGCCCCAAAATCTATCCATTTCTTCTAGGTTTCTCATTTTGTTGGCATACAGTTCTTCACAGAAATTTCTGATGATTCTTTTTATTTTTGTGGTGCCTATTGTTACATTTCCTTTTTCATCTTTAATTTTATTGATTTGGGTCTTCTCCCTCCTTTTGTTGGTTAGTTGGGCCAATGGTGTGTCAACTTTATTTGTGTTTTTGAAAAACCAGGTCTTCATTTTGCTGATATTTTGTATTATTTTCAAATACAAAAACAACAAAATTGTTTTCAATTTTGTTTACGTCTTCTCTAATTTTAATTATTTCTTTTCTCCTACTACTTTTGGGTTTGGGTTGCTGTTGTTTTTCTAGGACCTTGAGATGTATTGATAGCTCTTTGGTGCCTTTCCAATGTCTTAATGTAGGCGCCAATTGCTATAAACATTCCTCTTAACACTGCTTTTGCTGTATCCCATAAGTTTTAATATGTTATATTATCTTCTTCGGTTGTTTCCAGAAATTTTTTGATTTCTCTTTTGATTTCTTCAGTGACCTACTGTTCATTCAGGAGCAGCTGTTCTGTCTCCATTTGTTTTCATTAGTTCTGGGGATTTCTGAGTTGTTGATTACCAACTTAATTCCATTGTGGTCAGAGAATATGCCGGTATGATTTCAATTTTTTTGAATTTGCCAAAACGTGCTTTATGGTCTAGCATGTGGTCAAGCCTAGAGAAAGTTCCATACTCTGGTGAGAAGAATGTGTATTCCGTGGCTCTGTGGTGTAAAGCTCTATAAATATCTGTTAGTTCTATCTGGTTTATAATATTGATTAATTCTGTTGTCTTTTTGCCTATTTTCTGTCTTGCTGATCTGTCCATTGCTGAAAGTGGGGTATTGAGTTCGCCCACTACTTCTGTATTTAAGTATATGTCTCCCTTTAAATCCATTAACATTTCATTTAAATGGCCAGGTGCCCTGTAATTAGGTGAATATATATTTATAACAATCATATCTTCCTGTTGAATTGATTCCTTAATCATTATATAGTGCCCTCTTTGTCTCTTTTAATAGTTTTTGTGTTAAAATATATTTTATCTGAAAAAAGATGGCTATATCAGCTCTTTTTTGGTTTCTCTTAGCATAGATTATCTTTTTCCATCCTTTCACTTTCAGCCCACATGCATCTTTGTTGGTGAGATATGTTTTTTGTAGGCAGCAAAGAGTTGGGTTTTCTTTTTTAAACCAAATAACCAGTGTGTTTCTTTTAATTGGAGAATTCAGATCATTTACATTCAGGGTGACTTTTTGTGTGTGTGTGTGTGTGACAGGCAGAGCTAGACAGTGAGAGAGAGAGAGACAGAGAGAAAGGTCTTCCTTTTTCCATTGGTTCACCCCCCAAAGTGGCCGCTAAGGCCGGTGTGCTGCACCTATCCGAAGCCTGGAGCCAGGTGCTTCTTCCTGGTCTCCCACGTGGGTGCAGGACCCAAGGACTTGAGCCATCCTCCACGTCCTTCCCGGGCCACAGCACAGAGGTGGACTGGAAGAGGAGCAACCGGGACAGAATCTGGCGCCCCGACCGGGACTAGAACCTGGGGTGCCGGTGCTGCAGGCAGAGGATTAGCCAAGTGAGCTGCGGTGCTGTCCAGGGTGACTATTGTTTAGAGACTTTGCCCTTCCATATTTCTGTTAATAGTTCTAATTATTTACTTTGGGTTTGTTTTTTACTTTTACTGGGTCATTTTCTGTGTTCATTTTCTTTCTTAATGATATTCCTGTTTCTGTGCTTCTGTGTATAGCACATCCTTGAGCATCTTTTGTAGATCTGGACAAGTAGTTACAAATCCTTTCAATTTCTTATTGCTATGGAAGATCTTTATTTCACCTTCATTTGTAAATGAAAGCTTTGCAGTATATAGTATTCTGGGTTGAGTTTTTTTCTCTAAGGACTTGGAATGTATCTTGCCATTTTCTTCTAGCCTATAGTGTTTCTGATGAGAAGACTGCTATGAAACTAATTGGGGTTCCCCTGAATGTGTGGTGTTTTTCTCATGCATATTTTAAAATCTTTTCTTTATGTTTTATAGTGGAGAGTTTTACTATCGTGTGTTGTGGTGAAGATCTTTTCTGGTTGTGTCTATTGGGAGGTCTGCATGCTTCCTGTACTTGGATGTCCTTTTCTTTCACTAAATTGGGGAAGTTTTCTGTTATTATTTCATTCAAAAGGCCTTCTACTCCTTTCTCTCTTTCCACACCTTCGGAAACTCCTATGATCCATTTGTTGGGTCATTTGATAGTATCTTGTAGATCTCCGACAGTGTTTTTTTAGTTTTCTAATTTCCTTTTTTTTGGGGGGAGGGGGTTGACTGTAAAATTTTCAGAAATTTGTCTTCTAGTTCTGATAGTCTCTTCTGTCTCCTCTACTCTATTAAGACTTTCTGCATTTTCATTTAATTTATTGCGTTCTTCATTTCTAGTATTTCATTCTGATTTCTCTTTAACATCTCAATGTCATGGGAAAAATTTCCTTTATTTCTTGAATTTGCTTCTGGTTCCTTCTAAGTTATCTGATGGTTAATTTTCTGAATTCCATTTCTGGCATATATTCAATCTCTTCTCCTTCATCTTCTGCTATTGAAGTGTTGTAGAGTTCCTTTGGAGAGCTCATAGTGTCTTCCTTATTCTTATTTAAGTTTCTTCTTTTGTTTTTCAACATTTGTGTAGTTGTTTTTTGGGGGGGTCTGGTAGCTTTTATCTTTGTTTTGTGTCTTTTTGGCTTAGTGTGACATCTATACGTTCAGTGAGTACCAAGAGGTGAATGCTGTGTGTGGCCACACTGTTCAGTATCCCAGGGAGAAGCAAGTATTCAAGGTAAAGCCCCACTGGGGCTTTGTAGCTCTCCTCTGGTTATCTGGATGGAGGAGGGTTTTCACCTCAGTTGGTATGACTCGCCCTTCTCTTCACAGCTGCGGGAAGCCCTGGTGTTAGTCGCTGCTGTTTTTAGCACAAGGTCACATTGCTTAATAAACTGCATGTTTGATCTGTGGCATCTTTCCTGTGAGCACGGTTCCCTCAGTTATGAGCTGTTATAGGTTTGTGGGTCATGGTGTTTGTGCAGAGCCCCCACCTACTGGAGCCCAGCTTACTTCTCAATGTTGGTGGGTGGGCACAAGCTTTCAATAGACGGGGCTTCCCCTTGCCTTATGCCACCTGCCTGCATCTAAAAATAGAAAGAAAAAAAATCGAACAAAGGAGCAGAGTGGTTTCTCCAGGCCAATAGGCTGCTGGTACCTGCTGAGTGCAGGGAGAGGGAGGGAGGTGCCACCTCCCTAATTGTTCATTTCTTATTTCCCCCTACATGGAACTTCCAAAGCAGTTCATCGAGCACTCCCTCTCATGCTTTCCACAGCTCGGTGGGCCTACGGATTCCCCTCTCACCTGGTCCTCCGGGGCCTGTGGGTTTGAACTCCACTGTTATTTTTTTGTTTTCCTTATTTGCTCTTTCTCTATTGTTCTCACTGGGTTTTCCACTGCAAATTCCCCATGGTTTTATCTCAGGCATGTAGTTTCTATCCTTTCTTTAATTATTGATTTTGTCCTGCATGATTCAGACCATCTTGTGGCTATTCCACCATCCTGGAGTCTTTTTCATGTGTATTAAACTAAACTGACATTTTGTGATTTGATTGTCCTCTATAACCCTTATTTATGCCCTTGTGGAACAGCGGTCTACCTACCTTCTACTTGTAGAGCTCTTTGTTTAGAGATGCATTGAGCCTGTGATTATAAAGTAAACTGAAAGTATTTTGTAGCAAAAAAATTAAGAAAAAAAATGAAAGAAAAGAAGGAGGAGGGAAGGAGGAACTCATTGTGGTCTTCTTGGAATTCATGAAATATGTTCTCTATATATATTAATAAATAAAAAGTAATAAAAAAGAAACAAAAGTAAGAATTTAACATAGTTAACCCAAATTTTGTTTTTTTATTTTTTAGATTTTGAAACTATCTGAAAGGAACCTCAAAATGTTCATGGAGTACATTATTTTTAATTAAATTATTTCAAAAACTTTTTGAAGTAGCTTGAATGGCTCCTAATATATGTACACTGGCTCATCGATTTCCCCTCATTCACCATACATGAACTGGTAGCATATTCATCTTGAAACTTTCGCTTCCAGGTCTCAAGTACATTTCTAAATACACTTGCTTATCGTTACATGGTGCTCTTCTTACATTTCCACCATCCATCAAGAAACAGTACTCTTGGGAGATCTGATGATTCCTAATTTTGTTGAAGACAGTACAACTGTTTAATTTGATTCATAATTACTATGCATTTTAATTTTTTTTGGATTTAGAAACATTAGGTTCATTTCCACATCACCATGTTCCCTCCAGCCTCTTGGTATACACCTGGCTTTCACATTTTTGTGCTACCAGTTTTAAGTAAAAACCAGTTCACAAACATTCCAAAAGATGAATGAATTCAGCCCCAAATCCTTCCAGGAAAACGTGATAGTTAGATTCTTTTCACATAATAATATGAGATGAAATCCTCCATATTAAATGATGCTCTGAACGAAGAAATATTATTTCCTTTTTTCATTAGACATACACAATTCACTTGAAAAATGATGAAATACATTTTTATATTATCATCTTTATATGAACATTGTAGTCAAGAGGACTTCTTTGTCTTTTGCATTGACAGATTTTTCTCCTTGACCAAATTTTAATCAGGCTCCTCTTGAACACAACTGGACCCTGATTTTGAGCCTGTCCTCCAAGAGTGTAGATTTTCCATGAATCTACATTTGTCAGATAGAACCCCACCTCCATGTATGATGATTCTTATAATCAAATCCATTTACCACCATTCTCCAAGTAATATCTAATTACCTCAACTATCAATAGTAAGAATTTAACACAGAATTACCTTGCTGATTTGGTGACTTTGCAACTCTTCATTCACAACATGCCTCTTGGCTATGAATTTCTTTGTTCTACTCAAATAAAAAACACTTGCTTATTCTATTCAAAGTTGAATGGAACCCCTACTGCAAAACTCCACTGCAGTAATCTCTTAAAGTCCCTTGAATAAGTCTACCATTCTATCTTTGACAAGTGTCATGAATAAGTTTCCTTAACAGTTTTAGTTCTATGACTTGGATAGGACCAGATTTATCATTGGACACTACTCCTCTCCCCAGACCTCTCACCCAGTTCCCCAGTGTATATCTTTGAAATCTTTACCTTCACTCCTGGAAAACTGATGAGCGATCCATTGATGATCTCCACTTTTGAGCCAATATTCCAGATGACAGTGTGTTGAAGCAAAGTAAGGACAGATTTTGATTCTTAAAATTCTGTATATATTCTACAAGCTGGGTTAGAACCCTAGACAAAGAGAGGCTGGATTAGAGTCCTATTTATCATTGTTCAATGTTGGTTTAGGATCATAGGTAAGCAACTGTTTGTAAACAGTCTTCTTTGATTGAAAGGCACCTCTTGGGTTGGGAATCCTCCTTCCATGCTCTTTCTTTAAAATGAATATTTACTTCCCCATTTCCTGGTCTGGAAATTTTTCCTGGCTCTTTGTAAGGCCTCTCTGGTCCTCAAGTTGACCCCATGTCTGCTACAGTTAACTTCTCTGTCATTTGAATCCCCATTCTTAAGCTCCTGATTACTATAAGCTCCCCTGCTCCCCTGGCTCAGTGCACTTCTTTTCTTGTGGGGATTTTGCTGAAGATAATTTGGAACTTCAATGGCTTGTTTGAGAAACTGAAGATTTCCTTCTCACTACTGGAATCTCTGAGACCTCCCTGGGTTCACTACTTCTGCTCCTTCTTGCTCATTGTATCTCCTTTAGTCTACTATTCAGATCCCTTGAATTCTTTAATATATGTTCCTTCAAACCCCTTGATTCTTCTATTCCTCTGTACTGCCAGAGCTTTTCTCTTTTCATTGCAACCTCTGAGATACATGAACTTTAGGTGCCCTACATCTATTTGCACTTTCAAGAGAAAAAGCAATCACATGAAGTTTAAAAGCAAAACAGGGCTAATTGGAAATAGATTGAACATTTTATACAGATGAGGCTATATAGACAGATGCTTGATAACACAATAGTCTTTTGCCTAAAATGTTGGCATTACCATTATAAGTTCACATATCTGGATAATAGAAAATAGTTCTTAAAATATTTTATTTATTTATTTGAAAGGCAGAATGAGAGAGAGAGAGAGAGAGAGAGAGAGAATGATCGTTCATCCACTCTGTCACTCCCAAATGTCTGCAATACCTACAGCTGGTCCAAGCTGAAATCAGCAACCAGTAACCCCATCTGAGTTTCCCACATGGGTGTCAGGAATCCAAGCTCTTGGGCCATGATTTCCTGTCTCCCTGGCACATTATCAGGAAGTGGAAATGGGACACAATCCCAGGCACTCTGATATGGCACCCCAAATAGTGGTTTAACATGCTACATCACAACACCTGCCCCCAAAAAAACCTTAAAGATATCCTCCACAAATACTAATAAAAAGCTTTAGCTCTTATATTAGGGAGTTAGCTCTACCTTGTTCCATCTGTCAGAAAAACATACAAAATACAAAATAGAATAATGAAGAAAGTGTCACTGTAGTGATGTCTGACTCATGACTAAGATTTTAGAATGAAAGGAGTGAGATTCATGTTTGCATCTCTCTTTGTATACATTATATACATATGATATTTTGAAGTGTCTGGATGGTATTACTGAGTTACTTTACAAAATCCTTTAAAGAGGAGTAGAGAACTTCTACTTTGACTATGACCTTGTCTAAATAAGATCATAATTGGTGAACTCAAGAGGCTTCCATAGCCTTGGCAACTCATGACAAGAGCCTCGGGTGATTACTGATGCCATAAATAAGAGTGTCAATTGTTAAATCAACAACAGGAGTCACTGTACACTTACTCCCCATGTAGGATCTCTGTCCTTAATGTGTTGCACTATGAGAATTAACAGTATAACTAGTATTCAAACAATACTTTACACTTCGTGTTTCTGTGTGGGTGCAAACTATTGAAATCTTCACTTACTATATACTAAATTGATCTTCTGTATATAAAGATAATTAAAAATGAATCGATGTGAATGGGATGAGAGAGGGAGCGGGAGATGGGATGGTTGCAGGTGGGAGGGAGGTTATGGGGGGGGGAAAGCCACTATAATCCAAAAGTTGTACTTTGGAAATTTATATTTATTAAATAAAAGTTCAAAAAAATCCCTTAAAGGAATTCTATTCCAGTTAGCTTAGAGATAAATAAGAAAGTATGATAACTAATTATAAGAGCTAAAGATTCCTAGTACTCCAAGAAATACAGAAACAAACTCAAATGCCTTTGAAGTTCATATCTTTTGCAATGAAGACTAGTTTAACATTGTTGACTTAATAAAGTCAGCTATTTCTTTCTTTGAGTTATCACATTCAATATTAGCATTAATTTTTATTGCATGTGCATCCACTAACTGAGTAAGGTAATGCTATATTTATTCAATGTTCAAGATTATAAAAAAAGTTATAAAGTTGGGGCTGGCTGTGTGGGGCAGCAGGCTATGCTGTTGCTTGTGACTTGGCATCCCACAATGGAGCACTGCTTCAAGTCCTGGCTGCTTTGTTGCCAAACCAGCTCTCTCCTAATGTGCTGGGGAAAGCAGAAGAATATGTCCAAGTCCTTGTGCCCTGCCATGCATGTTGGAGACCTGGTCGGAGTTCTAGTCTCAGGGCTTTGGCTCTGAACCTTTGGATATCTTGGGAACCACCAAAAAAAAAAAAAAAAAAAAAAAAAAGAGAGAGAGAGAGGGGGAGAGAGGAATTCACGCAAATCTACAGATACTGCAAGTGAAATATGATGATGAGTTTTTGGCTTGCCTTCCAAGATTGAAGAGGATTTTAAAATTCTAATCTGAGATTCCTTGTAAAAATTCTAGCAAATCATACTAAAAAAGTTTTCTGTGGTTTACCATTCTTCTTCATGTATGTAAATAATCAGGCTAAATCTAATGAGATCAGATTTATCTTGTAAAACAGAACAGCCTTACCTTGGATACCTTTGATCAAGATATGGGGAACCTGTAGAGAAAAGTGTTGTATTTCAATGGGGAACTACATTGCATCCTTGTGAATTCTCAATTACTACAACTTTCTCCAGTTTTTGGCTCTGGCATTCCAAATGAACATTTCCAATTTTCTCTCACCCTCTTGACTTGGAGTCACTGAGAACTAACAGTGTTCTTTTCCCAAAGTCCTGAAGCAGAAGCTGGATGAAGTGATATGACTTATGAGAAAATCACCATAATAGATCACGTCTAACCTTTGTGCCTGTTGTCATGAGGCAACTCAGAAAGCTCACTGAAACAACTTATGACACCACCAGGTACATGAACTGCAAACCAGGAAATCTGTTGGATTGCCATTGCCATCTGTAGTCTGTCATTTAAGGATTACTGAGCTTTCAAGTCTAGAAGCATCAACTGGTTTCCCAATGGAATAAAATCCAGGTTTTCAACTATTTACCTTTGTCTTTCCTTTGTTTTCATTAAAATTATGACTGATCAAATACTCTCAAGTTCCAACAAATAGTAATCAAGGAATAATGGACTTATACTGTTCAACAAAGAGAAGAATGTTTCTTCTTTCCATGAAAAGAGGAGAGACCAACAAAGATTCTCTCTATGATGATTAATGTTAGGGTCAGCTGAAAATTGGTAACCCTTTACTGTGGTTTGTTGGTGAGTGTGTTTCGAGTTGGCTGACTGAAAGGGAAAGACCAGTCTTTAATACGGACATAGAACCATCCAATTGGTTGAAGAATCAGGAAGAACAAAAACACAGGGTAAAGGCAAAATAGCCCTTTCTCTTGGAAATAGTGAGCCCTGCTTCCCCTTCCCTTAAGAAGTCAGAAAAATCCAGGTCCTCTGTTCCATGGAGCTCTGAGAATTTCACTAGTAGCTCTCCAGCTTATGAGATGCATAGACTTGGACTGACTGAGCTAGGCCATGGCTTCTTGGGAGCTCCGGAGAGCAGATGGCTATCATGGGACTTCTCAGCATCCATAATCATGTGAGCCAATTCCTCTAACAAATCCCCTTTCATGTATTTATATCTTCATCTATTCTTCATCTGTATTTATATGTCCTGTTGGTTCTTTCTGAAAAACTCTTATGCAGATTTTAGCAGTAGGAATGGTTACAGAGGAAGAGACTTTTTTTTTTCTAAAAAAAAAGCTTATTTATTTATTTGAAAGTCTGAGTTACAGAAGGAAAGGAAGAGACAGAGAGAGAATCTTACATCTTCTGATTCACTCCCCAGATGACCACAAGGGCCAGGGTTGGTCCAGCCTAGGAAGCCAGAGGCCAGGAGCTTTATCTGTTCTGTCACATGGGTAAGAGCCAAAGCACTTGGGCCATCTTCCACTGCTTTTCCCAAGCCATTATCAGGGACCTGGATCAGAAGAGGAGCATCCAGGATAGGAAGCTGCACCCATATGGGATGCTGGCATCACAGGCAGCTGCTTTACCTGTTACACTATAACGCCAGCCCACAGGACAGACTTTTAAGGATATGCTTCCTTAAGTGGTTGGGAGGAGGGGAAGTTGTAATTGGCTAACATGATTATACTTAAAAATGCTAAAGATTCCACTTACAACAGCACTGATAGCCCATGGTGTGAACTGTTAATAAAATATGCAAATGAGCTGCATTTAACACTTCTCATTAACAAAAAGACAAAATACCTGGTGACTCTGTGTATAATACTTCTGAGCATTTGTAGAAAAGTAAGAAATATGATATTGGTTAGTTGTTCCCAATGTCACTGGACAAAATGAGAAAATAAAATGATAAGCTTGGGGATTTGAAGTCCCAGTTTCTGATCCACAATAAATAACCTAATGACTTCTGAGTGGGCTCTGAGAAAGACTTTTTTTCCTATAGCTATGGGGATTAAATTGCTGGAAATCAAACACAAGTCCTTATCATGAGATTGACAGAATTACACTGAAAGCTGAACTAGCTTTCTCACAATGTGTGTGCTGTTAAAGTGAGCACTTTGGTTGGGAAAAAACAGAATCCTATGAGTTGGAATGGGAATATGTGGGAAGATTCTTGCCTTGGTTTGAATATTTGCCCCCTAAAACTCAAGAGTTTGGTCCCCAGTCTCAGGTACTAGGAGAGTATCGACTTAATCCAATGATTATATTTAGAAGCAGAACTTTTTGGAAGTGATTGGATTAGAGTTATTAGAGGGGAGCCCCAGTTTGAATCCTGGTGGCTTTATAAGGGATTACATTAATTTGATAACCGCACACACTCCACGTCTCTTATAATGTGATGCTCTGTATTGCCTCATGTCTCTGCTACCAAGGAGGTCATGACCGAATGAGGCCAGGAGATATTTGGGCCTCCAGAATCATGAGCCAGAGTAACTCCTTTTCTTTTGTAGTTAGCTTGACATATATATTTCAATATAATAATGAAAAACTAATACAACCCGTATGATGTTGGAGACATTGGACTCCTATATCCTTCTATTTGAGAGGCAGAAACACACACACACACACAGAGAGAGAGAGAGAGAGAGAGAATCAAATCTGCTAGTTCACTCCTCAAATGCCCAAAATAACTGAGGATGGACAAGGTGAAGTCAGGTGATGGAAACCCAATCCAGGTCGCAGGGACCCAAGTACTTGAGCCTTCACCTGGTACTACCCAGGGTTCAATTATCAGGAAGATGGAAGTGCATATGGAGCTGGAACCTGAACCCAGGCACCCTGATATGGGATGGAGGTGTCACAAGCAGTGTCTTTACTGCTATGCCACATAGTCACTCTTGCCCTTTGGTTTAATGACTGAATTCAAAGATTTGGGAAGATCGAAATGGAGCTAGACAAGAAAAACTCAAGAATAGTGGTAAGTCCTAAGCAACTTTGCTCTGAAGAATGTTCCATGACTAACTTTCTTCTCCTTTCCCTTGCCTTATCTAGTGGCAGCCAAAATCTTTTTGCCAATATTTCATGGAGACAGAGGCTTGCCCACTCTCATTTAACCTAGACACCTTGGCATCTCCCCTGCCCTGCACCAACAGAGCTATTAAATGCATTGCAAAGGCCTGGGAGGAATTTCAGGAATTCCACACCCATGAAGCCCTCTACCTAGGGATGTCCCACACAGGGAGTGGATAGACTAGGAAAGGCTCCTCCTAAGGCAACATTGCCCTGGGAGCTATTCTGTCATCTATCAGATTCTCCTCCTTAGGAATTGCTCTCTATCAGAGGGGTGAACATGCAGAGGGGTGAATCTCTCTTTTCTTCTCTAGTTCTGACATTGTTTACACTGTTCCAAGTTATGAGACAATTTCATGTGCTAACTTTTACATTAAAGGTTTTCATTTCTCATTTTGGTGACAGATCAAAGAGACATCAATTTGATTTTGTATCCTATTGAGATAATTTTTGTGTTCTCTCTCTCCCCTTTGGTTTTGATTATTTAAAAAAGCTGAGTTTTTTTTTAATTAAAAGAGGCATGGTTTATTTTAATATATACTCATTCTAAAGCATTTGAGTGATCACTTTGGAACAATGACCAAGTCTGGTCTATATTATATCATGATGTTAAGGGATCTTATTTCTACCAGATATTCTAAGCCTTCTTGGCAACTTTGATAGGCATTCAAAAATCAAAGTTCCAGATTCTTCAGACTTTGTTATTTCCAGTTGGGCCTCTGGAAATATCAAAGGATTTCTCATCTTGCTAGAGACACCAACTAATTAGGCTATTTGGATTATATTAAAGGTATTGTCAAGATGTGAAGTGGTGCTAAATTTTAAGCTACAATAATGTAAAATGCCACTGATACCAATGTCCAAAAGTTACAAAATTGTAATGACCCTATTGTATTGTTGGTAGCAATGATGGTTATCTTAATGAAAAAGGCCCAGAGGCATAAACGGGATACATGTTTCATGAAATCTGTGGAGTAAGCAAGTGCCTCTTGTTGGTTAATGAGTTTATAACTTCAAACATGGCTATTTAAAGTCTTTTGTAACATCTAGTTTTGTATTCTCCTCTAAACACTTTTTCCTTGACTTCTGCTATAATCAGTATTTTTGGACAGTTCTGTAAGCAGATAAAGCCAATAATGGACTACAGCTTCGAACAAAAAGTATGGTTAATTCAGGTTACTAAGGGCAGGAAGTAATTCTAATTGAATGGTGGTAATTTTTTTAAAAAAGCAGTTAAAGATTTTAAAAAGCTATTACTTTAACTGTTTTATTGTTCTGCCCTGTAATGTATGTTATATGTTACCTGTGTGTACATATTATAGGTATACATGGGAAAACTTATGAAGAGTTCTATTTTAATTGGCTTATACTTCTGTTAGATATTCAAGAAATATTTCCAACTACATGTACACTTAAAATTTATAGAAGGCATTGGACCTTTTGGTAAATGTTTTCATAAGGTATTTGACAGCTTAAATTGTTTACTGTTTTCACTAGATATTAAGTTATTAACAGTAAGCAATCAGGGAAGCCTGACTCGTTCCCCCATTTCTCTATTCTCTTCAAGATTGGAAACTGATTCTATTTTGAAGGACTCATTTTCAGGAGGTTTGATCCTCAGACCTTATAAAAGGGATGGCTAACATTTGTCTATAATAATAGCTTGACCACATAGAGAAGACCAAATAGCAATGCCTAAATGAGAGCTTAACTATTAGATTTATATTTCCATGGGTAGAGTAAACAGGCAAAACATCTCTTTTCAAACCTAACTAAGGGCAAGTTAAAAATTCTTAATAATTACTTCAAAATGTATAGACAGCTTGGATAAAGTGGTCTGTCTGTGTGTTTGATATTACCTAGAAGGACACAGCTTTCCTCATCTCCATCATCTTATCTCACAGGAAAAACATTGTCACAACATGCCTATGACCACAGATTTCTAGCTCAGGTCGCTAAGGATTAGATGCCATTGAGCACCCCTTTGGCTGACATTCCTAAAGACTGCCACTGTGGTCTACTTTGTCAAACACAAGGAGGAAAAGGAGTGAACTATACAGCAGGAGTGATATAAGTATAGGTGGCAGGCCAATTTTAACAGCTTTACACAGTGATCAGTCATTCAGGAGACCCAACAAGGCCAGTGCATCCCAAATGGCATTGATTTTTGATGTGGAAAGCCAGGGTTTGGACAGACAGCAGTCATGAACCAGCCTCTGAAGAACCCTTTCAGCTCTGCCAAGATCAAAGAACTCCCAGGTCAGAACTGCAGATCCTGTTGACCTCCCCCTAAGCTGAAAAAGCCCATCACTCTGCCCAACTTCCTAAGTAAATACCACCTTTAGGGGACAGCTTAGGGTCAGTTACATTGCAGGCAGGACTACAGGTTTGCTTTTAGACACCCTGCCTATTATATACTGACCGCCTGGCCAGCTCTACGCCCAGGCCAGCTAGGAAAGAGGAGTCAACAGGGTGCCTTCTGTAAGGAGATTCCAACTTCCCTTATGATGTCTCTTCCAGGACCCCATGTGAAGAGATAGACAGGTCTGGACCTCTTATATACCAAGCCAGGCCTTAGTGCCCACCTGATTATCAAGCCCTTCCGGTCAGTTTCTATTTGCCTTTCAAAGGGAACACTGCCTCATGGTTCAGACAGTCCCTTTTCTAGGCCCATAATAGTGCTGTGTCCTTTGTTTTGGTTCCTGTGTATTTAATCTACTTGTTAGATCTATTTCCTCCCTACTTGAAGCAGTGAAGTTCTAGATGGCCGTGCATCTGAAACCTCTAATGGAAACAGCCTCTGTGAGCTGCCACCGCAGCCCCTTCACCTCCTGCTGAAACCCTGTCATGATCACAGGTCCCTATTTCACCCCTGCTCAGCCCGGAGAAGTCAGAGCAGTCCTCGCCCTACCCCTGACAGCAGCCGGGGTTTCCACGAGAAGATGTAGGAAATGAGAGAGTCCAGAAATGAAGTAGACCAGACTAACTCCATCCCATTGCTCCTTGCCAGCACATACACACTACTCGAAACAGGATCGTTCTTTCTCTGCAACAACAAGGCATACAATTGTCTTCCTAATAACTGAACATGAACTTGTACTCTTGCATTCCTATTTTTCCCCTTGTCTTCCTCATTTCAGCCATCTTTTCCACATGGGCAATGTTGCTAATTTCTCCTTGTCTCCTCATAACCATAGCGTTCCTGTTCGTACATGTATAATGAACATATTTCAAAGGTCCTTACAGGAGCAAGTAACTGCTATGTCCCAAGCCATTATGCAGGAGAAACACAAGACTGCTTCTTCTTCAGTCAGTCTGAACCAGAGTCCAGCCATTATCTTCAACACCTGGTTCCCTCCCTGGGAGATCTGGAAAATGAACCCATCATACCCTGCAACACCAGGACTGAAATAATCAGTGCTAAGTGCCACAAACCCACCGGAATCTACGCAGTGGGACATAGGGAAGAACCTGCCTACATTCCCCCTCTTTGGATACATGCCAGATTCAATGCAGTCCTATGGAAATAGCAATTACATTCTTTATACATTTAGAAAAAGCAATCCAGCGCTGTGACTCACTAGGCTAATCCTCCGCCTGCAGCACCAGCACCCCGGGTTCTAGACACCTTAGATTTTGAGACCTTGTTAAATTTAACAATCATCAAATCTGCAAGCAAAGACAGTTTCAATGTTTCTTTTCCAATATAATCATTTAACATTTGTTGTTGCTGCTGTTGCCACCTGTGTACACTAGCAAGGGCTGTGATAAAGTGTTATTTGAAAAGAGTAAATTTGCATGCCTTCTTTGATGGTAAGGAGATAGTCTTCAATATTTCAACATCAAGTAGGATATTAGCAACAGGTTTTACACGGATACACCTTAACACACTGAGGATGTTTCCTGCTATTCCATGAATCTTTGACAGAAAAGACTGTCAAACTTTGCTATTGAGTTGGTGCAGTTTTTCACCTCTATTATTTTGATATGATGGATTATACTTAATGGGTTTATAATTTAAACCAAATAGAATTGTATATTAAGTAATTATGTAATTATGTTTTATTGGATTTAATTTGCTAACATTTTATTGCTACATTTATGTTATTCAGAAACACTGATTTATGATTCTTTTTTTCTTTTTTAATATTATCATCAGCATTTATTATTAGAATGTTCTCAGAAAAGTCTAGGGCTTATTTTGTTGCACTACCAAGGCAACACCCTTCTAAATACTTTATCTGATGTCTTACATATTATATAGTTTTCATTCAAATTTATGGAGGAATAATTTATTCCTTTTTTTGCCTTTCAGAACGTTTCCCATGTTCCTTCCAAGGATTCTTTTTGCATCCTGTGTGTGCTTCCTCACATACATGCACTGATAAACGCTCAGTTGAAGACAGGAAGGAATCTCTTTGTAAACCTCTGAAGCCCTGTCTCTGCAGTTGTGTCCCGCGTGTAGCAATCTTTTCTCTAGGACCTGCCTGTAAATATCAGCAACTTTGGAATATCAACATGCTCAACTGTGTCTCCTCAAATCACAGTGATCACACTTAGGGGGGCTTCCCTCACCTTGCACTACAGCTTAGAAACTCTAGGCAGGAAGCTAGAGCATTTATGTCACTTGTCCATTCCATCAGGACTCCTTCCTCTTTTGCCTGCTTTTCAATGTCTGAAAAACTGAAAAATGTTGTTTTCTATACTTAGTCTTTATTTTAATTGTTTAAGGAAATAAGTAAATCCGCTACATATCATGGTCAGAAACATCATTCTGAAGTAGGCAGGCATACAGGTTAAAAAGATTAGGTTTGTGAGCTGGAAGACCACGCCTTCGCCATGCCTTCACCACGCCCCTGTGTGATCTCATGCCCCTACCTGGCCACACCTGAGTGCCCGCCAGCCAATCAGGTTAATTAACCACTCCCTTTGGAAGTGGGTTAAAAGCCTGGGACACAGTGTGGCCCTTCTCTTCTCTTTTCCCTGGCCTCTTGCCAGGAGGGAGCTGGCTGTAGCCCTCTGCCTCCAGGGCATGTGGTCTTTGGGCCACCTGCCCTACACTTCCTGGCCTACATGCTCTTCCACGTGGCTGATTCCCGGTGCTGGGTATGAACCCAGATTTACCCCTCTCTTAGATAAAGTTCTCTATCTCCTAGGCATCTTTCTCACTAAATAAAAACCTAAAATGTACCATGCTGCCTTGTTTATTTATGCTGGTATTTAGAATTCTTCTCTAAATATTAGGCAAGAACCCTCTCGGGCTTATTAATATTGGGGATTTATTAATAAGCATATGGTGATATCATATGGCACCCAAAATTCTAGTAACAATGTTATATTTTCTCATAATGCAAAAATATTCCCAACTAATATAAGAGGAAATAGAAAAGAGAAGTAGAATAAACTGATCTACAGTTATGTTATGTAGAAAATTGACATTCATAATATTTAAATATTATAAATTTATAATAATTTATAATAAAGACATTTATTTAAAGCAGATAAGGCAAATATCAAAGCAAAACTAAGGAAATGAAACTACTGGCATAATTAAAAGCAATAATGAAAAGTAATTACTCAGACAAAAAAAAACCCACAAAAGTTCCTGAGTACCAAAATAAAGGAAAATACCTGTAAACAAGCATCTATGGAAATAAATTAAATGCCTCATTTTATATAGAGTAAGTATGCCATAAATAAGAGTTGACATCAAATGTATCAATGTTATCAATAAAT
Organism: Oryctolagus cuniculus; assembly: GCF_964237555.1. Lineage (NCBI taxonomy): Eukaryota > Metazoa > Chordata > Mammalia > Lagomorpha > Leporidae > Oryctolagus > Oryctolagus cuniculus. The sequence goes on from NC_091442.1 coordinate 88,771,207, forward strand.
GCAAATGGGCTTCTTTTTATGATAAGATTTTTCACACACATAACTTTTAACCCTAAATTGTATAAATGAAACATACCAAAACAAAGTGACTAACTCATAAGGCTACTGATAAAGGGATACATAAGAAGATTAAGCAAGTACAAAAAGAAATCAGGATTTGCAATCCTGGTATGAAACGTAGGTGAATTCCTCACTCCTGGCAATTTACCCAAAGGAAATGAAATCAGGATGTGAAATAGTTATTTGTACCTCCATGTTTATAGCAGCTCAATTCACAAATAGCTAAGATATGGAAACAACCCAAATGTCCATCAACTAATGACTAGATAAAGAAAATGTGCTAAATATGCACCAAAAAGTCATATCAAAGAATGAAATCCTGTCTTTCACAACAAAATGGCTGCAAATGGAGATCATTATGCATAATGAAAAAAATCAGTCCCAAAAAGATAAATATTATATGTTTTCTCAGATTTGAGTTAACTAATATACAGAATACCAAAAATGTAATGCATATGAGTAAAATTGACATCTTGGGATTTTATTATTGTTTATAGCCCTTGTCTACAATCCTGAGGAACTGTGGTTTTTCAATGTACTACTTGTTGAATCCTTTATTTAGTGGAGGATTAAGTTTCTGATTATAAAGTAAATGTAAAGTATGTCATCACAAAAATTAAAAGAAGAATAAGAAAGGAAGAACGAAGGACATTGAGAAACATGATGGTCTTGAAACTGTACACATGAAATAGATGAAATCTGTTTCTGTTCCCTTTAAATAAATAAATATAAGTGAATATAGGTCATTAACGCATAAACTATATAATTAAAACTGTATTATAATGCTAAATGCCATAATTCTCAACAAAATCTGATCAAATACTACAATGATAACTTTTTGTATCAGAAACAAGATACAAAATGTCAAAACCTCAAATGAAATGTAGGAGACTTTAAGACTCATAGAACAAAGATAGGTCAAGAGTCTCAAACTGCCAAATGTCATAGCAGCAAAATGACCAGCATGCACTTTTAAAGGCATTTTAATATTATTATCTCACAATTTGATAGTTTAAATACTTTAAAAATGAGCAAGGAAAGTGAACTGAAAAATTCCAAGTTATCTTTAAACATTTTAAAATGCTGTGTGTTTTAGTCAACAAGGTAGATGTGATAGGTAGCTATATTTAGCATATTCACTGTGTAAGGGTAAATATATATAAGTCAAATTAATCCAACAAAGATGGACAGAACCACATTCAACTGGATGCTAATTAATGGAACAAGGTTCTTATCATCCCGGCCTTCTTTTAAGAGACCAGTTTAGTCTTACACTCTATTTTTCTCCATCCTACAGGACTCCCCTCACCCGCCCACCCCCTCCCTGCATTCTTCCCAAGGTCTGAAAGCCAGGGTGACAAACTTGAAAAACCTTTATGGAGAAGCTCACCTCTGCCTATTGCCCCCAACCCCACTCCTAGCCTAAAGGCCCAGCCTAATGGAGTCTAGGCCCTCTGCCACTTGTTCATTCTGTTTGCATATTGGCAGTTGGTTACCCACTTCTGTGGATTTATTGTCTTTGAATAAATTCCATCTGGCTGCAGATTCGTACCCTGTCTCCTCTCTGTTCTGTTCCCTTTTTCTTACACTGAAGGCTTAGAATAGTAGGGTAGAAACGAGATAGATAGAAGTGGAGAGATTCAAAAACAAGGTAACTTCTAGAAAGCAGATAGAGCTTCTGAGTAGCCACTGAGGCCATACAAATTTAGACTTGTAATCCACAGACACTGAAAATACATTGCTTACTCAGGTTCCCAATGTCGAAAGTGCTTTCTAAAAATACTGATTAACAGAGAAAAGTACTACATTGAACATTACAGACAGATGCCTACACGCTTTACAAGCTGCAAGTGTTAAAAGAAATTAAAATTTTGGTCTCAAATTTGCAAACAGGTGGACACAACTTGATAATATCAAATTCCAAACACCTTGCTACTGCTGAAAATATCGGTCATACAAATGAGGACAAGTTATGTGAGCAGTATTTTGGCTCGATGATGAAATAGTATCTTATTTTTTAGAATTTGTCTTTAGTAAATATTAGCAAGAGCGAAAATGTTTTCAAAGGTCATGGGCTGATTATTTGCATTTAGAAAAATAGCAATTCATATACATGGTTGGAATAATTATTCTTCAGGATGAAGTTATATTAAGTTATATCATCTTAATATAACCTAAATGTCTCTAGAGATTTTCATTATAACAACATATGCTACAATATGCTTTATCTCTTGCATATCCAATGGGAAATATTGGACATGCTTTCATAAATTCTTTGTCACAAGTTTAAGAAACAGTGCTGCTAATTGTTGAATGTAGTCAGAAAAATAAAAATATATATATTATATTCTCCTGTGCTTAAAATATGCAAATTTAGCATGCCTGTTTTAATTACACTTCATCAACTTTTGTCTGGGGACAAAATTCCACTCTCTTTGGAAGATCTACATGATTAATCTTCATCAATCTGGAAGTATTATAAACATACTTAAAGGATATAAACAAGTAGAATCACTTTTACATGACATCATACCAAATCATTTTTAATAGAAATAAACAAGTTTCATGCTACACTTACTTTTATGCATATTATTTTATATGAATATATAGAAAATATACTCACAAGAAATATATTTACATATTCATATATTTATATATACTTTCGAAGTTGTATATATTGTGGCATATATTCATATACAGTTATATACCCATAATTATACATAGAGCTGTATTAACTTACAATGAAAGAGGTAAATAAATGAGAAGTATAGTCATTCTAAGCCTTTAACTGTGGTCCTATCTGAAGCTTATGTAGTAAGTATATGGGTTACCACCAAAGAGGATTTAAGGCCTTCTTAGTAAACCTTCCTACTCCTCTAAACATCGCTGTTTCCCTTGACCCTAGGCAACCTTCAGGCTTTTTTACCTTAAAACATTTTAGTATTGCATGGCCATCTTACAATCCCTTTTTCAACAAAATTAATATTTACCTCTGTAGCTAGGACTCTTCCTGAATCCTTGACCCAATTTTTGAATTATGCCTATTGTCTGCATGGAGATTTCCTGACTAGTCAATATACAATACATCTAAAAGTTAAAGTGGTGCTGCCTGTTTCTCTCTCAGATTCTCATTTTTTATAGGTTCAGCTTTTTTTTTTTTTTAAAGAAAGATTTATTTTATTTATTTGAAAGAGTTACAGAGAGAGGTAGAGACAGAGAAAGAGGTCTTCCATCCGCTGGTTCACTCCCCAGATGGCCACAATGGCAGGAGCTGTGCTGAGCCAGAGGCAGGAGCCAGGAGCTTCTTCCAGGTCTCCCACGTGAGTGCAGGGGCCCAAGGACTTGGGCCATCTTCTACTGCTTTAACAGGCCTGGCCTCCCATGCGGGTACAGGGGCCCAAGCTCTTGGTTCATCCTCCACTGTCCTCCCGGGCCACAGCAGAGAGCTGGACTGGAAGAGGAGCAACCGGGACTAGAACCCGGTGCCCGTATGGGATGCTGGCGCCACAGGCAGAGGATTAACCAAGTAAGCCATGGCACCGGCCCCTAAAAAAATCAATTTTAAGTCTCAAAGATATTTGCTTTTCATTAAAGATTTCTCTAAAGATATACATTAATAGCTGTGTTTCCCTTTTTTGTACTATTTTACAATTTTGCGTATATTTCTATTTTCTTAATACTATCAGTTTTCTTAATATAGTCTACCACTTGCTATTAGTATCTATGTAATATAAATCTTTTTTGTTTCATGAGCTTCTTAAATGTAGAAACTTTTACTTTTTTGACTTTTAAAGTCAAAGTAGTTTCAAATTTGCAAAACAAGAATTGTGAAGTAATACAGCTTATATATACCCCACACCCAGCTTCCCTTATTATTAATATCTTATATTAGGGTGATATATTTGTTACAATCAATAAACCATACCCAACTTCCCATATAGAAACTTTTAAAATATTTATAGTATCACTTCAGTGTCCAGTGGAGTGTTTAAAATATATACAGCAAACAACTATTACGTTATCTGTATGTGTGATTCTTTTTATGCTTCAGAAATCTTGGACTTGGAGCAGCAGAAAATACATGAAGATATGTTTCATTCCTAAAGCACAATATTCTAAAGATTTTCAAAAGATTCCTTATCATGACCAAGAATCACTATGTAATCTTTAGACTCTTAAACTGTAAAAATGCCAATAAGTATATGAAACTTAATGCTGTCTGCTAACAAGGCACCACAGATTCATTTTTGTTTGTTTATAATTTAGATGCTGATGGAAGACAGTGCCATTTGTTAGTTTTATCGAATAATAAATTGAAATATTTTATAACTGCAATAAATCAAAATCTTTTAGGATATTAAAGATGCAGCAGAATAATGTAGGCACTCTAGACAGTTAGAAGACCCATAGCAAAACTGGGCTATTAGTTTGTGCTCAGGGAGACTCAGTGTATCTGAGCTGTCTAATACCAGATTTCATAAATGGCACAAAATTTTATAAATCCCATAATTTGGGAACAGATACTCTTTGAACTTTCTGAGCTATCTACTTACAGTTACTACCTCATACACATACGTATATGTGCATATAAATGGAAACAAAGATTCTGTCATTGTAATAATGTAAATATCAATTATTTACCTCCTATCATTGTTCACAGAGGCAGGTAATATATTAATTGTGGCCGGCGCCGCGGCTCACTAGGCTAATCCTCCGCCTTGAGGCGCCGGCACACGGGTCGGGGCGCAGGATTCTGTCCCGGTTGCCCCTCTTCCAGGCCAGCTCTCTGCTGTGGCCAGGGAGTGCAGTGGAGGATGGCCCAAGTGCTTGGGCCCTGCACCCCATGGGAGACCAGGAGAAGCACCTGGCTCCTGGCTCCTGCCACCGGATCAGCGCGGTGCGCTGGCCGCAGTGCACCAGCCGCGGCAGCCATTGGAGGGTGAACCAACAGCAAAGGAAGACCTTTCTCTCTGTCTCTCTCTCTCACTCTCCACTCTGCCTGTCAAAAAAATAAATAAAAAATAAATAAATAAAAGAATTGATGCTGATATGAAGTGATGAATTATTATGCTGCAGAGCTGTTTGCATAGAAGGCATATGCTTGTGCCTGTCATCACACATTCTTCATCAGTTATAATGCTGCTTGGACTATATGGAACAAACTGTTGAGTGTAATACTCTTCCAGTTCTTCAGGGCAAAACAACATTTCCCCTGAAAGAGGCGGCTGTGAGCCACCATAAAAATAGCCTCTTAAAAATAAAATAATAAGACTCCTGAGACAAACTGTTCCAGAGACGGCCTTGGAAAATGGGGAGTAAACCGGTTCACAGAGAAAGCAGTCAGCTACTGACCAGAGATACGCAGAACACCTGCCTTGTAGATAAGCCCCCTTCCCTACGCTTGCTCAAGGTTAACTAAGAAAGTTACAAGGCACGTAGCAACCTACTCCTGTCTCCTAGAAACCCCCTCCCCTAATGTATCCCTTTGACCTAGTACTTTTCCACCGACATTAGCACTTCAGACTGCCATACAAGGCCCGCTACTGAAAATTATCCAATGAACTTATGCCAGTCTTTAATATGTTAATTCTGTGGTTTTGCCTTTTAAAAGCTGTAGAAAATAGCTGCTCGGGGCTCCTCTCACTTGCTTGCTGCTTGCAGCAGTAGGGGGCCCATTTGTACAAATGAAATAAAAATTACCTCCTGCTCTATTGCATCGTCTGGTCTGGAGTCTGTGTTTCTGGGGTCGTCACAGGAGGACACCGCTTTTGGGGTCCTACACCCCAATACAGACTATTCTATGACCCTGTAAGGGTGTGAGAAACAAGGAGAACTGAATTTTTACCCATCTATATGAATGTGGCTCCCTATATCTGCCCCCGGATACTAACCTGTAATGTAAATTTATTTAATAGGGTATATTAAAATCAACTGTTACAATGCAAGAATCAGTTAAACTCTCCAAGTTACAGGACTTGTATCCAATATTCAACTTCACATCAGGAAAAACATGAAAGTGTTGCAGCCCACTGTTCTCTCTGACATATGCCACTGTGTGTATCTGACTTCAATGGCTTGTTTTTTTTAATACTCGCCCAATTTTCATTCTTTACTTCGCTTTGTGGAAGGCTGAACATGCCCCCAAGGCAATATTCAGTACTTTCTGATGAAGAGAAAGAATATTGCTGACATAACAAATGCTTCAGGAAGCCAAAAAAATGAAAAACGTGATTATCCTTACATTTTGAACAAATGCCTCAGATACTGATAGGAACAAAAGTAACTTTTTTGTAATTTTTTTGTGGCTATTGTGAATGGGATTTCTTTTTGACTTCTCTTTCAATGAGTTCATCATTAATGTATAAAAAAGCTATGTTTTTTTTGCATGTTAATTTTATTATTTGCAACTTTAATGAATTGGCTTATCAATTCTAACGGCTTTTTGGTGGAAGTGTTTAGGTTTTTTTAATGAATAACATCATATCATTCGCAAACATAGGCATATTGTCTTCCTCCTTGCCAATTTTGATGTCATTTCTTTCTTTTTCCTCCCTAATTTTTCTCGTTAATACTTCCAGTACTATACTGAGCACAAGTGGTGAAAGTAGACATGTTAATCTTGTTCGAGATCTGAGGAGAAATGCTTTCAGCTTTTCAACATTCAGTATGATATTGGCTGTTGGTTGTCTTACATTGCCTTTATAACTTTGAGCTATGTTCCTTTTGTGCCTAATTTGTGGGGCGTTTTCATCATAATGGGGTGTTGAATCTAATCCAATGTTTTCTCTGCATATTTTAATATGACCATATGGTTTTTGGTCTGCATTCTGCTGAGGTAATTTAGTATATTAATTCATTTGCAAATGTCAAACAACCATTTCATCTCTGGAATAAATCCCACTTGATCATGATGTGTGATCTTTTTGATATGGTTTTGCATCTATACTCATCAAGGATACACAAATATCATAGGTGTATATATATATATATATATGAAAACTATAGAATATATATTTCTGAGCACACAAATATCTATTTATATAAATATATACATTTATATAGCCCTATATTTTTCTTTCTATGTTGTGTGTTTTGTTTTAATATCACAATGATGCTAACCTCATAAAAAGGTTTTGGTAGAGTTCCATACTGTTCAATATTGTGGAATAGTTTAAAAATTACTGGAGTTAGTTCTTCTTTAAATTTTTTTAGAATTCATCAGTAAAGCCATTAGGTCCTAGACTTTTACTAGCTGGAAGTCTTAATTACTGTTTTAATCTCATTGTTTGCTATGATCCATTTAGATTTTCTATATTTTTGTAATTAAATCTTGGTTAGTTATTTGTATCCAGAAATGTATCCATTTATTCAAGGTGTTCCCTCAACAAGATATTAGCACACCAAATACAACACCCTGAGATGCGTGGGTAAGTGGTTCAACATTGAAAAATCAATAAGTACCTTATATCACATCAAAAGAATGAAGGACAAAAACTGTATGATCACTTTGATAGACTGAGAGAAAGCATTTGATAAAGTTTAATATCCCTTCATGATTAAAAAAACCCTCAAAAATGTTGTACAGAAGAAGCATACCTCAAAATTATAAAAGCTATATAAGACAAACCAACAGCCAATGTAATAATGGTGAAAAGCTGAAAGTATTTCCCCTGACCTCGAATAAGCCAGCATGCCCACATTCACCCCTCTTAGTAGAGTATTGGAAGTATTAGCAAGAGTGATTAGGGAAGAGAAATAAAGGGCATCAGAATTGGAAAGGAGGAATTCAAAATATCCATGCTTGCAGACAACCTGGTGTTATATTTGGAAAACTCTGAATACTCCATTGAAAAGCCACTAGAACTATTAAACCAATTCAGTAAAGTTACAAGATACAAAATGGATACACAAAAAATAGTAGCATTTTTACACACAATAATGACCTCACTAAAAGAGAAATCAGAAGATAAATCCAATTCATAATAGTTACAAAAATGCTTATGAATATATTTAACCAAAGAAGTAAAAGAGCTCTTTAATAAAAGTTATTAAATATTGATGAAAGAAATAATCAAAGATACGAAAAAGGGAAAATATTCCTTGCTCATGGATTACAGGAATTAGTATCTTTAAAACTTCTATACCATCCACAGCAATCTACATATTCAATACAATATCTATCAAAATATCAGTGACATTTTTCACATAACTACAAAAAAGTCTAAGATTCATATGAATTCACAAAATCAGGGAATGGTCAAAATGATCCCCCAGCAAAAAACATCTCAATGGAGGCATCATGTTATCTAATGTCAAAGAATACTACTAGGCTGTAGTAATTAAAACAAATTCTATTTGCATAACAACTAGTACATTAACCAATAGAACAAAATAGAGAGCCCAGAAATTAATCCACATATACAGCAAATCAACATTTTTACAAAGGTGCAAAGGACAAACATTGGAGAAAGGATGACTTTTTCAATAAATAGTGTTGGCAATGCTGGACATAAGGATGTTTAAGAATGCAATTAGATCACAACCTTTCACTATATACAATAATCAATTCAAGATGCGTCAAAGACCAAAGTCTGAGACCTAAGACCATGACGATTCTGGAAGAAAATGTAGGGGAAGATGCTGGTGCTGTGGCATAGCCAGTAAAACCACTGCCTGCAGTGCTGGCATCACATATGGGCACTGGTTCAAGACCCATCTATTCTACTTTTAATCTAGCTCTCTACTATGGGAAAGCCATAGAAGATGGCCCAACTCCTTGGGCCCCTGCACCCATGCGGGAGACCCGGAAGAAGGTCCTGGCTCCTGACATTGGATGGGCCTAGTTCTGGCCATTGCGGCCTTTTGGGAGTGAACCAGTGGATGAAAGATCTCTCTCTTTCTCTCTCTCTGCCTTTCAAATAAATAAATAATTCTTTTTCTTCTATTAAAAAAAACAGAAAATGTAGGGGAAACACTTCAAGACATTGGTATAGGTGATGACTTCTTGGATAATACCTCAAAAGCATAGGCAACAAAAGCAGAACTAGAAAAATAGGTTTATATCAAACTTAAGAACTTTTGTACAGCAAAGGAAGTAATCAAAAGAGTGAATAGATAACCAACAAATTGGGAGAAAATATTTGCAAATGACTTATTTGACACTGAATTAATACCCAAAATATATCATTAACTCAAAATACTCAACAAAAAAAGCCAATCTATCTATTTTTTAAAATGGGCAAATGACCTGAAAAGAAAGTTTGCAAAAAAAGAAATAGACATGGCCAACAAATATAGGAAAATGTGTTCAATATCACTATATATATAATGGAGATGCAAATCAAAGCTACAATAACACTTCACCTTACTGCTGTTAAAATTGCTATTACCCAAAAGACAGCAACAAATGCTGGCAGGGATACACACACTATTGGGAGGAATGTAAATTAGTATAGCTACAATGAAAAATAGCATAGAAGGTTCTTAAAAAAAATCTAGAAACGGAACTGCTATGTGATCCGGGAATGCCACTACCAGCTAAATACCCAAAAGACATGAGCTTGTTGTAACAAAGGAATATCTGTCCCACCATGTTTATAGTGCCACTGTTCACAGTAGTCAAAGTATGGAATCAACCTAGGTGTCCATTATCATATGGATGAATAAAGAAAATATGGTATGTTTACACAATAGACTACTATTCAGTTATTTAAAAGGAATAAAAATTTTGTAATTGTCAGCAAAATGGATGGAACTGGAGTAATAGATAGCCAATTACTGCATGTTCTCCCTCGTGTGGGAGCTAAATTTAAGAAAAATGTAATCTCAATAGGAATACAGAATCTTGATTACTAGAGACTTGGAGGGATAGAGAGCTAAAACAAATTTTGTTTTGGATAAAACAAAATAGTAGAAGCTGAGTATTTAGTGACAAAATTGTGGAAAGTATAAAAATATGAGATGTTACAGGGGGGAAAAGGTGTAGGATATTTGGGCACTCTATATTAGTACTTTTCAATTTTTGTTTTGTGAATTTATCTATTATTTAAGAAAATATTTTTTAAAAAATAAGAATCTCTATTTCCTGAGCATGCATCAGTTGAAGATCCCAAAGGTGATATGGGAAGCACACAGCCAAACTACAAGTCAAATTTGCCTCATGTAGTAGAAAAGATGTATGGTTCACACATAAATGTTAAAGAAATGTAGTTTGCCAAGTTAAAAAAGAAGGGATTTTAATGTTTACTTGAGTAACTTAAAGGTCCCACCCATGTGAATAAACTTAAACATTCTTTTTTGTAATTTTAAAAATTTTCATGAATGAACATTTATAATGTGTCAAAAAAAGCACCATCACATATTATCTTGTATCTAAAACCAGTAAATGCTCTTATTGTTGGCTCTTGAAAATATATGTAAAATTTTAACTATGTAAAAATACATAGAGAAAAAGATTAAAGACTACAATAAACATATTAGCCATAATAACATGCATCTAACTCAAATATAGGAAGTATTATTTTCTTCTTTATACTCTCTTGTGTTTTCTAGTTGTTTTCTTCCATGTACTCCATGGACAAAATAATGCAAAAATCACATAGAGGAAGAATTTTAGAAGGGATTATTTCTAAAATTAAAAATCAACTGTGTACAGAGACTGAGTGTTTCAATTCTTCTTTCCCCTTTCACAATTTACAAAATTACAGTGTCTATATTAATTTTATGAAAGACAATTTGCATTTATAAAAAGATTTAAAACTGTACTCCCATATCGCAAAACAACATAGGCCACAAAATTGCACATTATATAGCATGAATTAGAAACAATTTCAGGTTGACTAAAGGTGGTAATTCATACATAAGAAGAAAAATGTCATTAACCATTCTACAGTCTGCTTCATATGAAATGGAAACAACCATTTTCAATGCTAAAAGGTTAACTGAGAATCCATATCAATCGCACATTGGGAAATGTATTGTAAAGTTGCACTTTCCTTTCTTGTAGCTGTCATACTATTTGGTGTACAGGTAGTTATAAAAATTGTCTTCACTGAACTATACCATCCATATGACAATATACTCTTTTTCCTCACTTTATGATCATTGCAATGAATACCACAATTTGTGATAACAACCCTGTCTTCAAGAAAAAAAATTGTATATATGTATTTATATAATATCCACATTTACAATGAATACAGCAAAATTTTTTTAAAAATTGTGACATCTTTAAATTTTAAAAATGCTGCTAGCAGCACGAAACAAAAGAAGTATCACACTGTACTCCAGAAATATATATATATATATAATTATTCTTTTTAAAAAAGATTTATCTATTTATTTGAAATGTAGCATTACAGAGAGGCAGAGGCAGAGAGAGAGAGAGAAAAAGCGAGCACGAGTGTGTGAGTTTTCCATCAGCTGGTTCACTCCCCAAATGGCCTCAATGGCTGGAGCTGGGCCTATCTGAAGCCAGGAGCCTGGAGTTTCTTCCAGGTCCCCAACGTGGGTGCAAGGGCCCAAGGATTTGGGCCATCATTTGCTGCCTTCCCAGGCACATTAGCAGGCAGCTGGATCAGAAGTGGAACAGCTGGGACTCAAACTGGCACCCACATGGGATGCTGGCACTGCAGGCAGCAGCTTTACCCCACTATGCCACAGTGCTGGCCCCTGTAAAATTACTCTTAATAAAGTATTTTAATAAAAACATTTCTGACACTGAAATTTACAGTTTTGCAATTCTCAGATTCAAGTTAAAGATTAAACCTAGTTATATTAACACTTGTATGACAATATTGATTCATTTGACTTACCTCAGATGGAAGCAGAATCAACACTTTGCCTTTTCTTGGTTATAGATTTCTTAAAGTAAATGATCAAGTGGTTTTTCATAAGGAAATAACAGAATTTTGAAGTAGACATATTAATCTAGATTTGTTACTAGCTTCTTCTACATAACGTCTACGCCAACCTTTTCATTTCCTCTTTTTCATTACCCTATGGTATGACTTTATTGATTAGGAAGCTAGGGCCTGAGTGCATAATGAAAATCTGTAATGAAAAACTCATTTTGGAGGAAATTAATAATTTCAGCAGTACAAACCAATTTTCTTATGTCCAATCTTGTAATCTATTTTGCATTATTTCCCATATGTAACTGAAACATCATTGATTTATGGCATTATGCAGATAATCATTAGAATGGAAGAATTTCATAAAATACATTTCTCCAAGGCCAACCACTAGTGGTCTTATAATAAAACACTTACATTTACATTCAACAGCTAAAGATGTCACTAGAGAATGAAGCAGTTTTACAAATAGTTTAGTGCTGAGAAACTCAAAGAATGATATTCCCATATGTTGTTTCAAGAATTATATCATTCATGAGAAAAATAGGATATTAACAAAATCTATGAAGAGCACTAAAGATTACAAATTTTAGGGAAACTTCTAACAAGATAGGTACTATACTATGGGGCTGTCTACATGCATTATTAATTTATATTTCCTAGGAATCCAATAAGTGATAATTTTTACCTATTATTTTATTAAGAAAAAAATAGATAGAGGAAGTTTAAAATACATGTCCAAGATCTCATGGCTATTGAGAGTCAATCCATGGGTATATCTAACTCTAGATACTGTGGTCTTTGATGTTAATAGTTTTTTATTTAGTGATATAAATCATCACCAATTCAATCTCAATTATTAGGTTTATTCATATAAATATGCCTGGCACACTATCCCATTACATATACATAGTCAATGTAAATTATAAATTATGAAAAATACTGCTTATAATACTACAGATAGATATGTTCTGCAGTTGTGATTTTTTTTTTATTTGACAGGTAGAGTTACAGACAGTGAGAGAGAGAGAGAGAGAGACAGAGAGAAAGGTCTTCCTTCCATTGGTTCATCCCCCAAATGGCCGCTATGGCCGGCACTGCGCCAATCTGAAGCCAGGAGCCTGGTGCTTCTTCTTGGTCTCCCATACGGGTGCAGGAGCCCAAGCACCTGGGCCATCCTCCACTGCCTTCCTGGGCCACAGAAGAGAACTGGACTGGAAGAGGAGCAACCGGGACTAGAACCCGCTGCCCATATAGGATGCTGGCACCGCAGGCAGAGGATTAACCAAGTGAGCCACGGTGCCGACCCCTGCAGTTGTGATTTGTTACTGTTCCTTAAATCTGACGCTCATTCTAATATAAAAATGAAAACAACTGATTTAATAAAGTATCCAAAGAACCCATTGAAAATAGTGACTATTTTCGATTTTAAATTACACAAATTATGCAACAACAGACAAAAATAGAAGTAACTAGCACCTTATTCAAATCTCATCACTGTAGTTCTTATGTCAGATCGTCATTTCCTTTATAGTTTAATTTTTCTACACACAGATACACACATGATATACATACACAATACATGCACATATATGTTTAAAAATAACACATATAAATTGAATCATATTATGTCATTTTGTCTTCTAAGGTATACTGGATATCCTTCCATGTCAGCACAAACAGATATAGATATATTTTTTTCATTTGGATTGAATAATATAGTTCAACATGTACAAAGGGTCTTCAAAAAGTTCATGTAAATGTGTCTAATGAATAATGTATGCATGGATTTCAAATTTTTTGTACCAACACACATCTTTTAATTCTATTTTGCACAAACTTTTTGAAGTACCTGTGTATTCATTTAATCCTTTTTCTACATATGTAAATGTGAGTTGGTTTCAAATATTCTCTGTTACAAAAATGCCCCAATTAGAACTTTTGTAAGACAGGTTTGTGCATCATTTTTGCATGTAATCCTATCAGTGAAATTGCTAGGGCAAAGGGCAGGCACATTTATGACAGATACTGCCATCTCCCTTTAAGGCTAAAATATATCCTTGCTTATGGAATGTAACATTATTACAAGTTGTTCAGTGTTTACTGTCAGCATTTCAAGTAGATTCCCTCCCCCCCAGTAAATTTAAGCAGATCTGAGCTAGTGCTGTTGACAGCTTAGTTAAATAAGCTTTCTTAGCTCTTCCAAACTGTGTGTTTAGAATTCCTCCCGCACTCAGGAGCATTACTAAAAGGGCTCCTTTCCAATTAAAATGGCAACAGGAAAGCATTTGTGTGGTGTGTCACTTACAAGGAGGAAGGGAAATATACATGCCTCAATTTGCTTTGGATTTAGTCTGTACAATCATTATTAACTAGTTCTCAGTATATTACCAATGAATAAGTTCATATCCTTAAAGGAAAATTAGTAACAAAACAAAGCTATTACTAAGAAATCTAGAAATAAAGGGTTTCTGATTTTGACTCCACACCTCACCTCATAAGCGAATTGAACACAGAACATTGTTAAGAGAGACCTGTGGGAGTACATTCAATGGGTATTTTCCTGACAATAGTCTCTTCAGATAACTAAGCATAAAATACTTTTCCTTTATTCCCAGTGTCCTAAGAAAACAAAAGCCAGTAACAAAGTTGACATATTGCAGTATCAAGAATTTTTGTTTATAGCACTTGTCTATATTCCTGTGGCCCCTTTGCTTGTTGAATTCTTCATTTAACGAAACACTAAGTCTGTGATTATAAATTTGAAATACGCTATTATAAAAATGAAAGGAAAAAACGAAGGAGGAGAGAGGGAGGGAGGCAGGCAAGTGTCATTATATTCTTAGAATTTTCTCTATTAACTACTTTAACTGTGTTCTTTTTATATTAATAAAAAAAAGATAATTAGAATATTATTTTTCAATTATTCTGTTAAATTTTGTTTTGAAAATGAATTAAACACTGGTTCCTAAAGGCTGCCTCTGTGGTCTACTTTAACAGAGACCAGGAGCAAGAGGAGCAAGCTAGGCGGTAGGAGCAATGTCAGCATACGTGGCAGGAACAGCTTCACACAGTGATCTGCCATTCAGGAGACTCAACAAGGCCAGTCCACCCCCAGATGGCACTAGTGGTCGATGTGGAAAGCCAGGGCTTCAGACAGACAGCAGTCATGACAGAAGCCAGCCTCTGAAGAGTCCGGTCAACTCTGCCAAGAGTTGGGCCACTGGAAACAGAACTGCCCTGGGATGGAAGGACTCCCAGGTCAGAGCTGCAGACCCTGTTGGCCATGCCTAAGCTGAAAAAGTCCATCACTCTGCCCAGCTTTCAAAGTAACCACTGCTATTGAAGGGACAGCCTAGGGTCAGTAACCTTACAGGCAGGACTGTAAATTTCTTTTTAGAGATGCCACCTATTCTATGCTAACATCCCATTCAGGCCAGTTCTCTCCCAGACCAGTTGGAAATGGGAGTCAACAGGCTGTCTTCCCTAAGAAGGTTCACACCTCTCTCATGATGTCTCTGTGTGAAGATAGATAGGTCCGGGTCTCACATTCTCTTGAACAGTGCCAACTGATTATTATCAAGCACCTCCTGTCAGTTTTTATTTGCCTCTCAGTGGGAAAGCTTCCCCTTGCTTTGGATATTATCTTTCCTAGGTCCTCTAATATTGATCTATTCTTTGTTTTGGACCTTGTGTATTTAATCTGCTTGTTAGATCTGTTTCTTCCAGACTGGAAGCAATGAAATTCTAGATGGCCATGCACATGAAACCTGGATTGGAAATAGTTTCCGTGAGCTGGTGCTGCAGCCCCCTCTGAAGTAGGGAGGATATAGGTTAAAATTAATAGGGTTTGTGAGCTGGAAGACCACGCCTTCACCACGCCCCTGTGTGACCTCATGCCTCTACCTGGCCACACCTGAGCGCCCACCAGCCAATCAGGTTAATTAACCACTCCCCTTTGAGAGTGAATTAAAAGCCTGGGAAAGGGTATATCCGCCCTTTTCCTCCTTTCTCTTAGCCCTGGCCTCTTGCCAGTAGGAGGCTAGCTGTAGCCATGCGTCTTCAGGGCGCCTGGCCTTCGGGCCAAGCCACCCTGTGTTTCCTGGCCTGGGTGCTCTTCCACGTGGCTGGTGGCTGGTCCCTAGTATTCGGTATGAACCCAAATTTATCCCTCTCTCTTATAGGTATGCATCTTTCTCACTGAATAAAAGCTTAAAATGTACCATGCTGCCTCATTCATTTATGCCGGTATTTAGAATTCTTCTCTAAACATTAGGCAAGAACCCACTCGGGCTTATTAATATTGGGGACTTATTAATAAGCATATGGTGGCTGGCACCATGGCTCAATAGGCTAATCCTCTGCCTGTGGCACCGGCACCCCGGGGTTCTAGTCCTGGTTGGGGTGCCAGATTCTGTCCCGGTTGCCCCTCTTCCAGGCCAGCTCTCTGCTGTGGCCCGGGAGTGCAGTGGAGGATGGCCCAAGTGCTTGGGCCCTGCACCCCATGGGAGACCAGGAGAAGCACCTGGCTCCTGGCTTCGGATCAGCGTGGGTGCGCTGGCCGCAGCAGCCATGGGGGGGGGGGTGAACCAACGGAAAAGACCTTTCTCTCTGTCTCTCTCTCTCTCTCACTGTCCACTCTGCTTGTCAAAAAAAAAAAAAAAAGCATATGGTGATAATGGTGATAACGTATGGTACCCCAAATTCTGATAACATTATGTGGCACCCCAGATGGGACTTCTGGGGAACTTTAAGGAGCCACATTTCATATATATTTTTTTAAGGGGTCACATTCCAATATCATCTCCAGAGGCCTGTCTTCACCCTACTGCAACACCACTCAGTTTAAAGAAGTCAGAGGAGTCTTTGCCCTAACCCCGGACAGCAGCCAGGATTTCCATAAGCAGATGGAGGAAATGAGGAAGCCCACAACTAGAAGCAGGGAGACTAATGCCATCCCACAGCTTCTTGTCAGCCTGCACACAGTAAACAAGAGTGTTCTCTCTCTGTGGCAGCCAGGTGTACATCCATCTTCCCACTTACTGGAAAAGGATTTGTACTCTTGCTTTCCTATTCTCCCTTGGTGCTATACACTGGGACAATCTCTATTTTCCATCCCTCTAACCCAGGGTGTCAAGAGGGATTTGGGACTCAACACCCTTGCTAATCTTGTCGGGTGTCCTGGCAGAAACTGAGACAGGTGCAGCCAGACCAGCAATTTCAGCAGACTCTCAAAAAAGACAAATGCCAAGTGCAGCAGTGTCTCACCTCCAGGACCAGATGAATTCCTTGGCAGCAGAGATCCTTCAAAACTGCTGGAGAGTAGACCTCACAAATGAAAGAATCGGACTTTCCCTCTCTTTTTGGGTGAAGGGTGCTTTTACACCAGTAGTTGGGTGTGGTAGAGAAGGGAATGCATGCATATAACACATGCTAATCCCAAAATAACCCCACTTCATAGGTCATTTTGTGAGCAGTCAGATGGGTTAATAGATAGTCAGGGGATCCCAGCGGAATTTGGGGTGTAAAATATTTGCTTGCT
Source organism: Oryctolagus cuniculus (assembly GCF_964237555.1). Taxonomy (NCBI): domain Eukaryota; kingdom Metazoa; phylum Chordata; class Mammalia; order Lagomorpha; family Leporidae; genus Oryctolagus; species Oryctolagus cuniculus. The sequence continues at coordinate 88,788,661 of NC_091442.1, forward strand.
TCTCAAAACTTTATCTTTAGCAAGAACAAACTGGCTGCTCTCCTTCCTTCAAATCTCCAAATTTACCATGAGAATAACAAGGGAGCTCCTCCTGAGATCCCACCTTTAGCAAGCCAGATAGGATGGAGAATTGTAAATGAGGTCTTTTGATGGTTTTTGTCCCTGCCTGGTAACTGAATGCCAATCTGAATGTTCAAGATTTTTTCTCCAGAAATTGAACTTAAAGCAGAATGCCTTCAGTCACCATTGGGTTCTCCTCTCTTGGAAGCCCCCCTCCACGCTGTTCTGCATGGAAGTCCTTGATTCTAATAAATACTTTTAAATTTCTTTGCTGTCCACTTGGAAATTTTTCCATGTGAGACAAAGAACCGAGGTAACAATAATTTCTCCCCCGCCATTTTCCAATAACAGTTTCTGCCATGGACAATGTCTCTATTATCTCCTTTTATCCTCATAATCTTAGTGCTTCTATTCCCACCATGTATAATTAACAGGTTTCAAAAGTTCTTACTGGACCAAGTGACTGCTACATTCCAAGCCATCACACAGGAACATCGCAATACTGCTCTTCTTCAATCAATCTGATCCAGAGTATAGATAGATACCCCACCCCATATCAACCCCCCATATCAGCAGAAAGTAGCCAAAATGAAACTGTGCCCCATCTTCCTATCCATATTCAGAGTTAGGATGGATGGAGCAAGTACATAGCCCCTGTGTTCTTAGGTTGGCTTGGTCCCATGCCCTGAATTCTTGTCCAAGGAGCTCCGTCCCACCTCACGGCCCTTACCTGGGTCTTGCTATATAAACCTAGCCTGTATTAAATTCTTGCTCTCTGCTATGTGTTTGCTTTATGTGCATGCTGGTATTTAGTCACCTCTGAGAATTTATTTCCCTTGAATAAATTCACTTTGCCTATGAAAAAACAAAAACAAAATATTGGTTCCTCAATCAATGCTTCATTGGCTACTCTATTGTTTAATTTTAATTAATTAATTAATTAATTAATCTTATGTTGTAACAAGCTATGGGTCTCCCTAAGGTAACAGAACAGAGAAGTCTGTCTTAAAATATACATGGTTTTCTATGAAATTCATATGATGGAAAATATTAGCATAGAATATAGATTATCAGACACTATGCATTTAAAGTGTTTTCCTTCTGATTAGGCATTGTCATACAGCTAAAATATTCTTGTTAATGGAAAATTATGCATTTTAATTATTAGCCACACTTTGGAATTTATGTGAAGACATGTAATACAGAAACCATATTAAGCATAATTTGAAATTTTATGATTCATAAATGAATTCAGAATCTTTCAAAGCCCTGTGACCATGAGTATGTCTTTTATTTTAATTGTCCATAGATCTAATTTTAAAATTCACTTCACTTGGCTAAACTCATATTTTACAACTTTTACATAGTAGTTATAAATTACATTGTGCTTTTTCATTTTTCCTAGAAAAATGTTATATATGTATAATAATTATTCATAGCAATATAAATATTATAGACAGTAATAACTTGCAATCAACATAATTGGATTTTATACATTCTCGATTGACCTAAGATATTTAAATTTCCCAGCATTTGAAAGAAATTGTATCTGGTCAAGAAAGCATGAAACACATGCTTTTTAAAACTATTCTATTAATTTCTTTTTTTTTTTGAGATGCCCACTTTTTTTATTTTAGTGTTATTTTTTATTATCTTTTTTAAAAATTTTATTTAATAAATATAAATTTCCAAAGTACAACTTTTGGATTATAGCAGCTTCCCCCCCCCCCATAACCTCCCTCCCACCTGCAACCATCCCACCTCCTGTTCCCTCTCCCATCCCATTCACATTGATTCATTTTCAATTATCTTTATATACAGAAGATCAATTTAGTATATACTAAGTAAAGATTTCAACAGTTTGCACCCACACAGAAACACAAAGTATAAAGTACTGTTTGAGTACTAGTTATGCCATTAATTCTCATAGTACAACACATTAAGGACAGAGATCCTACATGGGGAGTAAGTGCACAGTGACTCCTATTGTTGATTTAATAATTGACACTCTTATTTATGCCGTCAGTAATCACCTGAGGCTCCTGTCATGAGTTGCCAGGGCGATGGAAGCCTCTTGAGTTCACCAATTGTGATCTTATTTAGACAAGGCCATGGTCAAAATGGAAGTTCTCTCCTCCCTTCAGAGAAAGGTACCTCCTTCTTTGATGGCCTGTTCTTTCCACTGGGATCTCACTCACAGAGATCTTTCATTTAGGTTTTTTGTTTTGTTTTGTTTTGTTTTTTTTTTTTTTTTTTTTTTTTTTGCCACAGTGTCTGCTTTCTGTGCCTGAAATACTCTCCTGAGCTTTTTAGTTGGATCCGAATGCCTTAAGGGCTGATTCTGAGGCCAGAGCACTGTTTAGGACATCTGCCATTCTATGAGTCTGCTGTGTATCCCACTTCTCATGTTGGATTGTTCTCTCCGTTTTAATTCTATCAGTATTAGCAGACACTAGTTTTGTTTATGTGATCCCTTTGACTCTTAGTCATATCATTATGATCAATTATGAACTGAAACTGATCACTTGGACTAGTGAGATGGCATTGGTACATGCCACCTCGATGGGATTGAATTGGAATCCCCTGGCACATTTCTAACTCTACCGTTAGAGGTAGGTCCTGTTAAGCATGTGCCAAACTGTACATCTCCTCCTCCCTCTCTTATTCCCACTCTTCAGTTAAATTTAAACACCTAAAAATAATTGTGTGTTAATTACAGAGTTCAACCAATGGTATTAAGATGAACAAAAAAAATACTAAAAGGAATAAAGTAGTAAGTTGTTCCTTGACAGTCAGGACAAGGGCTGATCAAGTCATTGTTTCTCATTGTGTCCATTTCCATCGATTTCTGTCTCTGTAGAATATCTTATATCTTTCAGATCCTTCTGCCACACATTATCTGAAGTCTTTCTTAAAACAAACCTGATCATATCACTTCCAAGTATGAAACACTCCAGAATTCCATCTGCAGATGGCGCAAAGTTCAAAATCTTTCACATTTATTAACTCCCGACACCTTCTCTTGCCCTGGCAGTTGACAGCACTCCATCCCCAACACCATGCTATATGTCTGCCCAGATACTGCGAACTGCTCATCTTAGCACTGAGCTAATGCTCCCACTATGAAACTATGCCTGATTTGTCCTCTCCAGTAGATAAAGGTGATCAGTCCTTTCATGGGGAGGGGCAGAGGCAACAGTGTGGTTATAAACTTGTGTTCTTCATATCACCTTAACACTTTCTTACATTAATTTCTTTACATGTTTCTTTTTCCTGATAAACTCTGGGCTCATTGAAAGCAAAGAATTAGGATCTTGTATAAGGAGTCTTCACAGAAATGGGTTATGAAAAATCAGTGAATTCATTTCTTTTTATTTATTTATTTATTTGACAGATAGAATTAGACAGTGACAGAGAGAGACAGAGAGAAAGGTCCTCCTTCCATTGGTTCACCTCTCAAATGGCCACCACGTCCAGAGCTACACTGATCTGAAGTCAGGAGCCAAGTGCTTCCTCCTGGTCTCCCAAGCAGGTGCAGGGGCCCAAGCACTTGGGTCATTGTCCACTGCCCTCCTGGGCCACAGCAGAGACCTGAACTGGAGGAGGAGCAACAGGGACTAGAACCAGCACCCATATGAAATGCCGGCACCACAGGTGGAGGATTAACCAAGTGGGCCATGGCACTGGCCCCAAATGCATTTCAAAACTTTTCACAAATGAGCTTGTACCAACTTGCTTTAACATGTTTGAACAGGATCTGGTTTGAGGCACAAAGGATTTGACATCATTTAAAAAACAGCTTCAGCTGGCATCGCGGCTCACTTGGCTAATCCTCTACCTGCGGCATCTCATATGGGTGCCGGTTCTAGTCCCAGTAACTCCTCTTCCAGTCCAGCTCTCTGCTGTGGCCCTGGAAGGCAGTGGAGGATGGCCCAAGTGCTTGGGCCCTGCACCCTCATGGGAGACCAGGAGGAAGCACCTAGCTCCTGGCTTCAGATCAGCGCAGCACACCGGCCATAACAGCCATTTGGGAGGTGAACCAATGGAAGGAAGACCTTTCTCTCTGTCTTTCTCTCTCACTGTCTAACTCTGCATGTAAAAAAAAAAAAAAAAAGAAAAGAAAAAAAAAAGAAAAAAAAAGAAAAGAAAAGAAATCAGCCTCTATGTTAAAAACATGAGTCCTGCTGAAACTGAAGGAAGAAGGAAAGCCTAACTTATTGTGAAACTTGGAAGGAAGAATGGTTAAAATCCTGATGTTTTACTAAAGTTTGGTGGGGACTAAAGTTTGCTGTAATTTACAAACTCATTTTAAAAACTAATGAGTTGATGTAGAAGATGAAGCCAAGAGTGGCAGACCATCCAAATCAATTTTCAAGGGAAAAATTAATTTGCATGTGCCCTAATTGAAGAGGATGGACAATTAACAGCAGAAACAACATCCAGTTCCAAAGGTTATCTTAATTGGTTCAGCTTATACAATTCTAACTGATAAATTAGGGTGGGACAGACTTTTTTTCTTGATAGATGCCAAAAGGATCACACCATGCTCAGTTGCAGAAATGGATAGTTTTTTTGTTTGTTTGTTTGTTTGTTTTTTGACAGGCAGAGTTAGACAGTGAGAGAGAGAGAGACAGAGAGAAAGGTCTTCCTTCCATTGGTTCACCCCCCGATGGCTGCTAAGGCCGGCATGCTAAGGCCAGCATGCTGCACCGATCCGAAGCCAGGAGCCAGGTGCTTCCTCCTGGTCTCCCATGCAGGTGCAGGGCCCAAGCACTTGGGCCATCCTCCACTGCCCTCCTGGGCCACAGCAGAGAGCTGGACTGGAAAAGGAGCAACTGGGAGAATCCGGTGCCCCAACTGGGACTAGAACCTGGGGTGCCAGCACTGCAGGCAGAGGATTAGCCTAGTGAGCTGTGGTGCAGGCTGAAAGGGGTAGTTTTAAACAAGTGGCATCAAGGTCCTCAAGAATTTCTCCCAAGAATTTTAACTGGAGATGAAACATGGTTTTATCAGGATGATCCTGAAGACAAAGGACAATCAAAGCCATGGCTATATAGAAGTGGAAGTGGTACATCCATAGAAGTGGAAGTGGTACACTCAAAGCAAAGCTTCTGGTAAGGAGGAAAGGTCATGTCAATAGCTTTTCAAGATACAGAAGGCACTTTGCTTATGACTTTCTGGAGAGCTTGATTGTCATGAGAGTGTACTGAGAAAGTTAGTCAAAGTTCTGCAGAAAAACTCCTGGGAAAACTTTACCAGATTGTCCTTCTTCACCCTGGCATGATCCTATTCATCCCTTTCATCAAACAAAGGCAATTTTCTGAATTTCAGTGGGAAATCATTAGACTTCCATCCCATAATCCTGACTGAGCTCCTCTTGACTTTTGTTTTTATTTCCTGGTCTTAAAAAAGCACCCATTTTTCTGAGTATATAATGTAAAAATGATTGCATTGGCATAGTTAAATTTGCAGGACCTTGGTTATTTATGGAGAAACTAAGTAACTGATTTCAAAACTTATAAAAATGTCTTGAACTTGATGGAGTTTATGTTGAGAAAGTTTCTATTTTCTATTTTTATTTTTTAATTCTATTTTCCACAAAATTGTTAAAGTCTCCTCATATGCTTAGGAGAATGTTCTCAATATTTTTAATACAACTTATTGGATGAATTTAGTGTTTGAAGACACAGACAAAGCATCTTTTTAATATTATTGGAACTTCAAGGGAAATGTTTCTAACTATAAGACACTATTTTTCTATTCTGTTTGCTATATTTTATGTAAAAATGTGAGGGAAGTTTTACTTGGTACCTGGAGACTCTAGACGCTGGGAGTAAGATCATTTTATTCAAAGCTCTAGGGAAGGAAATAACCCCAAAATCCATATTATAATCAAGAAATGAGTAATACTTCTAATACATGAACTCATTTATCTATATTTTCCTTTTACATGTAACTAATGTGACATTTTTTATTATTTGATCATTCAATTTGGCATATCCAGCCCTACCTCTTCAATTTTCTTAAGTATCTGCAATTTATTTAACATTTTGATAGTCATTCATATAATTGACATTGACAAAAGACCTTAAAAATAACTAATTAAAGTAATAGTAAAATCTGATGATTTTAATGAACAAAGGAATAAACATAACAAATGGATGACCTCCAATATTATTGAAGGGGACCTCAAAAGGTTCATGGGAAATGGAAACTTAAAAGATAAATTTATTTTGGTGCAAAGACAAATTTGAATTAAAAATATAAGCGGGATCTTTGGAAAACTTGCAAAAATGTTACTAACAAAACTTCTGCATGGGATTTTAATTTTTTGGACTAAAATAAACTTATATTTCAATTCTATTTTTTTCATGAGCTTTTTGAAGACCCCTGTTGCAACAGAGAGTTTTCAGTATGAGTTAGGCTCTGCACTGAGTTATCATTGCTACATTAGCAAAAAGCTGGAGTCTGGAACCTGAGCTGGACATCAAACCCAGGTGCTATGTAGAATGTAGGATACTGGCATCTTAATCAACATCCTAACAGCTATGCCAATGTCCCCCAATTTCACTCATTACTTTGTCAGAATTTGCATGCCTCCTATCTACTCAGATAAATGATGAAGAAACATGTATGAATATAATATTTCCCCCAAGAAGACTAGAGTCTCTTACTGGAGAGTTTTTAAAATTTTAATTAAATATCAACTCATACTCTGTTTAATGATTATCTCTCTTCAGCAGAACTATAATCAGAAAGGAAGCATAACTAATACTGTTCTTACCCAAGGGAAACTGTAAACCCAACAAGTTAGCCAAGCAACTCAAGGTTTGCCACTTGAATTTGCCTGAGAGGTGATATAGTCAATGAATAGCAAAGATGGGAAGCTGAAGGGAATTTATTTATCATAATCTTATTATAAATAAGTCACAGAATTATAGTTAGGATTTTCTGCAAAATACTTGTATTACTTTCAACAGTAAAGTTGGCGAGGACATGATTAGGATGCACAGCATTTTTTGGATCATTGAACTTACGTATACACAACATAACCCAGGCAAAATTTTCTGCCCTGCGGTATAACACTGATAGATCCCTTTTTCTCTAGCCTGCCACTTCTATTTGGATATATAGACATCTGTAAGCTGTAGCTTAGCATGTTCTAAACCTAATTTGTATTCTGTCCTTCTCCCTAACTTGTCTGTATTTTTTTTAAAAAATATACATGCTTTATGTATGTGTTTGAAAGTAAGCATTAAAGGGGTGGGGAGAGAGAGAGTGATGTAGAGAGAGAGAGAATGCTTCCATCTGCTGGTTCACTCCCCTAGATAGCTGCAATGGCAGCAGCTGGGCCAGGTGGAGTCCAGGAGCCAGGAGCTTCATCCAGGTCTCCCATATGTGTAGCAGGGGCCCAAGTACTTGGATCATCTTCTTCTGTTTTTCTCAGGACATTATCAGAGTGCTGGATTGGAAGTGGGTTGCTGGGATGTGAACCAGTGCCCATGTGGGATGCTGTCACTGCAAATGGCACCTTTACCTACCATACCACAACCCTTGCCCCTGCTTTCTTATTTTTTTTAATATATTATTTGTTTTGAAAGGCAGAAGAGAATAAGAGAAACAGACAGATAAAGATATTTTATTTACTGATTCACTTATTAATGCCTGTGTAATAGCCAGGGCTGGACCAGGCCAAATCCAGGAACCAGGAACTCAATCTGGGTTTTTCATGTGGGTGGAAGGACTCAACTCCTGAGGCCTCACCTCCTGCCTCCCAGGGTGTACATTATCCGGAAACTGGAATTGAAATGTAGCTAGGACTGGATCTCAGGTACTGTGATATGGGATGCACCAAATGCCCACCTTGTTTTCTTATTTTGAAGAAGAAAACAATACAGTGCCCTATGTTTTAACTGGGGTAGCAATCTCAGCAAATGCTGAAAGCTTCCCCTGTCACTTTCACTTAGGACACTCCCCATATCACAATGCAGTATGTCAAGTCAGTTCTATTTCAGAAACATCTCTGACACTTTTTTTCAATAATTTTACCAAAATACATTTGCAGAATCATTTCACTACTCTAGAGTGCAAGTTCCTTGAGAGCAAGTACTTTATCTTTTGTTCACAGCAGTATTCCTACTGCTTCAGGGAATTCCTGGAAAGCTTCAACTCATATTTGCTAAAGGATTTCATTAATTCTTCTTGCCAAAATAATATAAAAATGATTTTTGGAGGATCACTATTTGTGATACACAGGGACAAGTGCTTTCTAAAAATTTCACACCTTATCTTTGAAGTATTCTAGAATAAATCGGTGTGACAGGTTAGTCATAGTAAGAAGCCCTGGTCCACGACTAATATAATTTTCTCAGAATGTGATCATATTTTGCCAGTATCCTTAATTTTTTTTTTTTTTTACAGGCTGAGTAGACAGTGAGAGAGAGAGAGACAGAGAGAAAGTTCTTCCTTCTCCATTGGTTCACCCTCCAATGGCTGCTGCAGCTGCACACTGTGCTGATCTGAAGGCAGGAGCCAGGTGCTTCTCCTGGTCTCCCATGTGGGTGCAGGGCCCAAGCACTTGGGCCATCCTCCACTGCCCTCCTGGGCCACAGCAGAGAGCTGGACTGGAAGAGGAGCACCCGGGACAGAATCTGGCACCCCGACTGGGACTAGAACCCGGTGTGCTGGCACTGCAGGCGGAGGATTAGCCTATTGAGCTGCGGAGCCAGCCCTAAAATGGGGTTTTAATTCATTGCCATGCCAAAACCTACTCATTCCTTCCATTCAGTCTCCAAGTTGCTAGAGCTATCTTTGCAAAGATATGATCTATTCAATTTGTTTATGTGAAGCATTCAATGTTTTATAGCTGCTTGTCATTTCATATGCTACATCTTGGATCCAGCCTACTCTTCCAGTTAATTTTGCAGGGATTCCATTCTAGACAAATATTACAGCTACAAAGACCTACTTGCTTCCCAAACTACACCCTTCACTCCATCACCTTTCTTTGTTTCCATTGTTTTCTGTGCCTAGAATTTCTTTCTCCTTGACTATTAAATAAATCCTATTCATTCTTAAAAACTGGATTTTAAATAATGTCTCCACTCTGCATCTGCATTAGAGAGATAATGTGGAAGCTCCATAGATCTGAATTTTCTACTTTGGCCCTGTGGTCTGAAGCATGGTCTTAAGCCTCACTATCTTAATTTGTAGCTGTAACATTAACATCTGGCTCTGTTGTAGTTTTGATTGAGATAGAATAACTAGAACTTGGTAAACACAAAAGTAGTATGTCAGTTCAATTTGTTACCCTAACATCAGCTGAATAAACTGCTTCCATTTAATTCACATTTCCATTTCAGAACTTACAGAAATTCTACATTTTCTGAATTTCCAGAGCTGCATGTAAACCAAATGTATTGGTGAAATTAAGTTAGGATCATATGTGATAAAAAGTATGCTACACTTTCTTAACACAAAATTTAACTTACATGTCTTATTTTTATTACTGTTTGTCATAAGTAATATAGAACTGAATGACTTTGTCCTTTTATAAGATTTTTACATCCATGGTACCCCACAGTTCTATTTGTTCAGCATTAGAATAAAACAGTCCTAAACTCAATAACTCAATAGATTGGAAAATGTTTCTATCCCTGGCAGAACTTGTCCTAGATTAAGGTAAGTATATATATCAATTTCATGTCAACAGCGACAGAGTTGAAAAGTAGGGTGAGCCACACAGGAAACAAAGGAGTAAAAGTCAGCAGGCAACTACTTTAAGCATAGGAGTGGATCTGCCACCACTTACAAGAACCTCTATAATGGAAATGTTGCTGATATGCTACTTATTCTAACATGCTTCTTAAATAGCCTACTTAAATACATACAAATTGCTTTTCAGATACTTGGACAATGATCTAGCCTGATAAAACCCAACACAATCAAATCTTTAACCAGTGTGGGAATACAGATTTCCCCTTCAGCTTCTGGCAAACAATTCCCTGCCTTAAGAAATGTCAGGAGGCTGGTTCTTATAAAAAGAAAAGTAGAGGGGACAACCTGCTTCTTTATTTCTTGAGGATTATAAATTAATTTATTATCATTTTAAGATTAATTTTCTTTGGTGAATAGGGAGTCATTTGTCTGATTTTATATTGTTGTCTGTGATATTAGTGATGGTGCTTTATAGGTTCACTTAATGAGGAACTTTACAAGATAGATGTATTGCAATTAGACTCTGGCTTAGAGTTTTCTCTTTATTTATTGATGAATGTGTAATGCTCATTACCATTAAACAGAACAGTGAAACTATAATGATTATGGAATAGAAAGTGTCTACAGGTTAATTTGAATTGTATACAACTTGCATTTGGATAGACAGTATACAAACAACCATTTAATGACAATCACCAAATTTCTTAACTTCAAGAATCAATGAACTTGTCCAAGTGTTTATTGTATCCACTTAAAAGAGAACATTGAATATCAAGGAAAAACACAACAAATTGATTTTCCTATATTTGACAACCAGTTGTAAAGAAAGAGAGAAAAGATATAGCAATAGGTTGAAGTCATGTGCATTTTACCAAAAAATCTAAAAATAAAAAGACAGAGGAGGTTCAGAGATTCAAGTAATTTGCCCATATTTACATAACTGCTAAGAGACACCTGCAAAGTATAATAAAAATTGTACCTGAGTTTTTATATCTTAAAATTTTATGTCCACTCATGAAGAGAAAGATTGCATCTAAGAAATTAGTAAGGTGCTTACATCTCTAGAATGATACTAAAAGTGGGATCAGTATGATTGTGGAATAAAAGGGACAGCAGTTCATTTCAGGGATCATCACTTTACTCTCCATATATGAGACTTGCATATGTCTTAATGTTAGTGTGAGTACCTTTACAGACTTGATTATCAGGATAATACACATTAAATGAAAACATTCAATGGCATCACACACAAACAATAAAGATAGTGAAAAAGGCCAATGGTATCAAGTACTTGTTGAGCCAATTGTTAGGTATAAAACATTGAGTTGATACTGTTTAAAAGATGGTTATAGAGTCAAGACTATAGATTGATGAGATACAGAAAATATTTGTGCATTGCCAAACAATAGAATATTAGTGGTAATATAATATAGAGGAAAATAGTTTTTGTTTACTCAGTGGTCAAAGCATAATTACAAAAAAACAAACTGATTATCATAGATAATAGCTAGAAAAAATGTGAAGATTACTCCAATCAGAACTCAATGCAAAAGAAAAAAAAAAACAAAATCAATGCCAGAGGGTTCAAGTGACTGATCTAATTGGTTATCAAGAGGACAAAGAGAAGGTGAAGATTCCTGACTTTTATACAGTACTTTTGAAAAGATACAAATTTGTCCTTTTGGATCATAGAGTTTAATGTAGCTGTTAAATTCAGTCACCAACAAAAGTATCAATCTTAATTACCTAATATAGCAACTTTGTGTCACATTTGAGATCAATTTTCTAGTTTGAATTGAGTCTATCACAGTTGGTTGTTCTCCCCAATTGATGCTTTTTTACTGAGTACTACATGTAATTGATTTGGATTTCAGCATCATGTATGAAGTGCTTGCATCTTGGACATTAGAATTGTATTAGTGTGGTAAGATGTCCAAACAGTCTTCATCTGAAGACTAGCAGATTCACCTCCATGTTATCTTTGGTGTCACAGTGTGCTATACCAAAGGAAATGGCTTATAAAATGATCAGTGTGCAATTTGAGTGCTTTTAAAAAATATTAACAATAGAGTTCATATGAATTAAATCTGCTTAAGTTATTTCTACATTTTAATGTAAGGGCAGAGAAGATTACATAGATTTTTAAAGGGAGAGAAGGGACAAAATTATGAATATACAAAAATATAACAACATCAATAACAAGACAATATACCAATTGGAAAAGGCCTAAAATGGAAATTTTATTGCAATATCTGCAATGTTCAAATGATATAAGTTTCATAAATATAGCCAATCGAAGAATCCAGGTTCTGACAGTGTTTGGCCACATATTGTGTGAAATACAAAGTATTTCAGAAATATCTGTATATTTATTTTATTTTTAAAACTGGAGTGCAAAGTAACAATGGGATCTCATTCTCAGATTTTATTCATTGGACCTAAGTAACAGTTATTCAAAATATAGGGGAAGACTCTTCCCAATTCCCTAAAATCCTTCTTCCTCCCAATTTCTTGACCTTCTACCACAGGACTACATCCTTCATTTACATTGCCTATATGATTGTTCATTTGGGCATGCAATATCTAACTCAGAAGCAGTAAAATTGTTATTCCTGCTTAATGGTATGATTATCTTTCAGATGATGATGAGAGATGCAGTACTCATGCTTTAAGCATTAGCTGTCCATTTTGAAAAGGAAAAAACCTAAAACCTCTTATCATTAGACAGAGCTCTAACAGCTTAAAGTAATTTCATCTTTATCTGAGCTATAATAATCTGTTTTGATAATCAGAGACCAATAGAATGTTGTTCCAATACATCTGCTTTAAGGAGGAAATGCGTTTTAAAATATGTCTATTTCTGGTCTCTCTGAAAGTGAATTTTTGAATGTATGTCCATGATACCCTTAAAATAACTTGAGAATTTTGAAAGATCTTGCTGATTATGTTTTACATATATGATTAACAGTTCAGCTAATAACTATATTTATCATCATAATTTAAGAAATTAGCAAAATTGTCATTAAGTGCAGTGTTTCATAGATTTTATTTAGTGTAAGCCTGTTTTCCAGTGCCTGGTGATATGTGAGGCTCTGATTATAGTTGAATATTTACAGTGTAGGGTCAAAACTAACAAATTTTCTATGGCAGTACTATCAGGGTGGGAAACATCCAGCCAGTGAACTAAAATAAGTCCATGAATTATTTGGTATGTCCCTTCCAAAGCAACTGTAGGTATAAACTGAAATTTAATAAATCAAAGCAGAAGATCAATTTTAAGTTGATAATTTTGCATGGCCCACAGATGACTTTATAACTATCCAAATTGTCCTTGGCAGAAAAAAAGATTCCTCACCTGACAGAGTTATCAAAACAATTGAGGCCGACGCCGCGGCTCAATAGGCTAATCCTCCGCCTTGCGGCGCCGGCACACCGGGTTCTAGTCCAGGTTGGGGCGCCGGATTCTGTCCCGGTTGCCCCTCTTCCAGGCCAGCTCTCTGCTGTGGCCAGGGAGTGCAGTGGAGGATGGCCCAAGTGCTTGGTCCCTGCACCCCATGGGAGACCAGGAGAAGCACCTGGCTCCTGGCTTCAGATCAGCGCAATGCGCCGGCTGTAGCACGCAGGCCGCGGCGGCCATTGGAGGGTGAACCAATGGCAAAAGGAAGACCTTTCTCTCTCTCTCTCTCTCTCTCTCTCTCACTGTCCACTCTGCCTGTCAAAAATAAAATAAAAAATAAAAAAAAACAATTGAAGATGTGGCAAAGAAACAATTTTACATGTGTTCCTATTGGGAATCTAAGATGTACAGTAGATTGACAAAATGTCAAGTATTTTTCATTTCTCTCTGTATGAACCCCATTTTCAATATGACTTTAGTAACTCTCATCAAGTGGTAGAGTCTGTTTTTCACACATGAAGTTAGGCTATTTTACATATTTTGGGCAAAAGAATGCAATATAACTGATAATGTGCAATTCTAAGTTCAGAACGTTAATCCTTTCTTGTTTCAATTCTCCCTCCTGGAACCCTACTCTCACTGCCATGGGAACAGACCTGGGCTACTTGACTAGACACATAGTGTCACATGGAAAGGACCTAAGGATCTTAATCAAGGCCATCCTGGAACACCCAGGCTCTGAATAACCCGAGAGTTGACGTCAAACACATGAGTAAGCCAATTGAGATCAGTTAAGCCCACCCCAGAATGGCAGGATTACCCTGGCATCCTGTAGCCTCATGGGAGAAAATGGTGTTTTACATTATTATTTACATTATAAAGTGAGTAGGTTTTAAACTGTGTTGGGGGGGGGTGTCTCCTGGGGTCTCTTGGGGATTCTCAGAACTACAGTGTAATAATTACTTTCCTAATGATACTAAGACATGATTTGTCTTGCAGTTCTCCTGTCAAGAATGTACAGTGAAAATTTCCATAGGCGATGTGATGTTTAAAACCCAAACAGAATGAGTACAGAAGTAGATCTGAGCCTCCAAGACTCTTCTATTGAGTCAGACATTAAAGAAGTTAGCAAACAATGCAATGCCTCCTTCCTTTCATGTTGATTTTTGTTTTGAAAATTAAATTATTTGTAAAAATATACCTCATATGATACAAATACTAAGTATATTATTAATGTTAAAAGAAAATTATGTTTTAAAAAGTGAATTATAATTTACAATACTATAAATATCATTAGAGAAAATATATGAACAAATCTCTTTGGAGTCCTTAATACACTTTAAAAAGTGAAGGGATCCTGAGAATAAAGTTTGAGAACTGGTGATTTTTTTCATTCTGCAACGTTTCTACATTCTGAGAATAGCAGATATTCCTAAAGAAAAACAATTATACTTTGTTTCTCTTAACATAATACCACAACATACTGTGCAATTTTAATGATTTAGAACCTGGTAGCTGTGCTTATATTCACGTCAATCTTATTTTACAACCAACTGGGCTAATATTAGCATTTTCAACACACATGTAGAAATATTAGTATTCATTTATTTTATAAGCAAATACTTTATTAAATTTTATATTAAACAATAATTTTTATGCAGCATAGACAGTTGAGGACTTTAACTGTCAGTGATCATTCTAGATTTTGCCAAATTTATTATTAAACTAATGGCTGAAGAATTCTATCATGGCTTTGGTAATGATGCTTAGAAGTTTCATCATACTTAGTTCATAACTAAGGAATTTTGAACCAAAACTGACTTAGTACTGTAATTTTTTGTAAACAAATGGATCAAAAAGTTAGAAAATATCGACTCCATGCTCAAGGAGTCCATATGACAGGCAGGTGAAATGGGATCATATATCTCCTGTGATGAAAGGATTATGAAAAGTTAGAATTTTCTGTGGCCTGATATTGCATCCTGTGATGCATAAAAGCTTCCTAAAATATCTCATTTAAGTTGATAAATTCAATTTTATCTGAGTAAAATAGTTTCTTTTGCTTAATATGTCACTATTAACTCTTTGGCTTAGCCATTGGGTATCAGGAGTAGTGGAAATATTGAAAGTAAGCAATGCAAAGAGTTCAGCTCCTTGAAATGGATCAAGTACATGACAAATATTTGGGAAAAACAGCCTATTGGGAAAAATTAAAAAACAAAACATCTTATGAAAATGAACTCAGTACTCATAAATTCAAGTTTATATTTGAAATCTTTATGAATTGAATATTTTAATGGAACTTTCACTTTGCCTTTTTGAAAAAATGGGAAAATAGCATGTGTAGCACTGTAAACTAAAACCAAATGGAATTTTATATTAAAAATACTAGCATATGAATACTGTAATACTTTTTATACAAATAAATCTCACTTATTTAAACCAGTATGAAAGTACCAGCATCCAAACTTAGTTAACACAAATGTTTGAAATGCTTATTCCAGAAAATGCTGGTAGATGCCCCACCTTTTACATAAGTAAAGACAAGAAAAGATTTTTGTAGATGTGCTATCCAATTTTGGTTCCACATTCCAAATTCTGTAAGGGGTAACTCAATAGAGAGCCTGAATGGGCATTTTGTGAATTGCCCCCTTAATTATATATTATGTACTGATGCTAAATATAAGAATCTCAAAGGCAGTAAAATCCATAATGTAGGTTTAAGGAACCTAACATATTAGAAGGGGAACACAAACTACATCTATATGTTTTTAAAATTTACTTCAAAGGCAGCGCCAGACAAAGCTCATACCCATTTTCTCTGCTGTAAGGGCTTAATGGTTTAGAAAGACTAATGTGATAAATAGTTAGCTTCAGGGAAGATAAAGAAGTAACAAACATATCATAATTACGGAAGCAAAGCATCAGAGAGCTGTATAAGTAGGTAAATGTCGAAAACTGTTTTATCAGGTGTCAGTTACTGAGTCCAAAGAGAAAAATATAACCATTTACACTGTCTGTAAAATGGGAAAAATCAAGTATTAGTATCTGCAGAAACTCCTAACCCTTGATTTTCTGCTTCAAGTCAACCCATTGAATCTGTATAGCCAGAGTAAACTTCCCAATGAAAAAAAAAAATAAAAACAGTTAAGGTGCAATTAAGCATACACACATATGTAGGTGCTTTATAACACTCTTTGATCTGGCATGACAGAAGGACATCTGAAGACTAAGATCAAATTAAGACAGCAGCCATGAGAGAGTTCACCAAATGCAGCTTTCAAATTTCCACCAAATGTTCAAATGCTTGAGTTTCCATTTTGACTACTTCATGAGAAGCAGAATGCAGGAGATAAACCTCAAGAATAGTGAAACTATAGCAAAAGATATTTTTATCTGCTAAAATAGAAATAAATCTTGCAGGTCAATAGGATCTGAAAGGAAATATGCAATTTTTTCCATAGTGCTGCCTTGAGAAAACAAACCAAAAAACCCCTAAGAATCATAAAATCAAATGAATCTTTATTATAACCTTATTTGAATGAATTCATGATATTTGGTGAAAAATCTAAAGCAAATCATGCAGTTTAAAAGTGGCTGGTAGATGGGGACAGTGTTATGGTGTAGCAGGTTAAGTGGACACCTGAGACACAGGCATCCCATATGGGCACCTGTTTGAGTCTTGGCTACTTCACTTCTGATCCAGCTCCCATTTAATGCATGTGAGAAAGTTGTGAAAGGAGCTCAAGTGCTTGGGCCCCTGCCACCCACATGAGAGTCCCAGCTGAAGCTTCCGGCTGTAGACACTGTGGCCATTTGGTGAGTGATCTGGTAGGTGAAAGAACGCTGTCTATCCCTCTCTCTCTAACTCTGCCTTTAAACACAATAAATATATCTTTTAGATATATACATCTGCCTCTGTGTGTGTGTGTGTGTACGTGTATGTGTGACTAATAGAGGAAAAAAACTTCAAGAATAGAACTTCAAATCTGGGCTCAAAGAACTTTCATAGATAACATTCTGCACATGTGAGATCACACATAAAACAAAGAAAAGAAAGAAGCTAAAAACAAAAAAGCTACACATAAGAAAACTAAGGCTCTGTGACTGAAACCATGAAGGAAAACAGAGAATGGACCATAAATACAATAGAGGCTTGGATTGGATGTATGAACAGGGAAGATGAGACCACTACATCGGTAAAAAACAGAAACGGAATTTCTTAACACAAACATGATAAAAATTTAAAAAATAAAGACCGGTAAGTCTATAATGCAAATAAAATCAGTGGATTGAATGTTGACTCGAGAAATAAGCAACAATAAAATGACATAAAAATAAGAAACACAGAAGACAGAGATCACTTTAAAAGATTTAATGATTGAAGCATTCCAGAATTGCTGAAAATACCTATCTGCAGATTCAGAGAGTTCAAAAATACAAAGCTGAATACATGAAAATATACTTGATCATGTGATAACCAGTTTCAGGACACCAAAGAACAAGAGAAGATTCCCAAGGCAGCAAAGCAGAAATAGCAAATTACCCATATAGATATAAAACTAGACTGAAAGCTGGGCTATTTCTTTCTTTATTTATTTGAAAGGCAGAAATACAGAGAGAGAGAGAGAGAGAGAGAGAGAGAGAGAAATATCTTCCATCTGTTGGTTCAATCCCCAAATGGCCACAACAGCTAGAGCTGGTCTGGTCCAAAGACAGGAGCTTCCAGATCCAGATTCCCCACATGTGTGAAGGGGCCCAAGCACTTGGGTCATCTTCCTCCACTTTCCCAGGTGCAGATAGCAGGCAGCTGGATGGGAAGTGGAACAGCCGAGCTTTGAACCAGTGCCCATATGGGATGCCAGTTTCAGGTGGTGGCTTCATCAGCTATATCACAGAGCCAGCCCCATCATTTGAGTTAAATCTTGACTTCTCTGCTTCTGATCCAGCTCACTGAAAATGTACCCAGGATGGCAGCAGAAGATGGACCCAATACTTGGGCCCTTGGCACCCATGTGGGAGACCAGGATCAAATTCGTGGCTTCTGGCTGCTGCCTGGCTCAGACCTGGATGTTGCAGCCATGTGGGGAGAAAAAAATCAGCAGATGGAGGCTATCTTTCTTTACCTCTTTCTTTATGTTGCTATGCCTTTCAAATAAATAAATCTTAAAAAATAAAACTGTTGAATGGTAGAAGAAAAATTATCAACAATTTAGTCAGAAAAAAATATTCTTCAAGAATGAGAGCAAAATGCAAATATATTCAAAGTGAGACATTCTCAATAAAGAAAATTCTAAAGAATATGCTTTTAGCAATTTAATAAGGTAGAAGTTCTGAAAAGAGAAAATGGTAGGTGAAAGTGAGTAAATATAACTTAACTGACTTATGATTCAATATAAAATTTCTAAGTTTTGGGAGAAGAAAGAAGATACCACAAATACCCATAACAACATAAGACTGTAGAAGGCTCATGATAATTAAAATGGTGCAAAATATTTATATTCGAGAAGGAAGGCAAAACCTCTGTGTATGTGTGTTAGTTTCCCCATGCACACATGTTCTAGAAGATGCCTTAATGCTATTAGTTATATTACTATATTTTATTTTTGCTTTATGACTTGATATTATTCTGTAGTTAAAATAATTCCCAGTTATAATGAAAGTATCAAAATGCATTTGTGTACTCAGAAATTTCCAATTTATATCCTCTGCAATTTATTTTGAAAATAGTGTTGTTGAATAAACAATTGTACACAAAAAACTAATGAATATATGCTATTAATTTAGGTACCTGAGGTACTCCAAGACAATCTTAAGAAATATTTTTGAAAGTATATAAAAATAAGTGTATTCCCTCAGAATGTTACTGTGAGTGACTCCCAGTCTTACCTTAAGAAAGCTGCTGTCATAATCTGTCCTGTACAGAAACTGTTGATTCCCTGGAAAAATGAAAGTCCTGTATTACTAATATAATCCATAGGTTTATTGTTGATAAAAGCAAAATGAAAAGTTTTCTAAGGAATTTTCTGTGTAATTATATTATTCTCATATCTATTTAATTTTTTGTAAGTGACAAAATCATAAATATTAGCATACTTTATTTTTATGTGCATATCACAGAACATTCATTTATATTAAATAATTCTTTTTATATTAAATAATTCTGCGCTGTGACGCAGTGGGTTAAAGCCCTGGCCTGCAGTGCCAGCATCCCATATGGGTGCTGGTTCTAGTCCCGGCTGCTCCTCTTCCGATCCAGCTCTCTGCTATGGCCTGGGAAAGCAGTGGAAGATGGCCCAAGTCCTTGGGTCCCTGTACCCATGTGGGAGACCCAGAAGAAGCTCTTGGTTCCTGGCTTCAGATTGGCACAGTTCCGGCCATTGCAGCCATCTGGGGGAGTGAACCAGTGGATGGAAACAACTACCTCTTTCTGTAACTCTGTCCTTCAAATAAATAAAAATAAATCAAAAAAATATATCAGAGGTCAATGTTTAGTCTAGCTGCTAAGCCACCAGTTAGGAAATCTGCATTCTTATCTGGGGCCTGGTTTCAAGTTCCAGCCCTTCTCCTGTTTCCAGTTTCCTGTGAACGTGCATCCCTGGGAGCCATCAGGTAATAACTGGAGTGAACGGTTCCCTGCTGCCCATGTGGGAATTGTGGACTGAATTCTAGGGTCCTGGCTTTGGTCTGGACCACATATTGCCATTGCCAGCATTTGAGGAGTGGGTCAACATATGGCAACTCTCGCTCTCTGTTTTTCTCCTCTATCTGTTTTGCAAATAAATAAAAATTTTTAAAAGTTGTCAAGCTAATTGAATTATATACTATATAACATATTATAAAGAGATATACATGTAGTTATATTTTAATATTACCATTAATTTTGTTTGTTATAAATAAATTTTATAATTAAGTTTAAGTTTATTTTATACTTTCTACTTAGGCTTAGGATTGCTTGCCCTTGGAAAGTAACTTCAGTCCATATTGCTAAGCTTTACCTCACCTAAAACATGCAGACTAGTTTGTTACACATCTATTCATGTCATTGATTTTTCCATCATACATAAAGGCTTACAACGTTCAGAGATTGTTCCTGCTGCAACATTATAAATTCATTGCCTGGAACACAGTTTGCTATTGAATGTCTGCCAAACTATGTTAACAAGTGTATTCAGCAGAAATCGTGTAGCTGTTAACACAATGAATATGTGGAGACAATCCCCTAAAGTGGTACGCCTTTAAAATCATGTGCATTTTTGTTAACCAAAGGTAGCCTGAAGAATAAATAGGTAATTATTTTCAATATTTTCCCCAGTATACATACAAATACTATTTATAATTTTAAAAAATTCAGTGTCATTCTGGTCTATTTAGGTATCTACAAAGAGAAACAATACACTACTTTCTGGATTTTTATGTTACTTAGACATTTATTACTTTGAGATCACAGTCAGTTGTGGAAAGTGGTATACTTTTGAGGCATAGATTTTTCCAGGTTTCCTGGCATCTCTTCAACTTTCCTCATCTCTACTGAATTGTAGTGTGGTCAGTGTCTGTGGTTAACAACACTGGTATTTCCTCACTGGAATTTCCACGTTTCTCCTCGATTCTTTTGTTTTGTAGCTTCCAGAAACAACAAGAAAAGTTGCAGCTGGAAGCTGACATTTTAAAACAGTAGTCATCATTTTGGCATTTTCACTTCAACGAAACTGATTCTCAATGTGGGGCTGTCATCATTACAGCTAATTTAGACCAGGACCTACAACACGTTCGAGTCATTAAGGCGGGGGCAGAAAGGAACCAGGATTTAAGGAGGTCATCTGTGGATTGCATGATATGGGAAAGGCAGAAGTCTGTAGCAAAAATGGATTGAAGGTCAGGGCAGTCAGTATTTGGGTTATGAAGTTTATCTTTCAAATCTAATGGATGGAACACATTGGGTATTGACACTACTGGTGGTAATCAGGTGACCAGGCACCTGGGAAAAATTATTGGTTTTTAAAATGTCAGCACCCTTCAAGACCAAGTGTGCAGTAACACACATGTATCTTTTGATTCTTTGTGCTTACAAGTGGTGTGACTTTAAATAAAACACAAATCTTAACAGTAGACCTTATAGTTTATAAAAATGGCTCACGGATTTCCTTTTTTTTTACATATAGGAAAAACTTTAGCATATTTTCAAACACTAGTTTACATTCACTGAAGTATCTTTTTATATAATTGTTTATTTTAATTCAACAGATCCAATGTGATTTATAAATACAATTCTAAGAACATGAGATTCCCTCCCTCCCTCCCCCTCTCCCTCCTACTCTCTTTCTCTTTTTCTTTAGTTTTTGAGATAACATATTTAAAATGACATTTGAATAAAAAGGCTTAATACTTCGCTGAATAAGAAGTTTAACAAGTAAAAACGCCGGCACCGTGATTCAATAGGCTAATCCTCCGCCTTGAGGTGCCGGCACCCCAGGTTCTAGTCCTGGTCAGGGCACTGGATTCTGTCCCGGTTGCCCCTCTTCTAGTCCAGCTCTCTGCTGTGGCCCGAGAGTGCAGTGGAGGATGGCCCAAGTGCTTGGGCCCTTCACCCCATGGGAGACCAGGAGAAGCACCTGGTTCCCGGCTTTGGATCAGCACGGTACGCCCGCCACAGCGCGCTGGCCACGGCGGCCATTGGAGATTGAACCAACGGTAAAGGAAGACCTTTCTGTCTCTCTCTCTCTCACTGTCCACTCTGTCTGTCAAAAAAAAAAAAAAAGTAAAAAAAAAATTTAAAAAAAACAAAATACCCTGGTTTACTGGGAATATAGACAATGGTTATAAACAATAATTGAATGGAAAAATAACCATTTCACCCATATACAGTAAATATTAAAATAGTCACAGATCATTAAAATTATAGTAGTATAATATTCTAAAGCAGGGGCCGGTGCTGTGGTGCAGTGGGTTAAAGCCCTGGCCTGAAGGGCTGGCATCCCATATGGGCGCCAATTTTAGTTCCAGCTGCTCCTCTTCCGACCCAGCTCTCTGCTATGGCCTGGGAAAGAAGTAGAAGATGGCCCAAGTCCTTGGGCCCCTGCACCCACGTGGGAGACCCAGAAGAAGCTTCTGGCTCCTGGCTTGGGATTGGCTTAGCACTGGCCATTGTGGCCATCTGGGAGTGAACCATCAGATGGAAGACCTCTCTCTCTGTTTCTACCTCTCTCTGTAGCTCTTTCAAATAAATAAAATAAAATAAATCTTTAAAAAATTATAAAGCAGTGGTTTAACATCATTATAAAACAAAGTTATTTTTTTAAGTTTGTGTAAGATATGTAAGTTTCCTGTATTTCATATATGCAGATTTAGGAACATAGTGATACTTCCCACTCTACCCTCCCTCGCACCCATGCTCCAAACCTTCTTCCTCCTCCCTCTCCTATTTCCACTCTTAACTTTTACAAAGACCTATTTTCAGTTAACTTAGTATTTGTAAGGTTAACCCTACACTAAGTAAAGAGTTCATCAAATAGTATAAAGAAAAAAAAAAAAAACTGCTCCTCAACAGAAGAGACAAAGGCTATTCAAAATCTTTAAATCTAAAATGTCCATTTCACTCCAATACATTACATTTTTGGTGGTCTATTAGTTGCTCCAGATCAGGAAAAACCTATGATATCTGTCTCTTGGGGACTGGCTAATTTCATTAAGTAAATGGTTTCCAGTTGTGTCCATTTTGCGCAAAAGACAGGATTTCATTTTTTTTAAACAACTGAGTAGTACTCTATAGTGTATATATATTTACTTTCTACCATAATTTCTTTATCCGGTCATTAGTTGGTGGACATTTGGGCTGATTCTCTATCTGGCTACTGTGAATTGAGCTGCAAGGAACATGGGGGTACAGATAATGCTTTTATATGCTGATTTCGTTTGGTTTGGGTAAATTTGCAGGAGTGGGATGGCTGGATCCTACAGTAGGTCTATATTCCGATTTCTGAGGTATCTTCATACTTTCACAGTGGCTGCAGCAGTTTACATTCCTGCCAACAGTGGATTAGGGCACCCTTTCCCCCAAATCTTCACCAGCATTTGTTGCTTGTTGATTTCTGTATGAAAGCCATTCTAACGGAGTGAAGGGAAGCTTCATTGTGGTTCTGATGTGCATTTCCTTTATGAGCATTTTTTCAAGTGTCTGTTGGCCATTTGAATTCCCTCTCTGGAAAAAGTCTGTTCAACTCCTTTGCCCATTTCTTCACTGAATGATTTCTTTTGTTGTTGTTGAATTTCTTGAGCTCTTTATAGATTCTGGGTATTAATCCCTTATCAGATGCATAGTTTGCAAATATTTTCTCCCATTCTGTTGGTTGCCTCTTCACTTTGCTGGAAGTTTCTTTGCAGAAACAGTATTTCAGTGCAGAAGCTTCACAGCTTGATGTAATCCTATTTGTCAATTTTGGCTTTGATTGCTTGGGGTGTTTCCCCAGAAGTGTTTGCCTATGCCAAAGCCTTCTTTCTCCAATGCATTGTTCCCCCAATGTTCTCTAGTAATGTGATGGTATTAGGTCATAGATTTAGGTCTTTGATCCATTTTGAGTGAATTTTTTTGTAAGGTGTAAGGTAGGAGTCTTGTTTCATACTTCTGAATGCACAGATCCAGATTTCTCAGCACCATTTGTTGAAGATTTTCCACACTCCAGAAACTGATTTAAGCTCCTTTGTGAAAGATTAGTTGGTCATAGGTGTGGACTGATTTCTGGAGTTTATATTATGTTCCAGTGGTCTACAACTTTGTTTTTGTGCCACTACCAGGCTGTTTTGATTATAATGGCCCTGTAATACGTCTTGAAATCCAGTATTGTGATATTTCCAGCTTTTTTTTGTTGTATAATATTTCTTTAGCTGTTTTGGATTTCTTGTATTGCAATACGAAACTTAGCATCATTTTTTTCTAGATCTGAGAAGAACGTTTTTGGTATTTTGATTGGGATCACACCGAACTGTAAATTGCTTTTGGCAGTATGGATATTTTCCTGATATCGATTCTCCCAATACATGCACATGGAAGATTTTTCTATTTTTTAAGTCTTGTTCTATTACTTTCTCGAATATTTTATAATTTTCATTGTGAGATATTTGATGCCCTTGATTAACTTTGTTTTTGTAGCTATTGTGAATAGGATTGACCTTAGAAATTTTTTCTTAGACATGACATTGTCTGTGTATTCAAAGGCTATTAACTTTTGTATGTTAGACATTATTAAACTTTTTTATGAGTTTCAATAGTCTCTTAGTAGAGTCTTTTGGATCCCCTATATATACAATCATGTAATCTGCATATAGGGATAGTTTGACTTCCTCCTTTCTGATTCGTATCCCTTTGATTTATCTTTCTTGCCTAATGGCTCCAGCTAAAACTTCCAAGACTATATTGAATGGCAATGGTGATAGTGGACATCCCTGTCTGGTTCTCAATCTTAATGGGAGTGCTTCCAACTTTTCCCCATATAATAAGATGCTGGCTGTGGGTTTGTCATAAATTGCCTTGGTTGTATTGAAGAATGTTCATTCTATATCCAACTTGCATAAGTTTTTCAATGTGAAAAGATGCTGTATTTTGTCAAATGCTATCTCTGTATATATTGAGATAATCATGAGGCTTTTGTTCTTTATTTTGTTAAAGTGATGTATTAAATTTATTGATTTGCAAATGTTCAACCATCCCTCTCTACAAGGGATAAATCCCACTTGGTCCAGGTGAATGATCTTTCTGATGCATTGTTGGATTTGACTAGCTTGTATTTTGTTGTGTATTTTTACATCTATATTCATCAGGGATATTGGTCTATAGTTCTCTTTCTCTGTATCTTTTTCTGGTCTAGGAATAAGGTGTTGCTGGCTTTGTAGAAGGAGTTTGGGAACATTCCTTCCCTTTTAATTGTTTTGAATAGCTTGAGAAGAATTGGAATTAGTTCTTTAACTGTCTGGTAGAATTCAGCAGTGAAGCCATCCTACCCTGGGATTTTCTTTGTTGGGGGTGGGTGTGTGTCTATAAAACAAAGTTTTATGAAACTATATTTTCAGGCTTACTGATGCACATAGACATTTCTTTTATGTTTGCTTTTTATATGTGTTTTTTAAGCTTTAGCTACCACATGCAAAGTATTTGTCTCTCTGGGTCCAGCTTATTTCACTCAACATGTCCTCCAGTCCTCCATGTCCATGGGTTTCCTAAAAAACTGACTAACAAAATGCAATCTATGGACTTAAAATTGTATCCATATCCTCTATTGGAAGCTTGAATACACTGCAGGTACAAGACTTAGGAACAAATACATGGTTTGTGAATATTGTATTTGGATGATCATTTTTTACTTATATTGAGGAGACTATCATAGGAGTATAACAGTAAGAGATACATATAAAACATGATATTTACTTAAATTTACAGAATTTCCTCAAATTAAATCAGATTTTATCAATATCTTATAGCAAAAGCTAAAATTATTGTAAGTTCTAGAGAGATAGAATATATGAATGAAAATTTTAATTTTTATGATTATTTATATTACATTAGGTGAAATATTCACTGTGATTCAAAATTATAAAACAGAATTTAGCTGTTTTACTTAAGTTTTAGGTGTTCTTATTTTTAAAAATATTTATGTATTTATTTGAAAGTGTTACAAAAAGAGAAAGGGAGACAGAGAGAGAAAGAGAGAGAGAGAGAGAGAGAGAGAGATCTTCCATCTTCTAGTTCACTCCCCAGATGGCCACAACTGCCAGTGCTGGACCATATTGAAGTCAGGAGCCAGGAGCTTTTATCTGGGTCTCCCACATGGGTGTCAGAGGCCTAAATACATGGGACGTCTTTCACTCTCACTGTTTTTCCAAGGCCACATACAGGGGTTTGGATTGGAAGTAGAGCAGCCAGGACTCAAACAGGCAGCTGTATGGGATGCTGGCATTGCGGGAAGAGACTTTACATGCAACATTACAACACCGGCCTCAAGTATTTTTTTTCTTCTTCTTTTTTTTAACATTTTATTTATTTATTTGAGAAGTAGAGTTACAGACAGTATGAGACAGAGAGAAAGGCCTTCTGTCTGCTGGTTCACTCCCCAAATGGCTGCGACAGCTGGAGCTGCACCAATCCGAAGCCAGGAGTCAGGTGCTTCTTCCCAGTCTCCCTTGTGGGTGCAGGGGCCCAAGGACTTGGGCCATCTTCTACTGCTTTCCCAGGCCACAGCAGAGTTGGATCGGAAGAGGAGCAGCCAGGAGTAGAACTGGTGCCCATATGGGAAGCCAGCGCCACAGGGGAAGATTAACCTACTGCTCCATGGCACTGATCCCCCAACTATTTTTCTCCTTTCAGAGGCATTATCATGAACAATGGCTGATCTTGTACACTTCTATTCTCCAACATAATTAAAAAGTATTTGATACATGTATATTATATTAGTCTAACAATTAGTTACATTAATATAAAATATTTCTGGATTTTAAAAATCCATGGTTGAATGGTCTCTTGGGTCACTCACAGCACATTTCACAGTGCCTGGGTTCAAGTTCCCCCCTCTACTTCCAAATTCAGCTTCCTGTTAAAGCATGCCCTGGGAGGTAGCAGGTGATGGCTCAAATTGTTGGGTCTCTGACACACACACACAGGGGAGATCTGATTTGAGTTAGTGTTTCCTAGCTTCAGCTTGTCCCAGCTCTGGCTATTACAGGCATTTGAAGAATGTACTTGGAGATATATTTTCTATAGATACTTCTATAAAATAATGGCATTATTTTATAATTTCTAATAAACTGCTAATATCCCAAATTAAACATCTACACATATCTATTTAAATATATTATATTAATATATAATATAAGTATGGTAAAATTTATTAGTTTCCATAAAAACAGAATTATGTGTTTCTGACATATTTAGATTAAATAAATGTAAACTTTATATATGTCTAAAATGAAAAAGATGTTGAAATAACTTTAGAGTCATTGTAAATGGCCTAGCATTTTATAGAAATCATAATTGAAAAAGCATTAAAGAGTTCTAATGGCTATGGAAATGTTTGCAGGATAACAAAATATGAAGAAGTGAAAGTGAAGACCTTCATGAATACCACTGGGATCTTCATTGTTGGAAAAATGAATTGCTTTAATTGCATAAATGTCAGCTATTGCTATCTCTTGCCATACTGACTGTGCATGGTATGCTAATATAAATAATAAGAAATGTGTACCTCTTGCATTACTCCCTGGCAGTCTTCTGCATGAGCACACGAAGAGCTTCAAGAATGAAATCGACCACACTACAGCACTCAGCAAAACGCACTGCTGTTAAGGAACCAAGAACACGAAGAAAAGAAAAGAAAGATCACCTTTCCAGAAAATCTATGCTCATATGAATCTTAAGTCATGTATTCTTTTTCCTTCACATCATTCTGGATGGAAATCTTACACGGAAAAAAAAAATGGTTAAACTGATTGTGCTTCACTGTCAATGTAAACCTATGGTCAGGGATACATCTAATTCCCAGAGCTTTCATCATTAATATTTTATGAGTCTCACTGATCTCCCATCTCGAAGAAAAATTTATCTTTCATTTGTGTAAGCAGTGCCTGCCGAGTAATAGATTTCATTTCTATAAGCTGAGTGGAGAAATGCAAACGGCAGCAAAGGTAAGAAAAGTCAAAGTCTTCATCTCTTTTTATGGGAGTCTGGTTGCAGTTTACCAAGTTGCAAAGTTAGCCAAGGAAAATAAAAGAATCTGGGGGAACCGTGGAGAGTGTCAGTTCATTGCCAACATACTTCAGCTTATCCATATAATTGCCTAGAGGTTTAATCTGAGTTTTACATGAGATGATTAGCCACAACAACTATTTTTTATTTAAACATTTTAATTGGAAAATATTAACTCAGTCGTGGAAACTTTCTTCATAATACCTGAGGTAGCTAAAAGACAATTGATGATCTTTGAACTTCAAACTGAAAACACAGGATATGTCACCCCTTGGTTGAATGTGGCTTGCCTCAGTTTAACTAAGGATTCTGTTCATAGATTCATCTTTGTCACTTGTCACTCGAGCTGAGGATTCCCTGGGCAGTATGTATCCACAAAAACAAACAAACAAACAAAAAACAGAAAGAGTGTTCCAGTATCCCTTTGAAAGCCAGAAACACAGAGGCAAAGCTGCATGACATTTGTCTGGGCAATGATTTCTTGGATAGGATCTGAATGACACAAGCAACAAAAGTAAAAATAGACAAATGGGATGACAAACAAACTATAAAATTCTTGCACAGCAAAGGAAATGATCAAAAAAATAAAAGTCATCCTACAAAATGAGAAAAAAGATTTGTAAAATTGGTCTGATAAGTGATCAGTATCTTAAATATGTGTGGAATTAAAGCAACTCAATAGCAAAATAAAAAGTAATCCACTTTAAAAATTAACAAAAAGGGCTGGCATTTGGCACAGTGGTTGAACGGTCTCTTGGGTCACTCACAGCACATTTCACAGTGCCTGGGTTCAAGTTCCCCCCTCTACTTCCAAATTCAGCTTCCTGTTAAAGCATGCCCTGGGAGGTAGCAGGTGATGGCTCAAGTTGTTGGGTCTGTGACACACACACAGGAGAGATCTGATTTGAGTTAGTGTTTCCTAGCTTCAGCTTGTCCCACCTCTGGCTATTGCAGGCAATTGGGGAATGAACTTGCATAGAATCAGTCTCTCTCTCTCTCTCTCTCTGCCTCTCTATGTCTCTCTCTCTCTCTCTCTTTCTCTCTCTCTCTCTTTCTCTCTCTCTCTCTCTCATATAAATTTTAAAATGGGGAAAGGGCATGAATAAACATTTCTCATAAGAAGGTACTCATACAAATGGATAATAGATGTATGAGAAAAAAACTCAATGTCTCTATCATCACAGAAATGCAAATTAAAAACAGGAGACACCACCTCACACCTGTCAGGCTATTAGCAAAAACCCAAAAAGATAAGTATTAGAGAAGCTGTGGAGGCAAATTAAATTTTGCACATTGTTGGTGGAAATATACATCAGTATAGCCACAGTGGAAAGAAGTATGAAGGTTTCTCAACATTAAAACTAGAACTACTCTATAATTCAGCTATCTCACCACTAGGTGTATACATAGGGGAACTGAAATAAATTAGGTTGAAGAAATATTTACAGTCCCATCTCATTGCAGCAGTGTTCACAATAGCCAAAATATGGAATCAAACTAAGTATCCATCAATGGATGAATGGAGAAAGAAATATAATACATACACATAATGGACTATCCTTCAGCCTTAAATAAAAGAAGGAAATCCTGTCGCTTGTGATAGCATTGACAAACCTGGAGGAATTACCCTAGGTTAAACAAGCCAGGCACAGAAAAAAACAATACTAGATGATCTCACTCCCATTCATAGAACTTCAAAAAGTTGAACTTTTTGAATGGTGGTTAGCAGGGGCTGAGATGGGAGTGAAGTTTCGAGTGGGCCAGTTTACTAAAAGTGTACAAAATTTGTTAAAATAAATTTAAGAAATTTATTTTATAATGTGGTGACCATAGTTAATAATAATGCATTATATACTTGAAAATTTGCAACAGAGTAAAATATTAAGCATATGAGGTAACGTATGTTAGTTAGCTCAATGTTTCCACAATATGTTTTAGGATATTATTTGAACACTACAAATATATAAAATTTTTATTATTAATTTAAAAGGCTGAATAAATGTTGGTAAAATTAAACAAAACAATAGCGAAAATAATAATAACAGTAACAGAAATCAGAAAGTTTTTGGGTTTCTGTCTATCAGCTCTATCTAGTCATGGGAGGTGGAGAGTGGGACCTTCAAGTGGTTGAATAGGTAATTTCCTTGAAATGTATTTAGTGCATAATCAGGAAAAAAATCTTGGTATTGAAGAAGCATTTTCCTTCTCTAAAGAACCTAGAATTAAAAACTGTACAAAACAACCATGTTTAATTTCTTCAACATCTTTAGTTTTAATTATTTACTAACATGGGTGATTTATCTAACAAATTTGTGATCTCTTAGAATATACATAGGGTGCTATTTGTTTTAGTACAGAATTGTATCTCTGGAGTCTTGTATACCGCTGACAAGCAGTAGGTGTTTGGTAACTTTTCCTTAGATTATGTGCATAATTTTCTAGAACATTAAATATTGAGGAAGTATAAACTGCAAATATTGGTGAAGTGGTAGTGAAAGTATAACTCAGAATAATGGACCAGAGAACACCACCTCTTTTCTGTTAAGAACGGTCTAATCTAGTTCCCTTATGAATTTGTCTGCTTAATTTGTGTATTAGAAATGCAGAAAATTTCCCCAAATTGAAAGAATAAACATTCACGTTCATGTTAACATAAAATTACCAAAAACTGTATGAGAGTCTTTTTTCCTCTCGGTGGCAATAGGGTGTTTCATATTTTAATAATACCAGAATGTTTTTGTTTGTTTTCTTTCTTTTATTTTTTAAAAATGCTTTTTTGTAGTTATTATATTACTTGAGTAACAATGGATTCTTTAATTAATGTTAAATTGAGGTAGGAAGGTTGGGTGGGTATTGGACATGTTTATCTCCTTGGTGACTAATTTTTGTTCATTGTCCTGAAAGCCCTGAAATCTGGGGTAGGCATGTGACACAGTGGCTATGAGATTGCTTTTGACACCTATATCCCATATCTGATGGTCTGGTCTGAGTCCCACCTCCTCTGTTTCCAACCCAGCTTCATGTTAATGCACACTTTGGGAGCTAGCAGGTGATAGGACAAATACCTGCATCTCTGCCACCATGAAGGAGGCTCAGATGATGTTGCAGGCAGTTGGGTTGTAAGCCAGCAGATGAAAGATCTTTCTATGTCGTTCTGTGCCTGCCCTTCTTTCAAATAAAATGAAAGAAAAAAATTAAAAATTGTGTAAAAATTTACTAAAGCCTATGGATTTTCAGGGTTTCAATCACTGTTAAAACTTGGAATCCAAATTCCATAGAATCATCACATGCAAGCACAAGAGAAGGACAAGGAATTCATGAGTGAATCTGGGGGAAGGTGTCTACTGGAGGAGGTGTCTACTGAAATTAGTCTTTTGGGATGATGGCGTAAAAGAAATGACATTGGGGAAGGGTTGTTTATTAGAGAAAAGATTTTCTCACAAGTGTGGGGAGCTTTCTTTTTCACTCCAAGTAGTCAGCCTCTGTGTATTTGTTCCCACAGCACCTGCCCATGGGCCTTCCCAGGATGTCCCTATCCTATCAGATCAGCGAATCAGATAACTGTGCTGCCAAAATGATGTCCTAAAATGCAAAACTGATCAAGTCATGCCTGAATGATCCCTTCATTGGTTCTTATGGTCCATTTGATTAAATAAGATTCTTATTCATCTATTTTACTCACATCAAGAATTCTGAGCTGCAGCACTCTGAACTACTTGCCATTTCCCAAAAACAGTGCATGTGCGCTTTCATGCTTCAGTGCCTTTGAACACATATTCCATTTCCCGAGACAAAACCTTGAACAACAGTCACCTCTACAAGAGTGTTTGTGACCCTTGCAGCAATGTCAGTCACTTTCCCTTCTTAGAACTACAACTCGAGGACTAACTACCCCTTACTGCAATCTTGGTGTAAGTGTCTGTACATTCCCAATGCTGTAAAAACAAGGGTGAAGCACATAGCATGTCAATTTTGAGTTTGGAATACAGTAGATATTAATAGTCATTTTTCATGTAAGGAATATAATGAATTAATATAATATTTTGTGCTAATTGGAGAATTAAATACAGCTTTTTGAGGAAATACTTTAACTCAACAAGACTTCTCTAGCAGGCAGAAATTTGAATTCTATGCACTAGTATTAGCAGAAGTATTTTTGAGATGGCAGCTCTTTCTCTACTTTTTAAATAATACATTAGTATAGTTTCACTTAAATTTAAGGGCTTTTTAAATCTAGATTTTTAACCTAGATTTTTAATCCTCATTTCTTTGCTTAGTCATTAAATAAATCTTTTCTTGTATGGAAATACATGGAAAAAAGAGGCTGTAAATGAAAATGCATGCTTAATTACCAAAGCAAGATTTTTTTATGACTTGATATTTTAGTTATTAAAGAGATTTGGAGGCCTAAGCTATCCAGATAACTATATTTTCTCATAAAAATGCATATCAATGTTACAACAAATATGCTAAACAGACATAATGCAGTCAAATTTAAAACGGCATCAGAAAGATGGTGGCTCCTTCTGACCATTATTTGACCAGTTTATATACATAGAATAAGTCTCTTGCAAATCTACAGAAATGCAGCATAGCAAATAATATGTTCAAATTTCAGTCATGGCTCTTTTCACCAGAAAAATAAACTCACTGTATACCAACAGTGAGAAATATTTTTATTTTCACTAGTAGTTAATATATTATTCAATAATACTGTCAATCAATTGTGCTTTAAAATGTACAGTCATTTAGATCTGAAAAATAACTATATTTTCATGTGTTCTTACAGCAGTCTTATAAGGCAAGCACAATAACTTTCTGATTATTTTCCATCCATACCTAAAAGATGAACCATACAAGATTTGATAATTTTACCAAGGTCATATTATGTATGTATACACCACACACACACACACACACACACACACACATATATATATATAATATGGATTCAAGATTTGAATGGAAAGTAATTCATGGTGTGTAATATAGTCATCTCTCTGATTTTTGACAGTCTGTGATTTTAATAAGAAAGTAAGAATTGGGGGAAGTGGCAAGATGGCGGAATAGGAAGGGAGCACACTGATAGTCCGGGAAGAATCAGTTTAATAAAAGTGGAGATACTGCAGGTTCAAGGAAGAGTTGGGGAAGAAACAGCAGAGGAAACTCTTCTGCAACTAGTGGTTCATGGTGGACCTGTGTGGAGGGCGTGGGAGCCCACAGCGCAGGATACCAGTGTCGGAATCTACGCACCAGCGCTAGAACATGAGGTGAGCCAAACCTCAGTAGCCCGAGACATCAGCAGGAAAGTGGAAGGAGGAGCCTAGAGGGAAGGAGGCCCCATGGGGGAAAGTTCACCAGGCTAACTAGAGGAGAGAGGACAAAAAAAGGGACCAGTATGGACACGAGTTTCTCTCTCTCCACTCACCTCCCAAAGGCAAGTAAGACAAAGAGCAGGCACCATTTTGGACATATTTAAAAGCTGCACAACCTAAGGGCTGCGCCCACCCTCAGCCAAGCAAAATCCTGACTCTGGGGGGTGAAATGACAGGAGATTAGGACCTAGTAAATGTGTGGAGCTAATGAAATGAGACTGTGAAAAAAGAGACAGTGGGTGAGAGAACTCACAGAGTTAACATGAGTACTCTCCAGAGATGCTACATTCAGTAACCTTGGCAACCCAGTGGGAGACTGCAGAAGAATTTGAGCCCACACTGAGGGCAGAACAGATTCCCTGTGTGGTCCTTGGGAAAGAGCAGGTGAATGTTATACCCACAGGAGCCACAGATTGGAAGCTGACTACCTTCAATTCCACTCAGCTGCGTGGAATTACTTCCTTTCTGAAAAAAAAAAAAAAACAGAGAGAGAGAGAGAGATTTACCATGCCTAACCTGGGAGTGCCACCTTTGGCACACCCTTAACCCTGAGGAACCAAACAGAGCTCTCTGGCCACACCCATCTCAAGCCTCTAAGGTTCCACCAAAAGCAGACAGTCCACTTAATACAGTCATAATATAACAAGAAAAAAAAAAAAAAAAACACCACAGCGAGGGAAGAAGAATCCAAAGAATATCTCCACAATGCAAAGCAACAAACACAGAAACCAAGGAAACAAGAACAAGGAAGACATTATGACACCCCTAAATGAACAAGACACCCCAAGCCAAGATTATGATGATGAGATGGAAAAAATGCAAGATACAGATTTTAAAAATTTATGATAAGAGATGTGCAATTCGGGACATGCTCAAGCTGACTTGCCTCAAACGGTGGAGTTAGAAACATACCAGCGGATTCCAATTCAATCCCATCAAGGTGGCATGTACCAATGCCATCTCACTAGTCCCAGTGATCAATTTCTGTTCACAATTGATCATAATGATAGGACTAAGAACCAAAGGGATCACATAAACAAGAATAGTGTCTGCAAATACTAGCTGATAGAATCAAAAAGGGAGAGAATGATCCAACATGGGAAGTGAGATACACAGCAGACCCATAGAATGGCAAATGTCCTAACAGCACTCTGGCCTCAGAATCAGCCCTTAAGGCATGCAGATCTGGCTGAAATGCCCATGAGAGTATTTCAGGCATGGAAAGCCAAGACACTCTGGGGAAAAAAAAAAAAAACCTAAATGAAAGATCTCCACGAGTGAGATCCCAGTGGAAAGAATGGGTCATCAAGGAAGGAGGTACCTTTCTCTGAAGGGAGGAGAGAACTTCCACTTTGACCATGGCCTTGTCTAAATATGATCAGAGTCAGTGAACTCAGGGGGCTTCCATAACCTTGGCAGCTCATGACAAAAGCCTAGGGTGATTACTGATGCCATAAACAAGAGTGTCAATTTGTTAAGTCAACAACAGGAGTCACTGTGCACTTACTCCTCATGTAGGATCTTTGTCCTTAGTGTGCTGTGCATTGAGATTTAATGCTATAACTAGTACTCAAACAGTATTTTTCACTTTATGTTTCTTTGTGGGAGCAAACTGTTGAAATCTTTACTTAATGTATGCTAAACTGATTTTCTGTATATAAAGAGAAACGAAAATGAATCTTGATGTGAATGGAAGGGGAGAGGGAGTGGAAAAGGGGAGGGTTGTGGGTGGGAGGGACGTTATGGGGGGGAAGCCATTGTAATCCATATTCTGTACTTTGGAAATTTATATTCATTAAATAAAAGTTAAAAAAATTATGATAAGAACATTTACAAGTTTTCAAAAACAAATGCTTGAGCTACAGAAATCCTTACTGGACAGGACAGAAAATCTCTCATGAAAATGAAATCTTAAGGAGGAATCAAAATGAAACGCAGAAACTAGTAGAACAGGAAAGTGTGATAGTGAAGAGAAATCAAAATGAAATGAAGAACTCAATACATCAAATGACAAACACATTAGAGAGCCTTAAAAACAGAATGGGTGAAGCAGAAGAGAGAATATCGACTTAGAAGACAGAGCACAGGAAAGTACAAAGTCAAACCAAAGAAAAGTAGAGGAAATTAGAAATCTAAAACATATTGTCAGGAATCTGCAGGATACTATTAAAAAACCCAACATTCGGGTTCTAGGAGTTCCTGCAGGCATGGAGAGAGAGAAAGGATTAGAAGGCCTTTTTAGTGACATACTAGCAGAGAACTTCCCGGGTTTGGAGAAGGACAGAGACATCCTAGTACAGGAAGCTCATAGAACCCCTAATAAACATGACCAAAAGAGATCCTCACCACGACACTTTGTAATCAAACTCACCAGAGTGAACCATAAAGAAAATATTCTAAAATGTGCAAGAGAGAAATGTCAGATTACTCTCAGAGGATCTCCAATTAGACTCACAGCAGACTTCTCATCAGAACCCCTACAGGCTAGAAGGGAATGGCGAGACATAGCCCAGGTACTAAGAGAGAAAAACTGCCACCCCATAATATTAAATCCTACAAAGCTCTCATTTGTGAATGAAAGTGAAATAAAAACCTTTCATAGCAAACAGAAATTGAAAGAATTTGTTGCCACTCGTCCAGCCCTGAAAAAGATGCTTAAAGATGTGTTACACACAGAAACACAGAAACACGGTCATCAATATGAAAGAAGAAAAGGAAGAAAACCTCACAGCAAAAGATCACAGGAAGTTCAAAGCATATATTAGAAGACAACTTTGGGAAATGGCAGGGCAAATTTACTACTTATCAATAGTCAAATTGAACATTAATGGTCTCAACTCTCCAGTTAGAAGACACAGATTGGCTGAATGGGTTAAGGAACAAAACCCATCTATTTGCTGCTAACAAGAAACATCTTTCCAACAAAGATCCATACAGACTGAAAATGAAAGGCTAGAAATAGATACACCATGCCAACAGAAATGAAAAAAGAGTGGGCGTAGCCATCCTAATATCAGACAAACTTTAACACAAAAACTGTGAAGAGACACAAAGAGGGGCACTATATAATGATTAAGGGATCAATTCAACAGGAAGATATAATGATTATCAATGTATATGCACCTAATTACAGGGCACTGGTTTATTTAAAAGATTTGTTAAGGGACTTAAGGGAGAATTAGACTCCAACACAATAGTACTGGGGGACTTCAATACTCCACTCTCAGAAACAGACAGATCAACAGGACAGAAGATCAACAAGGATACAGTAGATTTAAATGACACTATAGCCCAAATGGATCTAACAGATATCTACAGAACTTTTCATCCTACACATAAAGAATTTACATTATTCTTAGCAGTACATGGAACCTAATTTAAGACTGACCAAATACGAGTCCATAATGCAAGTCTCAGCAAATTCAAAAGAATTAGAATCATACCATGCAGTTTCTCAGATCATAAAGGAATGAAGTTGGAAATTAGCAACTCAGGAATCCCTAGAGCATACGCAAACACATGGAGATTGAACAACATGCTCCTGAATGAACAATGGGTCATAGAAGAAATTAAAAGAGAAATCAAAAACTTCCTGGAAGTAAATGAGGATAACAGCACAATATACCAAAACTTATGGGATACAGCAAAAGCAGTGTTAAGAGGAAAGTTTATATCAATAGGTGCCTACATCAAGAAATTGGAAAGGCACCAAATAAATGAGCTTTCAATGCATCTCAAGGATCTAGAAAACCTACAGCAAACCAGACCCAAATCTAGTAGGAGAAGAGAAATAATTAAAATCAGAGAAGAAATCAATAGGATTGAATAAAAAAAAAAAAAAAAAAAAAAAAACAAAAAAAAAAAAAAAACCAAAAACAAAAAATCAGCCAAACGAGGAGCTGGCTTTTTGAAAAAGTAAACAAAATTAACACCCCATTGGCCCAACTAACTAAAAAAGAAAAGACTCAAATCAATAAAATCAGAGATGAAAAAGGAAACGTAACAACAGACACCACAGAAATAAAAAGAATCATCAGAAATTACTACAAGGACTTGTATGCCAGCAAACAGGGCAAATTATCACAAATGGACAGATTCCTGGACACATGCAACCTACCTAAATTGAACCATGAAGACATAGAAAACCTAAACAGACTCATAACTGATTCAGAAATTGAAACAGTAATAAAGGCCCTCCCAACAAAGTAAAGCCCAGGACCAGATGGATTCACTGCTGAATTCTACCAGACATTTAAAGAAGAGCTAACTCCAATTCTTCTCAAACTATTCAGAACAATCAAAAAAGAGGGAATCCCCCCAAATTCTATGAAGCCAGCATCACCTTAATTCCTAAGCCGGAAAAAGATGCAGCATTGAAAGAGAATTACAGACCAATATCCCTGATGAACATAGATGCAAAAATCCTCAATAAAATTCTCGCCAATAGAATTCAACAACACATCAGAAAGATCATCCACCCAGACCAAGTGGGATTTATCCCTGGTATGCAGGGATGGTTCAATGTGTGCAAAACAATCAATGTGATATGCCACATTAACAGACTGCAGAAGAAAAACTATATGATTATCTCGATAGATGCAGAGAAAGCATTTGATAAAATACAATACCCTTTCATGATGAAAACTGTAAGCAAACTGGGTATAGAAGGAACATTCCTCAATACAATCAAAGCAATCTATGAAAAACCCACTTCCAGCATCCTATTGAATGGGGAAAAGTTGGAAGCATTTCCATGAGATCTGGTACCAGACAGGGATGCCCACTCTCACCACTGCTATTCAATATAGTTCTGAAAGTTTTAGCCAGAGCTATTAGGCAAGAAAAAGAAATTAAAGGGATACAAATTGGGAAGGAAGAACTCAAACTATCCCTCTTTGCAGATGATATGATTCTTTATTTAGGGAATCCAAAGACTCTACTAAGAGTAGAAGAGTTTGGCAAAGTATCAGGATATAAAATCAATGCACAAAAAAGCAATGCCACGGCTGCGGAAGAACTTCTAAGATCAATCCCATTCAATAGCCACAAAAAAAATCAAATACCTTGGAATAAACTTAACCAAGGACGTTAAAGATTTCTACGATGAGAATTACAAAATCTTAATGAAGGAAATAGAAGAGGATACCAAAAAAATGGAAAAATCGTCCATGCTCATGGATTGGAAGAATCAATATCATCAAAATGTCCATTCTCCCAAAAGCATTTTATAGATTCAATGAGATACCAATCAAAATACCAAAGACATTCTTCTCAGATCTGGAAAAAATGATGCTGAAATTCATATGGAGACACAGGAGACCTCGAGTAGCTAAAGCAATCTTGTACAAAAAGAACAAAGCTGGAGGCATCATAATACCAGATTTCAGGACATCCTACAGGGCAGTTGTAATCAAAACAGCATGGTACTGGTACAGAAACAGATGGATAGACCAATGGAAAAGAATAGAAACACCAGAAATCAATCCAAACATCTACATCCAACTTATATTTGATCAAGGATATAAAACCAATCCCTGGAGTAAGGACAGTCTATTCAATAAATGGTGCTAGGAAAATTGGATTTCCACATGCAAAACTATGAAGCAAGACCCCTACCTTTCACCTTACACAAAAATCCACTCAACTTGGATTAAAGACTTAAATCTATGACTCAACACCATCAAGTTATTAGAGAGCATTGGAGAAAACCTGCAAGATATAGGTACCGGCAAAGACTTCTTGGAAAAGACCCCAGAAGCACAGGCAGTCAAAGCCAAAATTAACATTTGGGATTGCATCAAATTGAGAAGTTTCTGTACTGCAAAAGAAACAGTCAGGAAAGTGAAGAGGCAACCGACAGAATGGGAAAAAATATTTGCAAACTATGCAACAGATAAAGGGTTAATAACCAGAATCTACAATGAGATCAAGAAACTCTACAACATCAAAACAAACAACCCACTTAAGAGATGGGCCAAGGACCTCAACAAACATTTTTCAAAAGAGGAAAACCAAATGGCCAACAGACACATGAAAAAATGTTGAGGATCACTAGCAATCAGGGAAATGCAAATTAAAACCTCAATGAGGTTTCACCTCACCCCGGTTAGAATGGCTCGCATTCAGAAATCTACCAACAACAGATGCTGGTGAGGATGTGGGGAAAAAGGGACACTAACCCACTGTTGGTGGGAATGCAAACTGGTCAAGCCACTATGGAAGTCAGTCTGGAGATTCCTCAGAAACCTGAAAATAACCCTACCATACAACCCAGCCATCCCACTCCTTGGAATTTACCCAAAGGAAATTAAATTGGCAAACAAAAAAGCTGCCTGTGTCACTCCCCCATTCGCGGAGGAATGACACTAGACCCTGCGCTGTTCTTTTTGCCCTGCCCTTCCTGGGTTAGCTGCCGGTCCCCCCTCCTCCGCTGAGTGGCAGCACCCCAGCCGCTTTCCCCGCTTCCATGGAGGAGCGGCTCACCACCGGCCAGCTCTCTCAGGGGTTGCTCAGATGTTCCTCAGATGTTCCTGGTGCATGTTGTTTCTCTCCTCCTTTATAGTCCTCTTCCACCAATCCATGCTCTGCTGCCCACACGCCGAGCACGCTGCTCTCCTCCAATCAGGAGCAGGATCAACTCCTGCAGCTTATCAGTCAAATTGGCGAGGCAGCTGTGTAGACGTTGTTTGCTGTCTCTCAGCGCCATATTGTGGGAGAGCAGATGTGTAGTGTTAGTCTTAGTTCCAGTAACTTGGTCTAGTCTCAGTTGCTCTCCACAGCCTGCACCTTAATGTTTACTGCAGCTCAATTCACAATAGCTAAGACCTGGAATCATCCCAAATGCCCATCAACAGTAGACTGGCCAGTGCCGTGGCTCAATAGGTTAATCCTCTGCCTAGCGGTGCCTGCACACCAGGTTCTAGTCCCAGTCGGGTTGCTGGATTCTGTCCTGGTTGCCCCTCTTCCAGGCCAGCTCTCTGCTGTGGCCAGGGAGTGCAGTGGAGGATGGCCTAAGTGCTTGGGCCCTGCACCCCATGGGAGACCAGGAGAAGCACCTGGCTCCTGTCTTTGGATAGGTGCGGTGCGCCGGCTGCAGCGTGCCGGCCGCAGCAGCCATTGGAGGGTGAACCAACGGCAAAGGAAAACCTTTCTCTCTGTCTCTCTCTCTCTCACTGTCCACTCTGCCTGTAAAAACAAACAAACAAACAAACAAACAAAAAAAAAAAACAAAAACAAACAAACAAAAAAAACAGTAGACTGGATAAAGAAATTATGGGATATGTACTCTATAGAATACTATACAGAAGTCAAAAAATGTAAATTATGGGATATGTACTCTATAGAATAGCAGTCAAAAAATGATATCTGGTCACTTGCAACAAAATGGAGGAATCTGGAAAACATCATGCTGAGTGAATTAGGCCAGTCCCAAAGGGACAAATATCATATGTTCTCCCTGATTGGTGACAAATAACCAAGTACAAAAGAGGAAACCTGTTGAAGTGAAAGGGACACTATGAGAAACAGTGATTGATCAGCCCCTTGTCCTGACTATTGATGTACAATGTAATACTTTATCCCTTTTAGTATTTTTTTGTTCTAGTTAATACTATTGGTTGAACTCTGTAATTAACACACATTATTCTTAGGTGTTGAAATTTAACTGAAAAGTGATCCCTGTTAAATATAAGAGTGGAAATAAGAGAGAGAGGAGATGTACAATTTGGGACATGCTCAATTGGACTGGCCACAAATGGTGGAGTTAGAAATGTGCCAGGGGAGTCCAATTCAATCCCATCAAGGTGGCATGTACCTATGCCATCTCACTAGTCCAAGTGATCAATTTCAGTTCACAATTGATCATACTTATAGGTCTAAGAGTCAAAGGGATCACACAAACAAGACTAGTGTCTACTAATACTAACTGATAGAATACAAAAGGGAGAGAACGATCCAACATGGGAAGCGGAATACACAGCAGACTCATAGAATGGCAGATGTCCTAAACAGCACTCTGGCCTCAGAATCAGCCCTTAAGGCATTCAGATCTGGCTGAAGAGCCCATGAGAATATTTTAGGCATGGAAAGCCAAGACACTCTGGCAAAAACAAACAAACAAACAAACAAACAAAAACAAAAAAAAAACCAACAACACACAAAACCAACCCTAAATGAAAGTTCTCTGTGAGTGAGATCCCAGTAGAAAGAATGGGCCATCAAAGAAGGAGG
This sequence comes from Oryctolagus cuniculus, assembly GCF_964237555.1. NCBI lineage: Eukaryota > Metazoa > Chordata > Mammalia > Lagomorpha > Leporidae > Oryctolagus > Oryctolagus cuniculus. The sequence continues at coordinate 88,830,167 of NC_091442.1, forward strand.
TACCTTTCTCTGAAGGGAGGAGAGAACTTCCATGACCATGGCCTTGTCTAAATATGATCAGAGTCAGCAAACTCAAAAGGCTTCCATAACCTTGGCAACTCATGACTAGGGATATTACTAGGGAGGTTGCTGACATCATAAACAAGAGTGTCGAATTGTTAAGTCAACAATAGGATTCACTATGTACTTACTCCTCATGTAGGATCTCTGTCCTTAATGTGTTGTCCAATGTGAATTAATGCTATAACTAGAACTCAAACAGTATTTTACACTTTAGGTTCTGTGTGGTGCAAACTGATGAAATCTTTGCTTAATATATATTAAATCGATCTTCTGTATATAAAGAGAATTGAAAATGAATCTTGATGTGAATGGAATGGGAGAGGGAGCGGGAGATGGAAGGGTTGCAGCTGGAAGGGAAGTTTTTTTGGGGGGGAAAGCCATTGTAACCCATAAACTGTACTTTGGAAATTTGTACTTACTAAATAAAAGTTTAAAAAAAAATGTGCACTTCAAATAAAAAAATAAAGAATTAATTCAATTCTAACAAAACATAGTTAAAATATCATTTAATAATTTACTTATCTTGTAGATGTAAAATCTGCTTTACTTTTTAGTCTTGAAATTCTCCCCAATTCCAGCCCAATTTAATGGCCACTCTTAAGTTTATAAAAAAAAGTTTAAAAAGATATCTGCATTACTTTTTTAGTGATGTAATTTGATTTAAAGAATATGACATTTTATACAAGTGTCTACAGAATTCATATGCTACAATATTACATATTTCTGAAAGATTTACCCTATTTTATTGACTTTCATGCCAGCCCTTTCTTCTTCTATTCATCACTGTTTACATATTTATTTATCTCTTTGTTGATTTCTTGTTTTTCCAGAAGAAAATGTAATTCTTTTGACCTGGGCTGTGTGTTCAGTTTCCTTTCTGCTGGTGGGAAACTTAACTCTTCTATGAAATGCAGATAGCCCCAACATAACTCATCCCTCCCTTCTTGAAGATACTTCCTTACTGTAAGCCCAAATGGGAAATTTGAAACTTCATCTGATGTGACTGTATAGTTAATAAAGTGTACTCTACCTAGGCTGTGGTAGTGAGATATGCTTACTTTTTGGACACAAATGTGCGGTGTGAAATTTCAACTAGAGTGGATTACAAGGAATTTTAATGGGTTTTGCTGCTTTGGTTCCTGCTCCTCTCACTTGTATCTGAGTCACGGAGTCCCTGGAGAGGACTCTAACCCTGTGTAAATTGTCACCTTCACACTGTTTACCATGTGAAGCAAATCAGCAAACTGAAGCTGTTATCAGAAGGACCTCCTGGGTTTGGCTTCTTCTTTGTCCTTATCTCCTCTGCCTCCTTTAACAGCAACCACCCTGCCTTCCTTGGTGTTCTGTGTAAATACTTGTGAGACTATAGATATAGAAATTTTGCAATTTCTATATCTCTATCTTTCTTTATCTGTAAGTTCCTTCACTTGTTGGAAATCTCTTCTCCCAAATATCTCTATGTCTCTAACACTTTTCCTCTCTCCAATCACATTCGTATATAATATTCTCAACAAGATCCATCCTAACCATTGAACTGCAAGTTCCCCCTTCATACATTCTAGTACCACAAGTTGACCTATACAATTTTGCCATAGCACTTACAATCTTCTAATATACTATGCTATTTATTTATTCATTTACTTGCTGTCTATTCACACTAAATTGCAAACTTTATAAAAACAATCTTTTTTCTCTGATGATTTACATGTGTTTGGTCAATAAGATATATAGAAATACACCACTAATATATTTTTGAGTATAGATTGAATCATGATATTCAGCAACACTTTTTTTTCCCAAATTTCAATTTAAGAAACAGTTGATCTATTGTGAAGGTTCCTTTGAGAATATTAATCTGTATAAATTGTTACTGGTTTTTATAGGACATTTTTGTCTCTGTCTTTTTAAATGTGGTAGGTCTCAAAGCTTTATTTATCCCTAAAGAGATTTCTAAGAATATAATCAAGCTGTACAGAAATATACAGAGATATTCCAAGATACACTTAGATACTTTCTCACAAGGTCCATAACAAATTATATTTGGAATTCTAATTTTGGACTAAATTCTAATAATGCAGCTAATTGCCAATTTAAAGAAATTCACCAAGCAAGAAGTAAATTCATTATTTTGCCAAAATCCATGGGAAAACATGCACTTGATTACCTATTCAAGACTATGTAGAATTTCAAAACAAAGGATTAAACCTGGATTATTATATAGAGTTTTGTTCTTTATTCTAAATTGTAGCTAAAGAATAACTCAAAGTTTCTGAAATAATACAAATACTATGGAGGTAAAATTTCAAAGTGATGCTTCTTTTAAGTTTCGAGGTAGTGGGTAACATCACATGAAACAAGATAGAGCATGTATCTCTATTGTGTCAAATGCATTGTGGAACTATCACATCCTGAAGAGATGAATTCTGGAAAGGGTTAGGAGAGTACCCAGGGTTCTCTGAATACCAGAAAAATAAAGATCAAAAATTAAAATGAAAGTCAAAATGGAATCTCATTTTGGAAAAATTAGGTGCTTGAAATTCTATAGGATCAAACAAGATTGAAATATTTCATTGAGATAGACTCAATTTTTGGAAGAATAACACATCTATGTAAATAATTCATAAAACATTTTATTATTGGCTTGTAATAGTATCATTTAGGTCATAAAATATTCATTGACTTTACTTCTGGTTATCAATAGGCAATAATGTTTAACTTGCAACTCTCACAAGGGCTATAGGTTTATACAAGTCCAGAGAGTATAGTTTATTCACATATAGCACCACACAAATGATCTCCCAGAGCATTGAAGGGTATGATAACAATGGCAATCACTAAGTATCCTGGCTTTACACATATTAATTAATTTTATTATCTCAATAACTACATGAATTAGGCATTCTTTAGAAATGTTTATTTATTTGATAAGTAGAATGGCAGATAAATAGAGAGAAATCCTTTGATCTTCTATTCATTGGTTCACTCCCAAAAGGCCCCCACAGCCAGGCAGCCAGGGCTGGACCAGGTCAAAGTCAGGTGCCTGGAATTCCATCTGGATATCCCACATGAGTGGCACGAGAGCAAGCACTCTGGTTATTATCTCTTGCCTCCCAGGCTCTCCTTAGCAGCAAGTTGGATCAAAAGTGGAGGCAGGACTGGATTCCCGGTACTCTGGTATGGGATGCATGCATCCTAATTTGGTAGTTTAGCACATGGTGTCATGAAGCTCTTTTTCCCAATCATGTTGTTTTCTTATTTCCTCAACCCTGTTTCTGCCAAGCTTACCTGTGGCAAAATAGTAAGGTGTGATTTTTAACAGTTCAAAAACCTTCCTTCCCCAAAATGATTTCCTAACTGACATGAAGACATCAAATTGAACTACTAAGGGCAATAGTTCCCAAACTTTTTTCCATCCCAACACAGCTGAATGACAACCCATAATTCTGTCAGTAATAGTGATAGAACAAATATTTTATGAATGATTAAAAGTCATTCCCCAAATGGTGAGGTTTGTAAAACCTCAAGGAAAAACTGACATGCATTTCGTCCTTAATATTACTAAAATTCTGGAAGCCATTTGGAAGCCATTTTTGAAGTACAAAAATCATTTGAACTTGTTCTATTAATATCTTAGTTGAACTTCTCTTCTAAATTAGTCATACAGCAGAGAAGTGCTGAGAAGGAAGATCGTACAGAATAGATGAGGCTTAATGATGGAAACAAGGAGTAGAAAGGCACTGTTTCCTCTTTGAAAAAAGAAGATTCACGTGAACAGGAATGAACAGGTGGAACACCCTGGCTGACAGGTGTAGTGTTTGCGTACTGGGTGTCTAGTTAAATCCTGGAATAGAAAAGATACTCACTGTTTTACAAATGTATTGGAATAGGGGGTTCACTCAGAGGAACAAAGAAAACAACCTTAGTATTTCTTATAGTTATAAAAGAAACAAAAGACTATTTCTCTTATTCTTTCAATGAGAGCGACACCTCCATATAGCCAACCTCAAGGTCAAGTGAGGAAATTCTAGTTAAGTTGTTCAGAGTTCAGGCAGCCTCCCTTGATAGTGGACTAGTGGAGCATAGGAACTTGTAAAATGCTATATTCAGAATTCACCTCCTTAAAATATCTAAGGATACTTAACGGACATCTTCAAGTTTCATTTTATAATGTGATCTTATCTTAGGGGAGGATGAGGTTGGATGAGGGCTCGGATCCATTTTCAGCAAGAAAAATGAAAATTTCTCTGAAAAATCACCTTGTAAACACTGTCATTTACTCAAAATCTACAATATGCTATATATACTGAGGTATATATGACAATATACACTATTATTACAATCATATACTTATATTTTAAAGAAATGTTTCAATATTAAGAATAAAGAATAAAGAGTATAGATTTGCAATTTTCAAGTCACTGTCAATCAGGTTGTGCCTACTCCAAGGAATCACTAACTTTTCAGTTCTCTTTTTGACTCTCTCCCTCTCCCTCTCATTGTCTCTCCCTGCCTCTCTTCTCTTCTTTCCATTTTTATTTTCTTTTCCTAATTGATACCCCTACCTCATTCCCACCAGGAAGATCTCCCAAATCCTCCCTGCTGCATTGTCAGCTCTGTTACAATGGATGGCCACAGAAAATACCAGCATACTTGGGTCTTGAATGAGAGAACTCCTCTAACCTTCCAGATGTGTCTGTCCCAGGAGTGACACACTGTGCCAATGCTATGCAGCCATGCCATAGTTTGACTCTTGTTTTCATGGATGCTGTTGACAAGCATCTCTTCCTTACCAGTGTTTGAACTGTATTTATTTTCTCTCCATTCTTATTTGTTTCTTTCCAGTTCTTCTTTAATTTTTTTAAATTTTATTTTAATTTGTCATTAGTTTTTAACAAATTCAATGTGATTTGTGGATACAATTCAAAGCACATAATGACACTCCTTTCCCCCTCTTCTACCAACCTTCTCTCTCCCTTTCTTTAATTTTTTTTTCAGTTTTTGAGAGAATATGTTTTAAAATTGCATGACACTAAAAAGATATAATGCTTTACAAACAAGAAGTTTAACAAGTAAAAAAGCAAAAAGACCCTAGTTTAGTGGCAATATAGACAATGGCTATAAACAATGGAAAAATGACCATTTCACCCATACACAGTAAATTTTAAAGTAATCACAGATCACTATAATCAAGGTAATATAATGTTCTCGCCCAGTGGTTTGACAAAGTTATAAAACAAAGTTTTACAAAAGTACATTTGCAGCAATACTGATACACACAGACATATCTTTCTTTTTTTTTTTTTTTGCCTTTCTTTTACTCAATCTGCCACCTGCCATCTCTTTTATTGTTTGTTTTCTTCATTTTTCAGTTTTCCTATTGAGATCCTTTTTTATTTGAAAGAGTTATAGAAAAAGAGAGAGAGAGAGAGAGAGAAAGAGAGAGAGATGTTCCATCCACTGGTTCACTCCACAATGGTCAAGGCTGGGCTGTGTGAAGCCAGGAGTCATGAGTTTCATCTGAGGTTCCACCACATGGGTATAGGGGCCTAAACACGTGGGCCATACTCTGCTGCTTTCCAAGGAACATTAGGAGGGAGCAGGATCGGAAATGGAGCAGCTGGGACTGGAACTGGCACCCAAATGTGATGCAGGTGGTGGCTTAACTCACTGCACCACAGTGTTTGCTCTGACCACCTGCTATTTCTAAGTATTCTAGCTTCAGCTAAAGTGATTACTTTGTCTCACTGAATCCAGCTCATTTTCTTTGACTGACTGGGAAATCAGTTTTTGGGTGATTTATTTGGGTTATTTTAACCTTTAGTAAATAACTCTGGATTTTACCAATCACTTAGGTCTTTATTTTCCCTTTTATTGTTTATTTTTTTGTTTAGTTATTTCAGAAAATAAGCAATATGTTTTCATTTGGGGTATAAATAAGACACTTAAAATACTTGGAAATATGTGAAGTGCTCTTAAAGCAGGAGAACAGAGTTTGAAGTATCCCTCCACTGTGTGTGTCTCAGCTATTCAAAACAATGTGCTGAAGAACACACACATACTATGAACTGAACTGGAATTAAGCAACTAGAGTTACAAACCTTCTGAAAAAGTGGCAGGTAGTTGGAGTTATATATTCTACTCTAAAATTAGTAGGTATAAAAAAGGGGGTTAGTAACTGGGGGAGGAAATATTCAAATGATTATGTTGCCTAATAAACCAGCTTCCCAGTGTGAGTATGATTAAAAACACAATTATGGTTTTCCATTACTGTAAATTATATTTGGATAACATGATTAAAGTATTTAATTTTTTAGTATAGGCTTATGCTATCACCAAGAAAATACCTTTTTTGAAAAGAAATTATATATTAAATCATGGGTATAAATAATGCATATGTTTTCTAAGCATCCAACTTAAGATAAATACATCTATATCTATCTATCTATCTATCTATCTATAGAGAGATAGAAAGATAGAATGAATTACAATTAGTTTATGTGAGTAGCAATCATCATTGCTTCTCTCTAATTTAATGGAATATGGACAAAGTGTATGATTTTAATATAACACAGTGTTAGCACTCTGGGTCTGAAAAATACACACAGCTATTGTGAAAACAAAGCAACAGTTATGAAATATTAATGAAATAAATGTGGAAAGTTCCTGGATAATGGATTATGCTCCAAAAGTCCATCATGGTGACCTATAGCTATTAGGGAACAACACTGAAATTATTGTCATTGTCATGGTTCGTATTTGTTGTTATAGTGACTGTTTGGGACAATGTAAATGTAAGTCAGCATAATCGAAGTGGCTTTAATTTGAGAGTCTGTATTTCAAAACAGAGATGAATGTTCATTGGACAGAAATTAAGGACTTCATTTTAATCTCTTACAGAAGCTGTTCATTATAGTAGTATACTTATTTGATAACTTTTTTCATGAATCCATTCTGTACCATTCAGGAGATAGTGTTGATTGATGCCTTAAGGGTTTAATTGAAGGAGGTACCTTTCTCTGAAGGGAGGAGAAAACTTCCACTTTGACTATGACCTTGTCTAAATAAGATTGGAGTTGGCGAACTCAAAAGGCTTCCATAGCCTTGGCAACTCATGACTAGAGCCTAGGGTGATTACTGATGCCATAAACAAGAGTGTCAATTTGTTAAGTCAACAACAGGAGTCACTGTGCGCTTAATCCCCATGTAGGATCTCTGTCCTTAATGTGTTGTCCAATGTGAATTAATGCTATAACTAGTACTCAAACAGTACTTTACACTTTGTTTCTGTGTGGGTGCAAACTGTTGAAATATTTACTTAGTATATACTAAATTGATTGTCTGTATATAAAGATAATTGAAAATGAATCTTGATGTGAATGGAAGGGGAGAGCGAGTAGGAGATGGGATAGTTGCAGGTGGGAGGGAAGTTATGGGGGGGGGACAGCCACTGTAATCTAAAAGCTGTACCATGAAAATTTATATTTATTAAATAAATGTTTTTTAAAAAGGGTTTAATTGGTCAGCTGCTGAAAAGCCTGAGAGATCATGCTGATTTCAAAAAGGGAAAAAATATGGCCTAAACAAATCCCCTTGTTGCCCCAAAATTTCACATTGCTGAGTGCTGGCACTGTCTCTTGGGATGAAGCCCAGAAGGTAGACAGTTGAAATTCTTGCTTAAAATTTTCATTAAAAAGTCTACATTGGGAAGCCTCCAGGTCACTAGAGAATGGAGACATTATTTTGCTCATTATAGCTTGCACAGTGTTCTGTCTAGGGACCCCTTGCCCAGTGGGAGCTCTTAGTAGCAGAATTCTTGGCAGACGTTTTTTGCAGGGGAAGTGTTTCTTTCAGAAACACCATGAATCATGCATAGAGAGTTTGTGAGAACTCACTTTCAGAGGTGTCATGAACAGGACCACAATGGAATATAATAATAATAATAATAATAATAATAATTTAAAAGCACTAGACTGAAAGCCAGAAGATGGTATTTCTAATTCCAGCAATGCCATGAAATGAGCTATATGACCTTAGATTGGCCTCAATTTCCTTATTTGCAAGATGAATGGTTTGGATGAAACCACCTCTAAGGTGTTTTGACCTCAATAAAGCCCAGGATTCTTTTCAATATTGCTGTGTCTCTTTGTTTTCCCAGAGAGATGATTCCTTTGAGCAACTGGAAATCAAGTAAAAGTTTTTACTGAAAAAGGAATTCATAGGGCCCAATTCATTTGTGTTACTATATTTCTTCAGAGACAATCTGCAGCATATCATTTTGTCAAATGTGAGATTTTCTTAAAAGAGATTTAGTACTAACACATATCAAACACAGTTTTAGGCATCTTTAGGGAGAAGAGAAAATAAACCCAGCACAGTTGTAAGCAGTAAACTGCAAACTATAAATTTCAGTATAAATTTATCAAACAGAAAGTTTAATATATATCAAACTGTTAAAATAATATGAACTACATTTAAATATCTTCTCTCTGTAAAACACCTTGCTTTATTTGTTTATTCATTATAAAAATTAATGTTGTGGGAAAAAATGGGAAGGGGTTTTACAAACCAAAAATTAATTTGGATCTTTCAGTAGCAAAACAATTCTAATGTGCATTATTGATATATACTTTCTTGGTATTTTTTAGGCATTTTAATTTTTTTTAACTTTTATTTAATGAATATAAATTTCCAAAGTACAGCTTATGGATTACAATGGCTTCCCCCCATGACGTCCCTCCAACCCGCAACCCTCCCCTTTCCCACTCCCTCTCCCCTTCCATTCACATCAAGATTCATTTTCGATTCTCTTTATATACAGAAGATCAGTTTAGCATACGTTAAGTAAAGATTTCAACAGTTTGCTCCCATTTATGTTTCTGTGTGGGAGGCATTTTAATTTTTACAATAAATAACCTACATTTGTTATCTGTGCCATGTTAAATATAAAAATAATTATTTTCAAAGAGTGTGTGTTATATTTAGATTCCTATCAACATATAATCTATTATTGCATTTTTCAATGATAACTCAATACGTCTCCCCAAGAATGAATTCAAACTCTCCTTCCCAAGTATTCTCTTCCTATTACCTCCTTTGAAGATTCCATCACCCATATTTCATTTTAGTCTGATGTTCTAATCCATCATAAGCCTCTCTGCTTCACTGGCTTCCAAGAGTAGAAAATGCATAGTCAATGTTAACTTTTATATATTTGAATATTTATTTACAGGGCCACTACTCATTCCAGACATTCATACCTTCTCCTATGAACTAATTAGGCCTGTAACTGGTCTCTACCTCAGGACTCCACCATCTTTGCTTCTCCAGACTGTTGCCAGATTGAGAATTTTCGAAATATAAAATGATTATGTTGCTGTTTGGCTTAAAAGTGTTCACTTACTATTGCCTCCAAAATAAGATTAAGTTTTTAGTACTATATACAAGTTCTTCACTGTCATTTCATCACAAGTATCTATCTACACCCCATCCACACTAACCTAGGGATCCCTCCACATCTCTCATCTGATGATTACAAATAAAATCACAGGAATAAATGTGAAGATGGACTGTACCAGTTAATAGTTAATAGTAACTGTTAATAATGATATTGGGCAGAACTCATATGTAGAATAAATCAGACCCGAGCAGTGTCTCAAATCAAAAGATCCAGGCCTATTACCCCAATACTCTTTAAAGTCTTCTTCCTTAGCTAGATGGCCATCTCACTTTTGACTCTTAAGTTACGTTCATATTCAAAAGACTTCTTTGTATGAAAACTTATGAGTGACAGGAATCTCCAGAGTCTAATATTGGCAAGTATTAAAAAGAGAATTACTCTCACACCTGTCCAAGGTCTATGTCTCCCAAGAATAATAGAGAAAGGGATGTCTACTTCCTTGGACAGAAATTATACTTCTGTTGAACAGAGATGTAGCCTATCTATGGATCCCAAATACCAGAGCACAAGGGAGAAGATCTCATGCACACGCTCTAAGCATGGAAGCTTATTACTGAAATGCTTTTTCATTCAGCAACTATTTGTGAGCATCAGCTATGTATTAAACATTGCTTTTGTACTGGCAAAAGCCCCTGACCAGGGCTGTGTGGTGGAATGAGAAAGCCATGCCAAGATGGCCGCTGGCAAAGGAAACTGCCTGGCAACAGGCTGTGATTGGATGGTTTCAGAAACCACATGACAATGGAGCCTGCCTGGCAACAGACTGTGATTGGATGGCTTTGGAAACTGCCTGGTAACAGGCTGTGATTGGTTAGGGCATAGACCACCCCTTGACCAGATTGGCTGCCTTGGCTATATAAGCTGCTGTAGCAACTGAAATAAATGAGTCTGCTCTTCTCTGGCCTGCTTTCACCTGGCTCCTAGAGTCTGTGTGGTGACTCCGTGCCTCTTGCCCCCACCGGCTCCTCCTCTCAGAACGAATCAACAGCAACATCGCTGGAGTTGTGGTGCACCAGGTTAGTCTCTGTTTGTGATGCCAGCATCTCATATTGAGTGCTGATTCCAGTCCCAGCTGTTCTGCTTCCAATCCAGCTCCCTGCTAATGTGCCTAGGAGAGTCATAGATCACCCAAGTTTTTGGGCTTCTCCCACCCATGTAAGAGACCCAGATAGAGTTCCATGCTCCCAGTTTCAGCCCGGCCAACCCCTAGCCACTGATGGCATTTGGGGAATAAATCAGTGGATGGAAGATTCTTTTCCTCTTTCTCTCTGTCTCTCTCAGTCTCTCTGTCTCTGTCTCTCACTATGTGTGTGTGTGTGTGTGTGATTCTGCCTTTTAAATAAATAAATATATAAATCTTTATGAAACAAAACAAAATAAAACGAGAAAAAGTTTCTGACATTAAGAAGCTTACATTTTTATTGAGGGAAACAATCTTCTAAATGAACAAATACATTTGCTACATAATATCTGGTAGTGATAAGCATTAAGTAGGAATATAATTTTGGACAAAGGCTTAGAATATAGTAAAAATAAAGGACACTTACTTTAGGTGAGATGGCTAGGAAATATCTTCCTGAGTAAATGAGGTTTGAACAGATCTCCACAGGAAGTGAGGAAGTACCATGTGAACATCTGGGCAGGGTGGATCTTTCTTACTCATGGAAAAGTAAAGTGTATATTCCTGGGGCAGAATTGAGCTTGGCGTGTTTCACAGACAGATGTAACACCACAGTAATTGGAGTAGAATGGGTTTCTCTAAGGAGACAGTAGGATAATTATCCAAAAGCTGCATTATATTGAGTACAATAGATGTTGGTTAAAAAGAAAATCAGAATTATTTAAAATATCAATTAAATAATGCTTGTAAGGAAGTATAAGACAAACCATGCCTCTCTCACAATTTCTCCTTTAAAATACCCATACTCGCATATATTTAACAGTTTTAAATTTAGAATAATTGACCAAATACTGAAACAAATACAACTAATTTGTGATGGCTCAGAATTGTAGTCATTTTCTACATTAATTGGAAAAGATTGATGTTTCTATTATTGTTGGCTTATTTATAACAATTTGAGACTCAAATAGCTTGTGATTTATTTGTTTATGATCTATTTTAATGCTTATACTATTTCTAGTATTTGATTATTTATAAGTGTACCAGTGCAGTCTCAGTAATGATGAGTAACTGTCTTCTTTAATATAATATTTATTTTTTGTCTTCTATGACTTTAAACCTTCAAATTAATATCAATAATATAATAATTCTATGTGCCATTATCTTGTCTCAGTTTTATTGAGGGGAACTCTAGATTTTAACTGTTTCATATGTTTGCTGCTGGTTTTTACTGAATATCTCTGTTCATGTCATAGATAATGTATTGAATGCTAACATGTAGCTTAGGTATCCTCAGGGAAAAGAGTAAAAAGAAGTACAGTAAAGCTGTAAATGGTAAATTAGTATGTTTAGTACAAAATTCTCAAAAGGAAAGTCTAAAATAATGATCAAACAGTAAAAATATGTCAAATATCTTTAAACTCTCTTCCTCTTTGTTTGTAGACTGTTAGACCAGAGGAATTGTTGGAACAATTCTTGAAATCTTTCTCTTAGCCATTGTATTTTCATTAAAAGACATATATACATTAATCTGTATTTTCAACACATTAAAGATTTATTTGTAATCAAGTAAATAATCAGTTATCGTGTATTTCCAATGAACATCATACAGCAGCATGAAGATACCAATGTAGAATTAAATTGTGTATGCACAAATGCATCAGATTGAACCTTTTGTTTTCAACACAAATTTTTCATATCCTCTCCCGCACTGATTGAATTTTCAGTTCTCAGGATAATGCTTTTAAAAGACCCTGCCATGTTTAATTATTTAATAATTTCCCTGTAAATCTCTATAGGTTTTTTAATGTACTTCTTGGTGGGTTGCATCATTAAATTTATCCATCTTTTCACTTTTTAAACTTATGTCCTTAAATATTAGCATAACTAATTCCAAGTTAGTTATCACATTTTTTCTTACCATTTAATTCAAAATCACTTTTTACCATTTTGCTTTACATGTTTCTTCTTCCCAAATTTTACTGTTAATATTCATTTACTTAAAACTGAATCTTTATCTTTGAATTCTACTAATTCCTTTTCATAAATGATAGAGTTGAATTACTGTGATAACATGTAGTTGATATTATATTATAATTTACTATGAAGTTGTTTTTATTTAAGATTTATGTATTATTTATTTGAAAAGAAGGGAGGACGAGAGGGAAGAGGGTGAGGATAGCGAGGGAGAGGGAGAAAGAGAGACAGGAGAGAGAATGAGAATATCTTCCAACTGCTGGTTCACATCCCAAATGACTGCAACAGTACTAGATGGGTCAGGTTGAAGTCAGGAGCCAGGAATTCCATCCACGAGTCCATGTGGGTGGCAGGGACCCAAATGCCTGAGCCATCATCTGTCGTCTCCCAGTGTGTGCATCAGCAGAAACAGATAGGAAGTTGAATAGCCAGAGCTTGAATTAGGTAGTCTGATATAGGGTATGGGCATCCCAAGCATTGGTGCAATTGCCATGCCAAATGCCTGCTCCTCAAATTTTCTTAACTTCATTTATCTCCACAGTTAATACAGCTCAACAACAGTATTCTCATCAATTTGTGATAAACCAAATTTAGAATAGATTAGTTAAACATCACTATTCTCAAAAAATGCATCCCATATTGATATATTACTTTATATTACTTTTTTGTTTCAGTTTGAATGCAGTAGACTATCCGATAATTATCTCACAGCCCACTCAAGTACAGCATGCTTTATCAATCTTCATAGTGTCCCTAATTTTAGCCCTCGAGTACAAATAACACATTGATTCAGTGTAGATAGATAACTAGTTTTGCTGTTCTCTGCTTTTATCTCTGTAGTAACCTTAAGTTTTACAGATTTCAATATTAGTCACGGCTAATAAGTCCTTGGCAACCTTGTAGACCTCTAAACATGACAACTTACTCAGAATCGTTCTTGAAACTCCAAGTCACAAATATGTTTGGAGTTTACTTTCAGTAGCATTAGTTAGATCAAGCTTATCTCCATGTTTTGAGAATAATGAGCTTGTGCTTGGGATCCATCTAGATTTTTTCTAAAGTAATTTTCCTAATCTTTATATACAAGAATTATTGTTTTTCTGTTGAGGAACAAAATACAGAGGAAAATACAAATCAATTTGATCACTTGTTGCAATAGCTTTCATGAAAAGTTAAACCTATACCCCCCTTTTTTTCTGTAAAATAATCACATGAAGTGACAAATGGAATTAGCCACAAAAAATGAAAAAATATTTAAAGTTGATGTGCCCACACAAGGAATTCTAATTCTTGATCTAATTATTATATTTTATAAGAGAAAAATATTGATTTAGAAATTTCTTAAATGGGGCTGGCGCTGTGGCTTGTGTGGCTAATCCTCTGCCTGCAGTGCCAGCATCCCATATGGGCACCGGGTTCTAGTCCCAGTTGCTCCTCTTCCAGTCCAGCTCTCTTCTGTTGCCCGGGAAGGCAGTGGAGGTTGGCCCAAGTGCTTGGGCCCTGCACCCACATGGGAGACTAGGAAGGAGCACCTGGCTCCTGGCTTTGGATCAGTGCAGTGCACCAGCCATAGTGGCCATTTCGGGGGGTGAACCAATGGAAGGAAGACCTTTCTCTCTTTCTCTCTCACTGTCTGTCAAAAAAAAAAAAAAAAGAAATTTCTTAAAAAACACACTGATGGGCAGGAATTTTACCTAGTTCTTAAGACGTTGGTTAATACATCTGAGTCTCCAGTTGGAGTGCCTGGGTTAAATGCCCAAATTAGGCTACTGACTCTAGGTCCCTGCTAATGAAGCTCCTGGGGGCAGTAGATTACAGCTCAATTAATTGGGTTCCTGTCATATAAATGGGAGATCTGGATTGAGTTCAACTTGGTCCAGCCTTGGCCATTGTGGGCCTTTGGGGAAATGAACTCATGGATGGGAGCCATCTCTCTCTGTTTCTGTCTCTTTGCTTCTCAAATAAATAAAAATTAAGTGGTGGGTGTTTGATATAGCAGTTGTGATGTCCACATCCCTCATATCAGAGCATTTGTGTCTGAGGCTCCCAATTCTATCTTCCAGCTAATGCACACCCTGAGAGGCAGCAGATAATAGTTCAAGTACTTGAGTCTTTGACACCCGTGTCATCAATTTCAGTCTCTCACCTTTGGCCTGGCTCAGATCTGGCTGATGTAGGCATTTGGGGAGTGGGTCAGTGAACAGGGGCTCCCTCCCTGCCTTTGCTCTTTCTCTTTCTATCTCTAAAATAATAAGTAAAAAGTAAAAAAAAATTAGAGGAAAGAAAATAGCAAATTTATCAGAAAAGAAAGAATAAAAGCAGTAGCCTTGAATAACAGCTACTTCCTAAGAATTGAGTCAATGAGGCAGAAACACAAAACTTCAATGTGTAATTGCTGCAATTTCTTAACATGAATATTGTGATGGATTATTAACCATATCTCCCACCACCCCGCTGGCTCCAGTTATTAACATTATTGTGAGGATCCTCTGGATATTTCTGTTTTATATGAAACATTGATGCATTTTGATATTACTAGGAAAATGCAAAAGAAGGTAAAGCGTAAAATGGCTAATCAAACAGGAGAAATTGAACCATAAATGACAGTATCTAGAGAATATTAGACCTTGTCTTGAAATGACTGTTAGTCTCGTGAAAATAACAAACAGCAAACGCAAGGAAACACTGAGTGATTGAAACTCACTGCTTTATAATACTTCTTTTATTTTTTGCTATTCCACTGACAAGTTACTTAAACATAGAATTGCAGAAGAAAATAAAATGATGTTCCTTGACACAAAAGTATGTCCGTGTATGTCTCTTGACTTGATGGAGAGCCCTTGAAGTGTATCATAATATCCCGATGCTACCACTGAAGCATCGCATAACCTGCAAGTGCCTGCCTCTGGCATTCTCCAGACAGGCAAAGACATTATGAGAGGAAGCCAGCCTTCCCTTTATCTAATAACAGCTCCCAAGAGAGAGTCCCAAAGGTACTGAGGCGTGCTCACTAGTGTCACAGGAAGAATTAGAAATGGTCTTTTCTTTTTTAACTCCATCGTCTGATGCAAAAAATTAGTTTTCTTTTTCTTTTCACCCTAGGTAAACCTTGGTTCCTCAGCCTCCTCTGATATATATGGTAGGATGAAAATACCTTCAAAAGTGTCAGTGAAGTTTTTTTTTTTTTTTTATTATCATTGCAAGCCATAATTGTCTCAAATAACCACATGTATACCTCATGCTCCCTAAGAAAATCAGTGATGATAAGCTACAGAAAATAAGTATTTAAATTGCCAGTTAAAGTGCAGAAGCAAACACCACAATTTTGCACATTCCACTACATACATGTTTGATTAGATAATAATACTTATTGTGCTTGGAAGTTGCATAAGTCATCATTGGCCTATTATTTTATTTATACTTAAACTGAGGTTAAGGGAGAATTTGTGATTAAATTTCACAGGGTAACCCTATAATAATTGATAAAAATATGAAAAAGGCTAAACTATTATATTATTCACATTGGAGATTTGTAACACAATACATGTACCCTAGAAGAATTTAAGCATTAACTTATATGGACTTATTTTAACCAAGTCCCAAGTTAATTTTGGTTTTCATTTCCTTTTGGGTGACAAAAGTACTCTCCATTTAACATTTAACCTTGATTGTTATTCTCAGGGAGGTAGACCGATCTTCTCTGCATCAATGTATTTACCTTGAATTTTAAGTGTCTACAGTGTGTGGCATCTAACAGGTTATGAAAAGAACTCATCATCTAGGAGACAAAGGATTATCCCTTTAACTCAACATTTAGAGCCCTTTCTCTCTTCCTCTGTCTCTTTCTCTCTTATTCTGTTAATTTCTTGGAACACTTGCACTACGCATGCTTTCCTCTATAATGTAAGAAAGAAATGAAGATGTTCTCTTTTTGAAAGTAACCTGAATTCTCTTCTGCTCCCCTTCAAAACCTTTCTTTTTCTATTATTAAATCAGCTTTTTCCTCTCTTAGCATGTCCTTGTCCACTGACATTTTCTACTCTGGTATTGCAAAATGAGAGTTCTTATATTTTTTTTCATAGTTTGTTTGACTTCCTTGATTCTGCTTAAGCAAAACTTTTCTTTACTCAGGATTCTATTTATTTCTTTGTCAAGTTCTTTCCGCAACATCTTTTCCTCTATGATTGACACCTGAAGATTTCCAAAGACACTCCTCTCTCTGTATCATTCCAATTTTTAGTATAAGTGCTGCCGAAGCGAGCACAACACTCTTCTCTCAATATCCATTTTTCTATATCTCTCAAATATATTTTGTACAATTGACCATATAGAAAAAAAAACATAGATCCATTTAAATTTTTCATGACTCTTTAATCAATTTGGACGACTCTATTATATGAATACCTTCTCTGTGTAATTTAAGTTAAATACAAACACCACTAGCAAGGGACTTAGAGTTTGTGGATTATACTCAATAAAAGACATTACACATTTTATAGTGTCAATAATTCTTGGTGCAGTGAGCTGAATCTCTGGCAACCTTGGATATGGTTGGATACCATCCAATTCTTAAATTCAGTCCTCCAACAATTTCTACAGTGCAACTCTTTTCTTCATAGAACCATTATTCTATAATCCCTTTTTAATGGATTTCACGAATGTATCTCCATCGCCATCCCTTAATCCATCTCAGACGGTATCCCTTTTACTATCAAAAAGTAGTGTCTAAATGTTGATGATATTTTTATTTATATCAGTGTTATGTATCTGTATCAACATTTCATGCAAGGCAGAGTTTCAACTCTATTAAGATATCTTGTAATATATTCCAAATGTTCCAATTCTGTCTAAAAATATCACATATGTGATTTGTTTTTCCAAGTCCAGCTATTACTTCATACAGACTCTCATAATTCATTTCCTGAAATAATGTGATATTTATTTTAAGATTTAACTTTACATGTTTTGATATATAGTAATTTACATGAATCATTCAACACTAAAGTAGTGCAAAATGGTGTATCAAGTATATTTTTTCCTTCATTGTTTCCTAGCTACTGACGTTCTTCCCTAAATACAACCACTTTTATTTCTAAAATTATTCCATGCTTAGAGTTTGCAAATAAGCATATATTAACTTTTATTTGCTTTTAAAAAACATTGTTATATCACACATATCACTCTGCCATTTTTCTTTTTTTTAACTTTTATTTAATGAATATAAATTTCCAAAGTACGATTTATGGATTACAATGGCTTCCCCCACATACCGTCCCTCCCACCCACTACCCTCCCCTTTCCCACTCCCTCTCCCCTTCCATTCACATCAAGATTCATTTTCAATTATCTTAATATACAGAAGATCAGCTTAGTTTACATTAAGTAAGGATTTCAACAGTTTGCTCCCACACAGAAACATAAAGTGAAAAATAATAGATGATTTTTTTTTAAATGATGATGAAATCAGATCAGACCTATTGTCATGTTTAATCCCAGTGAAAGTCAAGTTGGGAGTTGATAATTTTTTTTTTTTTTACAGAGGATCAGTTTAGTATACATTAAGTAAAGATTTCAACTGCTTGCACCCCCATAGAAACACAAAGTGAAATATATTGTTTGAGTACTCGTTATAGCATTAAATCTCAATACACAGCACATTAAGGACAGAGCTCCTACATGAGGAGTAAGTGCACAGTGACTCCTGTTGTTGACTTTACCAATTGACACTCCTGTCTATGGCATCAGTAGTCTCCCTATGCTCCAGTCATGAGTTTCCAAGGCTATGGAAGCCCTCTGAGTTCTCCGATTCTTATCTTGTTTAGACAAGGTCATAGTCAAAGTGGAGGTTCTCTCCTCCCTTCAGAGAAAGGTACCTCCTTCTTTGAAGACCTGTTCTTTCCACTGGGATCTCACTCACAGAGATCTTTTGCCAGAGTGTCTTGGCTTTCCATGCCTGAAATACTCTCATGGGCTTTTCAGCCAGATCCGAATGCCTTTAGGGCTGATTCTGAGGCCAGAGTGCTATTTAGGACATCTGCCATTCTATGAGTCTGCTGAGTATCTCACTTCCCATGTTGGATCACTCTCCCCTTTATTTATTCCATCGGTTAGTGTTAGCAGGTACTAGACTTGTTTATGTGCTCCCTTTGACTCTTAGTCCTTTCATTATGATCAATTGTGAACTGAAATTGATCACTTGGAATAGTGAGATGGCATTGGTACATGCCACCCTGATGGGATTGAATTGGAATCCCCTGTTATGTTTTTAACTCTACCATTTGGGGCAAGTCAGCTTGAGCATGTCCCAAATTATACATCTCTTCCCTCTCTTATTCCCACTCTTATGTTTAACAGGGATCACATTTCAGTTAATTTTTAACACTTAAGAATAACTGTGTATTAATTACAGAATTAAACCAGTCATATTAAGTAGAACAGACAAAACAACTACTAAGAGGGATAATGTATTAAGTTGTTCATTAACAGTCAGGGCTATGCTGATCAAGTCACCGTTTCTCATAGTGTCCATTTCACTTCAGGAGGTTTCCTTTTTGGTGTTCAGTCAGTTGTCACTGATCAGGGAGAACATATGGTATTTGTCCCTTTGGGACTGGCTTATTTCACTCAGCATGATGTGTTCCAGATTCCTCCATTTCATTGCAAATGACTGGATTTCGTTGTTTCTTACTGCGGTATAGTATTCTAAAGAGTACATATCCCATAATTTCTTTATCCAGTCTACCGTTGATGGGCATTTAGGTTGGTTCCAGGTCTTAGCTATTGTGAATTGAGCTGCAATAAACATTAGGCTGCAGACCGCTTTTTTGTTTGCCAATTTAAATTCCTTTGGGTAAATTCCAAGGAGTGGGATGGCTGGGTCGAACGGTAGGGTTATCTTCAGGTTTCTGAGGTATCTCCAGACTGACTTCCAAAGTGGCTTGACCAGTTTGCATTCCCACCAACAGTGGGTTAGTGTCCCTTTTTCCCCACATCCTCGCCAGCATCTGTTGTTGGTAGATTTCTGAATGTGAGCCATTCTAACCGGGGTGAGGTGAAACCTCATTGTGGTTTTGATTTGTATTTCCCTGATTGCTAATGACCTTGAACATTTTTTCATGTGCCTGTTGGCCATTTGGATTTCCTCTTTTGAAAAATGTCTATTGAGGTCCTTGGCCCATCTCTTAATTGGGTTGTTGGTTTTGTTTTTGTGGAGTTTCTTTATCTCTTTGTAGATTCTGGTTATTAACCCTTTATCTGTTGCATAGTTTGCAAATATTTTTTCCCATTCTGTCGGTTGTCTCTTCACTCTCCTGTTTCTTTTGCAGTACAGAAACTTCTCAATTTGATGCAATCCCAATAGTTAATTTTGGCTTTGACTGCCTGTGCCTCCCGGGTCTTTTCCAGAAATTCTTTGCCTGTGCCAATATCTTGAAGGGTTTCTCCAATGTTCTCTAATAACTTGATGGTGTCAGGTCGTAGATTTAGGTCTTTAATCCATGTTGAGTGGATTTTTGTGTAAGGTGTAAGGTAGGGGTCTTGCTTCATGATTCTGCATGTGGAAATCCAGTTTTCCCAGCACCATTTATTGAATAGACTGTCCTTGCTCCAGGAGTTGGTTTTAGATCCTTGATCAAATATAAGTTGGCTGTAGATGTTTGGGTTGATTTCTGGTGTTTCAATTCTGTTCCATTGGTCTATCCATCTGTTTCTGTACCAGTACCATGCTGTTTTGATTACAACTGCCCTGTAGTATGTCCTGAAATCTGGTATTGTGATGCCTCCAGCTTTGTTTTTGTTGTACAAGATTGCTTTAGCTATTCGAGGTCTCTTGTGCCTCCATATAAATTTCAGCACCAATTTTTCCAGATCTGAGAAGAAGGTCTTCGGTATCTTGGTTGGTATTGCATTGAATTTATAAATTGCTTTTGGGAGAATGGACATTTTGATGATATTGATTCTTCCAATCCATGAGCATGGAAGATTTTTCCATTTCTTGGTATCCTCTTCTATTTCTTTATTTAAGGTTTTGTAATTTTCATCGTAGAGATCTTTAACGTCCTTGGTTAAGTTTATTCCAAGGTATTTGATTGTTTTTGTAGCTATTGTGAATGCGATTGATCTTAGAAGTTCTTCCTCAGCCATGGCATTGTCTGTGTATACAAAGGCTGTTGATTTTTGTGCATTGATTTTATACCCTGCTACTTTGCCAAAATCTTCTATGAGTTCCAATAGTCTCTTAGTAGAGTTCTTTGGGTCCCCTAAATAAAGAATCATGTCATCTGCAAAGAGGGATAGTTTGAGTTCTTCCTTCCCAATTTGTATCCCTTTAATTTCTTTTTCTTTCTGCCATTTTTCTTTCACTCAATGCATTGTGGAAATTGTTGGTGGCACTCCATGAGTGAATTGTTCTTCTTCTTCCTTTTTTAAATGCCTTTAATTTCACTGTATAGATGCACTATGCTCCACTTACCAAGAAAACTACTGATGGACCTATAAATTAAATCTTGTGCTTTCATGTTATGATAAATATTTTTCATACATTAATTTGTAAATATATGTTCACAATATTTTTTAGGTTTTCTAGAATAATATAGGTATAATTTAGGTAGATGAAGCCAAATAATTAATCTAGGAATTATCCAATCTAAAATCCCATCAACCACGTTTGAATATACTTGTTTTCAAACATCCTCACTGAGCAAGAGAGCAAAGTTCCTTCTGCTCACAGACAATCTGAGTTACAAAATGTAATCATAGAGTTTTTCTTTTCTTTTGTTTTGTTTTAGGGAATTTATTTAAAAAAATAGATTCTCAGCGTCATAGCAAATATGTGATAATTACTACAACACTATTTTCATTTTTATGTGATATTAATATAGAGAACAGATTTAATACAGTTCATAGATACAATTCTAAGGATATAATACTTCTCTTCCTCTGTCCATGCCTTCTTCCTTCCTCCTTTCCTTCCACTATTTCTCTTTTTCTTTCTCTCTTTTTCTTTTTCAACCTTTGAGATAACACATTTTTAATTTACATTACAGCCAAAGGCTTAATGCTCACTAAAAAAAGAGTTCAACAGAGGCTAGTGCTGTCGACCAGCAGGTTAAAGCCTCAGCCTACAGCACCAGCATCCCAAATAGGCTCTGTGTAGAGTCCTGGCTGCTCCGCTTCTGGTACAGTTCCCTGCTAATGTGCCTGGGAAAGAAGCAGAGGATGCCCCAACTTCCTGAGCTCCTGCACCCACATGCAAGACCCAGAAGAAGCTTCTGACTCCTGACTTTGGATTGGCTGAGTTCTGGCCATTGCAGCCATGTTGGTAGTGAATCAGCAGATGGAAGACCTCTTTTTCTCTCTGTTTTTATCTCTCTCTGTAACTCTGTCTTTCAAATAAATAAAATAAATCTAAAAAAAGAGTTCAAAAAGTAAAAAGTAAAGAGTAAAAAGACCACAGAACAACAGGAATATAGGCAAGGGATACAAACAATAAGCAAGTAAAAATATGTCAAATTCACTCATATAGACCTCATTTAAAAATAACCACATATTAAAACTATAGTAATAAATCTTTGTTTTTTCCAAAAAGAAACTTTTTATCTAATTAGTACAAATTTTATAAATACAACATTAGGATATAATGATACTTCTCACCATACCTGCCATTCCACTTCCATTCTCACGCCATCTCTTTCTCCTATTTCTAGTCCCATCCTCCATTAAGATTCATTTTCAATTAACTTTATACACAGAAGATAAACTCTATACTAAGTAAAGATTTCAACAATTTGCACATACACACACAACACAAAAACTGTTTAAGAATAAGTTTTACAGTTAATTCTCATAGGACAACTCATTGAGGACAGAGGTCCTGCATGGGGGGTAAGTGCACAATGATTCCTATTGTTAATTTAACAAGTAACATTCTAATGTTTGATGTCCGTGATTACCCAAGGCTCTTGACAAGGCTATCGAAGTCTTTTTTGTCCACAATCTTCATCAGTATTTAGACGAGGCCATAAGCAAAGTAGAAGTTCCCTCCTTCCTTCAGAGAAAAATATATCCTTCTTTGAAGGCCCTTTCTTTCTACTGGGGTCTCACTCACAGAGATCCTTCATATAAGACTTTTTTTGTTTTGTTTTGGCACAGTATCTTGGCTTTCCATGCCTGAAATGCTCTCATGGGCTTTGTAGCCAGACCAGAATGCCTTAAGGGCTGATTCTGAGATCAGAGTGCTATTTAGAGTGATTCCCATTCTATGAGTCTGTTGCGTGGACTGCTTCCCATGTTGGAAATTACTCTCCTTTTAATTCTATCATTTGTTATTTTTACCATAATTATGAACCCTTTAACACTTAATCCTATCTATATGATCTATTTAACACTAAGCATGATCACTTTAACACTTAAGAATGCATTTTTTACCACTCAGCTTAACAGGGTTTAGGATCAGAAGGCAAGTTTTTAAATTGTACCCTTAGAGGTAAGTCTGTAGGAATGTATGCAGAACTATACAGCTTTACAGTTGCAAACTTTCTCCTCCCTCTCTTATTCAACTATTATTTTTTACTGGGATCTATTTTCAACTGACTTTATATGCATATGATAAACTCTTTGTTAAGAGTTCAACCAATAGTATTAAGGAAGAAAAAAGGCTATTCCCCAACAGTCAAGATAAGTCATTGCTTCTCAAAGTGTAAATTTCACTTCTAGAGATTAACTATTAGGTGCTCTATTAGTTATCACAAATCAGGGAGAACATACGGTATTTTATTTTTCCTTTAGGGCTGCCTTATTTCACTAAGTATGATGTTTTCCAGACTCATCCATTTTTCTTTTTTTGCAAATGACTGAAAATATTTTTTACCACTGTGTAGTATTCCTTAGAGTACATATCTCAAAATTTCTTTATTCAGTCTTTAGTTGATGGGCATTTAGGTTGATGCCATGTCTTAACTATTGTGAACTGAGCTGCAATAAATATGGGGTGCTGATAATTCTTTCATTTATTTGCTGATTTCATTTCCCTTGGGTAAATTCCAAGGAGTGGGATATATGGGTCATATAGTAGGGCTATATTCAGATATCTGAGGTATCTCCAAATTTTCTTCCTTAGTGGTTTTACCAGTTTACATTCCCACCAACAGTGGATTAGGGTACCTTTTTCCCCACATCCTTGCCACCATTTGTTGTTTGTTGATTTCTGTATGAAAGCCTAGTTTCTAACTGGGGTGAGGTGACATCTCATTGTGGTTTTGTTCTGCATTTCCCTGATGGCTAATGATCTTGAGAATTTTTTCATGTGTCTGTTGGCCATCTGAATTTCCTCTTTTGAAAAATGTTTAAGTCCTTTGCCCATTTCTTAACTGGATTGGTTGTTTTATTATTGTAGGGTTTCTTGATCTCTTTATATATTCTGATTATTAATCCTTTATCATCTGCATAGATTGCAAATAATTTCTCCCATTTTGTTAGTTCCCTCCTCACTTTCCTATTTCTTATGTAGAACAGAAGCTTCTCAATTGATATAATACCATTTATGAATTTTGGCTTTTATTGCCTGTGCCTATGAGATCTCTTCCAAAAACTCTGGCTGTGCCAATATATTGAAGGATTTCTCCAATGCTTTATAATACTTGATGGTATCAGGTCATATAGTTAGGTCTTTAATTATTTTGAGTAGATTTTTGTGTAATGTGTAAGTTAGGGGTCCTGCTTCATATTTCTGCATGTGGAAATCCAGTTTTCCAAGCACCATTTGTTGAAGAGGCTGCCCTTGCTCCAGGGATTGTTTTTTGCTCCTTGTTCAAATATACGTTGGTTGTAGATGCTTGAATTGATTTCTGGCATTTTTATTCTGTTCCATTGGTCTATCCTTCTGTTTTTGTATCAGTACCAGGCTGTTTTGATTATAACTTCCTTGCAGTATTCTCAAAATCTGGTATTCTGTTGCCCCCAGCTTTGTTTTTGTTGTATAAGATTGCTTAACTATTCAAGGTCTCCTGTGTTTCCATATGAATTTAGGCATTTAGGTATTGCCTTGAATCTGTAAATTGCTTTCAGAAGAATGGACATTTTGATTACACTGTTTCTTCCAATCCATAAAAATTGAAGTTTTTTTTTCCAATTTTTGGTATCATCATCTATTTTTTTCTTTAATTTTATGTAATTTTGATCATAGAAATCTTTGACCTCTGTGATTAAATTTATTCTAAGATATTTGATTATTTTTATAGCTATTCTGAATGCGATTATCTGAAAAGTTCTTTCTGTGCCAAGGAATTGTCTATGAATAAAGCCTGTTGTTTTTTGTGCAATGATTTTATATCCTGGTACTTTACCAAACTCTTCTATGAGTCTTTTGTATCTGCTTCATATAGAATCATTTCATCTTAAAATATGGATACTTTGATTTCCTCTTTACCAATTTGAATCCCATTGATTTCTTTTTCTTGCCTAATGGCTCTGGCTAAAGTTTCCAGGAGTATATTGAATAGCATTGGTGAGAGTGGGCATCCTTATCTAGTTCTGGATCTTGTGGGAATGCTTCCAACTTTTCCCCATTCAATAGGATGCTGGCTGTGGGTCTGTCTTAAATTGCCTTGATTATGTTGGGGAATGTTCCTTCACTTTAATGCCTAAACCTGGGAAAGGCGCAACAGAGAAAGAGAACTATGGACCAATTTCCCTGATGAACATAAACATAAAAATCCTCAACAAAATTCTGGCCAATCAAATCCAATAATACATCAGAAAGATCATTCACCCAGACCAAGTGGGATTTATCCTTGGTATGAAGGGATGGCTCAACATTCACAAATAAATCAATGTGATACATCACTTTAACAAATTGAAGAACAATAACGATATGATTATCCCAATAGATGTAGGGAAAGTATTTGATAAAATAGAATATCCTTTCATGACAAAAACTTCCAGCAAAATGGGTATAGAAAGAATATTCCTAACATAATCAAGGCAGTATATGTCAAACCCACGGCCAGCATACTCTTGAATAGGGAAAAGCTGGTAGCATTCCTCCTAAGATCCAGAATCAGAAAAGGATGTCCACTCTCACTATTGCTATTCAATATAGTCCTGCAGATTTTAGCCAGAACCATTAGACAAGAAAAAAAATCAGTGACACAAATTTAAAGGAGGATGTCAAACTATCTTTATTTGCAGACGACTTGATCCTATATATAGGGGATCTAAAAGACTCCAATGAGAGACTTTTGGTACAAATAAAAGAGTTTGGGAAAGTGATAGGATATAAAATTAAAACACAAAAATCAATAACCTTTGTATACACAATATCACAGCTGAGAAAGAACTTTTAAGATGAGTACCATTCAAGATAGCTACAAAAAGAACAAAATACCTTGGAATAAATTTAACCAAGAATATCAAAGATCCCTATGATGAAAATTACAAAACACTAAAGGAATAAATAGAAGAAAAGATTAAAAAATGGGAAAACCTTCTATTTCATGGATTGGAAGAATCAACATCATTAAAATGTTGATATTATCAAAAGCAATTTACAGATTCAATGCAATCCCAATCAAAATACCAAAGACTTTCTTCACAGATCTTGAGAAAGTTACGCTAAAATTCATTTGGAAACACAATAGACCCCAAATAGCTAAAGCAATTTTATACAACAAAATCAAAGCCAGATGCATCACAATACCTGATTTCAAGTTGTACTACAGGACAGTTTTAATCAAAACAGCCTAATACTGGCACAAAAAACAGACTTGTAGACCAACGAAACAGAATAGAAACTTCAGAAATCAATCTAATCATCTACAGCCAACTTATCTTTGATGAAGGAGCAAGAACAGTCTCTTTAACAAATGATACTGGGGAAACTGGATATCCACTTGCAGAAGTATGAAACTAGACCCCTATCTTATACTGTACACAAAAAATCCACTCAAAATGGATCAAAGATCTAAATGTATGACCCAATACCATCAAATCATTAGAGAACATGAAGGAAACACTACACAACAGTGGCATAGGCAAACACTTCTTGGAAAACACCATAGAAGCACAGGCAATCAAATCCAAAATTGACAAATGGGATTACATCAAGATGAGAAGCTTCTGCACTACAAAAGAAACACTCATCAGAGTGCAGAGAAAACTGACAGAATGAGGAAATATTTGCAAACCTTGCAATTGATAAAGGGTTAACATCCGGAATCTACAAAGAGTCAAGAAATTCAATAACAAAACACACAATCCAGTGAAGAAATGGGCAAAGTACTTGAACAGGCTTTTTTCAAGAGAAGAATTTCAAATGGCCAACAAAGACTCTTAAAAATGCTAAGGATTGGGGCCGGTGCTGTGGTGCAGCGGGTTAATGCTCTTGCCTGAAGCACCAGCATTCCATATGGGTGCCGCTTCGAGACCCAGCTGCTCCACTTCCAATCCAGCTCTCTGCTATGGCCTGGGAAAGCAGTAGAAGATGGCCCAAGTCCTTGGGCCCTCACACCTTTGTGGGAGACCCGGAAGAAGCTCCTGGTTCCTGGCTTTGGATCTCCACAGCTCTGGCCATTATGGCCATCTGCGGAGTGAACCTGCAGATGGAATACCTCTCTCTCTCTCTTTGCCTCTCCTTCTCTCTGTGTGTAACTCTGACTTTCAAATAAATAATAAATATTTTTTAAAAAAAGAAAGAAAATGCTCAGGATCACTAGCCATCAGGGAAATGTGAATCAAAACAAGTATGTTTTACCTCACTCCAGTTAGAATGGCTCACATACAGAAATGAACAAATGACAAATGCTGGTGAGCATGTAGGGAAAATGTTACCCTAATCTTATGTTGGTGGGAATGTAAATTGGTACAACCACTATGGAAGACATTATGGAGATACCTCACAAATCTGAATATAGACCTAACATCCCAGCAGCCATCCCACTGCTAGGAATTTGCCAAACCAAAAGAAATCAGTATAAGAAAGAGTTACCAGTACTGCCATGTTCATTGCAGCATAAGTCACAATAGCTAAGATATGGAATCAACTCAGATGTCCATCAACTGTAGACTGGATAAAGAAATTATGGTGTGTGTATATATATATATATATATGGAATAATATTCAGCTGTTAAGAAAATGAAATCCTGTCTTTTGCAGTAAGATAGTGCCAACTGGAAACCATTATACTTTGTGAAATAAGCCAATCCCCAAAAGACAGATATTGTATGTTTTCTCTGATCCAATGTAACAAATAGAATACCTGAAATGTAATGTATTGGAGTGAAACAGAAATTTTTAGAATAGATGATTGTTTACAGTCCTTGTCTCTTCCATTGAGGAGCAATGTTTTCTTTTGCTTGTTTTCTTTCTCTTCATATTATTTTTTAAACTTACTTAGAGCAGGGTTAACTATTTGATCATTATGTATACTGTAAATGGATCACTGTAGAAATTAAGAATGGGTATCTGAGAGGGAGGGTGAGGGAGGGTTGGAGCATGGGCAGGAGGGAGGATGGGCAGAGGGAAGTCCCATTATGTTCCTAATTCTGTATATATGAAAAATATGAAATTTGTATAACAAATAAATTTTTTAGAAGGGAAATGAAAAAAGATTATTTAAAAAATGTTCAATGAATGTAATGAGAAACAGGAAAATAATTTGTTGATATAACAAAATTTAAATATGAAATAAATAATGAAAATAAAGAACATGTGAATTATGAAAGAACAGACACATTAAATGGGTAATGCAACGTGTAAAAAATTGAAGGCAAGGGAAAAGGTTCTGAAATCACACCAGTTAAGAAAATCTTGAGGAGCTGGTGCTGTGGTGTAGTGGGTAAAGATGCCGCCTGCAGTGCCGACATCCCATTTGAGTGCCCTTTCATGTCCTGGCTGCTCTACTTCCCATCCAGCTCTCTGTTATGGTCTGGGATAGCAGCAGAGGATGGCCCAAGTCCTTGTGTGAGAGACTCAGAAAACCCTCCAGGCTCCTGGCTTCTGATAGGCCCCGCTCTGGCTGTTGCAGCCATTTTGGAGTGAACCAGCAGATGTAAGATCTCTCTCTGTCTCTCTCTCTCTCACCATCTCTCTCTCTCTCTCTCTCTCTCTGCCTTTGCCTCTGCCTCTCTGTGACTCTGCCTTTCAAATGAATAAGTAAATCTTTAAAAAGACAGACTCGAGTATTAGCTCACAAAAAAGAACTGTGATATCAGCATACCACGGCTTATTATGTTCAAAAAATTGAGAGTCAGTAAATAGAATATTTTAAAGCAGTCTGAAATGTTTGGAAGGAAGTGAGTATGCAACATAAATAACTCTGAGTTGAAAGTAAACAAGCTTGACAATGACTGTGTTATATCTTTATATATATATGAAGTATGCATTTACTAGTATGGTCAATGTGATTATATATATAAGTATGTCTTCTGCACTGTTAAATATTTTACATACCATTTAAAAATATCTAAATATATCATACATCTGAAATGAAGCTATTAACCCATTGGCAGATATCCTAATCTTTTTCATTTACTTTACAAAATGTTGAATTTTTACACAGTCTTCTGCTGTGCTGAATTTTACAAAGATAAAATTTTCTTCAGTATGAAATTTATAATTATCTATCACCTTCCTATTTTTCCTGTCTTATGAGAATGAGCTCTTGTAATTTGTGGTTATTATCAATTGCTTTGTTTTGTACCATGCTATGCAGTTTTTCCCTGTAAAAAGTGGCAGGGATTTTATTCTTCTTATACTCATTTAGTTCACTGCCTCTGAATCTTTCAAACTTCTCTTGTACATTAGGCTATTGATTAAAGAACCAACTCTTTCCCTAGAAAGAGACAAGAAATGCCTGATACCTGCTCGTTGGCACATTACTCATTTAGCAAAAACTGATGGAAGAGAATGTAAACTGTATCTCTAATATCTATTCTCCCCTATTTCCTTAGCTTCAGAATTCCAGCTTAGGGAAGTAGTGGCACAGGGACCATAGTGGATTATGTAGGCTGTTGCATATACTTATGTTTTGACTAATGCGATATAAGTGGATGTTTTTGGGTACAGTTTGGGAACAAATTCTTTAAAGAGACTTGACAGTTCACAGTTGTTCTGTTAGCATGGGAATGATGCCTAGAATTCCAGCACAAACCTTGGCAGGGTGAGGGGAAATATTCTTTCAAGTGGATGGAGGGGAATGAAAATCCCTTATGTACAAACTTTAGGGATGGTGTTTGAAGAGGTCTGAAGAGGATTTGACTCCCCAAACACATGCAGGCATTTAAACGCTGAGTTTCATGCAGTTAATGCATGGATGAATGTCAGTATGCTGAGGTTAGAAACTTGTCCTAATTATGGTGTCATGGAGGTGAGGCTAGTGGAAGGTGTTTAGGTCACTGGGGATTGGTCCTTGGAAGGTAGTACTCTCAAGAGGGTTGCTTATATGTCACATGCACTTCCTGTGCCTCCTTTGCTCCCTGGCTCACCTTATGATCATTCCTCCCCATGCGCTGCATCGCTGATGGCCTCTACCTGATGCAAAACTGATGGAGTCACCTGCCCTGGCACTGAGAATCTCCAAACTCTAAGCCCAAATGACCTTTCTTCCCCTTAAGTCATTCCTCTCAGGAATTTTAGTTAAAGTCATGAAATTCTGATGAATACAAACTAATATCTGTAAAATCAAATGAAATAATTTCCTCTGATATAGTTCTGAATAAAATTTTAGTTAATTTTGTCATCTTTTGATTTTGAAAGAATGCATTTTAATTGCTTTTTATAATTATGTACAATATTTATTTGGTTCCAAAATCTTAGATGGCATTCTAGTCCTTTAAACCTATTTCTTCTTATTGCTAACTATTTTTAGAACTGTTTACAGACAGAAAAGGATTATTCAGGAAAGACTGCATTTTGTTCTAGGGATTACCTCTATGTAGAACAATGCTTTAGTGACTATTTTGGGGGTCTACTTTCTGTTTTATCTCCATAAAACAATTTTTAAATTAGTTAATAATTAGCCTGTGCTCCCTCTCCATGTCTTGTAATTGATAGTAATATACTCCTAGTCAATTCCTTTAAGTATTAAACATATTCTATTTTTCTTCTTAAGAATGTTTATTTATTTATTTATTTGAGTCACAGGGAGAAAAACAGAGGACAAAGAGCAATCTTTCCATTGCTCTTTCATTCATTGCTTGCAACAGTGGAGAGTTGGGGCAATTTGAAGCCAAAAACCTGGAACTTATTGGGTTATTTATGTGTGTGGCAAGATCCCAAGTAGTTGGACCATCGTCTGCTGCCTCCAGGCTGTGCTATGTCACAAAGCCAGATTGGAAGTGGATCCAGGACATGAGCCCTCTGATAAAAAACACCAGTGTCCAAAGCAGTGCATTCATTCACTGTTGTGCCAAACACAAGCCTCTACTTTTGTTATATTAATCTCATCCTGTGAATTCACAAATTTTTAAAAAGATATATGTATTTGTTTGTTTGAAAGAGAGAGAGAGGAACACAGAGAGATCTTCCATCCACTGGGCCAGGTCAAAGCCAGGAGTCTGGAATTCCATCTGAGTCTTTCACATGTGCGGTAGGGGCTCAAGCACTTGGACCATTTTCCATTGCCTTCTCAGAAGCATTAGGAGGGAGCTGGATTGGAAATGGAGCAGCTGGGACTCCAACTGACTCTCTGATATGTATGGGATGCAGGCATCACAGTGGCAGCTCAATTGGCTATGCTACAATATAGGCCTCTCTTTCAATTTCTATTTTAATTTACTTTGAGAGAGAGAAAGAAAAAAAGAGAGAGAGGGAGAAACAGAAACAAACTCCATTATTTGGTGGTTCATTTCCCAAATGCTCCCAACACCTAGGGTTGAACAAGGGCTGGAGCCCAGAATTGAGAGCAGAATCCAGTTCCCTCCTTGGGTTATAGGAGTCCAGTTCAGCCATAACTACTGTTTTCCAGGGTTGCAATTAGTAGGAGTCTAGAGTGAGTAACAGAGCTGAGACCTGAACCCATGTATTCCAATATGTGAAATGGACACTCTATCTACTAGGTTAAATTCATACAATTCCTCCTGTGATTCCATATCATGTATCAATTTCTTTACTATTTAAATCCTTAGAAACGTATACTTTTCTGCTGCTGTTGGGGTGTATTGTGCCCCACACTCTCTTTACTTTGTAGAAACATCATAGGAAATTTGACTAAAATATGATCCTAGTATTCCAGGCCCCGTTTAGAATGGATTCTTCTTAAATTCCAAATGATATCTTTATAATTGGTTCTCAGTATCTACAGTCATCTATATAAAATGCTGATTCCCCAGCCTTCCCAGGCTCTTTATTTATTTGACTTTGCAGTTTCTTAGAATAAGGTCATTTTTGATACTTCTCTCTGTGTGTGTGCATGTGTGTGTGTATTACATATATCTATACTCTTAAGATCATGTGTTCATGGGGCATAGATTCATGCATTAGCCCTATAAAATCAAACTGTGGACTTCCGTCCGATTTCAACTACACTATTTATCTTCAACTGAATTGTTCAGAAAGAACCATGGTATTAGAATTTCATACACCAAATTGTTTTGCCATCCAATAAGTCCTAAGCCAAAAGTCTCTTGTTATAGATAATATTATAGTTTATTATGTAAATATTTAATTAAGTGTGTATTGAACATTTTAGAGATAGGAGCAAAGTGGGAAGGACAGAAAATAATCTGACTAGATTGGTCGCCTCTTTGTGAATACCCCACCACGCTGACTTTAGAACGGCAACACATTGTCATCCTGGAAACTAAGATAAAATGCAGACTAATTTTCTGTTATCTGCAGCCTCTCTAAATCTTACCCTTTTCAACATCATAGAGCAAGGGATTTCAGTATTTTATTATTTCGCTTGTCAGAGATGGTTATGACATGAAAACATTGAACATGCAAATATTGGTTGATTTCCACTGAGATACAGACTGAAAGTTACAATAGGAATATATTGTATATGAGGGTACTTCAAAAACCTCAAGGAGAAATTTACTTAAAAGAAAACTTCCTTTTGGTATGATTTTTTTAAATCCGTACATAGTTGTTTCTGTAATGCTCAAATTTAAGAAATTGTTTGAAGGCCCCTTATATGTCTAGGACATGTCACTTGCTATGGATCCATGTATTTTATTCAATGGATCAGAGATATTTAGTATTAAATCAGGACAGAAAAAATATATATGCATTTAAAACAAGCCAATTACTTCCACTATTTTTTTAACTTTCATTTAATGAATATAAATTTCCAAAGTACGATTTATGGATTACAATGGCTTCCCCCACATACCGTCCCTCCCACCCACTACCCTCCCCTTTCCCACTCCCTCTCCCCTTCCATTCACATCAAGATTCATTTTCGATTATCTTAATATACAGAAGATCAGCTTAGTATACATTAAGTAAGGATTTCAACAGTTTGCTCCCACACAGAAACATAAAGTGAAAAATAATAGATGATTTTTTTAAATGATGATGAAATCAGATCAGACCTATTGTCATGTAAAATCCCAGTGAGAGTCAAGTTGGGAGTTGATAATTTCTTTTTTTTTTTTTTTTTTTTTTTTTACAGAGGATCAGTTTAGTATACATTAAGTAAAGATTTCAACAGTTTGCACCCCCATAGAAACACAAAGTGAAATATACTGTTTGAGTACTCGTTATAGCATTAAATCTCAATACACAGCACATTAAGGACAGAGATCCTACATGAGGAGTAAGTGCACAGTGACTCCTGTTGTTGACTTTACCAATTGACACTCCTGTCTATGGCATCAGTAGTCTCCCTATGCTCCAGTCATGAGTTTCCAAGGCTATGGAAGCCCTCTGAGTTCTCCGATTCTTATCTTGTTTAGACAAGGTCATAGTCAAAGTGGAGGAGAGAACCTACTTCCACTATTAAGAGTAATTTCATGAGAAATTTTATTCATATGTAGTCACTACAACAACAGAAAACACCAGGTACCTTTTATATAAGAAATATACTCTAATAGTACACTGCTGGCACTTTTTAATTTTTCATATTTAAAAATTTTTTTTTTTACTTTTCAACCAGCTACTGTCTCATTTCCAAGATAATTCTAAGTAGAATTCTGATAGAATGTAGTTCAGCAATCTGTCATTTGACACATCCTAATGGAAGAAACACCAAATCTTACATGTAGTTTCAGTTAATAGACTTTTTCCACACTTTTCAAATGTCTGTATTTATAAAATCATTTCATAATAGAATTTCTAATGCTGAAGTCACATGGTGTATAACACATAAACTGGAATTTACAATCTACTAAGACATGAAAATATCCTTATGAAATAATTAAAATAACCTCGTTTATTTTTCTCCATTTGTTTACATGGGCCTTCATAGGGTTTCCATTTCTATATTTTAATACTTGGGCTTTGAGTATTGGAGTGTTGAATTTTCAAAATAATGTAATTTTGTTCTTTCATTGATATCAGTATGAGTCTGTCTAAAATGATTTGACCACATACTAAGGGGAGAATTTTGATGCAACTACTTGGAAGCTGACATTAAGTTGGAACCACTGGGTCATGTATGATTGAGGGCCAATGGATGTTCTGGCTCGCTCGTATATTGTCTTCATTTTGTGCTCTGTTTAACTGAGTTTTTTTGGCTTCCACACTATGTGACTAGCCAGAAGGCAAGGACTACATATTACAGGCTTTCTGTAATCCTACTGTTTCTGTTACATTTTCAGGTGATATTTTAATTACTCTTCCTTTTTTTATTACCTGTCCATGGTCACCAATTTCTCCACAACTAACAGATCTTTTAAAATATAAATGGAATTTACACACAAACTGCAAAATGTGTGTGTGTGTGTTATATATATATAATATATATACACATCTATATACATATATAACATCTTGCTGCTTTTTGCATTATATATATATCAATTCTACTCTTCTGAATAGCTGAAAATTATTTCACATATTTTTGTGAAATGTAACTAACATTTATAATATAATGGGAGACTAATATTTTTTCAAATCAATAGCAATTCCTATAATTTAACATTTTTATAGAAAAGTCATGCACACTCATGTCAAGAAAATGCAAATACTAAAATATTTTATTCAACAGATAAATTTTCTTCTTATCTAAAACTATTTCTGAAACGGATTAGAATTTATTTAAATTCTATCCTTTTAAAGTATCATTAAATTATATTTTATATAAGGATGTATACCTGAATTCCCTATTTTTAAATATTTTCTTTATTTGTGTCACTAGTCCATTTATTCAGTTCATGTTATATGTCACAAAATATTTTTATGTTGTGCTTAGAAAAATGTATAGAACATGCCAACATCCACAAGAAAATAGTATTTTGCCATCTCATGATCTTTATTTTATGTCTGTAAAATATCAAAATTTTTATATGTTTATTCTTAGCTATTTCATAGTGTGAATCTTACAGGTCTTTTTATTTGAAACTTTTTTTGTCATTCACTTCTAGATTTTTTTTCCATGCTTCTCCGTCCTCTTCTTAAAAACAAAGGTTTATTTAGAAGAGAAGATACAATTAAATTGAATTAAATTGGGCACAGTTTGGTCTATTTCTTCCATTTTTCACATTCTAATTCAGTTGTCTATTATTATTGTTATTATTATTATTATTTATTTGAAAGGAAGGGTGGGAGAGTGGCAGGGCAAAGCTGGGAGACAAGCAACTCCATCCAAGTCTCCTATGTGGGTGTCAGGGACCTAACTACTTGAGTCAACAACTGCTGCCTCCTGTTGCAGTTGATTTCTCAACAATGTTGCAGTGGATTCGTTTCTGAGAGGAGAAGCATGGTGGGGGCAAGAGGCACAGAGTCACCACACAGACTCCGGGAGTCGGATGAAAGCAGACTTGAGGCAAGCAGCCCGCAGACTCGTTTATTTCAGTTAGTACAACAGCTTATATAGCCAAGACCAGCCAATCTGGTCAAGGGGCGGTCTATGCTCCAACCATTCACAGCCTGTTGCCAGGCAGTGTCCAAAGCCATCCAATCACAGCCTGTTGCCAGACAGGCTCTGTTGCCAGGTGGGTTTCAAAGCCATTCCTGAGTAACTGATGCTCGCATGCCAGCGGCCATCTTGGCATGGCCTTCTCATTCCACCATAGCCTCCCAGGGTGCACATCAAGAAGACGGAATTAGAAGCAGAAATAGGACTGAAAACTAGGCCCCAGCATATTGTATTATATATATATTTGTTGTATGTATGTATGTATTTGGCAGGGAGGTGGGGGTGGAAGGGCGAGAGAGAGAGAGAGAGAGAGAGGAGAGAGAGAGAGAGAATATGAAAAAGAGAGAGATCTTCATCTGTTGGTTCATTCCCTAAATGCCTGCAACAGCCAGGCCTGGGCTAGACACAAGCCAAGAGCTGGAATTCCATCCTGGTCTTAATGTTGGTTACAGGGACCCAAATACTTGAGCAATCATCTGCTGACTCCTAGGATGCACATTAGCAGGAAGCTGGAAGCAGGAGTTGGGGTAGGAATCTATACCAACAAGTCTACTACTGGACACAGGTGTCCCAAGCAGAGGCTTAATTTGCTTGTACCACAATATTTGCCCATTGTTTTAGATCATTATTCACTCTCACTCTGTTTTCTTTTTCTTTTCTTTTTCTTTTCTTTTTTTTTTTTTTTTTTTTTTTTTTTTTGACAGGCAGAGTGGACAGTGAGAAAGGTCTTCCTTTGCCGTTGGTTCACCCTCCAAAGGCCTCCGCGGCCGGCGCGCTGCGGCCTGTACACTGCGCTGATCCGATGGCAGGAGCCAGGTGCTTCTTCTGGTCTCCCATGGGGTGCAGGGCCCCCAGCACTTGGGCCATCCTCCACTGCACTCCCTGGCCACAGCAGAGAGCTGGCCTGGAAGAGGGGCAACCGGGAAAGAATCCGGCGCCCCGACCGGGACTAGAACCCGGTGTGCCGGCGCCACAAGGCAGAGGATTAGCCTAATGAGCCGCTGTCGCTCCCCCTCTTCACGGAGGAACGACACTAGACCCTGCGCTGTTCTTTTGTCTGCTCGGCCCTTCCCAGGTTAGCTGCTTGCCTCCTCATTCGTGGAGGAACGACGTCGTCCTGGGTTAGCTGCCGACCCCTCCACCTCCGTGGAAGGGCGATTCCCCCTGCCACTTTCCCGCTTCTGCGGAGGAGCGACACACCGCCGGCCGGTTCTCTCGGGGGCTGCACAGGTGTTCCTTCAGATGATCCCTCAGATGTTCCTGGTGCATGGTGTCTCTCTCCTCCTTTATAGTCC
Source organism: Oryctolagus cuniculus (assembly GCF_964237555.1). Taxonomy (NCBI): domain Eukaryota; kingdom Metazoa; phylum Chordata; class Mammalia; order Lagomorpha; family Leporidae; genus Oryctolagus; species Oryctolagus cuniculus. The sequence goes on from NC_091442.1 coordinate 88,867,091, forward strand.
TCTTCCACCAATCCCAACTCTGCTACCCACACGCCAAGCACGCTGCTCTCCTCCAATCAGGAGCAGGATGAGCTCCTGCAGCTTATCAGTCAAATTGGTGAGAGGCAGCTGCATAGAAATTTACTCCTCCCCAGCGCCATATTGTGGGAGAGCAGATGCATAGAATAAGTCTTAATTCCAGTAACTTAGTCTAGTCTCAGTTGCTCCCCACAAGCCGCGGCGCCAGCCTGTTTTCTTTTTCTTTACCTAATTTTCATGCTTTCATCAAGAATTTGAAGTAACATTTCCTTCTAGCAGAATGACTTGGATTTTCTACAACTATTTGTTATTCTTCTGATACTTGCTGCTAAATTATTAAATATAAAGCATTTGAAGTAGATTGTACATGGACATTCAAGGATAGTTATTATCTGTAGACTATTTCCACACAAGACAAAGTCTTCCTCTGCTCCTGCCTCCTCCCTAGAATGCTCTCCTTCCATTTTCATGGTGACACATCCTATACATTTTGTTAATTTTAAATATCCAATGTCATGGCAGTTAGTTTTACACACAAAAATGACTTGCTACTTTTGTCACTCTCTACTATTCGTTGTGAAGGTATATTAATAACTGATAAACATGCATAAATTAAAAGTTTTTCTTATAGCAAGACTTCAGTTTTATCTTGAGTCACTAATTCTAACCAATGTAAGAAACAATGTAATAACTTCCAGCAAACTTAAAGAAAATATTGAACTTTTTACACTTATTTCTTGGTTTCATAAAGGGCTAGCACTATGGCTGACTATTGATGGAGAAGAAGGACAGAGAAGATGGGCATACAATTCTAGATGTTTCTGACATATGTAGTTGTAAGATGATCTCAAAGATTTCTCCTAGAAATTATCACACTAAAAGGTTATTACTGCCGGCGACGTGGCTCACTAGGCTAATCCTCTGCCTTGCGGCGCCGGCACACCGGGTTCTAGTCCTGGTTGGGGCGCCGAATTCTGTTCCAGTTGCCCCTCTTCCAGGCCAGCTCTCTGCTGTGGCCAGGGAGTGCAGTGGAGGATGGCCCAAGTAGATGGGCCCTGCACCCCATGGGAGACCAGGATAAGCACCTGGCTCCTGCCTTCGGATCAGCGTGGTGCACTGGCCTTGGCAGCCATTGGAGGGTGAACCAACGGCAAAAAGGAAGACCTTTCTCTCTGTCTCTCTTTCACTGTCCACTCTGCCTATCAAAAAAAAAAAAAAAGGTTATTACTATTGATAAACTTTTTATGACTATTGACCTGGAAGTTTAGTACTGCTAACACTAATTTTACTATTTATTTGACAACTATGAAATAGAAATATACTTTATAGACTTTTTCATTCTTTACTAAATACGTTTTTGTTCAGCCATTTATTGAAGTAAGAACCCACTAGGCCTCACCTCTTGAAGATCTTATTACCTCTCGTACTGCCATGTAAGGACCAGGCCTCCAACACATGCGCCACATGGAAACCATCTTTATAGGTGGGTGAATTGACATAGTCAAGAGGAAATATTTAGCGATAGAAAGGAAATCTCCATAATCTGCAACATAAAATAATCTTTAAAATTGCTCCCTTTCTAAATTGAGAGATGACTAAATATGTATAGCTCTGCTTTGAGACACTATTTTCAACATGATGCACTTCTGTTTCGTTAAGTCACAGTGGATACTTCAACATCATCTATTCAGGAAACCAAACCTTTCCTACAATAAAAGAGGTAATTAGTTTAAGGTGGTGCTGGTATGAGACAGGCATAGAGTAGGTATGATTTAATTCAAGTCCTGAGAAAACAAACAGAACCTTGCTACTCTGCCAACTGACTATAGATTTAATAGGAATACATGTGCATGCACATTTGAAGATTGCACATTGTGAGTTTCAGTCTTTAAGCAATAAAATTAATAGAATCAACACCACAAACTCCCATGTTGAAAATCTCCTGCTGAATTTCAAACATCAAATAAGATTTTTCCTGATGAAAACCTACCGATGGAAAGAATAAAGTTCTTGATTAGAAATATGTGCTACAAGAATCCTAAAATTAATCACAATTGAGGTACGATAGAGCCAAAATATTTATGAATGTTTAATGCCTCTTATATCTCATTTAAAAGATTTCAGCCACCACATTTAATGGAAGCAGACACAGTGGAAGAGGAGCCAAATATGTAGATGAATGTGAATAACTAAAATATAAGGCATCAAATAGAAGCATGGTTGTGGATAAGGAAATGGAATGGAGTGTAGTTTTGGTGTGATACAAATTAAAACTTCTTTAAAGTTTAAGAGAATTGGTAAAGCTAATGATATGTAACAAAGGTGGCATTATCTATTTTTCTAGTTGTTTTAAATACTTCTTTTACCCAAGTAACACTACTTTAACTGCAGTAATAATGTTATTTAAAGCATATAATTAGTTTAGTAAAAACAAAACAAACAAAATATCCCAGAAAATACATTTACCTTTATGAGCAATTCTATAAAAAACTCAAAAGTAATATCGATTGAAAGTAAAAATTAATGAATGGAATGTTTCAGTAGCATAATAAATGAGTATTAAGCAATCAGAGTTGTTTGGAATTGAGGTATTTTTAGATCTCTGAGTCTATTACTGTTTTTTTTAATATTTCATTTATTTATTTGAGAGGTAGAGTTACAGACAGTAAGAGGGAGGGAAAGAGAGAAAGGTCTCCCATCTGCTGGTTCACTTCCCAAATGGCTGCAACGGCCAGAGCTGCACTGATCTGAAGCCAGGAGCCAGGAGCTTCTTCCAGGTCTCCCAGGTGGGTGCAGGGGCCCAAGTACTTGGGCCATCTTTTACTGCTTTCCCAGGCCACAGCAGAGATCTGGATTGGAAGAGGAACAGCTAGGACTAGAACCACCAGTGCCGCAGGCAGAGGATTAACCTACTGTGCCATGGTGCCAGCCCCGAATCCTTTACTAAACAAATAGTTTAATAGATGAAAAGAGAAATTTCCAAGAAAGTATAAGTTAACCCCCAAAAAACAAATGTGGGTTTTCATAATAAAGAAGGGTGAAAGATATCCTAATATAATGATTCCTAGTAGTCTCACACAACACTAATCTATTTTTAAAAAATAATTACAATCATTAGAAGTCTATAATACTTAACATTTAATATTTATCATTTTTATAATAATATGCTTTTTCTTTATATTAACCCTTTAAATATAATAATATTTCTCATTGGTTTCTGCAACATGCAATGGACAAAGAGTAAAGTTGGCACAAATATATGAGATATTTTGCATTTGCTTATCTTGACTAAGAAGAGTAAATCCTTAAATGGAAATAAAATTTTTAAAAGAAATAAGCATCAATTTCTTTATAATTTATTCATTTATTTATTTGAGAGGCAAAATGACACAGAGATTTGGAGACAGACAGACAGAGAGAGAGATCTTTTATCAGTGGTTCACTCCTCAAATGCCTGTACCAGCCAGGGCTGGGCCAGGCTGAAGCCAGGCGCCAAGAACTCCAGCCACATCTCTGATGTGTGTTAGCAGGAAGCAGGGTTGGAATTGAAGTAGTCAGTACTTGAGTTGGTACTTCAAGATGGATATGAGCATCCCAAGTGGTGGCTTACCTCACTATACCACCATACCTACCTATTCCAATTTTTAAGTTCATAATGTAATCTTCATTTTTATGAAAAAAGATACAATTCAACTATATTCAGCACTTTGAAGGAGTTAATAATGTCTACATTGGCCCCATATTCTGACTGCATATATTACAATTGGTATCTCAACTGATGGGGATAATATATATCCACCAAGACTGTGTCACCCATAGAGGGCTGAATGGTGGCCACAAAGAAATGTCCATCCATAAGCCCTGGAAACTGAGAATATTATCATATGGCTCCAAAGAATGAATAATACCTCACATGGCAGCATATAGGGTTAAGTGAAGGATCCTGAGAGGATGAATTTATCCTAGATTATGGTATGTGCTAAATGCAATCACCCATATCTTTCAGAACTAAGAAAAGCAAATTTTGAGATAATCACACAGAAAACAATACACAAAGACACACACAGAGACATGCAAATGAGAGGCAGTGTAACAGAGGAGATAATTGGAGGGCAACCACAGGTCAAGCACTGCCAACAATTACCAGAAGCTCACTCATACATGCAGCCATAGTTGATTGGGCAGGATAAAAACATGCATGGATCAGAAAATCTCCAGTACAAGATTATTTTTTGAAAAATAAACTTGGGGCTTGCATTGTGATGCAACAGCTTAAGCCTCCACCTGCAACACTGGCATCCCATATGGGCACCAGTTCAAGTACAGGCTGCTCCACTTCTGACCCAGATCTTTGCTAATGCGCCTGGGAAAGTAGCAGAAGATGGCCCAAATATTTGGATCTCTGTCACCCATGTAGTGGATCCAAATGAAGCTTAGTGCTCCTGCTTCTGCCTATACCAGCCCTGGTTGTGGTTGCCATTTGGGAAGTAAACCAGTGGATGAAAGATATTTCTCAGAGATTCCAAGATGGTTGAATAAGGAAAAGAGCTACTGCTTTAGATGATGGGAAAATAGCAGAAGAAATTGGAGGAAGTGCATAGCCAGAGGAGAATTGGGAAGAAATTTGCAATAGAAATTCTACAGGAGGAAGAGAGATGCTGTAGGTCAGTGTAGAATGTGCAGATATACACAATGAGTGTAAACACCACACATGACCCCCCTCAGCTGATAACTGGAAAGGACGCCAGCTTTGGAGAGCCAGGTAAGAGCAGACTGCTACAGCCCATGCCACTGATGGTATTGCCTGAGGGAGATCTTTGTGGACCACATTTGGTCTTTGAATCTGGCCAGGAGCCCATACTGCGGGCAGGGCACTCGCCTAATCCAGTGAAAGAAAAGCATGTTTCTTTCTTCCCATACCCCTAACAAGGCGACTGGCAACAGGTGGGGAAAGGGGGCATTTTGACACCAGTAGAGGCTGTGGTACCTCTTGTGTGCACCTGGGATCGGGGAATTTTACCAGAGGGAAAAATCAGTGTTCACTACTGACTTTGAGTATGGCTGGGAGGGTTGAAAGGGAGCTGAGCACCCATGTGAAGTGCCCCCATACTTTCAATGTATCACAGGTTCTGGGCTCAAAAGCCAAAGTGGAGTACCCACAAGCAGTTGGCTCTGGGAATAATCTGCTCTCTCTGTGGTCAGGACAGGCTATTGGGGCAGAGAAGATCCTCTGCACCTTGTGAATGTGGGATACCTGCATGCTGTGACCATGGGATCCTTGTGTTGGAACAATAGAGTGCAGGGTGTAGTTGGGTCTCTGCGAAATCATTGTATCTGGTGAAGACGCTCAGAGCTCCTAGATGGCCTGGGATAGACCACTGCATAAGGATCATGCTCACAGAGAAGACTGCACAGATCCTTTGTGCAGTTCATGCAGCAGTACAGGTGAGTATTGCACCCACTGTGGGCTAACCCTGGGCATTGATAACCTTGGAAAAGAGGAGGTGAGGATGTGATAACACCAACAGAGGTGAGCATACTCTCCATCCTACTGACAATAGAGGAGATATACCAAGCTCAACTTGGGTGTCACCTGTATACTCACACCATCCTGGAGCAATGACCAGAGCTCCCTGGCCACACCCAGAACATGCCTCTGGGTATTCACTGAAAGAGCAGACACTCCACTAAGCTACAGAGGTATGGTTCAAAAATAAAATTCATCTGAGAATAAAACCAACAAGTATTTCCATAAATACCTAAAAGTAAACACAGAAATTCAAGAAACAAGAATAAGGAAGACAACATGACTTCCCAAAGGAACACAACACTCTAATATTACAATGTGAAGATGAAGAGATTGATCAAATACCTGAAAAGGAATCCAAAAGAATGATCATAGGATTACCTAGAAGCAACGAGAAGCAAATTCACAAGTTAAAGAAATTCATACCTGACATGGAGGAAGAATATTTCCCATGAGATTGAGATTTTGAAATCAAGCTGAAATATTAGAAATGAATAATTCAATATGTGAAATCAAAAATACAGTGGAAAGTCTTAACAACAGACTTGGTGAGGCAGAAGAAAGGCCATCTGAGCAAAAGACAAATTTTTGGCAATATCTCAACAAAGCAGTAACCTCACATCCAAAGTTGGAAGTTGAGTTAGGTTACACTGAAAAAAAAGTCTCACAATGTGTAATATTATTTTCCTAAAAGTCTCAAGTAATTTAATTTCTAGAGAGTAGGATATGGTCTAAAAGTGGTAAGATTAACAAGCTAGAAAATAAAAGTAATTTTTGTTTTTAATATTAAGATGTTCAGTATTATCTCACAATATTCTCAAACTTAAATAATCCTGTTTTAGAATATGAAATTACAACTTTACTTAAAGTTGAAATGAGCTGTGTTTGTTGGAATGAAGTTCATGTGAAAATGAAGCATATTTTGAATTTAATTTAATCTTGCCATCAATGCAGCCTTTTTGTTTTACAAATTTATGAACATTATTTAACAAAAACCTAGGTAACATGTTAAAGTGAAAATTACATGGAAAACCTAATTTTTTTTACAGACTATAAATGTTTCTGGGTTGATCCACACTTAACAGGCTTCATTTATTCAATAAGCCTTGTCTCATTCTTCCTCATATCATCCATCCTTGCTACTAATATGTCATTAAGAGAAGTGGGAAAGAGATGGGCTTGATTACAAAGGTCCTTGTTTCAATTTCCTTTTTCATGAAAAATTCCTATGTAAATGCAGGGAAAATGCAATGCACTGAATAAATCACAAGAAGACAGAGGTTAAATTACATCAGTCTTTTATTGAAAATGTCCCATGTTTGACCCAAGGGGTAGATTGCTTTATGTATTTGATAAATGTCAGTTTTAAGATTTCAGGTAGGATGGACATTGTGCTGCAGTGGGTTAAACCACTGCTTGGCGTACCTGCATCCCATAATATGTCCGTTCCAGCCCCAGCCCCTCTGTTAATACACTCCTTGCTAATGCACCTGGGAAGGAGTGGGTCATGTTTCAAGTGCTTGAGTACCTATCATCCATGTTGGAGACCTGGATGGAGTTCCTGACTCCTGGCTTCAGCCGGCCTAAGCCCAGCTAGGGAGTGAATTAGTGGATGATAGATCTCTCTTTTTCTCTCTGCCTTTTTAAAAGATTGAGGGAATGTTTTTTTTTTTTTTTCTTCCTCAAGTAAGATTTAGCTGGAAGAGCTTATTTTTTTTTTAAGATTTTATTTTATTTATTTGAAAGACAGAGTTACAGAGAGAGGCAGACAGAGAGAAAGAGGTCTTCCATCCACTGGTTCACTCTGCAGATGACCGCATGCAGGAGCCAGGAGCTTCTTCCAGGTCTCCCACATGGGTGCAGGGGCCCAAGGACTTGGGCCATCTTCTACTGCTATCCCAGACCATAGCAGAGAGCTGGATCGGAAGAAGAGCAGCCAGAATTAGAACTGGCGCCCATATGAGATGTCGGTGCTTCGGGCTTTAACCCTCTATGCCACAGCCCCGGCCCCTGGCAGAGCCTTTTTAATATATGAGAATGCCTTAAAATAAAACAATATCAGCAAAATAAGAAACCCAAATATTTTGAATATCACAATTAGTATATGATCCTACAGCAAAAGCACTATAAGTGTGATTTCCAAAATTTTCTCATGGTTACCATAATCATATATGTTAGCAGTTAACAACAAAATTTTTATCTTAAATAACATATATTGATTGAGTCCCATATGTCATGAAGTATATCTATCTGGCATTTTCTATAAAAGATGAAGAGAATCATGAGAAACACCTGTAAGATATATTATAAAACATACAAATTCCACCCTGTACTTCCTACTAATGCATGTGAAAAGGAAGAAAAATGATTATCCATACACTACTCATGTTTTTATCTTCAATATTAGTATTTCTTATTTAATTAAATAAATAAACTTGATAGAATATATACTATATAGGAATATACTACCACTCAGTCAGGAGAATAGTTGGTACCTAAGTAAAATAAGATGGAATATTCTTTCAACATGAGTGCTATGAGTTGGATGTTGAATGTTTCCTAAAGGCTCGTGTGTTAAAAACTTGGTCCCAAGGTAGGCCTATCAGAAGGTGATGGAAACTTTAGGAGGTGCAGCTCAATGGGAGGTTCATAGGTCATTGTGAGTGTTCCCGCAGGAAATAATTCTCCTTCCATCTCTTGAGTTATTACAAGGAAGCTGTTATGAAAGCCCAGTTAGGGCCCACCCACTTCCTCTGCTTCCTAGTCAGCCATAGAATCCTTCCTGTGTGCCTGCTCAGCCATCTTCCACATGTTCCTCACTAGAACAAAGCCTGTGTTATTTTGTTTTGATTTTGCATGTCCCAAACTGTGAGCTAAATAAATCCTCCCTCTTTATGATTTGGTTGCTTCAGGCATTCTTTTCTAAAGATTTATTTATTTTACCTGAAAGTCACAGTGACACAGAGAGAGGAGGGGAAGAGAGAAAGAGAGAAAGAGAGAGAGAGAGAGAGAGAGAGAGAGAGAGAGGTTTTCCATCTGCTGGTTCACTCCCCAGATGGCCACATCTGAAGCCAGGAGCCAGGAACTTCTTCCAGGTCTCCTACCAGGGTGCAGGGGCCCAAGCACTTGGGCCATCTTGTACTGTTTTGTTTCCATGTTTTGACTTTTGTTATATTATCTTGTGTTTGACATTATAGTTCTCTGTTTTTCACCAATTTAAGCAGCATTTTCATTTTTACTTTATTGTCTTATTAGGATTTATTTTTTATTTGTATTAAAGACATAGTGACAGAGTAGGAGGGGGAGACAAAGAGAGAGAAATCCATCTTCCAACCAGTAGTTCATTCTCTAGTTGCCCACAATAGCCAGGGCAGTGCCAGGCCACGACCGAGAGCCAGGAACATCATCTGGGTCTCCCAAGTGGGTGGCAAGAAGTCAAGTACTTGGGTCATTATCCTGATGCCTCCCAGGCACATTAGGTTAATCCTTTGCCTGTAGTGCTGGCATCCCATATGGGCACTGGTTCTAGTCCCAGTTGCTCCTTTTCTGACCCAGCTCTCTGCTATGGCCTGGGAAAGCAGAAGATGGCCCAAGTACTTGGGACCCTGCACCCACGTGGGAGACCGGGAGGAAGCTCATGGCTCCGGATCTGCCCAGCTCCGGACCTTGCATCCATTTGGATGGAAGACCTTTCTCTCTGTCTCTCCCTCTCACTGTCCTTAACTCTACCTCTCCAATAAATAAAATAAAATAAAATATTTTTAAAAAAACAAAAAGCAGCATTTTCTTGCTTTGAAAGTGTTAATGGTAAGATACTTTATTCTCAGAATGATTTAAATTTTTGTGTCATCTGTTTAGTTATGTGTATATTTCTTTAAATGTGTGGGGTGCTATCCCAGGAAAATTTACTGTCATTTCAATAGCTTCTCTGCCGTTTAATTTCTTCCATTGGTCATTAAAAGTAACAAATCGTCTAAGTAGGATCATGCCTGATTTTGCATTTGAAGTAGATGGAGAGTAATTACTGTGGTCCATAGAGAAAATGTAATGAAAATCAATATCTGCAGGGCTTTTTTGTGAAGTAGAAAGGTTGATGGCTTCTGCAGAGAGGAGGCTGAGTCACCACAAATGATGAGCCCTCCTTTGTCAGGTCCACTAAGCCCGCAAGGCTGACTTTCACTGACCTGAAGCATAAGCAGTTTTCTTCAGTTAAAATAAAATGGTTTTTAGAAAATGTTTGTAGATAGGACTTTTGTACACAAGTACAGTCTGGAATCAAGAATATGACAGGGTTTGATAATCTACAGATTCACATTAGTGTCAAACTTAAAGTTCTAATTACAAGAGCCTTGTGTGTGTGTTTGTAAAGATTTATTTTATTTAGTTGAAAGACAGTGTTACAGAGAGAGGTAGAGACAGAGAGAGGTCTTCCATCTGCTGGTTCACTCCCCAGATGGCCACAACAGCCAGAGCTGCGCCGATCCTAAGCCAGGATCCAGGAGGTTCTTCCAGGTTTCCCATGCACATGCAGGGGCCCAAGGACTCAGGCTATATTCTACTGCTTTCCCAGCCCATAGTAGAGAGTTGGATCAGAAGAGGAGCAGCCGGGATTAGAACCAGTGCCCATATGGGATGCTGGTGCTTCAGGCCAGGGCTTTAACCTGCTGTGCCACAGCACCAGACCTAAGAGCCTTGTGCTTTAAAAATTCTAGTTTTGTGGCAGGCATTGTGATGCAGCAGGTTAAGTGGTCCCTCGAGATGCCTGTATCCCATATTTGAGTGCCTGAGATTGAGTCCTAACTCCTTTGCTTCCTATCCAGCTCTCTGAGAGTGTCCCTGAAAGCAGTGGAAGATGCCTTAAGTACTTGATTTTCTGCCACCACATGGGAGAACTGAATGGAGTTCCAGGCTCTTGGTTTAAGCTTTGTCTAGTCCCAGCTGTTGCAGCCATTTGGAGAGGGAAACAGCACCTGGACGATCTCTCTCTCTCTCTTTCTCCTTCCCTCCACCCCTCCCTCTTTCCCTCTTCCTCTCCCTCTCTCTTTCAAATAATTAATAAAAATGAAAACATGTGATCTGTAAAATGTATAAAATTCCTGACTCAATGGATCTTTTTCAATGGTAGGGGAAGCATACAAACAACAGATGACACTAAGAGTTAATTAATTTCAGCAGTACTGGGGATAGCCACTGGATATGCTGAATAAGTTCAATGAAGCTATGAGGTCAGAGGGCTTTTGTGGGAAGAGTTCCTGAAGAATGAATAGGAATTATTCAAAGAAGTTTGGAAAATGTTCCAGAGAGAAGAAAATACATGGCAAAAGTCCAGTAACAGTGATAGTTTTAGGAATTCTGAGGACAGAAAAAGGATCAGAATGACTACTAATAGGCTGTAAGAGAAGGCTGCTGACAAATGAGGCTAGAGTTACATCAAGAAACGTTCAGTAAATAACATATAAAGATATCATTTTTTAAGAAAAGATTATTTATTTGAAAAGCAGAGTGATGGGGGAAAATGGGGATAGAGTTATTCCACCTGCTGGTTCACTCCCCAGATGGCCACCACAGCCTAGGTTGTGGACAGACTAGACTTAAACAGGGGCTCCAATATGAAATGCAAGCAGCAGCTTAACTTGCTGCACCACACCAACTCCAACATGTAAGGATTTTGTCAGCTAAGCACGAGGAAGCAATTAAAGGATTTTAAGCAAGTACAGGCATTATGATTTAATCCGCATGAAAAATAAATGGTATGTATCTATATGCACATAATACAAGAATACAAATACATAGTGAAGCAGTTGAAAATGAAAATAGTCATAACACTCAAGGTAGATATTGGGAAATATTTTTTTAAAGATTTATTTTACTTCTGTCAGTAATCGCAGACTCTAGTCTTGTTTGTGTGATCCCTTTGACTCTTAGACCTATCAGTATGATTAATTGTGAACTGAAATTGATCACTAGGACTAGTGAGATGGTATTGGTACATGCAATCTTGAAGGGATTGTATTGGAATCCCCTGGCACATTTCTAACTCCACCATTTGGGGCAAGTCCGATTGAGCATGTCTCAAATTGTACATCTCCTCCCTCTCTTATTCCCACTCTTATATTTAACAGGGATCACTTTTCAGTTAAATTTCAACACCTAAGAATAAATGTGTGTTAATTACAGAGTTCAACCAATAGTATTAACTAGAACAAAAAAATACTAAAAGGGATAAAGTATTAAATTGTACATCAACAGTCAGGACAAGGGCTGATCAAGTCACTGTGATAGAATAAAAATGGGAGAGAACGATCCAACATGGGAAGTGGGATACACAGCAGACTCATAGAATGGCAGATGTCCTAAATAGCACTCTAGCCTCAGAATCAGCCCTTAAGGCATTCGGATATGGCTGAAGAGCCCATGAGAGTATTTTAGGCATGGAAAGCCAAGACACTCTGGCAACAAAAACAAAACAAAACAAAACTAAATGAAAGATCTTGTGAGTGAGATTCCAGTAGAAAGAATAGGCCATCAAAGGAGGAGGTACCTTTCTCTGAAGGGAGGAGAGAACTTCCACTTTGCCTATGACCTTGTCTAAATAAGATCGAAGTCAGCAAACTCAAGAGGCTTCCATAGCCTTGGCAACTCATGACTAGAGCCTAAGGAGATTACTGATGCCATAAACAAGAGTGTCAAATTGTTAAGTCAACAACAGGAGTCACTGTGCACTTACTCCTCATGTGGGTTCTCTGTCCTTAATGTGTTGTCCAATGTGAATTAACGCTATAACTAGTACTCAAATAGTATTTTACACTTTAGGTTCTGTGTGGTGCAAACTGATGAAATCTTTACTTAATATATATTAAATCGATCTTCTGTATATAAAGAGAATCAAAAATGAATCTTGATGTGAATGGAATGGGAGGGGGAGTGGGCGATGGGAGGGGTGTGGGTGGGAGGGAAGTTATGGGGGGAAAAAGCCATTGTAATCCATAAACTGTACTTTGGAGAATTATGTTTATTAAATAAAAGTGTTTATAATAATAAAAAAAAACAAAATTGACAAAAGTCAAGGTGAAGAGAAAATTGTAAAGTCAACAAGAAAAAAAAAAGATTTATTTTACTTAAAAGTCAGAGTTACACAGAGATAGAGGAGAGGCAGAGAGAGAGGTCTTCCATCAGATGGTTTACTCCCCAATTGGCTGCAATGGCCGGAGCCACGCCAATCCAAAGCCAGGAGCCAGGAGCTTCCTCCGGGTCCTCCACGAGGGTGCAGGGGCCCAAGGACTTGGGCCATCTTCTACTGCTTTCCCAGGCCATGGCAGAGAGCTGGATCAGAAATGGAGCAGCCAGGTCTCAAACCAGTGCCCACAGGGAATGCTGGTGTTTTAGGCCAGGCTGTTAATCTGCTGTGCCACAGCGCCAGCCGCAGGAAAAAATATTTTCAAAAGAGAAAACTGGGGTTTGTTTGGCAAACTGGGTAAAGCCTCCTCCTGCAACACTGGCATCCCCATATGGTCATGGGTTCTTGTCCAGCTACTGTGCTTCCAATCCAGCTCCCAGCTGATGGCCTGGGAAAAGCAGAACAGGATGGCCCAAGTGCTTGAGCTTCTGGTATCTTCAAGGGAGACCCAGATGAAGCTCTTGGCTTTGTCCTGTCTCAACCTTGGCTGTTGCAGCCATCTGAGGAGTGAACTAGTGGATGGAAGATCTTTCTTGCTGTCTCTCCCTTTCACTCTGTAACTCTGACTTTTAAGTAAATAAATCTTAAAAACTAAAGAATATAAAATGCTATTCAATTAAGTCTTCATTTCCTTGAAAAAAAAAAAAACACCTATTCTTTTGAACACATACTAAATTATTTTTAAGCTTCCTTCACAGGAAATTAAGCATTAAGAGAAATTCTAACAAATGACACTTAGGACACATACTCCCTAAGGATTATGTTCAATTTCCTCAGTTTTAATAAAACTTATCCTAAAAGTATATACTTTATAACTGTTAGATATTAATAATACATAGAATGCTCCTGAAAGATTTGCAAGGTTCCTTGAAATCAAATCTTCATTTATGGGATTTGCAGGACTCAGCAAATGTTAAGAGTCACTGTTAATACAGGTCTATGATGAATATGGGCTCTGCAACCTGCAGTGAGACTGCTGTTGTTTCTGTTAGAGCATATTTTCCTTAAAATAAAAAAATATTTATTTTTCTACATTTTAAATGCATTTTTATTTCACTTTAAAATATAAGCTGTAGAACATTTTTCTTTAAGAAATACTAATTTATTTTATAAATTTAATGCAATTTCAAAATAACTTTTATAGATTTTAAGCCATAGAAAGTTTCTAGCACTTTAGGGAGACTAATTTTCTCCATGTATATGTTTTAAGAGCTATGCTGCCACATTGCACAGGAAACTTTATTATACAGGAATAAAAATATAAATGCATCAGTAAACTGCCTAAATTAATAGCACAGGAAATGAGGTAAAGTATATCAAGCTTTTGTCAGGGTTTTGTAAACATTTAAGAAATGTTTATGAATTTGTGGATTCAACTGAGATCAAATCTACTGTATATTTGCAAAATGATATCAGTGGTATATACGATACAAGAGTATGAAACAAAATTTTTTACATTTAAAGTTATACAAAGAACTAATTTTTAGATTTTTCCATAGAGATTGCAAATATATCTAATATCTTCTATTTAATTATTTTTAGATAAAGGGATTTTTACAAATTTTATAAGCAGGAGAAAAATATTACTTGTCCTGCATATGTATTTAATTCTCTTTAAGATTAGTGGGAGTTATATGTACATGGTAAAGAGAGTCTGTACACAGAGCATCAATTTCAAGCCCTTCTAAATGTATTTTTTGAAAGCTTAACTAGTATGGCTATGTGTTTTTCACCCACACTTATGTGAAAACACTTCCAGCGGGACCATACTTAACTTTAAAACCCTAAAATCACAGAAGCATGTTACATTAACCAAGTTCAATAAAAGTCGGCCACAAGTGGAATGCAAAATATCTTTTCAATCTTTCTGTAATCACTTCTGAATCGTAGAGAGAGCCACCTGGGGGTGAAAGTGTATCACCAGTCACTTTAGTATGTATGTATGTATGTATGTATGTAATTATTTGAAAAATATAATTACTAGAAAATGTCATTGCATAAAATGCCAAATATATACACATGTACCTACTGTATAAATATACTTGTATATGTAAGTAGAATCTACACTTTTTGTATGTGAAGAGGTAAATACTGTCTAAATACAATGGAAGAGATGAAAATTAAAGTGCAAATCATCTACATATTATTCATGCATGGAAGGTCTTATAATCAGTGGTAATAGTTATTGAAGTGAGCTTCAGGTTTATAGTAACATTTAGTGCTCTGTAGATAAAATCTCTATCATTTTGAGGAGGTGGATGGCATTTCAATATTCCCTAAATGGTACTGTATAATCCTTCTTCTCTCTTACTTTCAGCGGATTTCTTTTTGGTTATATTTAATGCTATGAATATGCTTAGTGTCCTTGAGGAGTTCATCTTTCTATACAGAAACATCAGAAAATGCCGTGAGTGTCTTGGGAAAGTGACAGAGGACATTATTCCTTTCTGTATATTTGTAGGAAAATTTACTACTGATTCATGCCCAGAAGTTATTTATTTACTTAAAATTTACCACATGCATCCTATTATGTTAATCACTGAGAGCAATACAAACTGAAAAAAGTAGTTTGTAACAAATAAATATATATGAATAGAGATCAACTAAGGATTAGGTGGGTCATAAAGATGGTAAATTCAGCAAAGATTTGACAATTAGGGAAATGATGGCTATAGAAGCTGTGAAGTAATTCACAGACTAGGTGGATCTGTATTATGCATTAATGGACACTGACTTCTCCAGGAATAGTAAGGGTTAGGGCAATAGAAGGAGCAAATAATCAGTCAGAAACGATTGCAGTTGAGTAGTCCAGATGGAAAGCCCTCTAACTGAACGAAGCAGCTGTAACTTTGGTGAGAAGTATTCAGATGGGAGACTTTTATTTGGAGGTAAAGCAACAGGACATTATTTTAGATGTTGGGCAGGAAGAAAATGAAGAAATTAAGAGTAAGCATTCGGGTGTCCCTTCAGCTCTTAAATTGGAGGAGAAGACACATTCCAGATTAATACAGAAAACAGCAAGAACTAGTACAAAAGCTCAATCAAGATAGACTAATGATAGGCTGGCGCCGCGGCTCACTAGGCTAATCCTCCGCCTGCAGCGCCGGCACACCGGGTTCTAGTGCCGGTTGGGGCGCCGGATTCTGTCCTGGTTGCCCCTCTTCCAGGCCAGCTCTCTGCTATGGCCCGGGAGTGCAGTGGAGGATGGCCCAAGTGCTTGGGCCCTGCACCCCATGGGAGACCAGGAGAAGCACTTGGCTCCTGGCTTCGGATCAGCGCGGCACACCAGCCGCGGCGGCCATTGGAGGGTGAACCAACGGCAAAAGGAAGATCTTTCTCTCTGTCTCTCTCTCTCACTGTCCACTCTGCCTGTCCAAAAAAAAAAAAAAAAAAAAAATAGACTAATAAGAAATTAGGAATGTTTTTCAACTAGAATGTTCCTACATCATAACAGTTACCTCATGGTAACATAAGTATCTGTTGCTATAGATGCCTAAAATGAGAAACTGAGTAAAATCCAACCATTTTTAATGCTAAGATTGTATGGTTGAAAGAAATCTCTCCAAAGATAATACTGGCAAAATCTTATACCCTTATGGATATAAACTATTGTGAGGATTTACATATTATAAATTAAAAACACCAACACATTTTGGAGCTATTTTTAATGAACAAATATCACCATTGCTATTGAAAATCAGAAGATTGAAATTTTAATTTCTATAGCATATTAAACAGTTTTAATTAAATGATTATTTAGTAATTGAATTTGTGTTTTTTGTTAGCGTAACAAGAGTAAACATATATTGGACTAATATTAACAGTATATAAATTATTAAGATCTCAGGTTGAGAATATATATATACATATATATTCCACTTTAGTTGAAAACCTGTACTGTGGAATTGATGGAATTATCATGGATCCAGGGGAGATATAATAGTTTCACCAGTACCTGAATTTTAAGGGACAGTGATGAGTATAATGACATTGGGGTGGCTATCTTTTGTTAAGGGATTTAAGATTTTAGAAATAAGGAATATAATGCTCAGATAAGACAATTATCCATTTTAGGAAACCTGTGAAATAGAGTACCTTTTAAAAAGACCCTTTTATCCTTAATGAACAAGAAACACCAAGCTGAAAATAGTTTTAGAATTGTATTAATGGTAGCTGAAGTATGATTGAAATAAATACACTCCCCTAATAATTCTTCCTATTCCAAAATCATGTCTTATATAGGATTTGAATCCCACTATGGGACATCTTTAGGGACAAGTGTGAGAATCGTTAATTGAATTTCCAAATTTGTTTGAATTCTCCAGACTAACAGAAACAGTTTCTTTGCTCAAGTAGAGCTGAATAGATTCCCTGTGTGTGTAGGCCCTGCGATGACCTTGCCTGGAATGGCACCTCACAAGGGAAGGTTTATTTGCCTCAGAGGAGTACTCTACTTCTCATTTCCTCCAGAACAGTAAATAGGTCAGGCCACGAATTATCTGGAATAAGAAATCACAACTTTAGCTAAAGAAGAAAATCACCCTTTTACTAAAAAATAAAAAGCTGCTTGGCCTTTTTAATAGAAAGTTTTTATATATAAAAAAATTATGTAAAATGGAATTTCAAATGTTTACTTTAATGTGATTTATTTTTGAAATCCATGAAGCTTTTTTCCCCTAAAACTCAATGGCTGTGAATTTGCTTAAAATATTTGTTTGTTTATTTATTTGAAAGACAGAGATACAGAATGAGAAACTGAGGGAAAGATACAGAGATCTTCCACCCACTGTTTCACTCCCCAGATGGTTGTAATGGCAGGGGCTGGACTAGGCCAAAGCATGGAACCAGGAGCTTCTTTATGGACTCACTCATGGATGCCGGGGCCCAAACACTTGGGCCTTCTCCACTGCTTTCCAGGCATGTCAGCAGGGAGCTGGACTGAAAGTGGAGCAGCTGGGACTTTAACCAGCACCCGTATGGTGATGGCTCACCTGCTATACCACAATGCCAGCCCTGCTATGAATTTTAAAAGACAACTTGTCTATACTAAAATGAACTAAATAGATGTGAGAGTAGATCTAGAGGATTCTGAGCAAGAGGATGAATATAAGACAGGATAGGTAAAAACAAAGCTTTAAACACTTTCCAATTTCTTATGCATCAGAAACTCCTGGAGCTAGTTCCGATATACAATGTAATTTTTTCTCAAAGCTTACACATGAAGATGAACTATGAAAAAAACAGTTGTGAACTATGGAAACCTATGTGAAATATAAAGTGTTAGTAGAATATTAATGATAGGATGAGAAAATGCAAATTTAGATATGTTAGAATGAATTTATTATGTGAATGGAGGTGCAACATTGGGTAAGTTCCTCAAATGGCTTATAAAAAACTCCTTTCAGTGTTAAAGTGATCAAATAAATAGAATCAAGTGTCTGGTAATAATAATAGATAGAATTAAAAAGGAGAGAACATGGGAAGCAGTTCACACAGCAGACTCATAGAATGACAATCACTTTAAGTAACATTGTGACCTCAGAATCAGCCCTTAAGGCTTCCTATCTGACTGAAAAGCCCATGAGAGCATTTCAGCCATGGAAAGCCAAGACTCTGTAGCAAAAACATGTTCTACATGAAGAATCTCTTTGGGTGAGACCCAATGGAAAAAAGTGGCCATCAAAGAAGGATGTACTTTTCTCTAAAGTGGGGAGAGAACTTCCACTTTGCTTAGTGCCTTGTCTAAATACTAACAGAGTTTGTGTACTCAAAAGGCTTCCATAGCCTAGGCAGCTCACCTCAAGAGCCTTGGGTGGTCACTGATATCATACATAAGAGTGTTAATTATTAAATTAACAACAGGAGTCACTCTGCACTAATTCCCCACACAGGATCTTTGTCCTCAATGAGTTGTATTATGAGAGTTAACTGTAAAACTAGCTCTCAGTTTTTTTTTTTCTGTATGTGTGTGTGTGTGTGTGTGTGCAAATTATTGAAATCTTTACTTAGTATGGAGTTGGTCTTCTGTGTACAAAGTTAATTAAAAATGAATCTTAATGGAGAATGATACTGGCAAGGGGAGAGGGAGGAGGAGGAGGGGTGGGAGGGTGGATATAGTGGGAAGAATAACTAAATTCCTAAAGTTGTACTTAGGAAATTTGTATTCCTTAAAAAATAAATTTAAAAAAATGGAAAAAAATGAATTTCACCACAACAGCGAGCCATGCACTGTTGATGAGAATATTGGTATCACTGAAAAGCACTGGGGTGGGGCGGGGCGGGGGGTGATGCTGTGGCATAGTGGATAAAGCTGTCACGTACAATGCAGGCATCCCATATGGGTGCCAATTCGAGTCCCGACTGCTCCACTTCCAATCTAGCTATCTGCTGTGGCCTGGGAAAGCAGTAGAAGGTGGCCCAAATCCTTTGGCCCTTGAACCCACATGGAAGACCTGGAAACCTGAAGCTCCTGGCTCCTGGCTTCATATTGGTACAACTCTGGCCATTGTGGCCAACTGGGGAGTGAACCAGCAGATGGAAGACCTCTCTCTCTCTGCCTCTCTTACTCTGTGTAACTCTTTCAAATTAAATAAATAAATCTTGAAAAAAATGAAAAAGAAAAGCATAGATTAGCAGATTTTGAGAAACCACGGATAAGCGTAGGAGATGTTGGGGCCAGTGCCCTAGCGCAGCAAGTTAATCCTCTGCCTGTGGAGCCAGCATCCAATATGGGTGCCGGTTCTAGTCCTGGTTGCTCTTCTTCCATCCAGCTCTCTGCTGTGGCCTGGGAAAGCAATAGAAAATGGCCTAAGTCTTTGGGCCCCTGTGCCCATGTGAGAGACTGGGAAGAGGTGCCCGGTTCCCGGCTTTGGATCAGCGCAGCTCTGGCCATTGAGGCCATTTGGGGAGTGAACCAACGGAAGGAAGACCTTTCTCTCTGTCTGTTACTGTCTGTAACTCTACCTCTCAAATAAAATAAATAAAATATAAAAAATAAAGAGTAGGAGTTGTTGCCATTTCCTAATTATCATTGAGACTGAAAGGATTCAAGAATGGCCGTGATGACACAGTACTACTACTCACGCACCAGTGAGTGATATGGTAGACTTAATTGACACAGTGCATCATGGCCAGAAAGGCAAACACAGTGTGGTGATGGTTATTGGATCATGCTATTCCTAGTGGTGTGAGAGATGAACAGATATCTGTATAAAGTGATTTTGTCTTGTATAACTCAGAAAAATTACAAACAGGCAAGAAGACACAGTCTTCAGTCACCAAAATGGAAACTTTCAATTATTCACCCAGTTTGTAGATCTAAGAAAATTCAAATAACTAGATTCTGCTGACTGAAGGAGAGGCTGCACAGTTACCACCAACAGGCATGACCAATATCTCCCTGATCATTTCCACTAATGACTTACTGCTTTTCCTCTGGCGCAAGGAAAGAAAACCTCGATATTTCCTGTGTATTTGAGGGAGAAGTAAACTATAGAATGCCTGATAACTCTTTTGGGGAAGTTACTAATGTGTTGTCTGATTATTCCAGGTCCTGTAAGGAACAAAATCAAGGAATCATAGATGACAACAATCTCTGAGAGGAAGGTATGTTGATAGGTGGTAGGCACAAAGCATAGAGATCTTGGTGGCTTATCTTAGAATCACTGGAGAACATCTTCCTTAGAGGAGTGGCTCAGCAATCAAGTGGACAAGATAATCCATTGTGTAGATGAGCCATTCCTTAAACCTGACTACACAGTTCTTTTCTAATGGGCTCATAAGATTATCCATGAAAACTGGATATATGAAAGAAAGGAAGACCAGTACCATGAGCTTCTTCTCAACAATTGAGCCTCCTCACCGAGCCAATGCTATCAATGAGTCCCTTTTTTATTATGAAAAAATACCATATAAACAAATGGCTTGTAAAATTAAATTAGATGTATTTCTATAATAGATTATTTAAAGGATGGTTTCTATAGACTTTGAAAATAATAAAGCTGATGATGAGATATTGTAAGTAATTAAAATGAAATTATACTAAATAAAAGCATTCCCTTTATTTTGGAAAAATTACTAAAAGAGTAAATAGTTAGAAAGCAATATAATTATGTTATATTCCCCCTAAGAAGAATATTTCCACCATTTTCCCAATATTTTATGTAGATCTCAAATAATGATTTATTTACTAGCCTAAAAGGATGTATGATTTCAACAGAGGTACCATTTTCAATGATTAAATTAGACTCCTTAAATCCAAAGAATTGACTCTCAAAAATGTGGTTATTATGAAATAAGAAATAAGATTAACAATATAACTCAAGAGGCTCATTTGTGTAATTCAAGCCAATGTTACAAACCTTTATTTTCTTTAAGTAACATCGACAAGTTTGAGATCATAAGAGATTTAAAAGAAATAAAATAAAATTTAAAGGAATAACCATTTTTTTTCAATGTCAGATATTTATGTATCAAGTGAGAGATGGGTACCCAGAAGGAAAGAGTCACCACCAGGACAAAATGACTAGAAACATAAAATTATGGGTACCTTTTAATGACTAATATCTAGTATTAAGATGTATTTTAAATTTCATCTTCTGTGGGGACTGACAAACTCCCATTTTCCATAAACATTCTTTTTTGATAATATGTTAGAATGCTAAGTCCTGGGGGATAGGGAAATGTCAAAGGACAGTGTCATTTGAATGATGTCATTGTAGTAACACTAGTTTTATTTGGCTTTACTTAATGGTGCAAACTGCTAAAAATTTTTCAAATACGAAATAGATTTGTTATTTTGATATTTATTGTTGTATTACTTGTTTATTTTCTTATTTACAGTAGTACATAAGTACTCCATCTAATTATATAAATGAATAAAATAAACATTATATTGCAGAAATACACAGAAAGAGGAATTAGTGAGATGTAAATGATTCCATCAAGCTTCTAATTAAATTACTAGGTGCTATAAAATGTATAAGATAGGAATCAACCAGACAATAAACAGGAAACAGGAAAACACTTGAAAGTTCATTTACATGCTTTCCTTATGTATTACAAAGTAGGTAATCAATGAAAGCTCAACTTTAAGGGCCTCTCCCTTACAACTAAATATACAAGAGATTCAAAATTTTGTGGAAAACTGAAATTGAGTTTATTTTGATGTAAAAAAGTTTGAAATCCATTCAGTTTTTGCACATGCAATTTCCATGAATATTTTGAAGTCCTTTTATATGCATAGATTTCAACATTTTTTTTTTTTTGACAGGCAGAGTTAGACAGTGAGAGAGAGAGAGAGAGAGAAAGGTCTTCCTTCCATTGGTTCACCCCTCAAATGGCCACTACGGCTGGCACGCTGCGCCCATCTGAAACCAGGAGCCAGGTGCTTCTTCCTGGTCTCCCACGTGGGTGCAGAGGCCCAAGCACTTGGGCCAAACTCCACTGCATTTCTGGGCCAGAGCAGAGAGATGGACTGGAAGAGCAGCAACTGGGACAGAATCCGGCGCCCCAACTGGAACTAGAACCCGGGGTGCCGGCGTCACAGGCGGAGGATTAGCCAAGTGAGCCGAGGCGCTGGGCAATTTCAACATTTTTTGCACCAAGATAAACTTTTCTTTGAAACCTTCCACAAATTTTTTGAAGTTCCCTTGCATGGTCTGTTTACAGAAAACATGGGTAGAAGACAACATACTGTATGCATGTGATGAGAGAAAAAGTATTTAATCAAAGCAGATCACATTTCAACCTCCTGTGTTCATAAAACCAATTGTTCTCATATAATCAGCTTTTGGATAGACTCCTCTCCTAAGGGTTATACAAATTATTAAATTCTAACCAAAATTGTAAATAGAGATACTCGCAAAAGGAAATAAATAGTGCAAGTAAGGCACAATAAAAATACATTCTCTTTTAATTCATTGCTATTTGTCCAGAAGTAACTAAAAATTGAAAAAGCAGTTAGTCTTCAGATGATAGCTGCTTTTAAAAAATATAGATGTACTATATTATGTTTATAATCAATTGAAAATCAATGCCATGTTTGCCAAAAGGCAGTAAAAATCATGCAATGATTTAGAAGCCCATGTTTATAATCTTATGAAGAATTAAAGGCATTTTGTTTTTAAAGTATTGCCTTTATTAGCCAAAAACCACATTCTATTATCTTTGCATATACAAAATTAAAATTAAGAATTTAATTAGTAATATAAAAACATTTGACCCTTTTGGTCATTTCTGTCTTTCAACATCCTGAGGTATATCTATTAACTTTGTGTGACTTTTATTGTCTTCTATTTTCTATACCACTTTTTGTGACATATTCCTATTTTTCTTAAAATATTTTCTTAATATATTTTTCCTTTTAGTACAATTACAATTATGCAAAAAGTAGTTATAATTGGAGTATTTAAAATTTATATGACACTGTCGCTCCCCCTCTTCGTGGAGGAACGACACTAAACCCTGCGCTGTTCTTTCGTCTGCTCGGCCCTCCCCGGGTTTGCTGCTGGTTCTTCCCGGGTTGGCTACTATCCCTTCCACCTCCGTGGAAGGGCAGTTCCCCCTGGCCACATTCCCCACTTCCGCAGGGGAGCGGCACACCGCCGGCCGGCTCTCTCGGGGGCTGCACAGGTGTTCCTTCAGCTAGATGTTCCCCTTAGATGTTCCTGGTGCATGTTGTCTCTCTCCTCCTTTATAGTCCTCCTCTGCCAATCCCAACTCGGCTGCCCACACGCCGAGTACGCTGCTCTCCTCCAATCAGGAGCAAGTCCTACAGTTTATTGGCTGAACTGGAGGCAGCTGTGCAGAAGCTGTTTACTTCTCTCCCAGCGCCATATTGTGGGAGAGCAGATGCATAGAATAAGTCTTAATTCCAGTAACTCAGTCCAGTCCGGGCTGCTCCCCACATGACACCTTTTATCTTATCAAAGTTTATAACTAACTAATTAATCCATAACATCTCTACAGTAGTACATAAGTACTTCATCTAATTATATAAATGAATAAAATAAACATATTATAGAAATACACAGAAAGAGGAATTAGTGAGATGTAAATGATTCCATTAAGCTTCTAATTAAATTACTAGATGCTATAAAATGTATAAGATAGGAATCAACCAGACAATAAACAGGAAACAGGAAAACACTTGAAAGTTCATTTACTGAATGTTTGTGTATACCTATAAGTATGCACAAACTCATGTTCTTAGCACAACGTCAAAAGTACAATCTATGAATATGGATAAACTTTATTTCTGCATATTTCAAGTTAACTAGAAAAGAAAAGGGAATTCAAAACGACTTGACAATTACATTAAGTCTTATTTTAGGAAAGATGCCCAGTAGGATCTCCAGGTTTTTGGTTTCATCTAGACAAGTCAATATTGGGTCATGACTCAGAATTCATTCATTAGTGGATTTCACCAAGTAAAGAATTCTTATTTGACAGCTATTTTTTTCCTGCACACTGAAGATAGCACTCTAATTCTTTTATTATTTCACTGAGGAAATCACATGCCTATTTAATTATACTTTTGAAAGCATTAATTTTTCTGGATGCTCTGAAATTTTGCTTTTGTTTTCCTGTTAGTGGTTGTAGTGCTACACTGGAATAAGTATGAACAGTTAAAAAAATGAGTACCCAACAAACATTGCTTTGTCTTCCCTAAACGTTGTGCCTTTTCATTTTTATAGTACAGTTACAAAAATGATGGTGTTTTAGAGTGTCTATTTGGAACAGGACCCCTTACTTCCTTCTGTTTAACAATAAATAAGAAACACATTTTGATTAATAAATGATCGACTTTTGGATGTAATCTATTACTGTAGTGCAACCCACACTAGCCTATGTATATATGAGGTTGCTTCAAAAGATTTTAGAAAATGAAATCAAAAGATAAGTTTATTTTGGTATAAAAATTTGAAATCCATGACTATGAGGACATGGAAATACATATTATGAAAAAATATGAGTAGACTACGAATTATTTGCATCAAAATAAACTTTAGTTAATTCAAAGCTTACAAGATTTTTTTTGTTAGAAATGTTACTTTGTTAAAATTCTTGAATCTGTAGCTTCATATTGATTGATAATGAAAAATCCTCAGGCATTGTATTTATTTCTATTGCTGTTTTTTCTTCTCCTGTACTGTCTGGAAATAAATTGATTTTTATATTATGCCATTTCATTTTCTTTTTGTTTCTTAACTTTTACTATATACATTCTACCTTTTTGTCATATCTATATATATTTCTGATAATATAATAAAACTGGATTTTCACAGCCTGAGTCTGATAATTCCCCCACCATCTTTGTAGGATTGTTTTTGCTGTATAATTTTTGCTGGATTTCGCTAATGGAATTTTTCTCTCACTAGCATTCCAGGTTATCCCTGACTGATGATAAACATTATGTAATTGTTGTTGAATATTGATTCTAGTAGAAGTTATTTGATGCCTAAGATAAAGTAATCTTTTAGTAGACATTTGATTATTTCAGCAAAGGGTTTGAGACTATCATACACTCAATTTCCCCTTAATTGAAATTCGAGTGTTAAGTTCTTCTTTACCTTTAAATATCTTTGTGGTGAAAATCATTTGAGTCCTAGGTGTAGTATCCTCAGTTCAGTTTTCAACCAAGGTCGACTGATTGATTCTTCATTAAATTTGTTAAAATATTTAATGCACATAAATTTTTTAAAAGATTTACTTATTTGAAAGGCTAAGTTTCAGAGAGAGAAATTGAGAGAGAGAGAGAGAGATCTTCCATTTGCTGTTTCACTCCTCAAATGGCCACAATGGGCCAGGCAGCAGCCAGGAACCTGAAACTCCATGGGGGTCTCCCACATGGGTGGCGGAGTCCAAGCACTTGGTGTAACTTCTGCTGTTTTCCCAGGCACATTAGCATGGATCTGGATCAAAAGTGGAGCAGCACAGATTTGAACCAGTGCCAATATGGTGGTATTATAGGCAGCTACTTAACGTACTGTGCCAAAATGCCAGCCATAAGAATTTTTGAAATATCTCAAAATTTAAAAATGTAGAGCAATTATAGTCTTTAATTCCTATTTTAAAATGACTAGAAAATATGTTTATGTTCTCCTTATCTATTTAATTCAACTATGAACTGAGATAAAGGTGAAACAACGGTCCCATTATCACCCTTAAATTCCATTCTTACTCAATACTAGAAAATAGTCATCAATATTTTTCTACTGTATTAAATCTTTACATTTAACTATATGTGATAGCCTAGTAAGACATACAGATCACAAATCTGGTTTTGATAGCATTTCATGACATGGAAGAATGAGATTGTATATAATTCAGAGGTTGTATTTTAAAATCAGCTCATAATTTGTAAAGAGTTTATAGACCAAGTTTTCATATCTCTAGGAACCTGAGAGAAGCTTTCATTGAATTGCTATCCTGACCAAGTTAACAAAATAATTCTAATATGTAGGGGAGTGCTAACAACCAGTGGGAAAGACGTGATTCATAAAATGTGAACAGAAAATGGCCATGACCATCATGTCTTGAAAACAGTAGTACGTAGAGGCCTCTGTGATCATTTAAGCAAAAATGCTACTCAAAAAGCCAGAAGAGGTTTATTTAGGCATAGAATGAGATTTAGTGAGACTTAGAGTTTCTATCTGACATACAGACAGGGCCTACAGCAGAGCTGGTGCATTTTCCTTAATGTTTTATCTTTACCAGACACAGAGAAGGCATGTATTGAAAAAATTTCCCTTGGGGAGATAGGGTATATCTACGGATTGCCACTGTTCTTTTCAATTTTTGGAAAAATTTGTATCAGCTTTAAAACCTAGGGAAAGATTTAAAAGAATCTAAACTCTATATACTTGAAGGAATAAAGAAAACTCCAAGTGGGAATGGAGGTGAGATTGAATGAAGAAAGGACTGGGGCCAGTGTTGTGACATAGATGATTAAGATGTTGCTTGTGACATTAGTATGCCTTGGATTACTGGATTGGTCCCAGCTGCTATGTTTCCAATTCAGCTGCCTGCTAGCACACCTGGGAAGGCAGAAGAAGATGATCGGAGTAGTAGAAGGAAGAAATTTGAGGAAGGGAGAGATGGAAGGATAGAAGCATGTTTATTAGAATTGTATTTATAAAATACATGAAAACTGTTTTTTATATTAATACAAATTTTAAGAACAATTATATCTATGGACTGTTAAATCTGTTCTCTGTATATTAATTTAAAATGTAAATAAAATTAATTAAAGAAATATTTTCTTTTTGCTAATACAAATGGAAAAAAGCATTCCATAATTAAAAAGGATAAGATGAAGCATATAATGGTAATGTAAAGCTGCATCAAGTTATCCAGAAGATCTAGAAGGATAACTGATGAAGTTGACTACACTAACAACTGATCTTAAATGTATGATACTGGAAGAAGATATCTTCTAGGATTTTCATAGCTACAGAGGAGAAGTCACTGCGTGGTTTCAGAGCTTCAAAGGATGGGTTAACTTTTGATAGGGGCTAATGAAACTGTGCCTTTAAGTTTAAGCCAATGCTTATTTAACACTTCAAAAATACAAGCGCTCTTACGAATTACACTGAATCTACACTGCATGTACTATATAAATGGAACACAAAGCCTAGATGATAACAAATCTGCTTATAACTTGGCTTATTCAATATTTTAACCCTACTGTTGAGACCCATTTTATACCAAAAATACATATTCCTTTCAAACAACAAATGTATTCTAATGTTCATAGAAAAGTATAATTTAAAAACAAGTTTATTTTCATGCAAATATTCTAAATCATGTAAAACGAATGAAAATGTATTTATATAATATACATTTCACATAAACATTTTAAAGACCCTTCATATTACTGCTCATTAACAAGGAACCTGATGATCAAAAAGTTCTTAAGGAGATATAGAGTGAGACTAATGCTATTTTCATGCCTGATAACCCAATGTATATTCCACAATCCCTGGAACAAAGAATACTTCTGCTTTTCAAACCTTATTATTTAAGAATTAACTAGAAGCTCCATCAATGAGTGTATGGATGATGAAAATAAAGGTGCATATATACAAAGCAGTATTATTCAGCCATAAAAAAGGAAACAAAGGGCCTCTCTTTTATGGCAACATGGATAGAGCTGGAGCACACTATGTTAAATGGAAGAAGCCAGGCACAGAAAGATAAACACTGCATATTTTCACTCATTTGTGGAAGTTTAAAACTTTGATCTCTTGATCAGAGACCAAGATGGTGGAACAGTGAGAAGCCACATTAACCTAAGCCATAGAAAGACACTAGAGGGTCAACATTGTGGCATGGAGGGTTAAGCCATTACCTGTGACACTAGTATTCCATTAGGGTGCTGGCTTGTGTCCTGCTACTCCTCTTCCAACCCAATGCCCTGTTTATGTGCCTGGTAAAGTAGCAGAAGATGGCCCAAAGACTTGGGCCAGTGCTAACCGCATGGGATACCTAGATGGAGTTCTAGCCTCCTGACTTCAGCCTGGCCCACCTTGGCAATTGTACCCATTTAGCAAGTGAACTAATGGATAGAAGATCTAAAAAAAAAAAAACAAAGATGGGATCAAATTTCCATTGGAATGATTGAGAGATATTTCCAGTGGAGAGTGGACAGAAGAGAACAGAGACTCCATTGGGCAGTGAGATAGAGGACAGACACAGTGCAACCTGCCTCATTGCCAGCCACCTTTATTTTTTTATTTTTAAAGATCTATTTATTTATTTGAAAGTCAGAGTTACACAGAGAGAGAAGGAGAGTCAGAGAGAGAGGGAGAGAGGAAGAGAGGCAGAGAGAGAGAGAGAGATCTCCAATTCACTAGTTCACTCCCCAGTTGGTCGCAATGACTGGCACTGGCCACAAAACCAGGAGCCAAGAGATTCTTCCAGGTCTCCCATGCAGGCTCAGGGGCCCAAGGACTTGGGCCATCTTCTACTGCTTTCCTAGGCCATAGCAGAGAGCTAGATCAGAAGCAGAGCAGCTGGGACTTGAACCTGCACCCATATGGGATGTCGGCACTGCAGGAGGCGGTTTTACCAGCTGGGCCACTGTGCCAGCCCCAACCAGACACCTTTGCATCTAAACAGCCAGCTGCCAGATGGAAAACACCATATTTCCAAGATAGCATGAGGGGAGGTTGCCACAGCCCTCATCACTGGTGACTGACTGAGGAAGAATTCCACAGTTCCCACTGGTTTCATGTTGGGCCTGGGGAACTGGCAGGAATCTGAGCAACCACTTTTCCAAAGTGCTAGATGAAATTTACTGTGATGGTGATGGAGCTGAAAACTTTCCCATGTCTGTAAACACTTGGCAGTTTAACAGTTGCTGGAGGCTTCCAGGAATGGAGCAGCCTGCAGGACAGAGAACAGACCCCTTGCACCGTTCTGGGCATAGGCCATGGAATTGAGAGGGTCCCCAGTTGTGGCTGAGTTCCCAAACACCTGCCTTGGCTGACAGCAGAAAGGCAGAACACCCTACCTACTGGGAATGGTTCTCTTGGAGGGGTCAGAGAACATACTATGGAGTGAGTTGGTCATCAGGATGGGGATCAACTTAGGTGAGTGAGGTGTACTGGCATTGCGAGCTCATGCTAAACTCTTAATCAGCTAGTTCACTGTGGCATGGAGAAGGGCTTGGAATGCTGAACACACTAGCTGGCTCCAATGTCCCCTCTCTTCACTGACTATAGCAGAAGTGTTCCACCATGCCTATCTTTCGTGTCAATCTGTATTCATGCTACACGGGAAAATGGTGGCCAGTTCTCCCTGGCCCCACCTACCACAGACTTTTGGAACTCAATTGTAAGCTTCAGGTACTGTATCATGAGTCAGTCACATAATTAAGAATAAGCTCTTTAATAAAAAGAAAATCTTCCAGAGATGACATAAAAAAAGAGATTGCTCAGATGTACAAAATCAACATAGAAACATAAGAAATACGAACAATGGAGCCGGCGCCGTGGCTCAATAGGCTAATCCTCCGTCTTGCGGCGACGGCACACCGGGTTCTAGTCCCGGTCGGGGCTCCGGATTCTGTCCCGGTTGCCCCTCTTCCAGGCCAGCTCTCTGCTATGGCCAGGGAGTGCAGTGGAGGATGGCCCAGGTGCTTGGGCCCTGCACCCCATGGGAGACCAGGAAAAGCACCTGGCTCTTGGCTCCTGCCATCGGATCAGCGCGGTGCGCCGGCTGCAGCGGCGGCCATTGGAGGGTGAACCAACGGCAAAAGGAAGACCTTTCTCTCTCTGTCTCTCTCTCTCACTGTCCACTCTGCCTATCAAAAATAAAAAAAAAAAGAAATACGAACAATGAACATAAAAAGAAACACAAAAATATATTAACATTGAACTATGAAGAAGAGGAAATTGATAAAATGCCTGAAAAAGAATTAAAAAGAATGATCATAAGGTTACTCAAAAAACAGGGAAACAGGTAGTTGAAATTAAGAAATCATTACATGGCACAGATGAGAAAATCTGGAAAACACAGAGATACTGAAGGAAAATCTAACAGAAAAGCATTCAACAAGTCAAAAAAAAAATAGGGTGGAAAGTCTTAACAACAGAATGGGTAGGCTGAAAAAAGAATATACAGTCTAGAAGAGATAGTTCTTTTGAAACATCTTAAAGAAGAAATAAGAAGTATTAGAAGAATTATTTATTTATTTGAAAGGCAGAGTTACAGAGAGGCAGAGAGAGAGAGAAAGAGACAGAGATAGAAAGAGAGGTCTTCCATCCACTGATTCAGTCCCCAAATGGCCACAATGGTCAGAGCTGGAGCAATCCAAAGCCAGGAGCCAGGAACTTCTTCCAGGTCTCCCATGTGGAAGCAGGGGCCCACAGACAGGTCATCTTCTGCTTCTTTCTCCAGCTATAGCAGAGAGCTGGATCGGAAGTAGAAGAGCTGGAACCTGAACAAGTGCTCATACGAGATGCCAGCACTACAGGTGGTGGCTCTACCCACTACACCACAGTGCCAGCCACTAGAGGAATTTAGAAAGACTAAAAACATTGTTTAAGATTATTGGGATACCATCAAACAATTAAATGTACAATCTAATAGTTTATGAAAACATGGAAAAAAGAATAGCTTAGAAATCTTATTCAGTGAAATAATAGCAGAAAATTTCCCTAATTTGGGGAAAAGAATTCACATTCAGATAAATGTAAGCACACAGAACCCCAAATAGGCTTAGCCTACTAAACCACAGTGCTAGCCCAAGGGATGGTTTCTGATCATGCCTATTTGGGCTTTTCTTTGTTGGCAGTCTAATTATTACTGATTCAGTCTCAGACTTGGTTATTGGTTATTCAGTTTTTTTAAGTCTTTGTGCATCAATTTAATTATATATGTTTACAAATCTATGCAGTTTTTCTAGATTTTTAAATTCATTGTCATATAGCTACTTGTAATAATTCCTAATTGTTCTTTGTATTTATGTGGTATCAGTTGTAACATCACCTTTTTCATTTTGGATTTGTTAATTTAGGTCTTCTGACTTTTTTTACTAGGTGAGTCAATAGTTTATCAATTTTTTTTTTCAAAAAAGAAACACACTTCACCATCAATGGTACACATAGACTGAAAGTCAAAGGATGGAAAAAGGTATTTTATTCATATGGAAACCGAAAGCAAGCAGGAGTCACTATAGTCATATCAGACAAAATAGATTTTAAGACAAAAACTGCAAATAGGCATAAAGAAGGTCACTATTATGTAAGGATTAAGAGATCAACTCAACAAGAAAATGTAACTATAGTTAATATGTATACACTGAATGCCAGGGTACTCATATTTAAACAACAAAAGTTAATGGATCTAAATGGACACATACCTCTACTAGAATAATAATGGGAGAAACTTCAATACCTCACTTTCATCAATGGACAAGTCAACCAGACAAAAAATCAACAAAGAAACATCAGAGCTAACATAAACTATAAAATAAATGAAATAATAAATATCTACATAACATTTCATCCCATAGTTGAAAGGATACATTCTTTTCATCAGTGCATGGTCATTCTCTAGGATATGTGATAAACTAAGCCAAACAACAAGTCTCAACAAATAATATTAGTATAGTATAAAAATTGTGTGGTTGTCATATCATTTGATATATAGCTATAAATATTGTTTCACTGAATTATTACCATACAAATGACAATATACCCAATATATCACATTGAAGGTGCCAAATTTATTATTTGGAAGACAATAGGAACTTCAGGTGATGTATTTTCACCAACTGATTGGTCATTTGAACACTTGCAGATGGACTTCATTCAGTTGCCACCTTCAATGGGGTGTAAGTTGTACTTGCATTAGTGTATGTTTTCTGGTAGTAGGCAAGCTTTCACATGTTGGAAAATGATGCTATAACAATAGCTTGGAAGTTACTAGAAGATATATTTCCCCATAAAGGCATTCAGGGTGAAATTGCAAGTCATAGAGGAACCCATTTATTAGGCAAATTTTATGTATTACGCAAGAATGCACATCCAACAGATGGAAGAAACGTTTTATGATTCCCCACCTGATGGCAGACCTCTCAAATCCAGAACTTGGAGACTGGGCTCTCTGCAAATCAGATCAAAGACTGCCCTTGAACCTTGTTATTAAGTCTTCACTGCTCACTGCAGCAATGGTCTCATTCCTCAAATCTTGGGTCCTTATCACATTAATTAAGTGAGCTGCTCTATACTTATGGATTTGCATGCCTATTAGAGACTTCAAGGTAAATCTAACCTGTGTATTCTTCCCTAGAAGCAGACAACATTTTAAGACATAAACAACGATCCCATGATGGCATGTCAATTTCTGTGTCACCATGAAGGGCTTGTCCTTAAAATTCCCTTTCATATGTTTGCTATGTCAAAACCTAGGATCCATAATCTGCACATGGCTTTACCAAAAGCTTATGCCCTACCAAAACCCAGAGTAATTGTTTTTTATAATGTCCCTAGATCAAGTGCAACAAAATTCCTTGCCGCAATATGTGATTGTAAGTTTTACAACATGTGACAGACTACCTGAGAGAAAATTTCCTATTGGATCTTTTTCAGTAGCAATGGTATTTTATGGTTAAACATATGTTACTGAGCTTGCTCAGCAAATACTGGGTGACCCTAATTTCCAACTCCGAGAGCCTCTGTTGGGTGTGGAGAGTTCACCTGTTTTGTTTGCTATCTTCCTGTTTGGCATGGTTGACATTTAACTTCTGAATGGCTTTCCCTGAGGACTCACATGGTATTTCCTATGGCCAGAAATCAGGGCACTCAATGACTGGGATTATTGCCCCTCTTGAAACAGATGAGGATGAATTAGTTTCTGCCAAGGAGAGATTCTTGTGGGGCTATTGGAAGCTTTCTCTTGGCTATAGTGGGGTGCTAATTATATAAGTTTTAAAGCAAATATATAAATTAGGAAATTTTTGGCTTTTGTGGCCAAACTTCTCATAGACTCAAGCAGGTAGAGATCTACAAATGGATGGAAACTTTTGTATCCAACAAAAGCATATAATGCAGTATTATGCAGTACTTATTCTCATCTTTGCCCAAGCTGGGGCCTGTGAATAGTGCTAAGCAAAACTGAATGCTGTACTTATCTTCCTTTTGATTTTAATGCCATGGAGAGTTTAATTTAAAAGGTGGCTGATGCTGTCATTACTCTGGATATAACCATGAAATTCATTAAGGAAATTGAAAGGGTTGCTTGATGTGCTTGCAGGAATACCTAGTGGCTGATTTGCTGGCATCCTAAATGGTAGATGACAAGCCCAGTTGTTTCAGTATTTCCTAATTTTATCTTTATTTTTTAAGGATTTATTCATTTGACCAGCAGAATTACAGAGATTCAGAGAGATCTTCCATCCACTGGTTCATTCCCCATATGGCTACAATGGCCAATGTGAGCCAGGCTGGAACCACAAGTAGAACTCTATCCAAATCTCCCAAGAACTTACACCATCTTTTGCTGCTCTCCCAAGCTCATTAGCAGGGAACTGGCTAGGAAGTGGAGCAGATGGGACTCCAACCAGTGCTTATATGGGATGCCTGCATTGTAGGCAGCAGCTGAACTTGCTGGACCACAATGCCAGCCCAAAATTTTTACCTTTATTTTCATGGGTTTCCAAATAACTGTGACTTGCATTACCAGACTACATTCAAAATTGATTCTCTAGATTGGGCCACCTCGCAGTACTTTATAACCCTCAATCACCACAAGGACTGTGACCAATGAGAACTCAGGCACTGTTGAGCTAGTATGCTTTGACTTAGTTGATTCTGATTCATCTGATACACAGTGACCTCTATTGAGAAGATAATTTCAGTTTCTTAGGCTTTTGTTATTCTCAAAGCTATTAATATTCATATAAATATGCAGGCCTTGTACTTTACATGGTTAACTAAATATGAAAAAAGTAAAAATTATCTAACTATTGGCCGGCCCCACGGTTCACTCTGCTAACCCTCCACCTGCGGCACCGGCACCCTGGGTTCTAGCCCCGACTGGGGTGCCAGATTCTGTCCCGGTTGCTCCTCTTCCAGTCCTCCACACTCTGCTGTGGCCCAGGAAGGCAGTGGAGGATGGCCCAAGTGCTTGGGCCCTGCACCTGCATGGGAGACCAGGAGGAAGTGGCCATAGCAGCCATTTGGGGGGTGAACCAATGGAAGGTAGACCTTTCTTTCTCTCTCTCACTGTCTAACTCTACCTGTCCAAAAAAAAAAAAAAAAAAAAAAAAATCTAACTAACCAGTTTGACATTAAGAAATTGTAAATTTTGGATGTGATCAAAAAGATTCATTGTGATGGTTGTAGAAGATGGTGCCACTGCTCATACCCATGGTTTCTGATCAGTCTCTCAAGGCTAAGAGGATGACCAAAGGGGAGTAGTGTTACACTGAGTTTAATTTGGCTATATATGAGTACTTATCTTTTGTGTGATAATATTTGGCCCAGGGTAGCCCAATTTATATGGTGAACCTAGCGAACTAACTTGATATACAAGCAATCTTAATGTAACCTGACTGTACAATGGAAACCAGAGCAGGTGAACCTCAGCCAATTACATTAGCTGAAGTTTCAGCTAATGCCACATGGAGGCTTTCAAATTATGTTGAGATAAAACAAACATTGAACTGGACCAGTCAAGTAATTCAAAGCCATTATTTGCTTTTTCTGGTTATAAATACAATTATTCACTTGGAGATGAGGTCATTCTGAATCATATTTGGTCAAGAATGATATAATGTTCTAGAACTTTTTCATGGCCAATAAACTTTATTAAATTTAACTGGTCTCAGAGTTTCTTTTATTGTTAAGATTTAGTTATTTATTGGAATAGCAGAGCTACGAGGGGTTGGGACAAGTGAGTTAATTCTTCCACCTTCTGTTTTACTTCCCAAATAGCCACAGTTGGCCAGAGGGTGGGCCAGGCCAACGTTAGGAACCAGGAGATTCTTCTGAGTCTCCCACATGGGTGGGTGGCAAGGGCCCAAGCACTTGGACCATCTTCTACTGTGTTCTCAGGCCATCAGCAGTAAGCTGGATCAGAAGCATAATGGAGCTCATATGGGGTGCCGGGGTCATAAGTGATTACTTACTCCACTAGGCCAGCATTCTGGCCTAGTGTTTTTTTTAAACACTATCAAAAGGGTCCGGCATTGTGGTACAATGGGTTAGGCCACGGCACATGAAGCTGTCATCCCATATTAACACAGGTTCTAGTTCAACTTCTCCAGTTCTGATACAGCTCCTTGCTAATACACCTGGGAAAGCAACAGAAGATGGTCTGAGTATTTCGGACCTTGACTCCCATATGGTACTCCCAGATGGAGTTCCAGGTACTTGGTTTCAGTCTGGCATAGCGACTTGTGTCCATTTGGGATAGAATATTTCTCTCTCTTCCTCTCTGTATCTTTCTTTCTGTCTTTCAGGTAGATGAATAAATCATAAAAAACACACTCCCTTCTACCTTTCAAATAGATAATCTTAAAAAAAAATGTACTATCAAGGGATGCAAAAGCAGAAGAGCAACCAACTTTAATATAAGAAGTAAGTTTAAATTGTCACACATCACACCAAATTTAACATTTATGTAAGCATGACAGCCAATGAAATAAGTATAGAAAAACTTAAATAAGAGAAGCCACAAGATGATACACTTTTTTTTTTACCGATGGAAATCCAGAATGATAACATGAAAAATACATCATATAATTTTCTCGTGAACTCATTGTATAATACTTTTATCACAGTTATGGGATTTAACTGCTTTCTAGGATCACCAATGGCATCCATGGTTCTAGGGAAACAGCTTTCAGTCTATAGGTTACTCAATATTTGAGTAGAATGTGATACAGTCAAGTCATACCTCTCTGAAATAGATTCTTCCTTCAGTTTTTTGTATACCTCACATTCACAGTTGTCAAGGTATCTAATTCTTTGCTACTAATTAGCTTCACTTATTAGCTCTCTTCTCTTTTTCAAATTTTAAACATTTTAAGAAAGTAACTGGTTTACTGAATAAAACCCCAATGGCTTGACAAGTTTTAGCCATGATTTTATTGGACCACTGTGTTATTTGTGTTCACATTGGCATCCTATTTACGGTGGCAAAACGGTTGCAACAATTTTAGGCCTCACAGTCTCATATCATGATATTTTAAGAAGGTTTCTGTCCAGGAAGATTCTAAAAGTTCCCTAACCTACTGCTTCTTCAATGTCCTTTGCTCATGTGAGGGTTTCTGGACAAAACTTCCCATCAGAGTGGAGGCTGATTGATTTAGGCAAGTCAGAGTCCACCTCTAGAACGAAAATCACACATGCTTTGTGAAAGTGACTAGGGCATTCAGAAGTAGTGTAGTTTTACTATGAGAAAGGGAACATGAATTCTGACAAGTGATACAAATCGGATATGGAGAGTACATACCCAGTGGTCTTTTTCAGTTGCTTGTAGGGGAAGAATTTATTCCCCTAAAAGGAGAGAATTTCTTTTATTCCTATAGCACGAGGGATAACTGATTGTTGAGCTTGTATGCTTCTCTTTTTTTTTTTAATTTTATTTATTTATTAGAAAGTCAGAGTTACACAGAGAGAAGAAAGGCAGAGAGAGAGGTCTTCCATCCGATGGTTCACTCCCCATTTGGCCACAACAGCCGGAGCTGCGCCGATCTGAAGCCAGGAGCCAGGAGCTTCTTCCAGGTCTCCCACATGGGTGCAGGGGCCCAAGGACTTGGGCCATCTTCTACTGCTTTCCCAGGTCATAGCAGAGAGCTGGATCAGAAGAGGAGCAGCCGAGACTAGAACCGGTGCCCATATGGGATGCCGGCGCTTTAGGCCAGGGCGCCAACCTGCTGCACCACAGCGCCGGCCCCGCTTGTATGTTTCTTAACAAATAGCTTTCACCAAAAACACTAACATTTAAAATTTGTCTTCCTAAAGATTCACTTTCTTGACAATGTCAGTTGGTATTAGTGAGTAAATGTTAGAGTTTTTTTTAAATCAAAACAAAGAAAAAACATAATTTATATTGAAGATGAATTAAAAGTAAGGTGCGAATAATAATTCCCAAGCCAAATGCAATAAAATGGCTTAAAATGTTATTTTAGAAGGATGAGCAACATTTATACTCAAAGATTTCTGATTTTCATAAGGTAGCTTCATTTAAGAGAAATAATATCTGCATATTGTAAAAGTAGTTAATATAAACAATGTATTTCTCATTCAATGCAAAATACTTACTTGACCATAGTATACGAGTAAGCAAATTCTCCAGTGTTCTTTCTCATTTATAAAGAAAGCTGACAAATATTTGTATACATATTTATAAAATAAATTCATGATGATTATATTAAACTAGCAGAAGTTATGCACTCAATGACTTTGTCATTGAAATAGAGTTTCTAATAACATGTGCTTTATATAATTTAAAATTTTATATTACTATTTGGGTATATAATGTTCACTTTAATGTATGTCTCTAATAAACCTTATCAAATTGTTCCCAGATTAGTTAAATTTACCACTTAACTAAACCTCTATTTTATTTAGTTGAATAAACATTGATAGCATCAGTACTATCTAATCATTATAATTTTTATTACCACAACCACCCTCACCATCACATCTCCACTATCATTACTATTACCAATCCTTATACTGTTACTTCTCCAATACTTTCTACTTTTACTGCAGCTATTGAAACCGTGGTTATTCCATAACTAATCATTCTTTGTGTTAGCTCTATAGTGATTTCTCTCAAGTTTCCAGACCTCATCATTCATTCTTTTATGTGGCAGAGCAGTTTGGGAAAAAGCACAGCATTAGGAACAGATAGATCATGTTAATTACTGGCTATATATAGCCTTGTGTAAGCAATTCATTCTCTTTGAGTCTCGGGTTTTTTTTACCTCCATAAAATATGATAATAATATATCTTAGTTTAGTTGAAAGATAGTATGGTGGCATACATGGTGTGCCTGGATCCAGGAGCTGATAATGTACATAATATGCTCACAAATCAATAAATCCTATTCATTTCTTACTCAGGTATTGATCCTTATCTTCTTGCACCAATTTTAAGGTGTTCTTGATATAGACAGTTTCGATTCCTTTCATAATTTCATATACCCATATTTGAGCATTTTTTGGGATCATAATATTATCTAAGAATTACAAAGACCTGAATCCAAGCATGTGATGCACATTTCCAAACAATGGTGCATTTGCAACCATATTTGAAAGACAGAGTTACAGAGAGAGGTAGAAACAGAGAGAGAGGTCTTCCATCCACTGGTTCACTCCCCAATTGGCTGCAATGGCCGGAGCTGCACCAATCTGAAGCCAGGAGCCAGGAGCTTCTTCTGGGTCTCCCACGTGGCTGCAGGGGCCTAAGGACTTGGGCCATCTTCTACTGCTTTCCCAGCCCACAGCAGAGAGCTGGATCAGAAGAGGAGCAGCCAGGACTAGAATCGGTGCCCATATAAGATGCCAGCGCTTCAGACCAGGGTTTTAACTGGCTACACCACAGCACCAGCCCTGATGATGATACATTTAAAATTTTTTCTTGGCTATTAATACAGTTGCACCTTGGTATCCATAGGAAATTGGTTTCAGGATCCAAGCAGATAGCTGTTCAAGTCCCTTATATAAAATATTATAGAATGATAATCCATCCTCACATACAGTTTAAAGCATCTCCAGGTCACGTACAGTACCTAACACAACGTAAATGCTATGTGAATTGTTGCTCCACTGTATTGCTTGGGGAATAACGTTGAGGGGAAAAGTCTCTATCTGTTCAGTATAGCTGTAAATTTTTTCTGAATATTTTTTATCTGTCTGCTTGGGATGTGGAATTCATGGAAGCAAAAGGCTGATGCAACAACGTATTGCTTTCAGAAGAAACTGCTTTTTAAATTCTCCAGGAAAGGGTGCTGAGATATTTATGAATTTTACTGGCTTCTTGCCATTAGTGATATTTTGGTGTTTGTCTTACCAGACTCTTCTTTTTAATAATTTACTAAGAAGCAAGACAGCAATACCAAAATGAAGGGTAAATTCATAAGAACAAATGTAGTTTTCAGTCTATACAACTATCAAAATTCTCAATTTAATTAATAAAAATAAGCCGCTTAGATTAATTTTATAGCTAAAATTTAGATACATTATTATACGAGTCATAAATAATTTTCTTAATATATAAACTATTCTGTGGTCTGCTTAATTCAATTATATGAATAAAAGTGTCTAGTACATTTTCAAATCAGAATAGATTACACTAAAGGCAGTAAAATTATGAATTGCCTAAATGATTAAAATGAATAATTCCATAATTTTCTTGATGGTAAGAATTTTATCTCTCTCTCCGGACAGCTTTCAACACCAAGTTATTTTAGGAAGTGCCAGTCTGTGCAGGTCATGAATTTTTATTCTAATGTTGCAAAGAACAAATCTTTGTCCTGAAACTGGCACCAATGTATTCAATGAATACTCAATAAATACTTTTTCTGATTGACTGGAATAGTTTTCCTTATTTGGAGAAAAACATATGATGTAACTTTTCATGGGATGGAGTGAGCAGCTTAATTTTCTGTTAATAGAAATTGTCTCTAAAATTCAACAATGTTTTCATGCTTCTTTTTTTGCCAGAATCATTCTACTGAACTAATGACTTAGAGTAGCACATCCTGTAATCAGTTCTTCTACAATACAATGATACTTAAAAACACTCTACAAAATTTGTAGAAACTAAATGAAACAAATGACACACTGACAGGGCTAAATGCTATTATTCTTTCATTAAAAGGATCCCATAATTGACATAATTAAGTCAAAATATACATTTTCCTTTAAATACAGCATCATTAAATTTTTCATTATCTTCACAGACTCAGTTTCTTCACGAATTCTATAATTTTTCTAGTGTGGAAAGAAAGTGATTTGTTCCTTAAGTTCTCAGTTTGGAAGTATAGTCTGATCTCTCATTGAGATTTAAACATTTTTTGAAGGGTTTGATCCAAGTGCCTTTGTTAAGGGTTTGCTTCATAGCCTTCTTTGTATAATTCTGTTAAGAAGAGGTATAGAAAAACATTAATCCTGATTGATTTCTGTTTAATCTTGGATATGATAGGTAATTTTAATAGTGGCAAAATGGAAGAAGCTATTTGGCATACACAAATTAATACCAGAATATACAAGGAACTCTTGAACCATGAGCTACAATAGCCTATAGGAATAAGAAATGCAATCACATATGGAAGAAGACTGTTAGTATGAAACATGCAGAAGGAGAAACCTGAATGGGTAACAAGTACACAAAGACAAGTTCAGTTCATGTAATGAAACAGCTAACAATTAAAACAATAATAACACTAGACATAAATCACTAAAATTAAAAATCCAACACTAACAAGTGTTGGTGATATTTAAAACAAGTTATCCCCATAATCTATGGGCAGATATGTGAATTAGTATAGTATTTTTACAGAAAATTTGATGATATTTAGTTAACTGATCCTTAGTTTGGTGTGTTCTCTGGGTATTAAGGTTAGGCCCATGAATGAGGTATTTATGCAACATATTTTTGATAATAGGCAGTTGGGGTAGAGAACCTTGATGTCCAACTATAAGGGAACTGATAAATGTAAATACATGAATTGTCAGGTAACAAGGAATATACCTTTAAACATATTTAAAAATTTATTTATATAAAATATCCCCAAATGCAAATATAAAGAGATGGAATTTAGATTAGTGGTTACTAAGGCTAAGAGTAGACACTGATAGAGACTAGAAACGCACACAAGATTTCTTTTAGTGTTGAGGGCATTGTGTTGTAGATTTCACTGCAGTAAAGTTTACACAACCCCAAGAACATAGTAAAATTCGCCAACTTGTACATTGCGAATAGGTAAATTTTATAGCTTTCAAATAATTTTAATGAGAGTAGTAAAATATGGAATAAAAATGGTAAAATACAATGAGATAAAACAATACTATTATCTTCACTCATGAAAAATATATAAATACTATGCATTTTTCAAAGATTCAAACTAATTTCCCCTAAACTCCAAACTATTTTAGGTGGATTCTAATAAATAAAAGGGAATGGGCTTCAACAGAGCAGCATGTGTAGGACAGTAAAGAAGTCTTGCATTTACGAATAAAGTATGGCTATAAACTGACAATGGTTGACCCAACACTAGTCCTTGGGAAGAAAGATCAAATAAATAAAGCAACTATCACAAAAGCAGATGATTAAAATCTATAAGCTGATAAAATTTTATTAACAAGGTTTTCAGAATTTAAAATGCCATGCTGGTTGTTAAACTTTGCATAATAGAAAGGAAGAGAAAGAATGTAATGATTGTAGACTGGAGATCAGAACAGTACAATTTCTCAAGGAGGATAAACAGAATGTGATACACAATCATTTTATGTGGAAACTATAAATATTTTTGTTATCCTAATTTTTTTCTCTTTAATACTAACCAAAAACTCAGAAGAACTAAGAGATTTTCAACTATTTAAATGACATACCATTCTTTCAGTTCAGTCTCTGAGAAAACAATTTTTTTAATTTATTTGTTTATTTACTTATTTATTTAAGAGAAGGAGAAATAAAGGCAGAGATAGAGGGAGTGATACATATCTCCCATCTATTGGTTCACTTTCTAAATTCAGGCAACACCAGGGTTTGGTCCTGGCTAAAGCTAGGAGCCAGAAACCCACTTTAGATCTCTTATGTGAGTGACAGGGACCCAAGTACTTGACCCATTGCTTGCTGCTTTTCAGGGTGCTCCTTAGCAAGAATGTTGGAATTGGGAGAGGAGTTGAGACTTGAAAAAAGATACTTCGAAATGGGATGTGGACATCCCAGGATACAGTTTAATCTGCTATGCCAACGCCTGCTCTGAGAAAATAACCTTTAGCAATGAAACACATAATGATCAACATCTTTAAATAATGCATTATGATATGAAATTGATTTAAATTCTTAGATATGGGGTATGTTTGGCAGACAAGTATTACATTTCTTTATATTTCAGGTAAATAAACTCTTGGGTGTTGTGATAACAATTCTACACTTTAGAATGGAAAGCAACAGATTTCAGTTGACAATACTATGTTGCATTGGTTCCATTTTTTTTATTTTTCATTTAGTAAATATAAATTTTCAAAGTACAGTTAATGGATTACAATGGATTCCCCCCCCCATAATTTCCCTCCCACTCACACCCCTCCCATCTCCCGCTCCCTCTCCCAATCCATTCACATCAAGATTCATTTTCAATTATCTTTATATACAGAAGATCAATTCAGTATATATTAAGTAAAGATTTCATCAGTTTGCACCCACACAGAAACACAAAGTGTAAAATACTGTTTCAGTTCTAGTTATAGCATTACTTCACATTGGACAACACACTAAGGACAGATCCCACATGAGAAGTAAGTGCACAGTGACTCCTGTTGTTGACTTAACAATTTGACACTCTTGTTTATGGTGTCAGTAATCTCCCTAGGCTCTAGTCATGAGTTGCTATGGAAGAGCACAGTGAAACTTTGACTTAGCATCTCCGTGTAATTTTCCTAGCAAAAGTAAAACAAATCATCTTCAACAGATTCTGATCCAACCACTAGTGAAGTCTGTCTTCTCTAATCACTGTGTGTTAGAAAAAAATAGATAATATGAAATCAGAGTACAGTTAATTGATTTGCTCATTTCCATGTTATTAGATTGCTCTTTGATTGTATCTTAGAGAGATTAGAGCTGAGAGACTGGGAACAAATACTTAAGCCTTGCAGTGGACTGTCACATCAAAATCAAGTCACTTAAATTTCTAGACGACATATTGTAAATGAAGACATTGCTACCTGTCTTGCTTTCTAAGCTTTATATGGGAGTAAACTGAATTTATTGGCAGCAATGCAAATTAGAGATTAGTTTGGTGATTTTCCCTAATTGGAAATGTGCAGCAAAGATGGACAAAATTGCTATAATGGCTTATAAGTTCTAACCACAATCAGTGTTATTCTAATAGATTCATAAATGGGATTAAATCAGTGTTATTACACTGAAATATTACATATATTATCATGCAGGTTATTCTGAATCTACCCATGTTGTCTTCTCCCCTTGTAAGTTGATGCAAAATTCCGATGTGGGAAGATCGAAAGCAGGGGCAGGTATTTGGCAAAGTAGTCAAGATGCCACTTGAGAAACCCTCACCTTATATCAGAGCACCTGTGTTCAAGAGCCCCCCTCCACCTCTGATTCCAGTTTTCTGCAGATGTGAACTCTGGGAGGCAAAAGGTGATGATTAGATAGTGGGACCCCTGCCTCCCACGTGGCAGCCCTGGATCAAGTTCTGGGCTCCTGACTTTGGCTTGGCCTAACCCTGGCTATTGCAGGCATTTGGTGAGTAATCTAGCAGATGGAGGATCTCTCTTTCTGTCTGTTTCTGTATTTCAAATAAGGTGAGAATAAATAAATAAAAATTGAAAAAATCCATAAAGGATCCATAATTCACAATGAACAGCAAAGTTTGGGTCATTATAATATTCTTAATAAGTATTTGGGTAAGTAAATCTCTTGCCTAAGTAGGTGATGCATATTCAATTAGGAAAAAAAACAAAACAAAATAAAAACAAAGTAAAACATGTTTTATGTTGAGAACAGAAGTATTCAGTTTAGTTCCTAAATCTAGGTTTATTTGCCATTTAAAGGTTTTATTTTTCACTTTATGTTACTATAAAAATATCTTAAAAAGATGAAAAAGTTCAAATGCTTCATTTGTGTTGTCCATCATTCCTAAATTCAAGAAGAAAAAGCATTGTACTATTAGTTAAGAAAGTCTCAGTTGGCTGTTGCCATGGCTCACTTGGCTAATCCTCCGCCTGCGGCGCCAGCACCCTGGGTTCTAGTCCCAGCTGGGGCGCCAGGTACTAGTCCCAGTTGCTCCTCTTCCAGTCCAGCTCTCTGCTGTGGCCCAGGAAGGCAGTGGAGGATGGCCCAAGTGCTTGGGTCCCTGCACCCGCATGGGAGACCGGGAGGAAGCACCTGGCTCCTGGCTTTGGAAAGGTGCAGCACCGGGCTGTAGCGGCTATTAGGGGAGTGAACCAACGGAAGGAAGACCTTTCTCTCTGTCTCTCTCTCTCACTGTCTATAACTCTCTCTCTCTCTCTCTCTCTCTCTCTCTGTCTAACTCTGCTTGGCAAAAAAAGAAAAAAAAAAGAAAGTCTCAGTTATGTTATATAAAATACTATATAACTCATAAATTGTAAAAAAAAAATTTGTTTTGGTTTTCAATTATGATAGCCTCTCACTGAGATTCAAAAGTTATTTATTAATATTTTACCAAAGTGATTCACCCACATAACTTTTAAATTAATATTTTATTTGACAAGACTATAATTCTGCTCAATTTAGCTTATGTAACACTTTGTCAAGAAAAGGTAACTTTTTAATTACCAATCTTAGTTTTAAAATTTTATCCAATAAAAATTTAACATTTCTGTTTCAGAATAATTGAAAAATTTAGATGGAAAAAAAGTGTTCTAATGTAGCGCTTTCTGTTGTAATCAGTGATTATAAATTCAATGACCATGTTTCACTCCCAATTCCTG
This sequence comes from Oryctolagus cuniculus, assembly GCF_964237555.1. Classification (NCBI taxonomy): domain Eukaryota; kingdom Metazoa; phylum Chordata; class Mammalia; order Lagomorpha; family Leporidae; genus Oryctolagus; species Oryctolagus cuniculus. The sequence goes on from NC_091442.1 coordinate 88,911,981, forward strand.
TTTTAATCAAAGGTTTCTTGTGCTTGATAATAGTATAGTCTGCTCTTCTACTTTTTCCTTTCTTATCCTCACTAATGAAACTGGTAATAGTTTTGGACCCCATGCCATTTTGTCATGTAGTTACAGCTTGTCCTTTTATAAAGGAAAATTAGAAAACTGCTGAGTGTTATAGATATTAATGGCTGTTAGAAAAGTATAATAAAAGGCTGTCTTTCTAGAGTATTGCTAAGCTTTTATGTCATTATTCATGAGTGACTAATGCATTCAAAGGAGAAGAGTGCTGATCTCCAAGGCTGCGATGATGGACAGTGGAAAGGGACAGAGTGGGTAAGAGGAAGCCGTTTGTCACATGTGAAAATCTAATAGCAGGCTTGCCTTCAATGAGATATTTCAGCTGATCTTCAAAAAGGAAACTTTTTACTTGTGAAGTTATTGTTCATTACATTTCAAATCACTAAGGACTAATCTGTATGATACTTTTGGATAACCGAGTGTTTTTAAAGAACATGAATAATGCAAAACCCCTGAAAGTAATAGCATCTTAAGTAATCTCATCAAGCTAGTCCTTTATTATTTCCTTTCTTCATCCAGATCTTATATACAAGTGGAGCCTCAAAAAGTTACTGGAAATGTGTATTAAGAAAAAAAAACTATGCACGAATTTCAAAAATTTTTGGCATAATCTTACCACTAATTTCATTTTTGTATGAACTTTTTGAAGTATCCTCATATACTAAAAAGCCAGTTAGTTTACATGCTATGAGGAAAAAGTATAAAGATAGAGAGTAACAGGAATGGAGGTGGTGATTTGGAAGTCAGATTTTAAATAGAGAGATTTGGAAAGGCCACTCTAAGTGTGTGATTTGAAGAGACAAGACAACAACATGATTAAATAAGTAGTTACATCAAAAATATATTATCAAATCTGAAAGAACTCGCCAATTAACATCTAATAAGACCCTGATATTTCTAAAATGCAGTTATTATCCACGATTCTATCAGCTTACTTCTTTTTTTAACTTACAAACTCTTACTAGCTCCTCTTATCCACTCATTTTTTAACAAATTTCATTTTATCTGTTTATATGAGAGGCAGCAAGAGAGAGCAGCAGAGTTCCCACTGATAGCTCACTCCTTACACACCCACAATGGCCAGGGCTAGACCAGAGGCAAAGCCAGAGCCAGGAACCCAATCTATGTGCCTCATGTGGGTTGCAGGGTCTCAGTCAGAACCGTCATCTGTTAACACCAAGGGTGTGACTGCAGAAAGCTGCCATCAGGGCTGACGCAGGCGTTTGAATCCAGGTACTCTGCCATGGAATATGGGCTTCCCCAACTGGTTGCTTAATAGCTAAGTCAAACACCTGCCTCTCCAGTCACATTTTTGTTTATGGTAAATATGACAAGTTAATGATATGCAGATTCCCCTCTGGTATTCTGATATTTCACCCAAATTTCAGACTTTTATATCAACTGCCTGATATTTCAATAGGAATGTGCCAGAGACATCTCAGATACACCTATCCAAATTGAAATGGATTTCTCCAGCACCCATGTTTTGCATTTCTATAACTCAGCAACCAAATATAGAAACCTGTGACCATTCTTGGTTAAAATAAGCTTCTATTTATTTTGCTTCTTAGATATTTCTTAAATTAAAACAGCAACCTTTTTAGAATCTTAATACCCTATATCTTTATATCTTACTTGAACTTTTGCAATAGCTTACAAAATAGTTTTGTAGAGTGAACTCAAATTTCCTTATCTGTCCTATAATGACCTTATTAAGACAATTGTCTACATTACTTTGTCAGGCTCCTTAAAATAATTCAGTGACTACTTATTATCTGAAGGATAAAGTCCAAGCTCCTTATATCATTTGTCATAACATTATTGCCTAACATTAAACAAGCTCATTGCCTAAATCTAATACATTCTTTTTACTTTAACATTCAAGAGGAAAATTTATCAAACTCTACAATGCCTAGAAATTATCTTTGGATTCTAGGATGCTGTGTTTAGAAGACTCGTAGGTGGCTTGGCTGAATTTCCTCTGAGCATCTTTACCACTTCTGTACACAAGCCCTCCTCACCCATGATCCTTGATTACACCTTCCTGAATCTGCAATTAATTTTTCAGGCCTGCTTTCTGGCAACTGCAACCTTTCGCAGTGAATAGGAAGTGCCTGGGAGTCAGTAACCATATGGAGCAATCTTTGACAAATATCACTGCAGGGCAGTATAAAAGTCCTCTTCACTTATATGAAGAGAGAAAAGTTCTGAGGAGAAATTCAGAACTTGCCTTAGAAATCAGCAAATGGTTGGGAATTTGCTTGTAATCATACACTCACTTGGCTTTTCTGCTTCCCTACTCCCTCACCAATTTCTCCAGGGGTACTCTTGTAATAAGTCACTAGAACATGAATCATAATCTCAAGGTGGACTTCTGAAGGCATGACTTAAGACATCACCCTCTCCTATTTCCCTCATATCTCCTGCTCCTTTTCCTTGCTCCCCATTATCAGTTTGCCTCTTTCCAACATAAATACTTGGGCTCTTTAGCACTTAATCTTGGATCTTTTTCTCATTGCACTCTATACCCACTCCCTCAGCAGTTTCTTTTTCTTTCTTTCTTTCTTTTTTTTTTTTTTTTGTTTTGTTTTGTTTTTTGACAGGCAGAGTGGACAGTGAGAGAGAGAGACAGAGAGAAAGGTCTTCCTTTGCCGTTGGTTCACCCTCCAATGGCCGCCGCGGCCAGCGCACTGCGGCCGGCACACGGCGCTGATCCGATGGCAGGAGCCAGGTACTTCTCCTGGTCTCCCATGGGGTGCAGGGCCCAAGCACTTGGGCCATTCTCCACTGCACTCCCTGGCCACAGCAGAGAGCTGGCCTGGAAGAGGGGCAACCGGGACAGAATCCGGCGCCCCGACCGGGACTAGAACCCGGTGTGCCGGCGCCGCAAGGCGGAGGATTAGCCTAGTGAGCCGTGGCGCCGGCCAGCAGTTTCATCCATATCTGTGAACAGTACATTGAACTGCCTCCTCAGAGTTCCCATTTGAATGCCAGAGAACTCTAATCAATGCATTTCAGAATGAGATCTGGATCTAGCTCAATGCCCATTCCAGATACAGTGATGTGTCACTTAATGAGCATGATATATTCTAAAAAAATCATTCGGTGTTTTCATTAGTGGATGAATATCATGGATTATAGTTATAGAAATCTAGACGCCATGGCTGATATGCTTTATGTAGGTATAGCATACTTATTGCTCCTAGAATTTAGATAAACAAAATAGCATTAAACTATGTCATGCAGAAGAGAAAATGATGCAACAAGAGACTATGTAAATAGATTTCTGAGACCACTGCAAGTGTAACACAGCACACAATTTTCAGTAAACCTTTTTTTTTTCGTAAGTAGGAAGACACTAAAATGATGATAAAAGATATAACATAGTAACTACAAAAACCATTAAGAATCATTTATTGTAATCATAAGATATTACAATCTAGATATCATTGCATATGGTATGCTTTTATAGCAACAATTTACTCATGTTTGTCGTGATGCAAGTGACACATGGCTGTATATGAAATGTGAGTTGATCTAGATCATAACTTCATTCTGAGATGCTTTGAGTTTGAGTTCTCTGGCATGCAAGTGTGAATCCTGAGAAAGTTGTTAGATGGACTGTCTATAGATTTGCATGAAATAGACAAAGGAAAGGGTATAGAATGCAATGAGAAAAGGATGCAAGATTAAGTACTGAGGATCTCAAGCATTTGAATGTTGGATAGAACTAGCTGCAGAGTAGGTCTGTTTACAGCAGTCTTCCCACAAACTGGGAAGTACTGTATCCTACAAAGTTAGAATGGCTGTGGTGTCACTAGGGGATAGGGATTTTTCCAGCTCCTTTACAATTTTAAGGGACCACCATCATATGTGCTTTTCAAGACTGAAACATCATCATGTGATATATGACTATATTATATTAATTATATATCACTTAATCTATATGAAACACTCATTTAGTCACCAGTTGGTTTAAGAAATTTCCTGTGTGTTTTTTCCTGATCCTATTTAGCTTTGTCTTCACTCAGACATAAACATGACCACTTACTAAAATGTTTATCTGTTTACGTTCACTTACTTGAAAGGTAGAGTGACAGAAAGGAGAGAGAGAGATCGTCCCTCTGCAGGCTAATTCCCCAAATGCCTGCAATACCTACCTCTTTTTCTGATTAACTTTGTTCTATCTGTCTCATGTCAAATGTCACTACAACAAGGAAGCTTTTCTTGACTTTTAGAATTGATTTGCCCTCCTCATTAACTGTTGTATTTGTACATTGCGTTTTCTAAATATAGCACTTATCACAAAAATAATTAAGAACATTATGCATTTTAATGTGATCCGTATAACCTTCATGTTCAATGAGTCAATTATAATCTCTTGCTCTGTGTTATTCACAAATTTATTTAGAACAACCAGAAAGCACTTGACAAATAGTCAATGTTCACTATATATGTTGAATGCAAATGATTAGTCCCTATCACATATACACATATATATTATTCTTTAGATTAATTTTCATTCTCAAAGTGAGAATATTAGTTAACAAATATTCATGTTATTTTCATAGTCACAATTCTCTCAACTTCCAAGTTAATGGTATCATTTTATGCCATTGATTATTATTTATGCCATCAATATGCCATATTCTGCTTTTACCAAGGGAATGTAGAAGGTATAATGAAATCAGAAAATTGTGCCATGTTTGTCTTTTTAGGCATGCTGTTTTACTTTCTACAATCACCATGAGAAGAATAGCTCCAGTGAACTTACTGGTTCCTGGTGAATAAACATCATGTTAGACAAGCATAGCTGAGCCAGATACTATGTGACCCAAAGATTGGGGATAAATGCTTCTTTGGTAGCAAAAGTGAACAGACACATCAGATATATCTTAAAAGGAATATAATTATTAAAAGGACACAAGGTTAACAGACACAAATTTTTCAATTAATTATCAATGAAATAAAATGAATTTGAGACCAAAGTAGCTGTTGAAATGTGTTTTATTTGAATAACTTAGATGGAAATTAAATATAAATTTAAATACTAGAAAATTTGAGTAGAGGACTTCTTGATTTTAAACTCTGATGTTAAGCCTTTTCCCACATATTTGTCTTTCATATGTCTGAACATAAGACAGTAAGGACTATGGCTATTATCATCTATAACCAACAATTTCTTCTAGCATTTTAAGGGCAACCTTGAAATTTAGCATTTTCCATTAGCTGTACAGAAAGGGTTTTGTAATCTTTCCTTAGGATGACCCCTACTTTTCAAAGCTGAAATATAAAATACTCTTAACAATTATCAGCTATACATAATGTTCAAGTTTAGCAGTTTAGTCATAAGAAAGAAAACCAATTAAGTTTCAGACATAATGAGTATATCATAACTAAAAGCAGGTCATTTATATCACACAGATAATACAATCTTAGTGTAAAATAAACCTGCTGAGTCTAACCCTGGATTAAACAGCCTTCAGAAGCAGGAATAGCTCAAATCTCTTAAGCAAAATTAGTGAGACTAGAAAAACTGAAGTCCAACTCGGTCAACCAAACATAAAGTTGATACCACATTGTGCCTCCTTTATTAGGAAAGGCAGTGTTCTCTTCTTACAGGTAGTGACTGTGTGCCAGAACCCAAGGAACATTCACACCCAGGAACCAGGATTCTAAGGAAACCTCATAAACTTTATCATCTCCCTATCCCTGATGATCCCACTACAGTTAATCTCACTAGGAATAAATTTCTGACTCAATTTCAGGCTACCTGATTCTTTGCTGAGTACTCAGGACTGGAATTTGCATATATCTATTTACATCTGTGGTGTTTCTACTCCTGCAATTTGAGAGACGTAACTTGAGAGAGTCTTTAAAGATAGTGATATGGATGCTGAAGACAGACAGTGCAGTGGCACACAGAGAGAAATAAATTAAAACCAAAGTAGTATATGTGCAGAAATGAAAGATGGAGCTTTCTACCTGGGTTGGGAAGAGTTGCTCAGTTCCAGGTTTCCCCTTGACAAGAGGCTGTGCATATCTGTTTGTTTTCAGGTAATTAAAGGGTGGAAAGAACTCAGATACTAGGCTACTGACTGCCTGTCAAACTTACCTGTGACCATATCTTAATATCTGCAGTCTCAACAAGGGAATGGTGCTATGGCTTCCAGTTCTTGTTTAGTAGCTGCAGTTCTCTGTGCAAAGGCCTATTCTTCTTTAGCTGAATTTAAGTTTAAGCTTATATATATTTAGATGGTTATGCACACTATGTAGGTAGGCAGGGACATTAACACTGTAGAACATTCTACATTCTATTTTTTTTATATATTTATAAAGAGTTTGCTGTAGTTGAGACTTTGATATTGCCATGGATTAGATTGTTTCTCACCACACCCAAACTCATGTATTGAAGCTGTAACCCCCAATGTGACTGTATTTGGAGACAGGACTTATGAGAAGGTAATAAAGTTACATGGCATCCTGAAGGTAGGGTCCTGATAGTAAGTAGCAATGTAGAGATCAGCCTATGTATATGAGAGGGGCCGAAGAAAATGGGAATTTTTGTACAGTTGAATGAATAAGAAATGTATAATCATCCCTTGGAGGAAGACCAGCAAAACCTAATAAGTTTGCAATCCTCTGATGGGCAGTTTAGGGTAATCTCCCCGGCCCTGCTTGAGGCTGGGGCAGCTGTTAGGTTCAGTAACACTTTGTGGATAAAGTCTTGGGAGGAATCTCAGGAATTCCTCACCAAGAGAACCCTGTACCAGGCAATATCCTGGGAGAGGGAGAGGAGAGGAGAAATGGGGGGCCAAATCTATACCCATAAAAACTCCAATATGGACTCTAACTGGGCATTCAATTCTTTCCTGAATTGCCTGCTTGGTCTATCAGTGTATTCACTTCATTAAACTTTTTTTTACGATTTATTTTATTTATTTGAAATACAGAGTTACAGAGACAGGCAGAGACAGAGAGAGAGGTCTTCCATCTGCTGGTTCACTCCCCAGATGGCCACAATGGCCAGAGCTGCACAGAAGCCAGGAGCTTCTTCTGGGTCTCCCACGTGGCTGCAGGGGCCCAAGGACTTTGGCCATCTGCTACTGCTTTCCCAGGTCATATCAGAGAGTTGAATCGGAAGAGTAGCAGCCTAGACTAGAATCGGTGCCCATTTGGGATGCTGGCACTTCAGGCTACAGCTTTAACCCACTGCGCCAGAGTGCCGCCCCCACACTTCATTAAACCTTTCGGTCACACTGAGCACCACTCTGTCTCCTGTCTGAATTTTTCTTGTGTAATGACAAGAACCTCCAATCAGCAATCTCTGGAAGCTCTAACTTAATAGGATTAGTGTTCTTATTTCATGTCTTAAAAGATTTTATTTATTTGATGAGCCGAGTTTCAGAGAGAGAGAGACAGAGAGACAGAGTGAGAGAGAAAGAGAGAGAGAGAAAATCTTTCATTAACTGGTTCAATCCCTAAACAATTGCAACAGCCAGAGCTAGGATAGGGTGTGGGTGCAGAGGCCCAAGCACTTGGCCACCTTCTGCTGCTTTCCCAGGCACATTAGCAGGGAGCTGGATCAGAAGTGGAGCAGCTGGAAATCGAACAGGGACCCATGTGGGTTGACAGCATTGCAGGCGGAAGCTTAACCTGTTATGCCACAATGCCTGCCCAGATTTGTGTCCTTAAGAAGAAACACGGGGAGCTTTCCTTCACTGACTGCACACACACACAGAAAGTCTTCTTAATAATACAGGAGAAAGTGACCACCTCTGAGGCAGCAAGTAAACCCTCACCAGACACCAACTTTGCTCTCACTTTGATCATGAACTTTCCAGCCTCTAGAACTGAAAAATAAATTTCTGTTGTTTAAGCTACCCAGTATATGACATTTTTAAGGCAGCTATATCTGATTAACACATATGTTCAACAAAATCCATGCTTGAAGGCGCCACCTTCGACCTGAGAGCCACCAAATTCATATTTAGTGAAACTGGAGGACCAAGCAAATTGTAAGTTACTAAACCTTATGAAGCATCTCCACTGGAATATACATGAAGGGGTTTCAAAATGTTTATGTAAAATGAAGGTCACCACTTAAACCTTTTATTCTACAAGCTTTTTGAAACACTCCTCACTCTTCCATAAAAAGTACACATATTTTCATGCCATGTTTTTCCTGGATAAAAGAAATTTACACCAAATTTATTAGCACCCAGAATTATGTTTGCCTTTCTGATCTAGAGGACATAGCTCTGCATAAAGAAAGGGAAAGTCATAATAATGAGCTATGACAACGTAATGAGCATTCTAATACAGATTTGGCTATAACTTGTAAAGGAGAACAGAAGAGTAATTCATTGAAAATAATGGGAATATTTATATTTCTGGGATTTTTTGTTGTTCTTGGAAAAAACTTAACCTCTTTCACCTGAAAAATATGATTTTAGACATTTAAGGTCCTTTGTTAATATGAAATTTTTATTTTAATTTAGATACTCAGCACTAATTTGCTAAAGTACCAAAAAGAAAATACGGGATATTCAGGTAATAAATAGACTCTTGATAACCTGTGTAACAGAAAATAGAGGAAAAAAAGAAGTAGAAAGAATTAAAAAAAAAAACAGAAATTCTAAATATGACACATGCTACTTTAGCAGGTCATAGATATTGCTGCACCCAGAACATGAAGGTGGCATAAACTAATGTGTCGAGGGGAGAGTCATCCAAGAGCTCACAGGACAAGAATGTCATAGCGACTCTGTAATTTATGTGGCTCACTTCATGATGCTCTTTTCTAGGATGGGGTCATGCTGATTCATCTGTGATCTCAGTCCCTAGCATAGCATAGTGTGCAGCATATAGTATATATTCAATAAATTCCAGTGACAAGGATAATGAGTATAATGAATTCCAACTATGGGGCTTGCCATAGAAGGAACACTAGGGTGCACGATTATCCGGGAGAGACCACTGGGGCAGATGTAAATGCAGTGATAGAAAAGACTGTACACATACCGCAGATTTTTACATAAGCTGGAATGTCCTGACCAAAGCAAGACTTAGAATTCATGTTTTGCATTTTGACTTTAATATATAGTCATTATAGACCATGTTAATGAATGTTCATCTAGTTTAGAAAATGAAATATTTCTTTTAGCAAGAAAGCTATATGCAGTGAAAATGCTGATGGCTTCTCCTAATTGAAACTACATTGCTTGTTATACCCACAAGTATAGGTCTTATATCTACTTATATCTACTTACTATATGATGCTAAGAATCATGGCACTACTATTAAAATAGAGACAAAATGTTCTTCAGGTCAGGAAAAAAAATTGGAGTCTGTGACCAAGGGGATTATGTATTACATTTCATCACCAAGTTGTCACTCTTGTGATATACTGTGGAACACTAAAAGCTATTGTTTCCATGAATTATAACCCCAAATACCATCGTTGTGGGGATTCATTTTATCGGGGTTCTTAGGATTATACATCACCACTGTAATGTGTAACATATTCTCCATGACATATCTTTATTGTATGCTATAGGCTAAATAGCATAATTATCACTACAGTGAGGTTTTACAAAGAGATTTTATGTTTTAATTCCTTTCTTTAAAGTTATTTGTTTCTGTAATTAGATGTTGAAAATACTTATAGGTACTAATGTAAAATTAATCTTTGGAAATTTTAAATTATTTTCAATTTTAAAAGGTCTTTTATGAGAAAAAAACATCAATCAGACTTTAAGAATTTTAAATTTTAAATTTTAATGCTGGATCTTCATTTTACATTACTTCAGCTTGTACCAAGTGAATATTTTGCAGTAAAAAAGACAAAGGAAGAAAATCAGTAAAGACTCAATTCTGCTAAAGTTAAATCATAAGCAACTGCAGACAGAAAGCTGCTTATATGCAAAATTTTATAAAAATCTTGCTAAATTTTCTGTCAGGCCATACCACTTTTAAATGGTGTTTAAATATTTTGAACATAATAACAAATAGATTTCTAAAATTTGTATGGCTATTCATATATAACTTCTGAGCTGAATTCTGGCCTGGCTAGCCAGTTAGCCATTGGCAGATAATTAAAAGTGACATGGGGAGATGCAACATTCAATACAGACTTGCTTTTTTTGGCTTAAGAGCTTACTTACTTTATATAAATTGGTAGGAGACCATTATCATGCAGCCCTGGAAATCAGCAGTTAATATAGCCTTGACAGTTGTGGCCCGAGTATAATTGGCATGGGCTCTTGTGCAAAAAATAAATTGGGTTGTGCACAAAACTAAACAACATAATTACCAACAATTAGACATTAATTACGAGGTAGCAGATTCTGAAACCCTTCTTCTGAATTTGGCCAAAGTTAGACCTAATCACATTTTAATGTTTTGAAAACATCCGTGTTCCTGAGACAATCTCTAGATTTTGAGTTTCATTATGGATTGTCATGTCAGGGAATTAGACATGTTTTTATTTCAGGTGATATAATAATTATAGAAAAATGGTGATATGGGCTTCATGCTAATCTGGTGTCTCCTATCTATTTGATTATATTAAAACACAAATATAAAAATAAAATGATTGATTTTTAAGAGTATATAGCCGACGCCGCGGCTCACTAGGCTAATCCTCCGTCTTGCGGCGACGGCACACCGGGTTCTACTCCCGGTCGGGGCACCGGATTCTGTCCCGGTTGCCCCTCTTCCAGGCCAGCTCTCTGCTGTGGCCCGGGAGTGCAGTGGAGGATGGCCCAAGTGCTTGGGCCCTGCACCCCATGGGAGACCAGGATAAGCACCTGGCTCCTGCCATCAGATCAGTGCGGTGTGCTGGCCGCGGCTGCCATTGGAGGGTGAACCAACAGCAAAGGAAGACCTTTCTCTCTGTCTCTCTCTCTCACTGTCCACTCTGCCTGTAAAAAAAAAAAAAAAGAGTATATAAAATTATCTCAGTGATGCTTTTATTGAAAAAGAAGGAAAGAAAAAGTTACTTAAGGCAAAAAAGAGAGCTTCCCCAAGTACTTCCCACCATAGAGAAGGAACTCTGTCCAATATTTGACTCCAGAGGAATATTGTCAGAGCACCTGAGAGCCACGGGCTTGATAACCGACTTTTACTACTAGGTGAGACATACAAACGTGCCCATATTAAAAATTATTAAGCAGATTACTTCATTATAATTATGAATTAAAAATCTCAAGCATCCCATTGGGATATGGGGAAATAAGTTATAGACATTTCTTCTGATAACATGGGTAAAGAATATAATCAAATTTCAACAGCATAACAATATCTGAATAAACATTTTTTAAGTTTATTTTCTGAGATCCAAGGACCTGAGGTCTGTGGATTATTCTATCAATGAGTCATAATACAAGCTATCTATTCTAATTCATCATGCTTGGCAGGATACCTGCCAAGACCATTGGGAAAATGAACATGCTTACTTGGAGGAACCCACTCATTTTATCTTATTTTCACATCAACACGTATTTGCTTATTCAATTAGCTAAAAGGTATATACTCTTGTTCTTTAATGAAAATAATAGAGTTTTCTTTTTCTTTTAATTTTTTTTGCCTTGATCCTTTTGATTTTCTACCTCTCATTTATTCTTAGGTACTGATAATTAGAAGTTATTTTAAAAAGAATTTTCAGCAGAATATTATCTTCCTGCTTGCGTTTCATGTCCTATTTTCATATACTATCTCTCAAAGAACTAGCAAGCTGTTCATCCTGATGGCCCTTTCTAACTCTTCATCCTAGATACTGCAGCACAGACTATTCCTGAGTATGTACTACTTTTTCTGTTCTCATGAATTTCACATTTTTAATTAATTTAATAAAACCTCAGTGACTCAGAGCTCTTATTTAGCCTAGTGGCTAAGTTGTCCACATCCCGCATCAGAGTACCTGGATTCGATTCCCAACTCTGACTCCAGCTACAGACTCCAGCTCCATGCCAGTCCAGAGCGTGGGAGGCAGTAATGATGACTTAAATGATTGGATCGTTATCACCTACCTGGGAGACTTAGATTGCATTCCAGTCTCCCAGTTTTAGAGCTAGATCAATCCCGTTGCAGGTATTTGGTAAATGAACCAGTAAATGGAAGTGCTTGCTATCTTTAGCACTCTCTCTCTCTCTTTCCTTCTCTCCCTCTCTCTTTCTCTGCCCTTTAAATAAATAAGTAACACTTTAAAAAAAATTGGAGGCTCCTTACAACAACATATTATTATTATAATTAAGAATCAAATTTTTACAATTTGACAATAATCTGTCTTACTTGATACTTTCTTTATACGTTCGAAAGTTCTCATTTATTCCAGATTCCAGATCATAACATATATTTTGATATTCTTTGCTTGTATCCTTCTTATTTCCACTTTCATATTCTTTGCCTATATTCTTGCTATCATCTCCTAATCTTATTTATCTTAAACTTAACCTTTTCTGTAAAGTTCTGAAGTATTTCCTACCACACACCACTTATCAGAGAGATTAAACTTTTGCTCAGCTTAAAAAGCACTGGATGGGTACATTCTCATTGTTATAATGATTACCTATGGAACTGTTAAGTGTGTGTGTGTGTGTGTGTGTGTGTGTGTGTTTTATTCGTTTTCAACTATAAGGGCGAATATGCATTAGATTCATACATGTCTTAGAAAAATGGGCCTAGAGATTGAGGTCCCTAAAACTGATGAGGTGATGTCAGAGAAAAGAAGCAAGATAACAGAAGTCTATAAAACAAACACTTTAAATACTACAATTTTTCATGTTATTTCATGTTTCCCTCCTAACTAGCTTATGCCTGTAACAGTGATGAGCCTCATTTGAATGATGCATCAAAGATGTTGACAAAAGAAAATCTGGCTCTTGGCCGGCGCCGCGGCTCAATAGGCTAATCCTCTGCCTTGCGGCGCTGGCACACCGGGTTCTAGTCCCGGTCGGGGCGCCGGATTCTGTCCTGGTTGCCCCTCTTCCAGGCCAGCTCTCTGCTGTGGCCAGGGAGTGCAGTGGAGGATGGCCCAAGTGCTTGGGCCCTGCACCCCATGGGAGACCAGGAGAAACACCTGGCTCCTGTCATCAGATCAGCGTGGTGCGCAGGCTGCAGCGCGCCGGCCACGGCGGCCATTGGAGGGTGAACCCACGGCAAAAGAAGACCTTTCTTTCTGTCTCTCTCTCTCACTGTCCACTCTGCCTGTCAAAAAAAAATTAAAAAATAAAATTAAAAAAAAAAAGAAAATCTGGCTCTGATCCTTCAAAGTCGGAGAAATTGCAAATATCTGATAAATCACTAGATAAGAGGAAAATAAGCAGATAATTTATATTGAATGAAAATTTCTATATTTAAACACTTAAACTACTAATGTAATTACTTTTGATTACAATAATATTAGTAATTCAGGAAGATGACAAGTATAGGTTATATCTATAGAGATATATTATTTAGACAATATTAGGAATATTATTTAGACAGTGTAGTACATGCAGAAGAATAAAATATTCTCTCTTAGGCAACATTTGAGAGGAAAGAACACTAAAGCTAGCTCTTATATTTCTTGATTTCACAATTTTGTTTACAAACAAAATATTTACTGGGTCCCTTTAAGAGCCATCTAAAGGAGAGAGAACAATTTGAGAAACCAAAACAGAAAAATACAAATAACACCTACAAAATCCACTTGGAAGCATTTCATGTGGAACTACTAATTTTGCAAAGAATCATAAAATGAATGACTAATTAAAAGGTCCATTTTAAAAAGACTCTTTTACAAACATTTCTTGGCATTTAAAGATTGTGCTCTTATCATAATTTCTTGGAACAAATTGCAAATGCAAATCAGAGCCTGTGGAACTGCTTAAAATCAGCAGGACTGGCTACTGCATTTCCAGAGAAAAGGGCATGGAACTAATTGACCCTGCCAGAGACCCAGTGTACCTACTGTGTTTTAATTTGGGGTGCAATTATATGTCTGTGCAAGTTTTCACATGCCAATTATTGTACGTCAAAAAAAAAAATGGGAAGAGGAGAGAACATTCTCTAAACAATGCAATTAGAGTAGTATAAACAATTAACTTTGCTATTTGGTATAAGGTTGAGAGTGCTAAAGACAGAGTAATAAATATTCACAAATACTTCACTATTAAACAGAAATGTAGAACAGACACACGTTTTTAATATACAATACAGGCAGTCATATTATTAAACTTAATGGCATCCGAGAAATGATGAAACACAGCCTTGAGCTTGTAATGAGATAAGCTTGTAGCCTGATCAGTTTGCATACAAATCATCTTATCTGAATAAATTAATGTTGGATTTTTATATCTCTCCTCAAGCACTGCAGAGGCCCCCCCTTTTCATTTTATGAAAAATTACTAAAAGAAAAAGTTTACTCCTGATTGATCAGTAGGAGTGTCTACAATACATTTTTAGTTCTTCATTTGGTGCTAAATATAAGTTTTCTTATAGATTAAAAATAAGAAATGGATTCTTGATGCTAAAAATAATATAAGAAATCAAATTTTTAAGCTTTTATTAGTAAAGAAAAATTTTTATTTTTGAAATATTGTCACATTTCACAATGATCATAGCTTGCCAATATTTAGTATTAAAATGACCTCTGTTGGGACTGCTGCTGTGGCATAGCAGGTAAAGCAGCCACCTGCAGTGCCAATATCCCATATGGGTGTCACTTCAAGCCCCAGCTGTTCCACTTTCTCTCCAGCTCTCTTCTATGCCTAGGAAAGCAGTAGAAGATGGTCCAAGTCCTTGGGCCCCTGCACCCACCTGGGAGACCTGGAAGAAGCTCCTAGCTCCTTGCTTCAGATCAGTGCAGGTCTGGCCTTTGCAGCCATTTGGGGAGTGAACCAGTAGATGGAAGATTCTCTCTCTCTCTGCCTCTCCTTAACTCTGCCTTTCAAATAAATAAATAAATCTTTTAAAAGGACTTCTATTCCTAGATTTAATTGCATTTCCATGTGAAAAAAATTGCTATCACCATCAAATCCTCACGTTATGATTATGATTTTTTAAAGATTAAAGATTTATTTATTTTATTTGAAAAAGTTACAGAGAGGCAGAGGCAGAAAGAGAGAGAGAGAGAGAGAGAGAGAGAGAGAGAGAAAGTCTTCCATCTGCTGGTTCACTCCCCAATTGGCCACAATGGCTGGAGCTGTGCAGATCTGAAGTTAGGAGTCAGGAGCTTCTTCCAGGTCTCCCACACAGGTACAGGGGCCCAAGGACTTGGACTACCTTCTACTGCTTTCCCAGGCCATAGCACAGAGCCGAATAGGAAGTGGAGCAACTGGGACTCGAACCAGTGCCCATGTGGAATGTCAGCATTTCAAGTGGCAGCTTTACTCGCTATGCCACAGTGCCAGCTCCCAGGATTATATTAAAGCATATGTGTGTCATGTGTTCAAGATCAGTAAAAGCAAGAAAATTACATGTGTTAAATTAACTTATGTCACTAAAGGTTACTTTCAATATTTTAAATTTAGAATCAGTCATTTCCTATGTCAGTCTTCAAAGAGACAGGATGGAAACATTCATACAGATACAAAGACACACACACACACACACAAAGGTAGAGAGGTAGAAGTAGAGGTGGAGAGAAAGAGAGAAACAGTGTTCCCATTCACTGCTTCACTCTCCAAATTCACATAATAGCTAGTATATGGTCAGGCCAAAACCTGCAGCTGGGAACTCAATCTCCTATAGTCAGGAGCACCTCTGGGACTTGAATTTGGGTGCTCTGATCACTTATAGGCATCTGAATTGCTAGTCTAATATCTGTGCCCTTTATGTCACTCTTTTTTTTAACGGATATCATTATTACAGGTTTTATGTAAGACAAATGATAAGTATCTCAGGGTACACATTTCATACAATGTCTACTAACACTCCGTATTACATAGCTATGAATGAATAAACAATACACAAAATCTTTATTTCCTATTCAAACCTTAACCAGGAAGGAAAAATACAAAGAAATGATGTGAATGGAAACTCTATGTGGGATAATATCTTACAACATATTCGTGAACAGAGGTCTCAAAGTATATCACATTCATCCAAAAATGATTTATAGTTATTGAAAATATCAGCATCAAATTTATCTCCAAAGGTAAAATTATAAAGAACTACCATAGTTCTCAATAAAATGAAGATCCAATTTATCCACAAATTAAAGGGAATATTTAAACAGCTTTTAAGGATAATAAGTTAAGTTTAAAATTCAAATTCAAATTTTCATCATGAGTCAATTTATTTTACTGGTAGATATTCATTACATTACATTCCAGTGACATAATTGATCATTAAATGAGTTAAAACAAGTAAGGGTATATAATAAAGCCTAGAAAATAATATCTATACATGTTAAATAAAAGTTATTACTTAAGAAGAAACATCCCTACACTTCAATTCCTTCTAGTATTCTTGTATGCTAAGAACCATTTGTGGTAGCTCTCATGCTTTTGCAAGCTGAAATTTTCTCTTGATTCAAACATCATAGAAATCTGCTCTCAGATTATAAGTTTTATTAAGTGTTTCTTCTAAAAAGAAACAAAATCCAAAAATCATAATGATGTATTATTCATGTTGTTGATACAGAAAATTGTGATGGAGGTCCCCACGATGACCATCAAGAACGATAATTTGCCATAAGGTTACACAGGATTTAAAAAGCTCTTCTCGGGCCAGCGCTGCGGCTCACTAGGCTAATCCTCCGCCTTGCGGCGCCAGCACACAGGGTTCTAGTCCCGGTCGGGGCGCCAGATTCTGTCCCGATTGCCCCTCTTCCAGGCCAGCTCTCTGCTGTGGCCCAGGAGTGCAGTGGAGGATGGCCCAAATGCTTGGGCCCTGCACCCCATGGGAGACCAGGAGAAGCACCTGACTCCTGACATCTGATCAGCACTGGCCGCGGCTGCCATTGGAGGGTGAACCAACGGCAAAGGAAGACCTTTTTCTCTGTCTCTCTCTCTCACTGTCCACTCTGTCAAAAAAAAAAAAAAAAAAAAAAAAAAATATATATATATATATATATATATATAAAGCTCTTCTCATTCAGCTTTACTTCCATATTTAAAAAATCAAAGGGCGGGGCTAGTATTGTGGTGCAGTGGGTTAAGCCCCTGCTTGTTCAGCTTCTCGGCTTCCAATCAAGCTTCCAGCCACTATGCCTGGGAAGGTAGCAGATGATGGCTCAAGGATGGAAGTTCCTGGCTCCTGGATTTGGCCTTGTGCAGATCTGGTTATTGTGACTATTTGGGGATTGAATCAACCAATGGAAGCTCCTCTCCTCTCCTCTCCTCTCCTCTCCTCTCCTCTCCTCTCCTCTCCTCTCCTCTCCTCTCCTCCCCTCCCCTCCCCTCCCCTCCCCTCCCCCCTCCTCCCTTTCTCTCTCTCTGCTGCTCTGCCTTTGAAATGAATATGTATATACATGCACAGATACATACATAGTCTTACAACAAAAAAAGCAAAACAAAGAGGCCTATGTAATGAAATCCAAGAGAAACCAGATGGAAGCTTTCCCAGTTTTCTCAGAAGTTCTAGTGGAACTTCTCCCGCCGGAGTCTCGTGGGGATGCACTTATTTCTCCCAGCAGTGATGTGTAATGTCATGTACAAAGTACTGCCCATCATGAGAGCTCACCCAAGCCTTGGAATCCAGAGTTTTTATTAGGAATCAGTATCGCAAATATGTATTGCCTGTGTAACTGACTTTAGGCATTCAGACTCCAGCCCAGCCTCCTTCAGAGCAAAACAGGCCTTCACCATACTTGAGTTAGCATGAACTTATCTGGTCGACTTGTAAAACATAGCCCAAGACCTCAGGCATATACAAATACTCTTATGAGGTAAAATATTCCAAGGGTCCAGAGATAATCTCCAAAGAGTTAGTTTGTGATGGTTAGTTTTAGGTTGTCAACTTCACTGGATTAAGGAATATCTGGAAACATGGAAAAGCATTATTTTCAAAGGGTCTGTGAGGGTGTTTCCAAAAGAGGTTAGCATGTGAGTCTTAGTGGACTAGGTAAGAAGATCCAGCATGGGTGTGAGTGGGCATCATCTACTGATTGGGGGTATGTAGATACTAAATACAGAAGGAGAATTGGTCTCTCTGTGAGCTGGGGCATGCTCAACTCCCGCCTCAGATGTCAGCTGCTGCCCTCTGGACTCAAGGACTCACATCAGAAGCATCCTTGCTGGTACCCAGACTTTCAGCCATGAACTGACACTCTCACCCTTGGCTTCCCTGGTTCTGAGGCCTGCAGACTTGAACAGAGCCACAATACCAACACCCCAGGATCTCCAGCCTACAGATGACCTACTAGGGGACTTTTCAGCTGCCATAACTGCATGGGCCAATTAACCCAATAAATCCTTCTTCCTATACTAAATGCAAATACAATCAATTCTGTATCTCTAGAGAACCCAAACACACAGAAAAAGGTCAATCCAAAAGGGAGACCTTTTTCTGTAATAGACAGGGTTTGAGCAAGACAGGCCTGCTGGGTCAACTCATTTTTATTTTATAATACAGAATTATAAAATGGAACTTAAGTAAGTAGCACAAATGGTAGTGGTGGTTGGGAAATGTGACAGTGTATAAGAACATAAGTGAATGAACACATCTAAGTATTTTTTTAATCTGAAGTTACCAAATTATAATTATAATACCTTCCTATAAATCACTTTTCTGAAAACGGACCAATTTC
Source organism: Oryctolagus cuniculus (assembly GCF_964237555.1). Classification (NCBI taxonomy): domain Eukaryota; kingdom Metazoa; phylum Chordata; class Mammalia; order Lagomorpha; family Leporidae; genus Oryctolagus; species Oryctolagus cuniculus. The sequence goes on from NC_091442.1 coordinate 88,930,789, forward strand.
AGTAACCCAGGGACCTTATTCAAACATAGGCATAATTAATACAGTAGTGGCTTGTTCCCAAGATTGTGCCTTTATGTCCTAATTCCTCAAAGAAGGCCTCACCTTGTTCCTGTCGCTGAAGTTATTTTTGTAATGCTTTCTTTTCAAACTCCTGCAGAAAAATTTTAGGTGCTGGAGCCAGACCTCCAAGCTCTGTGCCCTGGCTAATGGGATCCAGCCAGGGTTCTCATATCCACACCTTCACATCTGTCAAATTCAACAATCACATCAGCATACTGACTGCCTGATAGAACTCTGTTTTTGCATGCTTGAACTGTAACTCTCACTTCAGCTCCCCAACCTACTGCCATATCACATGACAGATGACCCCCTTCAATTCTCTGTAGTTTCTTGGGAGCATTTATCCTTCCGTGGTAAGTAAGCATGTTGTCTTGGTCTATTTGTGCTGCTATAACAAAATACCTGAGACTATTAATTTATGCAAAAGATAAATTATTTTTTCATAGGTCTGGAAGCTAGAAGTCTAAGATGAAGGTACCAGCAGCTTTAGTATATGGTAAAAGCTTGGTCTCTACTTCCAAGGTGGCATTATATTGGTATGTCTTACATAGGGGACAACTGTTGACCCTCATGCAACCTAAGAGAGCAAACCTTCTCCCTCAAGCCTATTTACGGGGGCTCTGATTCTATCAAAGTGGGCTTTACACTCACAACCTGATCACCTCCTAACAAGCCCACCTCTTAATACTCTCGAATGGGTGATTAAGTTACATCCTACAAAGTGTGTGTGTGTGTGTGTGTGTGTGTGTGTGTTTGGAATTGAGAGGCCACAGTGAAGCCATAGCACTTAATTTTGTTTCCAGTTTCTTACAAAGATTTCTTGTCTTTTCATGGAACATCTCACAGGTATACTTGAGTCAGACAAAACTATATCTTTCATTAATAAAGAAAAATATTCAACAAATAATGAGTGCATATTAAACACCAGGCACCCTTCTAATACCAGGAAATAGGCACAGGTATAGTTCTAACCAACGAATGTCTATATTAACATATATACATTTTTATTAACACACGCACATGCATGAATACATGTGCTCTAGTCTTCTTTTAATAAACACAAAAGGCCAATATGTAGAAATGATTTCAAACTGGCCCTTTCCCATCTCTCTTCTTTCTTTCAACATCCCATGGATCTTTCAGTGCTTGGCTAATTTGTCCAATCCAGCACAGATTGCTTTCCAATCACAGGAAAACACTATGTTCTGGTCCTGAAAGTACAGACTGTTATATTTTCCACTCTACAGACCCCAATCTGCAACACTGATTATAAAACTAATACTCTTTGCCCCTGCATGCCCCAAATGTGGTGGACAGTGTCAAAGGATCACAGCCTCCCTCACATTAAAAACAAAAAATTACAAAAACTGAATTGCCCTCTCTCAATACAAACAGCTGCAAACCACGAAAGTACAGGAACTCTAGTTCTATTTCTAGAGGAAGGCTCTTGAATACCCCTATATTCAGGCTACTGGGTAGTGGTGGTGGTGAAATCTACTTCCAAATTAATGTATCAAAACACACTAGACAAGTGTAATAAAGTAAAATATTTAACAAAGTCTACTCAAAATAAATCATACAAGTATACTTCTAAAAAACACAAAATAGACCAGGTATTGGATTCTCTAGGAGTCTGTTTACATTTCATTTCATGTGTTGTTACAAGTCACAAAAATAGTTATCTCTAAAATGACTGCAAGAATGTCAAAGCCTCCACAGACTCTGTTTTCATTTTGAGCATTCTTCCGTTCTGTGACCATAAACTTTATAGCAGAAAACTGATTCTCATGTTATAGATAATAACATTTTAGTGATGTGGAACAACCACCAATCAAAACTTGGTGAAAGGGAAAAGGCAAGTTATAGAAATTTATACTTAGGCAAAATACATTTACTACCACGAAGTAGTTATCAGTTTGTGTTTGAGTATTTGTTGATCAAATTCCAAACTCCACTGTCAAAGGGTGTGATTTAGAAAGTGTAAGATGGTTCACTGAGTGATTTTGGAGCAAGCCAATTCTCCCTTCTTTCTCAACTACAGTTCTCAGAAAGATTATAGGATGTGCTGGGAATGGGACACTTTAGGATATAGGGAAATTGATCATTATAGGCTGAGCTCTCCTGTGTAAAGAGGATGCCCTTCAGTGACCCCTGAAGTATACAGCCAGCGGCTGGTTGCCTTTCAGGGTCTCTCAGCTGTGCTGCCAGTGGGGCACATGCAGATAAGACGTCATTGGGTACCACACAGCTTTTCTGAGCCTTGGTGGATCAGCTAGGCCTCTGTTGTCCCTTGTTCTGAAGTGCTATCCCACTTCACAAAGCTTGTTGTGTGTGTGTTGGGGGGGTGCCCTGTCTTACCACACTCAGACAAGTTGGTAACCAATGCACTGTGAGTCAGTTGCACAGGAAGTCACTATAAATCCTGCCTATACATTTACATGCAATTATAATTTTAGCCACAGTGAAAGGAAAACAATAAGCACATTAATTTAGAGTTTAATATGCTAACCATTTTCTGCACCAACAAAACTATCTTTCATTGAGAGTTTAGCATATCTAGGACTTCATCTGTGTGTCATTTGTTCATTCTTCATACACACATGTGTTTACAGCTTACCAAGTACCCAACCCTGTTTCACATCCTGAGCACTGTACTGAATCACAAAGTCAACTGTTCTCATGGAGTTTATATTCCAGTGGAAACAGGACCAATTAATAGAAATGTACATTATAAAAGTTTGTTGGGTTCTGAAGAAAATAAGCGGGATGTCATTTCAGTGATAAATTAAAGAGTGATCATTTAAATTGAGTAGTCAGTACAGACTCCGCTGAAGAAGTGGTTTTTAAACAAAGGCCCAAGTAGAAGAAGATGATCTTTGGGGTAAGCTTTATAGAAGGAGGAATCAACTTTTCTAAAGGTGGGAAAGAACTTGGAGAATTCAGGAAACAGAAATCACAGTCACTGACATATTGAGTATATAGCAGAGAATTATAAGAGATGAACTTGGCAAGTTAGGTCAGAGTTAGATCACAGACCCTTGTTGGCAAGTCTAATGGTTTTGTATCAAAGTGCTATGGCTAGTCAGTGGATGATTTAGTGGCATGTGTGTGGGAAAAGGAAGAGAAGGAGTTGGACTTGGAAGCAAGTGACTACATTGATAATTACAGAAGCAATATTGGTAAGAGATAATGAAATCCTGTAATAAAAGGGATGGAAATGGTATAAAATGGATACATTTGTAATATGGTGTAGGTATGGAAAATAGAACATGATACTGGTAGTTATGTGGGCATAAAAGAAATGGAATAATCAAAGGATCCAGAAAAGTGCTACACAGCTGTAAAAAAAAAACACACACACACACAGTGAATTAATGACATTTGCAACACAATTGATGCAACTGGAGAACAATATGCTTAGTGAAATAAACCAGACTCAAACAGACAAATATGTTTTCTCTTATTTGTGGTAGTTAATATATAGAGAGTAAAAACTGTGTATATGTTATATCATTCAGCATATAGATATACTTAGTGCTTCACTGAATCACACCATGTGAATGACAATATATTCTTGTTAAACATGTTCAAAAAATAAATGGAGAAGGATGGTACTAATAACATTTTTTCTTAATTTGAGTGTTGGTTATGAGTGTGATCAGATGGTTAAAAAACTCATTTATCTGTTCACTTATGTACATTTCTTGGTAAGTATGTTGTGTTTCCATAAAATGTTTTATAAAAATAATGCTTAGATTTGGAGCTTGAAAACACGGAGAGGTGGTGGCATTATTTACTGATATGGAAACCAAAGAAGGAGCAAGTTGACTGCATGTGTGTGTTTCAGGCATGTTAACAGCGATGGCACTGTAGACAATGAATTGGAAATATCAACAAGGAAAAAATTATATATTAATGTGCATATATAAATATATAGGTATTTATATAGGTGTAAATAATATATATAAATAGACAAAATTTGATGAGGAACAAAATTTAGACAAAAATGATACTTTGTGAATTTTCAATGCAATGCTGGCCTTGATTTTGTATTCACTAGGACATTTTTCAATCCCACAGGAGCAAGAGGTTAACTTGTAGGTCGGCTGTTGTTATATGAGTATATATAAATATAATTTCTCTCTCGTTAAAATTTATTGCCCTTTAAGACATCAATGTGCTTTGTTTTCTAATCCAGAAATTTTGTCTTATTCCTTTATTAATCTGCATATTCTATATCTACTTATTGATATAGAGTCCATAATACATTTATAGACAAATATACACATATACAAACACCAAAATATAGCTATCTTCTCATATGCTCTTTGGACAAATTTTAATGTGTTGTGTCATTAACGAATGAGTTAAGTGGTCTCTTTATCCATGTGTTCATTTCATAACTTCATGAAATTACAGCATTTATCTTGTTAAAAATTATAATAGACATAAGGGTTAAAGAGATAATTCTGAGTCATTTACATGTAGATGATATCTGTGAAATTGATGAGATTACACAAAGACATAGCACAGAAAAATATGTGAGAATGGTTCTGGTTCCAGGGTATAAGAAACATTAATGTCATTTCATTATATTTCAGAATAACTCTGAGGTTTTTGCCATCTTCATTTTTCCTATTGAGTAAATTATGGATCAGAAATCTTGAGTAGCTCTCCCACAGTCTCACAATTGAAAAATGTTAGGATGCAAATGTAACCCTGGTGGGTCTGACTCAAAATTTCAGGTTTTTCCACAAAAGAAAGATAATTCTCCAGATTCAAATAGCTTCACATGTTATAGAGCTAATGGGCAAATTAGACAATCTCCCTTTTGTTTACTCCTATCCCACTGCTGGTGTGTGATTGCTGTAATTCAGGCCATGAATACTGTGAACTATACCTTAACTATATTATGTTACACAAAGGAATCACTTCAAAATTGGTTCATATAGATCATATAGGAAATTCAAACACTATCATGGAATCAAACATTATGATACAGGTAAAATATGAAAAAGCAGCTTACCTATATTACAAGATTGTGAACATATATATTTAAAAATGTTTTAAATAGAAAAATACTGATTAAGTAGAGTTATATTTCTTTCTTTTTAACCTATGGCTTTCCATTATGTAATTATAAGAAAATGCATAATGACCTTAATCCTAAATCTAAAATTATAAATAATATTTGTATGAAGTATAAAATATGACATTTTGAAAATAGTAATCCTCAGCTGAAAACAGAAACTTGTAATGAGATTAAAGGCAATGCATGAACAATATATTGTGTAATGCAAATTAAGTGGATGTCATTATCACCTATTCACCTTATAAATTTATGCATATTCTGATTGTACAGATAGATAAAAAGTTTTTAAGTCGTTAGGAAAATGATTAATCCACTTCTGTGACTTAGATAATCAGTGATAAAAAATCAAATAACTGGAAAATATTTTTCTTTATGAAATAACTATAATTAAAAGTGATTGAAAATGATAATAAGCAAATCATATTGCCCAAATGAAAGTTTACCACAAATTTCACTGAAAATTATACAGCTTGGTATATTTGAAATCAGTATATCAAAGAGATGTCAGCATTCCCATATTCATTTCAGCACTATTCACAATACCCAGGTTACAGGCTCAACCATAATGGCCATCAGCAGGTGAAAGTATAAAGAAAATATGCACACATGATGGATTACTATTCTGCCATTAAAAAGAAGGAAATTCTCTTGGACCAACATAGATGAAGCCGGAGAACATCATGCTCAATCAAATAAGTCAGTTACAGAAACGTATATCACATGTTCTTATCTGCAAGTGAGAATTCACAGAAGCAAAGAGTAGAATGGTAGTTAGACTGGGGGTAGGGAATATAAGGATGTGGTGATCAAAGAGTACAAAATTTCAGACAGGAGGAATTTTTTAAAAAATTTATTGTGGTAAATATAGCTAGCAATAATGTAGGAATGGGCTGCAAATATCTGGAAAACTGGAATTAAAAGATAACATGCAGGACTGGTGTTGTGATGTAGTGGGTAGAACAATCATCCGTGGCCCTGGCGTCCCATATGGTTGCCAGTTTGTGTCCCGGTTGCTCCGCTTCTAATCAAGCTCCTTGCTACTGCTCCTGGGAAAGCAGTGGAAGATGGCCCAAGTGCTTGGGCCCCTGCACCCGTGTGGGAGACCTGGAAGAAGCTCCTGGCTCCTGGCTTGCACCTGGCTCTGTCCTTGCCCTTGCAGCCATGTGGGTAGCTGAACCAGCAGTTGGAAGATATCTCTCTCTTTCTCTTTCTCTCTCTCTCTCTCTCTTGCTCTCACTCTCACTTTGTGTGTCTCACTTTCTATAGGTTTAATTTTCAAATAAAAAAATAAATCTTTAAAACAAAGATAACGGCCGGCGCCTTGGCTCACTAGGCTAATCCTCCACCTATGGCGCCGGCACCCCGGGTTCTAGTCCTAGTTGGGGCACCAGATTCTGTCCCAGTTGCCCCTCTTCCAGGCCAGCTGTCTCCTATGGCCCAGGAGTGCAGTGGAGGATGGCCCAAGTACTTGGGTCCTGCACCAGCATGGGAGAACAGGAAGAAGCACCTGGCTTCTGGCTTCGGATCAGCGCAGTGCGCCGGCCATAGCAGCCATTTGGGGAGTGAACCAATGGAAGGAAGACCTTTCTCTCTGTCTCTCTCTCTCTCACTGTCTAACTCTGCCTGTCAAAAAAAACCACATATTTTTCATAAACTTTTTTGAAGACCTCCTATATTAAGCATATCTAAATTGATTGCAGTAAGCTTAAAATGTCTTCATCATAAAAAAATGATAATTATTTGAAGAGTTCCATATATTAATTTGCTTTGTGCCCCCATACATATATACAATTATAAGTTGTCAGTTTATAATAATTTTTAAGAGATCTATTTGAAAGGCAGAGTGTCAGAGGGAAGGGAAAGACAGAGAGAGCTATCTCTCTTCTAATAGTTCATTTTCCAATGGACGTAACAGCCAGGGGTGACCAGGCCAAAACCAGGAGCCAGGAACTCTGTCTAGGTCTTACATCTGGGTAGCAGGGGTCCTGGCACTTAGGTCATCATTCATTGCCTTCCCAGACACATTAGCATGGTACAGAATTCGAAGAGGGATAGCCGGGTCTTGAACTGGCACTCTGATTTGGGATGCCAGTATCATAAGAGGTGGCTTCACACACTGTGCCTGCCACAACACCATTCCCCAGTCTCCAATATTCTTTTAAGAAAGAAACAACAAATGTAGAACCAGATACTGACAGTCTGCCATATTTGATGCTTATTTTTTTCAAAAATGTGAAATTTATAAAAATATGAATAAATTTAGAAAATTTCATGGATATAATGAATGAAATATGTGAATTATGTCATTAAAGAAAATTAAGTATTTAAAATTTTGCCAACTATTTGCAAAATTATAAATGGGCCTTTAATCTAAGATTCCAGGCCAACAAATAGCTATTGACAGTTGATGCTGATTAGATACTGTTTTTAGGCTAGCAATTATTTATTCAAATGTTAAATTTGCAGAGATTAAATTTGCAGAGATTTAATTGGTTTTTTGCACACTGCAGAAAACTGCAAGTCTGTCCTATATCACCAATAAGTTGTGGGGTATTCTATTAAATTTTTACAAACATAGAAACCAGGCTTCATATCTTCTTCCTGAACACTATATATTATTTCTCATCATAAAAAATATGTATCTATCTTAAATGCTTCATGTCTGATATCCATACATACAGACCCGGATTCAGTAGGATTGGGATGAGTAAAACTCTTATTTGTACCGAGATTAAATTTTCTAATTCCATAATTTCATATTAATCTATATTTTCAAAGTCTTATTAGGAACATGAATTCATCTTGAAACTGGGCCATATAGTAAAGGAGGAGGAAGGGAGGGAGAGAGGAAGGGAAATATCACTATGTTCTTAGAACTCTATCTGTGAACTATTCTTTGTATTAATATCCTATTAACATGAGCATGGATGGGAATAGTTTAGTAATAATCTTCATGCATTTTCTCTGAAACATATAGTAGGAGGCAATTCATATTCCTCTTAGCTAAAACTTTGAAGACCTGAAGGGACCTGAGTAGGCTGCAAAAGACAGGCATAAGTAAATAGGAAACAAAGGTTTTAGAAGCATGTTGAAATAGAAGATGTAAGATGTCTTTGAGAAATAGAGTAAGTTTATGACGATATCAGAGGACTTACAGAGAGGAAAAGTGTGAAACAGCTTCTTTCAGCCCTTAAGGCATTCGGATCCTGCTAAAAAGCCCAGGAGAGTATTTCAGGCACAGAAAGCCAAGACACTCTGGCAAAATAAAAAATAAAAAAATAAAAAAACTTAAATGAAAGATCCCCTGTGAGTGAGATCCCAGGGGAAAGAACGGGCCATCAAAGAAGGAGGTACCTTTCTCTGAAGGAAGAAGAAAACTTCCACTTTGACTATGACCTTGTCTAAATAACATCGGAGTCGGCGAACTCAAAAGGCTTCCATAGCCTTGGAAACTCATGACAGGAGCCTCAGGTGATTACTGACACTATAAATAAGAGTGTCAATTGTTAAATCAACAACAGGAGTCACTGTGCACTTACTCCCCATGCAGGATCTCTGCCCTTCATGTGTTGTACTATGTGAATTAATGGTATAACTAGTACTCAAACAGTACTTTATACTTCGTGTTTCTGTGTGGGTGCAAACTGTTGAAATCTTTACTTAGTATATACTAAATTGATCTTCTGTACATAAAGATAATTGAAAATGAACCTTGATTGAATGGGATGGGAGAGGAAGTGGGAGACGGGATAGTTGCGGGTGGGAGGGAGGTTATGGGAGGAAAAAGCCACTGTAATCCAAAAGCTGCACTTTGGAAATTTATATTTATTAAATAAAAGTTTTAAAAAAGATTTATTTTTTTTGAACACAGAACAGAAGTGGGGGTGGGGTAAAGGAAGAGAGATAGAGAGAGATCAATCTTGTATCCAATAGTGTACTCCCCAAATGGCCACAATAGCCAAATAGGGGCCAGGCCAAAACCAGAAGCCAGAAACTCCATCCTGGTGTCCAATGTGGGTAGCAGAGGAACAAAGTCTCACAGGCAGAGGATGGAGAATGTTCCTGGTGTGCCACAACACTGGCCCCATGAAATAGTTTTAAAGGGTAGCTGTGTCTGAAAAGACATGTTTGCCAGGCCAGAGGATTTGAAGTTTATCCTATAGGTTCTGTGTTGACCTGATGTTTCCAATGAGTGACTAACAGAATGGTGAGAATTAAGTGATTCTCAGTGTCATTCCATTAAAAAGAAAATTCTTTAGAAAACTGAAGTGAATATATATGAATATTTATTCATATAGTCAATCAATAAACGTTTATTGAAAATGGGCTGTATGACACTCTCCCAGGCATTCTGCCAGCTGGTGGGCGTGCAGTGTTGACTAAATACACACTTAGCTTTAAGTCTAAAGGGCTAGAGACAGACACGAATCAAATAGTCATACAACAGTACTTATACCTGGATACTGTGATGGCGTATATGAAAAACTGCACAGTGTATTATAAGTCAGGGTTACAGGGATGGTGTTGCTCATTGAGTGACTTTGAGCTTGGTTCTGCGTAAACAATTTTGCAACAATAAAATGTCACAGGCAGAGGATGGAAAATGCTCCAGTGTCCTGACATGCCAGGGAACTGGATACATCTGGAGATTTGAAAAAAAGCTAATTTAACAGAAAGTGAAGGTGAGACAAGGGTGGCCAGAAAGGGAGGCAAGAGCCCAATTAGCAGGACCATTTAGGACATCCTAATGACATTAGTCAGAAAAAGCAACAGTGGTTAAACATTGAAAGATTTTAACAGAAGATGGACATGTAACAGATTTAACAGAAGATGGACATTAAGCTAAAAACTACTCATTTAAGCCAGAACATAAGGCACATTGAATATCTGAACATCTGGCTGCTAAAACAAATAGTCCATCCAGGTGAAAAATAGTAAGTTTGGATTATAATTTGGCAGACAGGAGTAAAGAAACAGATGTAAAGGATGTTTAGAATAAAACTTAGTAACAGTCTGGCTATTGAAAGTGAAGAAAAGGGTGATTCCAATAATAAAAATTAGGTTTTCAGACAGATTAACTAGATGGATAATGAGCTCATTCATTAAGACAAAAAAATAAGTATACAGTATATTTTGATAGAAATTATGCCTTTATTGATATCACAAATACATTTCACTGATATACCCTTTAATAATTAATCACAGATACATTAATATATAGGTTCTAAGCTTTAAAATCAATATTTTATAATCCAAGTAGTATTTTAGAGCAGATTTTTCACATATTTTGTTAACACATTCTGCAGTATATTCTTATAAATACCAAACATCATTTGTGAACTAAACATTTCGTTGCTTCAAAATTATTTTCATTTGTGCATTATTAGTTCACAAAGTAAACCATTTAATTAAATCTTCCCAACATACTTTAGTACATTTATTCACTTATTCAGTATTATTCCTTCTCAAAATATTTCTTGTGGGACCAGTGTTGTGGCGTAGTGAGTTAAGCTGCCCCTGCAATGTCGGCATACCAAGCGGGCACTGGATTGTGTCCCATTGCCCCGTTTCCTACCCAGCTCCCTGTTAATGGCCTGGAAAAAGTGTTTGTCTCCCTGATACCCACATAGAAGACCTAGAAGAAGCTCCTGGCTTCTCCTGGCCCAGCCTGGGCTGTTGTGGCCTCCTGGGGAGTATACCAGTGGATGGAAGATCTCTCTCTGTCTCTCCCTCTCTCACTGTAGCTCTGCTTTCAAGTAAATAAATAAATCACACACACACACACACACACACACACACTATATAGTGTGTGTGTGTATATATATATATGTATGAAAGGTGCTGCCTGCAGTGCCCGCTTCCCATATGGGCACTGGTTTGAGACCAGGCTGCTCAGCTTCCTATCCAGCTCCCTGCCTATGCACCTGGGAAAGCAGCAGAAGATGGTTCAAGCCTTTGGGCTCCTGCACTCACGTGGGAGAGCAGGCAGAAGCTCTGGTTCCTGGCTTCAGATTGGCCCAGCTCTGGACATTTGGGGATTGAACAAGCAAAAGGAAGATCTCTCTCTCTCTCTCTTTCTCTCTCTCTCTCTCTCTCTCTCTGCTTCTGCCTTTCAAATAAATACAAGAAAATATACTTAAAGAACTTATTTGACACTTTTTTTTTCTGCAACTTCCTTCTATTACTCTTATGAGGTAGCCAAAATTATCTACACATATTGCACGGTGAAGAACAAGGACACATAGGTGTGGAATTACAGTCAACCAAATGCATTAGGTGCTCAGCTGTGGATAAGTTCTCTTTTGACAGCTTGCAAATCACTTAAAAATTATTAAAGTGATAAAATGCATCTTAGATCCTAAACTGCTACTGATTCCAAACATAAGATAGCATTTTCAAGGATAAATTTTTACTTCAAAAGAAAAAAAAACAAACATACCCTTGTACTTGAAATAATATTTGACTGTTAAATAGCTTTAAACTATTGTAATTTCTTAATAAGCATGGCACAATATTATTTAAGTAACCCTAATTTTGCTATCCTTCTAAGTGTAACAGTAGCATTTTATATAATGTACAAGAAAATTTATCTAAAATAAGGCAAAATAAATGCTAAATATTATAACAGGAAAAAATGGTCAACATTATTAAGAGTATAATATAAATGCCAGTCAACTAGAAACATTAAAACTCTCATGTGGCTAGGGTATGTAGTTATGAAATAATGTATTTAACTTCATTTGATGATTTTGAAATAAAATTATATACCTTACATTTTACTATATTATCTTGTTTACTTTAATCCTCAGAATATCCTGCTTATGAAGAAACCAAGCCTTATTGAGTATATATGAATTACTTAAAGTGACATTTCTAGAAAGATATGAATTCACAACATGAAACTAGGCATTTTATTCTAATGTTGAAGTTCATATTCAATAATCACTGTATGGCAATTTTGATGTTGAAAAATACACATCTTCACTACATTTTACAATGGAATTATAAGATATGACAAACAGGAAAATAACACAGTATTGAGGATGGTTAAAGGCATATAAAATTGTATGTTTTTGGAAATCAGGGATTATGTCTTCTTTTTCAGTTCACAGTGTTTATCACGAAGTATTCTGAGAAACAATAATGTAGATGGTAGTGATTAACTGCTTCCTGACTTAGGCAACATGGTGAAACCCCACTAATTCAAACCAACTAGAGATTTGCATTGGTAATGCTTTGCATTTTGTCATGAATCTGCTAATCATTTGTATGTCTTTCTTTGAAAAACGTCTTTTTTAGTTCTGTTATCCATGTTTCAGTTGGAGTATTTATTTGACATTGAGGTTTTTTAATTTTTAAAAATGTATTTATTTATTTGAAAGGCAGAGAGGTGGATCGGAAATGAGCAGCTGGGTCTTGAACTGGTGCCCATATGAGATGTGGGCACTGCAGGTGGCAACTTTACCCACTAAGTCACAGCACTGGCCCCTTTTAGAATTGTTTGAGTTCCTTTTTTATTCTGGTTAGTCCCTTGTCAGATGCATAGCTTACAAATATATTCTTCCATTTTTTAATATGAATCAGTGAACATTTTTAAGAATGTATTTTCAAAAACATAATCCACTTCCTATAAAATATTTATTTAGATACAGCTATGATCTAGGGTTTTGTTTTTTTAGATTTATTTCTTTATTTGAAAGACAGAGTTACAGAGAGGCAGCAGCAGAGAGAGAGAGAGATCTTCCATCCACCAACCCACCATCCAGATGGCAGCAATGGCCTGAGCTGAGCTATCCGAAGCCAGGAGCCAGAACTTTCTCCAGGTTCCCACATGGTTGCAGGGGCCCAAGCGCTTGGGCCATCTTCCACTGCCTTTCCCAAGCCACAGCAGAGAGCGGAATAGGAAGCAGAGCAGCCAGGACTCGAACCAGCGCCCATATGGGATGCCAGTGCAGCAGGCTGGAGCTCTACCTGCTATGCCACAACGCCAGCCCCTGGCCCAACTTTTACTTACAATCAAATTGTAAATAAGAATGTCATTTCCTGGTGAGCTCATACCCTAATTTAAGTATGTTAAGTGCTATGATTAATGTTTTCACACTAAATTAGAACAACAAATAGGATTTTTTATTATCATAAAATTGTGCTGGTTTAAAAACTCAGCATTCAAATGTCATTTATCAAAAGTCATTTGAGATTATAATTTTAAACTTCATTCAATATTCAAAATAGTGCTGTTTGAAGTTATATATGTATTTCATTTAATTACAAATTTGTTTAAAGGATTTGTCATGAGTATATACAGAATTACACAAATTAATCCAAATGTACTCTCCTTAACTAGAAAAAACAAGCTTCCTGGCCACAGATATATCATGTTAAATTATTTTGATTTATTGAACTCTTTCTTGAGCAATTAATACCAGTAATGATATGAATCAAAAGCATGTGTCTTCCAATATGATGTACAACATCATTTGTGAGATATTTCTGCTAAATTTCTATAACAGAACCTATATAAGGTAATATGTTGCACCTAAACCAATTTGAGGGAGAGTGCACAAAATAGTACAATTGTCAACAAATATTTTTTTAAAAATTTCAGAGGTATGTCAGATTGAAAGAAATAAAATAAGACAACTGATTGTAATGCATGATTTTGGATTTTTTGTGCATTAAGAAATAATACTGAGACAAATGAATCTTGATGATATTAAAAATCTACTAATTGCTTAAGCAGGGTGGTAAAAATGCATTTTAAGAATTAAAGTGGCCGGTGCCACGGCTCACTAGGCTAATCCCCCACCTTGCGGGGCCGGCACACCGGGTTCTAGTCCCTGTCGGGGTGCCAGATTCTGTCCTGGTTGCCCCTCTTCCAGGCCAGCTCTCTGCTGTGGCCATGAAGTGCAGTGGAGGATGGCCCAAGTCCTTGGGCCTTGCACCCCATGGGAGACCAAGATAAGTACCTGGCTCCTGCCATCGGATCAGCGCAGTGCGCCGGCCACAGCGCGCCAGCCGTGGCAGCCATTGGAGGGTGAACCAACGGCAAAGGAAGACCTTTCTCTCTGTCTCTCTCTCTCACTGTCCACTCAGCCTGTCAAAAAAAAAAAAAAAAATAGAACTAAAGTGATAAAAGGGATAGGATTAAGCATTAAGGTAATCATATGTATATAGGATTAAGTGTTTGGTAATAATATATAAAATTAAAAATGTGTTAATGCTCCACCATGGGAAGCAGTCCATACAGAAAACTCATATAAAGACAATCACTTAAAGTAGCATTCTGACCTCAGAATCAGCCCTTAAGGCATTCTGTTCTGGATGAAAATCCCATGAGAGCATTTCAGGCATGAAAATCTAAGACACTGTGGCAAAGTGTCCTACATAAAAATCCTCTGTAAGTGAGACCCCAGGGGAAATAAGTGGTCATCAAAGTAGGAGGTACTTTTCTCTAAAGGGAGGAGAGAACTTCCACTGTTCTTATGGTCTTATCTAAATATTGAAGGTCTGTGGATTCAAAAGGCTTCCAGAGCCTAGGCAGCTCATGTCAAGAGCCTTGGGTGATTACTGATATCATACATAACAGTGTTAATTGTTAAAATAACAATAGGAGTCACTGTACACTAACTTCCCATGCAGTGCCTCTGTTCTCAAAGAGTTGTATTATTAGAGTTAATAATAAAATGTGTTCTCAAAGATCTACTTTGTATTAGTGTATTAAGTGGAGGATATTCTTATGTCTCATAGTTTTGTATATGCCTAAGTGACCAACTCCATTGCTTGTTTCCATAGATGCTTCTTTGATTAATGATAAAACTTGTTCTCAAAGGAAAAAATGTGTATTATTGCAAAAATTAGAAGAAAAATAAGAAAGGAAACAGGATGAAGGCTGAGAGAGAGGGAGGGATGGAGAATGGCGTGGGAAGTGTCATTATGTACTTAAAACTGTATGTATGAGATACATGAAATTTGTTCCATTATATAAATAATTTTAAATTAAAAAAATCTTCCATTGGAGCTTCTGCCCTTTGTTAAAATATAAAACTCTTGGGAAAGCCTATGTTTGGATGTCTTTAATAAATTGTCAATAAGTGAATTATTTTAGTGAATATCTTTACTTCACTTACTTCTGTATAATATTTATTTTGCATTAGTTCTATGTGCTAGCAGATTTCCATTATTTCAGTATTCCATTTAAAATATCTTAAATTTCTTTCCTTCTTTTTTTAATATAGGCTATGTAAAGTCAAAGAATATGTAAGTCATTTGCCTAAACTGGCAGAGCTTATGATTTAAATTAATGTTTAATCATGCTTATATGTTTTAATTATGTTATAATGATTATTATTATCCAGAAAAGTTTAAAAATTAATACAAGCTCATCTACTTGTTTTATCTTCAGAAAATATTTTCATTGAGTAAAGCCTCTTTGATTTGTAGGACTAGAAATTATTTTCAAAACAGCATACTGAGACATCTGTTCGGTATATAACAATATGGTTGCTTGATAGATTTTATTTATTTTCCATTTCATAGTATTTAACAAATATTGAATAACTAAGTTAACAGATCTCTTATTAGTCACTAAGGATAAGAAAGTCTTAAACAGATAAATTCTTATTTTGATGTTTTAATGGGGATACGTATATGACAATCTATTTTAACAAATATATAATTATATACTTGTATAGTGATTCTATACTCAGCCAGAACACAGCTTATACACTGGAACTTTAAAACGTTTGTGAATTTAATGGACCTAAAACTTTATTTTTGTTCAAAAAATTTTGAAATCAGTGCCCATGTGTGGTGCTCAAAGGGTTCATGGAAAATGTATATTATGAAAAAAATGCATGAATTTGATTTTTTAACTAAAACTTTTTATCTCATTGATCATAAACATCTTAAAATCCTGATATATGCTACAAATAATTTACTATCTACTTACTCTTTAATATTTATTTATTCAATTGTCTGTGTGCCCTCTAAGTTTGTATACAGTATACCTTAGATTTTCAACTCAGAGCAAAAAGACGATCCCAAATTATACTACAAATATCATATATTTTACTGATTAGAACTTAATTGATTTTTTCCAGAGGTTAATTGTGATAAAGCAATTGAAAATTAGATTATTTCTAGTAATGCTGACAGTGTCCCAAACCAAGTATTCTGACTCTGTGTGTTCTCTGTAGCTTTTTAATAATTGATATTAATTATTTAAATGTGGTAAAGTTATTAGGGCCATTGATGGCTTTTCCAGGTATAAAATTATAGTCATTACATTTTAAAATATAATCATAAAATTATATGTGTAGAGAGCTATGCATATACAATTCTGAATATGAAACTGCCACAGAGAAAAATGTTAGCTAGCAAAATCTATATTAATGCAAGCATTAATGTTCTGCAAGAGACTTCTAGTTGAGGCTGGGATAAATTGTAGTCATGGTGCTAAATTGCTCAGTATAGGGGAGAGAATAACCTGACCAGGGATTTGTATAATTCTTCCTGTTATCTCTCACCTAATATTGGTTTTTATTACCAAGAGCACTGAGCTTAACTCTGTATCAGCAGTTTTCATATTGGACAACTAAATTTATTATATGTGAACATTTATATATTCTGAATATCCCTTAAACAATAGGAATCACATCAGTTTACTACACAAGGGGAATATATTTTTGGAAATGTCTATGTGACTTTTGTAATTACCATCATACTTCAAGCAGTAATGCCTAAGCAGATTTGCTATTTAGGGATATCCCAATTAGCTACTTTATTTTTATTTAAAAGTTTTTGTTTCTTTTAAAGAATACATTCAATATATTATCAGGAATTGGACACAATGAGCTGAAATATTTTACATAGTTATGAATATATCTATTGATGTGCATTTCCAGAAATACACTCTTGCTCAAAATAGTAGTTCAGTTTTATTTAATCTCCCACTGTAGTGTTTGTAGAAAGAAGCAATGTTAGCATATAATTTGGCAATATTTTATACAATTGTGAAAGGATGAGCACGTTGGAATAAAATTTTCTCAAAAAATTTTAGTTTTGAGGGTAGAACAAAAAGAGTAGATTTTATTTTTTTCAGATTTATTTGAAAGAGAGGGAGGGAGGGAGGGAGAGAGTGAGTGAGAGAGAGCGAGAGAGAGTGAGAGAGATCCTTCACCCACTGGTTCAGCCTCCAAATGCCTCCAACAGCCATTGTTGGAACAGGCCAAAGCTAAGAGCCTAGAACTCCATCATTCTCTTCTATATGGAAGGCAGGGACCCAAGTACTTGACACTTTATCTGCTGCTTCCCAGGCACAAATGCAGGAAGCTGGATAGTAGGCAGAGGCACGACTTGATCCAAGGCATTTATATATGGGATGTGGTTTTCCCAAGCCGGGGCTTAACCAACTGTGTAACAATACCCACTCCTCATCTATTTTTCTTCTCTCTTCTCCTCTTCTTTCCTGTTCTTTCCTCTTCTCTCTTCCCCTCCCTCCACTTCATAAAGTGAAATATACAGATACTAATCATGAGAAAGAATATGAAAATATGAAATAAAGATATGTCCACTACATTAATTGTATGCCTGAGTGTTTACTTTTTAACAAACCCCTTTAAGAATATTCTTTTTATGAATATGCACAATTTACTGATTATTGTGAATTTTAATGACATAAAAATATGGGAGAAATTACACATTATATCTTATATACTCCTTTATGTAGATTGAGACAAGTATGTATGACAGGACTTCAAAAACATTTGGGGGAGGTGGAATTAAAAAATAAATTTAGGGGCAGTTAAGTTGCTGCTGGAGGCACCAGCACCCCATTTGGAATGCCTAGCTTGAGTGCTGGTTCTAGTTCCAGATCTAGCTCCCTGGCACTATCATCTTGGGAGACATCAGGAGACATCAGGTGATGGCTCAAGGACCCAGGTCTCTTCTCCCCACTAATGAGACCTGGATATTGTTCCCAGCTCCCAGGTTTTACTTGACTCAATCCCAGCTGTTGCAGGCTTTTGTAAAGTGAATCAATGATAGAAACTTTGTAAGTCTGTCTCTCTTTCAAATAAAATAATAAATAAGTAAAATACTGAAGATGTATAAAAACAAGTAAAATTTCAGTTTATTTTGATGAAAAATATTTTGAAATCCATTCATAATTTTTTTCATAATACACATTTTCCACCAACTTTTTGAAGACATAATATTTACTGCTTTTATTTTCCTTTTTAGTAAATACTGACGTGATAAAGACTGATAGTGTTTATATTAAGTGGTATTTCACTAATTCATGCAGTTAAGGGATATTTTTGAAAGCTTGAATTAGCAAGCACTGTGGGACATTACACAATTTCCCAAAACTCAGAGATAAGAGTAAAGAGTGAAAGGGCAGATCAGTGGGTCTGAATCTTTTACCCCTTTGCCAGCGCTCCTCTACAGTATGATTTGCAAATTTTTGTCAGAATAACCATTTTACTATTCAATAAATTTCACCTGTAGCTTCCCAAGACATTGGAGACAAGTGCAGGCTCTGGATGCAGCTACTTGGGAACATTTAGCAGTAGAGCAGAAGACAGAGGAGGAAGGGAAGACAAGGTCATATGGCCAAGCCAGAAAAAGTAGCAATGAGACAGAGTCCTGAACGTTATGATGGAAGTTGCATTCCTGGACATATTTTCTTTGTCTTACCTGTGACTCAAGGTGTTAAGAGAATCATGCCTCTGATGCTGAAGAACACTGGGTTAAGCCAATGCTTGCAACACCAGCATCCCATATCAGAGCACTGGTTGGAGCCCTGGATGCTCTGTTTCTGATGCAGCTCCCTGCTAATGTGCCTGGGAGGCACCAGATGATGGGCAAGTACTGGGGCACCTGTCACCCATGTGCCTGGATGGATTTCCAGGCTCCCAATTTTGGCCTGGCCCCTCCCTGACCAATGAAGCTACTTGGGGAGTAAATCAGCAGATGGAAGATCTCTCTCTCACACTCTGTCACTCTGCTTTTCAAATATATAAAAATATCTTTTTAAATATAAAATATCAATTATAAAACAATCATACTTGAATTCTCAGAATTTTGTACAAAAAATGGGCTTATTTTTTAATTCCATTTATATGAATGTTTAAAGTTATCCTGTATTTCTCTTAATGCTCTCTGACCAGAATTGAAACAGAAAACTATTAATAAACTTTTGAGAACATGTTTCAATGTATACATAAACAAAAGCAATACTGTAAATTTTTTAAAGTATTTCAAGAAATTATTTAAGCACACTTGCAAATATAGCAAAATTATCATAATAATTAATAGTCCGTCCTTTTTCCAACATTTAAAAAATAGAGATAGGGTGTGGGTATTTTGCGTAGCAGTCGAGCTGCCTCTTGGGATGTTTTAACTGGGAATGCTGGGGTTCAAGCCCTGGCTTAGTTCCTCATTCCGGCTTCCAACTAAGGTACACTATGGGAAGCAGAGGGTGATGGGTCTAGTAGTTGGTTCCCTACCTCCACATGAGAGATTTGCATTGAGTTCCTGGCTCTTGGCTTTGACCCTACCCAATGCCAGTCTAGTAGGCCTTGGATGAAGGAACCAGTTGATAGGAGATCTCTCTGTCTCTCTTTCCTTTTCTGGGTCTGTTTCTCTGCTTTTAAAGTTAATAAAAAATAAATAGTTCAATAATAAATAGTTTAAAAAAACATTGACATGGCATAAATTATGCATTTAGAATTCATAAAAATAAATAATGCATTTTTTATGTCAGCAAGACCTTATACTTAAATAATATAGATACATAAAAGGATTTCCTTGAGAAAAAAGAAAGTACTCTTCATAGAATAATTAATACACTGCAAAAGGATTTTAAAAAATAAATCCAATGACTACAGTGTCTAATATAATGTATTTGGGGAAATACCTCTTTCTACTAATCATTTTCATCTGAAATTCAGCCTTATATTTTCAGGCTTTTAATGACAGATACTAGATTGAGATTTATAATTTAATACTTAATAATAATTCTAGCTACTAGAAGCAGTCATTTAAAATATATATTCAGTTGGTACTAATAACGTGGAAGTCAGTTTGCATATACTGATCTATGAATATAAATTTCATATTTATTCACAATAATTTGAGTATACAAAAATAAAATGAAAGTAAATGCATTGATGAGAGAACATTAATTTGACATTTTGTACAGATAATGTTGTATGGATAGGTCATTTGTAATCTCTATACTCCATGATGTTCAAGTCATGATGAGAATTTAATTAAGAGCAGAATGTTGACTTTTTTCTACTATTTGCTTCTATAATTCTCAGAGGATTAAAAGGTCATTTCTTGCACTATCACATTTTGTTTATTCATCACACTTTTATTGTCACAGTTTTTGTTTATGGTTAAACAACTTGAGCAGAAATTTGCTTCCCACACTGTTCTCCTTCACTAGAGATGCCTACTCATCTCAGTGTGCTGATTAATTAAGTCAGTAGCTGCTTGTCTCTGAATTCCAACTCAGAGGAGAACACATTTAAAACCCTTTTTTAAAACATTATTTATTTATTTTCACTTCATTTAAAAGGCACACACATGGATAAAGAGAGAGAGGAAAAAGGAGAAGGGGGAGGAAAGAGAGAAAGAGAGAGAGATAAAAATCTTCCACTCACTGGTTCACCATCAAATGCCCACAACAGCCAAGATTGGGCCAGGCTAAAGCTAAGAGCTGGCAATCAAAATCTAGGTCTCATTCCAAGACAGCAGGGACACATGAGCCATCACTTTCTGCCTCCCAGGGTGAGCAAGATCAGAAGTGGAAGGGCTGGGTCTCAGATATGCAATTTGGACAACTCAAGTCATGTTGCAAGTATGCTTCTTGGCTTGCAGTCCATGTTGCAGCAATATCAGCTTCTAGCTTTTCTTGCCTTCTGCCTTCTTGCAGAGTGCTCAATAAATCCAGTCCTGCTCACCCCAGTTGACTGCTCTAGTGAATTCTTTCTTGACTTGCAACACTGGCCTCAAGTGGTTGTTTCTAGTGACAAATTTCAAATATGGTTTAATTCTTCTCCATCTGAATTGGGTATAGTCACTGATGAACAAGCAGCACTTAAATGTACATTTGTGGAATATTTTGATTTTTACATAAAACCAGCAAAGTACAGATTGGAAATTTGAATTTACAAGTCAGTCTAAATCTCACAATTGAATTATCTTAAAGATTACCCTTGAGTTGCTTTATTTTAAATTCTACACAGCTGGAGCCCTACATAATTATGAATTCAATGTTCTGTAACTCTTTTTCTGCTTATTAGGGTAATGTTTATATTTAGTAGAATTCATCCTTTTTCAATGTACAATTCAATGAATGTTGATGAACTTATACAATGTTGTAACCACCACCATGATAAAAATAAACATTTCCATTGTCCAAAATAGTGGTATACTTATCCATTGTAGACTCTCCTTTATCCTTATTTGCCCCTGCTAAAGCTCTGGCAACTGCTGATATGATTATCATTCATTTATATTTGCCTGTACTAGAATACCATCTAGGAAATCTTTTATTTTTGTAGGAATTTCTTTCTTGTTACTTAAAGATAGTCTGATATTGGCCAAGAAAAGAAAAAAAATCTACGGTGAATGGAGTAGTACTATTTTACTCCTAGACATTTTGTCGCCTTTCAATTCCAAAGAAAATGACATTTATCAGAGCTTTCAATATGAAAATATTTAAGGAAGGTTATTTATCTAAGATGCACCTCATTAAGAACATTTCACACAACTGGAGAATGGGCAATCTTGAGAAATTGAAAGATTATTCTTGAATTAGGAGAAAATTACCTCGACAAATCAAATGGCAATCAAATGACAATTTTATCCGATGGCTCCCAAATGAGATAACCAAAGAATTCACATCCAAAATGCACTGAGACTGAGGACGAGGCATGTGCCCTGCTGAGATAAGAACCTGCTGGGCCTTTTCCTGTCTTAAATTACATTCCTTTAGCAGATTGGATTTCTCTTTTCTACTGAGACTTCTGCGCTCAAGTTATGCTAGAAACGTATTTTTCAAACAGGAACTTGAAACAAATAAACAAAATGATGGCGAGAAATGACTGAGAAGTCCCATGATTTTAGGGGAATGGAGTTTAAGTTATCTACTCAAGCACAGAGATTATTTTCTAGTGGGAAAAACAGAACTGGAAATTGCATTTGTTGTGATAGTTTGGTGGCAGAATTCAAAAGGGATTCCTTGAAACAGTGTCTACCATTCCAGCAGGCATATAAACATTCTATCTTCCCTGTCTGTGGGCAGCAAAGCAGAGCATATGGAACATACGTATCCAATAGGAGGAACACTGCCAGACCAGAGGGACATGCTTATGCCAGCTGTGGTTCCAACTTGGTCTTTACATTTTTAGGCACTACACCCAATCTAAACAAGCTGGGGATAGATTTAGAATGCATAAACATGTATTAGAATAATCACAGAAGAATCTGAAACTTCAACATGAATAAATTATGTAACATCCACTTATTCTGGAAAGAAAAAATAATTATCTCTACAATTAATTTTAGATATTTGAGAAATTTGATATATATCAAGAAGTTTAGAAAATTGATGTGTGCATTGTAGTCCTTGTGGTTTGCACTTATGGCCTTATGAGGAATGTATTAACTAAGCTAACTTTTTAAATCCCTAAGCCAGTGTAAAAGAGCAATGGAAAACACTGAGACTTGATGTCCACTTGAGTTTATTGGAAGGGGAAAAAAGTCACTAAAAGCTCAGGGCATTGTGGTGCAATGAGGTAAGCCACTGCTTGCGATGCACACATCCCATATCAGAGTGCATGAAATAAAGTCTCTCCTCCAGCTGTAGTAGGAATATGGAGAAGGAACCAGTAGGAAGATCATTCCCTTTCTCCCTTTCTCACTGTCATTCTGCCTTTTCAATGAGTAAGTCAATAAGTCATTAAAAAAAAAAAAGTCATGATGATGAAATTATTTAGTAAATATTGAATAACCTATAAGAAAATTACTGTTATAAACCCAATAAATTCTAAATTTTGAATAAATAAGTACATTTACACGTAAAACATTTTAAAGAATATGCTTTAAAAGATGCTGAGTAAATTTGATTTCATGTGGGGATAGAGGAGCATTAGTTTAGAAATGGGTCACTCTCTCAAATGAGTTAGCAGTTTTTTCTCTTTACAGTCTCTTCTCTAATACAAAATTCTCTTTTATTGCTAGCAAATGGGATTATTTTTCATATATTTACATTTGAAAAATAATGACCCAAAGAGAACACTAGGTTCCTGGATCATTATTCAAGATCGCAATCCATTTTAGAGAAAGGAGTCATTCTGTAAAATAGGTTTCTCATAAAATTATTTTTCACAATTTCTTTTACTATTGAAATCTCTCCAAAAATATTTTAAATATAAACCACTTATTAAAATGACTGAAATTATCAAGGTGTGATACATTCATGCCCAACCTCCAGCCTTTCATATGCAGTGACATATTACAGTAGCCCCAGATTACTAAAAAAATTTTTTTTCAATGAGCTCTACAGAAAGCATAAAAAGAAATTAGATTGGGTATTGTGATAGTGAAAACGAGGGATACTAAGAAAATCAGCAACTCAGAGAGACAGTGAAAATATTGCAATTGGTTTAAAGATTTTCCTGTTCTAGTCCTTCTTAGCATAAGTAGAAATTAAAGCCACTGATTTCCTATTCAAAAGTAAATAGTCCTTTCTAACTATTCGTGACAAGTGGAAAATCCTCTATTTGTTAAAAACTCTCCATCTTAGAAAACACCTTCATATGCAAACATGTAAACACCATTTCAAATGATAAATCCAGTTCTTTGAGAGCAAAAAGGAAGACATCAGTCAGGATGTGAAAATTCACTTGAAGTTCCCTAAGTCCTTTTGTATTCCTTCTGCAGGCACTCATGGAAAAATAACGCATCAGCAGGCAAACATGCTCCTTCTCATGGAACAACACAATCATCCTGAAAAGGGTCTCAGCTACCCCTTTTCATGCTCACATTTTGCAATTAGGTAGTGTTTAATGTTTAACATATTTCAAAAGGAGGATACATATTGAATTGTTGTAAGATTTCATGTTTTGGGGCCAGTGCAGTGACTCACTTGGCTAATCCTCTGCCTGCGGCGCCAGCATCCCATATGGGCACCGGGTTCTACTCCCAGTTGCTCCTCTTCCAGTCCAGCTCTCTGCTGTGGCCCGGGGAAGGCAGTGGAGGATGGTCCAAGTGCTTGGGCCCTGCACCTGCATGGGAGACCAGGAAGAGGCACCTGGCTCCTGGCTTCGGATTGGTGCAGCCCCGGCCGTAGTGGCCATTTGGGGGGTGAACCAACGGAAGGAAAACCTTTCTCTCTGTCTCCTTCTCTCACTGTCTAACTCTGCCTGTCAAATTAAAAAAAAAAGATTTCATGTTTTATAATTATAATCTTGAAGGACATTTCAAGACATCTTTCCTTCTGATGACAAAACTGCAGTTTGTCAGTGTTGATTCCTAACTAACTCTTGATGAATTGGTGGGGATGCAAAAAATTAGGGACAAAATTAAGGACAAAGTAAAAGATCTTATAATCTTATAATATTGATATTCCATGATATTCCATCTTTTGTTGCACCAGAGATTATTGAAAGGAAAGACATTTCATTGTTACCAATTTTCTGCCTTATTTGCTTTTGTGGTTTAGTGAAACAGAAGGAAGAGATTATTTCATCCAATAATTACGACCAAAAGAGTCTAATACAACTTGATCAAATTTTCTTTGATAATCAAATTGGAAAAATTGAAGTGGGTTTATTCCATTAATTCTAACACTAAAGTAACATTAATAACTGTTGCTGAAGCACATTTTTAAATGAATGGGTGACACATTTTCATCAGATCAACACCATGCATTTGACCCTCTCTATTGGCTAGGTATCCTCAACCTCACAGTTAATTGATTTCCCCATAATACATAGTGTTTTCACAGAAATGATAATTATTTTAATATATTCTCATTTTATGAGTTCATGATTTTACTTTTTCCTTAAAAAAAGATTTATTGATTTATTTGAAAGGCAGAGTTACAGAGAGGCAGAGACAGAGAGACAGACAGAGAGAGAGAGAGAGAGAGGTCTTCAATCTGCTGGTCTACTCCCCAAGGGCTGTAATAGCTGGAGTTGTCCCAATCTAAAGTCAAGAGCATGTAGCTTCTTCTGGGTCTCCCACACAGGTGCAGGGACCCAAGGACTTGGGCCTCCTTTCACTGCTTTCCCAGGCCATAGCAGAGAGCTGGGTTGGAAGTGGCACAGCTGGGACTTGAACCAGTGCCCATATGGGATGCCAGCACTGCAGACAGCAGCTTTACCCACCATGACACAGCGCAGGCCCCCACAATTTTACTTTGAAATAAATACTCCTAGATGGTTAATGTTACATGTCAATTTACAGGCTACTGTCTCAAGTTGTGTGTCACATGCTAATCTAGAGGATGTTATGAACGTATGTTGTACACATGACTAAAATCCCTTTTAAGCAACCTTTAACAATTACTTTAAGAAGCAAAAGAAATTATGCTTGATAATGTGGATAGGTATCATCTAATGTATTGAGGCCTTAAGAGCAAAAACTAAGGTTTCCAACAGAGGAAGTTCTGTCTAAAATCTGTAATTTAGAAACCCTGCATCCACTTCTAGCCTCCCAACCAGGACTGCAGACTTTGGACTCCAGACCACCATACCAGTTCTTAAATGGGTTTCCCACCTGCTAGACTACAACACAAGTTTTGGACTTCAAGGCCCTGGAAGCACATGTATCAAGTCCTGAAAATCTCATTCTCTTTCCTTCTCTAAATGTACACACACACACACACACACACACACATGCACATTTATCAAGTCCTGAAAATCTCATTCTCTTTCCTTCTCAAAATGTACACACACACACACACACACACACACACTTATCAAGTCCCGAAAATTTCATTCTCTTTTCTTCTCAAAATGTAGACACACACACACACACACACACACGTATGACCTGTAAGTTCTGTTTCTCCAAATAATGCTGAGTGGTATAAATTTTGGTACTGGCAGTGGTTTTAGAGGAAAAGAGTCTAAAGGATGATTTTTTTTTCAAATTATTTCTAGGATTTTCTACAATTGATTCTCCAATCAATTAGATGTAAATGCATATTATTCTCAGTAGATAGGAGAACTCTGATAAACTTGGCACAATGTGGCAACAGAAATATACAAAATGTTTCCATTGGATACTACTAATCAATTACTACTAAGAGGCAAGACAAGATTCTAGATAGCCATATCTGAGAACATTCTGTCACACATGGAAGAAAGATGAGATTGGTCTTTTTTTCTAGACAAAGTAAGAAAATAAAGGAGTGTAGTCATGACTTCAACTTTCCAGTTAAGTAACATATAAATAATCTGTGAATTTCCGTGTCTCTCCTGAAAGTAATTCTTATCTCCATTAGAGGTGAAATTGTTGAAAACAAAAGGCATGGTTTCATTTTGTGAGTAACTAAATTGTAACACAAAGATAATTCCTAAATTTACAGTGTCAACTGTTAAAACTGGAGTGCCGACTGGGAAGGAATAAGATCCTAAACATTAGAATGACTACATATAGGAGGATTCTGATAGAGCCAGGAACATTGAATGTTGAATTAGGTGTCATCTTAGCCAAAGGCAGCCCTTCCACCTTTGTCTAATGAGATTAAAACTACTTTGCCAGAAGAAATTCTTATGATCTCTCACAAGGAAGTCATATTGCAAGACACTCCTGATTCTATCCACCTCAACATCTCTTTTGTTTCTATAGCTCTAGCTAGACTCAAGTTTAAGCTGGCCTAGAGGTGGAGTAAGTATGGCCCATTAATAACCATAGCATACCCCAAAATAACTGCATGGGGGTGGGTATTGTGGCCCGGTAGGTGAGGCCACTTGCTTGGGATGCTTATATGCTGAGTGTCATAGATGGAGTCCCACCTCTGCTTCCATCTAGATTCCTCATAATGCATGCCCTAGGAGGCAGCAGATAATGGCTGCCACCCACGTGGTGGAGCCAGCTGAAGTTTCTGGCTCCTGGCTTCATCCTGGACCAGAACTGTGTGTTGTTGAGCATTCGAAAAGTGAACTAGCACATGAAACATCTCCCTCTGTCTGTCTGTCTCTCTCTCTGTCCCAATACCTTTATTAAAAAAAAAAAAAGACTTCTTCAATTAATTATAGAAAATTATAGGGGATGTGTATATTGTTTAGCTTTTTTAACTTTTACTTTGTTGTTGTTTTTGATATTGAAGTATCTTATAAGGTCTTTTTTTGTCTTCTTTCTGTAAATATGTATAAAAATGTGTGTTAAAATCTCCTATTATGGTGGCTGTTGTGGTTTTCTCCACAGCTCTATCAAATAATTAAATCTTTTTTTTAACTTTTATTTAATGAATATAAATTTCCAAAGTACAGCTTATGGATTACAGTGGCTTCCCCCCCATAACGTCCCTCCCACCCGCAACCCTCCCCTTTCCCACTCCCTCTCCCCTTCCATTCACATCAAGATTCATCTTCGATTCTCTTTATATACAGAAGATCCATTTAGCATACATTAAGTAAAGATTTCAACAGTTTGCTCCCACACAGAAACATAAAGTGAAAAATACTGTTTGAGTACTAGTTATAGCATTAAATCTCAATGTACAGCACACTAAGGACAAAGATCCTACATGAGGACTAAGTGCACAGTGACTCCTGTTGTTGACTTAACAAATTGACACTCTTGTTTATGGCCTCAGTAATCACCCTAGGCTCTTGTCATGAGCTGCCAAGGCTATGGAAGCCCCCTGAGTTCACTGACTCTGATAATGTTTAGACAAGGCCATGGTCAAAGTGGAAGTTCTCTCCTCCCTTCAGAGAAAGGTACCTCCTTCTTTGATGACCCGTTCTTTCCAGTGGGATCTCACTCACGGAGATCTTTCATTTAGTTTTTTTTGTTTGTTTTTTTTTTTTGTTTTTTTGTTTTTTTTTCAGAGTGTCTTGGCTTTCCATGCCTGAAATACTCTCATGGGCAAATAATTAAATCTTATTTTTTTTACATCTCCCACTATGATAATAAGCTTGTCTGCATCCACTTTCAGTTGTATCAGTTTTCCATTACATTAATATATAGGAATGAAATGGCCATTTTGGAATATGATTGCCATTTTTAACCCTGTGGAACTGTGGTATTCCTATTTTTTACATGATGAATATCATTATTAGTGAAAAATTAAGCCTATGAATATGGAGTGGATTATATATATATATATATATATATTTCAATTACAACTCTTGCATGGTACATTTCAGATTTTTGTTATCATTTTCATATATATTTTCATATATTTTATTCAACTTTTGTATCAAGATTTTTAAATTGTTTGACTTTAATAAAAGTCACAATATATTTAAATTCAAATGTGCCTTATTGTTTCATTATTTCTGTTACTTTTTGTTCCTTTTGTGATCTTCCTTGAAACTAATGGCAAGTTTTTTCTTCCATTTTCTCTGTTTGTTAGCTTATTTATACCACATTTCACTCTTTCCCTAGAAATTACAATATGCTTCCTTGTTTTAACATATTAACTATTAATTGGTACTTAGATATTTCAAAACAAAATAAGGACTTATAAAACCTCATTTCCCTTTTTGCTGTTTATACCTTGTTTTTTCCTTTTTACCTTTGCTGATATATTGTCATAAGTTTTAATTTTCTCTATATTTACCCTTTTGAATTTTTAAATTCTTCCTTGTATTTTTTTTTTTTTTGATAGGCAGAGTTAGACACTGAGAGAGAGAGACAGAGAGAAAGGTCTTCCTTCCATTGGTTTACCCCCAAAATGGCCGCTACGGCCAGCACACTGCGCTGATCCAAAGCCAGGAGCCAGGTGCTTCCTCCTGGTCTCCCATGAGGGTGCAGGGCCCAAGCACTTGGGCCATCCTCCACTGCCTTCCCGGGCCACAGCAGAGAGCTGGACTGGAAGAGGAGCAACTGGAACAGAATCTGGCGCCCCGACCAGGATTAGAACCCGGGGTGCGGGCGCCGCAGGCAGAGGATTAGCCTAGTGAGCTGCGGCGCCAGCCACCTCCTTTTATTTCTATGCTTCCAGTTGTAATTATTTACCTACACACTAAAAATTCACTTAGGTGCAAGAATGACAATAAACTTAAGTTTTGTTCTTATGAAGATTCTTCATTTTTTCTTTATTTTTAAAGGATGTTGCCACTAGCATAGAATTCTACTTTGGCAGTTATGTTTTTCAGCCTCTAATAACATCATTGCATTCTCTTCTAGTTCTATTGTTTCTGTTATGAAGTCAACTGCCGGAAACAGTGGGCATCCTGCAAAGATATTTTTTTTTAAGTTAAGATATTCTCCCTGGCTTTGATTTTCAGTAACCGGGGTTTTACACTTGAGGAGCATAGCTCTTTGGTTTCTTGACTTCCATTAGTTTAGAAAATTCTTAGCCACTGCGTTCACTTTCCTTCCTCCCATCCCCCTTCCCTTCTCTCTGTTCCACTTCTGTTTCTGCACTTTCTGTCTCTTCCCTCATAGTGTCTAATCTCATCTAACCACATCATCTCTTTTTTCCTCCTCTTCTCTCCTTTCATTCTAAGAATCTAGAATATATCCTATAAATTTTGATCATGTCTCATAAATCATGTATGCACTCTACTGTATTTTCAATACATTTTTTCTGTCTGTATTCTATACTATTTCTTAATGACCCATCGTCCTAGTCATTAATCCTCACTTTTGTTATGTCTTAAACATGGTTCTTAATGTTAGTTCTAAAATTACTACATGAATTATATATAGATTTCAGTTCTCTGATAACATTATGTATCTTATGTCTGTAGAATATATTAATCATAGCTATTCTAAAATCCACATCTGAGAGTTCTAATGAAATTGATTTTTTATTTTTAAAAACTGTTTTATTCATTTAAAAGAAAGAGAGGCAGAAAGGTATATGCAGGCTTATCAAGTGGTGTCTTACATACTAGATCAAAGGCCCACCACACCAGACTTACTTGTGTTTTTAAAACTTTTTATTATAAAACTTTTACACATAAAAATTATACATCTTTATGGGGAATCATGTGATGTTTCAATATGTGTATACATTGTGTAATGCATAATCAGGGCTACCATATCTATCTTTTCAAGCATTCAACATTCTTTTATGCAATAAACATCCAAAATCCTTTCTTCAAGTTTTTTCTTCTAATATCAAAATATATAGTATTTTGACTTTACTTTGAGTCACACTACTGTGTATAGAACCCTAAAATTTCTTACACTTTTCTAGTTATGATCAACCTTTCCCCATCTTTCCCTCTCTCCCTTTCCATTTTTGATAACCATCATTATGTGTTTAATTTCTATGAGGTTACTTCTTTAAAAGACTCTACATATGAGTGAGAAGAGATGACAGTTGTCTCTCTTTGTTTACTTAATTTCACTTAGCTCATGAACTCAAGTGCCATGCATGTTATAAATGACAAGATTTAATTGTTTTTTTGTGATTGAATAGTTTGCCAGTGTGCATATGTACCACATTTCCTTCATACATTCATCACTGGATGAATTCTTTGGTTGTTTCCATTTTTTGGCTATTGAGAGTAGTGCTGAAATACATATGGGAATGCAGACATCGCTTGGATAGACTCATTTCACTTTGCTTGAATATAAACACAGTAGTAGAATTTATAGATCACACAGAAGTTTAGAACCATTTTTAATACCCCTATCTACCAATAATTTTTTCAAGGAAATTTCAGCTTTTTCAAGCACATAACTTAAAATTCTCCTACCTCTACCCTTCACAAACTTCCATAAACGCTTTGACAATTTTAGATATTTGTTATGGTAGCACCCCACTTCATGGTACCAAAACCTGTATTAGTCTGTTTGGAATGCCATAACAAAATACCACAAACTGTCTGCTTAAATAATATAACTACATTTTCCACAATTTTGGAGGTTGGAAGTCCACAATCAAGATGTACAACCAGTACATATGCACACTGGTTTATTTCTGGTAAAGCCTGTCTCTTCACCTTGCAGATGTTTCCTTCTCACTAGATCCTTTTTTTTTTTTTTTTTTTTTTTTTTTGACAGGCCGAGTGGACAGTGAGAGAGAGAGAGAGAGAGAAAGGCCTTCCTTTGCTGTTGGTTCACGCACGGTGCTGCTCCGAAGGCAGAAGCCAGGTGCTTCTCCTGGTCTCCCATGGGGTGCAGGGCCCAAGCACTTGGGCCATCCTCCACTGCACTCCCTGGCCACAGCAGAGAGCTGGCCTGGAGAGGGGTAACTGGGACAGAATCCGGCGCCCCGACCGGGACTAGAACCCGGTGTGCCGGCGCCGCTTGGCGGAGGATTAGCCTGTTGAGCCACGGCGCCGGCCATTCTCACTAGATCCTAACATTGCCTCTTCCATGTATGAGAACAGGGAGAGAGGGAGAGGGAAGGACGAGGTATGGGAATGGGTAGAGGGAGAGAGAAAGGATGTACTTTCTGCATCTTACAAGGATAGAAGTTCCATCGGAATAAGGCTCTACCATTATGATCTCATTTAACTTGAAGATCTCCTTAAAGATTCTCTCTAAATAGTCATATTGGGAGTTAGGCTTCAACATAGGAATTTAAAGGGATGTAACTTGATTTGCATGTTTCTACACAAACACAAATATACATACATAAATATATAACAATAGAATATGTTTGCATATGGCATATAAATACAAAAATGCATACACATATATAAACAAGTACATATACATGCCAACATTCCAACCAGAAGCATATAAATGATAAGCAAATAGTTTGTTTTTTTCTGAAAAGCTTTATAATCTGAATAAGAGATGTTATGTATGGTCCATCAAATCAATATTGCCTATGCTTTTTTCCTCATAATTTCAGATTAGCTTAGTTTGAAGAATTTTCTCATAAATGCCTGAAGTGAAGTTTCTATATTTTATGTTTAGATGCTATACATTATATTTACCAATATAAATAAGTCCCCTCAATTCAGATGGTGTGAATGGCTGTATTGAGATATTCTATTTCAATTACCTAGAATATCCTGCAAACTTAGGGAAGCCAAAAATCACAAACAGACTTCTGATAAAATATTTGGAAATACATAAAAAATCAAAATATGAATTTTTGAGTAAAAAAACAGATTTAGATATTTAAGCAAATTACTTTATAGATGCAAGTCCTATCATAAATATTTATTAATCATGTCCTGTTTAACATCTCTAGAAGTTGAAGGGAATTTGATACTGACATTTTAAGTTACATACAATTCAATAAAAAAAAGTACAGTGATAAATTCCACAAATTTTTATTGGATAATTTGTTGGTGTATTATGGAAAAGTTCCCAGTACTTAATTGCTTTGATATAAAATTATTTGTAGTTAGTTTAATTTATTGAGGATTTTGGTGAGTTTTTAACATAATGACATGTCCAGCATTAGCACTTAATACTCATACATATTGAGTAAAGAAACAAAATAGTACAAAAATTTGATTAAAATATTCAACAAAGTAATTTTAAGGAAGTTCATAAATATGTAGATATATAATTAAGAAAATTGTCAATTAAGCTTACTCTCCTCATTCTAACAATTATAAACTGATATAGTTGAAACAAAAATATATTATGTGGAAAGTGTATTTATTTCAGTTATTAACGTGGTCTAGGAAGAAGGAGAAACATATTTATGTACTTTTTTCTACATTTTAAAGTTATGATTTAACTTGATACTTTAACTCTTAGTCTTTAGTATTATCTCCTTGCTCTTAACTTTTGACAGTTTTACTACAACATGCCTTGGAGAAGATTTTTCGGTTTGGGCTACTTGGGATCCTTTGAGCTTCTTGAAAAAAGAGATAGCCAATAAAATGGGAAAAATATTTCAAGTTACTTATCTGACAAACGATTAATATCCAGAATATATCATCAACTCCAAAAACTCAACAACAATAACTACAACAACAATCCAGTTAAGGATTGGGCAAAGCACCTAAACAGACAGTTCTCAAAGAAAAAATAAAAATGACCAACAAATACATGAAAAGTGCTCAACATCACTAGCCAACAGAAAATTGCAAATCAAAACCACAATGAAATCCTCTCACCCTTGTCAGAATGGCTATTATCCAAAAGATGAAAGTAACAAATACTAGTGAGGATGTGGAGAAAGGAGAACTCTTATACACTGTTGGGAAGGTAATTAATGCAGCCACTATGAAAATAGTATTGAGATTTTTTAAAAAACTAGAAATAGACTTGTCATATGATGCAGTAATCCCACTATTGGGTATGTACCCAAAAGATATGAACACACTGTATCAAAGAGATACTTTTACCTTCATGTTTATAGCAGCAGTTTATAATAGCCAAAATATGGAAATGACCAAGGTGTCCATCATCAGAAAAATGGATAAAGAAAATTTATTTATATATATATATTTCAGTTATAAAAAAGAATGAAATTCTATCATTTGCATCAAAATGGTTGCAACTAGAAGACATCATATTGTGTGAGATAAGCCAGATATAGAAATACAAATACTACATATTCTCCCTTATACACTGGAGCTAAGATTTAAAAAAAAAGAAAGAAAGAAAAAAATTCCTGTGTATCTGTTTTGCTGGAAATACAAGGCTTTGTCAAACTTTGTTTTAAGTCTTTGTCAGACAAATTGTTAAAATGGTATACTACTATATTTTAGATGATCTGTGGCTATTTTAAAATTTACTGTGTATGAGTGAAGTTGAACATTTTTTCATTTGATTATTTTTTATAGCCCTTGCCTATATTCCTGCTGAATATTGTCTTTTTATTTTTTTAATTTGTTGAACTATTTACCTAGTGGAGCATTAAGCCTTTGATTACAATGTATAATTAAAATACATTCTCTCACAAATAACTTTTAAAAAGAAAAAATAAACTTTAATATTTAAAAGATAAAGTTATGATTTATACTTCACACAAATATTAAGGTAATAATGTTTTATTGCTAAATAGGCATTTTATATGAAGTTTGCTTAATGACTCTAAATGATAACTTTCTGTACATCCCACATGGATACACACATCATCAAAAAGCAATCCATATATTTGATTTATTACACAAGTATGTATTATAAATTCACAATTCCTAACTTTGCAAAAACCAAAAAGTAGTATTCTTTATCAAGTACAGGCAATTTACATATATATTCACAATATTCATGTAAAACTGAAATATACTGTGGATGTGATTTTTTTTCTATTTCTTTTTATATTGATGACAGGTAGATAGATAGCTAGAGCAATGCATCAAATATTTATGTGTTCTTCCCCATACTCACAAATTCATATATTCACAAGAAAGATGTTAGGAGGTGTGGTATTGGGGAGGTCATTAGGTCATTAGGGTAGAGCTTTCATGAATGGAATGAGCTCCCTTCTAACTGAGACACCAAGAACTTTCTTGCCCTCTTTTTGCTGTGAGAGTATAGAGGAGAAAATTGCAGGCTACAACCAGATGAGGACTCTTAGCAGAACCTGGCCATGATAATACTGTGATCTCAAAATTTCAGCCTTCATTACTGTGAAAAATAAATTTCTTCTGTTTATAAGGCACTCACTTATGGTGCTTTGTTATAGCAGTTCAAACTAGCCAAAATAGACAGATACATAGATGATAGTACAAGTGGAAGCACTGTAATCCTTTTGACTCACCAAAGTAGAAGATAGATTCTTAATAGAATTACTGTTATGTATAGATAGGATACCTACCTCCCTAATTTGCATGTGTAGTCTAATCAGCAAGAGAATCCTCTATAGGAGTAAGAGTAATGTCTCATGGACAGGCCTAACTTATTGTTTTTAGTGATATAATTTCTGTATTAATTTAGAACCAAACAAAGTAAGGCCAAGACTAGATAAATGAAAAATATCATTCAAACAAATAGCTCAAGAAATTGGAATCATGATGAAGTTCACAGCATGCCTCCTTATGTTTCATTGAAAAAGTCTAGAATTTTCAGGGAAAATTTTATATGATGCACATTTAAAATGCTGGCTAATGGAATTAGGGTTAGCAATATATTCTGAAACACAAAGTCCCTAAAGTGTTATTACAGTGATAAATTCCAAAAATCTTCAGGGAGCATTTAACTGAATGGCACAGTCTGGGTGGATGCTCATAAACATAAATCACACAACTCACCATAATACCCTGGAACCAAAAATATTCCCTTTGGTCAGCTGCTTATACAGCTCATTTAAGAACCCTTTTCCTGGGATATCAGCATTATTAAAAAAGTAAAAACAAATAATTTCCATAATCTAATGTCCTCTTGGCTACTATCAGTGTTTGATTTTCTGGTTTATCCTCTTTGGGGCGGGGGGAAGGGACTTCAATAGTTATAAAACATTTCTTTCAGATAAGTTTATTATGAAAATTATATTTAAACTTATTTTTTTTTATCTGAAAGAGGCAGGGCAGGGAAGAGAGAGTGAGAGAGAGAGAGAGAGAGAGATAGTTAGTTTCCATTTGTTGACTTCACTCCCCAAATGCCTGTAATATTCAGGGGTAAACTAGTATGAAGCCAGGAACCCAGAACTCAGTCTGGGTCTCCTGAGTCTGGTTCAGCAACCAGAGTACTTGGTCTGTTATCTGCTTCCTTCCAGGGTGCACATTAGCAGGAAGCTGATTTGACAGCAGAGGAGACAGGACTGCAACCAGGTGCTCTGCTATGGGATGTAGGCATCCCAAATAACATCTCAACACTTGTACCAAACATCCATCTCTGAAAACTATTTTGAAAAATTTTTATGATCTATTTTTCTTAAATTTTCATTGTTCATACACACAGAACTTTCTTCCTATTCTGTCAGTTTCTCTCATTTTTCCAGCGTATTTTTTGGTCTGTTTCAGTAGTAGCTTATACACTTTTTTTTTTTTTTATCAATTATGATGCTCTTGGGGGTAGAATTTATACTTTGGTTAAGGATGGGTGGTTCACTATGGACCTATGTTTTTATGATGTAGTGGCAATTTGCAAGCATTTCCCTGAGTGTTGGCATTAACTGCACCTCTTTCCCCTCCAGAAGGCTTGAATGCATCAGCATGTCTTCATTCCCAGGTTGAAAATTCCCGTTTCCACAGCGCCGAGGGTCTACTAAAGAGTATGCTACAAAGACAAATGCACTTTTGAGAGAATGGGCACCACATATGGCTCACTGCTAGACAAAGATAGCTATGTGAAGCAAATACTGAAATCTGTGCCATAATTTGTTCATTTTACATCAGTGGGACTTTCAAAGAACAAATGCCATCTGTGTGCAATAAAACGCTCTTAAAGCATTTAATAGCATTCTTGTAATGGTTACCTTAATGATTACGCTGAATTGATCTATTCCAAAAATTTGTACAGGATTAAAGCATCCTGATAGATGGCTCTTGCTGCTACTACCTCCCTAGATTTTCTTCATCTGGCTATATTTTGATATGCCAATAGGACCCCTATCAATACAGAAGATTGAGGTTGCTTATGGGAACCTCAGGAGTAGAAGGATCAATGAAACTGTTGGAGAATCCAAGTTTCTGGCAGAGCTGGCAGTGGGTGGAAGCAGAGGCAAAAAGGAAAGGACAGAATTGTGCAGGATTACTGATAGAGATACCAGTGTTAAGGGATAGTTTAGGAGAAGAATTTTGTTTTGCATCACCTGCACATTCTAAATTCAGTGCTTAATCCCTTGTAAATTTTTAAAAAGATTATTTTTAATTTTCCAAGTCATATTTCATTTCATCACTTTTTCATTCATCTGGAATATATATAATATACGTCCAGGGCCTGCTTTAGATATTGGAGATATATTGGTTAACAAAAAAGATATTTTTTAAAATTCCTCCTTTGTGGAGTTTGCATTTTCCTCTATGAAATCATGTATTACTAGAACAAGTATCAGAGTTGTCATAATTACTAACACAATGGATGTAAAACGCCTAGTAAGTTGTAAAACATGTAAATATTAATCTTAATAAATATAACATTATTAATTTTGGAGGATGTATGTAACTAGTGCCATATCAAAGAGCTATGAACTGAAACACAAATACCACCTGCTAAAACTTACCATTTCATATTTCTAAAAATGTCTGTAAATTGTAGTTATAGTTAAATAAACAGTAAAATGGATAGTTCTTAGGTCATGTGAATACATGGCACAACCAACAACCAAGTCAAAACATATGACATTTCCATGTTTCCTCATGACAACTTTCTGACAAACACTTCTCTACATGGGCATTCTAAGCTTTTATTTCTACCTTCACAGATAAATTTGCTCTGTTATTTACCTCTTAAAAATGGTATCACAGAGAAGGTATTCAGTCTAGCGACTAAGACACAAACTGAGAGGCCCATATCCCATGTCAGAATGCCTTGGTTAGATTCCTGTTTGTGTCTTCTGACTGCAGCTATCAAGACAGACAATGGGAGGTAGAAGTGATGGCCCAAGCAATAGGCTCCTGCCATTTACCTGAGAGAACTGGACTGATTTCTTGGTTTGGCCCTACCCCCCACCATTGTGGTGGGTATTTTGGGAGTGAATCAGCCGATGGGAATTCTCTCTCTGTTTCTCTCCCTATGTCTCTCTCTTTCTGTGTAACTTACTGACAAGTGAATATTTTTTAAAATAGTATCATATAGTTTGTATTTTTTGTGTCTTGTTTCTCATTGTATAATAGAACTGAGAGCTAACCATGTTGTTGATTTTATTGTTGTACAGTATTATCTTTCATTTCTTGATTATCCTATGTATTTTTCCTCCTCATCCTGTTTATAGATAGTCATCACTAGTCTTTGGTATTACCTATAAACTCACCAAATATGCTTCTATGGGAAATTTTACTGACATGTAGTTTCATTTCTTTCTGGTAAATCTCAAAATGCATCATGGTGTAGGAATACAGTTTACTTTATAAGAAAGAATATCAAATACTTATTTAAAATTGGTAAAATTTATAAATATTACTAGTATGTTAAGAAAGTTTGTGCTACTCTATTTCCTTTCCATTTTAATTATTGTCATTCATTTTAGTTTTAGGACTTTTTTTTTTTTTTTTTTTTTTTTTTTTTTTTTGACAGGCAGAGTGGACAGTGAGAGAGACAGAGAGAAAGGTCTTCCTTTGCCGTTGGTTCACCCTCCAATGGCCGCCGCGGCCGGCACGCTGCGGCCGGCGCACCGCGCTGATCCGATGGCAGGAGCCAGGAGCCAGGTGCTTTTCCTGGTCTCCCATGGGGTGCAGGGCCCAAGCACCTGGGCCATCCTCCACTGCACTCCCTGGCCACAGCAGAGGGCTGGCCTGGAAGAGGGGCAACCGGGACAGAATCCGGCGCCCCAACCGGGACTAGAACCCGGTGTGCCGGCGCCGCAGGCGGAGGATTAGCCTAGTGAGCCGCGGTGCCAGCCAGTTTTAGGACTTTTAAAATACATAAAGCAAAGTCATATTTCATTGTGGTTTCAATTTTTTATTTCGTTCCCAGGTGACTAATAAAGATTAAAGATGAGTATCTTTTCATGATCTTGGCATATGATTGTGTAGAATTTTTAGCATGTCTGATACTTCTTTATATTTTCCATATAATTCCTTTATCAGAGGTAGCCTTGCTTGTTTGTTTGTTTACCTGAAAAGCCGAGTGATGCAGAAAGACCAACCATGTGCTGTTTCACTCCCAAATGGCTGTGCAATAACCAGGTCTGGGCCCTGCTGAAGGCAAGAAGAACTGGGAAATCCATGCAGGTCTCCTACATGGGTGGCAGAGGGTCTTTTATTTAAAATATCCTCCTCTGCCTTTTCAGGTGCATCTGCAGGAAGCTGGATCTGAAGCAGAACAACCAGGAATTGAACTGTCACTTAGATATGGGATGAGGGCATTGCAAATGGCAGCTTAACTTGCTATGTCATAATGCTGGCCTGCAGAGATATGGATTTTGCATAATTTCCATCCTCAGAGTTATGCTACTGAGGACTGAATTTTATCTTCCAAGATCCATATGTTAAAATCCTATTCAGCAACGTGACAGTGTTTGGTGATAGGGACTATGAGGCCATAATAAAAGTTAAATAAGCAAACTGTTGTGGGCATTTGGGCAATGAACTAGCGTATATAAAACATGTCTCTGTCTGCCTTTCTTTCTTTTTTTCTCTCCTTTCGCCTCTCTTTTCTCTGTTTCTCTTCTCTCCTGTAACCACTGGCTATTGGACATCTGGGCTCCCAAAATGTGAGAATATAAATTTCTGATCTTTAAAACACCTAGTCTGTGCTATTTTGTTGTGGCAGTCCTAGAAGACTAATAAAATTTTTTTAGCGGGTATTTTATCTCCAGCTATGTCTTGTGTTTTCAAGGATGCAAAGTTATGATTTTGTACTCCTTATATGATTTTAAGAGTTTAAGAGGTATGTATAGGAGGCCAGAGCTGTGGCTCTGTATGTTAATCCTCCACCTACAGTGCCGGCATCCCCTAAGGGCGCTGCTTCTAGTTCCGGCTCCTCTTCCAATCCAGCTCTCTGCTATTGCCTGGGAAAGCGGCAGAAGATGGCCTAGACACCTGGACCCCTGTACCAGGGTGGGAGACACAGAAGAACCTCCAGGCTCCTGGCTTCGGATAGGTGCAGCTCCGGCCATTGCAGCCATTTGGGGAGTGAACCAGCAGATGGAAAACCTTTCTCTCTGTCTCTCCCTCTCATTGTCTGTAACTCTCTCTCTCAAATAAATAAATAAGTAAAAAACTTAAAAAAAAAAGCGGTATGTATGACCCACCCCAGAGTAATTTTTAATATGATATGAGGTACTACCATTGAATGCTCTTGGCATATTTGTCAAAAGCTAATTTGACATTTTTATGTTAGTATCCACTATAGTCTACTAAAAGTAGATTCTATACCCTGGTTCCATTGTTGTATTTGCCCATCATAATGTCAATAACACTGTCACAACTAATAAAGCTATATAATAAGTCTTGAAATCCAAACTTGTATGTAGTCCAAATTTGTGCTTGATTTTAGTATTGTTTTGAGTATTCTAGGTCAGAGAAAAAATTTGCAACAAATTGTTGAATTTTTATTGGATTTCTTCAAATCACAGAATTTTAGAATAACCTTTTAAACAATACTGAGTCCTCCAAATTGTGAACAACAATTGTATTGCCATAGGTCTTTGTCTCAGAAATGTTTTCAAAGTTTACTGCAAAGGTATTGTATATTTTCTACTAAATTTATTGCTAACTTTGTTTTTATACTATTGTAAACAGTGTTATTTCAATTTAATTTCCCAATTGTTTGTTATATAAAATTGCAATTGTGTTTTGACTATGTCTTGTGAATTTTAAAGATTTGCTTACTATTTATCAATTTTTTCAGGACATACTACAGGGCAGCTGTAATTAAAACAACATGGTACTGGTACAGAAACAGATGGATAGACCAATGGAACAGAATTGAAACACCAGAAATCAACCCAAACATCTACAGCCAACTTATATCTGATCAAGGATCTAAAACTAATTCCTGGAGCAAGGACAGTCTATTCAATAAATGGTGCTGGGAAAATTGGATTTCCACGTGCAGAATCATGAAGCAAGACCCCTACCTTACACCTTACACAAAAATCCACTCCACATGGATTAAAGACCTAAATCTACGACCTGACACCATCAAGTTACTAGAGAACATTGGAGAAACCCTTCAAGATATTGGCACAGGCAAAGAATTTCTGGAAAAGACCCGGGAGGCACAGGCAGTCAAAGCCAAAATCAACTATTGGGATTGCATCAAATTGAGAAGTTTCTGTACTGCAAAAGAAACAGTCAGGAGAGTGAAAAGACAACCGACAGAATGGGAAAAAATATTTGCAAACTATGCAACAGACAAAGGGTTAATAACCAGAATCTACAAAGAGATCAAGAAACTCCACAAAAACAAAACCAACAACCCACTTAAGAGATGGGCCAAGGACCTCAATAGACATTTTTCAAAAGAGGAAATCCAAATGGCCAACAGGCACATGAAAAAATGTTCAAGGTCATTGGCAATCAGGGAAATGCAAATCAAAACCACAATGAGGTTTCACCTCACCCCGGTTAGAATGGCTCACATGCAGAAATCTACCAACAACAGATGCTGGCGAGGATGTGGGGAAAAAGGGACACTAACCCACTGTTGGTGGGAATGCAAACTGGTCAAGCCACTATGGAAGTCAGTCTGGAGATTCCTCAGAAACCTGAAGATAACCCTACCGTTCGACCCAGCCATCCCACTCCTTGGAATTTACCCAAAGGAATTTAAATTGTCAAACAAAAAAGAGGTCTGCACCCTAATGTTTATTGCAGCTCAATTCACAATAGCTAAGACCTGGAACCAACCTAAATGCCCATCAACGATAGACTGGATAAAGAAATTATGGGATATGTACTCTTTAGAATACTATACCGCAGTAAGAAACAACGAAATCCAGTCATTTGCAACAAAATGGAGGAATCTGGAACACATCATGCTGAGTGAAATAAGCCAGTCCCAAAGGGACAAATACCATATGTTCTCCCTGATCGGTGACGACTGACTGAACACCAAGAGGGAAACCTGTTGGAGTGAGGTGGACACTATGGGAAATGGTGGCTTGATCAGCATAGCCCTGACTGTTAATGAACAACTAAATACATTATCCCTCTTAGTAGTTTTTTTATCTGTTCTACTTAATATGACTGGTTTAGATCTGTAATTGATGCACAGTTATTCTTAAGTGTTGAAAATTAACTGAAATGTGATCCCTGTTGAACATGGTGGTGGGAATGGGAGAGGGAAGAGATGTATAATTTGGGACATGCTCAGGCTGACTTGCCCCAAGTGGTGGAGTTGGAAGCATACCAGGGGATTCCAATTCAATCCCATCAAGGTGGCATGTACCAATGCCATCTCACTGTTCCAGGTGATCAGTTTCAGTTCACAGTTGGTCATGGTGAAGGGACTGGGAGTCAAAGGGAGCACATAGACAAGTCTAGTACCTGCTAACGCTAACTGATGGAGTAAATAAAGGGGAGAGTGATCCAACATGGGAAGTGAGATACTCAGCAGACTCATAGAATGGCAGATGTCCTAAATAGCACTCTGGCCTCAGAATCAGCCCTAAAGGCATTCGGAGCTGGCTGAAAAGCTCATGAGAGTATTTCAGGCATGGAAAGCCAAGACACTCTGGCAAAAGATCTCTGCGAGTGAGATCCCAGTGGAAAGAACAGGCCATCAAAGAAGGAGGTACCTTTCTCTGAAGGGAGGAGAGAACCTCCACTTTGACTATGATCTTGTCTAAACAAGATAAGAGTCGGAGAACTCAGAGGGCTTCCATAGCCTTGGAAACTCATGACTGGAGCATAGGGAGATTACTGATGCCATAGACAGGAGTGTCAATTGGTAAAGTCAACAACAGGAGTCACTGTGCACTTACTCCTCATGTAGGATCTCTGTCCTTAATGTGCTGTACATTGAGATTTAATGCTATAACGAGTACTCAAACAATATATTTCACTTTGTGTTTCTATGGGGGTGCAAACTGTTGAAATCCTTACTTAATGCATACTAAACTGATCCTCTGTAAAAAAAAAAAAAAGAAAGAAATTATCAATTCCCAACTTGACTCTCACTGGGATTAAACATGACAATAGGTCTGCTCTGATTTCATCATCATTTAAAAAAAAATCATCTATTATTTTTCACTTTATGTTTCTGTGTGGGAGCAAACTGTTGAAATCCATACTTAATGTATACTAAGCTGATCTTCTGTATATTAAGATAATCGAAAATGAATCTTGATGTGAATGGAAGGGGAGAGGGAGTGGGAAAGGGGAGGGTTGTGGGTGGGAGGGACGGTATGGGGGGAAAGCCATTGTAATCCATAAGTCGTACTTTGGAAATTTATATGCATTAAATAAAAGTTAAAAAAAAAATTTTTTTAAACTTTTCTTTATTTTCATTTCATTTGAAAGGCAGAGAGATAGAGAGAGATGGAAAGACAGAGGGAGAGATAGGTCTTCAGTTTACTGGTTTACTCCCTCAGATGCCTACAATAGTCAAGACTTAGCCAGGTAAAGCAAGGAGCCTACACTTAATCCAGGTCTCCAACTTGTGTGGCAGGCACCCAGGTATTTGAGCCATCACCTGTTGCCTCTCAGGGTACACACTGACATGAAACTGGATTGGGAGTAGATATGTAGGACTTGAACCAGACATTCCAGTATGGGTGATAGTATTCCAAGTGGTATCTTAACCAACCTGCCCCAATATTTATCATTATTTTTTATTTCTCACAACTTTTCACAAGTCCAGTCTTCTCTTGTGTGAGTAATAGAGTTTTTTTTTTTTCTTTTTCAGTCAATACAGTGTTTCCCCCCATGTTTCTTGTTGAATATTACGGGCAAGACCTCTAATAAACATTAAGTAAAGTTGGGAGGGCTCACTTCCTTGCCTTTTCCAAAATTTTAGTTGGGAAACAAATGTTTTGTTGTTAGTTATGATGTTAACAGCAGGATTTTCCAAAAAACTAGTTTGTCATTAATATGACTGTGTATTAAAGATTGTTGAATGATGTACTCCTATAATGTCTCTTACTATATCAATGTTATAATTTGATTGAATGTTCATTAAATGTTAAAACAACCCTACATTCCATGGATAAAGCCTACTTGGTCATGATAAATGTTACTTGTTACTAGATTCAATGTGCTAATATTTCTTAAGCATATTTTTCATCTTTGCTATGTTTCACTGAATTTCTATATATGTAAGTTGATAATTTTTACCAATTGGACAAATTTGAAACTATCATTACTTTAAATATTTTCTTCTCTATTTTTCCCTTCTCTCCTCGTAGAAATCACAATGACAATTATTATATTACTTGATAATTTTTTTCATAACACTGAATGTCCTTTTTGTCTATTTTTCAAATGAGGGGGATTTAGTTTAGATCATTTCTGTTGATTTGTCACAAATTTTACTGATACTTTTTCTCCAGTGTTTGGCATG
The DNA here is from genome assembly GCF_964237555.1 of Oryctolagus cuniculus. Classification (NCBI taxonomy): domain Eukaryota; kingdom Metazoa; phylum Chordata; class Mammalia; order Lagomorpha; family Leporidae; genus Oryctolagus; species Oryctolagus cuniculus. The sequence continues at coordinate 88,975,112 of NC_091442.1, forward strand.
CTCTTAGCCCATTCTATAAATATTCTTTCATATATTATATTTACTATTCTAGCATTTACATTTGCATTTTATAGTTTTTATTTCTTTGCACTTTCATCAACTAATTCCTCATAGGTCCATATTTTTATTTGCTTGCTTGAACACATTTTTAATAGCCACGTGAAAACTCTTTTTTTAAAACAAGTAGTAGTGTTATATTAGATTTATTTATTTATTTAAAAGCCAGAGTATCAAAGAAAGAAGGAGAGGGAGAGAGAGAGGGAGAAGGAGAGGGAGAGAGAGAGATGGATCGATTTTATTTTTTCTCCAAATGGCCATGTCACCCAGGGCTGGGCCAGACTGAAGCAGAAGCCAGATCCAGGAACTTCATTTTGGTCTTCCAGTGGGTGGAATTTTGATCTTTGTACATATTATAGTATACTAACTTTGTTGTAGAAGCACATAAAAATCAAAATGTATAAATATGGGTTCTAGATTTTTATTGAACTAAAAATATCAATTCTCAGATTAAGATGATAAAAATAAATTTGTAAAACCAATGATGATATTTTAATTAAACAGAGATTTTCATTTTGAGATCATAAAACAGAAATTAAATGGTAAATAAATATATAGATATATATAAATATAAATAGATATAGTCATATTTCATTATCATAAAAGTATTGAGAAAATCATGATTTTTTTCTAAGTTTGAGTCTTGATAATTATAATCAATGCAAGTTTAAATGATTTTTGGATTAAAAAGTTTATCCTTGAAATATTTAGAAATGTAATATTAGAGTATAATATTTAAGAATAATAAATAATTCACCTGAATACCAGCTGTAAAATATGTATAGTTTTCAATGTTTAGTATCTATATGTATTTTAATCTTCTAAAAGCAATATCTCCACTCTAAAAAAATAGATACCTGTAGTGCTAATAGATTTTCCTAGAAGTGTTGATGAATATAATTATCTGAATAATATTTGCAATGAGTGGGGTTACCTGAAAATTGATTCTTAAGCTCTTCAACTACTAGAAGCCTTTAATAAAGACTGATAATTTTGTACTTTACCTAATTTGTAATATATGTCGTGTAATAAGAACATTTTCTTCCTCAGCTGGATTTCAATATGTTAATTCAGATTTCCATGTGAATGAGGACATCATATACTTTGACACTAAAATAAACCTGCAATTCCCTACAGAGATCTGTTGAGAAGTTTGTGTTCTGAGTTATTTCAGGTTCTGACATTTGTATACCAGTATTTTTAAAAGTAAGATTATTTTCTTATACTCATGCTATACATTTCAAAATACTTCTACAAAAAATCACTTAAACAATTGCTAATTCTTTACCCTTAGAAAACATAAGCAGGTCTATAGTAATACAGAAGATATCTTTTAACTAAAATGTAAATAGGCACCCAGTGTCCTTCACAAATATTGGGAAAGAGTTACTGAATATTGTAAGATCCTTGAATCTATGCAGAGTCTAGAGGGTCTAATGTGTATAAGAGTTCAACAGACATTAGCTCAAAGATGGGAAAAAGGTAGGGTTATGGTAGTAAATAAAATCAATAATTATTTACTCAATTAATTATAGAATAAATTGAATTATACCAAACACAGATTATAAATTATGAGGAAATAAGTATTCAAATATAGTCAATAAATACCTATAGTTTCTTTATTTGTAAAATATTCAAATCTCTGATTGCAAAATGTCTACTCTATTTGGATAATGTACAGAGTTTAACTTTGATTTCTCTTAAAAAGAAATTATTAAATTTCTAAGTTCATTCTCACAATTGCCATTATTTAATTATGTATAAGTGAAGTCACAATTATGACAGATTTGAGACAGATTTAGTAGCTTAAGAGCTATGTTTTTAAATAACTTCAGCAATGTTTTCATTTCAACAATTGTTTTCATGCGATGATTCGTGTTTGCCTGTATGAGTTAATTAATTAATTAATTTAAATTTTAAAAGAATTTAAAATGCATTTTCTGTCACCAACCATTAAAGTTTTGAGCATTTTTATAGAAAACTTACTTTTTCAATAACTATTATCCTTTTGAAATAAGGGAAGAGTATTTTATAGGCTGTGGAAAGGCACAAGGGGTTTATGACGTTACAATTTTTTGAATATAAGATTTTAAATCACTCACAAATTTTTTAACTAAGAATGGTCAGAAATATCTATGCAGACTGTCACCAACTTAGGATCATCTGACATACAATCTTTTGACTTTACAATGATGCAAAAGAGTACTCATACATTCACTCTGTTTTAACTTTTTTACTCTTCAATAAAATTACATGTGATAAGATATTCAATATTTTTATAAAGTAGGTGTTGTGTTAAATGATTTTTAGGCCAATTGCAGGCAATTTGTGTTCTTATCACACTTAATATAGGATAGGTAAAGATGTTTAGTAGTTTAGGTATTAAATGAACTTTTTACTTATAACATTTCCAATTTACAATGAATTTTGGGGATATAGCCACATTGCAAATTGAGGCACATCTACAGTCATATGGATAACCCATTTATGAGCCAGATGAAGTCTGACTGGGTTCTGAATATAAGAGCAGGCATTGGGTTTGGGGAGCAGAAATGTTGGCAGGACGTACGGAGTTATCTGAGAGGTAGGTGATATTTAAGTGGAAGCTGACTGATTTTTATTTCATTTTCTTTTGCTTTTTATTTCTTTCTTCCTATTCCATTTTCTGACTAGTTCCCCTAAATTCCTTTTGGTCTTTTCTTCTCTCTTTCTCTTTCTCTTCCCTCCCAGACTCCATCCCTCTCTCCCCATCTCTTTCTCTACACCAGCCCCCTTCAGAAACATCTGTTGAAGAATTTTCTCTGAAAGGCATGAAGAATTCCCAGAAAAAACACTGTGCTTTAAGCTTCAGATTTGCAGATCCAATATTCATATGCAACATTTGGTGGAGCATTTTCAAAATACACAGTTAAAGCAAAAGATGAAGAATAAATGAAATATTTCTATTTCATTCACTTTACTTTCCTTTTCTTCCTCCTGAGTAAGCATTAATCAAATGACTGCCATGTACCAAACACTTTTCCATAACATTTATACCTGAATATACTTAGAAAGACAAAAAGAGAATGTTACAAAATAATATAAAAAGCAAATTACAAATAGAATTTTGAGTACAGACAGTCCTCAACTTACAATAGCTTGACTATTTTTTCTACTTTCCAGTGGTAGAAGGTTATATGCATTCAGTAGAAAATGTATGAATTTTGAGCTTTCCCTGGGATAGCAAAATGTCATACAGTCCCCTCTTGAGATGCTGGATGGTGGACACAAGCCACAGCATCCAGTCAGCCACAAGGTCATGAAAGCAAGCAACTGATATTCTACAGTGTACAACATTGCTAAGTCACAATCTTTGGAAGGTTACTATATTAAATGCATTTCTAATATTTTTATGTTTTCAACTTATACTGGGTTTATCAGGATCTGCCCTTATCAGAAGTCATTGATAACTGTATAGAGTAGGGGATTAAATAGTAATGTAGACTTTAGAAAAAACTTCACAAGAAAAAAAAAAAAAGAGGTAAATGAGGGACCAGCATTCCTAGGGAACTCTGTGAAGTCCTTCTTTTCTTTAACTGATTTAAATCTTGTGGCTCCATCAAATGGTTACTGTTAGGTGTGAGGTAAGAAAAGTTCAAATATATTAACTATCTTTTCAGTGAGAATCCAGATACATCAAATGACACAGGACAAGACTCGCTAACACTAACATACAACACAATATGTGCTAGCTCAAAGGAATATAAATACTGTGAAATATTTAAATTATCTAATTCTCCCTTTCTTAAAAATAATCTCATGTAGCTAACATGTAAGTTTCAAGATTGGCAAATCAATTATGTGTATCTTGGAAAAAACAATGCTAAGAACTTTTATTTTTATCTTCCTGAATATGGAGAACTAATAAACATTTATAATTTATCAAAATTCCCAGAATATACATCTATATGAAATATAAGATAAAATATATCTTAAAACATACTCATATACAGTAAATTATATTATTCAAGTTAATGAAATATTATGTTTAATTGATATTTTATGTCTTCATTTGAGAGAGGGATAGAGTTCTATTCACTGGTTTATTCCCAAGTGCCTTGTATGCACCCTAGGCTGAGGCCACAGCTAAGCTCTGGGGACTGAATCCAGGTCTCTCTTGTGGGAAACAGGAACTCAATTACTTGGGACATCACTGCTGCTTCCTAGGGTCTACATTAGCAAGAAACTAAAATAAGGAGCTGGAGCCAGCAATCAGTTCCAAAAACTCTTATGTTTAATATGGGCATACTGATCAGCATTTAAACTACTAGGCTAAGCACCAGCCCTTCGACTAGCATTTTTCAAAAGCAAATAAAAAGTAAAATCGAATCAATGATAAATCATATTCTGTTTTTTTCTGCAGATGTATAATTGACCAAGAATGCATTGATATTTTCCTCAGTTTAACTAAACGTAGGAAAAGCTTCCTCTTGCCTCTAGGTCTGTCACTTACCCCTGCTTCCAGTGTTTACAGAATTCAGATGACCTAAACACGGAGATCCCTCTTCTGTTTTAGAGTACACACTTTATAAAACTTGCAAATTCCTTCTCTTCTCCATTAAAATGTAAAACCCTTGCCAGGTTTATAGCCTCTGAATGTCACAATCAAGGAGTTGTCATTCTTCAGAAATGCTCAGTACTGCTGAGTTCAGACTGTCTTTTGATCTCTCTACCCTATTACAAAAGGTCAGAATAAAGTTTTTCTTGTTTCTTTAACTTTGCTCAATGCAGTTTTTTCTTCTGCATAATTTTAATCTTCCAAACTCTGAAGACAGTAACATTTTGCATAATAAATATCTGGATCCAATTGAAGCCTCAAGTTTCAAATTCCAGTTGTATACTTAAGGTTGAGCAATAGAAGACTGATCCCCCTCAAATCCTGTATAATTAAGTAACTAATAAAAATGACAACAGTACAACATAAAGCCAGCAAAGACCTATAAATTCACTATTGGCTTCTGCAATAATTTTAAATATGACTTTAAAAAATGATTTTTTAAAATTTGTATGGGCCAGCTCCATGGCTCATTAGGCTAATCCTCTGCCTGCGGCGCCGGCACCCCAGGTTCTAGTCCGGATCTGGGCGCCAGATTCTGTCCCGGTTGCTCCTCTTCCAGTCCAGCTCTCTGCTGTGGCCCAGGAAGGCAGTGGAGGATGGTCCAAGTGCTTGGCCCTGCACCCTCATGGGAGACCAGGAGGAAGCACCTGGCTCTGGCTTCAGATTTGCGTGGTTCGCCAGCCGCAGCACTTCAGCTGTAGTGGCCTTTTGGGGGATGAACCAATGGAAGGAAGACCTTTCTCTCTTTTTCTCTCTCTCTTACTGTCTAACTCTACCTTTCAAAAAAAAAAAAAAGTAAAATTTGTATGGATTACTTTAATCTGAATCTTGCATAAAAATATGATGTTATGTTTTTTAGTGAGAGTATTAATTAGTACTAGTACTTAAGAACTCTGCATAATAGATTTTTCTTGGGTCTTATCTAAAATTAAAGGAACCGTAGATGAACTTAAGTAGAAAACATCTTATGCATCCTAATTTTTTATTTAGAATTTTTATATTTACTAATATTGTATAATATTAATATGCTTCATTCTTTTTCTCTGAATATTTACAGTATTTAACATAAGTTGTAAGAATCGTGGAGTTAAAAATTACATTGTATTAAAATCAGGTCATATTCTTCCAAATTAAAAATGGTAATACTATAAAGATAATTGTACCTTGTGATTTCCCATTAGTATTACCTCAAAGTCATTATCAGTATTCTTTAGATTAAAACTATTTTTAAAATATAAATGTAAGGATGTCACACTTAGTATAGCTGATTTTTAATATGATTCTTAGAACTGTAAGCTATAATATTAAGTTAAGCAACTTTCAACTTTCTTAATGTGCTTAGCACCAGCATCAGGTTTTAGAGCACATGTAATTCTTCCCATCTTCATGCTTAATTAATTTAACTAAATCTAAGCTGTCTTATCTACATTTCTCAACATGATTTTAATTAAGTGGTCTGTATTTTATTTCTAATTATGGACAGAAGGCTGAAAGACCTAGTCACTAGCAGGGAGTGAAATAAGTATGTAAGGAATCTCAGTTGGAACAAGTGAAATAATGTACATTTTTTTCATTACTCTATTTTATTTCCTAGAGTTCTCAGTTCTCTATCCCACAATCAGCAAAGATGAATGTAAGAAAGCATAATTATTTTATAAATAAAAACACGCGCTTAGAAAAATTTTTTGAAATATCATTTCTATTCTTTATGTAGAAAGTTTTAATTCCCTTTTTCAAATGCTTTCCATCTTACTGCTTAACAATTAAACAAATAATGATCCCGCTACTCCTTCAGAGATGAAGTCTAAAAAATATAGCCCCAAACTTTTCATTTTCCTCTTTCTCAGAGCAATTTTTCCCTCAAATTTATATGCTTAGCCCTTGTGTCATTATGACCTATCAATTTCAGAATGTGTCTTTTGATTCAATGATATTATACACATATACTCAGGATAAGCATAGTAGTTTCTTTAACAGATATTTATTAACAAAGTTGTGATGTAGTAGTCAGCTTTTCATCATTGCAACAAAATACTTCTGACGGCATGCTCCCAGTGATGTTCCAACTTCCTCCAAGGTCTTACTTCTAATCACCATAACTGGATTATGTTTCCTTATTTTTCATATCATTGACTTAATGAATTTGTGTTTTAAATATCTACATGAATGTAAGAGCCAAATCATGTTTAAACCATAGAAGAGGTTAATCTTTTTTATTTAATTGTTTATTTTTTTGCCAGGCAGAGTTAGACAGACAGAGTTAGACAGTGAGAGAGAGAGACAGAGAGAGAGTTATAGACAGTGAGGGAGAGAGAGACAGAGATAAAGGTCTTCCTTCCGTTGGTTCACTCCCCAAATGGTCACTACAGCCGGCGCTGCACTGATCCGAAGTCAGGAGCTTGGTGCTTCCTCCCAGTCTCCCATGCGGGTGCAGGGCCCAAGCACTTGGGTCATCCTCCACTGCCCTCCCAGGCCACAGCAGAGAGCTGGACTAGAAGAGGAGCAACCGGGACTAGAACCTGGGCACCAACCGGCACTAGAACCCAGGATGCAGGCGCCGCAGGCGGAGGATTACCCTAGTGAGCCACAGCGCCGGCCAATCTTTAAATTTAAAGCCATTTTCAGTGTCTAGGTCCACGCTGGGGAAACACTAACCTGCAGGTGTAATGTTCAGCAACTCTGCTTAGTGCTATCTCTGACAACATCTAAAAATGTGATTTAAAAAATACATATGCATACTAGATCAGTTCACTCTAAAAGACTGTAATGCAAAATATTAGCCTCTGTCTTGTTTCCATTGTTGACAGCTTCCATGTCTTGAAATTGGCAGTTTCTTCCACTAAGTCCAAGTTCAGGAATGGTCCAGACTTTGGTGCTCAAGAATTTCATCGGTTCTATCCCAATTACTTCCAACTAGGGATCAGCAAAGGTGTCCAGGAGCATTCCTGAACTATCTTCCATGTTTCGGAACATGTAATAGAGGATTATCATTTACCGACAGGTTAAAGTGTCAAACATTTTTTGTGCTTTATTGAATTACATCATCTCTGTGTACTCCCATATTATTTCTCAGTTTTCTCTAGAGTAATATTTTTTTAAGTTTAATTGGTTAGTTTGTCTTAGTATAAGAGTGTTAAACTTGGCACATTTAACAGCAAGGCTTCACTTTGCTTCTAATCTGATCAGATGGGGAAGTGAACCACCAACTATGACACAAAGTGATAAAACTCAGCACATTGCTACTAAAGTATAGAGAACAGGCATCTAGCTCAGAAGATGTGAGACTGTGAATACCATTTGGCAATATGTCCTATTGCTTCCATTTGTCTTTGAAGGAAAAAGTCTCATAGCTACAAGTTCATGGAAAATGGAGTTAAAACATAAGTTCATTTTGATGCAAAAAACTCCTATGTATGTAAGTGTTTCCTACCACCATTTTGTATCCATGTTTTAACTTGCTTTTTTATGTCTTTCCATGCCCTACTCCTACCTTTTTTTTTTTTTTTTTTTTTTGCTGTTAGTGTCTTCTTTCCAAAGGAACTTAATTAGAGAAAAGTTTATTCTCTTGTTACATGACTTTGACTTCTTCTTTGACCTTTTTAAAAGTGGGTCTTACAGTCGTTCCTATTGTCTGTCAAGATGTAACATCTTCAGAGTATCTCCTGCTCTATGTTTGTTGCCTGAACCTTGGAACAGTTGGACAATTCAGGAGTTAACAGCCCAGGTGTCTTTTCAAAGCTTTGATATTTTCCGAAAAGCAAAAAGTCTCATATTACCCCCTCATAGTGCCATTAATAAAAAACTAACTGCTCTCCTAAATTCAAAGATTATAACCCAAGAATGTTCTTTCCTTTGTAGAGTATGGCAGTAATAAAAACAAAAGAAGAAGAGTTGTATCACTTGCATAAACACTAAATCATCTATTTCAAAACAGGCTCCCTCTAACTAAATAATGTTCCACCAAACTACCTATGAAACAATCTTTCTAAAATTCTTATCAGCTCCACTTAAAGATAGTGATCATTATATCAAAGTTCTTATGAAATAATTTTTCTTACCTCAGGCTTTGGATATAAATGATATACCATTGAACAAAATAGGATCATTTAAAGATATGTATAGCCAATTTCCCCAATGAGTGTAAAAATATATGACTATGGCAATATTATGCCAAAACTAGAACTAAAATAAAGAAGTTATTAGAAATCTTACTATTTATTTTTGTTTCTTTGATTTTACTTTCTTTACTTAATTGATATTTCAATATTCACTATTATTGCAGGTAGTTAAATGAATGCTGTAAACAGTCACTATAAAAGAAAAACAAAATGATGAGAGGAACTTATTTGCCTATTAGGGAGACTATTATTTTAGTGAATTGCAGCAAATATTACCATCATGGACTGCACCTTTTAAAATAAGCAACAAATAGTGTGTTTTATGGACCAAGTTTGACATACTTCCCCATGGACTTTGGGGTGTGACATCTTCTTTACAAGCCCAATAGCTAACCTCCTGGAACATTAGCTTTGTACACTATAGTAACAGAGAATTTGTGACTGGATGACGTGGTTCTAATTTACTTGAGATTTCTTGACAATTTTACCTTTTTGGTTTTTGGCATCAGTGATCTAAATGTACAGATCGGTTGGGGATAGAAACATGTGCTTCTCAATTTTTTTCCAAAAGTGAGTCTGAAACCCAGTGCTGCTTCCCAAAAACTGCTACCGCTCTTTCAAATCAAGGTCAACCCCACTGAGAATCACTGTAATAGATTGATCGATTCATGGATAGGTGGCAAAATGACTGAACAGTTGGAAAATCGTTGTGGTATCATGTAGTGAGTCAAGGAAATCAATGTCTTTTGCCTTTTAATTAAATAGTTTTAAGCTTCACAATAAATAGAAACACCGGATAATATTACATAGTGGTATTTTACTGTTATATGTAAGAATAATTTCATTGTTCTCCAAGCCTAAAACAACAGTAATTATTATAAAAGTTTGTTTAATAGTTCCCTAGAACAAATTAAAAGAAACTAGTACCTCAGTTTGAAAATCCATTGGGATACTAACCTTTTTTCAAACAAAATCATTTGTACTTACATTCATATTTTCCATATATAGGTTGGACTGCATGGCAGTATTAACAAGAGCTTTTGCCTATCCAAATCAACATTAAAGTTAAAAAGGTAGATATATAGAGTTGGTTTGAAATGCACATACATTTAGGTGGATATGCGGAAAGAAAACTTTAGAGCAATTTTCAGTTTTCTCCATTTCTATATGAATGCTCAAAATCAAATCTCCACCTCACCTCCCCCAATCCTGCCTGCCCCGCCCTACCTTGCCTTGTCTTCCCATGGTCTTCTTGCTTCCATTCTTTATCCATATAATCCATTCCCCACTCCTGCCCTGAGTGATTTTTGTTCAAACTGATTATGTTCACCCCTTCTTACATTCCCATCACATTTCACACGGCATCCCATTCTCCTATACAGCCCAAGCTCTGCAGCATCTCTTCTTGGGTCCCAATCCATAATCTCAATTCTGACTGCCCTTCCAATTACTCTCTACAATTAAAATATTCTGAATTTCTTTTTGTTGCTATAACTCTCCAAGCTCATTCTCATGTCTGTTCCTTTGCACTACTTTGTCCTCTGCTGAGATCCGTTTTAACTGGGTTTTGTTTGTCATTCTCTGCTTAATCACTAGAGAAACCTCCCACCCTCTTAGTGACATTTAGGTTACTAATTATAATTAGCATGAATCACATTATCTGCTGTTATTTTCTCCAAAGTATCTGCCATTATATAATTTTTATGGTATTTCTCCTCTAAACTTTCCAAAGGTTTTTGAAAGTGAGGACTTGTCCTTGGCTAAACATTTATTTCCCTCAGTACTAGAGACTGAATAGTTCAAGATAGACTGAAAAGTTCAAGATAGAAGTGATAGATGATTTTGGTTTGAAGATGATTTGTAGATTGGGTGCTTTCGTGCTGTTATCTCTGTCCTGTGTTTTCTTGTAAGTGCACTAATCCCACTTATATTAGTTACACTCATGACCTAATTGCTTCATACAGACCTGACCTCCAAACACTGTAAAACCGAGAAATAGAACTTCAGGATGAAAATTCTGGAGGGTACTAACATTCGTCTCAGCATCATTGCTCACTGTTTCATTCACAGTCCACAACAATGTTTGAAACACAGCATATGCACAATGAATATTTGCTGAATAATAAATATGTTACTTTCATTTGGAACCACTGCTCAGATTCCAAACTTAGGTCAAGTTGCACTGTATCAGTTGCTTATAGATTCTATTCTGTCTCAATGACCTTCACAAGGTTTTTAAGGCTTAATTCTATTTCCCCCACATGGTAGAATGCCACCTTAGACTTTGGGGATGGTTTTCTGTGAAGGTTATGATTTATAAAATCCTCCTACAACACATTCAGGAACAAGCCAAAGTATAAGCACATTTCAAATTAAAAGCAGTCCACAGAAAAGATGACCATTTCACTCACACACATTAAATTTTAATATAATAACAGATCATATAGTGTACGTATACTATAGTAGTGTGTCCTTAACCAATGGTTTGACAAAGATATAAAACAAAGGTTGACAAAACTGACAAAACTGTATTTGCAACAATTTCATTTGATTGCTGTTTATAGCCTTTACCTATATTTCTACTGAACTAGGGCATTTTTTCTTTTCACTAGTTGAACTCTTTGTTTAGTGGAGCATTAAACCTTTGACTATAATGTAAATTAAAAATGTTATCTCAAAAACTAAAAAAGAGAGAGGGAGGGAGGGAGGCTAGGAGGAAAGGAGGGAAGAAGGAAGGAAGGAAGGAAAGAAAGAAAAGAAGGACAATAATAAAAGAAGAAAACAAAGGAGAGGGAGGGATTGATAGAGGAAGGGAATAAATTATATTCTTAGAATTGCATTTATGAAATGCATTAAATCTGTTATCTTTGCAATAATGTGAAAAAATTAAATAAATAACAAAATAACAAATCTTCTAAAAATAGTCCACAGGCTATGCATTTTATAAATATTTCCATGAGTTTATTTCTAGTTTATTAGTTTTCAATATCTGGTACTTTTCTATTATAGTATCTGCAATGAAAGATGCAATATCCGTTAATAACAAATAGGGTATCTCCATTTTGCTTAACAGTATTTACATACATATATATAATACACTGAAGAATAGTATTTGTAACAGGTTAGTTTATTATACAATTAAGATCTTGAATGAATATTTGTTGCCATCTATGTTATGAAAATCAACAGATAGGTCAGCATTAGAGAATCTCAAAGAAACTCTATTCTAGTACACATCACACAAGCTCAGTAGACAGTAGTATAAAATATAAGCACTCTTAAAAAGAAAACTATGATGTCACAAATACATGTTTCCCTTTTAAATCCAAATCAGGTCTAAATGAAAGAAAAGTGGCATGCAGACCACAGAGAACTGAAAGTGCATTTGAAAATCAGGTGTGGTGTTTTAAATGTGTCTCTTTGTGCAGATAAGAAAACCAAATTTGCATGCTTTTAAACTAAACAAGGAGCTTTCCTTAACTGGAAATCCAATTGGAACAAAAGTTTCAAGTAAGACTAAATTAAATTTAATTATACTCTGTTCTCCATCAAAAGTGACAGGTTTTTCTATTATTTTTCCTGACATTGAATGAAGCAAGAAAAAAAATCTTATTGTCACATCTTCGTATGGCAAGGTTTTTCCATCCATCTAAATTATACCTTTATATTTGTATGAAAGTTAAGGTTTGAATAACATGTTTGAGTTAATTATGGAACATCATTTAAGAAAAATCTCAGCTAGCTGGAGGATGAATTATACTTAATTTTAATCTCTCCGGAAATGATTAAACTCAAAATGAACCTTTAAGATTTTGGAACTTTATTATAAGTATTCTCATCTCCTAGTTGTAGATAATTTTTTCTTTTACAAAATTTATGCCTACTTCAGGGATGTTTTCATTTCTAAACTGGCTGTTTCAGCTTGAACCCTTATTTGTGCAGACATTAATATCAAGCCTAAGTAAAACAATAATGCTCCTGATAATTTCTAATTCTAAATAGAATATGTAACTCTAAATATAAGTTTACTATGTAAATTTGAAGGTGTTTAATAAGTTGTGGTGGGAGGGAAGGAACCAAAAATTCATTTGCATATAATAATGGATCTATTTTTTTTAAGGTTTATTTTTATTTATTTGAAAGACAGAGTACAGAGAGAAAGAGAGACAGAGAGAGAAGTCTTCCATCTGCTGGTTCACTCCCAGACGGCCACAACAGCCGGAGCTGCACAGATTCGAATCCAGGAGCCAGGAGCTTCCTCCAGATCTCCCATGCAGGTGCAGGGGTCCAAGGACTTGGGCCATCTTCTACGGTTTTTCCAGGCCATAGCAGAGAGCTGGATGGGACCAGAACCGGCGCCTATATGGGATGCTAGTGCCCCAGGCCAGGGCGCCAACCCACTGCGCCACAGCGTCGGCCCCTATTTTGTTTTTTAATATGTGAGATTTTACTAAACGCTCCTGGAGATGTAACACCATCATGAAACAATCAGCAGTCAGTTGGTAGAAAGGAAAGAAGTATATGCAATATAATATAATATAATATAATATAATAAGCGTTATGGCAGCAGTGATTTGGGACTCTAGACAAGGACAGCTTCCTGGACTTTAAATTGTGATTTAAAGAATAATTAAAAGGGCACTGTGGCACAGGAGGTTAAGCCTCTGCTAGCAGTGCCAGCATCCCATATGGGCACTGATTCAAGTTCCTGCTGCTCCACTTCTGATCCAACTCTCTGCTAATGGTCTGGGAAAGCAGTGGAAGATGGCCCAAGTCTTGGGCCCCTGCACCCACATGGGAGACCTGGACAAAGCTCCTGGCTCCTGGCTTTGGACTGGCCCAGTTCTCACTATTGTGGCCACTTGGAGAGTGAACCAGCAGATGGAAAATTCCTGTTTGTAATTCCACCTCTCAAATGAATAAATAATCTTTAAAAGTTAAAAAAAACTTAAAAACAAGGACAATTAAAAGTTTCATAGCTCTCTACAACAACAACAGGATTTAAAAAGACCTTAGATGTGAGTTGCTATTTGATGAATAAGAAAAAAAAATCAGAATGGCTGGAATATAATGCATGAATAGGGTTTCCCAGGGATTTGCATTTACCACTGAGGATGTCTGTATCAATATCTTTGCTCATTTCCTTCTTTCTTAACACCTGAAAATAAGTCTCATAAAAATCATATCCCCATTTTTTTAAACTGTCATTTCCTCTGCCTCTTCTCAGTTTCCACTGTGTGTGTGTTCCTTGTCTCACTGAGACAATAGGATAAATCAGATGAGCACTTTGAGATACTGCCACCCACCTCAACCCAAATTACTGAATCTACTAAAATCTCTTGACACACAACTCTATGTCTTGTCCTTCCCCCTATTACAGTGACGGGATCATTTTCCCAAGATCAACTCTTCTACTTAGTATTCTGGATTTCATCTCCTTACTTCCACTCCCATATATCTATATCTATTTTGCAGTTGGCTTTCCTCTGTTTCTCATGTATTGTTGAAAGTCTTTTGAGTATTTTCTTCATCCTCTCTACTAACAATTTCCACATCAGAATACAGATACTACATAAAGGCTTCCATTTCAGAAGCTAACCTATTCTGACTCCACAACCCATTTCAACTAGTGTCCTAAATTTCTGCTTCCATTTACAAATATACACACACTATAGAGTAGTCTATATTCACTATTTTTCTATATTTTACACACTTTTAAAACTCTCTACAAATAAGCTTTGTTTCCATTATGCCAGTGGAAATTCTCTTTTCAAAGTCTAAGGCTGTCAAACCCAACTTTCTTCCCACCCTGCTCATTCCTTCTCTAAGTCAACTCCTCAGCTTGTGACAAATGTGATCATTACTTCCTTCTTGCTTTCTGAGTCATTAGAGAAATCCTGTTTTCTTCTCCTCCCTTCCTTACTCTGTGTGTGTGTGCATTTTTTTTCTCCTTTTCTGATTCTTCATTTTACCAACCTCCAAACAATGGAGTAGCCCAGTAATGAGTATTCAACTAGTCTGTATCCACATACCACAACTAGAATTCAAGGACTTCACATCATCTTTGTTGTCATGATCCTTGTAAAAGCCACCATCACCTCTCACCTGACCTATTATTTTTCCCTCTCTTTGGCCCACTATATCTCCAATGGCCTCCTTCAATTTCAGCATGTCCCATTTAAAAGATTTAATGTAGATGTTTTAGCCTCTGTTTGCAATGCCAGTATGGCATATGGGCACTGGTTCAAGTCCCAGCTGTTCCACTTCCTTTCTAGCTCCCCGCTAATGCACCTAGGAAAACAGCAGAAGATGGTTCAAGTGCTTGGGCCCCTGCACCCACATGGAAGACTGGA
This sequence comes from Oryctolagus cuniculus, assembly GCF_964237555.1. Classification (NCBI taxonomy): domain Eukaryota; kingdom Metazoa; phylum Chordata; class Mammalia; order Lagomorpha; family Leporidae; genus Oryctolagus; species Oryctolagus cuniculus. Next base: position 88,990,237 of record NC_091442.1, read on the forward strand.
AGAAGCTCCTGGCTTCAGCCTGGACCAGTCACGGATGCTGAGGCCATCTGAGGAGTGAGCAAGCAGATGGAAGATCTCTCTCTCATTCTGTCTCTCTATTTCTGCCTTTCAAATAAATAAATAAATCTTTAAAAAATAAAAATAATTTCAGACCATCTATTTATACATTAAAATAAGAAAGAACACTTGTGAACTGAAATTGATCACTTGGAATAGTGAGATGGCAAAGGGAGCACATAAACAAGTCTAGTACCTGCTAACACTAACCGATGGAATAAATAAAGGGGAGAGTGATCCAACATTGGAAGTGAGATACTCAGCAGACTTATAGAATGGCAGATGTCCTAAATAGCACTCTGGCCTCAGAATCAGCCCTAAAGGCATTCGGATCTGGCTGAAAAGCCCATGAGAGTATTTCAGGCATGGAAAGCCAAGACACTCTGGCAAAAGATCTCTGCGAGTGAGATCCCAGTGGAAAGAACAGGTCTTCAAAGAAGGAGGTACCTTTCTCTGAAGGGAGGAGAGAACCTCCACTTTGACTATGACCTTGTCTAAACAAGATAAGAATCGGAGAACTCAGAGGGCTTCCATAGCCTTGGAAACTCATGACTGGAGCATAGGGAGACTACTGATGCCATAGACAGGAGTGTCAATTGGTAAAGTCAACAACAGGAGTCACTGTGCACTTACTCCTCATGTAGGATCTCTGTCCTTAATGTGCTGTGTATTGAGATTTAATGCTATAACGAGTACTCAAACAATATATTTCACTTTGTGTTTCTATGGGGGTGCAAACTGTTGAAATCTTTACTTAATGTATACTAAACTGATCCTCTGTAAAAAAAAAAAAAAAAAAAGAAAAGAAATTATCAACTCCCAACTTGACTCTCACTGGGATTAAACATGACAATAGGTCTGATCTGATTTCATCATCATTTAAAAAAAATCATCTATTATTTTTCACTTTATGTTTCTGTGTGGGAGCAAACTGTTGAAATCCTTACTTAATGTATATTAAGCTGATCTTCTGTATATTAAGATAATCGAAAATGAATCTTGATGTGAATGGAAGGGGAGAGGGAGTGGGAAAGGGGAGGGTAGTGGGTGGGAGGGACGGTATGTGGGGGAAGCCATTGTAATCCATAAATCGTACTTTGGAAATTTATATTCATTAAATAAAAGTTAAAAAAAATAACTATATTCCAAAAAAAAAATAAGAAAGAACAAACATAGTATAACTATTGAAAAACAAATCCATTTATGTAGGCCCAAGTAGATTTCCACAAATAAGCAAAGGTGGTGATGAGTTTGTTATCAGAGAAATAAAGAAAAGAATCTCCCAGAGATATTTGTGTTATCACTGGATGAAGTTCATGGAATTACTTTGTTTTGGGTTTTGAAGTTTGATTACCTAAACCTAGTCATTGCCTTGCCTCATATGAATGAAATTTTGCCATTCATCCTGAATCAGCTCCAAACGTTGAAGCTTAGAAATTCAAAGCATCATGAGCTCTGTAATCATCCCTTAAGGTCATGGATATTGGCTGGAGACACGAACAGATGTAAGATGCAGGGATGGTCATAAATTATCTGGATCAGGGCATCTTTAATTACCCTCATTGATTTCTTTAAAAAAAAATTACAGGGACTGGCAAGGTGGCACAGTGTGTTAAGCTGCTGTTTGAGGTATCTTTGTCTCATATTGGAGAGGGCAGACCATTTTCTTTCTGATTTAGGTTCCTGCCAATGCACACCCTGGGAGGCAGCAGATGGTGATTCAAGTACTTGAGTCTCTGCCACCCACATGGGAGACCTGGATGAATTTCCAGGCTCCTGACTTCGGCCTGGCCCAGCCCTGGCTATTGAATTTTCTGAGGAGTGGACTAGTGGATGGAAGATCTCTCTTTCACCTCTCCCTCTCTGTATCAGTCTGCCTTTCAAATAAAAATAAACCTTTTCTAAAAAAGTATACTACAAATTAGGCACCTGCATTTTTAAAAATAACACACCAATGTAACTATAGATGTGTAATGAAAACATTTTCAAAACAGAAAAATAATCATGTAAATTTAGTACCATAATAGAGTGTTACTGTTTTAGAGTAATAAATTTCAAACATTTTTCCTATGAATATTTAATCACATATAACTTATGTTTCCTCTTAGCATGTTAATATAGGAGCAACATATCAAAATAGTATTCCCTGGATCATCCCTATTTACTTATCTTAAGATCTACAATCTCCTTGAATCCTTTCCCATCTTTACTGGGATTTTTCTCCCCCAGGAAATGCTTCATCTGTATTCACAAAATATTCCTCTCTGCCACCATGCAAAATAAATATATTGTTTAATTCTATTTTCTATGAAATTTTTGATGTACCCTTGTACATTCTCATTATCTACAGCAAATACTACAAAATTAATACCTTCCATGTGTCTACATTTGAATGCAATGTTCATAGTTTTAACATTTCAATATACATATATATTAAAATGACTCAGCACAAAGATAGGTGTATCTGATATGAAGGATTCTCTCTCCTCATATGGAAAGACCATTTCATGTGTATGATGAAGGACAGAAGTGATATAATCAATATTTTGATTTTGTTATTCGTTAATGGAATTAAATCATATATTAGTCCACTTAGAAATATAAACAAGTATCTTTCCCTATGTTAATACTAGAACAGAGCTTCAAATGCCAATTTTTGAACCATGCAAATCCCAAATCTTTAATATTTGTTATATCCTCCCCAAGCATGCTAACTCATTTTAGTAGATCTTGCTCATCCTCCAGCTTGCTCAATTCAACAAATATTCATCGAAGTACACTATGTGTCAAGCACTGTATCAGATGATGGGGGAGAATGGATGAATACGACATGGTTCTTGCTCTGAGCCAAATGGCTCCAGTTGTCTTTGGAGACAGCACATTCTCATCTATCATGTCTATCTATTGACTTTCCTGCAGACAAAGGAAAAAGAAATCTAATGGAAAACAGAATAAAACCAAAGGGAATCAATTAAATATTCCTAAACGAAGCTCATGTGAATAGAAACAATGGGCAGATGAAGAAAAATGTCAATAGCTTAAAATTTTACGTGAGTGACTCCTAAAAATGTACAGTGTATTATCTAGCTACAGAAATTTTTAAGATGAGGTTTTTCATCTATTTTAGAACCAAATTAAAAATGCACACAGTGAATGTTTTCTGTAGAAATTTTATTAAAATCAATGAAATAGATATATTTAACTTGAATTAGAAAATCCCTTTGAACATACAAAAAGAGTTTCTAGAGCATTCAATTATCCATGGAGGAACCATTTAAAGTCTTTTGTGGGGCAGGAGGCAGAAACTAAAACAAATTTTACATCTGTGGGATTTGTCTGCACTTTATAGAGTGAGCACTGTATTATACACTATATTTTCTCTATGTCACAGAAGGAATAAGGATTTGTGTTACTGCAACAAACTCCTCATGGCAGTAAATTCTAATGTTTTCTTTTTATGTATGTAAGATTCCAATTTAAAAAATTAGCCAGCAAAGAACAGTTAGATCTACATATTTATAATACTTGTATATTAACTACAGCAAGGAGAATTAATTCTTGTTATGATCAGCAAAGTCAAACTAAACAGACTAGCCTGTCAACCGACTAACTCCACAGGGAACCCATCTCCACTGGCAGTAAATGTTATCAGAGATTATCAAAGCCATTGTCAAGAAAACATGAACTTGTGGCTTCTTATGTCTTAAGTCTGGAGGTATCAAAAAATGTTAGCAGACTTGGAAAGAAAAAATAATTAGCTTGATGCTCCTCCTAATTTTGCTTCATATACCATAAGGAATATTATCTATAAATTAATAAGCAACCAACACATTTGTGACCATAGTTCAAAGAAATTAGAATCCAAATAAATAGCAAAGTTACAAATAATAGATAACTAACTGTAATATAGTTATCCTCTCTTGTATAATGTGTTCAAAATTGTAAATGATTTTAGAAAGGTCTGTTTCTGAAAATGTGAATTGCAAGAATGATTTTTAAAAGTATTTCTATTAATGAAATAAACATATTTTAATCTGGTTCTATAATGTTATTGGGGAAATAGTTATAAAAATCAGAAACTACAATTCTGTATCTAATACATTAGGAAAATATTGGAAGTATTAAGATATCTATGTGGACAAAAATCACATGATTCAAAATTATGCTGAATTTCAAACTGGAAATTAAAGAGGGAGAATGGAGAAGATTGTGTGTGTGCACATGTGTTCTTTGTTCTCATTCTTAGTTTGCATTTGTTATGTCACAACCGCAAATAAAGCATGTATTTGTTCTGCATCGTCATACCCTATTAAGTCTCTGACGTAACTGAATGTTAACTGCTGCACAGTGTGTTGCCTGTAGGTATTTTGCAATCTAGAAATGGTATTGGGAAGCACAAAATATGTACACATAAACAACAAAATGAAAATTATAAAAGCGACTTTTAAAAAGAGTAGTTTTCAGAGAAGAATGGGATAGACTTCTTACAGGAACAATCTGAAGATCTTTATGGAGAAAGCAGTAAGAGTGAATTTGGCAAATATAGTAGAAAATTGTATTTTAATTCTACAAGCAAAATATGTTTATCTATAACACGTACCAAAGCACAGTATTGAAAAAGCACTATATGATGATATGGATGCCCTTTTTATATGAACAATACAAAATAATGTTCTTGCTGCAGGGAGGAAGGAATCCCTCCCTCCTATACCACCATCTTTGCCAACCTAAGCACTTAAAAATTCCAAAGGGAAAAGGCTATCTTAATCTAACTGATTAAAATCTAAAATATTGCAATTGTTCCCCATTATCTTTATCTAATTGGTTAGAAACTAAAATATTGCAATGATCCCCATTAGAATGAAAATTACCCATGAAGGTTGGGATATGGCAAAAATTATTTATTGATATTTCTTTGTAACATGGAAGACAGCCGCTTGATATGCAACAGCTACTTATGAATATGTAATAAAGGAATAAAAAAGAATTAAAAATCACTATTGCTTGATACTGTTGTTATTTTCATCCATCAGACTGTGTGATCTTTGAAATGAAGAACTACCTCAATTAAATTTTATAAACACATAGATATACTGAGCAGTGTTTAATATTTTGCAACGAACAAATGCCAGAAAAAAAATTAATAAAGAGCCCGACCATCTACAAGAAAAGGGCAAATGTCTTGGCATTTCAAATAAAATAAATTTAAGTAGACAAGCTATCAAACATTTAAAGGAAGTCAAATAGGTTTTGACCTTTTTCAATTTCATTCATCCTCTCTAACTCAAAGGGAACACTAGCACTTACATTATACTGCTTGTATAAAATGAATTTATGTTCAACTAGTCATCTTTAGGAGAAAACAAAATGTGTCCAGGGAAACTTGATCTAATTGCATAGCAGAAAATGAGAATTTGTCACATAAAAGGAGCTGATATCAACATATTGTTTGTTATTTTGACCAAGAAATTGAAAACAGAATAACAATCAATGGTGCTTTCATGTATATATATAATATATATGTATATAATGATGAAAATTTCTGAGCAACACCAAAGGAATTTTACCTCTACCATTTGCAGTATAAAGCAAAGGGTTGTGAATTATTTCTTTCCTCAGATTTGTAGTAAAGATGTCTTTGGAAATTTGACCTTTAACAGATGATTACTTTTTTTTTTTTATTTGACAGGTAGAGTTATAGACAGTGAGAGAGAGAGAGACAGAGAGAAAGGTCTTCCTTCCATTGGTTCACCCCCTAAATGGCTGCTACGGCCGGCGCTGTGCCAATCTGAAGCCAGGAGCCAGATGTTTCTTCCTGGTCTCACATGCAGGTGCCGGGACCCAAACACTTGGGCCATCCTCCACTGTCCTCCCAGACTATAGCAGAGAGCTGGACTGGAAGAGGAGCAACCAGGACTAGAATCTGGCACCTTTAAGGTATGCCAGTGCCGCAGGCGGAGGATTAACCAAGTGAGCCACGGCACCAACCCCCAGATGACTACTTTAAAAACTCCCTTTTTAAAAAAAAAAAACTTTCATCCTAATTTATGTATCAAATGGAAAAAGTAATTTCCATTACATTATGAAGAGATCATCCCCTCCTTTTCTGCATTTTCTCAGGGTCAACACAATCTGGAGCAGTAATGGGTGTCTACCATTGTTCAATAGTACAGGAGCACGATCAAATTGAAATAAAACCATACTAAAAATGTACGCTTGAAACTTTAACATAATTGATGGCTCTGATAGTCAAACATAATATGTTGGAATCTGTGATTATATGTTGAATTTTTCCTACTAATGGAAACTTTCTAGAGTATTCCCTTTAGCAAATTATTTGTTAAGATGTAGCAGAAATGGTATTTCCACATACTTGAAAAGACAATGTTTCTATCACAAAGCAATTTTAAGCTATTTTTGAAACAATTTTTAAGAAGATAGCTTATCCTGAGGCAAGATCCATTAAAAAGTATTTTGATGTTTTTTGTGAATTCTCACAAGCATGGGGGTTTATCAAAGTCCTGCTTTATGATATGTGTATACTTCACTAGGGGTTATGTTTTACCTTTTCTAAATATATACCTAACTAATTACCTAGGAAACATTTAGAATAAAGCAAGATTCTTTGAGGTACAGTATGTAATTATCCAAAGAAGAATCTAATTCTGGACATCAAATATATAGAACATTCATCATAATCAAATACTAATAAATAATGCTCTTATATGATAAAGCAAACTCAAAAACCCTCAGAACTTAGGTATATAACTTCCTCTGAATACGTTAAAAAATTTAAAGAGCATTTATATTTCTTTGACTTGAAATTCTATTAGATTTGTCCATCTCATAGAGACTATAGAGTTCTAATTTTAATTTTGTTTTCATTATAGTAATAGTATTTTGTATTTATACAGGAATTCACAGTTGAAAATAATACACACATCAGTCATATTATTTAATGACAAACAATAGCCATCTATTAAAGGCAAACATTATTAGGAATTAACAATCCTCAAAAGGTTTAAGTGACTTGTTAAAGTTTACTATTTTTAGCAGGATAGTCATACTTTGAATATTTATGTGGAAAAATGTTAAGATTGAAATTTTAAGAAATCTATAAGTTCATTTAAAGATCAATACAAATTCATTACCCTTTTGTGCTGATTAGCTAAGACAACACTCACAATTTCTTCTTAAATAAATTATTATAAGATCTAGCACTTCAAATGTGATGAGATTTGAAAGACAATGCAGTAGCCGGCGCCGCGGCTCACTAGGCTAATCCTCCGCCTAGCGGCGCCAGCACACCGGGTTCTAGTCCCGGTTGGGGCTCCGGATTCTGTCCCGGTTGCCCCTCTTCCAGGCAAGCCCTCTGCTGTGGCCCGGGAGTGCAGTGGAGGATGGCCCAGGTGCTTGGGCCCTGCACCCCATGGGAGACCAGGAGAAGCACCTGGCTCCTGGCTCCTGCCATCGGATCAGCGCGGTGCGCCGGCCGCAGCACGCTGGCCGCGGCGGCCATTGGAGGGTGAACCAACGGCAAAGGAAGACCTTTCTCTCTGTCTCTCTCTCTCACTGCCCACTCTGCCTGTCAAAAAATAAAAAAAAAAAAAATAAAAAAAAAAATAAAAGAAAGACAATGCAGTAGAGCAGAGTACCTGGACACAAAAGATGTGGGACCCATGTGTTTGAGGGAAAACCCAACTTGGCTACTGATTGTTCTTCGACTACTTATTCTCCTCATTCTTCAGATTTTTTCGTATGAACTTTTAGAAAATTATATCTACCTCCAACAATTATTCTGTGGAGGAATAAAGTAAAAAACTTTTGGAGTTTTGAAAACAGCATAGTGCAGTGTAAATGTTCAATCCATCCTATTGCCTATTTGCTACTTTAACCCAGTGAAAAGGAATGCCAAATTAGGAGTGTTCCCCTATCTTGTACAGAATTAGTGAATATATAGGCACATGTGTATGTGTATCAAGGAGGAAAACAAGTGAAATAATTGACAGCCAGAAAGAAGGAGCAAATGAATTTCACACATGTAAAGGTGATGATTGGTGCAGGAATGTCACCGATTGGTTACACTGAACAGTTGGGACTGGCCCCGGTGGAATGCCATTTGATGTTTTGTGGAGGAAAAAAACATTCCCTGATCCTCTAGAACAATCCAGCACATGATTTAACCTACAACTTTACATGTTAAATGATAGCAAGGTTTTAACTTGTACAATAAACAGTTGTAATATGCCAGCAAATGAGTAGGGACTCAATGATACAAGTAATGGCTGAGGATTCAAAGTCACTGCATTTTAATTTTTAGACCTAGATTTATGGTATTAAATCATATGTGGTACAACCTTAGGAATGTTGTATGGCTAATGCCCCTGCTGCTCTAGGTATGTGTTTTAGAAAAGGAAGTGGTATTTTACAGGAAAGAATTTCTCCACAAGCGGCTTTATATGCAAGTCTGTTTTCAAAAAGCTGTTTCTATAAAAAAAAAAAAGTTTCAGTGCTTCCCCAGTAAGGAACTAACCTGGAAGCAAGCCAAGTGTTTAGTACTGAACACATTTTAAGCAAAACCAATATTGTAGGCTGTCAGATACATTGATGTTAATGGCACATTAGATTATTCTTCAGACCTTTATTACAAGGACTCCAAAGGTGCGGCCTTTGATAGGTGACAGTCTTGCTGTGTTTCAAGGAGTGGAACATTTAATCTCCCTCTGAGTTGCTAGGCATCACAGTTGTATCACCTTGGTCTTAATGGTTTATTGGTAAATTCCACCACAAATTCTTTCTGCGGTGACTAGAGAGAAGGGTGAATTAAGCAACCTTGATAATAGCAAGGCAAATCACTTATTTAAAGCTTGTTCTTTTTAACTTGAATAGGAATTGCCTTTCCAAATATGTATGATCTGAGGATATTCATAATGTTTACTTAAATATATTAGGAGAAGAAATTATTTTTTTCCTTTTGAGCTGAATTAATTTTCATAAGATTTCCACATAAATCTAAATTAGAATAAGTAAATGTATAAATTAACTTTCTAGCATTTCTTACTATCAAAATCAGTTAAATACATGTTGCTATGTCCTTTTGATTGTATTATGGGTTTGAAAGATTGAGGTTCATTTTACACTGTACACAAGTTTATTATATGTATCTTGTGATACATTGTTTCTATCTGAAACTGGACATGTTGCCCTCACTTGAGACTTGATGATAATATTTATGTATTTATTCTAAATAGTAATGTATGATATCATGGCAACAATAGTAAAAAAAAAAAAAGGTATGAAAGTGGGCCAAGATGAAAATTTATTTGATACATATGGTCTACTTAAAATAGCCATCTTGTTGGCCGGTGCCGCAGCTCAATAGGTTAATCCTCTGCCTAGTGGCACCAGCACACCAGGTTCTAGTCCCAGTCGGGGCACCGGATTCTGTCCCGGTTGCCCCTCTTCCAGGCCAGCTCTCTGCTGTGGCCTGGGAGTGCAGTGGAGGATGGCCTGAGTCCTTGGGCCCTGCACCTGCATGGGAGACCAGGAGAAGCACCTGGCTCCTGCCTTCAGATCAGCCCGGTGTGCCGGCCGCAGCGTGCAGGCCGCGGCGGCCATTGGAGGGTGAACCAACGGCAAAAAGGAAGACCTTTAAATCTCTCTCTCTCTCTCTCTCTCACTGTCCACTCTGCCTGTAAAAAAATAAAATAAAATAAAAAAATTAAAAAAATAGCCATCTTGTTTCATTTTTGGTGAAAACATATATATGCACATTTCTCTAAAGATTAATTCTAAATAATATCTGAAAATAATGTATATAATTGAATAATTTCAAATAGAAATTGACATAACATCATCTTATATTGATATAGAACCAATATTCAGGAAAGAAATTTCATGCAAAGAAAACTAAGGATTTGAATTGATTTACATAAAATGGTAGGTAACCCAAGATTAATAAATGCAGCCCTTTAACCACCGCATGTAGATGTTTATTGAAGAGTGACTACATGCCTAACAACACACTCTGTATGCACACTTGGGAGAAACTCTCCATCAAGTTTGAATCACACTGCTGAGTCAGCATGCTGTTGTGGCTTGAGTATCATTCTAAATGCAAAATAGGTACAAATCTCTGTGTGATAAACAGTGTAAACAAGCATAAGTCCCCGTTGCAGTGACAGTTCTTGAGTGCATAGAATTCTTGATAACTCACACATCAGTGCATGGCTCTTGGCCGACATAAGTCGTCCCTTGCAGTTAACTGTCCTTTTTCTCCTCACATAAGTTGCTTGGGTTTCGTCTTCTCTAATTTTACTCTCTGATTTATTCCTATGTCTGTTCTAATTTGTATTCTTCCCACATTATACCCCTGAAACTGCTATTAGCTATATCACCAATGATTGCCTTTTTGCTAAAACCAATAAACATGCCTCATGATATTTTTTTTGTTCTTTTCCTACACATAGATTAGTACTGCATTTGACAATATTATTTCCTTTCACCTTCATTAAGTACTCTTAAATCCAACATTATTTCTCAGTTTTGCTACTTATTTTGGCTGTCTTTATTTCTACCTCTTCTTAAATGTTCATATATTTTAAGAAATTTATTCTTCTTAAATGCTTATATATTTTAAGAAACCTGTCCTTAACTCTACCTAAAAGACAAACTTTCTTCTTCCATTGCTGGAACAGTGTTTCATTTCTATAGCCTTATAATATTTTATGTTTTGCATCTTTTTCGCAGCTCCCCCCCCATGAACTTTAGACTTATTTATTCAGTCAGATAATGCATATTATTTCTCTTTCCTTGGTCAAAAAGTCATTTTTTATCTCTGCTTTTCTTATTATCAATGCTACAATTTTTGTTCATGTCACAGCATGTCTTTCTTGAATAATTTTACATGACTTCTCTGTTTCAAAATTATCTATCTCTAGTTCATCAATAGAGAATTAAAAGGGATTTTTTTCTTTTCTTTTTTTTTTTTTTTTTTTTGACAGGCAGAGTTTAGACAGTGAGAGAGAGAGAGAGACAGAGAGAAAGGTCTTCCTTTTTCCGTTGGTTCATCCCCATAATGGCCACTATGGCTGGCGTGCTGCGCCCATCCGAAGCCAGGAGCCAGGTGCTTACTCCTGGTCTCCCATCCAGGTGCAGGGCCCAAGGACCTGGGCCAACCTCCACTGACCTCCCGGGCCACAGCAGACAGCTGGACTGGAAGAGGGGAAACTGGGACAGAATCCGGCACCCCAACTGGGACTAGAACCCTGGGTGCTGGCGCCGCAGGCGGAGGATTAACCTAGTGAGCTGCGGTGAAGGCCAAAAGGGATTTTTTTCTAAATATAGACATTTTCACATCATTTCCCTAACAAAATTAAAACTCTCAATGAGGTCCTCCTTCTTGCATGTTACAAAACAAACCTCATATTAAAGCTTTACAAGACCATTTTGTAACATTTACTTTATTTCTTGACAAATCCTCCAGTCTCATTACCATGTTTCGATCCTCTAACACCTAATTCTACACTACCGTCATACTTATTTCTTTTGCAGATTGATGAATATAGATGCTTCTGTTTTATCTCTGAGTGTTTGTATATGCTCTCTGAAATGTCGCATCATTTAACTTGGCCAACATCTACTCATTGTTTTAGTTCTAAGTTTAGAAAATACTCCTCTGGGAAAATTTCCCTAAACACTGTAAACCAACTACCCTTACTGTGAATATCACAATGCCCTACTCTTTTTTTTTTTTTTTTTTTTTTTTTTTTTTAACAGGCAGAGTGGACAGTGAGAGAGAGAGACAGAGAGGAAGGTCTTCCTTTGCCGTTGGTTCACCCTCCAATGGCCGCCGCGGCCGGCGCACTGCACTGATCCGAAGGCAGGAGCCAGGAGCCAGGTGCTTTTCCTGGTCTCCCATGGAGTGCAGGGCCCAAGCACCTGGGCCATCCTCCACTGCACTCCCTGGCCACAGCAGAGAGCTGGCCTGGAAGAGGGGCAACCGGGACAGAATCCGGCGCCCCGACCGGGACTAGAACCCGGTGTGCCGGCGCCGCTAGGCGGAGGATTAGCCTAGTGAGCCGCGGCGCCGGCCTACAATGCCCTACTCTTAAGCAGAGACCATGAGAAGATGATTCGAGAAGACCAGTACCCATGTCTTTCTTATTGGTATTATTGCTAGAGTTTTCCATAGTGTCTGTTGTGGTATTAGTTAAAAACCAAATACAGCAACTACTAAAAACCCTAAGGATCAAGTCTATATAACAGAAGGTATGCATATTTTAGAATATGTTCATGGATTAATATACCATTTCATCCCATTTCTAGATGAATTCTAACCTGTCTTTGCAGCAGTTGAGAGGTCTGATTTATGGCCATTCAAAATGTCAATGTAAATTTTCTACTGACACCACAGAACTCTACATTTCATCATCACTTAAAACACATACATTTTCCATAGAAGTAGAAAGGTACAATCTCATCTAACAGTATAAAGATAGGGTTTGTCAAAGGTGGTTGACATAGCAGCTCCATAAAATCATCAGAGACTTGGATTCTTTCCTGCTATCAATTCTCCCATAATAATTTCCTTGGCCATCTGGCTACTCAAAATTGGCAAAATATCTGTAGTTGTGTTAAAGGAATTTCACCTCTGTGTCTTTATTTTAGTGAAGAGTTATTCTCATCATCGCCACCCTAATCCTGGCAGGTGTCTGCTCATATTTAATAGGCAAAAGTAAGGTCCTAATTTCATTTCTAAGTCTCTGGCAGTTAAAGATACAATTAAAACAATTGCACTGAGTTAATAATGGGAAAAATAGAAACAGATGTCAAAGAGTCAACTACTATGACCAATATAAAACTAGTCAAGAGTTATCACTATTCAGGTTCTGAAGCCAATGGAACCAAATACAGGAATATTATGAACAAGAGTAGGGAGCTAGGAGCTCCTACATGGTCAAGTAAAAGGGTGGTAATTGCAAGCAGGAACATTGAATATCCTGATAAATACTTGTAAATATCCTGGTGATCATAAGAAAGTGGTTTCAAAAAAAAACTTCAGCCATATTTGTATACCTGGTAAAGGCTTTATCTTGATCAAGAAAATATATGCCCCATTAGTACAATCTGAGAGAGAGAGAGAGAGAGAGAGAGAGAGAAGAGTGTGAATAAATAAATAATATTATATAATAATGTAGAAAGCATACACCTTACACACCATATCTAAACACACACACATACACACACACAAATAGACACAGGACAATGTCTTTTTAAAACATTAAATATTTTCTAAAACAGTGTGAGTAAATGTTCTGGAGACAGATAGCCTACATAGAGTTTGTTCCCCAGTTTTATAACTCACTAACAACATGGCCTTCCTAATTAATCAAGCTTCCTTATCAAAGAAATTCAGATTATAAACTGTCAAGACTGGTGACTGGTAAATATAAAATGAGTAACATAGTGCCTTGTGTAAACACCATAGGAATACTAGCTATAATATTATTATGAAATAGCTTTTTAGAATATTAAGGTGTGATAAAATAAGCAAATATCATGCATAAAGCTTTTTAAAGTTTTTTCTTTAATTAGACTTGAGCAGAATATAATTGTTGCTTCAGTAGGTTCAACTTCTTTCTCATATTTGTATCTCTGAGAAAATTAGGAGAAGAAGCAACGTAGAATAGAAGACATTATGGGAGAAACTTATTTCACTTTAACTTATTTAAGGCACATAGTCCATTTATAATAAAATAATATTTCATGGAAACATGAATCAAAGATATCACATTAGGGAAGACAGAAAATAAGATACCTAAATTAACATGAAAATTGACATAATTAGATTAACTTAACTGTTAATCTACAAATAATTTTACCTTACAATCATGAAGTGCAAGGAATTTGTGTTTTACAATGCCATCAAACTTTAAATCATTAATACTAGGATAGCTAGGAATTTCTTAATACTGTTTAATCCCATCAACATGAAGTTTTGGAAAAACATCATACTATTTATAATGGTTTTAAATTAGAAAAATTCAGCAAACAATGAAGCATGAACATGGTTGAATTTATCCTTTAAAGAAATAATTATAAAAATATCACAAATTTTATTTTCTATTTCCAAAACACACAAATGGGTTAATATAACACCACTAACTGTCCTTAGTAGCACCGTGAAATGGTGAAACCTCACACTCTAAAGACAGACAGTCCGAGCACAAGAACAACATCTATTTCATAGTGTAATTAGAGAACTAAATCACACAATACATCTAAAACTTTAAAGAACAGTCAATATCTGGGTCACAATAAACATATGACAAATACCTAACTAGAAATTTAGAACTGTGACCTATGTAACACAATCATTTGGTTAATCTTCAATAAATCTCTAAATTGCATTTATTGCCAAAAGAGCGATGCATTTATAACAATTTCCTAAGAATGAAATTTTCTCCAAAACCTACTATTTCCTGCTCTCTATTCAGTGGGAGTGGTACCTTGTACAAGTAGGCATATTATATTTATGTGATTCTTGTATACAACTTCTTAATATATGGAATTATTTTGCAAAATTTAGGTAGATTTAATTTATATTTATTGTGGAATCAGAATGCAGTCAATAATAAACTGAATTGTAATATATCATTTCTCTTTATTTTTGAAAAGTTATGGGAATCATTGTTAAAATCAGAATTGAAACACATTAGTGCCTTTCCCTCTGCTGTAGTCTCTATTAAGGGGTAAGGGGTCTGAAAATCCTAAATATTAAAGTTGGCAAATTTGGACTTCTCCTAGTACATTGTATAGTGAAATAATCCAAAATTCTGAACAAATAAAACATGCATATAAATCAATGCCAAGAATGATCTATCACTGAAAGAATTCAGTTTTCTTGAGATCTATTAAGTTCTATTTTTTAAAAATTTTCAGGTTTCTTTTTAAAATATTTATTACTTATTTATTTACAAGGTAGAGAAGAGGCAGTGTAGGCGAGAGACTAACAGCGGGTTTCCCATCCGCTGGTTCATTGCTAAAATGCCAGCAAAGGGGCCGAAGCTGGAGCTTGGAATTCATTCTAGGTCTCCCATGTGGAGGACAGTACCCAATCATTTGAACCATCACTGCCCCTCAGTGCCTTCATTAGTAGGATCTGGAGTCTGAAGTAGAGCTGGGTATCAAACCCAGACACATTGATATGGGACATGGGTGCCTTAACC
Organism: Oryctolagus cuniculus; assembly: GCF_964237555.1. Lineage (NCBI taxonomy): Eukaryota > Metazoa > Chordata > Mammalia > Lagomorpha > Leporidae > Oryctolagus > Oryctolagus cuniculus. The sequence goes on from NC_091442.1 coordinate 89,005,524, forward strand.
ACCCTCTACATTGCTAGGCCAAACATCCATTCTCATAATTTTCTGATTCTATTAGAGTATCAGATGTTATCTCTTACAATCTTTAAATTTATAGAAGCAGAAGAAAAAATGAATTCTGTGCAAAGCAGACATATACATTCTACACTGTCATAGAGTTTATTTGAATTCAGCTTGCATGGTTTCAGGGTCAGCAGTTACAAAGCTGTTAGCAGAAGGAACAGCGTTAATGTGCTGGAAAACCTGTACAGCCCACATAGCTTCATAGTAGATCTAAATTTGCATTCCATTCTAACTTCAAATTGTTAAGCATTTTTACTCAATAATCAATATTTCATCCAGAACAATAATAAAACATAGAATTATTTATGGTTATAATTAAGGTGAATTTTTCAGTCACAAGAGGAATGGAAAAGTTACTTGAAAGGTGATGTGATTTAATGAAAAGGCCATTGAACAAGCAGCTAAGCTCTCAAATGAGATAATGAATGCAAAAGCTTTTGAAAAATATAAAGTATTATGCAAACTCAGAATATTAATATTAATCATTTCTAGTGGACCTCATAGGTTGTAGAGCTGTCAGGCCAACACTAAGATTTGTTCAATAAAAACAGTAATATATGGCGCCATGGGAAACTCTAAGACCCCTGTTTTAACATTAAACTTGGAATTTATTGTTTTTGTGATCTTAAAGGTTGACCCTCTCTACACACAATCTTTTAACATTGTTTATTTTTATATAGTGGTATTTTGCTACAGCTCTTGTCTTTTTTCCATTAGGAAATGTTCTACAGTAACTGCATTATTAAAACTGGACTTGTTCCAAAAGAGTGGTCAGAGACCACTGCAAACTCTGATTCAATCTCAGTGGACTAACTGCAAAGTAATTGTCCCCAAGTCATCACTTTTTGGATGTCTCAATAAATCTGGCTTTGATGACATGAAAACGTTCTTTTATAGAAGGCTGTGAAGGAAGGAACATGACTACATTTGCTGTAAAAGATAAATTACACAGAAATATCTGAGAGCCAGTGAAAGGCTTAATTTAAGAAGACACATCTCTCTCTCCCCTCTCCTCTTCTCTCTCTCTCTTTCTCTCTCTCTCACACACACATTTTTGAAACTTGAATGTTTCAGTGATATATATTTTACACATGACATTAATAAAATCTTTTTTGTATTTATTTCATACCTTTTCCAAGTGAAGTTAAGAAATCACCATGAAAATTCTCAATAATTTTAGAATACAATTATGTAGAAAGTATTTGAAAAAATATAATTTATCCTGTCACAAAGTGATAAAGCATAAAGGGCTTAGGTAAATTAGTGAGAGATTCAGATGTATAATCAAGGTGTTGTACTTCTTTCCCTTTTATTTCATTTTAACATAAGCATCTTAATTCTTTTATCTTTCTTCACTGATTAAAACATCCTTTTCTTTCCAAGTAGAATATTAGCTCCTTGAAAGATTCAAAATACAATTTTAAATATTTGCTTGAGTATGGCCTAATGTAAAGAAAGACATTAATAAATAATTATTAAGTGCTATTTGCTTTTTATTTAAAATGTATGTACATAATGTGTGTGATTTTTATAAATCACAACTTGCAAAAGGATTACTACTTATCCATATAATCTCTGACCTAAGGCATGTGAGTACAACTTTTTCATGTCATATGTAGCTTTCCAAATAGTCTCATGCATATTAATGAGCATGTGTACTTTTATTCGTCTTAGATTTATATTTGAAAGGCACAGTTACACAGAGAGAGAGGGAGAGAGAGAGAGAATCTTCCATTTGCTGGTTCACTCCCCAAATTACCAAAGTGGCCAGGGCTGGGCCAGGCTGAATTCAGAAGCCAGGAGCTTCTTCCAGGTCTCCCAAGTGGATGAGGGACTCAAGGACATAGGCCATCTTCCACTGCTTTCCCAGGCATATTTGCAGGGAGCTGGAATGGAAGGAGTAGCTGGAACTTGAGCTGTTGCCCACATGGGATGCTGGCAGCACAAACAGTAGCTTTATGTGCTAGGCCTCAAAGCTGGCTAAAATATGTGTATTTTTTGTATTTTCATTTTGTTTAAGAATAACAACAAAAATATATTACTCAATATATATATATTTTTAGCAATATTTATTAGATAACTCTTTTTGGAATCTCTCCATTTGGAAATAACTTTAAATATACCAAAATGCAGCAAAAAACAAGTATAAGGAACACTCCTACACACTTGACCTAGATTTAGATCCAATTCTTATTTGTTTTAAACTTTATTTTATTTGTCTGAAAGGCAGAGAGACAAAGAGAGACAGAAAGAGATCATCCATCTGTTGGTTCATGCCCCAAATGTCCACCAGGACTAGATCAGGTCAAACCCTGGCACCAGGACTTAATCTGGGTCTCTTACATGCATGGCAGGAAACAAGTACTTAAGTTAACATACTAAAACCATCACATGTTGCTATCAAGATTGTATCAGTAGAAAGCTTGAGTTGGAGTGGAGCTGGAGCCCCAAAACAGGCCTTTTGTTATAGGATGCAGGTATCCCAAGCAACGTCTTCTCTGTCAAATGCCCACCTCAAGATTCAGTTTTTATTAACATTTTAACATATTGCTTAGTCTTTCCCTTCTCCCCTTTGACTCTCTGGTTGTCTGTCTCCGTGTCTCACTCTCCTGAATCATTGAAGGGGAAGTTGCACAGATCATAGCCTTTTACCCTTACATATTTTTATTTCCTAACACTAAAGATTTTCTGTTACACAATCACAATAAAATGTAACAATTTCAGTATTTAATATTAATAGAATAATTTATTATTTAATATTACTTTTAAAATTATTACTGAAATTATTTAAAATTATTAAATGTTATTAAATACTAAATAATATTTTAAATTCAATACTAATAGATTATTTTAAAATACATTTCTGCCTTCCAATTTTGCCAATTAAACAAAAAACATACTTTTGAGCACTATAGCCTTTCTCCTATAGGATCAGGTAGTGGTATTTAGCTGTCATATCTCTTGAGGCTCTATCCTGAATCATATCAGGATCGTTACCTTTCAGGCCATTTTCAATTTTGAAGAATCCCCTGCCTCCCTGCTCTGTTTTTAATAGAATATTCCTCCCTTTGGTTTGTCTGGACTTACTTCATGATTGATTTTAGGTAACACATTCCAGAAAAAAAAAAAGAATAATAATGCATGAGTGGCTCCACTCTTCTCTTGGAACATAATATGAGAACACACAACTTCCATCTGTCCCCCACTGATGGCATAAATTTTGAAAACACGATTTATTATCATTCAGTTTTCCACTGTAATGGCTTTTTATTGTCCCTTGAAATGAATAAACAGTCTTTAGGCATACAAATATCCTGCTCAAATCAAAAATTTCCCCCTGGATTTACCAAGTGTTTGTGATTCTTGTCTGATTCAGTCTTTGCTATCATACTAGCATGATGACACTTTTCCAACTCTCACTTTCCTTGCACATTTAGCAGTTGGCCCTCCGCACTCTTATATATAAAAGGACCCTCTCTCCTCACATATTTGTTAACTATGTATTGTTGATATTGACTCATGAATTGCTATTCGTTCAAAACTTTAGCATTCATTACTTTACTTAATCATTTCTGTACTACGTTTTACCAGATTGGGTCATGGTCATTCTCAAATGTGTGGGAGGATTGAACTCGGATGCAAAGCTATACTGTACAATAGGAAACATGAGTCCAACAGAGAGCCCCCCACCTTGGGTTCAATCTATATTTCATCTGAATCTGCATCATTCTTTATATTTAAGTGACTGAGTGAAGTCCTCAGAAGTGATTTGGCAGTAGCAGCCGACAGTCACTTAGAGGTCTTAAGATGTTCAGTGGTTGCTCCCTGTGTGGTAGCCACAGCATACGGTGATCCTTATTTAGTTCTCTCAATGTGAGTATGAGCAGAACCTGGGACTGACTGATACCAAATAAAATATGGCAGAAGTGATGGTCTGTCACTCTCATTATTACCTGATAGTACTATCTCCGATTAAACCTTAGCAGATTTAAGCAAGAGATTCTCATACTGGCATGGAACCAAGCTGCCATTCTGGGAGAGAATTGTCAGTGAGAGAGCTTCCCATCAAGGAACAAGGGAGGGTGTTGACAGTGAGAATGGACCCCAACTGATAGCTGACCAGTGAATTGGAACTTCCGCAGCCGCAAAGAACATAATTCTACCAAAGCACCTGGTCTGAAAGAGAATCTTGAACTTCAGAAAGGAACATGTCCTAGAAGAATCTTATTGAAAGCTTTTGAAATCCTGGATACAAGATGTACCTAAATTGTGCTTGTATCAGCGAACCATTGAAATTGTAAGATAATAAATCACTGTTGTTTAAAGCATCTAAGTTTGTAGTAATTGGCCACACAGCCATGTATACTCAGACACTGTCCACGAAGTGAGAGGAGCTCAGCAGGAGAAAAGAGTAGCTGTATCCAGCCACTACTCACACCACTAAGTCCATCTCTTCAGACGATCTACAACTTCTAAGCCTTCTACCCAGTTTGAGCAAAAGATGTTATGCATGCCCCTCAAACAAATTAACCAAACTGGTTTCTATTCTGAATAAATCAGAAAGCTCTCGAGAATAATTCTTGGGCCAGCACTGTGACACAGGAAGTTAAGCTACTGGATGCAATGCCAGCATCCCATATTAGAGTACGTATTGTTGTCCTAGGTGCTTCAATTCCCATCCAGCTCCCTACTAATGCACCTGGGAAAGCAGCAGAAGATGGTCTAAGTATAGGTACACACATTAATTGTCCATTAATTTTTATACATTTTTGTGTAATATTCCCTCTAATCAAAAAGATTTTTAACCTGTGTCCATAATATGTCTCCAGGTTTCAGCTAATTTTACCAAACCTCAAGGTGTAGGAGCTCTTCAGTTTAGCTGGTCATGAACATTTCCTGATATACTATGGCTTCTTAGAAAACCTGTGATCAACTGAAAGGCCCTGTATACTTGCTTATAAAGTCAAGAACTGCTTATTGTCTATAAACATGTTTATAAGTAATTTAGTGTTAAAACAATCATTTTTATGAGAATAACTACTGAAGAACAACTTCCACGGTTTTCTGTATATTTCATATATGTGGCTTATCCACTGTCAAACAGCCTTGAAGTTCTTAAAAGTTTAAGAAATGCTTTATAAATCTGTTTTGTACACACTATAAATTATGACTCTATTTTACACAAGTTATGGAGATCAATTTACAAAGGTAAATGTTACTGTTTCACACATCTATCCATCAAATAAAGTTTTTCAATTTCTGATGGAGTCATTATTTGACAATTCTTTCCAGCAAATTTTTATTCCTTTTCAGGACTAAATTGCTTGAACATGACTTCAATTCCTGACTATCAATTTCCTGCTGGACTCCTTGCTGTCTAGCATCTCAAACTACTTTCTTTAAGTCCACCAGTGACCTTCCCTTCCATTTAAAGTGCAGTTTTCTTTGTTCTTCTATTCTGAGCATTTCTGCTGCCTTTCTTATGATTGGCCACCACATTCCCAGTTCTATTCTTTGCAGTTCCAGCAGCATTCGTCACACTGTGGTATCTCTCTCTCACACACACTCAGTTTCTATGCATATCCTTCAACTAACTGTGTTCTGAATGATTATTACCATATTTAGAGCAAATTTTACAAGTAGATAGGGATAGTACTTTTATTATTCTGCACATAGTTCAAAGTGTGCACTCTGCAGCATCACTGAAAATGATAGTCATGTGATATAATTAGTTATGGAGCTATCCACACAGTAATGGGATGAGGTTGCAGAGATGGGAAGACATTTTATTAGTAGTTTAAGAAAGTCCATCCAATTTTCTTTTCTATGATTAGCACTCACTAGCATTTCAGTGTGCTGTTTTTCCCAGGTGCAAGTACATTTTTTTAAATGTTTCTTTCTGTTCTTACCACTTTTTACCCAATGATATTTCAGCTGATCTCCAGTAGCTGGAGGTTTGATGGACTCTGCCTTTGCTTTCATGAAAATAAAAGTCTAGAGAGGAAGACTGAATTCAGAGTTTTTTTTACCCAAGAAAGCCTCTAAATTAAATCGTTTTCTTGTTACTACTATGAAATGCTTAAGGTAGACTACTGTCTAAAGGAAAGAATTTCATGGTTGTAGAGGTGCAGGAGTCTAGGAGCTTCATCTGGCGATTGCCTTCTTGTTGGCAGAGTCTCAAGGCAGCATAGAGAATTAGATGGCAGAAGCCAGGGAGTATGTGAGAATGTACGTTTCTAAAGGGTCTCTCTCTCTTTTCTTACAAAGCCACCAGGATGAGGGGATGGCAGCTGCACCCTAATGGATTTATCTAATCTTAATCACTTCCCAAAGGTGTTACCTCTAAATACTACAGTCAGAAAGTTTCCATCATGTTAATACCTCAAAATGAGGATTAAACTTGAACACAGGAAGCCTTGAGAACAAACTACAGCAGCCTCCAACTGAAACTTTTGGAAGTGTAAGTGTTAAATATTATTTTAAGATTAATTTATGGAGATCTGTCCTGGTCATCAAGGTTTAGGAGGACCTCCTCAAGGATATATGTCTTTAAGTGACATTTGAAAGATAAATAGGAAGTGTGGGCAGAAGGTTCAGAATGACCTACTAACCACAGAGAATGACTAAAGCTAAAGTTCAGTGGTAGAACAGAGATTGTAAAGAGAGGTAAGGGGGCTGGTGCTATGGCGTAGCAGGTAGGGCCACTGCCTGAGGTGCCAGTATTCCATATGGGCGCCCATTTGAATCCTGGCTACTCCACTCCCAATCCAGCTCTCTGTTTTGGCCTGAGAAAGCAGCAGAAGATGGCCCAGGTCCTTGGGACACTGCAACCGTGTGGGAGACCTGGAAGAAGCTCCTGGCTCCTGGATTCGGATCGGTGCAGCTTGGGCCATTGAAGCCAATTGGAGAGTGAACCAGTTGATAGAAGACCTCTCTCTCTCTGTCTCTCCCTCTTTCTCTGTGTAACTCTGACTTTCAAATAAATAAATAAATCTTTAAAAGAGAGAGAAGAGGAGAATATAAATGTTGCTAGAAGACACACAGCCCCCACTGAGCCTTGCAAACCATACTAACTTTTTATTATCCTCTAATGGAAAGCCCCTGAAGAGTTTTAGGTGACAATGGAAAACAGAATAAAAGGAAGCGAGAGAAAGGAGTTTCAAGTCTAGTTTCATGTTTTCTGCTTGGAGATATGAGTGGATTCCCTCCCCTCAGTCTCATGTTTTCCTTCCTGATCTGACAGTCTACACTTAGCTATCCTCCTACCTCAGAAGCCTCTAAGTCCCATGTCTCTTTTGTTCTGACCCTTGTTCATAATACTATTTAAATAGTGGGATTTCCTAAAGCTTTTTCTGTAGCTCATATATTCCCTCTTCCCATGACACAAGTTCATCAATAATTTATATCCAATATTTACAGGGCATATTGTTTTTTCTATTTAATGGGTATGTCAAGCTTAGCGCATCTAAAGTATACAAGGAAAAGAAACTAGTTCCTCCTCCTTCCCTCATTCCCCTCTCCTCTTACCTTCTCCCCTCCCCTTCCCTTCCCCTCCTTTCTCTACACTTCCCTTCCCTTGCTCAATGCAGCACTCAAGAGATTCATTGACAACCATCTGCTGGGCCCTTTTCAAATCATGGGTCTTCAAAGAATTAGGGACAATCTTTGACCTCAAGGTAATAAATTATTATCCATGACTAGTTGCCACCATCCTGTTTACCAGTGGATGTTTTTAATCATGTATTTTCTTTTTACCTACCCAAAATGTTTACCTTCCTGGATTTCCAACTCTCTAATGTCTCATAGTTCTTCCTATTTTCCTTCCCCTAATGTTCTCTTTCCTGAAGTCATCACTTGCAATGTAACACATGCAATATTACTCTACCAGTCAAGATAACAATTAGGCAAATGGGGAGGAATTTTCCAAGAACTAGGTAAGCAACTGTCTTGCTTTTTCTGGGTTGACCTGTTCTATTGCTTCTTGTGCCTGATGTAACATCCATTTTCTTTATTCAACATCACCACAAGCCTTATGTCTGTTTCTTCACCACTTATCAGATTACTTATAGCAATATAGGCGTGGCAGGCTTTATTTGCTATCATTGGATGTTATCTCTTTTCCTATATTGGAATCTAATCACTATTGTATAAGTGAATAGACTTAGAATATACTATTTTGGGACAGTTTTATGAAACAACTATGAAACTGGTCTTTTACTCTTGCTCCAATGCATAGTTGCAGGTTATTTTTTTTTTCAACTTTTTATTTATTTATTTATTTTTTGACAGATAGAGTTAGACAGTGAGAGAGAGAGACAGAGAGAAAGGTCTTCCTTTCATTGGTTCACCCCCCAAATGGCCACTACAGACAAAGCTACGCCAACCCAAAGCCAGGAGCCAGGTGCTTCTTCCTGGTCTCCCATGTGGGTGCAGGTGCCCAAACACTTGGGCCATCCTCCACTGCCTTCCCGGGCCACAGCAGAGCTGGACTGGAAGAGGGACAACAGGGACTAGAACCCCGTGCCCATATGGGTTGCCGGCGCCGCAGGCAGAGGATTAACCAAGTGAGCCATGGCGCCAGCCCCCTTTTCAACTTTCATTTAATAAATATAAATTTCCAAAGTACAACTTTTGGATTATAGCGGCTTTCCCCCCCATAACCTCCCTCTCACCCACAACCATCCCATCTCCCACTCCCTCTCCCATCCCATTCTTCATCACGATTCATTTTCAATTATCTTTATATACAAAAGATCAACTTAGTATATATTACGTAAAGATTTCAACAGACTGCACCCACAAAGACACATAAAGTATAGAGTACTGTTTGAGTAGTAGTTTTACCGTTAATTTTTATCTTTTCACTTCCTCCATTGTTGATCTATGAATACCTAAGAAAATCTTACAGCAAGGAGGGAGTGATGCAATGTTTCTTTCTATTTTCAATAATTACTAAACAGTTCCTAGGTTGCTCAAGGCATTTCTAAAACAAGTACAATAAGAGTTCATTCTTCTGGACCTTTCAGCTGATGCTAGTACAATACTAAAACATTTTGTAATTGGGGATCAGACAATTCCTATCCCTAACTGATACTTCCTCAAGGTTGTTGATAGTGAAAATAGCAAATAAATATTGACTTTGAGGACTAGTCCCAAAACTCTGGTATTCCCCTGAATAATTTCATGTGAGACACATTTTTTTTTTATTCTTTTAAAAGATGTTTTGAGAGGCATAGATACAAAAATGAGAGAGAAAAAGACAAAGAGATAGCTGACCCACTGATTCACTCTCCAAATGTCTACTATGGCTGTAACCAGGCCAGGCTGACCCTGGGAGCCAGGAATTCAAACCAGGTCTGCCATTTGGGTGTCAGGGACCAAACTACTTAACCCATTACCTACTGCTTCCTAGGGTGCACATTAGTGGGAAGTTGGAATTGGGAGCAAAGTCAGGACTCAGGCGTTATGATATGGGATGTGGGCTGCTCAACCAGCCTTTTAACCTCCATATCAAACACCCATCACACTCTTCTGTATTCTCAATTATCCACCACACTAGGGACTATCCATTTAAAAAAAAAATAAATAGAAAGAGAAATATAATAATAATTGAAATTATTCTCTTGGCCTTTGTTATTACATTGATGTGTCAGACTGCTTAAAATAGTTCCACATAATCTTGCCCCCAGGTTCTTTGGGGAAGCATTGCTCATTTACTCAATACCACAGTGATGATCTCATCACAGACACTTGGCAGTATTTAAAGTTTAAGCAATCTAATGGCAACCTCTAGCCACAGATTACAGCAATGTACTTATGACCAGCTGTCCTTCCTGGTTATTTACATTCAGTATTTGTTTCAATATTTAGCAGCCAGTTTTAGTTCTCCCTCACGCCTGCCTCTACTCTTGCTAAACCACTCATCCTTACCTGAGCCTGTTGAGTTTTCGCCTCTCATTTGGACTTTGTCCTTTCTGGAGTCTCCCCTTTCTGGAAGATCCATTGCTGCTCTGTACTTGGAAAACTCTGTACTTAGAAACTCAGCTAAAAGAAAACTTAATGTTTAAGACTTTCCTGTGTTTTACAGATAAAATAAGTCATCCTTTTTCTATTTCCCTGAGTACTTTTTGTGTATCTCTAATATAAAAAACTCATCACAATATATATAATTCTTTATAGCCAACTTTGTGTGATTCTCCGGTTTGTGGGTCCTTCGAAAGCAGCAGGGGTTTGTGGATAACTGTGTGCATGCATGCCTTAAGTGCACAATGATTGCGTGCCAATGCTGTAAATCCTTGTGAAATCAACCACAGTATTTAGAAGTAAAGAAAAAATATATTAGTAGAATGATTGGATTGTTCTTTTAGTTTTTCACATTCATTAACACCTTGATTCCATAACATTAAAAATTGTAGGAAAGTATGTAAATTTTTTTCTGTTTCTCTCCTGACAATATTGGGCATATGGTTGAGGTTCCATTAAAAAAAAAAGCAGGGCCGGCGCCAAGGCTCACTTGGTTACTCCTCTGCCTGCAGCACCGGTTCTAGTCCCAGTTGCTCCTCTTCCAGTCCATTTCTCTGCTGTGGCTCAGGAGGGCAGTGGAGGATGGCCAAAGTGTTTGGGTACCTGTACCTGAGTGGGAGACCAGGAAGAAGCACCTGGCTCCTGGCTTCAGCGTAGCTTTGTCCGTAGTGGCCATTTGGGGAGTGAACCAACAGAAGGAAGACCTTTCTCTCTGTCTCTCTCTCTCTCACTGACTATAACTCTACCTGTCAAATAAAAAAAGAAAAGCAAACTACCTTACTACTTACATGCACATAAATTCTGAAAACAATGATACTCTTACTTTGCCTTTAAGAGTAGCTTAAGAATACAGAACAACATGAGATAAGAGTTTCAACTTAATTCTAACAGCAGTGCATAGCTCAAATGAAACAATGAATTGTTGGGAAGAGGGAGATGTCTTCACAAATCAAATAAAACCTTTTATTGCTTCAGGTTTCAAACTTTCATTGAGTCATGAATATAAGAAAATAAGAAATAAAGGGCTGGCGCTGTGATGTAGTGGGTTGGTGTAGTGGGTTTAGCCGCCACCTCCAGTGCCACCATCCCTTATGGGCGCCTGTTCAAGTTCTGGATGCTCCACTTCTGATCCAGCTCTCTGCTGTGGCCTGGGAAAGCAGTAGAAGGTGGCCCAAGTCCTTGGGCCCCTGCACCCACATGGGAGACCTGGAGAAAGCTCCTGGTTCCTGGCTTTGGACCAGCACAGGTTCAGCTGTTGCGGCTGACTGAGGAGTGAACCAGTTGATATAAAACTCTCTCTCTCTCTCTCTCTCCTTCTCTCCCTGTGTAACTCTGACTTTCAAATAAATAAACAAATCTTTAAAAATAAATAAATAAAAGGTAAAAATAGTAGCATAGAGTAAAAGAAAATACAAAGACTTTCATTTACATTAATATTTACATTTCTATGTATATATGATACTTCACGCTGTCATATTTAGAATTTTTAAAAGGTTCCTAAAAGTTATTTAATGCACTTTTATATTATAAGTGCAAAATCTAAGATGTATAAGAAATCTTTCATGTATTACATGGTAAATCTATATCATTAAAATTTAATTATTATTAAATCATTAATATCATTAAAATTAAAATTTATTGAAATTAACATCAAATTCTAAGAATAATTAGTATGACAGGTTGCCACAGTTTCTGAATTTGTAGTCTAGTAGAGATTTTGTGTTGGTGAACGTCATATATTTTTAAGATACTAATTTATTTAGGAGGTAGAAAGACAGAGACAGAGACAGAACTCTCCTCTGTGGTTCTCTCTGCAAATGCCTTCAGCAGCTGAGGCTAGGCCAGGCCAACGCCAGGAACCAGAAATTCAATCTGAGTCTTCCACATGGGTGGGAGGGACCCAATCATTTGAGCTATTACCTACTGCCTCCCAGAGTGAACATTAGCAGAAAGTCGGATTCAGGACTAGTGTCAGGAATCAGGAGTAGAGCCAGGACCTAAACCCAGGCACTCAGATATGGGTTGCAGGTGTTTCAACCAGCAGCTTAACCACTAAGTTAAATACCTTTCCTGAATTTCAGTTTTTAATGACTCTGAATTGATTAACACACACACACACACACACACACACACACAATTCTAAACAAATCAGTAACAGTGAAAATATTATAATTTAGAGGCAACACTAATGGAGCACTTACTATATCCTAGACTTGTACTTGTTTTCAGTACTTGTAGGATTAGTTCACAAAATTTTCACAACTGTACGACATAGGTACTTTTAACTCTCCTATTTTTTTAACAAAAACAGGAAGACTTATACTCTGTTTGTACCTAAAACCACAGTGCATAGAAATTAACAAAAATATCTTTCAAAACATCTGTTATTTTCTTGCTCTACTGAGCAGAACTGCTGGTGAACTTGATTATAGAGTCTTCCGTACTTCAAGGTAAGGAAAGTTTCTGGAACTTCACTTCATACCATGCCTTTCTATCTATCACAGCAGCTTAATCATTCTCTACCTTACATTATAGGATTCCTTCAGTTCATGGTTTTAAGTACCGGTTATAAGTATGCAGTATGAGTACATATAATCAGTTTTAGCAAAAATACATTTTCCATATTGATCCAAATGTTGTAAAGAGTTTTAAAGTGTGCCATGGCAGATGGCAATGGGGCCACTTCCTTGTCAAGTCTGGAACCTCAATAATCTATATGCTCTGCTCAATTCTTTGCCACTGAAAGTAATATTACAGAAAGAAACTCCCAATCCTCTACTTTTAACAGAATTTAACATTGGACAAAATTTGATGTGAGTTTGTTTCCATTATCATAAAATATCAAAATCATTAGATAAAAATAGCTAAATACCAAGCCCAGCACTTACTAAACTTGACAAAACATCAACTGCTAAATAACCACGGGTTACAATTACATCTTATGCTGTTCTAATGTCTACAAGCTTCTCTGTTTCTGTTCTGAAGGGCATAGGTGAGTATTTATAATTTATTAACCTCTGAAAAGGCACCTTCTAGGCCAAGGCTTCTGAGGAAGAGTGAAAGCCCGATAAAAAAAATTACATCCATATTCATAATTATTGAATTCTAATTTCATTCCTTTGTTCTGCCCATTTCAAATGGATATTATTACTAAAGGGCATAAGTTCAAGGCTATTAATTTTTTATTATGTAATATAAGAGTAAAACATTTTTGCTAAATCAAGTGTGTTCAGGTAACTTTGAATTGTTTTTGCAATTTATAGGTGTGTCAGAAGATACTTTTAAGTGGCTAATTAAATAATACTATCTAAAATAATTTAACTGATAGTTTCTATGTATAGATTGATTTTTCTCTGAGAAGATTATACGTAAGGTCTTCTTTTTCCATTTCAAATCACTCTCTATAAATAAATTCAATAGACAGTAAACTGCACTCTTGGTTCAACTGTCCTTAAAACTAGTACATATCTATGCCAATGTATTGAAAATAATCTTAAACTGGATATCCCCTTTTGTTTGCTTATCCAAATCCAAACTACAAATAATTGGAAGATACTAACTTTATTAATGAAAAGATAAGATTCCTCCATTTCCCATTCTTCTATTTATCTCTATAAACACTACCAAAAGCCAAACAACTATATACTGGATGAACTATTATCACCAAGAATTTTACTGGAAAGTAGAAGATTAACACAAAGCTAGATTTGCTTATATATACACTCTACATATAAATTTTGTCCAAAAATGCTTGATGGTGTTCCTGAAATCCACTATACATTATTTTATTTTTGTGATAATGCAGCGATCAAGTATGCTACAAAATAATCAATAGACATGTTCATGAAATCCAAACATGCAGTATGTACAGGTCTATTTTAGTTTGGAACACACCTAAGAACTTACAGAAACACACAAAATGCATTTAAGTTCATTCATGAACTCAAGTTTTCCAGTTCTTAGAAATGTTTTCAGTTTTAGTCAAATCACACCTTAAAATTAACTCTATATTTGGCCGGCGCCGCGGCTCACTAGGCTAATCCTCTGCCTTTCGGCGCCGGCACACCAGGTTCTAGTCCCGGTCGGGGCGCCGGATTCTGTCCCGGTTGCCCCTCTTCCAGGCCAGCTCTCTGCTGTAGCCAGGGAGTGCAGTGGAGGATGGCCCAAGTGCTTGGGCCCTGCACCCCATGGGAGACCAGGAGAAGCACCTGGCTCCTGCCATCGGATCAGCGCAGTGCGCCGGCCGTGGCGGCCATTGGAGGGTGAACCAATGGCAAAAGGAAGACCTTTCTCTCTGTCTCTCTCTCTCACTGCCCACTCTGCCTGTCAAAAAAATAAATAAATAAATAAAAAATAAAAAATAAAAAAAATTAACTCTATATTTGTGGTAATTTAAAGAGGGACCTAGTCAGATGGAATGAAAAATATTTAATATATACAAGGATAGAATCATTTACATAGGCAGTTTTAAATACCAAGTACCTAGAAGAGTGTTTGGCACAGAGTAGAAAAAGACTTAGTAACTAGTTAGATATCCAGAAAATGGAGAGAGGACTACAGGAATGGAGAGACTTACTGGTTGCAGACATCAAAATTTGTTAGCTATTTTTGAGTCTCAACTCCTCCACTTACCAATTTATTTACTGGGTAGATTGTTGGCAACAAGTTGCAAATTATTAACCTCTGTTTTCTAGCTGCATAATTTCACTTACATTATCTCAGACTGTTAATAATGAAAGATATTTTGTCCATAAAAATACTTTTTAAGCTTTAAAATACATATAAACAATGTACTTATACACATAAAATACACACCTAAATTTCCATACATTCACATAATAATATTAGCCCAAGGTGTTTAAGATGTTATCACATTTATGGTATCTTCTACCTTAAGTAAAAAGTTGGCCTTGGGAACTTAGAATTAGCATAATGGTCAAGACAAGCAAAGAATTAATGTTATATTCAAGTTCCTGAACTAAGAAACTAGAAAATCAAATGGTACTATGCATTCAGTCATTAGAAGAAAATGAAGGGTCTTATATTAAACTATATTCCAGGAAATAATTAAGGCATACAAAAAATCATCATTTTGAATAAGTAAAAACATATTTTGATGAACAATTTTCCTAAGAAATTAATATCTCACAGCATACATATACCTTCTGGGATATGCAGAAAACTTCAGAAAAGATAACAGGAATATTTGCATCACTAGGTACACCACATATGTACAGTGGATGAAATGATACAGAGAAGAATAATTTTTAAAAATCAAAAGAAGTCTTAACAATAGAATGACCTCCTAAGTCAGACAAGGGATACACACACATCACTACCTGCAGCATCACTTCTCACCCACATCACCCTGCAGTTGGAATCCTTCCTAAAGAGTTTGTGGCATAGGGGATTGTTGTTATCCCATAGATGTCTTTTTTAAAAGACATCAAATCAAATAGAAAACAAAAAGTTTCCATCAACAAAGTACATAAGCCGGGTAGGTCATATCAATGTATGCTGCATAATGTGGTTCAAGAAAAGCAAAGAGATAAGCAAATTAACACTATAATTACTACCAAAGCAGGCATTTGTGATCATAGAGGTTAAGACTCAGAGACCTCTTAAAGAGAAGAAAATGCAATTTAAAAGTCCAGATTGTTCATTGGCTGAGTAAGGTTTTCTTTACTGTGGACAGAATAACATAAATAGATTTTTAGAGGCTGAATTGTTGGGAAACAACCACTTTTCCTTTGGTCAAGATTGATCACCTGTGAAAATGACAGCGTCAATACCGCGGGGTTATTCAATTTCACTTTAAGTACTTAGGGGGAGAAAATAAACAAGCTTCATTACAAAGCTGTGAATCTTTATGCTGTTATGTTCATACTATTAAACTTTCGTTCTGAAATTCATATAATATCTCAATGTAAATTTCCTGGAGAAAAAACGTACTCTGGATGTATATGTGTGAGCTTTTGAAGTTGGGTTGATTATATATTGCTTTTCCTGAGACAACAAGCTGAGTTCTTTGAATCCCATTAATACACACCTGACACTTTCTATACGCTCAGTTTTGTCCAGACCTGAATTGACTGAGAGAGACAAATCGAACAACAGTAATGTCAAGAGCTTCCAAGCAGGACTGGGCTAGCAGAAGATCCAAATGTGTGACATAGCTGAGAAATCCCTGCTGTCTTTAAGTACAACTTGAGCACCTCCAAATTCTGATTTCTAATTTTCAAAACTGCTGGTTTGCAAAGGCAGAAGTATACTATGTTAAAGGCAGAGGGAAGATAAATCCGAAAAGTATAAGCATATCTAAGCTCAGTGGACAGATCATTATTCAAAAGTTTTAGTAGCCTACTGAAATAGAAAAGCTATTAAAAGAACACGTAAATAAATAACACCTGTTATTTTTCTATCTTTATTTCATTAATAAACTGTTTAAAATAACAATAATCTATTGACTTTTATCATAATAATAAGCACCATGTAAAGAGTTAAAAATGTTTTTGAATTCTTCACTCAGTAGCATATACACATTCTCAGCCAATTAAAAGCTTTTCGTGTATCTGATTTTTCAAGAACCGTCAGATTCACTCACCTACACCAACAGCAGTTCAAAATCTGAAAACAGATATGTTTTAGAACAATATTACAAAGATGCTTAGATATAAATGTTGCCACTTACAAGTGATTAAATCATCTAAAGCTTTATTTTCAAGATTTAAGTGTTTTGAGGACTTACACTCCACAGGATTTTCTAGGCGTTCAGAAGCAATCACTGCACTAAATTTTTAACATCTTTTAATGTTTTCTTTTTTTGGGGGCGGGGGGAGGTTTCCTCTGTTCCTGAAAATTATTTGCTCTCATCATCTCCCTGGGTTGAAATGATAAATACGAACATAAAGTGCTACAACTTCGTTTCAGAAGCAAAAGATTTTGCTCACCTGGTATATTTTGTTTTTCCTGTATAGACACAACTTTGGAAAACTGTCCCAAGGAACTATCATTTAACAATTAGAAACTTTGGCTCATTTTAAATTTATAGCAACATGACTTGGTCATTCATTTCTACTTCTACTAGTAACAGCAAAATATAAAGAAATGAAGCAGAGGAGTATACATACACACATAAGATTTTTAAAACAGTCAAAATAACACTTCTGTAGCAACATTTACTTTCCTTGTACTGAAGAAAAGCTGAATTTACCTGCCATTCATTCTACAATGCAAATTAGTTTCTCAGGTACACATTTGCAATCTCTTTTCCAATTCATTTTGCTAAATCCACATTTCCTTTTAATAACATTTAAACATTGCTCTGATTAAAAGCCTACCAGACAGTAATCCTGTTCGGCCCTTCCACTATTTCCTCTGTGAGGCACATTTACCTTTATTTTGAAACAGAAGGTAAAACAGAAGAGGCTCTTACCAGAGAAAGAGAAAACAATTCGTTCAGCTACATCCAACAGTGCTCTGTGCAGCCTGGCAGCCTGAGTGATCCTTGGGCCTCACACAAAAGCAAGATAATTGGCTCTCAATGAAGAGATGTAAACATCCATCATAACAGCACTGGGGCTGAAACTGAACGCTACCTTAGCTGTTCTATGTACTCCGCCTGGAAGATGATGTCACAAACATCAACTGGGTGTACTCTCATTGGCTTCTGTTACCTGGAATCATATCTTAACCCTAAACTGTCAGCTGCAAATTGAAATGCTCATCTCTGACTACAGTTTCTGCTGAAAAGCAGAGTGAAAGTAACGTCGAGTTCCTGGAGAATCACAAACTGAAAATGCTGTGCCCCAGATAGCCTAAGACATATTTACCTAATTTATTAAAATGTGTGACAATTTGATTTTTCAAGTCTGTTTATTAAATAACAGTATTCATGAATATGAAAGTAAAAGAGCAACATAATCCTAGAGTAGAATCTTAAATTTTCTAATTACTTTACATTGATTTCATAGTACTATCCCGTGAGATTTATGAAAGTAGGATTCAGAAATATTACAATGTAGACAATTATAAAGTGTAATTTTCAATCAGTTCAGTCAGAGTAGTTATCTGTATTTTTAAAGCTTTTAATAAAAATACAAACATGGAAATGCATTTTGGTCTCTAAATGTTAAATAACATCTCCAAATTTATGGGTAATAAGCTTAATGTATGAGATATTAAAATATAACATCACTGAAATGATAATGTTAACTATTGTTTTTTAAAGAGTAATTTAAAAGTCACTAGAACTATAGGCAATCCCATTTCAGTAATCGAAAGCTACTTTATGATATAGTACTGTTCTCTTTGAGTACAAACAGGGAATAATTATCCATCTCTTACCTTCTATCTTGACAAAAGCCCCAGATTTCTCCCCAGGCTTAAGTCCAGTGGGAGAGGAGGATAATGGGCTAAGCTGGTTGCAGCAGCTTGCTGCCGGAGGGACAAAACTACAATCACCTTGAAATATACCCAAGCTTTCCCCACCAAAAGGAGCTGTCAGCCGCATCACTGTGAGATGCAAGAATTACCAGAGCTATTCAATGACCAAACTCCTTCTAAATCCAGCACAGCCATATCCCAGGGCAAGCCCTTTGAAAGCTGTGCAGCTCAGCATGCAAACAGTATCAGCACCTGGAGAGTGAGTGAGGAAATTTGCTTCATTCATCCCCATCTTTAGGGAACGGAAATTCACCAACAATGCACTTGTATGCCTTTGTGTTGGTTCATTTCCTTCTGAATATTGGATTCAGGGCAAATACTTGTTATAATCCCTCCACATTTCCAGTGACAGAAAATTACTTTTACTGGATGACTTCAATAAGAATTCTAAGAGTTGATAACATGAAAAGACAGTCTTATAGACAGTACATTCAAAATTTCCTCCCAAGTTCTAACTTCCATGATCATTGGCTTATTTGATTTTTCTTAATAGCAAATTAGTGTGTGAAATATAGGCAAGATTTCTGATTGAGATTCAAAAGATCTAGCCTGCAATTCTCATTCTACCACCTATTAGCTCTTCAGAATTTTAGAAATTTACCATGTTTCATATATTGAATGAGAATGACAATTCTACCTACAGAAAAATTGATACAGGGATCAGATGATGCAAACTATGGAAACTTGTTATATAAAATGGAAACAAAAATATGTTATAATTAATACAACATTTTATGGAAAAAGATCAAATATGTTAGGTTCAATAATATTTGGTAGACTTAAAAATTAAACATATTTCAGTGCTCTCAAAATAATGACAAAAGAAATATTATCTTAAATTCTTAAAGTTTCAATTGGAAAATAATGTTGCAGATTAAGTTGGTTTATAACACTGAATGAGTCAGGGGTCTTTATTTATTTCTTCAAGTTTTTGACCTTCCCAGAATTTTTCAGAATTTAATCATATTAGTCAAGTGCAAGATTCCAGACTCGAAAAGACTTATTTGTCAAAGTATACTTTGGGCCAATGTTAAAGACACTGTTCATTTATATATGCCTAAAAACATGGACATTTGGATAGAAATGTGCACAAAAAAAGTGTCATTGCATGCAAAGTGGCATAAAATTGAATTACAGATCAGAAAGATGAATTTGGACAATGGGAATGTCAACTGTATTTCTGGTAGACAAATGATAATGCTAGGATATTGTAATTGCTGGGAGGATATGTCATGAAGAAAATAATTGTTTATAAAATATGTTTTTATATTCATATATTCCATAAAATTTTAATGATATAAATATTTAATGGCAGAGATAGATAACTAGCAAAATTAAATTATATCACATTGCACAAAGTAAGCACACTGATGCACATATGATTCAGTAAATGTTTAAAGATAAATACATATTCTAATGACTTTAATACACAATTTGTAGCCTTTCTGCCTTTGTTTTGCATTTGTTTAGGGGCCAGATGTCACATAAACTGGCTTAAAGAAATGGGCCACAGTGAATATCAGAAATACAAATAATCCTGGTGCTCTGCAAATTCATTAGTAAGTGATTATGTTAGTAAAGGTCCCTGGTTTTGTGTTACTAAAATACATAAATAAGATTTTTAAGCTATAGATCACATTTCAATATCAGTCTGTTAAGTCTGGAGTAGTTTTTATACATAACAAAAGAAAAAAATCCTATTTTCTTACAGTGGTAGTAGACACTGGAGATTAATGATGAATGGGATTTATGAAGTTGTTAGTGACTCTTTAGTAGTTTTCTTTAGGAAGTCAGAGATACTAAAGGCCAGGGCTTTATGTGATTTGTAGGATGTCCTTTTGAAGTCTAAAAATATTTTGCACATAAGTCTACTTATGTATCTAGGTTCAATATGAACACTGGTAAGAACATAAAAATGCTTACTGCTATCATAAAATAATATGTTAAGAAATGTAACCTGATTATATAATGTAAAGGAAAACTCAAAAGGTAAAATGGTTAGAACATTAAGAGATTGCAAGGACAATAAAAAGATGGTGTCATTTTTTGAGTATAGTCTTTCATATGTACAGGTAGAGAAGTAAAAATATATTTTTCTGGGTTTTAAAAATTATCTAATTTTATAAAGGAAAATAATAAATATTACATTTTAGAATGAGTTTACCAATATTATTAATTATATTCCTACAACTAGAATGAACAGCTAGCATTTGCGGATTCCAGAGAATATGAAATATTCTAACTTTAATAATATGTAAAGGATTAATATAAGGGCAAAAAATATCTATAAGACTGAGTACTTAATTTTAGCAAAATTATATTAGTGTGTGTCTTCTTACATGAAGAACATGAACTCTTCAAAAATATTATTGAAAACCAAGTAGAAGGTATTTTAGAGTTCAAATCAAGTAAATTTCAATTTTATTACTATACTTAAATACAATATATTTCCCAGGAGCTGAAATCATTGCAGTATTTAATTGCCTGACAATTATTTCTGTTACATCAATTTTGTGGTTAAACTAATTATTTATATTATCAAAACAAATCATCACTAGAGGCTAATTAAACTGGAGAAACCATCCTCCAGTGTTTCCCATCCTACATATTAATAAGGTTTAGGTTAATATTGACTTCAGAAAAAAAAGGAAAATGTCCTTCAGGTAATTATTTTATAGCTATAACTGAGGAATTTAAAGAAGTTTTAAACTATTGTGAACATTATTATTTGAGTGGTTAGAACTATTAGAATGCAGCATTTTATTATATTTTGCAATAACTCCAGGCCCATTACCTAGTTATCCACAAGATGGCAGCTCTGTTTGTGTGGCCACAGGCGCTCTTTTTTTTCTTTTCATTCACAGACATTCTTAACACACACATTTATCCTTTCATAACAATGCATAATATGTAAAGTATATTATGAACTTATCGATGTGAGTGATAATGTAATTTTTCAGCTTAAGTGGTGAAGGATAGGTATTTATCAAACCTATTGTGAAATAGGTATTATTTAAATCATCTTAAGATGTCTAATTTCTAAATATTGACTTTGGACTGGCACTATGTGCAAAAGCTTCTCAAATTTACTTCACAGAAGTTAGACTGTTTTGAAGAGACGGTGCTTACTTTATTTCATAAAGACTTAGGATGCTTTTTAAAAATCCAAACATATTTCAAAGGAACTGTGACTGTGAACCAATGGCAATTCACTGGCCCTGTAAGAATCACATTTTCCATCTAACTTATTCCAGGGATAACTAACCTCATAAGGCTATCTACATTTGACATTTCACCTGGATTTCTTTTTTATACTTAGTTATCATCATTGTCATTCTTTCCTTCTTTAAGTCTACTTTAAATCTATCATGTGGCAGTCTCAGAAAATTATCTTTATTTCTGTTTTCTGCACAAAATTTTGAAAACACTTGGAATTATTAGACCATCTCACTTTTCCTGTCTGAGAATGAAAAACCCCATGATGTGGCTCTTTGTTTATGTGTCATTAAATTTTATTCTGGAAAAAAAAGAGAAAATATTTAAATAAATGAGAAAAATGTTGTCTCCTTTTCTATGTGAAAGAAATATAAATTCTTAAATATTATGGTAAGAAGTTAAGGCTATTTTTGTGATTCAGCACTCTCTTTTTAAATGCAAACTGAAAACATTAACTTATCATTGAAGATATCTAAATTTAAGATACACCCTAATCTATGTGTTTAGTTTTCCTCTGAATGTTGTGGTGAATCTTTCTAAAAGGCCTAAAGATCTGTAGACAGAAAGATATATTTTTTATCATGCTCTTTCAACAACTATATCCAATACGTTTTTATAATGATGTATAGTTAAGGATATTTTACTTTCTTTTTTGAATTAACATTTTATGTATGATTTTTTAGATACCATATTCTTGTTTATATTATAGCCAAAGGCTTAATGAGTCACTAAATAAAGAATTCAACAAATAAAAAGTGAAAAGGCATCTATTCTGCTTTGTCACTGATACACAATTTTACAATTTCACTCGTTTTTTTTTTTTTTTTTTCATTTTAATTCCCCCTCCTTTGCCTCATGTTACCCAAATTACATAAAACCAAGGCCTACCACTTCCATCCTGATGAGTCAGGAACAACATTGATCTCAGAAATTCAGACCTGAAGTTAAAGTTTGATAGGGAGGTCGGAACACATTTTATATATTGCAGAAGAAAGGAGTTGTTCATGTAAACCCAACTGTGCTCAAAACATGGTTTCAAACTTAGGGTTGCTTTCAAAAGACACAGAGTGAAAGATCAATTGAAATATTAATGATTGCACGGTAACTTAGACCTAGAAGACTTCAGGTCTTTCAGAGGTGTCCACATGACCAGAAGTATTATGATGATTATAATAGTAAAAGAAAAAAGTACTATCACCATGATCACCAGTATACATGTTTAATTTGTGCTAGGCATTCTGCTTATCATCTTGCATGGATTATTTGATTTGATTTGGTTTGGTTTTATAACAGTGCTAGAAGATAGGTCAATGTCAAGAATGTTAACAGCTCTTAAATTTACACTGCAAGCCAGTATTTTTTCTGTCATATCTACTTATTTGAATCTCAGTTAGAAATTGCCAAAATTTAGAGTCCTAATCGAATTGCTTCAATAAGAATTTGTGAGTGTGGAAGGTGGGTGACACTCTTGTATGCCTCTCTGCCCCAGCAGGGCCGATGATTGACTGTTGCTGGCTTTAAAACTCACTGTCAAAACCTTTGAGAATTGACTTAAAGGTTTGCATGTGCTACATCAGACTTTTAAAAATAAGTAAAAAGTGTTCTAAAAAATCTCCAACAAAAATTGTGAATGTTTATGTCAAACAACAGTTTAGGGAATGAATACTAGAAAAATCTAGATCATTCCACTTCAGGTAATGAGACACATGTCACTTGTCTGGCAAGTTTGAGAAGGAACATGACATAGAGGCTAATCTTGTAGCAGGTTCATGATGGCTAAGGAAGACAAAAGGACTAATCAGGGGATCTGTACAAGGAGGCACTGATTCAATATTCAAAGATCTTGCAGCAATTCATCAGTTCCCATCTGGATGAAGAATTTCCCTGCATGTTTCTAGCAAAAGTGATGCCCTTTCTTAGCCACATCAAAATAGTCCTTTTCAAAGACTCAGAGAAGGGTACTTAAATGGATGTGGTGTATGGAGTGGAAAGAGAGCAGCACACATATTTGAGTAGGAATGGGTCCTGTGGAAAAAAAGAAAACCTTATGACAAAGATGAAAGTGTGATTTTTTTTTTTTATAGAATTTTAAGACTCCAAAGCCTTCTATTCATAAGAGCAAGTTTTGTGTCTGGCATCTGCCCTATTGTCACATTTTAATTGCTCTTATTCAAGTATACACCAGCACTGACATTTTTTAGAGTTAGGCATTAAGCAACAGTCTGTAACAAAGTGAGAATACTGTCTTATGTTATAGTCTCTAAGTTGAAGCACATGCATCTATTTATCTGTGTGTTACAATTAGGTAAATGTAGTAAAGGGTTTTAAATAAAGATTTCATAATTACTAGCAAACTGCTTATACATACTCACATCCATAAAGTTGTTTTAAATGTCTAATTTTGTACAATACCTGTACATAATAATCCTTTTTATCTGTGACTTTTTTCTCTATGTAGCTGATATCAAGTAATGCATCTCTTGTTATCCTTTAACAAGAATTATCCAGTAATAGCCTATGAGTCCCCAAATAAAAAAAAAACAAAAAACCAACAACAACAACAAAAAAACACCCTGGGTGCTCCTTTAGCCATTTTTAAGTGGTAAAATCATAGTCATAAGTTTGGGACATTATAGAGAGGCTGTAGGAATCTATGATCTCACAGCAGATCTTGGTTGACTCATTGTGCAGGAGCTCATTATGCAACTCAGTTCATGAAATCATCAAAGGAAAACAGTCACTCTAAAAGGCTTTGGAACTTCGCACTTTGTTAACAAAAATAACAATCGGTGTGACTGAAGTCTCTGTGATACAACTAGAAAAACTTATCTATCATCTCTGTCAGTCCATGCTTAAAACTCTAGATCTGGAAAATGCACTAGCCTTTTTCAGGCAAAACCAGAAAAAAAAAAAAGTCACTAAGTATCTGGTGAAAATGTTGGAGATAAGAAGAAATGTTTTTTTTTTTTCTTCCAGAGATTACATACTCCCGGTACAATTACTTTTCACTGTGACAAATAGAAAATCAAAACTGCTTGTAGATTGAAAGAGAGATAGTTCCACCTATCACCCTGAATTCAGAATCAACTAAGATGCTGGAAATAAACTCTTGACCAAAAATTTATCACACTTTTTTTTTTGTTTTTTGTTTTTTTAACAGGCCTTCGTGAAGTATACAATCTGACTTTTAGGTACTGTGTAATCTCTAAGTACCTGGCCAAGATTCCAAATCTTCCCCAGATTCTAGATCTCAGAATGAGTAAACCAATGGCTCTTTCCCTTGGATCAGGGTCAGGGCCCTTGAGCCTTTAAATTGTAGAAAGCAGAAGTGGGCTCTCTTTCTTTGTGGCTGGCCTGTGCCAAGTTTACTAAATTCTTCTCATGCTCAAATTTTACCCTTCACCCAGTGTTGTCCTGAGCATATAGTAATCTAAGCCTTTCATTAATTTCCAAATCATTTAAAAAATATTGCATTGGGGTCGGCACTGTGGCCCAGTGCGTTAAAGCCCCAGCCTAGAGCGCCAGCATCCCATATGGGCACCAGGTTCTAATCCCTGTTGCTGCTCTTCCAATCCAGCTCTCTGCTATGGCCTGGGAAAGTAATAAAAGATGGCCCAAGTCTTTGGGCCCTTGCACCAGTGTGGGAGACCTGGAGAAACTCCTGACTCCTGACTTTGGATCCGCTCAGCTCAGGCTATTGCGAGCATTTGGGGAGTGAACCAGCGAATGGAAGACCTCTCTCTCTGCATCTACCTCTCTCTGTTAGTCTTTCAAATAAAAAAAAAATTTAAATATACTGCATCATCCTTTGTTTAGTCTTCCCTATACAGTCTGTAAAAAAATTGACTCATATTTCACTCCACACAGTTTTTTATAACTAAAATCATGGTATCGGCCAAAAAATCCCTCAGTCCCCTCACAATGATTCTTTCTTTATTGGAGACAGATCATAATGTTTTGTCATATGTAATTAATAAAGTGAAAATCCCAAAAGCACACATATTTTGGTGCTGAAAATACCCATGAGGGGTCAGCAAAATTAATGAAAAAGATGCACATTAAAGGAAATTTTTGGTAATTTTAAACTGCTGGCAGTAAAGGAAAGATCCTGCAAGTCTGACATGAAAAACAATCAGATTACATAAACATTTCAGGAATTAGGGGCCAGTGTCTGGTGTTGTGGCCTAGTGGGTTAAGCTGTCCTTGTGATACCAGCATCCCATATTAGAGCATGAGTCCCAGCTGCCCTGCTTCTGATACAGCTCCCTGCTAATGCACCTGGGGAAGTAGAGGAAGATGGCCCAAGTGCTTTGGACCTTGCCACCCCTATGAGAAATGTGTATGGAGTTCCAAGCTCCTGGCTTTGGTCCAGTCCAGCCCTGGAATTTGGGGTGTTTTGGGGGAGTAAACCAGTAGATGAAGGGTCTCTTTCTCACACCATATGTGTCACTCTGCCTTTCAAATACATGTTTTTAAATATAATTCATGAATCAGATTAGACCATCACCAAATTTCTCAACAGCAAAGTGAGAATAGAACAGTGGATGCTTAAAAATATACTTTCAATACAGACATTTATGCCTATCCACCTTACCAACTAAAGATGAAATAATATCTCATGGCGTCTTCGCACATGAAAATGCATAGCAATGTGACCTTCATACCCTTTGTCATAAAGAAGTTGCAGGATGTCTCCCACCAAAGCTATGGGTAAAGAAAGAGGAAGACGTGAGTTCAGGAAATAGGTATAACACTCAAGGGAAACCATGTGGATTTTCTAGTTAATGGTGATGGAAGGAGCTCAACATGGTAACTAGGTAGCAAGGTTGGACAACAATCAATATAAATTAGAAATAAGGTTGACATTTCTAGGAAATATATTCAAACAAAAAGTAACTATAAAGAAATAAAATTGGGTCCAGCTTGGTGGTATAGCAAATTAATTCACCCCTTGCAATGCTGGTATCCAATATGGTCATTGGTTTCAATTTAAGCTACTTGATTTCCAGTCCAGCTGCCTGTTAATGCAACTGAGAAAACAGTGGAAGGTGGCCCAAGTGCTTGGAACCCTGCACCCATGTGGGAAAGCTAGATGAAACTCCTGGCCTCTGAATTCAACCTAGCCCAGCCCTGGCCATGGGGACATTTGGGAAGTGAACCAGTGGATCTATATCTCTCTGCCTCTCCCTCTTTCTGAAATTTTACCTTTCAAATAAATAAATTTTTTCTTAAAATAAGAAATAAAACTGACAGATTATTTGATGTGTTTGAATATACTAAAGAGAACTTCATTTTTCTGAGTGCATTTAAATCTACTTTAGACAAAGGGAAATGGAAATCTAAGTAACTAAACCAAACAAACTACAAAAAACTCTGAGGTATTTATTAAGGCAAGGAAAACTAAAAGTATTTAAAGGGAGAAAATTTACTACTACTGCTACTACTACTATTACAACAAACCTGTATATTTGTTTCAAATTTAAAATTCAATGTAACTAGTAGGGAAAAGTAGGAGACACCAAAGGCTAAGATATTATACTCATGTTTTAAAGCAACTGAAGAATCAAATGTATAAAGCATATACTATTCATATATTAATGAAATATTATTAAGATTAAATCCTGTTGCTCCATTTGTTGAGAAATTACTTAACCACTGGATAAGTCAATACTCCTGCTCTGCTGTTAACCAAGTTAGGAAAATGCTAGGATATGCAACATGTACAGAACTATAACTTAGTATATAGTCAATAGATGTTAGCTGTGATTTATATTTATATCAGTTATGCAACTCAGTAAGATTCATTAAACATCTTGGAGAAACAGATTTGCCTCCAATATCAAGGCTGTTCTCAAACTCAAGCCTGTGAGTCCTTTTTGCTTTCTTTACCATAAAGTGAGTAAAGTTTAGGTTGAATAGTTTCAGTGTAGTATCAATCATTTCCATGATTTCCATAATGCAGCACCCTGAATGTTAGCATAAAAGCCCTATGACATAATGAATATAACAAAATACATATGCAACATATATACATATACAATATAATATATATACAATATAATTTATATATAGTACTACATATAAGTATATGTAATATACAAATGCAATATATAGTATGTATACAATATATATAATATTGTATTTAAGTAAAATATATATGTATCTGTATATATAATCTATATATGGTATATATATACATATACACAACACAATGTAGACATAATACTATACATACTATATATATACATATATATGAAAGGTCTTATTTTTGTTGTTTCTGAATAAAGCCCATATTATCCACTGCAGAACCAATTTTTCATTTTGACACAACACCATTAAAATTAAAACACCTTAATTCAAGAACAAATAATGTTGTATATGGTGAGAGAAAGGTAATCAGTTCCAATGTAGACTTTTTATTATTCATTGGTATTATTTTGCTACATAGATGTATAATTTAAAAATAAATAAGCTTTGGCATTGGAGGAAAATTCAAGTTAAATCTTTTCAAAAATGGAAAGATGACTTGATACATCAAATCAAGATGTATATCAAAGACCACAGAAATATGTTTGTAGGGAATGAAGTAGTAAGAGAATGAAAAGCACACCAAAACAATGGGCATTTGGCTTAGTGGTTAAGACACTACTTGCAGTTCCTGGGTTCCATAACTAACTTGACTTCCTGTTCCAATAGGACAGCCAGTGAGGGTCCAAATAATTGGGTCCTTGCCACCCACATTGGGAACATGAACTGTTTTCCAGACTGGTCCAGCCCTGCTTTTGTAGGCATTTTGGAGGTGGCTGGTGAACAAAGCTCTCTGTCTCTGGTGACAGAGATTTCTGTCTTTCTGTTTGTCTCTCTTTTTTAATCTCTCTACTTTTTGAAAAATAAATACATTTAAAAATTAAAAAAAACACACAGAAAAAAAGAGAAAATGTGAGGAAATACCCATTTTTTATAGCTGACTCCCATCTCATCATTTCTTGGTTGATCCCCTAATTCCCATTGCCCCATTCTAAGCTTCCCACTTAAACTAAGAATGCATCTGTGTTTAAATACCTTCTTAATTCTAAATTAGCATCTCAATGTACCCTCCCAAATAGCCATATGTTTAACTAAGGCATTCTTTAACTAGTACTTGATGCAGGTACAGCAATACCATAAAATCCAGAATCCTATCTTTTTCTTATTGGAATTTTATTAAAAAAGCATTGAATAATATACTGCCAATTTCCAGACAGAGAGAAATCTCTAGTTCAAATGATTCTTTATGGCAGAGGGTGTTTCTATAGGAAATGATAAAGCAAACTTATTATCTACACTTAATTTCCCTGGCACAACTCTAATAAGAGAATTGGATTAGAACACAGAGTGTAAATCAGAGATTCTTGGGCTCCATTATTGGTTCAATACTTTACTTCATCACGAAAAGGAGCAAATTATTTGCCTTTGCTGAATGATATTATCTACGTTCTCTAATATTGAATCATAATTATAATGCATCTCAATGGATTCTCAGTTATTAAAACGAAAAAATAAATTATATAAACTATTTAGATCATTACTTAGCACTTGCTAATTTCTAATTGCTCATGGAAGAAATGGATTTTTTCACAAATCACATTACATCCTAATATAATAAACTGTCTTTGAAACAAAGAAAGAACTATAGGCCATATATATATTTTGCTAAGGAGGAAGGCTTGTTCATTAAACAGCATTTATAGATGCTCATATGTATTCAACAGTACCAGGAGGGACAACGAGGAGCATGTGGTAAAACATAAGTGTGTCTGATAGACTTAGCATCTGCAAACACTTGTGGGCAGTTATAAATACTCATACTTGTCTAGCACTTTCTTACAGAGTAGTAGCTCATTAAATATGCATTGAATTGATTTGACATTTTAAGAATTGTGAAAACCTGTACCAGAACATATAAAAAATAAATGGCTTGATTTCATTTCCATTTATTCAATCAACGAGTATTGATGACCTTCTATATGCCAGACGTTGCACTAATTGCTATGACACAAATGTGAACATGACTCATACTTTGGTTTCAAGGAACTCTCAGTCAAGGGAGAGTTTGAAACATAAATAAAATATAGCAGACCAATGTTCATTGATCACTTAAGATAAACATAAGTACACCTAGAAGTCTGACACGTCAAATGTTTCTGTTTCCTACTTAATAAAAAAAAACCCAGCAAGTTATTAAAAGCAATTTCCTGAGAAAAGCAACTTTTAAGATACATAATAATGCCACGACTGTTTCAGAAAAATATTTTGCAACCTGTGTATCCACAGTACTCTATTGATTTTCAATGTGCACAAAAAAGACCAAGAGGTGCATCAAGACACTCAAGTACTTTCTGAATCATCTTGGATTGATTAGATGTAATAGAGTTCATGATTAATGAGAGCTACCAGAAGTGTGGTATATGTTAGTGTTTTGCTCAGTGCTGGAAAATAGTAAGAGTCACAATGAATAGACCTGTAATATAAATGAAGCAACCCTTGAAATCTCACCTCTACCCTCACCATGCCTTGTTTAAAAATCCTTTAGCAGTTTTTATTATTCTTAAAAGAGGAAAGGAAATCCCACAGTATAGTTTATGGCATCCTGAATGATCTAACCCCAATCTCTCTAGCCTTACTTCCCACAATCCTTCTCACCTCATGCTTGTCCTCTTGTCTCCATTGCAAGGGACAGCTTTAAGTTTCATTTCTTGCCATGGTTCCTTTTGCTACATGCCCTGCTTATATGCACAGATAGCTCCTTTTGCTGGGATATTCTTGACTAATTTTTTTTGTTTTGCTTCATTCCCTTACACGTAGACGCATCTGAACCTCCTGCCATTCACTCATAATCATTTCTTACCAAATATAATGAATATGGCCAGAGTTGAGCAGAAAAAAATTTTGGTGGATTTAGAATATAGCATCACAGTGACACACCCAGATTATTCTGGTAAGGTTGGCTTTAAAGTATCAAGATATCATTATAATAGATGCTTAGAAAGATGGTTAAATCAGCTTTGAATTACAGATTCTTTTTGAAAAATTATTTATTTTATTTTTTGAAAGGCAGACAATGAGAGAAAAAGAGAGACAGAGATCTGTCATTCACGGGTTCACTTCCCAAATTCCTGCAGGAGCAGGGGTAGAGCCAGGCCACAGCTGGGAGGCAGGAACTCAATCCAGGTCACCTATGTGGGTGACAGGGTTCCAACTATCTGGGCTATGAACTATTGCCTCCCAGGTAGTCCATTAGCAGAAAGCTAGGATTGGGAGTCGAGCCAGGACATAAATCCATGCATTCTGATATGGAGTGCAAGCATCCCAACTAATGACTTAACCATAATGCCAAATGCTTCCCTGAATTACAAGTTCTTTTCCATTATAAAGCGAATGCTTTTATTAGTCTTACAGATCTAAGGGATTGTGCAGATGGTGGTGACCTTCCAAATGACTGATTTCACCATATAATTTAAACCACATATTTACACCTACGAAAAACAAAACTCTGGATTTTTAGTTTACTAGCTCAAGATCTTATAGCTAGACAGGCTTATTTGGAAGTAAGAGTTTTTAACTCTGGTTCTCAGATTCCTGTTTCTTTGTTACCTCCTTCTTCTTATTTTGGATTCAACTGGCTCATCACAAAATAACTGTTTACCATGTCAAAATATGGTCTATGTGGACAGGAAAAATTGTTTTTAGGAAAGGCCTTGTATAACGGAGAAGAGCTCTCAATGAAATGAATGTGTATTGCATTTTTCCCCCTTTTTAAAACTGATACCTACCAAAGTTTTAGTTCTGTATTTATAAATTTGTAAAGTGTCCATAGAAATATGAGTTCACAATTGATCATAATGATAGGACTAAGAACCAAAGGGATCACATAAACAAGAATAGTGTCTGCAAATACTAGCTGATAGAATCAAAAAGGGAGAGAATGATCCAACATGGGAAGTGAGATACACAGCAGACCCATAGAAGGGCAGATGTCCTAAACAGCACTCTGGCCTCAGAATCAGCCCTTAAGGCATGTGGATCTGGCTGAAAAGCCCATGAGAGTATTTCAGGCATGGAAAGCCAACACACTCTGGGGGGAGGGGGGGGGACTTAAATGAAAGATCTCTGCGAGTGAGATCCCAGTGGAAAGAACAGGTCATCAAAGAAGGAGGTACCTTTCTCTGAAGGGAGGACAGAACTTCCACTTTGACCATGGCCTTGTCTAAATATGATCAGAGTCAGTGAACTCAGGGGGCTTCCATAGCCTTGGCAGCTCATGACAAGAGCCTAGGGTGATTACTGATGCCATAAACAAGAGTGTCAATCTGTTAAGTCAACAACAGGAGTCACTGTGCACTTACTCCTCATGTAGGATCTTTGTCTTTAGTGTGCTATACATTGAGATTTAATGCTATAACTAGTATTCAAACAGTATTTTTCACTTTATGTTTCTGTGTGGGAGCAAACTGTTGAAATCTTTACTTAATGAATGCTAAACTGATCTTCTGTATATAAAGAGAATCGAAAATGAATCTTGATGTGAATGGAAGGGGAGAGGGAGTGGGAAAAGGGAGGGTTGCGGGTGGGAGGGATGTTATGGGGGGAAGCCATTGTAATCCATAAGCTGTACTTTGGAAATTTATATTCATTAAATAAAAGTTAAAAAAATAAAAAAAATTTAAAAAAAGAAATATGAGTTAAGAGAAGATACAATATTACTAGAAAGTTTTGTTTTACTTATTTAATTCCTGTTATTGCCTGAATAAATGAAAGGCTATTAACTACAGATGTAGTCTCTTTTCTGCTAAGAACACAACATGAGTAAGTTATATTTTTTTTTTGTTTTGACTCAGAGTTATGAAGCTCAAAGGCCAAGAGAACCCATCTAGTGATGGCCTTTTTGCTGAAAGATTTCAGAGGAGGTCCTGGGCACCACAATGGTGGTGGTGTGTGTGTGTGTGTCTGCAGGTTCTTCTCTGTCTTCTTATAAAGCCTCCAACCTTCAACCATCTTAGATGTTGAGTCACTTTCCAAAGGTTCCCCTTTTAAATTCATTGTTAGATAATGTTTCTCCCTTCTTATTACCTCACAACTGAGATTGAATTTGAACATGACTTTCACATCTAAATCATAACACTACACATATGTCATGTGCTCTACCAGTGTTACACTTATTTTCATTGTTGATTTCAATTCTTATCAATAAGTCTTAATTTTCTGAAAAAATGATATTCTGAGAAAACCAAACTGAAGCTATTTCTTCTTAAATATGATAAATACACATTTAAAAGAAGTATTTCTCTTGCCTGAAAAGTTTTTAGAGAAGACAGTACATTGCCCCCTCACAACCACTATCACCTACCTCTCGCCCCACACATCTCATCAGCTTATTGTATATATTCAGGTAATTTTTTTTTCATTCTCACATCATATTGAGCTTTTCCTGACCTCATGCTATTTTATTTAATTGCTGTGAACTTCTGACAGGCCTTTAACAGATATTCATGAGCTCTTCACAATATGGATAAAAAAATGCAAATTATGTTGATCTATTTAGAAATGACCTGATTATAATTTTTATATTATAATAGGTCTTCACTGACTTGTATAAATGTTATTTTAGTATTGAGATATAGGGCTTATTTCTAGGGTTTTTTTATATAAGATTTGTTGTATTTATTTGAAAGGCAGAGTTATAGAGAGGGACACAGAGAGGGAACTCTCCCTTCCAATAATTCACTCCCCATCTGGCCACAGTGTGGGCCAGGCTGAAGCCAGCAGCCAGGAGCTTCTTCCTGGTCTCCTGCATGTGGGAGCAGGGACCCAACACTTGGGCCATCTTCCACTGCTTTTCCTAGGCTGTCAGCAGGGACTGGATCAAAAATGGAGAAGCCACAACTTGAACTGGTTCCCGTATGTGTTGTTGGTATCACAGGGGGTGGCTTAACATGCTACGCCAGGATGCTGGCCCCATCCTATTTCTATGTTTTTTGCTAAAATATTTAAGGAAGTTTTTTTCTGAGTTTTGTTTCCATTGGTCACTTAAGTTTGTCTTCTAACATTGAATTCTAGTCTCACTTTTGACAGTAAACAAGACAATTCCAATTTAACTAAAACTATAAACATGATGGTTAGTACATTCCAGTTCAGTGCTACTTAGGAAAAAGGCACTTGCACAGTGCTAACTGAATTATAAACTCTCAAACGGTTTTTCTTGTGTTTCCAGTTGTATAAGAGACTTATGTTGTTTTCTGCTTATTTTTTCATTTCCTGCTTTAGTGGAACTTCTTTGTAAAGGGTAATGCCTTCTTCATATAAAACAATTCATTGTGAAGACTGACTCATAGAGGGATGTTTGAATATTGAACTGAGAGGTGTAGAGATTTAGGTTATGTGAGTAGAGTAAGATTACGCTAAAGGCAAAGATAGATCTGTTTATGTTTTCATGATAGTTCTGGCTAACAACTCTCCTGATAATGGTAACCAGTTCTTGTGTTTTGATGTGACTCATACCATTTTATATTGTGGTAAAATATACATTATAGAAAATGTTCTATTTTAACCCTTTAATTATACAATTCAGTGATATTAAGAATATTTGTATTATTGCAAAACTATCACTGTTCCTTATTATAGCACCCACATCTTCCCTAATTGAAATGCACATCAGTAAATAATAATCTCCCATGTCTTTCTCTCTGCAACCCCTGAAAACAACCATTCCACTTTTTGTCTATGCAAATTGACTACTTTTTATATATCAAATAAGTGGAATCATACAATATTTGTCCTTTTGTGTCTGGTTTATTTCACTGAATCTTATGTCTTCACATTTCATTTATGTTGAGCATATGTCAAATTCCATTCCTTTTTTAAAACTGATAGTACCTTGGGGCCAGCGCTGTGGCATAGCAGGTAAAGCTGCCATATGCAGTGCTGGCAATCCATATGGGCTCCAGTTTGAGTTCTGGCTGCTCCACCCCTGATCCAGCTCTCTGCTGTAGCCTGGGAAAGCAGTACAAGATGGGCCAAGTCCTTGGACCCCTGTACCTGCATGGGAGACCCAGAAGAAGCTCCTGGCTCCTGGCTTCGAATTGGTCCAGTTCTGGCTGCTGAGGCCATTTGAGGAGTGAACTGGCAAATGGAAGACCTCTCTCTCTCTCTCTCTCTCTCTCGCTGTGTTTTAAAACACTGACTTTCTTACTTTCAAATAAATAAATAAATCTTTGCCTCTGCCTTTCTGTAACTCTGCCTTTCAAATAATAAAATAAACAAATCTTACAAAAGAAACCCTGATAATACCTCATTATCTGTACAAAGCTCATTTTGTCCATCCATTTATCCCTAGATAATAGCCATCTACTGGTTATTATAAATGTTATACTATGAACATTGGTATACAGATGTTTGTTCAAGTCTGTAATTTTAATTCTTTGGATATATTCCCAAAATGGAACTACAGAATCAAGCAGTATTTTTTTCTTTAAGTCTTTTTGAGAAATCATCATACTATTAAGATTTGATTTATTTTTACAAATGCTCCTTCATCTATGATACCTCAGTTTATTTTTTTAAAAAATAAAGAGTCCCCAACTAAGGAACCAATGCAATGGTGATAGCCAAAATAAATCTTTACCGTCATTGCACAGATGGCAGACAAAGATCTGATCTCAGGTTAGCCTGATAATGACTCTCTGCTGCATAAACATCAACAAAGCTCTTCTTAAATATTCAATGAGTCTCAATTAATCATTTCCCATTTCCTGACAAGGAAGATAAGTGGTGATTTTGGAGGGTTTTTCATCTTTTTTTTAAGTCATCAAAACAGGAGATATTAATGGCATAGAAGACATATTAGACATTAGGACAGAGTACTATTTGAAAAGCAGAGTTGGCAAGATCAGTTTCCTGAATTCATATCACAGATGTTGTTAAAACCAACAGATTTTTGAGGTAGACTTTAATTCAAACACTGACTTATAATTTACTAACTATGTGACCTTGGGCAAGTTCCTTCATACCTTATTGAGGTTAGTCTCATTAAACATGAGAATAATAATGATATTTATTTCATTAGTACTTTCTAAGAATTAAATAAAACTAGAATTTAATGCTCTTAGAAGAACTGAATATGAGTAGAGCTGTATATATATATAATCTATATATGTAAGAGCTGTATATATATAAAATCTATATATATATAACCCATATATATATATAGATTATATATATATTTGTTAATTTTTCAAAGAGTTTATTTATTAGAAAGGTAAAGTTAGAGAGAAAGAGAGATGGAGGATCTTCAAATGGCATCAATGGCCTGGGATGAGCCAGGCCAAGCCAGGATCCAGGTGTTTCGTTTGGGTCTCCCACATGGGTACAGGATTCCAAGTCTCAGGCCATCTTCCACTGCTTTCCCAGATGTGTTAGCAGGGAGCTGGATCAGAAATGGAGCAGCCAAGATTTGACCCCAAGTGCACATATGGGATGCTGGCATCACAGGAGGTGACTTAACCTGCTATGTCACTGCGCCAGCCTCATATTTGTTAATTAAATATGTTTAAAATATGAAGGCATCAATATTATTTCCCAGAATAACAGCAGATAAGATAATTGAGTAGACCAGTTACTACGATAGAAGCCAATGAAAGATGAACATCTATGGACAGTGTTGAAATTTAGACATTAAGGGAGACACATAATCATTTTCTAAGTTAAAATCAGAATACACAAATATGAAACTCAGAGATAGGAGATCAGACCTGGAATGTAAACTTGGAGATTCAATAAGTACATAGATTGCTTGTGATAACATTTATATACAAATATATACAAATGAAAAGCAGGCCAAACAATGCAATCTCAAAAAAATTTTATTTGTGCATCATTTTAATCTAAAGGAAATTATGTACCTTCAAAGTCAAAACATAAATAGTAATTAGTTCCCAAAGTATTTTAGTCTTTAACAAGTGGCTGTCATTTAAATGACAACATATAAGCTTACTTCCTGTCTATAAAACTGGTATTTCCCTAGAGAATGCAATCAATGTGAATATAGTTGATATGAAGTGATGAGGAAGGAATTCAAATAACATCACTGTTGTAGAATAGACTTGGAAGCTTATTTGGCTACTGAAGTTTTATACCAGAGAAAGGTATGAAATAGGGGCCTAGTAGACAATAAGCAAAACTTCCTAAGTAGCATTACAGATGGAATACTCTAAAGGTAAATTTCAGGGGCTGAATGAAAAGCAAAACCTGTATTTACAAGACTGCTTAGCCACCCTCGGTTCATATTGCATTTCCAGGCTTGCTGGACTCATCCTATTATCTTAAGTTAAAAAAATAACACTGGGGTCAGTTGCTTGCCTGCAAACTTGCCAGGGCAGAATATGTAAGAGATGAAAATCAATTACTGCATCACATTTAAAACCATTCTGTGAAATGAATAATGTGAGAAAAGTAAACATTTATAGAATAGCAAAGTTCATTTTACCAAAGAAAGTAACATAGACTCCACAGATGAATACAGGCATCTGCATTAGCATTAGTGTCTGCATTAGCAAATGCGTGTCCTTTGTTTATCAAATTAGTTTATCTTAAAATACATTTTATACATCCATTTTTCCCTTAATAATTTTCTGCATAATGATTATTACACATTCCTTTCAAGAGAGATTGATGAGAAAAATATACTTACTTTGCCTTTCTAAATTTTTTGAAGAGCACTTTTTTCTGGAATTTGACATATATTTTACAATTTTTTTCCCTTTATCCCTTACTGATGTTATTAAATTGTGCTTCTTTTTTAAAGAAAAATATGAGGCTATAGTTGTCATCCTTCCCTCTGTAAGAATATTATTCACTTTTGCCTACTTTAATTTCTTTTAGTATAGTTTCACATGGCTTGGGGTTTGTTCTAATTCTTTATCTCCAGGTTATGTTTTTTCTTAAATAGAAAAAACCTCCCTATTACAGACAATCCCTAACTTGTTGGTTTTACCTACAATTTTTCGGCTTTATAATATTGCATTCACTATATGAGATATACATTCACTGTAAGCTATAAATCAGATCTTGAGTTTTGATTCCTTTCTGAGCCAGTCACACGAGGATAATACTCTCTCAAGATGTTAGGCCAAGACAGTGGACCATAGCTCCCACGTAGTCATCAATCATGCGGGTTATCAACTCTACAATACACTGAATTGTTAGGTCATGATTTTTGTCAGGTTAGGTGTATCAAATGCATTTGCAACTTATGATATTTTCAATTTATGATGCTTTTATTGGTATGTAGCCTCATCATTCATGGAGGAGCATCTGGATTTAATTATTTACCTCATACAATATTTCTCTCCTGAGATCCCAATGACTTATGTATTACCTGTCTTGATATTTTACATAGACTCCTGAGACACTTTTATTTTTTCAATTTTTCTCTATGTGTAAGTCTTAATAATTTCCATTTTTCTATTTTGAAAATAAAATGCTCATTTCTGTACACTATCCTATCTTCCATTAAACCCATCCAATGCTTTCTTTTTCATTTTCAATAGCACAGTTTTTAGCTCTAGGATTTAATTTAGTTCTTTTTTTATTTATCATTATTCTCCTGAGGTCTTCTTTCTATTAATTCATTATATTGAAAAATTCCCTACATTGTAATTTGTAATAGTAAGTTAACATATTAAAACTGCCAAATCTGGTATATTTGTCATCTGAGTTGGTTTATAATGCCATTTTCTTGCTTGGCTATAGAACACATTTTCCATTTTTTTCAGATCCCTAGCAAATATTTATTTGGATTGTATTGCCAGGAATCTGATAGTTTTCTGTTTTAAGATAATGAGCTTGTTCTGGCAATACTTAATCTACAGAAAAATTCACCATGATTACCTCCAGGCCTGTTCTTAAGCCTTTTGTTTAAAGTGTGCATCTAGAGTAACCTTAATTATAGGATTATAGCAGCCAGCCATACTGCAAAGGCATTTCTAGAATAAATAATTAGGGTATTCAGTAAAGCACCCTGGTATGTCATACCTGGTTTGTCTTTTTGCATTGTGAATGTTTGAATCACAGTTGTTCAGTTTTTGTTTTTGTTTTTGATTTTTTTTTTTTTTTTTGGATTTTGAGGCAAAAAATAAAATGCATAATACCACCAAAGACATGTGCAGCTCAGTATTTGGCAAAAGACATAAAAACAACCCTAGACAATGTCTTTGAGCTTTCTGTCTTCATAATCTGCATCATCAATTCCAACCACTTTACCATTGTCAAATTCTCACCTGTGTCCCTTCGGCAAAGTGAGGTTACCATGCTTCACTTATACTTTACCTATCTGTCCTGTTCCATTATAAGGAAAGCTATTCAAGTTAGAAAATTGATTCAACTGTGAGGTTCACTTCTGTTTTCCACAAGCTCATACTGTCTCTCATTCAAATTCTAAACACAATCGATTCACCTGTTTTATCTGATTTTATAGTAATTTAGAGTGGGAAGGCTATTTAACGTCCATCAGGGACATAAGTGGAAATTAGGTATTTATGTTAGTTTTATGTTACATTATATAGATAGATAGATAGATAGATAGGAAGGGATAGTAAAATATTTATTAGTATATACTATATCTCAACTTTCATTATCCTCTTTAGAAATTATTTTCCCAATCTGGAATAATATATGAATATAGAAACTGTTAACAAGCCACAATAAAGAAGGAAAAAAAAAAAGATTTAGTAAAGAATCTTTACAGTGGATTAGTCTTACTTATTTCTCAACTGTTCTTAATCTATTTGAAATCTTAATCTATATGAAATCAAAGAATAGTAACCCTTATTATTCAATAGTCTTGTGTGATCCTGATACATTGTGAGTATACACTGTGTCTTGACTGCTTTTATATTTCTAAACTCCTTGTTATACATGCATTCTGTTTTCAACTATCTGCCAAAAGCATAAATAGTCGTGCTTTAAAATGACACCCAACTACATCTCTATTTTTCTGAATAAATGTCTGAGTGTGATATGTTTATAACTGTTGCAACACTCCTTTTCTTCACCCTGACAGTTCTGTAGAGATACAATATATCACTATATGGATTTCATAACATGTTCAACATTTTGTGCTAAGGCCTTGCTCTTCAAAATGTTTACAATTTGATGCTCTGCTGCATCTATTGAAGCCACTATAACCAATATCCCATGTTACACAGAACTTTACATAGCAGAATGAAAGATGGCATAAAGTTTTCTAAAAAGGGGGGGGGGCTCAAAGATAAATTTTTGTGTATCATGTAAGTAAATGCA
Source organism: Oryctolagus cuniculus (assembly GCF_964237555.1). Lineage (NCBI taxonomy): Eukaryota > Metazoa > Chordata > Mammalia > Lagomorpha > Leporidae > Oryctolagus > Oryctolagus cuniculus. The sequence goes on from NC_091442.1 coordinate 89,045,601, forward strand.
GTCACCCAAAATCTTTTTATAAAGAAAGTAAAATATGAAATACAAAATTACTATCTATGGTTGGAAATATAAACCAATTATTATATAACTGGTTGTCTCATTTCAAAATAATTTTGAACTGTAGAACATAAAGTAAAATTTAATAGTGTGTAAAAATAAAAGTGTCCTTAAGAAGAATTGTGTATTGATTACAGTATTCAACCAAAAGTATTAAGTAGAACAAACAAAAAATTACCAAGAGGGATAACATATCAAGTTGCTCATCAACAGTCAGGGTGAGGGCTGATCAAGTCACCGTTTCTCATAGTGTTCATTTCACTTTAACAGGTTTCCTTTTTGGTGCTCAGTTAGTTGTCACCTATCAAGGAGAACAAGTGGTATTTGTCCCTTTGGGATTGGCTTATTTCACTCAGCATAATGTTTTCCAAATTCCTAACGGATCACTTTTCTGTTAAAATATAAACACCTAAGAATAATTGTGTGTTAATTACAGAGTTCAACCAATGGTACTAGAACAAAAAAAAATACTAAAATGGATAAAGTATTACATTGTGCATCAACCGTCAGGACAAGAGCTGATCAAGTCACTGTTTCTCATAGTGTCCATTTCACTTCAACAAGTTTCCCCTTTGGTGCTCAGTTAGTTGTCGCCTATCAGGGAGAACATACGATATTTGTCCCTTTGAGACTGGCTTAATTCCCTCAGCATGATGTTTTCCCAATTCCTCCATCTTGTTGCAAATGACCGGGTTTTGTTGTTTTTGACTGCTGTATAGTATTCTATAGAGTACATGTCCCATAATTTCTTTATCCAGTCTACTGTTGATGGGCATTTGGGTTGGTTCCAGGTCTTAGCTATTGTGAATTGAGCTGCAATAAACATTAATGTGCAGACAGCTTGTTTGTTTGCCAATTTAATTTCCTTTGGGTAATTCCAAGTAGTGGGATGGCTGGGTTGAATGGTAGGGTTATCTTCAGGTTTCTGAGGAATCTCCAGACTGACTTCCATAGTGGCTTTACCAGTTTGCATTCCCACCAACAGTGGGTTAGTGTCCCTTTTTCCCCACATCCTCTCCAGCATCTATTGTTGGTAGATTTCTGAATGTGAGCAATTCTAACTGGGGTGAGGTGAAACCTCATTGTGGTTTTGATTTGCATTTCCCTGATTGCTAGTGATCTTGAACATTTTTTCATGTGTCTGTTGGCCATTTGGATTTCCTCTTTTGAAAAATGTCTATTGAGGTCCTTGGCCCATCTCTTAAGTGGGTTGTTTGTTAACTGAAAAGTGATCACTGTTAAATATAAGAGTGGGAATAAGAGAGGGAAGAGATGTGCAATTCGGGATATGCTCAAGCTGACTTACCTCAAACAGTAGAGTTAGAAACATACCAGGGGATTCCAATTCAATCCCATCAAGGTGACATGTACCAATGTCATCTCACTAGTCCCAGTGATCAATTTATGTTCACAATTGATCATAATGATAAGACTAAGAACCAAAGGGATCACATAAACAAGAATAGTGTCTGCAAATACTAGCTGATAGAATAAAAAAGGGAGAGAACAATCCAACATGGGAAGTGAGATACACAGCAGACCCATAGAAGGGCAGGTGTCCTAAACAGCACTCTGGCCTCAGAATCAGCCCTTAAGGCATGCAGATCCAGCTGAAAAGCCCATGAGAGTATTTCAGGCATGGAAAGCCAAGATACTCTGGGGAAAAAAAAAATCTAAATGAGAGATCTCCACTAGTGAGATCCCAGTGGAAAGACGGGTCATCAAAGAAGGAGGTACCTTTCTCTGAAGGGAGGACAGAACTTCCACTTTGACCTTGGCCTTGTCTAAAAATTATCAGAGTCAGTGAACTCAGGGGGCTTCCATAGCCTTGGCAGCTCATGACAAGAGCCTAGGGTGATTACTGATGCCATAAACAAGAGTGTCGATTTGTTAAGTCAACAACAGGAGTCACTGTGCACTTACTCCTCATGTAGGATCTTTGTCCTTAATGTGCTATACATTGAGATTTAATGCTATAACTAGTATTCAAACAGTATTTTTCACTTTATGTTTCTGTGTGGGAGCAAACTGTTGAAATCTTTACTTAATGAATGCTAAACTGATCTTCTGTATATAAAGAGAATTGAAAATGAATCTTGATGTGAATGGAAGGGGAGAGGGAGTGGGAAAGGGGAGGGTTGCGGGTGGGAGGGACGTTATGGGGGGGAAGCCATTGTAATCCATAAGCTGTACTTTGGAAATTTATATTCATTAAATAAAAGTTAAAAAAAAGAAAATATCTAGAAAAAAATTAAAAAAAATAAAAGTGTCCACTAGTATCCTAAAATAAATGATTATATTAATCTGTTTTATTCTTTCTCTCTTTACTTTGAGAAGAGAAAAAGTTAGTAATGTGGTCCTGGTGAGACTCCTCTGGAGCCACCTTTTCTAATAATGTTGACTTCACCTATTTCTAAGATTTAACCCAAGATCTTTCTTTCAGAAGCCAAATTTTAAATTTAGTTTGAGAAAATCTGCCAAGAATTGTATTCAGAAAACAAATCATATTTTTCCATGTCTCATGCTTACCCATTTATTATAGTAGTGTTTTACTCTTTAACATTTGGCATAATTGAAAACGAACAGTGAAATAAAACAGGAAACCATAAAAATCATATATTCCTGTAATCAATATTTGCTTTGACATAGACTATATAAGTGTATATTACAGGCTTCTCCCCCACACTGATCTCCCCAATTTGTAGCTGAAGCTTTTTCCTTTGACAATAATCTACTGATAATAGTTCCATGCAGGCTTTCTTGTCTAACAACAATCATCACAATGGGCCATAACTTTCAATTTCTATTAATTTTGGATAAAGATAATTTAAATCAGGTAAATCTATACGCATATAACATCTAAACATTCATTTTTTTTCAGTGATTTTCAATCAATGCAATAGTATTAACTTTAGCAATCAAACTTTAAATATTAATCCAAAATTTCATAGAAACAAAGCCATTTCTTTTGTATTTGTATTTTGATAGTTTATATCATATTCATCAAAATTCAGGATTATTTTGGCAGAAACCTCCCAGACAAACCAATTTGAATTCAAACTCATTTGAATATTGATAGTCATATATACAAAGTACACAGACTAAAAATGTAATGAGAGTTTTGAAGATATTTGTCTTTTGTTTTTATTCTTCTGCCTCATTTTTCCTATAATGTGTGCACTGTTTACAAATCAGGGAAATAATCCCTTAAAATCCTGTCCATTTTTAATCTAATAATTTGTTCTTGAACATATCACCAGAAAACTAATTTTTATGATTAGTTGGAAAGAAGGCGTGAAGTTTTATACACACTAAAATGCTAGCCTACAGTGACTTTTGCTTAAATTCAAGTGTGTCACATTTGGCAAAATGTTAGCAATAAAAAGCACATTAGAGATGCCATAATTAAACATACATATTTAGCAGGAAGTGGCCACGCACTATTTTCACATTAAGCTTTCCATCAAAATTGGTACATATTTATACTTGAGGGGAAACAGGAATGTAGGAAATAATACAAGGAATAGGCCAATATTCTTTACTCTAGCAAGCATTTACATTTTAAAATGTGGCAGTAAACTGAATATTCATTAGCAATAAAACTTACAACTTATTGTTCATGACAGTTTGACTATAGTTCCTAAGTGCAAACTGAATCATTTCAAAGAAAGTTATAAGTATGCGAAAATAAAATAAAGACATCCAATTGCATAGTTTATTATCAAAGTTTTATTTGTTTTGTTTTCTTTTTCATTTAAAGTATTTACTACTAAGGCAGTTGTTCTCCTGGACTCACAGTTAGCCTATACTCATAGTCTACTTTGCCTTTATGTTGGGAAAACATGACTGGAAAATGAAATGCGAGCTTTATGACCTATCTACAAACACTTTGCAGATAGTCTTTCATGCTTTTATTTCTCTTAAAAAAGAGTCATTCTAGACCATATTTTAAAGAGAATGGATTTACTAAATGGAATTATATTGAATCTGTAAATCATTTTTTATAAGAGTTGACTGGGAAAGCTAGACAATGATGAATACTCACAACAAATTGCGCAACAGAAATAGTGCATAGATTTTGATTACTTATTGCAGCAGCTAGCATTAATTACACAGACGGCTATGGCTTGAAGGTGATTTGACTGAATTTCATGCAGGACTTTGAATCTAAAAGTGAGAAATTCATGGTACTGAGAGTATGAAAACTTAACCCAGTTAGGATATTTAGGAGTGAGTGTAGTGAGAGTCATTACTTCATTGATGGTCCATCTCAGAAGTTAGTTTTGGTGAAAGGGTTGGCTATAAAAACTAAATTGCATCCAGCCACTTGCTCCCTGGCTCTCTATGATCCTCCCTCAGCAAGTGCTCCACCCTTGTCATCTGTCATCCTCATTCCAGGCCACACCCGTGGGGCACCTGATTTTGGACTTGAACCTCCAAAATGATGAGCTAATTAAATCTTTTCTCTTTATAAAGTTAGTTTTTGGGGTCTTTCTTTTTAAAAATGAAAAACTGACTACTATAGAAACTAGTATCTTGAGGTGAGATGCTGACATAAAAATTAAATCTGGTAATGTTAGCTTAGTATTTGGGCAGGTGATAGCAAGTAAATGGGTAACATGGATCGATTCCTTTGTGATAATAATGGAAACACATTTAAAAAACATCACTGGAGGTAACTTAGAAGGCAAAAGATTACTAAGACTTTAACTCAGAAGTGTTTGGAAGATAGTGTTATTGATGGTTTTCACAAGGTATTATGAGATAGATTCATGACAAAAATAATTAGTAAGTTTAAGGTAGAGATAAAAAAGAAATAGTGGTCAGAGAAGTAAGTAGTTAAGAGATGGGATTTATAAGGCTTTGACTAGGACCTTAAGAGACTTTTCATCTGAACGAAGTGACTGACTTGTGACAGTGATCAGCTGAAGGGCATATGCCACCTGCTGAAGCTTGACCAACATCCAGTTTTCTGAGATAGGGAGAGGCATGATAGCATGGGAGCAAAGAAATGAAACATATTTGAGAATCGTGTCTGGTTGCTCCAGCTACTTGTACCTGAAATGAAGTAGAAACAAATAGCTTGCCAAGTTGTCAAGTAATTATATGGTCAAATAGCCACAAGTTCTGATTCAGAGTTTTGACTCTATAATTATATATATCTATATGTACATATATGTAAATTTTTTACATATTTGGGAAGCTGAGAGACAGAATAGTGAGTGATCTTCCATCTGTTAGTTCACAGTCCAAATAGCTACATCAGGAATGGGCCAGGAACTTGATCTAGGCTTCCATGTGGATGAAGGGACCCAACTATTTGAGCAATCACCTGCTGCAACCCCAGGAAGCTGGAAACAGAAGAGTGGGCACTTAAACTCAAGCACTTCTATGTATCCCAAGAAGCATTATAACCACTGCAATAAAAATACTCACTTGCTAAAAGAACTTGGGCATTAACAAGAATATGAAATGGGTTTTATAATATTGACAGCAAATAAATACATGCTTTAAATGCCTACTGTATATATGAAATGGAAGATATGAAAGTACAACATTCAGTGAATTGGATTTTTTTGACCAGGGAATTTCTCCAAGGTAACACATTAAGGTCTAATTGAGGGACTTCTTCTTTTTTTTTTTTTTTTTTTCTACAGGAGGGAGAACTAAAAATGTCTGCCTAGCTGGCTTCCATAAGTATGGATGGACCGCTTCTCTGTGCCTTTTGTACTGGTTTTTACAAGTGCAAGTTGCTATTCTGTTATTTTGTTTCTGTTAGTATGTGTATATGAAGCATAGCAAACAGAATATAGGGTTTTGAATTTTCAGATTTCAGAACTAGGAATATAGTTGTATGTTTGGCATTACACATACAATTGTCATCATGAAGATTCCAAAACAAAAATTGGAAATCGAAACCTCTGCCAGGGGACCTGTGCTGTGACGTAAAGCCACCGCCTGCAGTGCTGGCATCCCATATGGGTGGTGGTTTGAGTTCCAGCTGCTCCACTTCTGATCCAGCTCTCTGCTATAGCCTGGGAAAGCAATGGAAGATGGCCCAAGTCCTCGGGCCCCTGCAGCTGCATGGGCAACCTGGAAGAAGCTCCTGGCTCCTGGCTTTGGATAGGCACAGCTCTAGCCATTGCGGACATCTGGGGAGTGAATCAGCAGATGGTAGACCTTTCTCTCTTTCTCTCTGTGCCTCTCTTTAACTCTGCCTTTCAAATAAATAAATAAAAGTTAAAAAAAAAAAAAGAGAGAGAGAGAGACTCTGATAAAAGAAAAGAAATTCTGCCAGAAGTAGACGTCTCACAAAATAATTTATTTTCATCAGATAAGGAGACAAAAGGAATCATTTCCAAGGCTGTGACTTTCTGAGCAGAGAGAGGTGGGTGTCTGTTATCTCACAGGAAATGAACACCCTGGAGGGGAAATACTTGTCATCACATGCAGGCATGGATGTAGGCTCACACAGGCAGAGTAAGAAACATGCTAATAAATAGATCACTTGTTATGGAACTAAGACTTAAACTCGTTCTGGGGCAGAGGTCTTAGCATTAAAATTAGGGAAAAGTTAACTCTTGGATTTTTTTTTTAAGATTTATTTTATTTATTTGAAAGACAGAGTTACAGAGGGAGGTAGAGACAGAGAGAGAGAGAGGTCTTCCATCTGCTGGTTCACTCCCTAGATGGCCGCAACGGCCAGAGCTGCACCGATCAGAAGCCAGGAGCCAGGAGCTTCTTCTGGGTCTCCCATGCAGGTGCAGGGGCCCAAGGACTTGGGCCATCTTCTACTTCTTTCCCAGGTGATAGCAGAGAGCTGGATATGAAGAGGAGCAGCCAGGACTAGAGCCGGCACCCATATGGGATGCCAGCACTTCAGGCCAGGGCATTAACCCGCTGCGCCACAGTGCGGGCCCCAACTCTTGGATATTTATGCATGCTCAGTTGTCCTGGCTGTGGCCATGACTAACTCCAATTAGATTCTCTTGTCTCTTTTAACCACTTAATATCTTCAGCTGAACCCATTTGGTTCCTTTGTGACTGAAAGATAACTTTTGATAAAATGTTGCCCTTTTGCCTGGTTACGGTAGATAACATTTCCTCAAATTCTTGTCATGTGTATTATAGTCTGATTTGGAGAAGTAAGGAATATGGGAGATAGCACAAAAGGAATATTGGGTGAGAAGAAGGATAGAGTGTAAAACAGACACTGCTTTATACTTACCAAACCAGTTCCACTTCCTCCTGGACTGACAGCTTACATTACAGGTCTTCATTTCCATTAGCGTGGGATCATCTGACTAACTTTTGTTCATAAAATCACCTGCTTGATCCTCCACACTCGTACTTCTTAAAAAAGTTATTTATTTATTTATTTATTTAGCAGTAGGGGACTCGACCCAGCACTGTGATATGGGACTCCAGTGTCATGAGCAGCAGCTTAATCATTGGGCAAAGCAACAGTTACTCACTGACTAAGATAAAGATGGTAGGGGCATATTGTCACTGTAGACAAACCACTCAGGAAAAAATAAGTAAAAGGTAAACTATTTATATCAAGCCACTGAGAATTCTAGATTTGTTGGTGGTGGTGCTGTTGCTGTTGTTGTAACAGTTAGCACTAGTAACCCAGATGAATTACATATATATATATATATACTTTTCAGCCAAAATAATTATAATTAAAGGGTATAATCTTATAACAAAAATTAGAATATTATTTTAAGAGAAATATATATTAGATACTCAAATATAATATTTTAACATTGCAAACAGGTTAAGCTTTTTGTATTCTTTTCCAAAGACATCAGTATTCATAATTTTTCAAGGTTTATTTTTTAAAAAATAAGAAAATGTTTTCTTCTACTCATATCCTAGTGAAGAAATTAGGAAGATTCCATTTAGCAAACACTAATTTTCACTGGGGCCTATTTTTCACTATAATTCAAGGAATACAAAACAGCATGCATATTTTAAAGATGGGATTGTAAGAGACTTCTGGAAATAATTAATGATAATTTCTGAAGAAGCTGTCATAGGTAATGTGTTGCCTTTAAATTAATAACGGTTTATATTGGCCATATTGTTTTCCACAAAGATTGCTGTTCCATTATATTTGACCTTAATTGGTATAAGTGATAACAGTTAGGGCTTACAGGGGCATTTTAATCATGTAGCTACAGCTTTCCTGACAGAAGAAAATAAAATAGCTCCTGTGAGTTATTCATTAATAGCGGGAAAACAGAAAGGTAACAAAAATGACTTGTTTTGTATTACCCTAAAACTCTGGGGCTTCTAGACCAGAAACAGCAATTTACTAATGGATTTAAAGTACCCAGGCTACTCTTCAAAGAATTAATGAGCATTAGTTGATATGTAATTTAACATTAATGGAAAATATTAGTTGATTACAAGTAAGAGACATGCACAGAAAAAGAAGAGAACATTTGGAAATATGCTAAACATTAATGATCCTCAGGTAAATAAGATTTCTATGACAGACATACAGTTGGGTTTATCTGAATATTTGAGTGTGAAGAATGAGAGTGATCCTAGGGATAAGAGTGATTGGTTCATTTCCCACAAATTTGAATGGGTTTTTCCATGTGTGTGCATGGGAGTGAGCCAAGTAGTTGGATGTCAAAATAGATAGTTTACTACTATTTTTGTGACAAATACTGCATTACTATTCTCCTAAGCTCCTTTCCTAATAAGTATTGCCTAATTATTATGAGAGAATGAGCTCCTTATTCCAGCAGAACATTGTGCCTTTAATGTTTATCATCATTCCTTGGACATGCTCTTTTTCTCTCTTTTCTTAAATGATAAGATAACATTCATTTTCATGATAGGAGCTCAAGGTTCTCACTTTCTTTGACAACTGAAGAATACGTACATTCTTGTGCCTTGGAGGAATTTGAGATCTGAATTAAGGCATTTCCTATTCAATGTGTACATGTTTTATTGTATGGGGAGAAACATTCTCAGTCTCTAAATCAAGTTTTTAATGTTTGAGTCACTTTCCATTATGCTGCATTTGTAGTTTAGTATAACATAGAGTCAATAATTCACACCTTAATATTGTTTTACTTTTCTTCTTTAATTCTTTTGCTTCAACTCCTACAACAGTCTTCTAAAATGTAATATTAATTCTTTGAGGGTAGCCAAATAGTCTAAGGTATAGAAGGGTACCTGGCTCATGGCACTTCAGGGATCAAAAAAAAAAAAAGCCACCCCCCCAAAAAAAACCAAAATGGTGTTACCCAGTCCAACTGTGTCTCAGAAGTTTACTGAAGCGATCTCACTGAGCTAATTGTCAGTTTGTCAGATCACTGCAAGTGTTGAGATTTTCCTTGGAACTCTTTTGCAGTTCTTCACTTGGTTAGTCTCTATTTCAAATCTTTTTTCTCTTTATCTGTTCCTTCCTTTCTTTCTTTTATCAAGGATGAGAAGTGTTTTCACACTCATTAAACCATGTTCCTCCTAAATCTTTGTTACTCTTCCTTTTGCTGTTTCAGAACTCTGCTTCCAAATTCACTATCCTCCTGTCTAGCACCTCATGCTTTTTCAAGGGCACACCTTTTCCCACGCATGCAGATGCAAACGTGGCTTAAAAATTCTGAAAACCTAAACAAAGGAGTAAAACACACTTCATTTTATTTTAACTTCTTTTCTAGTCTGATTTTCTCTTGCATGCAATTCTAGAAAACTTTTACAGGAAATATTTAACATCCATGGCCAGGATATTAGATTTACCCCTTCCTTTCTTAACTACATAGATGTGATTTTTAAGTCTTTCATGTTAATGAATTTGTCCTCTCAAAGTTTCTGCTGATATCTTAATTACAAAATGTAATGATCTTTCCTGAGTTCTCATTTTTCAGGCCTCTTGCTACTTCTGATATTTTTTATCTTCATCTGCTTATTTAAGCCCACTTTCTTCCACTCTATAGTTTGTGCCCTGTATTGATTCATCTCATTTTTTCCTAATATTTTTCTATATCCTCTTTTACTAGCTCTGCCTTCCCTATTTTATTATATTTTGCCAAATATTGTGTTTTAGTTTGTTGCTCTTAGGTTTGCCATTTTATACTCAAATTTCCTAGTTTACAATTTTGGTTTCAAGTAAATACTCCACAATGTGTATCATTATTCTCTTCCTTCCCTTAAAGCTCTAGGAACATGATACTAACTTATAATTGAATTCGGTTTTTCATAGTTGTTGCATTTCCAAAATATAAGCACAATTTCCCCCCTTCACAACTGTTTATACTATTATGGTAATCATTACCCAGGGCCAACAGTATTTTGATCAAACTCATCTTTCCTTTATCATATCTGGTAAGATGACAGAATCTCGAATTTTGCTTAAAACACTCTTGTTGGACAGACATAAGGGTAGCTGAGAAACAGGCCTGGTATAAAGCTGAGAAGCAACAACTGAAGTCACCCTTCCCTGAAAAGGAGAGGAGAGGTGAGGGGGAGTGGGGGAAGAGGGATGATAAAGGGAGGGGAGGAGAGGGGAGAGGAGGGGAGGGGACGGGAGGGGACGGAGGTAGCTGCTGGCATTATGGTATAGCAGGATAAACAGCTGCTTGCAATACTGGCATTGGATATGAAGTGCAGGTTTGAATCTCAGCTGCCCTGCTGCCCTATACAGCTCCGTGCTAATGAACCTGGGAAAACAAGAAGAAAACGGGCCAAGTGCTTGGGGTCCCTTACACCTACCTGGGAGATGGAGATAATGTTCTTTGCTCCTGGTTTCAACCTAGTCTATCCTTAGTGTTGCAGCCTTTTCGGGAGTGAACCAGCAGATGGAGGATCTCTCTGTCCCTCTATCTCTGATGCTCTGCCTTTCAAATAAATAAATATATAATTTAGAAAACAGATATAAACGTTTTGTATTGCATAAATGGCCTCTGGAGAGCAGTATGACAATCTGAATATAGAACTCTTTGTAAGACAATCGGAAATGTTCAGTGAAGTTTTATGACTTCTGCTTTGTAGTCCATTACATGTTGGGAAAAAATATTTGATTCTTTTTATTTTCCACCTGTCTCAAGCATGTGAGTCTTCTACTTCTGAGTACATCATTGTGATTATTCCTGTTTTGTAAATAAACAATACTCATTTGTAAGAACTTCCTCAACCGACTGCCTCCAAGGTTGCAAACTGACCCACATTTGCTCCAGTACTTTTCTCTTCCTTGTTACAATGGAAAATACGACTGTAATTCCTAAATCTAAGGTAAAATTTCCTCTTTTACTGAGTCTTTGTCTCCTTCAACTATCCCAATTCATTCTCGGTGGTTTTAATAAACTCAAATTTGTACTGTATTTAAAGTAAGACAAGATAAAATGGGTAACGAAGGAAACTCCCCAGACGACACATTTTCAACTTCTCATTCCACATAATAAATTTTCACAACAGTATTGTAGACTCACTTTGTCACTTTTCACTCTCCATTCACCTCTCAAGGATTTCAACTTGGATTTTTATTTTCCTATTAATGGGTTCTTCTTTTAGCCTTTAGTAGGCTTTCCTTCTGCCTATCTTACTAAGAGACAGTGTTATTTGTGTTACTATCACAAAGCCACCTCTTCCCTCTCTCAGCACTACCTGGTTAAACGCGTTCATTCTTACATCAAGATATGTATTCCTTTATTCAAGAAATATGTATTGAGTCCAGGTACTACTCTTATTAGTAGTGATATAAAACAAACAACTATGATAAATATAGGCAGTGAAACCCATAGGAAGGAAGGCAGTAGCAAATAAACAGCTGGGGGGAAACTCCACCACAGTGTTTTGTTTGTTTGTTTTTTAAGATTTATTTTATTTATTTGAAAGACAGAGTTACAGAGAGAGGTAGGTACAGAGAGAGAGGTCTTCCATCTGCTGGTTCACTCCCCAGATGGCTGCAACAGCCCAAGCTGCACCAATCTGAAGCCAGAAGCCAGGTGCTTCCTCCGGGTCTCCCACTTGGGTGCAGGGGCCCAAGTCCTTGGGCCATCTTCTACTGTTTTCCCAGGTCATAGCAGAGAGCTGGATCGGAAGAGGAGCAGCCAGGACTAGAACTGGCACCCATATGGGACGCTGGCAGGACTTTAACCTGCTGCTCCACAGCGCCAGCACCCACCACAGTTTAAGTGGGATATATCCCAAGGTAGAATGAAACATTATGTATTTAGCCATGGTGATGGAAGTAATGAACAGTATGTGGTGATGTCAAATTCTGAGGAAGGTTTTCACAGAACTCTAGGTGAGAAGTAATGATGAGTTTTACCTCTATTTCTAGGTTGATATCACACTTACTCCCTGACTCATATATCCAACTTATTTGTGACTCAATCATGAACTCAGTCCTCTTAACCTGTAAACCTGCTGTTTTCTCTCTTCCTATATCAGAATACAAGACTCTGATGCGTTTTGATGGCTGAATCACAGACCTGTGAGGAACCCATCACGTACTCCTGTTTCTTGCTCACCTATAGCAATATTTAATCAACTGTAATAATTATCAATGACATCTCCTAGCTTTATATTCTACTTTTCTTACTCCTCCACATTCCCACTACAACAATCTTTATCACAAACATTTTTTCCAATCATTCTCAAATTTCTCAATAGGCCTTTTTCCATCCAACCACATTACCACATTGCAAGAAAATGATCCTGTTGAAACACAACACGATTCTATAATAACTCCCTTGCTAAAAATTCCTTAATGACTTGCTATTTTATTCAGGCCTTTGCCTTCAATATATTTTGCTCTCTGAAAAATAATTGCAAATAATTGATTAATATATATTTCACTACTAAACATGAATCTTTTGTTCAGTTTTAGAATTAGTATTATTTTAAAATTCAATTTCAAAAATTAGAAAGATATTTGATAAATTTTAATTTGCATTACTGCATTCAAGTAACAGATATGAATAAAATTTTTTTTTTTTATTTTTGGATAGGCAGAGTGGATGGTGAGAGAGAGAGACAGAGAGAAAGGTCTTCCTTTGCCGTTGGTTCACCCCCCAGTGGCCGCCACGGCCGTCGCGCTGCGGACAGCACACCGCGCTGATCCGAAGCCAGGAGCCAGGTGCTTCTCCTGGTCTCCCAAGGGGTGCAGGGCCCAAGCACTTGGGCCATCCTCCACTGTACTCCTGGGCCACAGCAGAGAGCTGGCCTGGAAGAGGGGCAACCGGGACAGAATCCAGCACCCCGACTGGGACTAGAACCCGGGGTGCCGGCACCGCAAGGCGGAGGAGCAGCCTAGTGAGCCGTGGCACCGGCCAATAAAAATATTTTCTAAGAAGTCCAATGAAGGGGCCGGCGCCGTGGCTCACTTGGTTAATCCTCCACCCGTGGCACCAGCATCCCATATGGTCGCCGGGTTCTAGTCCCGGTTGCTCCTCTTCCAGTCCAGCTCTCTGCTGTGGCCCAGGAAGGCAGTGGAAGATGGCCCAAGTGCTTGGGCCCTGCACACACGTGGGAGACCAGGAGGAAGCACCTGGTTCCTGGCTTCGGATGGGTGCAGCGCCAGCCGTAGCAGCCATCTGGGGAATGACCCAACGGAAGGAAGACCTTTCTCTCTCTCACTGTCTATAACTCTGTCAAAAAAAAAGAAAAAAAGAAATCCAACGAAGACAAATTGAAATCTTAGGTATCTAACTTTGTCTAAAAAAAAAAAAAAAAAGCATAGCATATTTCCCTGGTGAAAACAAGAAAAGGGAAATCTACAGTGATAAAACTTAACAAACGAAAATAGAAAATATATTCATAGGGAGTCAAAGTAATATTGCATTTTGCCACTGTCAAGGTGACTTAGGCTTTTGAATCATACTCAAAAGTTCTGAGTTACTGATATGTAAGAATGTTGACATTAAATTGTGAACATTTAAGAATTATGATGGAGGACAGCACTGTGGTGTAGTGAGTTAAATCACTGCCTGTGATGCTGGAATCCTATATGGGCACTAGTTCAAATCCAGGCTGCTCCATTTACAATCCAGCTTTCTACCAATGAGCCTTGGAAAGTAGTGGAAAATAGCTCAAGTTTGGGAGCCCCTGCACCCATCGTGTGGGATATCTGGGTGAAATTTCTAGCTCCTAGCTTCAGCCTGGCTCAGTTCTAGCCTTTGCAGTCATTTGAGGAGAGAATCCGAAAATGGGAAATCTCTTTTTCTCTCTCTTCTCTCTCTGTAAATATGCTTTTCAAATGAATAAATAAATCAATCTTTTCAAACAAAATAATTTTGATGAGTGTATCCTGTAGAGTTTAATTCTTATAATAAAAATAGAAAGTGGAGACAAGGGTGTTTATTCAATCTTTGAAGCACAGTACAATTGTGATTTTTGCATTTCATAGGGTATATGTATGTGTAATTATATACACATATAAATGATTGTTATGAGCACATTTTCTAAATAAACAAATTATATTATAATTTTACTCCATCTACATGATAACATTTTGTTGAACTATAGTTGAGTCTAGGCATAACAAAGAGGAAGATTCTAGTAACAAGTTGCAGAAGGTATAAGAGCCAAAACCTACTTTAGATCCCCCTAGTCTTCGACCAACTGATAATGCTACATATGTGAGGAAAGACTCGGGAGAATTCCATTGACAAGCTTTCTGTAACCAGGATGAGGATCCTAATGAGATCTCAAGTTTATTTCACCTTTGACCATGTTCTCTAGCTCACACAGCTCAAGAGGCTTCTGAATATCAAATTCAATTTTAACAAAAGAACAGAGAGATGAGATTATTCCTACAGTCTCCTTAGATCTATTTACTCTATAGCTATGCATATCAATACAAATGCTATTTTACTTACTCACATAAATGAAAAGAGGATAGTAGAGTCAGGAAAATAAGAAAGCTTGATATATGACAAATGAAATGTTACAGTAAAAATCAGCAGAGAAATAATGAATTTTAAAGCAAATGATGTTGGAGAAATAGTTGATTATATATATACATATATGTATAAATTGGTGGATGCTGTAATGCAGAGATCAATACATTCATGCATAAATATATTTGTACAGCTAATAGAAGAAAGTATAGGGCAATATACTTATAGTCATTATTTAGAGATAAACTTAATAAAGTCCTAAAGAGTAAAGAACAAAAGTTAAGGAAACAAATAGATGAATTTGATTATATGAAAATAACTATATTCAATGAGAGACAAAATTGTACACCAATATGTTTGCAATACAAGAACTGATAAACATCTAATATCTAGAACATGAGGTTGTATCTAACAATTGAAACAGAAAAGAGAAGTAGCTAACAAAAATGGACAAAGCCTATAAATTAGAAATTCACAAAAGTAACTAAGAATGCAACTTGATTACAATAGTAATCAGAATGGCCGGCGCCGCAGCTCACTAGGCTAATCCTCCGCCTTTCAGAGCCGGCACACCAGGTTCTAGTCCCGGTTGGGGCGCCGGATTCTGTCCCGGTTGCCCCTCTTCCAGGCCAGCTCTCTGCTGTGGCCAGGGAGTGCAGTGGAGGATGGCCCAAGTGCTTGGGCCCTGCACCCCTTGGGAGACCAGGAGAAGCACCTGGTTCCTGCCATCGGATCAGCGCAGTGCGCCGGTCGCGGTGCGTTGGCCGCGGCGGCCATTGGAGGGTGAAACAACGGCAAAAAGGAAGACCTTTCTCTCTGTCTCTCTCACTGTCCACTCTGCCTGTCAAAAATAAAAAAAAAAAATAGTAATCAGAAAAACATAGAAAGTTCAATAGAATTGAACACTGTAAGGTTATGAAGCTATAGGAATGTCCATGCATTACTAGCAGTATGTAGCCAGGTATAACTTAGTTTCAAGTGAAAACTAAAAGTACTATCTTCTAGCTGTCTTTTGGTGACAGACAATTGATAAAAAGTGGAAATTCAAATGGTTAATGTACATATTAAATATTCAAATTAATTACTCATGAAGACAAAAATAATAAACATATTTGATTCATTAAATATTAAAAATAAAATGTTATACAATGTCTACAATTATCTAAAATATTGAAAATAATGTAAATTTGCCACAAAGTTACTGAAAATCAACTTGATGTGCATCAGGAGCTTTAAGTATTCCTGATTTATGACCTAGGAATTCTTCTAAAATTCTATCATAAAGGAACTATCTAAGCAAATACAAATGCATTTTCTCAATATTTTTTAGTGAGCACTGGAACAATTCTAAAACTTCAAAAGCAAAGCTTAAATAATGATGGTTTATCAGATGCAGTGGTGCAATATTGTTTTGGGGAAATTTTTATGAATTAAGAAAATTCTTACATTAAGGATTGGAAGCATAAGAAATTCTGTTGGGGCTGGTGCTGTGGAATAGCGGGTAAAGCCATCACCTGCAGTGCCGACATCCCATATGGGTTCTGGTTCGAGTCAGTGGAAGATGGCCCAAGTCCTTGGGCCCCTGCATCTGCATAGGAGACCTGGAAGAAACTGCAGGATTCTGGGTTCGGATCAGCCAAGTTCCAACTATTGCGGCCATTTGGGGAGTGAACCATTGGATGGAAGACCCCCCCACACACACACACACTTCTGCTTCTCTGTAACTCTGCCTTTCAAATACATAAATAAATCATAAAAAAGAAAAATTCTATTGTGTTGAAAAGAAATATTTGTAGTGATTATCTTTATTCCCTGGTAGTCAACAACTAGATTGTCAGCAAAAAGTGAGGAAATTATACTTCTCTAAGTGTACACTACTTAGTGCTGTACATGCCACATACCAGCCACTTGGTAAACAGTTGTTAAGAGTATAAACTTAGGGGGTTGGCGATGTGGTGCAGTGGGCTAAAGCCCTGGCCTGAAGTGCCGGCATCCCATATGGGTGCTGGTTCCAGTCCTGACTGCTCTACTCCCAATCCAGATACCTGCTGAAGGGTCTGGGAAAGCAGCAGAAGATGGCCCAAGTTCTTGTGCTCCTGCACCCATGTGGGAGACCTGGAAGAAGCTCCTGGCTCCTGACCATTGCAGCCATTTAGGGAGTGAACCAGTGGATGGTAGACCTCTCTCTCTGTCTTTCCCTCCCTCTGTAACTCTCTTTCAAATAAATAACATAAAATAAATCTTCAAAAAAAAAAGAGTATAAACTTAGGGCTGGCACTGTAGTGTAGCAGGTTAAGCTATCCCCTATGATGTTGTTATGCCAAATGGGCACCTATGCAGGTACCAGCTGCTCTGCTTACAATTCAGCTCCCTGATAATGGGCATTGAAAAGCAGCAGATTATGGACCAAGTACTCCGGAACCCATATGGGAGAAGTGGAAGAAGCTCCTGGGTCCTAGCTTCAGCCTGGCCCTGCCCTGGACATTGTGGCCATTTGGGGAGTGAAATATCAGATGGAAGATCTCTCTCTCTCTCCCTCTCTCTCTCTGCCCTCTTTCTCTCTATCTCTCTCTTTCTTCCCTCTCTCTCTGTAATTCTTTTGCATAAATAAATAAATAAATAAAATTCTTAAAAAGAGCATAAACTTGATGTTTATCTCTTACACTTTTCTGGAATCAGAAAATTCCATCAATGGGGATATATATATATATATATATATATACACTTTTAGAATCATTGCATATAAATACTATTTTGCAAATGTATTTGCCACAACTACCTGCAATATTTAGGTACAAATCTGTTCTTTGCTTTTTTCTCTGAAGTATGGTAGGAGAATCAATACATTTATAGAGTACTTTAAGTTTTCCGAGAAAGTTCTCCCTGAAAAAGTTTTGCCCACATGTTGATATGTAAAAATGTCAGTCAGAATTTAGAAATGATGAAAAACATATTTTACTTTAGGCCAGTAGGGACAATTTTTAACATACTGTTAACTCCACATTCTCTTTCAGTTTTCAATAATTTTATAATTTCTCTTATTAAATTTTTAGATTACAAAATATTTCTACATTAATGAGCATGATAGCTTGAAGAATGCTATTATATAACATTTAATGTAAAAGCCCTCTAATTTACAACTAATCTTTTTTATTACATATATTATACAATGATATAAAAGGTATTTGCTTTGGGTCAATAAATTCTTAATTTTATTTTTCCTATTAAGCTGTAATTATAGAGAATAATACATTTTACTACTGTGTGCAAACTCAGATGAAATTGTTCAAACACTTAGCATTATGTTGTTATTACATTTACTCAAGTGATAACTAATATGTCAGAAAATCAAATGAAAGACTGGAGATATGCAGAGAATCTGTAATAAAATTCAATTTAATAAACTTTACATTTTAAGAAAAAAATGAGGAAATGACAAAATATGCCCTTTGTAATAGGTTTAACTCCAACTTTTCAATTTTAAGCTTGGATTTCAATTTGCTAAACAAACTATCTCTATTTGGGCATGTTTTCTTCTCGTCTGGCTCAGCTCCATCTCTATTGATGCCTAAAGGATTTGTGTGAGTTGGCTCACATTTACAAAGCACCCAGTGTGAAATGGCATTTTACTCCCTGTGTGTTCAATTTTTTCTATTCTTTTTTCTTTTGTACTTAGTTGGCAATTGACGGGAGCTTCACACTGACAAGCAAGTCATCAAGAATACTGATCATGGAAGAAAAATATACTTCATTCTATTAAGAAATAAATTCTTGCAGAAACTGGATGTCAGCTTCTGGCCATCAAGAGATGGTCATGAAACTTTTTAAAAAGGAAATGTTGCCATCTCTTAATGTAAAATAATAAAATTGAACATGGCTATCCAAACACATTAACCAGGAACTGATCAAAATCTGTCCAAGTATAGATAGAGAATATATTTAGATACGGAAGTGAGAGAGAAAGACAGAAAAGAGTGATTCCTTCATGACAGGGACAGATTTGCAGTGATTATTATTTTTTTTTTTTCTCCAAGAAGTAATAGCACTACTGAGCAACTTCAAATTCCATCTACAATCAGCTTGTCAAACTCTGTCATTGAAAAGCATTATCTTACATTTTAGTTTTTTAAAAATATAACCTGTCAGGTAGCAGAAGACCCCCTACTCCTCCACCCTTAATTCCTGGGGAAACTCAATTTCACTTGCATTTCAGGGACTCAATATAAAACAAAGTTGCACTACATAAAACTAGCAAATCTACCCAAGTGGGAGATTGTATTATATCTGTCCATAGCATTGAGATCTCAGCAAAGTACTGAAACTAATGGTATTTGAATTTCCTCTAGGCAAAGTTTAGAAATTTCAGGTATATGATTGCACAACTCAGTTCCCTTCTATTAGGCCAAAGCACACCTACTACTTGCCTCCATGTGACAAAAATATTAAGATAGTAGATAATGATTTTGTATCATTTAAAATACATATAAAGTTTTAATGACATACAATTAAATGTATTTTTCTAAATCAATAAAAACATTGACGTTTTAAACATTAATGTTCTTTCCTTGTTAACTTTCTCCATGATTTCAAAAATTTCATGCCCATGTGATGTAGCATGACCAAGACAACTGAAAGCTACCTCCTTCCTTTGCCAAAATACAAATGAAACATGTGTTTTTTTCATGAATAATCCAAAATAACACTTGTTTAAATTAATTCAATACTTTAAAGAATCCACATTCTGGGGAGACACTAGCTACTGAAAGTCAATTATGCTCCTTCATCAGGTGCATTTACAGTCTCAGGTGGGGTTACCTGAGGAGTGACATCAACGCAGGACAGAGGGTACTTGCGCTGAGTGAGCTATTTGCTCTGTGTTACAGGAGTACAGAGTAGACATCCCTACTCCCTAATCTAATCTGGTGAGGGCTGGAGGGAACTTTTAAGAGACAGTTAACTTTTTTTAAAAAAATTCTGCACCTCTACCTTTTACATGTTACCATGCATCTGTGGAAAGGGTTTGGCTCTCATTAACTCATCCATACTCAGGGCTCCCTAACAGTGAGGATCCTGAACATCCAGATCATCTCAAAGGGCTGCTGCATGAAACAGATAACGTTAAACAGACCTTTGCATCTGAGGGAGCCCTCTAAGTCCTTTGAAAGATAAAAGTCATTCATCATGGCTGGCGCTGCGGCTCACTTGGCTAATCCTCTGCCTGCAGCACCGGCACCCCTGGTTCTTGTCCTGGTTGGGGAACCAGATTCTGTCCCGGT
Organism: Oryctolagus cuniculus; assembly: GCF_964237555.1. Taxonomy (NCBI): domain Eukaryota; kingdom Metazoa; phylum Chordata; class Mammalia; order Lagomorpha; family Leporidae; genus Oryctolagus; species Oryctolagus cuniculus. Next base: position 89,065,795 of record NC_091442.1, read on the forward strand.
TGCCCCTCTTCCAGTCCAGCTCTCTGCTGTGGCCCAGGAAGGCAGTGGAGGATGGCCCAAGTGCTTGAGCCCCTGCACCCGCATGGGAGACCAGGAGGAGGCACCTGGTTACTGGCTTCGGATCAGTGCAGCGCGCCGGCCATAGCAGCCATCTTGGGGGTGAACCAACAGAAGGAAGACCTTTCTCTCTGTCTTTCCCTCTCTCACTAACTCTGCCTGTCAAAAAAAAAAAGAACATTTACCTATAGATGAAAAATTGAGATCATCTCCTGTGACATCATAAAAAATGCTTATGTTCTACATTATTGTAATATTTAACTAATCTACTTTAGTCACTTCCAAAACTGTACAATGACTCTACATTTATATAATTCTGTTTTCAAGTCTCAAACCCAAAGTAGCATTTTTATTCACTCATTGAAATTATTTTTCACAGAATCAGTGTTTTGCTTTAATATCTGAGTATGCAATTCAAATTTTCTATTTACAAAAAGTTTACATAAACATATGTTCAAATGCTTTCAAATAAATCTGAACGTTGACATGCGGTGAAACAAAGAGCTGAAATGAAAACAATCAAATTGTAAATAAACCTTAGGATAATTTGATTTCCTCAAAGTATAAACACCTGCATATTATTGAGAATTGCCATGGAGAAAGACATCCATGAAGTTGGTTTTATTTGTTTGTTACTGCTATTTATTTATCATTCTAACCTAATCTCTCTGCCAGGGGAAGGTTCTACAATCTGAGATTGCCAGCTATGGTGATTTGAATAGAGGAATAGACATGCGAGAAATGAAAGCTGAGACCAAGAGTCAGGAAGCAGCTAACATCTTATAGACAAGAAGACTTAGCTCTTCCTCAGACTTTATGAAGATGCAAGATTTTGCCACCAGTTCACAGAGTAAAGCTTCAACCATTTTTCAAAGCTTTTTAATGTGAATTTTACTTCTACTTTTCCTATAGTTTTACCAGAATTATCATTGTAAATTATACCATTTAATCCCTTCTTTTGAAAAAAAAAATCAGATATATTGCTTAAGAAAAAGAAAAAGAAAACCTAGAATTTAATTTAGATTTACGGCCGGTGCCATGGCTCAATAGGCTAATCCTCCGCCTGCGGCGCCGGCACCCCGGTTCTAGTCTCGGTCAGGGTGCCAGATTCTGTCTCAGTTGCTCCTCTTCCAGTCGAGCTCTCTGCTATGGCCCAGGAGTGCAGTGGAGGATGGCCCAAGTCCTTGGGCCCTGCACCCGCATGGGAGACCAGGAGAAGCACCTGGCTCCTGGCTTCGGGGCAGTGTGGTGCACCGGCCACAACGACCATTGCGGGGTGAACCAATAGAAAAAGGAAACCTTTCTCTCTGCCTGTCAAATAAATAAATAAATAAATAAAACCTTTAAAAAAATTTAGATTTACATAACTGTTTTTTAAAAGCTTATGTTCTAAGTTATTATTTACTAATTGTGTCTGTATACACCCTCCCCCTTCAGCTTCATGCTGGCTTTTCTGAATTTTCTAATTATAATACAAAAGTTAGAACTTGATAGAATTACTTAGACACATTTATAAAGTCTTAAATCTTTAAAGGAGACTATTAACCACATTTTGCCTGAAGCAATAGGCAAAATATACATATAAATATTTATATACTCATAAAATAAATAAATATATGTGAATAGGCAAAATAAAAATCTCATGGTAGAATTGCATGTGAAAATGTTATCAGCATCTACTCTCACCTTGATTTAGACCCTTATATAGCTGAAGTTCAATACTGAAACTTTTAGAGATAAGCTCTAGAGAATGGCTGAAAGAAGGTTTTGCTTTGTTTTTAAAGGCAAGTAGTAAAATTGCTAAACTCTAGAGTTAGAAAACATCAATTTCTGGTCTTTGTTATCATTTAATTATGAAACTTTACACAACACTGGCCCTTCATTTCTGTAATATAGTTGTGGACACTAATGCATTTTCAGATTCTGTACACAAGAACATAAAAAAATCACTGTCTTGAAATTATGATATTGACAAAGATTCATAAGCTCATTAGTACTTTTACTTTTTTCAGAACATATTATTTTTCTCAGGGCTAAAGAACTAATAATGGGATCATTTCACATTGTTTGGTTGCTTGAAACAAATCTCTCTTTTCTTCCTGTCTCTCAATATCTAAATTATCTCTGCTATGTTTATCTACTAAAATAGAAGATAGACATTGTAAATACAGCTTGATTTGATAAAAGGGAAATGTCTCACAAATACATATGGTGATAAATTCTGTTTTCTCATCGAATTCCAGTACTGCTCACTGCTTTCATACTTTTTTTTTTTTTTTAAGTTTTATTCATTTAAAAGGCAGAGTGACAGACAGAGATGGAGAGACAGCAGTGACAGTGGTCTTCCATTTGCTGGTTCACTACCAAAATGCCTGCAACAGCTGGAACTGGTCCAAGATGAAGCCAGGAACCAGAAACTCCAACTGGGTCTGCCACATTGGGTCATCATCTGAGTCCTCCCATGTGCATTATCAGAAAGCTGGATGAGACACAGAGGTGAAATTCAATCCTTGGCACTCTGTTATGGGTGTCCTGAAAGAGTGGGTTAACCCCCTAGTCCTACAAAATTGACCCTCTCAGTTCTTTTTAGAAAACAAAGATTTATTTATTTATTTTGAAATCAGAGTTAACAGAGAGAGAGGGAGAGACAGAAAGATCTTTCATCTACTGGTTCACTCCCCAGATGGTTGCAATGGCCAGCACTGGGCTAGGAAAGCAACTCCATGCAGGTTTCCCACGTGGGTGGCATGGCCCAAACTCTTGTGGCCATCTTCCATTACTTTTCCCAGGGAAAATTAGCAGGGAGTTGGATCAGAAGTAGAGTAGCCAGGACACAAACTGGTGCCCATATGGTGTGCCAGTGTGGCATACAGTGGCTTTACCCACTACTCCACCATGTCAGCACACCCCCCATACTTTCTTGAAGCCAAATATCCATAAGTCTAAAATTAAGTGAGAGTGGCTTTGCTAGAACTCTAACCAATAATCAAAATCACTGAGGCTGTGTTGACAGTTTTGAAAAATAGAAGATGCTTTTAGCTTTCCCAAATGATTTTGGTGGCAGATATGTTTTCTTGATATAGAGTTGGATAAGCTCACTCATGAAGCTTATTTTTTTCCATAAGTAATGGTTTGGTGATTTGTGAAACAAGTTGTATGGTTTTGATGTTTTTGTTACATAGCCTGAAGGAAACAACCATGTATGAGCTCTACCTTCTATACTATTGATTCTACTGCTATTAGACAAAGAGAGTAGAAAAAAAAAAAAAAAAACTAGCAAAATACAAAGTACTTTTTCTAACAGTGAAATATTTTCCACAAAACCACACATCCTAATATATTTAAGAAATGTCTAAAATTTTAACTATGTCATCATCTCAAACATATTCATAATTGAAAATATATATCTATGCTATGGGGTGACTTGTGCCTGCCCCCGCAAATATGGTACCTACAAATGCGACCTTATTTGGAAATATAGTAGTCCCTATCCCCCACCTTTCTGAGTTGGATGCAGACCAAGACTCTCACCAGATGCCTAGACACTTTATTCCTATTTGTTCTTATTGTAGATCTTGGTGACCTCAGCTTACAATTATTTTTGTTTGCTTATTAAGTCAAAAACTTGTACCTGGGGCCAGCATTGTAGCTCAGTGGTTTAAGTTGCTGCTTGTGATGTCAGCATCCCAGCTGTTTGAGTTCCCAGCTGCTCTACTTCCTATCCAACTTCCTGCTAATGTGCCTAGGAAGATGGAGGAAGATGGCACAAGCGCTTAAGCCACTGCCACTCATGTGGGAGACCAGTATAGAATTCCTTGCACCTGCCTTTTCTTGAACCAGACCTGGGTATTAGGGCAATTTGAGGAGTAAATAAGCAGATGGAAATTCTCTCAATCTCTCTCTTTTTCTCTCTCTCTCTCTCTCTCCCTCTCTCATCCTTTCAAAAAAAAAAAAAAATTAAAGAACATTTACCCTTCACTTAAAGGAAGAACTCTATGGCTTCTCTTTGGCATATTTGAATTGCCCACAATATTACTCTTGCACTTTGGGACAATCATCATGTAAAATAAGGGTTACTTGAACACAGGCACTGCCAAACAGGAAAGTTGATCTGACAACTAAATGGCTGTTAGGCCAGTGGCAGGGGTGGGGTGGGTTGGGGGGGGGTGGGTCATGTTCACAGGTACAGCTGCTTTTAATCAAAAATGTTATGTTAAATAAAGGGAGAACACAATTTTCAGTTGAAAATATGTTATTTTTCTCCTACAATATTTACTTGAGAGGCAGGCAGTATGCTCCCATCTGCTGGTTCATTCTGCAAATGCCTGCAATGGCAGGGGCTGGGCTAGTGTGAAGCCAGGAGCTGGAAACTCAGTGCAATATTCCCAGGTCAGTGTCAGAGACTCAACTACTTGATCCATCACTTCCTGCCTCCCAGGGTCTGCACCAGCAGTAAACTGGAATAGCAGCCGGAGCAGGGCATTGAAGCCAGGTGTTGCAATACAGTAATGCAATAATCCTAGCAGACATCTTAAACAATAGTTTAAGTGTTTGCTCATGTTTTGAGATGTTTTAATAGCAATATTTTTAGCTAACTGTTTGGATATTAAAAGTCTTTTTCAAATATATGACATCTATAGATGTATTTGAAAAACATAGAAAGTTATATTGATGTATACATACACATGACTGAACATTCTATGGAAATAATGTACTTTTCCAAAAATATATCTTTATCATTAACTTTATTTATTTTTAAAAGATTTATTTATTTGAAAGGCAGGGTAAACAGAGATGGGGGTGGAGGAGAGAGGAATCTTCCATCTGTTGGTTTCACTCCCCAAAGAGCTTCAGTAAACCAGGGTGGGGCCAGGTCAAAGCCAGGAGCAAGTAATTCCATCCAGGTTTCCCATGCCGGGGCAGGGGCCCAAGCACTTGGGCGACCTTCCTCTTCCTTCTCAGGCATGTTAACAGGATGCCAGATCAGAAGCAGAGCAACTGTGACTCAAACTAGCACTCTACTGTGGGATGCTGGCATTGTAAAAGAAAGCTTAACTTTGTGGTTGTACCACAATACTGGCCTCTGTTTTATTCATTTAAAAAGAACTTTTAAACACTGTTTTGTGCCGTGTAAACATTAGAGAGAAAGATGTAAGTACAGCAATACAAATCTATCCTTGGTGTGTTCTGAGTTTTCCCATCTGATTTCTCTCCAATATAGATTTCCAAAAGATTCGAATTTATACAAATCTGTAAATGCTCATGAGACCAACAATAGATCCAAATTGTCTTTCACTTAAAAGAGATCTGGGGCAGAGGAAATTCAATGGAAGATTTCTTTAGCAAAACAAAAATCAAATAAGGATTTGGGCAATTATTTATTTTTAAAGAGAAGCATGGTTGTTTGTTTGGTCACGTAACAGCCTATCAATCATGGTAGCGATTTCATAAAGAGACCATTAAATAAGAGATTGGCAAAATACAAGAAAACTGACTAGTGAACACAGAGGAAATCATTCTTTTTTGTTATTTAATCAAATACAAGACATCTCAGGGGATAATGACATTTTCTTTTCTTTTCTACTGATGCTTAGTATGAACCTACAACTGTTGAAACACTATATTAAGTGTTTTATAGCCATTATCTCATTGGCAGCTCACAACGATTTTGTGATGTTTGAGTATTATTCCTATTGCATAGGTCTTACAAAATAAAAATAAAAAGACTTCAGAGATAAGAAACTTGTCTGTAGTCATCATTGGCATTTTGAACTATCAGTCACCAGAAGAAATTCTTTTGAGAATATGTTTTAGTGGCATTATCTAATTTAGTAATAAAAGACTAAAATTTCTGCTTTAGTTGTTAATCATTCTGTTTCCACAATCAATACAAGGTCTAATTCTTTGAAGAAGTTCTTGTTTAGTGAGTTGCAATGATAGTATTCACTTAACAATCATATTATCCCAAAACTCTCATCTTTAGAATGCCTGCTGATCAAAACAGAATCAAATAAGTATTTTGATCTGTATTTTCAATGCCCTGAATGGTATGGATCTGCTAATAGATGCAAAATTGAGCAACAATATGGATCCAATATACTCACTCACTATGTCCCATTGAATCAGTGGGTATAGTATACCTAGGGGCAGCTTAGTAAAAAGTGGTTTTATGGTTTATGTATTTGATAACTTCATTATTCTTGAATAAATTGCCCAGATTTCAATATAGTTGGTCCTAAAAGAGTTAACAATTAAAAAAAAAAAAAAGTTTGTCAAGCTTTCTTGTCACAGTGTGCACTAAAATAATGTAAAACAAGGAAGTAGTACTGGGTGTTTGGCACAATGGTTAAGATGCTACCTGGGATACCTTCATCAACTACAGCTGTGTTCTCAATTCCAGCTTCTCTCCCTATTGCAACCCTGGGAGACAGCATGTGATCATTCAAGTAACTGAGTCCCTATCACTCACCTGGAAGACCCAGACTAAGTTTGCAGTTCTCAGCATCTGGTTTTGGCTTGATCTACCAGCTCTGGCTGTTGCAGATATTTGGTGAGTGAATAAGCAGATGAGAGGTCTCTGTCTGTGAATGAGCAGATGTGTGATCTCTGTCTCCCCTTCTTTCAAAATAAATAAATATATACTCTTTTAAAAGGAAAAATAAAAATAAGGAAATATACGATATAATCCTTGACAAGGAGACATTGGTGAGAAAATAGGAAGAAGGAGGGGGGAAGGAAGACAGGATAAAGAAACCAAAAGAGGAAGGAAAACACTATTAGAAAAGTAAATATAATAGAAAGTATGCAGGAAGAAGAAAAGGGATGGTATGAAATACCGAAGTTGAGCTAAGGGTAAAATGAGGCTGGAGTAAAAAGTTATGAAACCTATGATTGTTGTTGTCTTAAAACTATGAATTTTTCTTTTGGGATCTGTTTTGTGGGATGGGACAGAGGTTATGAGCTGGGGGTTAGAGCCTCTGCTCATAGATTGACCTGCCTCCTTTACTTCCCACCATTCCTATCCATCCCCAGAATGGGCTCTTTTCCACTTCCTGCCCAGACACCAAAGCCATGCTTCATGCCCTCCACATCATCAAGGGTCTAGGTGAGTCAGGGTATGGGATGGAATCAAGGGGCTGGGCCCCAGGTACCTGGAAGACACTATGCTTCTCAGCAAATTATCTCACACCTGAAGTTCACAATGTTGACTAGAAAGTCCAAAACACCAGCAACAATTCAATGGAGACTGCAGGAAAAAAAAACTTTCCCTACCTTGCAAACACTGGGTTCCACATTTGCATTTTATACTGAGCCTTGAAAATTACACAGATGGCCCTGCACATGGGAGTACTTTATTACTGCTCACCTACCCTTTCCCTTGCACCCAACAAATTTCTTATTCCTTGCCTAAAACAAGCAATATCCAACTCAACAGTCTAGAAAAACCTAAAAGATTTTTATAAACTGGAAACAATTTTATATAGAAATAGGCATGACTCCATTCCCCAAATTTGGAAAGTGTAAAAAGAAAGTGCTTGCATAACAGCTATCACTTTTTATTGTTGTTAATGCACCTGCTTGCTCATTTTAGTTTTCTCTCACATACAGGGTGTATAACACAGAGCTGTGATGTGCTCAATTGAACCCATTCAAATTCTCAAGAAAATGGATAATTTGGGGGCTGGCAAGTTACTTAATCTCTTTTAAACAGTTTCATTGTTCTGTAAACAATTTTAATAATGTTCTAGCAAAGTTATTTAGGTTGAATGATGTCACATGAATCAAATACATAATACAACACCAGCACATAGTGCATTAACGTTCTTGGGAAAAATACTTATTTACAATGAAGTACAGCAAACATGTAATCATATACCTTGCTGAGAACATTCCCACTGAATCTGGATGAGCTGCTATAGTCTGAATATAATTTGTCTTCCAGGTGTGCATGTGGTGGAAGTTTGGTCCTCTCACTGTGGAGGTATTAGAAGGTGATGGAAATTTTAAAGAGTGGGGCCCGTAGGGAATTCATTAGTTTTTGCGGAGGTGCTGCCTTCAGAAAGGGTTAAGATAAACTTGTACAATGCCCTGGTCACTCTTGAGAGAAACTTGTTGTAAAAGTCAGATCCTAGCCACGTTCAAACTGTTTCTCCTTCCTGGTTCAGGATATGATTGCATGCACTCACATATGCTTTCGTCATTGTTATCCTCCTTGTTGTGATACGCCATCAGGAAGCCTGCGTTATACTGGTTGGACTTTCGGCCTCCAAATTATGAGCCAAATAAACCTCTTCACTTAGACAAAGTTAGCCTCTGTAGGGTATTTCATTGTATTGGCCAAGAGCTAACAAAGGCCCCATAACTGTCAGGGTGAGCAAGAGTTGAGGCAGCAGAGGCCTTATAGTGGCAACCCTGAGGACTTTGGAAGCACTGGACACCATCCAAGGTCTTTCATATACAAAATATGTTTCTCTCAGGTAATGAGAATTTTCTGATTTTTTCTTATCTGTGAGACTTATCTTGTACAAAATGTGGCTCTATATTATCTCATTCTACTAGTAGTGGCCAATGTCTGGGATAATAATTAGAAAAAGCATGAATTTAGATATCTTCTTCATGTGGATTTTGGTCAAAAATATTTGTAAAATTACAAAAGGTTAAGATAAATAAAGTTAAATTTCAAATAAGCCACAATTTCTTTTAATAGTATTTTTAAAGAGTCTGTGTGAAACTTTCTTTTATACTTTTGTGAAACCAATGGTTAAGAATGTTATACTATTATAGTTTTAATGATCTGTGATTACTTTCAAATCTATTGCATATGAGTAAAAATGGTCATTTTTCCATTCAATTATGGCTTATACCATTGTTTATATTTCCATTAAACTAGGGTCTTTTTGCTTTTTACTTGTTAAACTTATTCAGTGAAGTGTTAAGCCTTTTTACTCTAATGTAAATTTAAAATGTTATTTCAAAAACTAAAACAAAAGAGAGGGAGAGGAAAGAAGGATAGGAGGGAGAGGGGAAAGAGGGTGAGAGGAAGAAAACATCATTATATTTTTAGAATTGTAAGAAAAATGAGTCTGTGAGAAACTACTGAAGGTACTCACCGACGCAACAACTAAGTTGTGTAGTCTTGTAATGAACACACACAAGTTGCATCAGCTATAGGGAGAAAAAATTTTTAGAGACAAACTTTATTGGTAGTGTTTTATAATTTCATGATTCTCTTTTCAAGATAGTAAAATCATTATCTTCAGCCTTGAGTAATTAATATCTTGATTACTAAAGGCTATCCTATAAGTCAGTTGATACATCCATCAAAATCATCAACAAAAAGTGAACAACAGAAGGCAGCAAAAAACCCCTAAGGCAGTTAACCAAAAGTGAAACAAACCACATTCTTATAAACAAGGAAATCCAGGAGAAAAATTTTCATTTCCCATGCATGAACTCATAAAATAAACAGCAAGAAAACAAACAAAGGTAGACAACCAATGGGAACAGAGTTTATTTAGAAAAATGATTTTGTTAACATAATTTATTCAGGTTGCTTGTGACTATGTTAACTAAATTATATCTTAGCAAAAAAGCTACAGTTATAAACATATCTTTGTACTTATTGCCAAGATTATTAGAAATAATAATTTGTTTGGTGACAAATACTAGAAATAAATAGTGAAAGCTTATGCATATCCAAAAACATTTTCCAGATGATCTACAATGTCTATGGAAGGAAAGCTAGTACCATGAAATGGGATTCACAAATGTGAGACAAGTTTAAATCACTGTTGATATTGTAGAGACCTAAGCAGTTGTTAGGATTAATTCCTGCTGAAGTAACTAACTGAATCACTTTCATTTCAGTGAATCAAACTGAACCATATTTGCTCTAATTTAACCATATGTCCTCTTGTTCTGCTTCTAAAGGAAATGGATAAATGTTTCCTATACTTTTTATTTCAAGGGCAATAAACTTCTCCTCAGCTTTCTCAATATCTTTTTGTATCTTTTGGCCCCAGTCATTCTCCACCTTCTTGTAGCATTCATTAAAAGAATAGCACAATAGATTGAAATGTGTAGGATGTTTTAGCAGGATAGAATGGATTTAATAAAAATAGGGAGATGGGGAAGAGAGAGGGATAAGAGAGAGAGGAGAAATTGCCATCAGTCCCTATTATGTGCAAACCATTGTGTTTGAACTTGCAAAATCTTCTAGAATCTGTCTGATTCAAAATTTAAGAAAAAGTGTAGCTACTGAACTTCTTTTTCAGGACTTCAATTTTTCAAGTATATTATTGAATTCCTTAACAAAAAAATTTCTCTCTTTATTCTCTCTTCTCACACCAGCAACATGTCCTAGGTCCTATCTAACAATGAAATGATACCCTTGGGATTTATAAAGTAAATACTCATCAGAGACATGGTAAGATTTAATACTTTGGAAAGGTTTGACCAGATAAAGCTTATATTCCTCAATCCATGATAGTCAGAAAGAGCTAAATTTAACGTGATAAGACTTTGATACTTAAGGCAATGTTTAAGTGTTCCAATAAAAAATAAGCATGTTTTTATTGAATTCAAAGATATTATTAATAAAAAATTGAAAATCTCTCAAGAAATTCTGATCTGACAGCATAAAAGGGAAAAAGAAAAAAGTTATGATATTATTTAACATAATCAACTTATAACAAAAATATGAAGTATCCCTGAATTAATTAACAGGACAACTTAAAAGAAAAATATTATAAAATATTACAAGAAATCATAGATGTTTTCATAAAAATTATAAAAGTGATTTTTATGAGATTAGATACACAATATTGTGAAATTCTATATAGACAAAATTATTCTTCAGATTCAGTGTAGTTCCAATCAAAACAGAAGCATCTTTTTATTGAACATAAATGCCTGAGTTTAAAATTAGAAAAATGCTGGAGCTGACATTGTGGCAAAGCAGGTTAAGCCTCCATCTCTGATTCCAGCATCTCATACGGGCTCTAGTTTCACTCCCAGTTGCTCCACTTCCAATAAAGCTCCTTGCTAATACACCTGGGAAAGCAGCAGAGGACGGCCCGAGTGCGTGGGCCCCTGCCATCCATGTGGGAGATCTGGATGAAGCTCCTGGCTCTTGGCTTCATTCTGGCCCACCCTTGGCCAATTGGGGAGTGAACCAGCAGATGGAAGATTCTCTCTCTCTCTCTTTCTCCCTCTCTTCCTCTCTCCCTCTCTCCCTCTTTCCCTGCCTCACCCCACCCACCATGTCTGTAACTCTGCCTTTTAAACAAATAAAACTTTACAAATTAGAATAGTGCAATTAAAAAAATAAGATGCCAATACTGTATTATCTGCTCAGGCTGTCACAATCAAATACTATTGACTTGTTAGATAAAGTAGAAATGTACTTTCTCTTTTTTTTTTTTAAGATTTATTTTATTTATTTGAAAGAGTTACAGAGAGAGGAAGTGGTCTTCATTCTACTGGTTCACTCCCCAAATGACCTCAATGGCCAGAGCTAAACTGATCTGAAGCCAGGAGCTAGGAGCTTCTTCTGCGTCTCCCATTGGGGAGCAGGGGCCCAAAGACTTGGGCCATCTTCTACTGCTTTCCAAGGCCATAGCAGAGAACTACATTGGTAGTGGAGCAGCCAGATCTTGAACTGGTGTCCATATGGGATATGGGCACTGCAGGCCAGAACTTTAACCCACTGTGCCACAGTGCTGGCCCCAGAAATGTGCTTTCTTACAGTTCTGGATACTCAGCCAAATACCGTGACATTATGATTTCTTGTGAGAGTTTTCTTCTTGCCCTCTACATTGCCACCTTTTGCTAAGGCTACTTCCTCTCATAGTGGGGAGTAAGAAAGAGAGCACACCTTCTACTGTCTCTTCATAAAGGGACACTGATCTCACCATGAGGGCCCCACTCTCATAACCCTATCTAATCCTACTCTTCTTCAAGACCCAGTCTCCAAATACTCTATCACGCGATGGTATTATGAATATAGTATATAATTTTCCAGGGTACACAACTGAGTCAGTAACAATTATAACTCTATTAACATTTCTAAATCCAGAAAGAAAAAAAATGTCTTGCACGATGGAAACTTTATACCCACTGTAGTCACATAAGAAGAAAAAAGTCCCAGAGATCTGCTATGAAACTCTGTAATTGTAAATAACTGTACTGTATTATACAACTTAAAAGTAGTTAAAATTAGTGGATTTCATGTTATGTGGTTTTTGCCAGAAGAGAAATAATGGAAAGCAAGAGAAAATCCTGGAAAAACACAATTGTACAAGGAGAAAAATAAAATCATTGGTTCCACAGTGAACAAATTTACATAAGGCCAATACTGTGTGCTGATTTTAAACTTTACAATCAATATATTCACAAAGACTGGAAGACAGGAATGATTTCAGAAGAGTTTTGTAAGTTTTTTTGGTAAAGATTTTATTTATTTATTTGAGAGGTAGAGCTAGAGAGAGAGAGAGAGACTGAGAAAAAGATTTTCGATCCCCTGGTTCACGCCCCAAATGGCTGCAACTGTTGGAACTGGGCCGATCTGAAGCCAGGACCCAGGGGCTTCCTCTAGGTCTCCCATTTGGTGTAGGGGCCCAAGCACCTGGGCCATCTTCTGCTGTTTTCCCATGGCAGAAAGCCGGATAAGAAGAGTAACAGCTGAGACATGAAACAGCGCCCCTAAGGGATGCTGGCGCCTCAGGCAGAGGCTTAGGCCACTGCCCCACAACTCATGAAATAAAAAGTATTACTACAGATGGCAGTTGTGAGTCACAAGGAAGGGAAGAGTTGAAGAGAGAAAAGAGATACATTTTTAAAGAGAAAATTGAGGGGCTGGCGCTGTGGCGCAGGAAGTTAACACCCTGGCCTGAAGCGCCAGCATCCCATATGGGCGCTGGTTCAAGACCCAGCTGCTCCACTTCCAATCCAGCTCTCTGCTATGGCCTGGGAAAGCAGTAGAAAATGGCCCAGATCCTTGGTCCCCTGCACCCACGTGGGAGACCTGGAAGAAGCTCCTGACTCCTGGCTTCGGAACGGCGCAGCTCCAGCCATTGCAGCCATCTGGGGAGTGAACTGGTGGATGGAGGACCTCTCTCTCTCTCTCTCTCTGCCTCTCTTCTCTCTGTGTAACTGTGACTTACAAATAAATAAATAAATATTTGAAAAAAAAAAGAGAGATAGAAAATTGAAAACAATAAATCCCTAGTTGAAGAAGTAAAAATGTAAGTCTGGAACCCAAAAAACAAGGCTATAGGGGCAGGTGTTGTGTAGTGCATGCTGGCATCCCATATGAACATACTGGTTCAAGTCCTGGTTATTCTACACTTCCGATCCAGTTCTCTCTCCCTGCATATGGGAAGGCCCTAGGTGATGGCCCAAGTACTTGGTCTCCTGTCATCCATGAGAGACCAGGTTGGAGTTTCCCGCATCCTGGATCCTGTCACTGTCACGGCTATTATGGCCATTAAGGAGTGAACCAACACCTGGAAGATCTCTCTCTCTCTCTCTTGTTTGCTCTCTCCCCTTTCACTCTCTGCTGCTCTGGCTTTAAAATAAATAAATCTTTTAAAAAATAATGATATAAATTTTTGGAATGGCTATTAATTCCTGGTAGAAGAAAAACACGGGTTCTTAAAAATGATGAAGGTACAATATACCTATATTTTAAAGGATTTGAATCTGTCAGAAAAAATGGCAACAAGTAGTTTAAGGTAAGAATGTTTTCAACTGGGAATGGGGTTGGATTGGGAGTGAGAAGGACATGTGTCAGGGACTATAGTTGCAACATTGGTCTTATATAGATAACAAAACAATATAAACCATTTTTTTAGGAATTATGATTTTTAGTTGAAGCTATTGCATGGTGGGGTGCGAGGAAACTTCAGGTGAAAACAAAGAAGACTTTTCTATTGAATAACATTGTAATGAATCAACCTGCAAAAGAGTGAATTCTCAATATGATAATTTCAGAACGTTTCATGCAAGTAGGTGACATTGAAATCAAAGGTTGTATGGTCTAATGTATTAAAGCAGAAAGATTTCCAAAGAACTGCTATTAGAAAATCAAAACCAAATTTTTTTTAAATATAACATCTTAAGTGAATTTTTGCAACAAGAATTCTCACACATCTTTCCCTTCTCTATATTGATCCTAGGTAAGAAAGAATTTCAGCCTTTAGAAATAAAGCAACACATTTAACTTAACTCAAGGCAAAATAGACCTATATTAAATTTCCATTGAAGATACTTTTGCTGAAAACCTCTCAGAGAAATCAAAGAGAAAAGAAGTTAGAAATGCACAAGTCACAAAGGAGAAATTGGGTATGTAAGGATACTGTTATTTGGCTTAACTTTCTTTGCAGAATATAAAAATTATAATGTATTTTATGTGGATTTTCTCATTGTTCATTCTCAGCTTGAATCCATACATCAGAGAACAATATAATGTTAATTCTCCATATTTATCTTGAATTCTGTTTCCAAGATGCCTCAAAGAATTGGTTCAGCAGTTCTGCTTGTGTCTGAGTCAACAACTAACAAAGCTGGGGCAACACATCACTGCCCTCGATGTGTGACAATGTTTAAAATGCAAGTGAGGGGGCAGGCATTTAGTGCGCCTGTTAGAATACTAATTCTGATGCCCACATTCCATTTTGGAGTGCCTGGATTTGAGTCCCAGCTCTTCTCTGGATTATAACTTCCTGCTTATGCATATTCGGGTAGGCAGCAAGTGAGTTCCAGTTCTTGGGTTTCTGTCACCCATGTAGGTGACACAGATTGAGTTCTGGGCTCCGGAGTTTGAACTGACCCAGCCAGCTTTCCTAGGCATTTGGAAAGTAAACTAGCTGATGGAAGATCTCTGTCTCTATGCCTTTTATAAAAGTTTTAAATGAAAGTGAGCCCCGGCCAGGCCACTTCATTTTAAGGACACTAAGTATAGAAACATGCTTCCTCATACTGAGCTCAATTCTGGACCATAAATTAAGTGTATGTCTTTTCATTTAAATCTTATATTTGTATCATGAGGTAACTGTACAGTTGGCTTCACATATAAGCCACCAACAAAACACCTTTGACTATATTACCCTATATTGTATTATATTAGATTGCAATATATTATATTGTGTTATATTAAAGGCAAAATATGTTCTATCTCAGTTTTTACCCACACGATCCTGATGGCATATCTTCCCCTTAAGTGGTGCAAACTTCCACTGTTAAATTATTCAGCATCCCTCCAGCTTCCTATTATTAATAGCTTTTAGGCAGCTGCTCTTTATCACTCTCAAGAGATGAGACTGCCAGTTTTATCTCTGACCTTTACCTGTATCATCTTACACCTTAGCCATAAAGCGTTAGTGATCAAGACACGATTTCCATGTTTATGTTTGTTCCCACTTGTCCTATTTTGTAGGGAATTTTCACTTATATCATCCAACCCCTATTTTCCAAGATGCATCAAACAAGTTCTCCTATCTTACAAGATTCAGGCTAAATGCTTCCTTCAAGGAAACATATTTCTGAGATATAATTCACAATCTGTTGTGTTCCCACCAAAGCCCACACAGATTTTTATCAAGGAACAACCTACTACAACAAACTCCTATGTGGCCTTTGTATACTCTGTGTATATTACCTCATTCTCCACAATGCCAGTTACATCTTATTATAGTGCAATTCTGATTGTATGTTTTTCCTTATAATCCCTTTCAATTGCTTTTGGGACCAAATTCAAGGGAGTTTGTGTATCTAACATGGAATACAAGGCTTTTCATGTTTTTATCTAAGACTATTTGGCTTTATTCTCTACAGTTACTTCCTCACAACTCTATATTGGAATATCAGTAAATTTCTTGATATCACACATTGTGAATTATTCAAAAAATTCGTGAAAATTGCACATTTTGAAAAAATGCATGAATTTAAACCTTTTTGCACCAAAATAAACTTACTGTTTAATTCCACTTCCATGAAAATTTTCAAGTCTCTTCATATATTTCTTGTTTTCTTTCTTTTTTTTTTTTTTACTTCTTTTTTTTTTTTTTTAAACTTTTATTTAATGAATATAAATTTCCAAAGTACAGCTTATGGATTACAATGGCTTGCCCCCCATAACGTCCCTCCCACCCGCAACCCTCCCCTTTCCCACTCCCTTTCCCCTTCCATTCACATCAAGATTCATTTTCGATTCTCTTTATATACAGAAGATCAGTTTAGCATACATTAAGTAAAGATTTCAACAGTTTGCTCCCACACAGAAACATAAAGTGAAAAATACTATTTGAGTACTAGTTATAGCATTAAATCTCAATGTACAGCCCACTAAGGACAAAGATCCTACATGAGGAGTAAGTACACAGTGACTCCTGTTGTTGACTTAACAAATTGACACTCTTGTTTATGGCATCAGTAATCACCCTAGGCTCTTGTCATGAGTTTCCAAGGCTATGGAAGCCCCCTGAGTTCACTGACTCTGATCATTTTTAGACAAGGCCATGGTCAAAGTGGAAGTTCTCTCCTCCCTTCAGAGAAAGGTACCTCCTTCTTTGATGACCCGTCTTTCCACTGGGATCTCACTCGTGGAGATCTTTCATTTTTTTTTTTCCCCAGAGTGTCTTGGCTTTCCATGCCTGAAATACTCTCATGGGCTTTTCAGCTGGATCCGCATGCCTTAAGGGCTGATTCTGAGGCCAGAGTGCTGTTTAGGACATCTGCCATTCTATGGGTCTGCTGTGTATCTCACTTCCCATGTTGGATCATTCTCTCCCTTTTTGATTCTATCAGCTAGTATTTGCAGACACTATTCTTGTTTATGTGATCCCTTTGGTTCTTAGTCCTATCATTATGATCAATTGTGAACAGAAATTGATCACTGGGACTAGTGAGATGGCATTGGTACATGCCACCTTGATGGGATTGAATTGGAATCCCCTGGTATGTTTCTAACTCTACCGTTTGAGGTAAGTCAGCTTGAGCATGTCCCGAATTGCACATCTCTTCTAATGAAGAACTGGATTAAGGATTCCTCTGGGTTGCCTTTAGAAATCTCTCTTTTTTTTAAATAATAGGTAAAATCCAACAATTTTATGTAGTACAAGCAAGTGGTATTTATCCCACGTAAGCAAGGCAGTCAGCATTTTAAAAAATCAATAAATTGGACATACTACACAAACTGCAAAAATGTTAAATGGTTACATCAACTTTTGTAAAAGATATTTGGCATAAAAAAACTGAGCAAACAAGAAACAGAAGAGAAATTCCTCATCTAGATAAAGAATATCTACCAAAACCAACTTTAATAGTGAAATTGGACAGTTTTCCCTTAAGTTGGGGAAAGGGGGAAGTGTCTTTTTCTCACCACTACTTTTCAATATTATGGTGGAATTACTAGACAGTGCAGTAACACAAAGAAAGGATACAAAATGCATACATATTGGGAAGGAAGACATAAAACTGCTAGCAAATGTCATTATTGCATGTATAGAAAATTCAAAAGTACATCATAAGTACCCCTGGAACAATGTTAGTGTAGCAAAGTGGCGAATTACATGTACAATTTAATTGTTGTTCCATGTATGGGTAAGAGCTAGGATTTGAAATTTAAAAACAAAATTAAGCATCATTTAAAATTGCATCAGGTTAAAAAGCAAATCCCAATCGGTGTCTTTTAACTGGACAGTTCAGGCCATTAACGTTCAATGTGACTAATGAAAAGTGGTAACTTTGCCCTGCCATTTGCCAAAGATAAGTTCTAATATATGCTTTGAATTCCCTGTGATCTTTTGCTGTGAGGTTTCCTTCCTTTATCTTCTTTCATACTGATGACCGTGTTTCTGTGTTTCTGTGTGTAACACATCTTTAAGCATCTTTTGCAGGGCTGGACGAGTGGCGACAAATTCTTTCAATTTCTGTTTGTTATGAAACGTCTTTATTTCACCTTCATTCACAAATGATAGCTTTGCAGGATATAATATTCTGGGCTGGCAGTTTTTCTCTCTTAGTACCTGGGCTATATCTCGCCATTCCCTTCTAGCTTGTAGAGTTTCTGATGAGAAGTCAGCAGTGAGTCTGATTGGCGATCCTCTGAAAGTAATCTGACGTTTCTCTCTTGCACATTTTAGGATCTTTTCTTTATGTTTCACTGTGGAGAGTTTAATTACAACGTGTCGTGGTGAGGCTCTCTTTTGGTCGTGTTTATTAGGGGTTCTGTGAGCTTCCTGTACTAGGATTTCTCTGTCCTTCTCCAAACCTGGGAAGTTTTCTGCTAATATCTCACTAAAAAGGCCTTCTAATCCTTTCTCCCTCTCCATGCCTTCAGGAACTCCTAGAACCCGAATGTTGGTTTTTTTAATAGTATCCTGAAGATTCCTGACAATATGTTTTAGATTTCTAATTTCCTCTTCTTTTCTTTGATCTGACTGTATCCTTTCCTGTTCTCTCTCTTCTAAGTCCGATATTCTCTCTTCTGCTTCACCCATTCTGTTTGTAAGGCTCTCTAATGTGTTTTTCATTTGATCTATTGAATTCTTCACTTCAGTCACTATCACAGTTTCCTGTTGTACTAATTGTTTCGTTTCATTTTGATTCCTCCTTAATATTTCATTTTCACGAGAGAGATTTTCTATCTTGTCCATTAAGGCTTTATGTAGTTCAAGAATTTGTTTTTGAGAACTTCTTAATGTTCTTATCAATTTTTTGAGATCTGCTTCTTGCATTTCTTCTATGTCATCATCTTCATAATCTTGAATTGGGGTGTCTTTTTCATTTGAGGGCGTCATGGTGACTTCCTTGTTTTTATTACCTCGGTTTTTGCATTTGTTATTTGGCATATTGGAGATATTTGGTTTCTTCACTGTGGTGCTTTTTCTTGTTATACTATGACTCTAGATTAAGTGGACTATCTGTTTTTGATGGAGCCTTAGGGCTTGAGATGGGTGTGGCCTGAGAGCTCTGTTTGGTGTGCCAAAGGTGACACTCCCAGGTTAGGAGTGGTAAATCTCTCTTTCTCTCTCTTTCTTTTTTTGATTCAAAAGGGAAGTAATTCCGCACAGCTGAACGAAGTTGGAGGTA
Source organism: Oryctolagus cuniculus (assembly GCF_964237555.1). Classification (NCBI taxonomy): domain Eukaryota; kingdom Metazoa; phylum Chordata; class Mammalia; order Lagomorpha; family Leporidae; genus Oryctolagus; species Oryctolagus cuniculus. The sequence continues at coordinate 89,084,944 of NC_091442.1, forward strand.
GTTAGCAGGCAAATGATATACCCACAGGAGCCAGAGATCGGAAGCTCTTTCCCAAGGACCACACAGGGAATCTGTTCTGCCCTCAGAGTGGGCTCAAATTCTCCTTCAGTCTCCCACTGGGTTGCCAAAGTTACGGAATTGTAGCGTCTCTGGAGAGTACTCAGGTGAATTCCGTGAGTTCTCTCCCCCACCGTCTCTTTTTTCACAGTCTCAGTTCAGTAGCACCACAAATTTACTAGGTCCTAATCTCCTGTTAATTCGCCCCGCCCAGAGTCAGGGTTTTCTGCTAGGCTCAGGGCCGGTGCAGACCTGAGGTCGCTCTGCTTATGACGTATGTCCAAGATGGCGCCTGCTCTTTGTCTTGCTCGCCCTTGAGAGGTGAGCAGAGAGAGAGAAACCCGTGTCCGTACCAGTCACCTTTTTTTTTTTTTCTCTCTCTCTCTCTCTTCCAGTTAGCCTGGTGAATTCCCCCCCCCCCGGGGGTCGTTCCCTCTAGTCTCCTCTCTCTGCTTGCCTGCCGGTGTCTCGGGCTATTTGAGGTTCGGCTCACCTTGCGTTCCAGCGCTGGTGTGTTGAGTCTGCCGCTGGTGTCCCGAACTGTGGGCTCCCACGCTCTCCACACAGGTCCACTGTGAATCACGCGTTCTGGAAGAGTTTCTTCTGCTGTTTCCTCCCCTACTCTTCCTTGAACCTGCAGTATCTCCACTTTTATTAAACTATCTCTCCCCGGACTATCAGTGTGCTCCCTTCCTATTCCGCCATCTTGCCCCGAAGTCTCTGTTTTCTTTCTTACCACCCCAACAACCCATCAAATATTAAAACTTAATCCCTCAGAGATACACGGCTGTTTCTTTTAGATCATTCAGATCTAAGTTCACAATCTAAGCTTATGGTGCTTACTGAGGCACTGACTGATTCTTACATATAATGGGCTGCCCTATCACTCATTTCCCTATTTTAAATCTCTTAGCAATTATTAGTGCCTATAATGGTAATATTTGCTTGCTTTGCTGCCTTTTTCCATGATAAAATAAGTGCAATGCAGGTAGGGATTTTATCTCATTTTCTGTTCTATTTCCAATACCTAACAGTGTCTATTTTTTTAAAGTGAGTGAATGAACAAATGCTTATTTGTTGAGTGAATGATTGTTTCTACTAAGTTATCTGGAAAGCATTACTGGATCAGCATCTTATACTTCCTCTTCTTTATATCAAGTATTTGAAAGTTGGAACAGTCTCACTGGTCATCTCTCCTATGTATGCAATAATGTATGATTAAATGAGTACTAAATTTTACAATGAAACTATCCACTATAATTTCAAATAAGACATGAAATTTTAATTTCATAAAGCGGTGAGGAAATAAGTTTATAATATGCTGAGTGAATTTGGCTTCCTGGAAAACCTGCTACATGGTACTTTTTGTCTCTCTTTGGGACATGGAATACAACAACCCTCAAGGAAATACAGATTGTTATTTGTAGTTCTGTACTGAGAATCAACCTATTGAACTCTTCCTGTCACTACAAGATCTTCTTCATCCTACCCTTCACTAAACCCACTTGCACTTGTATCTCTCTCACTCTCAGTTTGGCTATGGAAATTCATCAGATAATCCTATCGGAGCAAAAGTGTTGACATCTGATAATGGCTTATTTCATCACTTTGAAAGGCACATAATTATACATCCATTTAATTATTTTGAAAGGTAGAGAAAAAGACAAAGAGAGAGAGAGAGAAGGAGGGAGAGAAAGAGAGAACTCCTATGCATTTCTTCAATCCTCCAATACTCATCACAGCCAGAGCTGGGAATTCAGTTCAGGTTTCCCATAGGAAGTGGCAGGGACCAACTACCTGAGCCAACTCTTGCTGCCACCCAGGGTGCCCATTACCAGGAATGTGAAATCAAGAGCATAGCCAGGACTGGAACCAACATACAATCAAAAAGGGTTTGGGCCTCCCAAGCAGCACATTAACTCTTATGCTGGTTGCCCATGCCAAAGATTTGTGTTTTTAACAACAATCACTAAGACCAAAGGACTAAGTAAGTAATTCAAGGTTTTAGTTGGAATTTAAATTAGGGAAGATGTTGACTTTATCTCCTGGAGTCATCTATAGAAAATGGAAGTTTGCATAACAATGATCTATATCACCAGAGACATTTTCTTTTCATATTGTTGGTTAAGATTCAAATTTTATAAGAATGCAAGAGTAATAATTATTAAAATGTATTGAGAACTTATCATGCCCTAAACATTGTGTCAAATGATTCTTAAACATTATCTCATTTTATATGGTTAAGAGTATTACAGAAAACCACTGTCATCTCGACTTTATAGGCAGAAAAAAAAGGCTTAAAAAGGTTAAGTAGGATGCTTAATATCTCACTGTTGGTCAGAGATAGAGCTGACATTTTTATTTATATGATTGCAAAAATCATAACATTCTACAAATTCTCACAAAAAAGAAAATTTTATAATTGGATTTAGGATTAAAGTACAGGATGAACACTCTACTATCAGGCCTGAGAGGTGGTTAAGTCCCTTTGTTAATAGTGAAGAACTGATGAGATCAAAAAGTACCAACTTACATTTTTATCTCAGTTACATCACTTTTCTTAATGTGCCAAAATTTACCCACAATTATAATACAGCATTTCCTCCTTATCTATAGTTTCATTTTCCTTCATTTCAATTACCTGTGGTTAATTGTGGTCCAAAAACATTAAGCGGAAAACTCCTGAAACAAACAATAAATGGCTTTAAATTGCACACCATTTAATGGTGTGATAAAATTTCATGCTGTTCTACCCTGTCAAACCTGGACATGAATCATGCTGTTGCCCAGGATATACAAGCTATACAAGTTGCCTGCCCATTAGTCACTTAGTAATTATCTTTGTTATCGACTATTGGTATTGCAGCACTTTCGTGTTCAATTAACACTTAAATAGCAGCCCAATACAGTGCTATAATGCCTACATCATTTACCTCACTTCATCTCATATCGTAGGCATTGATCATCACATTGTCACAAGAAAGGAAGAATATAGTACAATGAGATATTTTGAAACAGAGATCAGATTCACATAACTTTTGTTACAGTATATTGTGAAAACTATTTGACAATATACTCTAAATTATTTTTGTGAATTTCTTACTATTCCTAATTTATAAATTAAACCATAAGTGCATATGTATAGAAAAATCATAGAATATTTATGGTTCAGTACTATTCATGGTTTCAAGAACCAACTTGCAGCCCATATACTGCAGACAAGGAGGGACTATGGTATGCACTATTTGTTCCTACACCTTACTCTCAACATATAAGATAAAAAAATTTCAGATATAATACTTTCAAAGATTATTTTTTAAAATCTATTAGAAATATGTGTAAATCTTTTAATAGATCTTTTAAAAATCTATATAAACTTTAAAATTATGTCCAAATAGTCTTTAATTCACTTCAATGTATCATACTTTTTTCAAAAAAAGATATTAATTTTTATTTCCCAATGTTCTCCAAAATCTACTTGTGAAAAAAATTTAAATTTAAAGGAAAATAAGATAAAATGATCTGACAATTTTTAAAGGTATTTTCAGTTTCATTAGCAGATATTTGGATTTAAAATGTGTTTTCCACTTACATGGGTTATTTCAATTTCTTAAAACATGAATTAAATGTGGCCATGATTAATATCAAGAGACCAAATAGGCTTTACTATGTCTTTGTAGAGCACAGCCATTCAACATTTACAATCAAATAACTAATAGTTAGCAGCAAATTAAATATTTTTCATAGCTAGTAATATAGGATATGCTTTCTAAATATCACACTATATTGTATCAAAAATACAACACTCAGATACCTAGTAATGTAGGGTATGCTTTCTAAAGATCACTCCATATATTGTATCAAAAATACCGGGGGCCGGAGCCATGGCTCACTTGGCTAATCCTCCACCTGTGGCGCCAGCATCCCATATGGGCACTGGGTTCTAGACCCGTTTGCTCCTCTTCCAGTTCAGCTCTCTGTTGTGGCCCGGAAGGGCAGTGGAGGATGGCCCAAGTGCTTGGGCACTTGCATCCACGTGGGAGACTAGGAAGAAGCACCTGGATCCTGGCTTCAGATGGGTGTAGCTCCTGCCATAGCAGCCATTTGGGGGGTGAACCAATGGAAGGAAGACCTTTCTTTCTGTCTTTCTCTCTCGCACTGTCTAGTTCTATCTGTCAAATGAAAAAAAAAAAAAGGGCCAGTGCTGTGGCATAGCAGGTAAGGCTGCCGCCTGCAGTGCTGGCATCCCATGTGGGCACTGGTTCCAGTCCCAGCTGCTCCACTTCTGATCCAGCTCTCTGCTATAGCCTGGGAGAGTAGTAGAAGATGGCTCAGGTCCTTGCGCCCCTGCACCTACGTGGGAGACCCAGAGGAAGAAGCTCTTGGCTCCTGGCTTCAGATCTGCACAGCTCCAGCTGTTGTGGCCATCTGGGGAGTGAACCATTGGATGGAAGACCTCTCTTTCTCTCTCTACCCTTGCCTCTCTATAACTCTGCCTTTCAAATAAATAAATAAATCTTTTAAAAAATAAGTAAAAATAAAATAAATAAAATATAGCACCATGCTCTTGGATTTTAGCTTATTATTTTTTCTTTGAAATATGTTATATCACAAAACAGATTATTTATACTTAGCTTCAGATACAAGAAACTTTTTTCTAGACTAAATGAAATTAAACTTTTCAGTTATGTTCTACGGAGTTTTAAGTAGTAAGCTGATATGAGTAAAAAGAGATATTAAAAAAATAAGGAGATATCATTGAAAACAACCCTGAAAACTGTTTAAAGCAATACTTGGAAAGTAACAATTATAAAGCAAATTATTTAAGAAACACATTGTCGTTTCAAAAAAAATTATGTTTTAATAGCACAGTTTTAGTTCAGAGAGCTGCTTAGATTTCTTATTTTCTAAATCACTGTTTCAGACATTGAATTAACATGGCTAACATTGCTTTTTTTAGACATAATTATATCAAGTGTCCTCTCATTTTTAAGAGATGGAAACAAGGTTTGTATTGTATTGAATTTGTTTGTAAAAAAGGGAATTTAGAGCCTCCTTTGCTACAATTGCTGCTGGTAGAGCTGTCACTGCTGTGCTTTCATCAAAATTCACTGGGATTAGGTCGGTGCCGCGGCTCACTAGGCTAATCCTCTGCCTAGCGACGCCGGCACACCGGGTTCTAGTCCCGGTTGGGGCGCCGGATTCTGTCCCGGTTGCCCCTCTTCCAGGCCAGCCCTCTGCTGTGGCCAGGGAGTGCAGTGGAAGATGGCCCAGGTGCTTGGGCCCTGCACCTGCATGGGAGACCAGGAGAAGCACCTGGCTCCTGGCTCCTGCCATCGGATCAGCGCGGTGCGCCGGTGGCAGCGCGCCGGCCGTGGCGGCCATTAAAGGGTGAACCAACGGCAAAGGAAGACCTTTCTGTCTCTCTCTCTCACTGTCCACTCTGCCTGTCAAAAAATAAAAAAAATAAAAAAAATTCACTGGGATTGATCAACAAGAAGGCCACCCCAATTGCTTTGATGTGAAAACATAAAAGTTTTTTCACCTCCTGACATTTTGCAAGGCCAGCAACACACTCGTATATCAGTTATACAGCACACATTTTTAAAATTGCAAAATTCTAGTAGTGTGAGATAAAGCGCTTTAGATTTAGATTGTGAAATATCAGTTTCATACGTATAGTAATGCTTGATTCAGTTTCTGTGTACATTACCAAACTTACTGCTGGGAAATAAGGAGAGGTTAATTTTAGATTTTTATTCATTATTCAAGTAATTTTTAAGAAGATTATAAACTCATCACAAGCACTGCTCATTTTTATTGGCTTTGCATCAGAGCTTAAATACTATTATAAAATTCAGCAACATACGAGGTTTGAGGTGTAGTATAATTTTAGAGGGATTTAAAAACTTAATAAAGCCCTCAGAAATATTCTCATGGAAATTATCTTTTATGTTAACTATACAATGTCATTTAGTTTTATACATCTGGTAGCCAAAAAACTATAGAATCTTTAAATATCTCAATGCAATTCTAAATAAAATGCATGTAGTAATTAAGTTCTTTATTAAAAACTAGGCTAAATATTTAGAACAATGATTAAAGTAATTGGAACTTAACTGTCTCTTTTTGTTATCCACGATAGCTTCAAATTTGGAGAAATATGACAAAATTTTCATTTTTTTCCGAACATTCAGTTATAGATAGAAAGTGAGAGGGAGAAAGGATGATGGCAGTTTAAAGAATGCTTTCATTAAGTAAAATCATTTAAGAAAAAGTATCTCACATAGAGAAGTTTCTTGATATCCATTCCCTGACCAATATTCCCTTCAATTCTCTTAGGTTCAGATTCTCAAACCTTTTCTTCCCCCACCGTCTCCCCACAGGATGAAGGTGAAAACAAAATACACACAAAAATGTATTAAATAGTATTCAGTTATTTTTTTTTCCAGGAAATTAATCATTCATAATGGCTGCAAAACACAGATCTGGGCTAGGCAAAGCCAGGAACCAAGAACTCCATTCTGGTCACTCTCATGGTGACAGGGGCCGGATGCGTGCACCATCTTTTGCTGCATTCCCGGGCATGTTAGCAGGAAGCAAGACTGGAAGTGGAGCAGCCAGGACTCAAACCGTTATGCTGATGTGCTGGCCTCAATACTGCTGTTTTTAACTCAGATTTTTAATGTTAATTTAGTCTTCAAATTTGCATTCATGGCAGAAACAATACTAGGAGCTTAGGCTGTCCAATAACTTTCATGAGATTTTTTGTTCTAATAGAAGAGTTAAGTAAAAACTATAATATATTACCTACTATAATAGAAAACGTTCTATAGTTTGCAAAGATTTAACAAGAGGCTAAAGGGATTGCATAAAAATGGAATGATCTGCAATTTTAATTTTAATTTTAATAGGAGGAAAGAAGTCCTCACTGACATTTAAGCAAAGCTTTCAAAGCTATCAAGAAGTTTAAGCAGATGTCCAAGCCAGGGCATCTGCACAGAAGCCTTGTGACAGCTTTAATGGGCACCCGTATGTAGCGTGCATATATGTTTCCTATCGCTGTTATCAGGAGTTGCCATAAATAGTGAATGACAATACAAATTCATTCTCTTACAGTTTTGGAGCTCCAAAACAAGTTTCTGGAGGCGAAATCAATGTGTCAGAAGCCCCACGTTTCCTCTTGTGGTATAAGAGAGAGCGGGGGCTCTAAGGGAAAATCTGTTTCCTTGCATTTTCAGGTTTCCAGAGTTGTGCTCCCTGTATTCCTTGGCTTTTTGTCCCTTCCAAGTTAGCAATGGAACATCTGACTTCGGTCTTCACATTGCCACCTTCTGCTGCCAAACCTCCAACTACTTCACTCACACAAGGACACTTGTAATTAAATTTAGGGCCTGTTCAAATTATCCAGAATAATCACCCATATCAAGATCCTTAGCTTATGGCGCGCAGCTCACTAGGCTAATCCTCCGCCTGCAGTGCCGGCACACCGGGTTCTAGTCCTGGTCAGGGTGCCGGATTCTGTCCCGGTTGCCGCTCTTCCAGGCCAGCTCTCTGCTGTGGCCCGGGAGTGCAGTGGAGGATGGCCCAAGTGCTTGGGCCCTGCACCCCATGGAGACCAGGAGAAGCACCTGGCTCCTGGCTTCGGATCGGCACAGCGCGCCGGCCGTGGCGGCCATTTGAGGGCGAACCAATGGTAAAGGAAGACCTTTCTCTCTCTCTCTCTCTCTCTCTCTCTCACTGTCCACTCTGCCTGTCAAAAAAAAAAAAAAAGAAAAGAAAAGAAAAAAAGAAAGATCCTTAGCTTAATCACATGCGCGAAGTAGTTTTGCTATATGATACGTGTGTGTGTGTGTGTGTGTGTGTGTTTAACTTTAGAGGCATAGACATAGACACACACACACACACAGAGGCAGGGAGAAATTTCACAGACTGAAATTTCTGACACACTGGTTCACTCCCTAAATGTCAGAAACAACAAAGGCTGAGCTAGTGCAAACTGACAGTTGGTAACTCGAGCCAGATTCCCCACACAGGTGTGAAAGGGACCCAGTTACCTGCGCCATCATTTGCTACTTCCCAGAAACTGCATTATGAGGAAACTGGAGTTGATAGAAAACCCAGGCACTCACATATGAGATATCAACCTCTTAATTACTAGGTCAATTGCCCATGGTCTAATAATCTCCTATATATTAATATTCCACTTGCTTTTTGTTAATTTGTTAGTGAATAACTTAGTAAAGTTTTAATACATTCCACCTTTATTCTTTTTTTTTTTAAGATTTATTTTATTTATTTGAAAGACAGAATTACAGAGAGAGGTAGAGACAGAGAGGTCTTCCATCTGCTGGTTCACTCCCCAGATGGCCACAATGGCCAGAGCTGCACCAATCTAAAGCCAGGAGCCAGGAGCTTCTTCTGAGTCTACCACATGGGTGCAGGGGCCTAAGGACTTGGGCCATCTTCTACTGCTATCCCAGGCCGTAGCAGAGAGCTGGATGGGAAAAGGAGTAGCCGGGACTAGAACCGGTGCCCATATGGGATATCGGTGCTTCAGGCCAGGGCGTTAACCCACTGTGCCACAGCGCCGGCCCCTCCACTTTATTCTATAATAATATTAAAATAGTTTCAATATGAAAAGAGCCAATAGTTATTTAGTATTATTAAGATGGTGTTCTATATATAGTAGGCAAAAAAAAAAGAAACCTTAAATTGTGAAACAGTACCACAGTTAAATAGTTTAAATAAAGCATAATGCTGTCCTTACATATTAGATGCTGTATTTCATATCATAATGCAATGGGAATTCACACCAATGAAAACAATAAAATTATAGCTTTACATACACATAGGTATGTGTATATATACACACACGAAGTTCCTAATATATATTCATTGTATATACTTACTCATTAAAATAAGTTTACACTTAACTTTCTAACTTAATGTTTCTTGCTGACTTAAAAATTTCAATAAAACTGTTGATGCTTTACACGGTTCCTACCATATCAATTTGATATTTGCAACCAAAGACCAGGACGGTGCAGGCTACGTCACCACTTGGGACACCTGTAACCCACAGCAGAGTGAGTGGTTTCAAGCACAGCTTCTCCAATTCCAACTCAGCCTCCTGCTAACGTGCTTGCTAGGAGACAACAGATGATGGCTCAAGTATATGGGGCCCTGCCCTTCATGTGAAAGGCCTGGCTGGAGGTCTAGGCTCCCAGCTTTGGCTTGACCCAACTCTTGGTGTTCCAGGCATCTGCGGAGTTAACTAGACACTATAATCAACCAATCTCTCTCTCTCTCTCCCTCTCTTTCTGGGAAGTGAAGCTTATCAGGTTCCCTCACTTCTCTCTTACATATCTGTATGCTCCCATATCTCAATGCTTCTATATCGACCAATATCATGGTAACTGACAGACCCAGAACTGCCTTAGATCTGTTATGTAACCGACCTACCTTTGCATATTATGTAACCGCTATTTGCCACTATGGCCCGTAGGCCATAAGAGATTGGGAGGCATGACTAGATGTGAATGCTTGCAGATGCATAGATGTCTCTGCATTTGCTGGCCACCTTAAACACAAAGATGGATTCCCTTTGTAGCCCACTGGCCACCTCTGGCCAGTGGTTATTTTCTGCATATCCTCACCACCACTGTGAGTAAAAAGGAACATAAATCCATAAACAGCTCCAAGTTATTCTTTGGCCTGACACTGAATCTGGTTTTCCTGGAGCTGAGTTCCAGACTTACACTCTTTCTTTTTATCTTTCAAATAGATCTTCTCTATATCCCTGCTGAACAGTGGTCTTTATACTTTGTATTTGCTAAACTGTTTATGTAGTGGAACATTACACCTGCAGCTGTAAAGTAAATTAAAATGTTATCACAAAAATTAAATAAAGCAAGCTGGAAAGAAGGAAAGGAAGAGGGAGGATTATCATCATATTCTTATAATTGTATCTATGAACTTCATGAAATGTTTTCTTCGTATTAATAAATAAATAATCCAAGCAAGTTGAGAAAATAAAATTAAAAATTAAAATAAATAAATCAAGGTAAAATAAAAGACTACCTCAGGCTATCAAATCTTCCCTATTAGGCCAAATGAGGCAACATAGTCTGTTCCCAGGAGTAATTCAGGTTTACATAAAATTGAAATCAGTAGAAGTCAAAATATTATATTTTAATATAAATTGTTCAATTTCGTCCATAAATCTTCACTAATCAAAGAAAACTAGGGATAAAAATTGAATTTCAGGGTTGGGCACTGTGGCATAATGGGTAAAGCTGCTGCCTGCAGTGCCAGCATCCCACATGGCCGCCGGTTCATGCTCTGCTTCTGATCCAGCTCTCTGCTATGGTCTGGGAAAGCAGTAGAAGATGACCCATGTCCTTGGGCCCCTGTACCTGTTGACTCCTGGCTTCAGATTGTCCGTTGCGGCCATTTGGGAAGTGAACCAGTGGACGGAAGATCTCTCTCTCTCTCTCTCTCTGCCTCTGCCTCTCTGTAACTCTGCCTTTCAAATAGCAAATAACCAAATCTTTTTTTAAAATGGAACTTCAGTTAGTTTACTAATTATTTGATTTATCACTACAAGCAGAATTTCTTTCCCTTTAATTGAATACAATAATGTAAATATTAAACACACTGCCATGAACTCATTTTCTCTTAATTAGCAAGGTACATTTCCATGGTTAAAAACAAAACTAAGATTTTTTTTTTCTTTTGTGGTGATATACTCTCCTTTTATTTCAGTTTTTCATCTCATATATTTATGCCGTTTGCCATGAGTGGCAAAAAATGTAGTTTATGGCACTGTGAAATATATACTCAGGAAAAGCAAATATTTTGGTGTTGCATTGACAACCAAAAGTCTTCTTGGTGTCATCATGATACATCTTCTGATTTTTGAAAAGTTGTGTCCATTTATTTCAGAGACAGAGTGAGAGTGAGAAAGAGTGGAAGAGAGAGAGATATTCCTCAGATTATTCACTCCCCAAATGCCCACAACAGTTAGGGCTAAGCCAAGCTGAAGCTGGGAGCCAGTATATCTATCCTGGTCTGCCACTTGGATGGCAGGTAAACAAGTACTTGAGTCATCTCTTATGCATATTAACAGGAAGCTGGGTCAGAAGGAAAGTAGATGATCCTTGAACCAGCATCTCTAAAGGATGCAGACATCCCAAGAGGTGGCTTAACTGACTGTTTCAAAATGCCCATCCCATAATATATTTTCTGATGCATAGTTTCAGTATTCTTACATTTATTTCTTTATTTTTGTGCATTCCAGTTACTAATTGATTAAGATTCTTTATTTTGCTTGGTTGTATTTTATTTCCTCAGTTTCTTTTTGTTTTTAATCGTTTCCAGCTGTAGACTTTATTGTTAAACATGATTTAAGCCAAGGAGTAATAAAAGCATAGTTCAAATATGCCACTTTGTTAAGGATAAATTCTCAAGGGAAAATATATCAATAACAGTTCTTGTACCATTCAGAATATTCTAATTTTATATTAAGAGTAAAGTGGTAAGTCCATGGAAAAACAAGTTTCTTTGTTTCTGCTTGTGCAAAACAATCAATATTTCTTTTCTAGAAGCATTTGTTCTCTGCACCAGATTTATATGTGCATGTTTAGTTGGTTTGTATCATCCTCAAGGGAGGTGGCTTATTTGAGCTACTTGGATGGCAGAGTTATAAAGGTAATGACAATTTTCTGTTTTTCCCAACAGCACCTCCTCATGATTATTATTCAGTCTGCTATATTAAAATGGCACATTCAGTTAAAGGTGTTTAAAGAATTATTTCAGCTATTCAAATATCAGTTATAAAATAGATGTCAATTTTTCTGAAGTGCAGTAGATGTTGAGAGGCAGTCAATAGTTTTAATATACAAGTTGCCTTCTTCACTTATACTTCAAACAAGGATGAATCACAATTTGAAGTTACCTGATTGATTCTATGCATGCTTATAGTTCGTAGACATTGAAACATGGATATTTATTTTGTTGATATTTTAGATTGGATTATCTCTTAAAACAATGTATTTCATATTAACAACTTACACTAAGAATTATAAAAGGTTGTTTTTCCCTTCTTGAAGCCATATATTGGTCCTGCTCTGCATCTTTAAATATAAAGTTCTTGTCAACAATTACATAGTCCAGTGACATATCAAACAATAGAGTATTTTTTAGAGGTTACTATGGCTTCATGACACAGGGTGAGAAAGCGAAAGAAAAGAGAAAGAAATAAAGAAAAGAAGAACCCCATCCAAATGCACAAATAAGTGTGCAATAGAACATTGGCAAGGTGTTCCAGTTCTAACTCTGCAATTAAAAAGTATGATAGTCCAGTCCTGACTACATTACTTTGTTGTAGACATAGGCAATACTAAAGATCTCTATAGTTCAGTTTACCTAGGAGTAAAGTGGGTAAACTAAAAGAAACTAAAGAATATGCAACACCAAATGCAATAAAAATAGTGCTTGACACAGGGCTTTCTATATTAAATAGTAATTTTTATCTTATTACTATCATATTCTTAGTATAAAAATGGTGTCTTCAGCATTGCATGGGCTTGGAAGAAAATCATCTTGATGCTAAATGTGTGACTTTGAGCAAATTATTTTACTTGTCTGGATGTGATAATTTTAAAAATGAAAATTTTTATATAGTATTTTTGGAAAACTAAATGAGTTGAACTGTATGTTTTCAGAACATATAGCCAATAAATATTAGTCTTACTTGCTACTCTGTCACTTAGCTGAGGAAAAGAATCATAAAATCTAAAGTACAGCGCTGTGATCATAGATAATGATGTACTATATATTTGAACCCTGCTGAGAGTAAATCTTGGGTATTCTCACTGCATACACACAGTCACACACAAAAGGTAACTGAATCATTACATGTATTAATTAGCTTGGTTGTGCTTGTGGTAATCATTTTACAACATATATCAAAACATCATACTGGATATCCCAAATTGTCAATTAAATCTCAATTAAAACTGAAAAAAGAAATCACAAAGAAAAAAAGAAACATCCCTAAATCCATTAGACCCTGTAATGAAATCATAGAATTTACAGTGCAGAAAAGCTAGATGAAATTACTGATGAGCAAATAACTATTAGTTTTAAATAAATATGGATCATGTTTTATTTCTCATAAGTAAAATTTTATAGAACAAATATGTCTAATCATTGAAAAGAAAGCAATAAAAGTACTTGAGCTTTTACATTTCTAGAACTGTGCAAATATTGTACAAATTTTCCTACTTCATACAAAAAGAACCCAATATAAACAACCAGAAATGAAAGAATATAAACAATCAAAAGTCAAGGTAGTAGACAATTCAGGTGAAAATATTTTAACCAATAAAAGCACTTAAAATGGTTTTATTTCACTCCTTCTTAAAAAATAACAAAAATCAGGTAGTAAAGTATGTTAGAAGGGTAATTTAGACATGTTGCATTATGATAGCAACAAAATTTTCATTAGTGCTTCCAATAGCAAATGTTAGTCTGCTGAACAGACTCCCCTTTTAAAAAATGTTCCTACTAACTAGGAGCATATCTTTAAACTAGTGATATCAGTTATGTGACTACACTAAGATAAAGGACAAGCAAACACTAATGCATGGAGACTGTGAAATGTGTGTTGGCCATTATCTTACAAAGATATCATTTCACTATTATCCTAAGGAACTAAGACACCCATTCCTATAAACTACCTACAAAATATTCTTACCATGAATATGCAGGTATTAGAAGGCTTTCATCAAAGAAAAAGAGAATTTTTTTTTTTTTTAAGATTTATTTACTTGCTTGAAAGAATTACACAGAGAGAGGAGAGATAGAGGCAAAGAGAAAGAGAAAGAGAAAGAGAAAGAGAAAGAGAAAGAAAGAGAGAGAGAGAGGGAGAGAGAGAGAGAAGAGAGAGTTCTTCCATCTGCTGGTTCACTCCCCAATTGGCCACAATGTCTGGAGCTGCACTGATCTGAAGCCAGGATCAGGAGTTTCTTCCAGGTCTCCCACATGGGTGCAGGGACGCAAGGACTTGGCTCATCTTCTACTGCTTTCCCAGGCCATAGCAGAGAGCTGGAAAAATCTTTTTCTTCAAGATTTCCATTTGATATCTATTCCAGTTAAATGGTTGAAATTGTACATTTCTTAGCTATTGTGTATATTTGAGGAGTGAGGTAGTGGATGGTAGATTCCCTCTCTTACTCTCAGCTCTCTTGCACTGTTTGTGTGTATCTACCTCTCTGTTACTTTGCCTTTCAAATATGTAAAGAAACATTAAAAAAAAAAAAAAGGAGAAACTTTCTCCAAGATTCTAATGTCTGTGGGGAGTATTTAAAGCAGAAGTTATGGACAATGTTTAGAACTGGTTTTTGTTTACAGAACCTAAACATATGGGATATTTGACAGTCAAAAATTAAATATACTTAAGTTTTACTACTTCATTATTTGACATATGTATATACTATGAAATATTCATCACAGCCAAACTAACATATACCTCACCTTACATACTTAGCATTTTTATGCCTGTGTGCATTGAGAACATTTGAGATCTACCATCTTAGCAAAATTTAAACATACAATTACATGATGCTAACTATAGTCACCTTGTTGTCCATTAAATTACAAAACTGATTTATGTTTGTTAAGACTTTGTACATCTTGACTGCTTGCCCATAGCCTAAGTTCCCCATTACCTAGTAACAATTGTTCTTTCAGTTTCTATGAACTTGACATTTTTAGATTCAATATATAAGTTAGATGATGCAATATTTGCTTTTCAGAATGTGACTTTTTCAAATAGCAAGTATCTTCCATGTTGTCACAAATTGCAAGGTTTTCTTCATTTTTAAGACAGATTGGTAATGACTTTGACCACTTGTCTTTATTCATTGGCATTCTGTTTTTCTATATTTTGCCTACTATGAATAATTTTGAAGTAACATGAAATTGCAGATAATTTTTGGGACTGATTACATTTCCTTTAGATGTATACCCATAATTGGCATTGTTGAATCAAAATGTAGTTCTATTTTCAATTTTTGAGGAATCACTATACTGTTTTTCACAATTGCTGTACCAATTCCCATTTCTGCCAAGATTGTACAAGTGTTCTCTCTTCTCCACAATCTTGCCAACACCTGTTATTGTCCACCTTCCTCATAGCCGGTACTCTACCAGGTGTAAGTTGACATTTCATTGTGATTTTTATTTATATTTTCCTGATCATGAGAGAATTGGGACTCCAGGATGGATACCATTGGTTGTTTATTTTTTGTTCCTGTTTTTCATTACATTGTATTTTTGCTTGACTTCCAAAGAATTGCTCTCCTATGCCTTCAGGCCAAAAGGAAACATTATTAATATGATTTTGTCTATTTTTTAAATTATTTTGTTCATTATAGATTTATTCTTTTATTTCTAAAAGTATTATGTTGCAATATGATTAATTTGGGGGTACTGAGTTGATTGGTAGACCCTTAAATTTTACATTGAAAGTGGGCACACAATTAGCTTTATTCTAGTCCTCACCCTCCTTGGTGTACCCTGGAAATGTTCTCTTGATTTCTGAAAGCTAGGTAAGCCTAGTGCTTCTTCAAGCCTGTTCAGTTTCTTGACTTTGGCTGTAATTCAAAGAAAGAACATAAGGACATCATTGCTAGTATAACAAAGTTGGAATTGGGGAAATGAAAATTTGTAAAAACAGAAACAATAATTGGGGTAAATTGAGATTAATACAAACAAAATTTCAAAAGAAATAAAAATTCTGACCTAATACATTTAAAGACCTACAAATATTGCCACTAAAAAACTTAATTACCTTTAAATTTTTTAAAAGAATTTTAAAATATTTTAAAAAGGAAATATTCAGAGAACTAATCTGGGTTCTTAGTTTGGTCAATCTGTGCTCTATCCCTGCACCTTCTGTCATAATTTATCCTTGACACATTGTGGGGAGCAATCCGGACTAGACTGAGTTACTGGAATTAAGACTTATTCTATGCATCTGCTCTCCCACAATATGGCGCTGGGAGAGAAGAAAACAGCCTTTACACAGCTGCCTCCAGTTCAACCAATAAACTGTAGGACTTGCTCCTGATTGGAGAGCAGCGTACTCGGCGTGTGGGCAGCCGAGTTAGGATTGGTGGAGGAGGACTATAAAGGAGGAGAGAGACGGCATGCACCAGGAACATCTAAGGGGAACATCTGAAGGAACACCTGTGCAGCCCCTGAGGAGAGCCGGCCGGCCGTGTGCCGCTCCCCTGCGGAAGTGGGGAATGTGGCCAGGGGGAACTGCCCTTCCACGGAGGTGGAAGGGATAGTAGCCAACCCGGGAAGAACCAGCAGCAAACCCAGGGAGGGCCGAGCAGACGAAAGAACAGCGCAGGGTCCTGTGTCGTTCCTCCACGAAGAGGGGGAGCGACAACACATAGGTTCTTTTTGTTGCAATTTGCTAAAACTTTATGACATTGATGATATTGTTTCTTGTCTATAGCCACTGACAGGTGGGTTTAATGTTTGCTCACGTTTCTCATTTGCCTCTAGTCTACAGACTTTTCACCTTGCAAAATATTGTTGCACCGTTCATGACCCCCAGTCTTTCTCACCTTGAAAATATTTGTCTAGAAATAAAACAAAATACTCTATAAAGTTATTTTAGTGGAGTTTGAGGAAAGAGAAAAAGTAGATGTAAATGCTCAATCTACCACCTATACCTAAAACTTGGCTTTTAAAATACTTACTGAATTTATAAGAGCCTATAACTTTTAACAGCTTAACAAATAGAATGTTGAGTGTGAAAATTGGTACAGTAAGTTTCAAAATGTGTAGAATATATCCAGTTTTGAACAGAATATTAGGAGCATCTATTTTGTATCAGGTGTTATACTTTTTATTGAGTCTTTAAGGGAAAATAGGCATATAAATAGACATTTCATTTAGTTTGTATTTTGTTATTTTGGAGAACAATCTCAAGATGCTATGGATACTCATAGGAAAAAAAAAAACTTACAGTGGCTCAGTAATTCAGAGAAATTCTCCTAGAAAAGACAACATTTAAGCTGTGGCAATAAAAAAAAAAAAAAGAACAAATAAAACAGAATGATAGAGAATGAAGAGAGACTGTAGCCCCTATGTAAATTAGTAATGTTCATGAAGTTTGGCAAGGAGGAGAACATGACAATTAGAGAGAGTCCCAACAGCTGTTTCCATAAGTTTAGAAATCAGAATAAAAGGCAAGAAGGAACAAGGATTGTCCAGATATTTCTTTTAAAGGATAAAGCCATACTTAAAGTGAACTTTTTTTAATTTTATTGAGTTAAAAATGTCCTTACTGAAGAACAGCCCTATGTATTCGAAAAAGCAGGTGTTAAGTATAATTTAAGTGGAATGAGTTCAACTTCTTGAGCTGTCAAACAGTATGCTACAATCTAAACTTTAAGTTTCATAAGAGAATTATATTTATAACATATGTACTCTAGATGCAAGAAAGTTAAAATTATGGAGCTCATGAAAGTACCATGTCAAATCAATGCCAAAGGAATCCCTGCTTTACCGTCTGTGGATCTGTCCATAGGATGCATTACTGTGTTAGAAAATATCACTGGGACTATGAGTCAATTAAGATACTACAGTGACAGTCTTAAAGCTTTCTAACAAACTGATATGGCCTATCATTTCAGCGAGCCTCTCTCAGTGCCTGAAATTTGTCATTATGAAAAGAGCAGTCAACTGTAGCAAAGTGAGTGCCTCTGAGATGCCGGTGCTGCCAACACTGGGGGCTGTCTACAGCCCCACACTTCCTCAATGAGCTGGGGAAGTCCCGCTGTATCAGAATAAGACTTGACGGTGGCGGCTTTGATTGTGATTGTGGTGAGCTGGAGCCACCTGATCACTGACAAAAGAAATCTTCTGTAAACCAACAACCACCAGGGCTTCCTGTTGAAATATATAGCAACAAAGGAAAAAAGCAAAACAGAAATAGTGCTTACCTGCAGCTTATAATGATGCTGCTCAGGGCCAGTCCAATATCTGCACTGTGAGGAGAATGTTCATAGAAGCCTGTTGTGTGAATATTTACCAACATTTTTGTTAAATGTTAGATCATTTAGCACAGTAAATCTGAGCACATACTATGCCATTTCATTCCATTTAAGTTTCTTGAATGTTTTCTTTAATGTCTGCAGAGGTGCTGCCCCTTTCTTGAACTATGCGTACTGCAATCGTTTTAATTCTCAGTATGGGCAGAGCTTTTTCAGCTTTAAATCTAAGGGGAACTTAACAGGCTTGGTTGGCATATGCAAAGAACATTAAGAAACCATCTTGGCTGGTGCCGTGGCTCACTTGGTTAATCCCATATGGGCGCCGGTTCTAGTCCCGGTTGCTCCTCTTCCAGTCCAGCTCTCTGCTGTGGCCCGGGAGGGCAGCGGAGAATGGCCCAAGTGCTTGGGCCCATATACCAGCATGGGAGAGCAAGAAGAAGCACCTGGCTCCTGGCTTTGGATTGGCGCAGCACGCCAGCCGTAGCGGCCATTTGGGGGCTGAACCAACAGAAGAAAGACCTTTCTCTCTGTCTCTCTCTCTCATTGTCTATAAATCTACCTGTCAAATAAAAAAAAAAAAAAAAAAAAAGAAAGAAAGAAAGAAACCATATTGCTATGGAAACATAATTAGTTTTCTTTTCCGTTTTTGAAAGATCTTTCTTTCCTTTTGTACCCAGTTTTCTTCCTTGTTCACCCAGGTTTTACAATTTGAAAGGAAAAGGCAATAGTAAGGGTTTCAAAATGGCAGACAAATTTGAAAGTCTCATGAACATTCATGATTTTGATCTGGGCTTTATGTATGTGAACTTAACACCACTGGGTTGGGGCCGGCGCTGTGGCACAGCAGGTTAAAGCCTGCAATGCCAGCATCCCATATGGGCGCCAGTTCTAGTCCCGGCTGCTCCTCTTCCAATCCAGCTCTCTGCTATGGCCTAGGAAAGCAGAAGAAGATGGCACAACTCCCTGGGTCACCGCACCTGCATGAGAGACCTGGAATAAGCTCCCAGCTCCCAGCTTCAGATCAGCTCAGCTCTGGCCGTTTGGTCATTTGGGGAGTGAACCAGAGGAATGGAAAACTTTCTCGCTCTCGCTCTTGCTCTACCTCTCTCTCTATCTTTAAAAAATAAATAAGGCCAGCGCCACAGGTCAACAGGCTAATCTCTGCCTTGCGGCGCCGGCACACCGGGTTCTAGTCCTGGTCGGGGTGCCGGATTCTGTCCCGGTTGCCCCTCTTCCAGGCCAGCTCTCTGCTGTGGCCCGGGAGTGCAGTGGAAGATGGGCCAAGTGCTTGGGCCCTGCACCCTCATGGGAGACCAGGAGAAGCACCTGGCTCCTGCCTTCGGATCAGTGTGCCAGCCGTGGCGGCCATTTGAGGGTGAACCAACGGTAAAGGAAGACCTTTCTCTCTGTCTCTCTCTCTCTCACTGTCCACTCTGCCTGTCAAAAAAATAAAAAATAAAAAATAAATAAATAAAATAAATAAATCTTAAAAAAAATCCTTGTGTTGTGAAGGCAATGCCTTGGTTTTTTTCTGCTATAGACAATGACTATAATAAGAGAGTAGTCACCAAGAAAATCGTCCTTACTGATCCCCAGAGTGTTAAACATGCTGTTTGTGAAATCAAAATTGTTAGACTTGACCGTGATAACATTGTGAAAGTGTTTAAATTCTTGGTCCCAGTGGAAGCCAGTTAACAGGTGATGTGGACTCTCTTACTGAACTGAACAGTGTTAACATTGTTCAGGAGTACATGGAGACAGACTTGGCAACACACTAGAGCAGGGCCCTTCACCGGAAGAGCATGCCAGGTTTTTCATGTACCAGCTGCTACATGGGCTCAAGTATATTCATTCTGCAAACATACGGCACAGAGACCTCAAACCAGCTAATCTTTTTATTAATACTGAAGACTTGGTACTGAAGACAGGTGACTTTGGCCTTGCACAGATCATGGATCCTCATTATTCCCATAAGGGTCATCTTTCTGAAGGATTCATTACTAAATGGTACAGATCTCCTTTTACTTTCTTCTAATAATAATAGTAAAGCCATTGACATGTGGGCTGCAGGCTGCATCTTTGTTGAAATGCTGACTGGTAAAACCCTCTTTGCAGGTGCACATGAACTTGAACAGTTGCAACTGATTTTAGAATCTATTCCTGTTGTACATGAGGAAGACTGTCAGGAGCTTCTCAGTGTAATGCCAGTTTACATTAGAAATGACATGACTGAGTTACACAAACCTTTAACTCAGCTGCTTCCCGAAATTAGTCAAGAAGCACTGGATTTCCTGGAACAAATTCTGACGTCTAGCCCCACGGACCAGCTGACCGCAGAAGAAGCACTCTCCCATCCTTACATGAGCGTCTATTTGTTTCCAATGGATGAGCCAATTGAACAGATACTTGGGCAAACAGTTAGGTTTCCTTCTTAACATAATCATGGTAGTTTATTTTCCCAAAAACATATTTTAGTATTTATTTTAGTATAAATGGCACTTACTCAAGCTATCCTGATCTTTTCCTTATAAAAGTTTCTCATTTACTTTAAAAATGTTTGATTAATGTGGTAGTAGCACACAAATTGGAGCCATACTCTTTTTTTTCTTTTGTCAAATGAGAAGAAAATACAAATATTTCCATCCCTATTATGAATTATGATCTGTTTAGTGGATGAGAAAAAATGTGGACTTACATTAAGGATATTATTAAATAGTTTCCATTTTTTCCATAATTGACAAAATTATTTACATTTTTTATATATCCATGAAGGCCTTGTTTATGAATATCAGAGTTTCACTGAACATAGGACACTGCTATTACAGACCTTACCAATATTTATGTTTTGGGGTAAGTTTTTAGCTTTCACTGTTTTTATATGTGTAAAGTGAGATGTTGGCTTTTTTTTTAACACTGTTTAAGTCTCTATAACAGTTTGTTTCACAGAAGAAAGAATACTGGAATAGGTTAGACTTCCTTGCTATGGCAAGTTCAAATTGTGTCAGACAGTTTTGACAGTCTGCCTTAGAGTGTAGCTTGCAAGAGATGTTGGCTTTTAATGTGTTTATTAGCTATAAATTTTAATCCTTCAACTTTATAAACCTAAAGGTCTCTCATTTAAATACTATAGTTTTTGTATAGCCTTAAGAACACTGAAATCATTGCAAGTATCTTTCCTGAACACAGTAGAATGAAACTGGACATTAATAACAGAAGGGAAATGTGAAAATGGAAAACTCACAATACAGAAAAATTAAAAAAGTATTGAACAATTATTGGGTTCAAGAAGAAATCAAAAAGGAATCAGAAAACTTTTTTGAGACAAATGAGAATGAAAACAGTGAAATTAAACTTAGAGGATGTAGCAAAAGCAGTACTAAAGAGAACTTTATACCAATAAAATTGAGAATTGTTTCTCCTAATTTTTAACCTTAAAAAAAACAGGAAAGAGGAGAACATAAGACCAAAGATGGCAGAAAGAAGAGGATAATTAAAAATGGAAAATGAGAAATAATAGAAATAAGTGCTAAAACAGATGTTTTTGAAGAGACAAGTAAAAATTGCAAGTCATCACCTAAACTAACTGAAAAACCAGAAGAGTCAGACAAAAGTAGCAAAATGAGAAAAAAAGACATTACAATCAATGCCATGGAACATTTTTTAAAAAAAGATCATAAGAGACTACTATGAACAATTATGTGCCAGCAAATTAGATATAGACATTTTCTTGCAAACTACAACCTGTCAAAACAAAATCAAGAATAGAAATCCTCAGGGCCAGCACCAAGGCTCACTTGGTTAATCCTCTGCCTGCAGTGCCGGCATCCCATATGGGCACCGGTTCTAGTCTCTTGCCCCTCTTCCAGTCCAGCTCTCTGCTGTGGCCTGGGAAGGCAGTGGAGGATGGCCCAAGTGCTTGGGCCCTGCACCCGCATGGGAGACTGGGAGGAAGCACCCAGCTCCTGGCTTTGGATTGAGGCAGGTCCAGCCATAGCGGCCATTTGGGGGGTGAACCAATGGAAGGAAAACCTTTCTCTCTGTCTCTCTCTCTCACTGTCTATCCTAAAAAAAAAAAAAAAAAAAAAAAAAAAAAAAAAAAAAAAAAAACAGAAATCCTAAACAGACCCAAATTAACTAATTAACTAAAGATATTGAATCTGTTATCAAAACACACCCTAAGATAAAATGAGGACCAGATTTAAACAATAATTAATAAAAAGTCTTCTTAAATTTTTCTAAAAGTAAAAGAAGGGAACTTCCAAATTCATTTATGAAGCCTGTCTCAACCTGACAACAAAACCAGGATAAGACAGCTAAGAAAAATAGATGGGCAACATACCTAGTTAAGTTAATATAAAAACTCAATGATGTATACCTGAATAGGTAGATAAAAGCATTTTACCAAACAAAAGATGAAATAGATGCAAAATAATTCTTAATGAAATATTAGCAAACAGAATTAAAAAGCACATTAATAAGATCATCCAACATGAGCAAGTGGGATTTATCTGTGTAATACAAGCAAAAGCAATCAATGTGATATATCACATAAAGAAAAGGAAGGATGGGGCCAGCGCTGTGGCACAGCAGGTTAACGCCCTGGCCTGAAGCGCTGGCATCCCATATGGGCGCCGGTTCATGACCTGGCTGCTCCATGTCCTATCCGGCTCTCTGCTGTGGCCTGGGAAAGCAGGGGAGGATGGCCAAGTCCTTGGGCCCCTGCACCTATTGGGGAGACCTGTAAGAAGCTCCTGGCTCCTGGCTTCGGATCGGCACAGCTCTGGCCGTTGCAGCCAACTGGGTAGTGAACCAGAGGATGGAAGACTTCTCTCTCTCTGCCTGTCCTCTCTCTGTGTAACTCTGACTTTCAAGTAATAAATAAAATAAATCTTTAAAAAGAAAAAGAAAAGGAAGGATAAAAGTCACAAGATCAGCTGCATCAAAGCTAAAACAGAATTGGACAAGATTCAACATTATTTCATGATGGTAAAAATAAATTTAAACAAACTAGGTATAAAAAGAAGTTACCTCAGACCATAAAGACCGTATACGTAAAGACCACAGCTAAAATCATATTCAGTGATAAAAACTAAAAAGGGAATATTCAGTCACTAGAAAGAAGGAAATGCTGTGATTTGCAACAACATAGATGAGGCTGAAAGACATTTTGCTAAGTGAAATAAGTCAGGCACAGAAAGAGAAATACTACATAATTCCAAAGAAGGAGGAATCTAACATAGTCCATGAGGCAGAGTGCCTAGTCTGGGGGAACAGATGAAATGAGTAGGTGTTGGTGAAATAATATAATGGTATTGTTATGCAAGGTAAACGAATCCTAGAGTTTACTGCACAGACAGCATAACACAGAATAACTCAACACTCTATTGCATATTAAAAATTTTGCCTTGGAGGTAGAGAATATTATATTAAATATTCTTGTTACATACACACAAATAAAGATGGTGAGAGAAAACTTAGCAGTGGTTGACATATTCTTGGCATTGATTCTGGAAATGTTTTCATGGGTGTATACCTATTTCAAAACTCACCAAGTTATAAACTTAAAAATGTACAATGTTTTAAACACTTAGAAAAAATAAACTTATATGATTACAAGGCCTTTCCACATAAAATATGTATGTGAACACTATTTTTTATTCAATCTTTACAAGTGAGTACTAAAAATTATTAACTCTCACATTCTGCAACAATAAATATGTTAACTCATATATAATATTTATGATAATACTAATTCAGTTTATCAATTTAATATAATTATTCAATATATAATTTTTATAGGATAAAAAATTATAGGTTGTCATGGCTTTGGACACCCAAACCCATATTGGAGTACCTAGGTTTGAATCCATACTGTTCTCCCAATTCCACCTTCCTACTAATGCACATCCCAGGAAGGATGATGATAACTCAAGTGCATGGGTCCCTGACACCCACATCAGAAGTCCAGATTGAGTTTTGGGCTTCGGACTTCGGCCTGGTCCAGCTGAATTGAAACCATAGTGAGGACTTGAACTCAGGCACTCTGAAATGGGATGTGGGTGTAGCAGCTACACTGCGCCGAAGTAGCAGCTAAACCGTACCATCATGCCCTCCCTAGCATTAATTAAATTTTAACCAAAATAATACAATAATTTGAAGACACTGACAAATAGAATCTAAAAGGAAGTGGAAAAGGATTTGGAATAATGAAAATCATCTTGAATATGAACATGTTTCCTAGGGTTACATGAACTCATTTTAAAATTTGCTCTAAGCTTCAATAATAATAGAAAAATATATCAATAACAGTTTCATGGTTTAACAAAATACAAAGAGCAATAAAACAGAATAAAAACCTCATAGAAAACCCTAGATATTTGTATTTTAAAATTAGTGGTGGATGTTTTGTACAGCAGTTAAGATGCTACTTAGGATGCCTATATCCAATATCACAGTGCCTGGTTTGAGCCCTAACTCTGCTGTTTTTAATTCTACTAATTGCCAACTCCCAATCTTGGAAGCAGCAGCTGGTGCCTCCAGCATGCAGGTTCCAGCAAATCACATGATACACCTGGACTGTATCCTGGGCTCCTGGCTTGGTCCTGGCCCAGCACTGGCTGTTGCAGGCATTGGGAGATGGAACAAGCACATGGAAGGACTGTCTGTCTCATTTTTTATCTCACTCTCTCTCTGTGTCTTTGACTATCTTTCAAATAAAGTAAAAAAAAAAAAGAATTTTAAAAACATAAAATACTTTTGATCATATTTTTATCAACATTAAAAAATCAACTTACTTGGTTCATAAAACTAAATGTAGGGACTGGCACTGTGGCATAGTGGGTAGAGCTGCCTCCTGCAGTGCAGCATTCCATATGGGCTTCAGTTCAAGTTCCAGCTGCACTGTCGGGGACCACGCAGCATGTGACCTCTTAGTGGAGAGACAGGGCTAGACAGGCCAGACCAGATAGTACTGATAACGCAACCTTGTGTGACCTTGTGCCTTAAGGCCTTGTAACCTTTCCCCTACTTGCACTAGCATTGCAGCTACAAGATAAGCCCCCCCTCCTTCCCCCTCCCGATACCCTGCCTCGATGATATATAAGTGTGTGGTTGAAAAATAAAGTCGCAGCTTGATCGGCACCTGTCTTGCTGCCATCTTTGTGTCTCCTGTCCCTTTCATTTCTCCTTCTAGGTGCTCGGCCCCAGTTGCTGTCCCGCGGGACGGGACACTGCACCACTTCCAATGTAGCTCTCTGCTATGGCCTGGGAAAGCAGTGGAAGATGGCCCAAGTCCTTGGGCCCCTGTACCCATGTGGGAGACCCAGAAGAAGCTCCACACTCCTGGCTTCGGATAAGCACAGTTCTGTCCATTATGGCCATTGGGGTGAATCAAAAGACAGAAGCCCTCTCTCTCTCTCTCTTCCTCTCTTTTTCTCTCTCTCCCTCCCTCCCTCCCTCCCTCTGTCTCTCTGTAACTCTGCCTTTCAAACAAATAAATAAATCTTAAAAAAAAAAAAAAAAAACAAACACGTAAAAGCTGGCAGCATAAAGCTTCAGCAAGAAAATGTAGTGAATAAATGCAATCTTAAGGATGTCATTATTTCTTAAACAGAACATAAAAAACAAATAGTAGCTACCTTCAGATTTCCCATGTGGGTAGCAGAGTCCCATGCACTGAGGCCATCTTTTGTGGCTTTCTCAGGTGCATTAGGAGGGAGCTGGATCAGAAGTGGAGGAGCTGGAACTCAAACTTGCAAACATATGGGATGCTGATGCTGCAGGTGGCAACTTAACCAGCTGTGCCATAAAGCTGGTTCCCCAAAAATGAATTCTTATTCTGCTAAATACTATGAACATTCTGACTTCTGCTTTAAAGCTCTACTGTATTTTTAAAGTATATTTTGAATTTCTATATAATTTACAATTGTAAATCCCTGTGTCCTTTGTCCATAGTTTGATACATAAATCAATCCCAAGCAAATACTTGTAAAATAAAGTTTTTAATTTTAGATATTTTTATTTAAAAAAAAAACTATCTAAAAATTATGCGCAGAAAATGTTTTACTTCCTCCCAGAGAATACAAGTTATGCATTCCATATTAAGGGATGCAGGAATATGACTTCAAACTATAGCATGTTGGCATTTTGAGTACTTTAAGTTGAAAGAAATAGAGAAAATATAGCAGCAGAAAGCCTTTTCTATTCTTCTCATTCTTTTCTTTTGAGGACCTTCAGGTGACATTTCTTGCCATATATCGAATAGGAAGGAATATTGCACACAAAGGCCAGGAAGAATCTGAAGAAATAGGACTTGCACAATCTACTACCCCACTAAGTTTATTACCATTAGATTATAATCCTTTTTATCCAATCATACTTCTACCCAACTGCCCATTCTTCACTAAATCTAAGCATAAAAAACACAGCTCTCCTCATTTCTTTGGGTCTTTATTTCTGAGGTTTCCCATATCATGCTAACACCTTTGTTGAAAATCTGCTCTGCTTTCTTTTGCCAATCTGTCTTCTTAACAGGACTGTCAGCCATGAGCCTTGAGATAGGTAAGAAAGAGACATGTATTTTCTCCTACGTGACAATAACTGATAAATGTTGGTAGCTGTCTTTATGTAGCAAAGAAACTATTAAGGTGTGAATCTTGCTAAATTTTCTATTTTTATTCAAAGTGTAGGTATAAATATTTTGTTAAACCAATAATTGCAGAATTATATTGGTTCCATATATCTAATACAAATCTATTATATATATATATAAAGCATTGATTTTTACTACATGATTCAGATTACTATGTCATTCAAAAACAAATGTTATTTGCTTCAAATACCGTAATTTGACTAACAAAATATTTATTAATATTTTAAATCTCTAAAAAAGCTTCTTTGAATTGCTCTAAAAGTAATATGAACATACTTTAGGTTTGGAAAAGGTTTTCCTAAGAAATAATCACTTCATAAGATGTATAATAGGTTTTTAAAAAAATATGAAAAATCAGAAGTTTAGATATTTTTCAATCTGTAGAAAACAGAATTTTAAGATGGAGAGAGTAGAACAGAAGTAGGCCTAATTATCTCTACTTTGCAGATGGTGTAATGGCAATTTTTCCTAGTTCAATGAACTGGGTTTCTTTTTCTTTGTCTTTTTTTTCCTTCAAAGAAATGCTTACAGGAACATTTTTGAATCCTAAAACAACATTATTAAATATATTGATTTCACAATCCTGTTTATTAGGAGACCTTGCATGGTTTTAAGGTTGCAGTCTAATTTAAGGATTGGGAGATGTGAAGAATATCTCATTTAAATATGGTGAATTATGCATGAAAGTTCTAATAGGCTCCCCACAGAAATGCCCTAATTATGCTTTAATTCATTAATGAGAAAATTCTGGTTTATGTTGAATGTTCCACATTTTCACAATTGGGACAAAATTAAAAGAATTATACTATGTAACTACAACAAAAAGTTATCATTTTTATCTACTTGGAAGAGTCTTCTTTTTGCTACTTCATGAAATGAACACATTTGTTTTACACTGTGATACAGAATAAAATGAGCACTTTTAAATTAAAATATAGAAAGGACATAGCAGTTTATGTTGTTCATTTTCCCACCCTAAGGACTGCAGTCACAGCTACAGACACGTTAGAAAGATTCCATGGATTGCTTGCATTTAACTGCTACTTTGCCATTTATTGGCTTCATTTTGCACAAAATGAAGCACACTTAAAACCCAAGAGAGAATACGAGGTTTGGGTTTAACATACCTCATGGAAATAATAAAGTGAAAAAAGATTTTTGAAGGTACTGTATTTGCTAACTATCTCATATCCAAAACTATACATCCATATTGAAGGCTCTCAGCACAATCTTCATAAACAAAAGTAAGCATCATCTCTTGCTTTTATGTTCCTTCCCAATTTGAACCAATGCTTATCTCATTTTATAAGAGATGCCATTGTCTTTCAAGACATATAGAGTGATACAGTAGAGTTTCCACAGTAGAAAACTATATTGAAAATGAGAAAGCTTTTGTTTTCTAAAGCTTTTTTCTTTATTTCAAGGCAGCTCTGACTTTTTTCAGTATAATTTAATGAGTTTAAATACATATTATTTTATTCAAATAAGTAAAGAGGCCATAAAACCATATTCAACAAGATCTAGGCCATTACATGGAAACATAAATATAACTACTTAATTATCAGAATAAATGTGCCAAGAGGAGAAGAGTTGATGATTTTTTGTTGTTGTTGCTGTTGCTACAAGTACTATCATATTAGGAGATTATCAAGTTCTTTTTGTTCAGTATCTGTGCTGTTGAAATGTTCTAAGCAATTATCTAACTTAGACCCAAGTTACCAGCATTCTAATAGATACAAATTCAGTAGCAAGAAGCTGTCTGAATCAAGCATGCACTGTCCACGAGTATGGATATGATGACCCCTGAATGTGACCTGCTCCCAGAGGAAAGCAATTTAATGCTCCATTGCACATAGAACAGTATGTATGAATCACAAAACCTCCAGATAAATTAGTGACAGGTACCTCTGAATAGGATGCCTTCTAAGTCGCTTATCTGCAGCCAGGCAAGCTTGTTTAGCCCTCACTTTCAAAGATAAAGCCACGTGGCATGTTGCTTTGGCAGATTCTCACAAAGCAAACAGCCCCCATCATCCATTACTGGGGGAAAAATCTCCTTATTATTTCAGGTACTGTGACAGCAAATGGGATAAAGTGAAAGCTATCTGCCGGTTGAAAATTCATCAGTCCATTACTAGGCCTTATGTCTTCTCTAACTTTCATCAGCTCTGTGCCTCTTGCTCTTTTACTTTTATTTTTGACAGTTCTGATATCCCAGAGTTGTAGCCACGGTAAGGTTCAAGAACAAAACAGCAGGTTATCAAAGACAACTTATCAGAGGCCAAACGGGAGGAAGAGATGCCAACCATTAGTAAGCTGCTGAAAGACAGATCTATGACAGAGCAAGGAAGAAAGGTGCATCAAACCTTCATCTTAACTGACCGCTTATTCCATTTGAAAAAAGCTAAAGAAAGACTGAGCTGGCTAAATATATGTTATAAGTACTTAAGGATATTGGCTACAGAAAAGATTTTTTTAAAAAACCGGGGAAGTAAATAGAAAATTTTTGAGATTATTTATATATCTTACCTGCCATAAATAAAGATATCAAAACATATAAAACTGTGTTTTAAACAGAGTATCAGTTAAGACTACAAATGCCTTATCTTCTTGAGAGCTAAACATTTATTAATCTCTAGAAATCCTTTACATTGACTAAAGACACAAATTATCCCTTATAATCCAACATTTAGTTAAGACCATCTCATTAAACCTTAATAAATACCATGCCATATAACTAGGTCAGTCATCTAGCATAGTAGAATTCATAGGACTCACGGTTTAGCTCAGTAGATACGGCCCTTCTCAGGCAGAATCAGGGTTGGGCTTTCAGGGTGAGTCTGTGGAAAACCAAAATGACAAAAATCTTAGTTTTCCCATGACAGCCATTTAGAAGGCATGCAAATCAACTTCCAGTTAGTCAAAGGAGAAAAATTTTATTAAAAGTATTGATTTGTAATTTTGGCTATTTGAAATGTCGATGACGTTTATGACTCCCTTCCCCCAATTTCTTTGCAAAATTTCAGCCCAATGAACTTGTTACGGTAGGAACCAATTAAGGTTATGGTCAGTTAGGGAAATTCAGGTCTAGATTAATATCTGTATACATGCCAAAATAGTTGGTCTTCTAAAATTGGGAGAGAGATAATGACACTGGAATGGAAAAAATAAGTCAAATAATTTAGAGACTGTACAATATGTCAGACTTATTTAAATTCATTGTTATCCCATATATGAAGTATATGGGATTCTAAATGTATAAATTCTAAATATATAAAAAACAAAAGTGGGACTGCTGCTGTGGCTTAGAAGGTAAAGCCACCACCTGTGGTGCAGGCATCCCATATGGGCTCCAGTTCAAAACCAAAATGCTCCACTTCCAATCCAGCTCTCCACTGTGGCC
This sequence comes from Oryctolagus cuniculus, assembly GCF_964237555.1. Lineage (NCBI taxonomy): Eukaryota > Metazoa > Chordata > Mammalia > Lagomorpha > Leporidae > Oryctolagus > Oryctolagus cuniculus. The sequence goes on from NC_091442.1 coordinate 89,115,134, forward strand.
TGGAACAGCAGTGCAAGATGGCCCAAGTCCTTGGGCCCCTGCACCCACATGAGAGACCCAGTAGAAGCTCCTGGCTCCTGACTTCAGGTCAACCCAGCTCCAGCCACTGAGGCCATTTGGGGAATGAACCATTGGATGGAAGACCTCTCTCTCTCTCTCTCTCTCTCTCTCTGCTTCTCTGTAGCTCTGCTTTTTAAATAAATAAATAAATCTTTAAAAAAAAACAAAAGCAAAAGCATCTTCAAAATATCATATCCAATGACACTTTGGGGAACATAAAGATAGCTACCTTCTTTGAAATTACACAGGTTTAATTAGATCAGATATAATTCTTTACAGCCACAATAATTTAAGCAACATTAAACATCATTTCAAATATGCAAGAACTTCAGTTAGCAGGCAATAAAAATTATTATTTCTACTCTATCTTGCTATTTTGCTTATATAGAGTTATTTTATTTGCAATGTACTTCAAAGTCACCAGTAATTTCTTAGATGCTTTAGTAAATGCAGAATTAAATGTGCAATTAAAGCATTAGACGATGCATGTGAAGCAACATAGAAAATATAAAAATGTAATAAAAGATCTGTTAGAATATTTAAAGAAATAGATATAATGTTTGCATTGTTTAATAAATCTTTTTTTAAAAATCTAAAACCTCAAATTATGAGAGACAGGTATTTGGTAGAGCAGTTAAGATGCTGCTTGCAATGCTTACATCCATTTCAAAACACCTGGTTGTAGTCGTCAGTTCTGGCCACACTGCTGCCTATGCATCTCCCTGCTTATGTGCATTCCAATAGGCAGCAGGTGATGGTTCAAGCACTTGGGTCCACGTCATCCCATGGAAAACCTACATGGGAGTTCAAGTGTGGTATGTTTCCTCTCTCTCTGTCTCTCATCTTCCCCCTCAACCTCACCTTCTTTACTTTTCAAAGAAAATGAAAAAACAAACAAACAAACAAACAAAAACCCTGCAAACTACTTACCTTAGCTTCCCTGGTTATAGTTTATCCTATCATGCATGTATAATACATACAAAAAGATATACAGAGAAAATCTCAAGATCCAAGATATTCCTGCCACAATTGTTTTTGTTTTTTCCAAACAAACCTAGCCCCTACCTGTTTCCTTTCCCTATTTAATCTTCTCCCAAATCTGTATTGTCAGACCTTTCTCAGATAGTTCCTCTTCTACTTTCTGCCCTATTCTGTGATAATGTTGTAGGGGTTATGTGGTGACTTTTTAAAGGGAAAATGTTTACCCTTTACTAATGATATTTCTTTGTTGAGAGAGTTCTACCTGCTGTCTAATTCTTGCTTGTCTATAGGCATCCATCACTTCTCATCCAGGAAAAAGGTGTGACTTATCTCAGACTGAATTAGGAATGAAAATTACCATGCATACTGTGGCCCTTCATTGTTTAAATTTTCTCAGGAAAAAGTCGATAGAGATTGCAATTTCTCCTTTCTCTACTTCGTATAAAGAAGCATTTGTACATCAAATATAATAAATGTGATTTAATTCTAAAGTTCTTATATATCCACATATCCTACAATTTCCAGCTTAGCTTTGTAGACAATGGAGGGGTTATCTCTGCTCCGTATACCTTTTATCTCATTCAGACATTAGATAAAAACTCTTATGAAAATAACATTCAGGGGCCGGCACCGTGGCTCAATAGGCTAATCCTCTACCTGCTGCGCCAGCACATTGGGTTCTAGTCCCGGTTGGGGCGCCAGATTCTGTCCCGGTTGTTCCTCTTCCAGGCCAGCTCTCTGCTGTGGCCAGGGAGTGCAGTGGAGGATGGCCCAAGTCCTTGGGCCCTGTACCCACATGGGAGACCAGGAGAAGCACCTGGCTCCTGGCTTTGGATCGGCACAGCACCGGCCATAGCGGCCATTTTGGGGGTGAACCAACAGAAGGAAGACCTTTCTGTCTCTTTCTCTCTCACTGTCTATAACTCTACCTGTCAAATAAAAAAAATTATAAAAAAAGAAAAGAACATTTAGATATTTAAATTACCCCTTTAATTTTATATACGATGCCTGATGCTTGAAAATGATCATGCAAATTGAGGTCAGTGCATGATTAAAATCTAAGAAAAATCAAACCATGGAAATTAGACAACTTTTTGTATCACATGAAAAGAAAAATAAAGCAACTGCCTTCCAAGACCACAGCAGAGAGCTGGACAGGAAGAGGAGCGACCGGGACAGAATCCGGCACCCTGACTGGGACTAGAACCCCGTGTGCCAGCACCGCAGGTGGAGGATTAGCCTATTGAGCCGCGGTGCTGGCTTCTGCCTAGTAATTTGCAAAGTTACCATTTTACATGTGTTTTATAGTTATTGACAAAATTATTACCAAGTATTAAGTCCAACAAGGGCAGAGACCATGTTGGTGTTTACATTACAATATATCTCCTGTACCTAATGTAATGCCAGTTCCATAAATATTTCATGAATAAATGAGACTTGGTAATAAGCCATGAATTTACAGTGAGTAATTCATAACACACCACTAATGACAATGATTGATTAAAATTACCTAGGAAAGGTTGTGGCAAAAAATGTATTGCTTGTTAGGTTTGCCTCATCCTGATAGCTACTTTTATTAGATAAAGTCCAATTGTAAATAATTCAAAAATATAATAACAATAAATTAAAAAGTGACTTGAAATGAGAAAGACACGTCAGTGTTGCTTTTTGTGGCTTTGGCATCATCAAGGATTTAGGATCCTTTCTGTATAGCAGCTCTTAGCAGAGAGTGTCTGTCTTCACGGCTTTTGAAATCTTGCTACTGCAGTTCCAGAAGGAGGAAAAACAAGAGAACATGGAAGATATGTACACTTGCTGTGTAGGTCCAATTGAAAGAGATGCTCTCAACATTGATACAGTAACTTCAGCTTCCATCTTATTGGAAACATCTTTCAGAAGAGAAACTATGAAAGACATGTGAATCTACTGCCACCTAGAACAGTAGTTGGATTTGTGTGTAAAACACTTGACAGATAATACTGTTTATTTAAACTTCAATTATTATCTTATAACCGCACAAGAAATATTTAGATGTTACACTGTCATTGGTTCTATTTCATTGAAAGAAACCATGAATGAACAGTTGACAAAAGAAAACTGTATGAGTAAGATTCTCATTTTTCCATTCAATTATTGTTTATAGCTATTGTCTTTATCCCCACTAACCTAGGGTCTTTTTGCTTTTGTACTTGTTAAACTTCAAGTATTAAGCCTTTTTACTACTATGTAAATATAGAATATGTTGTTTCAAAAATTAAAAAAAAGAATACAGAATAAAAGGTAGAAGGAAGAAGGGTGGGAGCATGAGGAGGAGAGACGGAGGAAGGAAATATTCTTAGACTTATATCTAACAACTTATATTGAATCCATGAAAGTTAATTAAAATTAAAATGAAATTTGAAAAAAATGAATTTTAGAACAAATAAATAGTGCAGATTTAAAGAAAAAAAATGCTTGACAGAATCAGAAAAGGTTCTTCTTTGTTCATCAGTGCCCATTTTTAACTTCTTGAGTATATTGCATAAAACTGTATTTTCTTTATACCAAACATATCCATTTTCAAATATGTCACATCAGTGACCCAATGAGATATTAACATCTTACTGACTTCCCTGCCTAACCTCTCTTAACTCTTATGATGCCTCACTTAGTGATTTTTACAAAAATATTTGTTATTTATCTGAAAGGCAGAATGATACAGAAAGGAAGAGACAGAGCAAGAAATCTTCTATCTGCTGATTCAAACTCCTCAAATGGTCACAATGACTGGGGCTGGGCCAGGCTGGAACCAGGAGCCAGGAATTCCATGCTGGACTTCCAGATGGGTAAGAGGAACTCAAGTACTTGGGCCATCATCCACTGCTTTCCTAGGCACATGAGTAAGAGAGCCTGACTGGAATTGGAGTATCCGGTGCTCAAACTGGCTCTCACTAGGGCTGCTGGCATTTCAGGCTGTGGCTTAACCTGCTGCACCACAACACCTGCAGATTTACTGAATTATTGATGTTTAAAAACTACTGAAATTAAGCCATTGGCAACGGAAAAGTGTTTTTCTTTGGCTTTTGAATGTGTTTTTATACGCCTTTGTATTTACCTGTGAGTGAATGCTTTCTGTTATGCTGTTCTTTTCACATCCAACAATGGATCCACACAGGGATGATCTGTTTAAGGAGAAGTTTGGCAGCTCTGCCTTTTCCTTTAATTCCATTTCCTGTTGCTAATTTGAAGCAGAAAACAGAATTATCTGCTAGAGTTGAGAGGATTGCAGATTCTCAAACCTCTCCCACCCCAGAAAAATAGCCTGATATGTGAATTTCAAGGGGGAATTTCTCCAATAAAATGGAATAAATGGAGCTAAAAAGTCAAAAAAGCAAAATTTAAGACTATATGGATATTCTTTAAAAGCTTGAGAGGAAGATGCTCTATTTATAGAATCAAGAATGAACCATGGTTTGAAATGAAATCGACTATATCTGTGCTTAATTTTAACATTTATTTAGGGACTTTTCTTAAAAAAGAGAGAAATTTGTTTTTAATTGATTCTGTAAGGCCCAAAGAACTAAATTGCCTACTCTGTTACTCCATGACAGATTTGCAATTCCAAGAAGAAAAGCATACCTAGAGCAAAAAGGAAAATCAACTGATTTCTGAAAAGTAGCACTTTTTAAATTTTTGCCAAACATTGCTAAATAATACAGTTAAATAAAATTAAATTCCGTTGTCATTCTGTCTCTTTTCAGTGCATCAAAAGAAGTAAGACATTTTCCAGTTGATTATACCCTACACATATTGAACAGTCTACACAAATGTGTTTAAAAGTCCTTAAAATATAAGACTTAGTTGAGAAAATGTTACTTATCTTAAATGTTAAATAACCAGTTCTGTCTCTTTTGTGCGTGTGCACGTGTGTAGTGTGTGCGTGTGTGTGTGTGTGTGTGTGTAGGGGCAGGGAGGGAGACTATTAAGATCAAAACGGCCAAACACCAAAGTGAAGGAAGATGTGACCCGTTAGATTAACTATATGAATACATTGGAGCCATCAAATTTACTGTGACTATTTAGAAAACTATTTATAGGTATATAAATGTCTTTGAGCTTTTTATATTCTCTAAACATTCCTATGGAAAATCCTTTATGAGATTAATGAGGAAATGTAAATATTGCATTATTTAAGCATTTTATTCCCAGGTGTTGCTTTTTAAAAATAACAACCTATTTCAGACACACGAACATAATTCAAATGCAATATTCTCAAGACAGTATAATATACAACACATTTTGTACAGTTAATAATTTTAAAAATATTTATTTGAGATAGATACAGAGCTCACATATGCTGTGTCACAACTCAAATGCCCACAACAGATGTGGCTAGAAGCTGGAGTTCAATCCAGGTCTCCCACATATGTGGCAAGAACCCACTTGAGCCATCATTGTTGCCTCCCAGAGTTAGCATTAGCAGGAAGCTAAAGTCAGGACCAGAGCCAGGTGGGAATTGGACCCACACACTCAGATATGGGACTTGGATGTCCTAACAGGAGTCAGTCACTAAAAGGCCTGTCCTAGTATGCTAATTTTTCTAGAAGAATTTAAGAATATCTTACATAAAATTGTGATTGACCTTAAGTTTCCAAAGGGATTTCACAGGTGCATTCAGATTACTTTTTTTTCCATTTTTTATTCCTCCTCATAAAAAAATAAAGGTATTTCCTGGGGATATAGCAATACGGATTTTACTGATCAGTTTTGCATCCATACTTTAAGACAATTTAAACTTTACACATAAATTATACCACATTTGTTTTATCCAGAGAGTATTTCAATATATACAGTTTTAGAAGCTACTTGTCATTTGCTATTCAAATATGACTACCCTACTGTAGTTCATATGCTGAAGTTAACAACCACAAATTGTTTAGTCATTCATCTTTTGAGAGACATTGCTTTCAACAATGAATAACAAATGAATTAAAAGATTTTCCATTTAAAATAAAACATTTTCAGATCACTTATTGAAGAATAATCACAATTTTGTATTATGCATGGTATATTTTAAAAACACTAAACCTAGATGCCGGCATTGTGACATATTGGTAAAGCTGCCACCTGCAGTATTGGCATCCCATATACACTCTGGTTTGAGTTCCAGCTACTCCACTTTCCATCTAGCTCCCTGTTAATAGGCCTGGGAAAGCTGCAGAGAACTGCCCAAGTGCCTAGGCCTCTGCATCCATGTGGGAGATCCACAAGCTCCTGGCTCCTGGCATTGACCTGGAGCCATCTGGGGAGTGAACCAGTAGCAGATGAAGATCTGTCTCTGTCTCTCCCTCTCTTTCTCTGTAATGCTGCCCTTCAAATAAATAAATAATAACTAAAAATACTATATCTATATTAATTATAAACTTATAGCAACTGATCACTGAATTTATGTCTTAGGGAGATACATTAACTATGGGAAATCTTACTGGTACCTTCTAGTTCTATGCTTAATAAGGGGAAGAAGTCTCTATACACCTTTGAGACAAGCTACATTTGACTCAATTCCAAAAAGAATACTTTGCCAATTACTTGTATCCCTAGGAACTTGCTAGAGTCACATTAGCTGCCTATGAAATCATGAGATGTTATTGAACTTAAGTACCTGCCACCTCTTATACACAAGTATTCACTCATAGTATTGGCAGAAAGCAAGCTTGCAGCGCATTTGTTGAAATGAGCCATTTTACAAAGTCAAAAGAACCTCTTAGAAGACCAGAAGAATGGCCCACATACTTCCCAGTCAGCCGATTGCTGGCACTCTGCTCTAATAGCATTAATATCAAAATAACAGAGTCAGTGTTGTGGCATAGTGAGTTAAGCCGGAGCTCCCCGACTCCTGACATACCCTATCAGAGTGACAGTTTAAGTTCGAATTGCTCCACTTCCCTCCCAGCTTCTTGCTAATAGGAAAGCAGTGGAAGATGGGCCAAGTCTTGAACCACTGCCACCAATGTGGGAGACCAGAATGGAGTTACCGGCTCTTCATTCAGGTCTAGCCCAGACTTGACTATTGTAGCCATCTGGGGAGTGAACCAGCGGATGGAAGCAATTGCGCTCGCTCTCTCTCTCTCCTTCTCTCCAACTCGCTCCACCTACTTGGTGCTCTTTGAAATAAATAAGCCTTTCCCAAAAGTAATATTTGTACTTTAACTTACTTCTACCTCTGTTTTGTTCCTTTGAGCCCTCATATACAGGCATCTGAACCTTTAATTCACACGAAATTCAGATATTATATTTTGTTCTATAACAATGTAACAATGTGTCATTTTTTTTTTTTTTTGACAGGCAGAGTTAGACACTGAGAGAGAGAGACAGAGAGAAAGATCTTCCTTCCGTTGGTTCACCCCCTAAATGGCCTCTACGGCAGGCGCGCAGTGCCAATCGAAAGCCAGGAGCCATGTGCTTCCTCCTGGTCTCCCATGGGATGCAGGGCCCAAAGACTTGGGCATCCTCCACTGCACTCCCTGGCCACAGCAGAGAGCTGGACTGGAAGAGGGGCAACCAGGACAGAATCCGGCGCCCCAACCGGGACTAGAACCCGGGGTGCCGGCACCACAGAAGGAGGAGTAGCCTAGTGAGCCGCAGCGCGGGCCCTCTTTAGCTTTATTCTAAGTACACATAACATGACTAGTGACCATTTGCACTATTATCCTCAAATGCTGTTGATTGCTTTTTTTAAAGATACTCTTCTCAGAATTTACTGATGTCCTTATTCAATATCAACTAATTTTTTTCTAGATCTGCTACACAAAAGGGATTTTTTTTCACCTAACTTGTCTGTTTCATTGTTGCTTGTTTCTGTGTATTTCTTTTTGTTGGATTTTACTCAAGTTTTTTTTTTTTTTTTTTTTTTTTTTGGTTTATATATGTAAGCAATTTCCTTAGGCAAGGATTTATTCGGAAGTACATTTTATGCATTATTGCTACCTCAAGCTACATTGGCAGCCTGGAATTTGAATAACTTTCCTTTTTTTTTTTTTTTTTTTTAAGAATTTATCCAGTTACCCAGTGTTCTACCCATCTGTGTGTATCCCATTCATTTATAAGTGGTCTTCTTTGGTTGTGTTTGTTTTACCTCTTTGGAAAGTTTTTTGTCTATTTATTCACAATATTCAGAAATATCATAAGATATCCATTTATATGAGTCTTTGTTGTGCTTTAGGTATTGGCAGTTTTTAAAATCTTGCTACAAATGTCTCTCTTGAATCCGGAAAATTATAATCATTCTATTTGTAAATTTTCTTTTCTTTTTTTTCTTTTTATTTATTTATTTTGGATGATAGACAATGAGAGAGACAGAGAGAAAGGTCTTCCTTCCATTGGTTCACCCCCCAAATGGCCTCTACGGATGGAGCTACGCTGGTCCAAAGCCGGGAGCCAGGTGCTTCCTCCTAGTCGCCCATGTGAGTGCAGGGCCCAAGCAGTTGGGCCATCCTCCACTACCCTCCTGGGGCACAGCAGAGGGCTGGACTGAAAGAGGAGCAACTGGGACTAGAACCTGGCACCCATATGGGATGCCAGCACCACAGGAGGAGGATTAACCAAATGACCCATGGCACCAGCATCAATTTTTTTTTCTTTTTAATACTAATTATAAACTTCTTGAATTTTTGTATTTTATAATTTTTAATATCACACCAATCATTTTATGAAGATAAAACACATTTACTGACAAAAAGGAACCATTTTGTCAGAATTAGTTGGATACAGTTCATTAGCAATAAATGGGTAAATTTAATTTCTTTGAAACTAAAAATTTAACTACTTAGTTTTATTTTAATTGTATTTTGAAGATATGTGGTAATGATGTCCTTAGAATCTTTTTTGTAAATAATCATAGAAAGGGACTGGAATATATGTTGATACACAGTACAGACATGGTGAGTGAAAATTAGAATGATCCTGTGAATTTATCTTTCTTAAGATTCATCTTTGGCCGGCGCCACGGCTCAATAGGCTAATCCTCCACCTAGCATTGCCAGCACACTGGGTTCTAGTCCCAGTTGGGGCTCCGGATTCTTTCCCGGTTGCCCCTCTTCCAGGCCAGCTCTCTGCTGTGGCCAGGGAGTGCAGTGGAGGATGGCCCAAGTGCTTGGGCCCTGCACCCCATGGGAGACCAGGATAAGTATCTGGCTCCTGCCATCGGATCAGCGCGGTGCGCCTGCCACAGCACACCGGCCGCGGCGGCCATTGGAGGGTGAACCAACGGCAAAAAGGAAGACCTTTCTCTCTGTCTCTCTCTCTCACTATCCACTCTGCCTGTCAAAAAAAAAGATTCATCTTTGGTGGGCAGGAGGGCAGTTTTTCATAATCTATTAAAGTGCAAAGGTAATTAATAGCTGAGTTGAGACTTTGAAAAGCACACTGTACTTATGTTTCATTTCTACTCCCAGTAGAAATAGAATATACTGGTAACTGCAACTATGAGCTGCTGTGTTTGCAGAGTCCTAACCCTGGAAGTCTCCTGAACTCAGAAATGTGTGTCTCCATCTGCGTGAGGATGGCAAATCCTCTACCCTGCATTCGAGCTTCATTCTGCCATAGATACTCTTAAGCCTTCCGTTATCCTTTACTTATTATCCAGTTGGAACCTATAAATTCTTAAAGCAGCTAGAAATCTCTTCTTTGTAGACTTTAACAGTACAGTAGGAAATACACTTGGCCACTAACAATACCAGCTACAAAAAGTTCAGGTTAATTTCTACGGATCTTACAGTCAGTAGAAAAACCAGATTTCATACATATCTCAGTTATGTTACTTTACTTAGGTTTGGTTCCTACTACGAGGATCATCTCCACTACAGATTTATTATATATTTATTGTGACAGTGTTTACTGGTGTATCTGTTATCAAAATCAGTATTATCTGGAACTGGGAAATTCAGCAGGATGATTTCTAAACTCTTCTTTAATACAGAGAGGTGATTAACATGTATTTCAAGATCAATCCGCTCACATCACAGAACATCGCTGGCCTGGAAAGGGAGCCTCTCTTAGCTAGTAGAAGTCATTTGGCACCAAACCGAGGCCAAATTTGCCTCATATGCTTCCTTCTGACAATATATTCCAGGACATTCTGTTTAAACAAGATACTTCACAATATGTGTATTATTCCCGTTCAAGTTTCTTTTATAAGTAATTGGTAGAAATGGCTCATAATATAAATTTCTTTGATAAAAACATTTTTGTGGAGACTGAGAAAGTATATAGAAGTGTTCAAGAGCAATTAATCTTGCTTAAAAGAATCAAAGTAGGGAGAAATTATCTAATACATTTCTCAATCATAACAAAATAAGTGTAAGCATGGAATTAAAATGAAATCACATATAATCCTACCATCCTAACATCATTATTGTGACATAATTTTGAAAAGCAGTTTATGGAGGATTATTAGAAATGAAAGGGATTTAACACATTTTAAGATATGAAATAGTTGCATTAGGATACTTGGGTTGTTGTGAGTTTCCTTTAGTTTTTATTGTTATTCTTAGAACAAATATTTAAAAGTCTTGGGAAAATTATAAGTAAATAAGAAGAGATTTAATTATATCACAGGGATAACCAGTCATGGGTACATACCAATTGACCTGACTTTTAAATATTTTTAAATTATTTTTAAAACTGCCAGCCAATTGTTTTTACTAAATTATTAAGAAATGCACACCATTAATTATACAGTAAAAGAAAATCTACTAGACCATTTAATTTTTACAGATAGGAACTGCCTGTGTCTTAATGTTTTATGTCATAATGTATGAAACAATGGATTATACATGAGAAATTCTTGATGAGTATTTTTGGAGTAAATTTGGAGACTAAATAACTTTGACAGTCATTTAAAATTAATTTAACTTTTAAACAGGTAATACATACATATGAATCAAAAATGATAAAGAATATATAGTGAAATCAATTTTCCTTCCCCTATCATCTGCCAGTTTTTTTCACTTCCTCTCTATACAAATACCTGTATCTATTATTTCCTTCTTTTTACACAAGGACAGCTTACTATACATAAATTACTGCAGATTGATTTTTTTCAGGTAACAATTTATCTCAGAAATCTTTCCATATCAGCACAAATCTGTCCTGCCTCATTCCCTTTTATGACTCCATAGCATTTCCTTATGTAGGTGCATCCAACTTTGTCCTCATTCATAAGCAATTAAAAAAAGAATCACCTAGCACTCCTATTGTTTTAGTAGTTGTTGTATTTGTTGGTCTGCTGTAAACTATCAAAGTACCATCCAATTTCCTCTCACGCACAATAGCAGTTTGTTGAGAAATCCTGTTTGTTTTCCTTAGAAATGTATCCAGAATCTAACCACATGCCATCATTTCTATTGAACTATTATTACCTCACATCTGGATTAATAAAATTGAATCTTAAAATGTCTCCCATTTTCAATGTTTACCTCCTTTATGGTCTAGTCTCAAAACAATAGACAGTAGGAAATACCTTTTAAAATGTATAGTAGGACTTCCACAACTGGCTAGGATAAACACATATCCCTATATGTTTTACATTGTATAGAATTTAAAATTTTATTTTTATGGGAAAATATGTAAATGATTATTTGGAGACTCTGAAAATAAATACTAATATGTGGGCTACATAGAGAAATAAAAGCTCAGAGAAGGACCCAGATGGAGGTAAGTTTTCTCTTTTATATTTTCTCGTATTCCTTCTGGCTTAGACTCTAGGACCAGCCTGAATCCAAAGCAGGTGCAGCCATCATAGACAGTAAAAGCTCAAATGAAGCTGTTTCCTTTCTGGTGCAGATTTGTAGGAACTGGCATTGATTGCCCAAGTACTTGGACCCCTGTCACCCACATGAGAGCCCAGGATGGAGTTCCAGGCTTCTGGTTTTGGCCTGGCCTAGCTCAATAACTTTTAAATAAGAACTCATAAACAAATACTATGCTATAAAAGTCACTAGAATTTGCTATAACAAATAAAGCAGTTTTTGTTCTGCAAAAGATCAAGTTAACATACCTAATTGAAAAAATGTATGATAAAGTTGGCAAGATTATTATACAAAAGTATACAAATCAATAATAAAAGGAAAATTTTGAATTGGCTATTTTTTTATTTGAAAGGCAGAGTTACAGAGAGAGCGAGAGATGAGACACAGAGAGTGGGTGTCTTCCATCACTCCTTAAATGGTCATAATGGTCTGAACTGGAACCATCCTGGAGAGCAATATGGAACAAAAAATTTGTACACAGGTTTGTAAGAGGATTAATTATTATTTACTTGAAAGACAGAGTGACAGAGAGGGAAGTAGAGGTCAAGAGAGGGAGGGAGGAGGGAGGAGGGGGGAGAGGAGAGAAGGAGAGGGTGAGGAAGAGGGAAAGAGAGAGAGAGAGAGAGAAGGTGGAGAAAGAGAGAGGTCAAATTAATCCATTTGCTGTTTCCTGTCCCAAATGCCCACAACAGCTAGAGCTGTGCCAGTTTGAAACTAGGAGGCTGAAACTCCATCCTCCATCTGGGTCTCCCACAGGCTGGCAGGGACCCAAGTAATTGAGCCATAACTTGCTGCCTCCAAGGTATACAGAAGCTAGTTCAGAAGCAGAGGAGTCAGGACTCAAACTAGGCACTCTGATATGGGTTGCAGGCATCCTAATCAGCAGCAGAATCTATTGGGAGCACAATTCTCACCCCTTGTCTTTATTTTGTACTATCTTCCAGTGAAATAAAGTGCCCTTTATTGAAATAATTGCTCTTTTCATTTTTCCTTTATTGATATGAGACTTATATATTCTCTATTCTTTCACTGCTTGCTCTTAAATTGTAATTTGCACACTGGCTTAAAAAATGTCTAGAGTTAATTCAGTGTATCTCCCTTGCCATAGCATATTCCAGTAACTAAAGAATCAAAAGACCTAATTCTTTTATTTATAATGGTACTAGAATGACATACTGTTTACAGACTTCCCACTGTTAATCAAATGATTGTTTCGGTTATTGCTTTTTTTTCTTATTTTGCAGTCAAAATGTTTACAAATGTACATGCTTACCACTGCATTTATGTTATTCTTCATCTTTCTGGATTCAATTTCTTTCCAATTGAAGTACAAATTCATCTTGTTTTTGTGGTTCTTAACATATTTTCTAAGCCCTTGGGAAAATATCTTGACTTTATAGTCATTCCCTTCTTTTATTCTCTTATTTTTCTCCTGTCTTCTTCTAATAGTTGCTTTTGAGAATCTACCATGGATGTCATATTTTAGTTCCCAGAGAATGCAAAATATACAATGGCACAGCCATATATGGCTGAGAACATTGGAAGACAAATCTATCTTAGGGACTCTATTTCACAGGAGAAATCAGTTGTTGTATCCTTGTAAATAATATGCTATTTCTCTGTATTTTTCTCTAGTTGTCCCTGTTTTTGTGTTTTAATATTACTTGTTTAAGTGTGGCTCTATTTATTTTTTAATTAATTAATTTATTTGAGTTACTTGATGTGGGGTGTGTGTGAGAGAGAGAAAGAGAGAGAGAGACAGAGAGAGACACAGAGAGAGATACAGAGAGACTAAGATCGATCTTCATCTGTTGGTTCACTCCCCAGATGGCCACAACAGCCAGGGCTGGGCCAAGCTAGGAGCCAGGAGTTCCATCTGGGTCTCCCATGTGGGTGGCATTCTAATGCTTTTCCCAGTCCATTAGCAGGGAACTGGATCAGAAGTGGAGCAGCCAGACTCAGCATCTCTGGCAGCAGTTTACTCTTTATTATCTTTGATTTCTCATCAGGAAGTTTGATTATTCAGTGTTGACAGTTTATGTTTTACCTAATCTGGAAGACCCCTTTAGTGTTACAACTTAAATGTTGACTCTTACATATTATCTCTTCCTAGAAATTCTCTTAATCATGTTGCCACTTTTAATTCCATTTTCCATTTTTACTGACTTCTATATTTTTTTCTGTTTCAATCTCTATGCTGAATCTTTAAAAATTTTCTGAAATCTTACACTGAAATGATTTTTTTTCTGTCTAGATATGCATAATCTGTTACTTAATGAAGATTTTCTATTATTGACAATATATATCATTGCTAAAAGTTCCATTTGGTTATTCCTCAAATATGAAGGAACTTCAAAAGTTCATGGAAATGGAATTAAAAGGTAAGTTTATTTTGCTACAAAAACTTTTGAAATCCATACACATTTTTGACAATACTCATTTTCCATGAACTTTTCAAGACTCCTAGAATCTCCCTGCCTCCCAACAAAAATGCTGTTATTTATGCAGTTTTTAGTTCTTTTATTTCATTACTCACCTTAAGCAGTGTTGTTTTATACTCTCTTTCAGACTGCTCTGACTTTAGAAGCATAACTGTCTTTTTTTTTTTTTTTTAAGATATATGAGAGGTAGAGTTATAGACAGTGAGAGGGAGAGACAGAAAGATCTTCCTTTCATAGGTTCACCCCCCAAATGGCTACAACAGCCAGAGCATTCTGATCCAAAGTCAGGAGCCAGGTGCTTCTTCCTGGTCTCCCACGTGGGTGCAGGGCCCAAGCACTTGGGCCATCTTCTACTACTTTCCCAGGCCATACCAGAGAGCTGGATTGGAAGAGGAGCAGCCGGGAATAGAACCAGTGCCTATATGGGATGCTGGGGCCATAGGTGGAGGATTTACCTACTGCGCCACAGCACTGGCCCCCATAACTGTCCTTTATGCATGTTTTTATCTACTTTTGATTTGGAATATTTTCTTCTAAATTCTGCTTTTATTGGGTTGTGGGAGATGCATGAAGTTGCGGGACACAGGAATGGCTCTTGGTTCCTTCTGCATTTACTGTTGTTGCATTCCAAGGATGTCACTAAGTAGGGACTAGTTTTTCATTGTCGCTATTGCTATTTTTATTATTTGTTCTTGGTATCTTTTTTTTGTTCTCTTGGCTTCAAATTTCCACTTCATACACATAACATAAAATGAGTTGTACATGAGTTCTATATTCAAACATGGTATGAACTCATGATTTCACCAAATTTGCTTTCCAAGAAAGACTATGTAAAATTCTACTTTCTTGCCTGTTACCTGCAAAGGCATGTAGAAAGTCTTGGCTGGCACAAGTACATCTTTCCATTTCTTATACAGACATTATTTCTTTACTCACTCTATTGGGGAGTAGTATACATACAAAAATTTGAGTATTTACCTGTATGAAATCTATGACTTTGGAGATAATTCTAGCATTATTTGCTATAAAGCTATGTATCATCTTCAAAATTCTCTATTTATATATTATTACTATTGGTGATACAACTTATAATGTATGTTCTATCCTCAGCAACATTTTAGGTATACAACACAATGTGGTCAAGTATAGGAACTATGTTATGGTAAGCTCTAGGACTTACTCTTCTTTAACTCACATACATAAGTGGGTTTATTTCTGAGCATTGTATTATATTTCATTGTCCTATATGTTTGTAGCACCATGCTGATTGGATTATTACAGCTATCTAACAAATTTGGAACTCATAAATTATGTTCTTGCTCAAAATTGCTTTGGCTATTCAGGGACTTTGTGGTGGCATATGAAGTTTATGCTGATTTGCCTGTTTCAGTAAAATAATGCAAATTTTCATTAATAATATTAATCCACCTAACCCATGAAAAAAGGACACATGTCCATCTATTTCTATTGCTTTGACATCTTTCATCAGAGTTTTGTACTCTTCTCTATACAAGTCTTTCCTTTCCTCAAATTTATTCCCAAGTATTTCATTATTCTTGCTGGAATGGTAAATGGTGCTGTTTTCTTAATTTTCGTTTCAGATAGTTTATTTTTACTTGCAGGAATGCTATTAATTTTTTTTTTATTTATTTATTTTTTTTGATAGGCAGAGTGGACAGTGAGAGAGAGAGACGGAGAGAGAAAGGTCTTCCTTTGCCGTTGGTTCACCCTCCAATGGCCGCCGCTGCAGCCGGCGCACCGCGCTGATCCGATGGCAGGTGCCAGGATCCAGGTGCTTTTCCTGGTCTCCCATGGGGTGCAGGGCCCAAGCACCTGGGCCATCCTCCACTGTACTCCCTGGCCATAGCAGAGAGCTGGCCTGGAAGAGGGGCAACCAGGACAGAATCCGGTGCCCCGACCGGGACTAGAACCCGGTATGCCGGTGCCGCAAGGTGGAGGATTAGCCTATTGAGCCACGGCACTGGCTCGGAATGCTATTAATTTTTAAAAGTTGATTTTGTATCCTGTAATTTTACTGAATTTGTTATTTCTGAGAACTTTGAGTGTGTGTGAGTAGAATCTTTAGAGTTTTCTATATACTAGTTTATGCCATCTGCAAATAGATATAATTTTATTTCTTGAATTCTAATTTCAAGTTTCTGTTTTTTTAAATTTCTATTTCTTGCCTAGTTACTTTGGCTAGAATTTCCAGTTTTATGTTCAATACAAGTAAATAGAGTAGGCATCTTGTTTTGTCATGGACCTTTCAGGAAAAGATTTACATTTTTCCTCATTGAGTATATTAGCTAAGAGCATTTCATATATGACATTCATTGTGTTAAGTTATTTTTATGATGAATTTGACATCTTTTTATCCTGAAAAGGTACCAAATTCTGTCAAAATATATTTTGAATTTCTTACAATAATCATGTGATTGTTACAAAAGATTTATTTATTTATTTAAAAGAGTGACAGAGAGAAGTAGAGATCTTCCATTCATTGGTTCACTTCCCAGATGGCCACAACAGCTGGGGCTAGGCCAGGTGGAAGCCAAGAGCAAGGAGCTTCTCCAGGTCTCCCACATGGGTAACTGTTATGTATTTCTGTTAGGCCGTCACAAAACACACCAAACATCGGAATAAGGGAGAGGGTTTATTGGGGAAACTCCACAGGCTGGAGGGAAGGGGTGAAGAAGGAAAAGAGAGAGAAGGAGAGTATAAGAGAGAAACAGAGAGGAGAAGAGCTAGCGAGGAGAGAAGAGAGATGAGAGAGGAAGAGGAGAGCAGAGAGGAGCCAAAAGAGCCATGTGTTCAGGAACAGGCCCTTTTAAAACTTTGCCAAAGGGCGGGCAGGGAGGCAGGAGCAGCAAATCCCATTAGGATGGGGGGTAGAGCTTGGCACAGGTAGTTGGGCCGTGTGGCCACCTGGCTTTCAGCAATGGCAGTGCGAACCCAGGCATAGGATGTAAATCAGGGTGTAGATAGCGCCATAGATAAAACTGGGCCAGTTTCCTGACAGTAACAGCACTTGGGCCATCTTCTGCTACTTTCCCAGGCCATTAGAAGGGAGCTAGATTTGAAGTGAAGCAGCCAGGAATCAAACCAGCATCCATATGCAATGTACTGGCCCCATCATGTCATATTTAGTCTTTATTATGTTAAAGAGATATATTATTGATTGAGTTATACTTGAAATATCCTTACATCTCAGGGATGCATCTCACTTGATCACAGTATATGATTCTTTTAACATGCTCTCAAATTCAGTTTGTTAAGTGTTATAATGGGGAATTTTTCATCTATGCTCATAAGAGATATTAGCTAATAACTTTCTTTTCTTGTGGTATTGTTACAGGGAAACGGCAGCAGAGAAGACATTACTACCTCGGTTCTTTGTCTCACATTGAAGGAGAATTTCCAAGCAGACAGGCAGAAAGATTTAAAAGATTTATTAGAGTCAAAGACCTCCAGGCAGAGTGGCTTGGAGGGGGGGTTCCAAGAGAGGAAAAAACCCAAAGGGTGTCCTGGCACAGGGGTTTTTAAGCATAATTTTGAAAAAAAAAAAAAAAAAAAAAACAAAACAAAACAAAAAAAAAACTTGACAATCAGATTGACATTCAATTACAAGGAGGGGACAAAACCCTTCAAAAGACCTGGTTTGCAATCCTTTATCCTGTCTGGCTTGCTCAGGATAAAACAAGAGCCATCACAAGGTGGGATACCTAATTTGTTTTACAGTAAACTGGGAGCTCAGAAGGGTGGAGTAACCACTCCCTTACTATTCTCATTAGATTTGAAGTTTTCAAGGAGTGGGCAAGCAGGCACTTCTGATCTTGCTAAAGATAACTTTTGAGGGGAACATTTTCCACCCTCAGTTTCCAGATTGCCTATTAACCCAGGACTCCTCACAGTATCTTAGTCTGGCTTGGTATGAAAGTGATAATAAGTCCATGAAATTTTTGAAGTGAGTTTTTGATTTGTGAATTTAGTTCATTTACATTTAAAGTAATATTTGAAAGGCAAGAACATACTATTGGCTTTTTTTTATTATTTTGTTCCTTTCTTGTTACTTCCTTTGTAATTTGAATAATTGTTAGAGTGGTGCCCTTTGTTTTCTCTTTATTTTTTTTAATCGTCTATAAGTTTTCTTTTTGTGTAGTTACCAAGAAGGTAGTATAAATTTCTTATCATTATACCAATTTTTCAACATAACTTCAATTGCACATATAAACTTCCTCCAAATATTCTTTATTTCAATGATGTTAATATTTACTTTTAAATTACACATCTATTATAATTTAATTACCTTTTTTCAATACCATTGCCAATTTATAAATAGCATTTTTATACATTTCTGTAGTTCAGTCTTACATAATGAATTTTTTCACTAATTAGAAAAATAAGTGTAAAATGTCCTCTGCTGAATTTGAAGGTTTACTTCTTTTCAGTCTTCAGTAGACTCTTTATCTGTTAAATTTCTTTATGTTGTTAATTCACTTTGTAAATTCAAATTTAGTACACTTTTATCTAATCTAAGCTGAATAGATTGTGAAGATATCATTCCTCATTCCCAATCCTTGGTAAATTGTTCCTCTGGACTTTTTCTAGTCTTTTTGTCCTAATGCAAATATTTTTAGTTATTTTTTCTTTTGTGTTACCCATGTCCCATTTAGAAAACAACAGAACTATGCATCAAACATAATAGCTATCAGAAAGCAGCTTAAATGGGACATTAGCCAACAAGTTTTTTGTTTATTCAGAAGTGATTATTGCTTGTGAACTGTGTGACATTTACTTTCCCAGAAATAAGGAGCAAATCATAGTCTAAAATGAGGGAATAATGACACAGTATTCTAACTGTTAAAATAATATGCACTGGAGAACAGAAAAACAGTGTATCTCATTCAGAGATGATAGGGAACTCTTACACCAGGGAATGGCACTTGCACTGAAAATTGGAAGATAAATAGAAAGTGTTACCCTGAATTACGCATATAAAATACCAAGGAATGTACACATATAACGTATGAGAAAAATATAAGCATGTTGGTATATACCGTATGTTTTATGTGAAATTTGGCTGGTCCTGACCAGCTTCAAGATGAACTTCTAGTTGTAAGCAGGTGCTAGATCTTTTTAATTTTTATTAATATATAGAAAACAGACTGCATGTATTTTGTAAGTGTAGTTCTAAGAAAATAACCAAACTTCCCTCCCTCCTCCAACCCTCCTCCTTCCCTCTCTTCTTTTTTTTTTTAATTAATTTTTGCAAAGACAAACTTTTAATCAACTCTGAAACCAAAGGCTTAATTCACTACTAACCATAATATTCAACAAGTAAAAAAGTAGAAAGACCACAGTTCTTTTATAGGTGAAACACTGGCAGAAATAATATTATTATCTCCGTTCTTTGTCTCACATGGAAGAAGAATTTCCAAGCGGACAAGCAGAGAGATTTTAAAAGCAAGATTTGTCAGAGTCAAAGACCTCCAGCAAAGAGGCATGAGAGGGAAGCTTCAAGGGAGGAAAAAACGCAAAGTGGCCGGTGGTAATGAAGTAGGCAGGCATGCAGGCTAAAATTGAATAGGTTTGTGAGCTGGAAGACCACGCCTTTGCCACGCCCCTGTATGACCTCACACCCTGACACCTTCACCACGCCCCCATGTGACATTAGGATCTACCTGACCATATCTGAGCGCCCACCTGCCCACAAGCCACGCCCCTGTAGAAAATATATAAAAAGGCAAGAAGTGTCCATAAAAGCACTCAGTAAGAACCTCGATTTCAGTATTGGGGTTTGTAAACAGAATTTTGGGGAAGGAAAGAACTTAACTTTGACATTCAGTTACAAGTCAAGGACAAAACCCATCAGAATACCTGATTTGCAATCCTTTATCCGATCTGGCTTGCTCATAATAAACCAAAAAGCCCTTAGAAAGGTTTACAGAAAGCTGTGAGTTCAGGAAAAAGGAATCACCACTCCATTGCTATTCTTATGGTAAAACTGAAGCTTTCAAGGAGCTAGTAGACTCCTTCGACCTTTTTGATCTTTTTTGGAGAAGCATTTTGCATCCCTGATTTCAAGTGGGACCACCCTGGCTGCCTATTAACCCTTCTGACTCCCAGCAGTTCCACAAGAGTATAAACAAGGCCTGAAACAACAATCATACCACAAGATTTCCATTTCCTTCCTATACTTTTTAAATTTTTTTAAATTTATTTGACAGAGTTACAGACAGTGAGAGGGAGAGACAGAGAGAAATGTCTTCCATCTACTGGTTCACTCCTCAAATGGCCACAACAGCTGGGGCTAGGCCAAGGTAAAGCCAGGAGCCAGGGGCTTCTCCCTGGTCTCCCACATGGGTGCAGGGGCCCAAGCACTTGGGCCATCTTCCATGGCTTTTCCAGGCCATAGCAGAGAGCTGGATCAGAAAAGGAGCAGTCAAGACTTGAACTGGCATCCATTCCGGATGCTGGTGCCACAGGTGGATGATTAACCTACTGTGCCACAGCACAGGCTCCTCCTTCCGATACTTTTTTTGCATTCTTTATTAACTGCCACATATTGATATAGGCAAGGCAGACAGGATTAACTTTGATTAGATTTATGAGCTGTAGATTATGCCTTTGCCCTGTCTATTTTCATGATCTGACCTCACCTGTATGCCCACCTGCCAATCAGATTATGTAGTCACTCCCCTTTTGCAGTGAGTAAAAGGCCTGTGTTATCCTTCACCTTTGGGTGCAAGGCCTTTTGCGACGCACTTCCCCTTACCTGGAACCTGGGGGCGGTACTATGTAACCACTCTTCTTTGTTGAAGCTCATAAGAAGGCTGGGAAGGGGAGAGGGCACTCTTTTTAACTCTCTCTACATCGTGGACCCAGGATGAGAAGAGCAGGGTATGAAATTCCCCATTTTACCTTTCCTGGCCCACTCTCCCTAAATAAAGCCCTCATGTGCCTGTGTATTCTTCTATCTAAATAAACTTTACCATGTTCCATGCTGTGTTTGTGCCTGTGCTTAGACTTCTTCTCCAAGTGAAAGGAAAAGGCAAGAGTCTGGGATATTAATTTTGGCATAGAGGGTGTGGGGGAGTGAGATTTCAATATCATTCCTGAATTAACTCAAAATCATGCACAGGATGCTATATATATGGGAACATAGAGGCTGTAAACTTAGACCAGCTGACTAAGGAATTATTTTGTGCAGGAAATAGAATTTACACGGAGTCGTGAAAGATTAATACAATTGCAGGAATCACTCACTCTGCTGAGGCTGGTATTAGTGACTGTTCCAGCTAAATAAGACTAGATACTCTAAGTCCTCTTTTGTTATTGTGTTCTTCACCCTCACCACCCTGTATCTTATTCATCACACAGACTCCCTGTCTACTCTGCACATCTGCTCACTTCCTTCTTACTCAGTTTAGTCACCACCATCTCTCACTTAAACTTGGGTAATTACCTCACTCCAAGACAATCAATCTTCCATACTGTGGCTAGAGGGATCTTTCCAAAAGATAAATATGCTCTTATGATCCCCTTGCTCAGAAAATAAAACAACAAAATCACTCAGCAATCTTGTGTTGCCTTCAGGGAGAAGCCCAGAGCCCTGGGCAGGTCATGGAGCACCACTCCCCAGGTGATGGTGACCCATCTCATCTGTTCTCCCTCTGCCTTTCCCTCACCCTCAGATTGTTTAATATATATTTTTAATGTGTGTTTGTAAAGCCTCCTTCTTTATCCCCTAGGCAGAACTAGTCAGGGTGCTGAATTATAGAACTTCTTTTGTGTAAAATTACTCAGATGTCACATCTACCTCTAAACTGTGAACAACTTAAGATAAGGAATTTGTTTTTTTCACCGTTGATCCCTCAGTACTTGGCACAATTCCTGGCTCGGTTCTTATGTTGAAAGTATAAAATAAATTTTAAAGTGAACTAAACAAAAATAAATTAATCCAGGGTTGAGAAAATGATTTAGAAGTTAAATGATATAACAAATCATGAAAGAACCACTCTTTTGGAAATCACATATGTTAAAAATGTTCCCAATGGAAGCTTCTATACTTAAGTATTCAATATTTGCCTTCAGTGCCTTCAAAATTAATCAAGTTTTTTTCATGTTTGTTAGATGATTTTTTGAAGACAAATTTTAAAAGTATACCCTGTAGAATAAAATTTGATGTATAGCAACCATATTATTAAGTTTTTACAAAGTGTCAGTTTAATTCAAAGCAAAGCAATGTTTGCATAGCTAACTTTTCCTTTATTTGAATTCAGAATATATCAATTCATGTGTTTTATTATTCTTCTATGACATCAAGACACTCTAGGGTACATTTTATTATTCCATTTATTCATGCCTAGGGTACGTTATGAGTTGAAAACGTAAAGGCTAAGTGCTTTAACTGCCCAAATCATGTATTAGTGGATCAATAAAACACACCCTGGAGTATCTTAATCCTGTAACATGTCTCCCACTTCTTATTAAAAGAGGAAAAAAAGCAATTAATCGAGAACAAAACTAATACTTTAAAATCACATCATTCTATTGTTACATATTTCATGCAGGGTACAAAGAAAAAACTGGCAATTTTTTGTTAGGCCATCATCAGGGAACTGATGAATTAGGCAGACCATCTACTAAAAGAATAAGAATTTCTGGTTTAAAATTATGTTTGCATAGATAGTCCAAGTCTATGTGAAGTATTATATTTTTAGATCTGGTAATTCTTTGTGTTTTGGCAACCCAAAACATAGAAATTATACAATGAACTGTTATATTTGATTAAACTGTGACCTGCCCTGTATTTAACACAATCTCACATTCAATTCCAATATAACTTGCATCAGCCACTATATTAGTTTAGTTTTTTCCTGTTTCCTGTGTTAAGTACTTTTCCTTTGTCACCAGATTGTCACACCCAGTATATTAATTAGCACAATTTAGATGCCAAACAACTATTCAGTTCAAGTGAAGGAATCACTAAGCAACTTCCAGTTCTATATGGAAGCAATTTAATTGTAAATAAAAGTATGCATATTTATATTTTATGAATAACTGATTAACATAACAAAACTATAACAAAAGACACAAGAAAACAATATGTATATAAACATCTTCTAATGTTAACATTATGTTCATATATTAGCTCACTTAACTTTCACAGGAAAAATAAGGAACAGGCCTTATTTTATCGTCAAAAGTGTTAAATCTGAAGTTATATTAACTACATTGCTCTAGCTAGACATTGTTAAAATTTTAGAGAAAATATCTGGAATGTGTATAATTGCAAATCCTGTTTTGTTTCTGCTGTAACTTCTCTATCTAATTATTTGAAAACAGCTGTTTAAATGGATACATTTTTTAATCATTCAGAGATCAGTTCTGGTACTGACCCTATTAGGAACATTTATCCACAGCACCATAAAAAAAGTTAACAGACCATACAGACCATACTAAATCTGTAGTATCCTTATGATATACACCTCATGCTGTTTTGTTATCTTTATTTTCTCCCCCCATATATTTACACACACACACATATATATATATATATATATAAATGAACACACAGACATACTTACACAGAAAAAAATATATATATATATACATATATATATATACAGAAAAAAACTCAAGCTGGGTAAGTATATAAATTATATCTCAGAGAAAATCAAATAAGAAATGTAAATTTCTGTGCATTTTTTCACACTAAATAGGAAAACAAGAGCTGTCATCACAAGAAAATGGAATTTTTGGATACAACATAGTTGTGTTGCTGAATTCATTTACTATAGTAAGGGAGCTTTGAATGGTTGGGAAATTCATGATGAGAGGGTAACCAGGTAAAAGACTTGGAACTAAGATTATTTAGTGTATAATACTAACTTTGTTAAATTCCATTATTCCTTTTCTCTTCTGTCCCACAATCTACCCAGCTTTTTTTTGTTTTGTTTTACTATCTTGCTATTAATTTATTCAATGAAGTCTTCACATTGACAACTACTGATGCATATAGTTTTATTTTTTCATTCTTACATTTACCAAATACACTTTGAAAGCTTACTAGATTTCAAGTGTAGGTGTTCATAGTATCAAAATAAAAAGACCAGAACCCTACATTGAGTACTAACGAAGTTAGAAATTTAGAAATCTAGAAATTTTTAGTGAAAGGTTTATAGGTCATTTTTCTTTTCTATTTTCTTTTGGTAGGGGAAGTGGAAAAGGCACAAGCAGAGATAGGAAAACAATGAGAGGTATTTGGCTGCAGTGCAGATTTTAACAGAGTGAGGTGAAAATAAACAAAATACTGATGGCAGAAACTAAACTCATTCTGAGAAGTGTGTTAAAAGTGATGGTTTAATTTTAAGTAAGAATAACTTTGTGACTATACACAACATTAAATATCCAGCATTTATGTGACTTTTATTTATTATGCATCCAATAGGTGGCATAAATATTGCCATAAAGGGAACAAAGACATGGAAGCCCCTTCAGAAGGCATTAAATATTGGATGACTTCACATAGTAACAAAACTGGCAGTAATTACCAATTATTAAATACTTAGCTTATCATCAAGCAAGATAATAATTTTTTCTTACAAGGATTACCTTCCTATAAACATCTTACAAAAAGCTTACTATTTATTCCATTTTTATAAATGAGTAATTTAGGCCCAGTTAAGCAATTTACCAAGCTGAGATTAGAAGCAAGCTTTGTTTCCACATTTCATACTCACTATGTATTTTCCCTTCAAGGAGAAAATGGAGTATAACTTCTGATTTTATGGAGAAGTTTTCTGTTTAATGGTGCATCTATTGAAGGCTTACTATAGCTACTAGGAACATTAGTTATTAAGAATATTAAAAACAAAACTAATTCAGTAGTTTAGGCATGAGCAGGTAAGGTCTGTTCTGCTGGTATGGTAATATTTCTAATGCAGACTTGGCAACTATTTCCTCTGTTTAACACTCTCATCAAGAATATTCTATTATAGTTAAAATAAATTAAGTGCTGCCCTGTATCATTTAATTATGATTTTTCACAAATAGAATGGGAAAGAGTGAAAACTGTCTTATTTAAGAGAAGCAGCCAATATGTCTAAGCTTTCTTTTGAAGCAATGTATATGGAGACATAGAAATAGGGAAAATAAAAGAAAATGATAGGGAATGGTAGTGGCACAAGGTAAGCCACTACTTAGGGAGTGTTGGTTTGGGTCATGGCTGCTCTTACACACCTGGAATGGCAGCAGATGATGGCCCAGGTATTTCAGGTTCTGTCATCCATGCGGGAGACCAGTATAGAGTTTCTGGCTCTGAGCTTTGGCCTGATGCAGCCCTGGTTATTGTGGCCATTTGGGGAGTGAACCAGCAATGGAGGATCTCATTTTTTGTCTCTCTGTCTCTCCTTCTTAAAAAATAGTATATCTGGGGGCCAGCAATGTGGCATAGTAGGTAAAGCTACCACCTGCAGTGCCAGCATCCCATTTGGGTGCTGGTTGGAATCCTGGCTGCTCCACTTCCTATCCAGCTTTCTGCTATGGCCTGGGAAAGCAGTAGAAGATGGCCCAAGTTCATGGGCTCCTGCACCCACATGGGAGACCCAGAAGAAGCTTCAGGCTCCTGGCTTCAGATTGGCCGAGCTCCAGCTATTGCAGTCACTTGAAGAATAAACCAGCGTAGGGAAGACCTTTTTTTCTCTCACTCTGCCTCTGTCTCTGTAACTATGCTTTTTAAATAAATAAATAAATCTTAAAAAAAATAGTGTACCCAAGGTGTACTCACTATTTGAAATAACACCAGAGAGACAATGGAGAGAAGATATGCAGATTTATGTGAAAAATGGTGTGTTGCGCTATTACTGAGCAGTACATAAAATCTTTTTCCATCATCTCAAAAGCATAAAAATGTGAACTCAAAATAAATATTGGACAGCTATGGTACCCACAAACATTAGATTGACTATACTTGGTGCTAATAGCGCATTTTTTTTCTTTATGTCCAATCTAGTAAATCTGTTTCCTAAAGTTATAAAATTTTCAGGGAGGAAAGAAGTATTTATAAATAAATACTAATAGATTTCTTCCAAACTGTTGTACATCACTGTAGGTACTCAAAGGACTAGAATATCTGTATACCAGCACATAGTTGCTTTTATTCCTAGTTTAAAATTTTAATTTATGACAGTTAAGCTAAATCACATAATTAGGGGCCAGTGCTGTGACACAGCAGATTAAGCCACTGCCTGCAGCACCACATCCCATATGGGCACCAGTTTGAGTCCAAGCTGTTCCACTTCTGATCCAGCTCCCTCTATGTACTGGGGAAAGAGCAGAGAACGGCCCAAGTCCTTGGGCCCCTGCACCCTGTGGGAGACCTGGATAAAGCTCATGGCTCCTGACTATGGCCATTTAGGGGATGACTTGAATCTCAGTTATGTCTTTTATATGTGTAACCTCAGGCAAGGGGTAACTGAGACATTTTCTCATTTTATCTTTAAAAACAGTATTGATATTTATCAATACCTCAAATTTCTTGAAAAATTAAGTGAATAATTTATACATAGCACTTAGAATATCATACCTGGTTGGGTTTTTTTTTTTTTTTGCATAAATATAGGATAGCCAATTGATTTTAATACTTGCAATATGGTTGGTTGCCCAATCTCTGGTGTGGACCAAAATCATTCTTTTTCATTTTAATCATCACTTTGCTGCTACCAAATCCAATGACTGAACTGACATTAGACACTTGTACACTGACCCTAAGAATATGTTTTCCAAAATCTGCCTTAGCATGTGAATGTGTTTGATTCTCAAAATAGCATTGTGTAGCAAGGTTTTTCTTATCTGCGCTGAATACCACTGCCACCTGTTCTGATATGGTGTATCTTGAAGCAGGAAGTACATAGGACTGGTTCATCAATATATCTTCACTGCTTAAAATGGTGCAGGGCCCAGAGTAATCATTTGATAAATATTCAGAGTAAATGAGAAACCTGCTTGCTTTTAGCATTTTAATGGTAACCATCATAAATAATTTTTTGTTTAAAATAGTTTAATCCAATTAATATACTTTTAACTATTATGATCTAAAGCTTGCTCATTTCTACTTCAATTTTCAATAATCTTATAGTTGTCAATGTATCATTTATCCCCTTCTGTCATTCTCCAATCTAAAATTCTAGTTTTTCTTGACAGCATAACAGCACTTATTAAACATATTCCTTTTACATCTCAAGAAAACTCATAAAAATTTGATTCATAGCATGGAAAAATTTATGGGGATTCATAAGTGGGTTTTATGTAGGAGGGAACTGTAGATCCTCCAACTATTATTATAACCTCTTACACCATGACTTTTAAATGTGGTATCCTAGATATTACTGTATGAATCAAAGACTAGAAATGGGTAGGCCTAGTGTAATTATTTTTCATGATTCATCTCTTTCTGTTGTGGCAACAATGACTAACATTCTGTAATCCTGGAGTATGTTCAAATATGTTCTTCATAATAATTTTAATCTGCATCACAATAAACATTATTCCTGTAAATTAGAAAATGCTAAGAATTAGATTCAGAGTACAAGGTTTCACTGATATTGGAACTTACATTGAAAACAAGTTGAAAAAATTCATCAATTTTTCTGAAATTTTCTTAGGTCTACCATTTCTTGGTTAGTCTCTCTTCAAAATTTTTGAATTTTGACATTTTGAATATAGCCTCTTTAATAATGCATATATTAGAATATTATTAACATTTCAGGTATGATAATATTTATTAATGCCAAAATAAATGAATAATTATGATGATTTTGTGCCAGCGCTGTGGCACAGCAGGTTAACGCCCTGGCCTGAAGCGCCAGCATGCTACAAGGGTGCCAGTTTGAGACCTGGCTGCTCCACTTCCTATCCAGCTCTCTGCTATGGAATAGGAAAGCAGTGGAAGATGGCCCAAGTCCTTGGGCCCCCGCGCCCGCGTGGGAGACCCAGAAGAAGCTCCTGGTTCCTGGCTTCAGATTGGCACAGCTCTGGACGTGTGGCCATTTGGGGAGTGAACCAGTGGATGCAAGACCTCTCTTTCTCTCTCTGTTTCTCCTCTCTCTGTGTAACTCTTTCAAATAAATAAATAAAACTTTAAAAAAAATAATTACGATGATTTCATTTAGTAGAACGTGAACTCCTTGAGGACATAGATTTTTTTTTTTTTTTTGACAGGCAGAGTGGATAGTGAGAGAGAGAGACAGAGAGAAAGGTCTTCCTTTTGCCGTTGGTTCACCCTCCAATGGCCGCCACGGCTGACGTGCTGCAGCCAGCGCACCGCGCTGATCCGAAGGCAGGAGCCAGGTGCTTCTCCTGGTCTCCCATGGGGTGCAGGGCCCAAGCACTTGGGCCATCCTCCACTGCACTCCCGGGCCACAGCAGAGAGCTGGCCTGGAAGAGAGGCAACCGGGACAGAATCCGGCGTCCCGACCAGGACTAGAACCCGGTGTGCTAGCGCCGCAAGGCGGAGGATTAGCCTATTGAGCCGCGGCGCCGGCTTTTTTCTGTTCTAATCAGTACTATTTCTTGAATGTCCAACAGCTTACATGAGAAATCATGATTAGATTAACCAAAACACCACACCCCAAAACCCAAATTCTTCATATGCATGTTATTTAATTCTCATAACAGAATAAAACAGGCCTCATCATCAAGTGAGGCTTAATAATTAAATTTTGTGCTCAAACTTACATACTAATTGGTACCTGAAAGAGCAAGAAATAAAGTCTTGGTTGTGAAAATATTTTTCCCTTGATAAATCTACTTGTTTTCTTTTATCCATTTGACTAACATTTAACAAAACAGTTAATAGTTTTTTGTAACTATTTTGTTAAATGTCAGTCAAATGGATATCCTTTTTGTATCAGAATATCCTTTCTGTATCAGAATAATCAAGTAACTAGCCATATCACCAGATATAAAATTATCTTCCTGTTTAATTTCAAGGGCTCTGGACTCAAAAACAAGACACATGTTTTTCGCTGTGTGTATAAATTTATAACCACTATTTCTTTTTCATATACTGCTCATCGTCATATACTGCAATGCTTCTTACCACTATATATATATATATATATATATATATATATATATATATTAGGGTAAGTCCCCTTCCCGGACCTACTGACATAGCTGTTGCCTTTTATGTATGTTTTTCAGAAGACTAATTTATATATTTGAAAGGACGAGTTAGAGAGAGGGAGAGACAGAGAGAGATCTTCATCCACTGGTTCACTCCCCAAATGACTATAGCAATGAAGGCTGGGCTACACTGACGCCAGGAGCCTAAAACTCCATTCTGGTCTCCCACGTGGTTGGGAAGGGCTGAAGCACTTGGGCCATCTTCTGCTGCTTTTCCTAGGCCAATAGCAGTGATCTGGATAAGAAGTGGAGCAGCCAGAACTTGAACCAGTGCTCACATGGGATGTCGGCATCACAGGCAGCAGCTTAATCTGCTGAGCTGAAATCATGGCCACTGTATACATTTAATCTATATATTTATCTGAAAGTCAGAGAGAGAGAACAAATGAGGGCAGAGGGTGAGGGAGGCAAGAAGGAATGAAGGGTGGGGAAGACACAGTGAGAGAGTGCTCTTCCATTCACTGATTCACTCCCGAACTGCCTACCAAGCATGGCCAGAGCTAGATAGAAGCTGAGAAGTCTTCAGAATGGCAAGAAACCAACTACTTGAGCTATCACCTATTGCCTCCTAGGGTATGTATTAGCAGGAGGTAGAAATTGGGAGCAGGAGAAGGCAATCAAATGCAGGCATATTGATATGGATACAGGCATCTTAACCACTAGGCCAAATGCTTATCCCTGTTCCCTTTAAGATGGTTGATTCTTAGTGCCAATTTCTACTCATTTCTTTTATTTTTAAAGATTTATTTTTATTTATTTGAAAGAGTTACAGAGAGAGAGAGAGATCTTCCATCTACTGGTCCATCTACCCCAAATCAGCCAGAGCTGTCTACTCATTTCTTTCTTTTTCTTTCTTTTTTTTATTTATTTGACAGAGCTAGACAGTGTGTCTACTCATTTCTGACTCATTAATTTATTCCATCTTCCTTCCCCTTCTCCTTCAAAAATATTTTGAAAATGAACATGTTAGCATTAACATCCACCTAGAGATAGCATTTCTCTTCTGTGTAGCTCCCTACAGCCTTCCCTAGTATGGCATATCATTCTTTACACATTCAACACTTGCAGAAACAGGAAATCTGATCTCGTTAAGTCTATTCATTCACTTGGCTAATCCATTTACATTGTTCATAATTAAATTCAGATAACCTGCCCTCGTGATATCCTTTCTGTTTCCAGCTATAGCCAGAATGTTCATACTATGTGCTCCTTCTCAATTTTAGGCTAACAATACTTGTATCACTGTTCTTCACTTGATCTTAGCCAAAAGGCCGAGAAGCGATTGTACCATTGTTCTTATTCATTAATATTTTTGTTTTATTTATTTACTTATTTATTTGAAAGGCAGAGTGACAGAGAGAGAAAGACAGAGACAAAGGAGAAAGATCTAGCATCTGCTGCTTCACTCCCCAAATGGTTGCAACAGCCAGGTTTGGACTCCTCCCAAACCAAAAGCCTAGAATTTCATACTAGCCTTCCCATATGGACAGCAGATCCCCAAGTACCTGGGCTGTCTTCTGCTGCCTTCTCAGGCACATTTGCAGAAAGCTGGATTTAAAACAGAGCAGCAAAGGGCTTGAGCCAGCCCTATGATAAGGATGTGAGAATCACCAGCAGAAGCTTAATCTGCTGTGCCCATGTGCCCAACGCTGGCCTCTTCAGTACTTTTTTTTTGGCAGTAAACTATAAAAGGAACTAAGCTTTTTCCAAGGAATACACAGATACATGGGATGCAGTGGCAAGCAAAACAGATGGCTAGATTTCCAGTCTTCACAGTCTCAGAGTCTAGTTGGGAAGAGCATTGTATTTGCTTGCGTCTTTCCACTAGTCAGTGAACTCCTGAGAGAAAATGGTCTTCCTTCTATTCCTCCAATCCTAGGCACTGTAATATAACAGACAGTAAGTGCTCACTGATAAATGAGCACACTCTGACCTGTATGGAAGTCTGTTCACTTCAGGACTTCATAATCACAGTGAGACACATTTTAGTTTGAAAGATCACTCTAGGTGCAGGTTGCACAACAGATTGTATACATAATTTGTTTCCTTTCCCATTACATTCTTTCTGCTTATTTCAAACATTGTTCCATGTCTTGACAAAAGATAAAAAATAATTTTCTTAAATGGAAGCAATATTTTGAAATAGTATTTTTGAAGGAAAAATGACTAGAGAATATAGCTGATAATGATAAAGGATATCTGGAAAATATTACAAAAGATTGAACTTTTTTGTATATCCAAAGTATTATGGAAAGTATCTCCTCTGTTTAATTTGTTAACTATAATAGTATAATTAGATTAATGCAATGCTAAATTCAGTTATTATGTTTGCATAGCTACCTAATAAAACATCTCACTATAAATATTTTTCTCTCACAAGCTGTTACAAGATGAATAAACTTTTAAGCAAGTTGCATGTATTTAATTTAGCATATTTATTCCTTATTTTATATAAATTGACTTAAATATTGGCATAATTTTATGAATAGTACATATCTAATGTCAACATTTCAGACACTTTAATGAGTTCCTCTCCCTTCTAACAGATTCCTTCCAAATACAAAATGTAAATAGTTATCTGAATTAATACCTTTATATCTTCATGAATTTCCAAGTGGTCTTGAGCCCGCAGCAATGAAAATTTTACTGCCTACTTACTTACTAGTTCTAATTCCCTAGAGATAATGATTATGTACCTCCTGATTTTCAGATTCACATGCATTAATATTCAAGCCACCCTCCTTTCTTACCATTGCTATATAAATATAGATATGATTATGTGTATATTTCATATATATCTATGCTAACAGTAGCATTATACAATTAAAAATATAACATTTCTAAAAACATTATTGACATCTTCTGTTTGAGAGATTATGAACATACTTAAGATTATATATTTATATGCCTATATTGTATTACTTATATTTATGAATAAATTTGCTACAAAGAACCAT
Organism: Oryctolagus cuniculus; assembly: GCF_964237555.1. Lineage (NCBI taxonomy): Eukaryota > Metazoa > Chordata > Mammalia > Lagomorpha > Leporidae > Oryctolagus > Oryctolagus cuniculus. The sequence continues at coordinate 89,147,549 of NC_091442.1, forward strand.
TGAGGGAGGAAGCGTGTTAAAATCTATTTAACCAATGTTCAATGACATTATTTACAAATGTTGTCAATGCTTATCTAAAATGTGCAATAAAATGAGCAAATATTAAGTTAATGGACTCAATAACAAGCCCATTATAACTGGAGTTGTGGTGTGACTTCTGTATCCCTAAAATTATAACTGAGCAGCAGAAGGGGAAAAAAGTAGATCATCCATTACATTGAACAGTTAATGATATTTTATTGCATTATTTATCAAATACTGTGGATGTTATTTGTAGCTGCAAGCTTGACCTTACCTAATCATAATTTGATAAATGTGTATATTGCAAAGACTCTATGACAAAATGTCCCATTGTTTTACAAAGTCAAGACATGAGCTGGTATTGTGAAATTCAGTAAGAGTGTAGTTTCAAGATATTAATGTTTAGACACTTATACACAAGACAGAATAGATGTTTATAATTCACACACTGCTGCTGAAATTTCTTTCTCCTCCAGTAACATAAATATTCAAGCCATTTATCTTAAATGATTCCTGCAAAGCTGTTTTATACATGCAGTAGGATGACTGTAATGATAATATATTATTAATATATTAAGGCTCTCATTCTATCAGGAAATGTGCAAAATCAGAAGCTTTTCATAATGTTATTTAGAAGACTGTATTTAATAGAATTTGAAATATATATCTGGGAAAGAAAATATGAATGCAATGAAGAAACCAATACCTACTGTATATTTTTAAATATTATTACCCCTCTAGGAAAGAAAATACAATGTGATTTCCAAGATGAGAATTACTTAATTTTATACATATATATATATAAATATATGGCAAGAGATGCTATTTCCTTAAGACTTCTTTTCATATGTAAACTAGAACTGATAGCAATGAGGAACGTTTTGAAACAATAATATAACCTTTAAAGCAGTTGTTGGGTATCAATTCCTGCAACTGGCTTTCCACGTGGGTCAACTAAATTTATCAGAAAAGACTTTAATTAAAATTCAGTAAGAACTGCCTCCAAATTAAGAGCTCTTTCTTCTGAAGCATATTGCCTGTCAGAGAAACTTGAAAATTAATAAAGTCCTTGGCTTTATTCCTAAGCATAGATTTATTTTTCCCTCTAGTAAATGAAGAGAACTTTTAAATTAGAAGGTGAAGCTCATTGAAGCTACTGAGTCTAAGTATCAAATAGTTATTTTTCACAACTAGTTATATCTAATTATTAAGAAGATTGCCCATCAAATTATTACCACCAAAATTTCATACCACTTCCAAATGAATAGCGTCTGCAGTGAACTGGTATTTAGGGAATAATAATTCTGTTCTCCCTCTCAGGGTGAGGTATACATCACTGTAACAATGCATTGGTTGTGGGCATTTGACTTGGGTTAGTCATATGAAAGAACACAAGAGTGTTGAAGTCTTAAATGTACTGGTACAATTATTTGGATAGTGTGATCCTAAGATCTTTGAGAGAACCTGGACACTTTAAACAGTTTTCTGTTCAGCCTGGTTCAAGTCTGAAATTCGTGAAGCAGACCTGAACCACCCGAACCCAACCAAATGTCCTGGACCAAGTCCAGCTGGACCACAGCTCTCAGTGGAGCCACCAACTTGATTCTAGTAGAGTTCAGCAGAGCCACAGTGGATGCACAGATCTGTGAGTTTTGTTGTTAAGTTATGGAGTTTAAGATGTTTTGCTGGCATTATTGTTTTATGGTCCACAAATACACATCCTGGAGTACTACTGTTGAGAAACTATTATATTTTGTTATATACTAGTTAAGAAACAAATTTCATCTGATTTAGTTTACAGACATTATTCATATTTTACAGATCTAACATTTTGCATTTTATAGGTGGATAGAGTCATTAGAGTCAAATCTGAGCAACTTTTTTTTAACAAAATAATTAACAAAAATAATTCATATATTTAAAAATAATTTCACATTTCTAAATAAGTCAATAAAATTTGTGTTAATCAATTCAATCTGCAAAAGACAATACAAGAACAATGTTTGGAATTGCAGTTTCAATCCAAAACTTGAAACACTGCTTAATAAAGTCTTCCAAAACAATTTAGTGACCCGTATTCAGGTCTTTTTCTTTATCACAGTATCTGATAACACCTGATATAAACTTTTATATACCCATGAGGTATATAAATTTTTTTTTAATTGAGTGCAATATAAGAAATCATGCAATCCAAAACCTCATTTCAGAGATAAAATTGAAATTTGGAGAGATGACACAATTTTCTCAATAAATCACAACTGGCAAACTGAAATTGGTACTAAAGTACTTTCATCTATATTAAAAGTAAAAAGGAGAATATATATAAGAAAAAATGACATAGTAACCAAATCATTAATTCATTTCCTTCCAGAGACATGGTAGACTCTGTTGATCACTCACTCTCAGTCAGTCCCTACTTTTTCATCATAAATCAAAAATGAATTTATTCTCTTAGTCATACCCAGTCCTGGTGGATGTTCTAATCTCTTACCCTCAACAGGTAGCAGTACATTTTCTCCATGATGTGTGAAGAGTGACAATGGTTATTATGATTCAGTGCCTATCAATCACAAAGCCAAACAACTGCCTCATCCCGAAAACGAGTGCTAGCAATTGGAAACCCTGACTTAACTGATAGTGGACTTGCCCTACTTTGCTAGGAACTAGCTTAGTGAAAGGCATCTTATCCAATTCAGACAAATGAAACAAAATCTGTTATGGACTTCAGTGATTCTCTTATTGCTCTAAGGAAGGAGGCCTATGAAGAAAGCTCATTTTGGCATTGGCACCCTTCCTAATTATTTGATGCACTCTCCTCACAGAACATGGTAGTGGACACTGAGGAACCCACCCTATGATGATGAGAGTAGCATAATAAAGAAAGTAACAGAAAGGCAGAGAAGCATGAGTGGGTTACTGAGAATGCATCTCTCTCTCCATTATTCTCAATTAATAAGCAAAACAGGGCCCAGGTGTTGTGGCATAGTAGGCTAAGCCCCTGCCTGTGGTGCTGGCATCTCATATGGGTGCCAGTTCTTGTCCTAGTTGCACCTCTTCTGATGTAGCTCTCTGCTAATGGCCTGGGAAAGCAGTGCAAGATGGCCCAAGTGCTTGGGGCCCTGCACTAACATGGGTAACCCAGAGGAAGTTCCTGGATCCTGGCTTCCGATAGTCTCAGCTCTGGCTGTTGCGGTCATTTGGGGGAGTGAACCAGCGAATGGAAGACCTTTCTCTGTGTTTCTCCTCTCTCTGTAATTCTACCTCTCAAATAAATAAATAAAATCTTTTTTAAAAAGGCAACACAAACCATAAAGATTAAATACTGCCCTACAGGCTTTCTTTTCAAACAAGCTGACTGAATATAATAAATATCTTGTATAAATTAGGTAGTTGGAAATAAGAAATGTGAATATTGTGGGCTATAATTAAGCTGCTCTAAAGTCAATCCTGGTTTTAAAGAGGCTGCATGTTTCATTGATATTAACCCATTGAATATTTTCATTGCTTTCAAATTTTATTGAAAATAGGTTGCTATGTCACTTTTGAGGAATGCTACATGCATAGAGAAAATATAATCTTTCTCAAAAATGATATTTCAGGAATACATTCATGAATTTCCTCTACTTCACATTTGTCAGTGCCCTTTGGCCTAGAAACTACATACCTAAGAAAAAGAAACCTGTGGTCTTTGAATGAAAAATAGGGACATCAGATTATTTAACAAAGTTTTAAGATTAAAAAAGCATAATATAATAAATACAGCTTTCAGGAAGCAGTCTACTAATTTAGATAACAAAGATTTGTGATGTCAGTTCTAACCAGCTTCTTTTCCATGTAGTGGAAAATATTGCTAAATTTAGAGCTGAAAAGAAAAGATCATTCTTTGCATTGTAAAAAGGTTTGGCTTATTAAAATATTTTATTACTATAATGCTGTTCATAGTTACTTATACTTTCAATCTATGTAAGCATCTACATGGAGAGGATGTTTTAATAACTAAACCAATGCACATTCAATGCATTTGAACTCATGCTTTTAAATCAGCATTGAAAAACAGAAACTATACTATGCATTTAAGAACTGTGTATCAACCAACAAGTAAGGGAGAATTGAGCTGAATTATTAAGGCTTAGATTACACATTCCAAAATTGTATTCAAGGAAAATTCCAATAAAATCTGTGCTTTGTTATGCATAGTCAACCAGTGTAGGTTTTTGATGTGTGGCACTGAGCTTTTATATTTTAAAAGTGCAGTGGCCTTTTAGATTTACAATTCAGTGCACAGTTACTATAATACCATAATAATTCATTGATATTCTTTCTCTTGAATGCTATGACACAGTTTTAAGGCAAATGTCTTTCCAACACAGATCCATATGTTTTTTTGTATTTGTTGGCAATGATCTATTATATGGTTGGGGAATGATAACAATATGTCTCAGAACTTCACAGTGATAATTAAATTAATATTATGTGTTAACAAAAATGCTGTAGAATAAGTAGATATATAGTCTAATAATACATTGTAAATGGGATTTTATTTAATTAGCATAATTCTTTTTGCTGGTTTACTTTTGTCTACCTTTTGTAAAGATTTATTTATTTGAAAGGCAGAGTTTTCAGGGAGTGAGAGAGAGGTTGGGGGTAGGGAGCTAGAGGGAGGTTGATTGATTCCATCCCCTGGTTCATTCCCCAATGGCTGCAACAGCTGGGACCAGGATTGGTGGGAGCTAGCACTTTCATCTGGGTCTCCCATGCAGGAACAGGGGCTTTTTAGCTCTGGGACCATCTTCTGCTGCTTTTGCAACTGCATTATCAGGGAGCTGAATTGGAAATGAAGAGACATGAAACAAATCAGTGCCCTTGTGGGATTCTGGCATCACAGGTTGAGGCTTAACCTGCTACACACATTGGCCTCCACATTTAAGGTGTTTTTTAAACATCATTGTGTAGTTATTTTTTTCTTCTAGTTTTGCATCTATACAACTTCTCCTTGAGATAATAACTATTATTTAACAATGATATTTTGGATTCTGTAAAGACTTAATAAGGAAAAATAAAGAGGTGTAAGTCTTTATATTCAACTATGATGAATACATAGTAAATTCATCTGAGCATGTTTAAAGTACTGACATGCAGGGGCCAGCAGAGTAGAGTTTCAGACTCCTATCGTCAGCCTGACCCAACCCCAGCTGTTGTGGCCATTTGGAGAGTAAAGCAGCAGATGGAAGACTGATATACATTTCTCTCTCTCTCCCTTAGCATATAGTTCATTTTAATATATGAGGAGGTCTTCATGCATGCCTACAAATTTTTCACCAAAATAAACTTATTTCTTCAAATTGTATTTATTTACTTTTATTTAACTGAAGAATGGGAGAAATGGAGAGAAAGAGAGAGACAGAGAGGGAGAGAGGAGAAGGAGAGAGAGAAAGAGAGAGAGAATCTTCCATTTACTGGTTCAATTTCCAAATGCCTGCGACAGGCCAGGCTATGTGACACTGAAGTCAGGAACAGGAAACTCAATCTGGGTCTCCACATGGGAGCCAGGGACCCAATTATGTGAGCGGCTACATCCCAGGTTGCACTTCAGCAGGGCTCTAACTAGGTACTTGCATATGAGATGCAGGTGTCCTAAGCAATGGTTTAACTGCTATGCCAAACCCAAACCCCTAAAATATGTTTTTGTGTCATTTTAAGACTCTTCAATTGACTGCAGATGATGATTTTCTTTTATGCTTCCTTCTAAAAGTTTTATATTACATTTTATATTTATATGTGTTATATTTTAAGTTACTTTTGGTATATGGGGAAAGCTTTGGATTGCAATTCATTTTTTTGCATGCTTATCCATTGTTCTAATACTATTTAAAATTTATGAAAAATAATTGTACATATTTATGGGCTACAGTGTGATATTTCAGTGTGTATATATATATAAATATATATATATATAACATATATTGATCAAAACAGGGTAACGCACAATTTCCTCTCTTTTACATAACTTAGATTGGAATGTTCGTACAACATATGCTAGGTTAGTGTGAACTATACTCCCTCCACTATGCTGCATAATACTAGGAACTCATTCCTTTGATCTTACTCTGATTTTGTACCCATTGTCCAATTCCCTCAATCCCTTTCACCCTTCCCAGCTTCTGGTCATAAACATTCTGTGTTCAGATTGAGGTATGCAATGGGTACTGGCTGATTTAGTAGGCTGACATTCAAATATTATTTTATAATGATTATGAAGAAGCTAAAAGATGATTTCCTAAAGTATGTTGAAAAATCAGATTACTGGTGGAATCTATTTAATTTTAAATTGCAAACTTTACTAAAATAAAAAAGAATTGTGATCTGTTGAGTATCTTTTTTCTAGCTGATTCTGAACTAGGAAGTACATGTATGAATATTATCACTATTATCAGATTCTCATTAACACCATGAGTTTAGGTATTAATGACTAACATGTTTTACGGCAAAGCTGAAGCAATAGTGAGTTCCTATAGGCCATGAGTTTCAAATGTAAATTCAACACTTCTTGATTTGATGTCCATGTTATTTCTGCTGAACCATTACTGTTATGGCATCTTTATGTAAAACAGCAATCTGTTTTACTAAGTTATCAGTAACACCTGTTAAATGCACAGGAAGACTTGCCTTCCACAGTTCCACCTATTGACATTGATGGTTATTATTTCCCCTAACCTGCTCTGGGAAAAATATTTTTCCAGTGACTGAGGTTTTAAAAAAAATCAAGAAATGGTTGTTAAGCATCTAATGCCAATGGAAATTCCTGGAACTATTGCTGTAACACATCTGTAATGAGGGGAAAACATGCAGATTGTCTGTTAGAGGCTTCTATTTATTAACAGAAAGCAAATAATCTAATCCAATTTTTGCTAGGTCAGAGGTACTGTACCCAGTAGAGTCACAGAAATCTCGACCAGAAAGAAGTTGCAACTTTATATGATGGAACTATGGTCATGATATTTCATTTCATTCGAACAGACTGCTGTTTTAAATAAAGATGTTCTTTTTCTGATTTTTTTTTAATTCAGTTACTGTAGTGTTCCCTTGGATCATCTGAGATTTTGAACTTCATAGACTTTTAGAACCAGGACTAAGCATTATAAGTAATATTTAAATATTACTTAGGATTTATAATTTGGAAGACAGTAAAAAAAATTAGACTCTCTTAAGTCATATTTGTTTTCGATATTCTAAAGTATCTTTCTCATTTCAGTAAAACAATCAGTTTGACTCACAATTGGGAGAAATTTCTATAATTGGTTGATATTAAAGCAATCATATAGGAAGGATAGATATTAAACAAAATATATTAAAAACATTACTAGCCAGGAGGATTTGTGACAATCACACATTTAAGCAATGGGATACTCTTAATATCTTTGATAATAGAAGAACTGGGATTATGTATATGAGAAAATAAGAGAACCAAATATTCTGAGAGAGAATAATGAAGACTTTACCTTAAAACTTAATACTTTTATGAACTTGGTACAAAAGAAGTCTAAATTAATGAATGCACATTTGCTGTAGTAGGCTGAAAAATGGTCCCCAAATATATTAGGCCCTAATCCTCATACCTGTAAATATTACCATTTAAGAGTAAATCCTTGAAAATATGGTTAAAGATCTTGTGATAGGAGATTAACCTAGACTACGCAAACAAAATTTTTTTTTTTGACAGGCAGAGTGGACAGTGAGAGAGAGAGACAGAGAGAAAGGTCTTCCTTTGCCGTTGGTTCACCCTCTAATGGCCACCGCAGCAGGCGCGCTGCGGCCGGTGCACCACGCTGATCCAAAGGCAGGAGCCAGGTGCTTCTCCTGGTCTCCCATGGGGTGCAGGGCCCAAGTGCTTGGGCCATCCTCCACTGCACTCCCTGGCCACAGCAGAGAGCTGGCCTGGAAGAGGGGCAACCAGGACAGAATCCGGTGCCCTGACCGGGACTAGAACCTGGTGTGCTGGCGCCGCAGGCAGAGGATTAGCCTAGTGAGCCATGGCACCAGCCAACGCAAACAAATTTTAAAGTCTAGAAGAAATGGATAAATTTCTGGACACAGATGACATGCCAAAATTGAGGAATGATGTCTTACAAAACCTGAAGAGACTAGTAACCAAAGTTGAGATTGAGTTTACTGATACAAAGATATAAATATACTGATATAAAGAGCCTCCTAACAAAAAGAAGTCCAGGACTAGCTGGCTTCACTACAGAATTTTACCAAATTTTAAGGAATTATTAATCCAAATTCTTCTTAAATTCTTCAAAAAATTAAAAGAGATGGAAGCTTTCCAAACTCATTCTATGAGGTCAGCATTACCTTAATTCTAAAACCAGAGAATGATACATCAGAAAAGAGAATCACATACCAATATCCCTGATAAACATAGATGCAAAACTTCTCAACAAAATACTAGAAAATCAAACCAAGAACAAACCAGAATAATCACAATCCTGAACAAAGTGGAATTTATCATAGTGATAAAGGGATGGTTCAATATACACAAATAAATAATTTTGATGCATCACAATAAGGATAAAAAACTATATGATTAAACAGATGCAGAGAAAATATCTGTTAATAGACAACAACCATTCATGATGAAAACCTTTTAAAAACTGAATATAGAAGAAACATACTTCAACACGAAGAAGGTTAGTATGTGACAAACCCACAGCCAGCATCATACTGAAGGGGCAAAAGCTGGAAGCATTTCCACTATGATCCAGAACCAGAAAAGGATGCCTACAATCATCATTATTGTTCAATATAGTTATTAAACTTTTAGAGCCATTAGGCAAGACAAAGAAATTAAGGGGATACCAGTTGGAAAGGAGGAAGTCAAATTACCCCTGTGTGCAGATGACAAGATCCTTTATATAGGGGAATCAAAAGACTGCACTAAGAGACTATAAGTACACATAACAGAATTTGGTAAAATTGCAGGATGTAAAATAGATACACAAAAATCAACAGCATTCATATATACCAACAATATTCTGAGAAATAACTTCTAAGATCAGTCCCATTCACAATACCTACAAAAATTTTTAAGTACCTTGAGATTAATTTAACCAAGAATTTGAAAAATCTCTACAATGAAAATTACAAAACATTAAGGAAAGAAATAGAAGACAGAGGCCGGCGCAGTGGCTCACTAGGCTAATCCTCCGCCTTGCGGCGCCAGCACAGGCACACCAGGTTCTAGTCCTGGTCGGGGCGCCGGATTCTGTCCAGGTTGCCCCTCTTCCAGGCCAGCTCTCTGCTGTGGCCAGGGAGTGCAGTGGAGGATGGCCCAAGTGCTTGGGCCCTGCACCCCATGGGAGACCAGGAGAAGCACCTGGCTCCTGCCATCGGATCAGCGTGATGTGCCGGCCGCAGCGAGCTGGCCACGGAGACCATTGGAGGGTGAACCAATGGCAAAAAGGAAGACCTTTCTCTCTGTCTCTCTCTCTCACTGTCCACTCTGCCTGTCAAAAAGAAAAAAAAAAGAAAAAAAAAGAAATAGAAGACAGAAAAACAAGGAAACATCTTCCATATTCATTATTTGGAAGAATTAATATAATCAAAATGTTCATATTACACAAAGCAATTTATAGATTAGTGAAATACCACTCATAAACCAAGAAAAATTCTTAAATTCATATGGACATACAAAAGATCTTACTACAAAAAGCTGTATACCAACAAACTGGGAAACCTAGAAGAAATGAATAGATTCCTGGAAATATACAACCTACTGAAATTGAGCCATGAAGACATAGAAAACCAAACAGACCTATAACCAAGATGGAAATTCAATCAGTAATAAAGGCCTTCCATTCAAAGAAATGCCCAGGACTGGTGGCTTCAATGCTAAATTCTACCAGACATTTAAAGAACTTACTCCAATTCTTCTCAAATTATTCAAAATAATGGAAAGGGGGGGAATATTCCCAAATTCTTTCTATGAAACCAACATCACCTTAATTTCTAAACCTGAAAAAGATGCAACAGAAAAAAGAGAATTATAGACCAATTTTTCTGATGAACATAGATACAAAAATTCTTAACATAATTCTAGCCAATCAAATCCACCAACACATCAGAAAGATCATACACCCAGACCAAGTGGGATTTATAACCAGAGATGGTTCAATATTTGCAAATCAATGTGATACATCACATTAACAAACTGAAAAACAAAACCCATAAGATTATCTCAATAGATGCAGGGAAAGTATTTGATATAATACAATACTCTTTCACAATGAAAACTCTAAACAAATTGCATACAGAAAGAACATTCCTCAACACAATCAAGGCAATTTATGACAGACCTATAGCCAGCTGTTTCTCTTACCCCAGAATCAGCTGTTAAGATTTCCTGGTCTGGCTGAAAAACCTGTGAGAGCATTTCAGGCATGGAAAGCCAAGACACTGTGGCAAAAAATGTTCTACATGAAGGATCTCTGTGAGTGAGACCCCAGCAGAAAGAAGTGGCCATCAAAGAAGGATATACTTGTCTCTGAAGGGAGGAGAGAACTTCCTCTTCGCTTATGGTCTTGTCTAAATACTGACAGAGTTTGTGGACTCAAAAGGCTTCCATAGCCTAGGTAGCTCATGTCAAGAGCCCCAGGTGATCACTGACATCATACATAAAGGTGTTAATTGTTAAATTAACAACAGGAGTCACTGTACACTAACTCCCCATGCAGGACCTCTGTCCTCAGTGAGTTTTATTATGAGAGTTAACTGTAAAATTAGTTTTCAACCAGTTGTGTGTGTGTGTGTGTGTGTGTGCAAATTGTTGAAATTTTTACTTAGTATAGAGTTGGTCTTCTGTGTATAAAGTTAATTGAAAATGAATCTTAATGGAAAATGGAACTGGGAATGGGAGAGAGCAGAAGAAGAGGAGTAGGAATGCGGGTGGGAGGGCAGGTATGGGGGAAGAATAACTATATTCCTAAAGTTGTACTTATGAAATTTGTATTCCTTAAATAAAATAAAAAATAATAAAAAAGGACTGTGGGGGATAAAGCAAAACCACAATGATGCTCAAAAAATAATAACAAATATTGGTGATGATGTAGAGAAAAAGGTGCCCTTATACAATGTTGGTGGGAATGGAAACTGGTACAACCGTTATGAAACATGGAAGAGAGTATGGAGATTCCTAGGAAAACTAATATACATGAGTCACATATATATACTTTGACTCATCTATCCCACTCCTAGGAATATACCCAAAGAAAATGAAACAGCATATGAAAAAGTTACTTGCACTGCTATGTTTCTAGCAGTTCAATTCACAATAGCTAAGATCTGGAACCAACCTAGATGTCCATCAGCTGATGACTGGGTAAAGAAAATGCGATATATATAAATATTGGAATATTATTGAATTATAGAATGAATGACATCCTGACATTTGCAGGAAAGTTTATGGAACTGGAGATGATTATTCTATGTGAAATAAGCCAGACCCAACATGGTGGTGTAGGTAAAGCCCCCACGTGCAATGCTGGCATCCCATATGGGCAATGGTTCAAGTCCCTGCTTCTCCTCTTCCAATACAGATTTCTGGTATGGCCTAGGAAAGCAGTAGAAGATGGCCCAAGTGCTTGGGCCCCTGCTCCTGCATGGGAGACCAAGAAGAAGCTCCTGGCTTCTGGCTTTGGATCGGCCCAGCTCCAGCTGTTGAGGCCATTTGGGGAGTAAACCAGCAGATGGAAGACCTCTCTCTCTGTCTCTCCCTCTCTCTATCTGTAACTCCACCTTTCAAATAAATACATAAAATCATGAAAAAAAAGCTGGACTCAAAAAAGATTTCACATTTTCTCTGATTTGTGGTGGTGAATGTATGTGGATATACTAGTATAGCTTTAATGATCTATGATAATTTTAAAATTTATTGTATATGAGTGAAATGAACATCTTTTGATAATTGATTTTAGCCCTTGACTATTACTGGTGATCTATAGTCTTTTTGCTTTTTAACTTGTTGAGCTCTATATGTAATGGAGCATTAAATTTTTGATTATGATGTAAATTAAAATGTTATTTCAAAAATTCAAATAGAAAGGAAGAAATAAATAATTCTATATTTAACACATAGACACAAAAAGATCTCTCAAAATTCAACAGTTGAAAAGTAATCCAATAAAACATGCACAAAAAACATAATGAGACATTTCACCAGAGATTAAATACCAGTGACAAATAGGGACATATAAAGTTAATTGTTCAACATTATTAGCCATTAGTCAAATGCAGATTCAGTCATTATACATATAACAAAATGGCCAATGTAAAAAGCATGACAATATCAAATGCTAGCAAAAATGCAAAAAAAAAAAAAATGGTGCATTCATAGGTTGTTAATGTGAATGTAAAATAGTGTAGCCGCTCAGAACTGGTTTGGGCATTTTCTTTAAAAACTAAATATGTGATTACCTTTCAATTTAGCAACTGAACTCCATAAAGACAAAAACATACTTTCATTTTCTCTCTACTTATACTCAAGCCATAACACTTCTGGGATTAGCAGTGTGGGTTTTTCTCCTACACACACCAAAAACAGTCTGTTTTCATGGAGGTTTGGCTTCTGCTTCTGTTTTCATGGGAGATTGGTTGTGAAACTCATCCCCCTATAACCTCTCTACCACTATGATATCATTATCAGCGAATGCTCGTCTCTTACAGATAATGGGGTACCAAGTACATATAAACCAAATACCCCTCTTTGTGATTATATGCAGGTTACTTATAATACCTAACAAATGTAAATGCTTTATAAATAGGTGTCAAATTGAGTTATTTTTGTTATATTGACAAGAAAATAGTTTGTATATGATCTGTTTTTTTTTTTCCTGAATACTTTGATCTGTGGTTGATGTGGATACAGAACACATGCATAGGAGGGAAGTGTGTAATTTTAAAAGGGACACCAACTGCGTGTCTTCAAATTTAATTCAGTTCTGAGGCTACCTATCTGTACACATGTCAGACCCATAGGTTGAGGGCTCAATCCAACAAAACCATCCCCACTTCAGAAGCCAATCACAAGAAACAGTTTTTTATTTTCTCCTGCATACTTCTGATCAATTAGCCATAAACTGGGGTTTAAAGGACCCCTTTTCTTGGAACAGATTAATTCACCTTGATTATATATAGCATTCATGGAGACACAATTTATGTAACACTCTTGAAATAATAAAAATGATGAAATTAAGAATATATTAGTCCTTGCCAGGAGGTAAGGAGAAGTTAGGAATGGGAGGGAATGGGATATGGTCATAATAGTGCAACCTGGATCCTTGAGGTGATGGAAATGTTCTGTTTCTTGACCACATCAGTATCACTATTTTGGTTGTTACCTTGTAGTACAGCTAAGATAATACCATTGGGAAAAACTAGGTACACAATATAGGGTAACTTAAATAGTATATTAGTTAACTTAAACTAAGCATGCCAAATGCCAAATCAGTAACTTAAATAGTATATTACTATTTAAACTCCATGTGAAATTATAATTTTCTCAAAATAAAGAGTTTAACTTAAAAAAAAAAAGGATGTCAGAAGCTTGGTATGCATAATTAGAACGTAAGAATCTTGAGAAAAAATAGTCATTCCACTACAAAATAGTGTGGGCTAAAAGCACTGAAGGGATTTCAACCACACTTAGACCTTGAAAAAACTTCTAGTAGACACAGATCACAATCTTTCTTTCTTTTCTTTTCTTTTTTTTCTTTCTTTTTTTTTTTTTTTTGACAGGCAGAGCTAGACAGTGAGAGAGACAGAGAGAAAGGTCTTCCTTCCATTGCTTCACCCCCCAAATGGCCGCTACGGCCACTTCCTCATGGTCTCCCATGCGGGTGCAGGGCCCAAGCACCTGGGCCATCCTCCACCGCCTTCCCGGGCCACAGCAGACAGCTGGACTGGAAGAGGACCAACCGGGACAGAACCAGAGCCCCAACCAGGACTAGAACCCGGAGTACTGGTGCCGCAGGTGGAGGAATAGCCTAGTGAGCCTCAGCGCCTTCCTTCCTTCCTTCCTCCCTTCCTCCCTTCTTTCCTTCTCTCTCTCTCTCTCTCTCTCTCTTATTTGGGGAAGAAGGGGCTGCCATTGTGGCTTAGTAGGCTAAGCCTCTGACTCCAGCTCTGGCATCTTATATGGTTCAGGGTTCATGTCCTGCCTGGTCCTCTTCTGATACAGCTCTCTACTTATGCCCTGGGAAGGAAGTGGAAGATGGCCCAATTGCTTGGGCTCCTGCATCCATGTGGGAGACCCAGAAGAAGCTTCTGGCTCCTGGCTTCGGCTCCACCCAGCTCTGGCCATTGTGACCACATGGAGTGTGAAAGAACTTTCTCTCTGTCTCTCCCTCTCTCTCTAACTCTACCTCTCAAATAAATAAATAAAAACTTAAAAAAGAATAAGAGAAAAAGACAACTACACACTTATTCAAGAAACTGGGAAATGAAAATACATAAAATTTCAGCTTTCTTTTTTTTTTTTTTTTTTTTTCTGGCAAGGGGAGCTGTATTGTGGGGGCCAAGTTCACAAGCTCTAGAGGAGAAAACAGGTATGCTCCATTTAGGTTCTTGCATTGTGGTTCACTAGTAAAAGAATATTTCTTCATCTCTGAAATAAAAACAAAAATGATCCTTTTTTTGATCAGTAAAGTACTAAATGATTTGACTTCTATCAAATGTATCATATGACAACTGATTCATGATAGTTGTTCAGTAAGACTAGGTATTCAAGCAGGGAAATTCTAAATGGCAAAAAAGATATCAAGAATGTCAGAACACAAAGAAAAATAATGAAACATTTCTTGTTGTTATGGTTTAGATAGAGTAAGTTAAAATAGTAACACAATGCTCTACTTGTTTCAGATATTTCAGCAATTTAATTTATCCAATAAACTTAATGAAATCTCAAATGTTCCTAACTTCACAAATCATCAATTTTGATTTTAACACAAAGGCAATGTATTTATTCAAATACACGTTTACTTTTAGGCCACATAAATAATCTAAAATATGGACTCATAAAACTTTAACTATTTTGTAGAAGTATTTTCTCCTAATTTAAAACCA
This sequence comes from Oryctolagus cuniculus, assembly GCF_964237555.1. Lineage (NCBI taxonomy): Eukaryota > Metazoa > Chordata > Mammalia > Lagomorpha > Leporidae > Oryctolagus > Oryctolagus cuniculus. Next base: position 89,162,687 of record NC_091442.1, read on the forward strand.
AAGATATCCATTGTTAGAAGCAAAGATCTTTAATGTACAAACTCAAATGTCTATCCTTATTGTCTGAGGAGAATCATGACAATTACATAAGCATATAGCAATACAAGTCAATTTTATTTAGTTTAATTTGTCCTTCATTAAAAACTCACAGAAACAAAAATAGTCAACATAATAGTTCTAGTATAAAAATAAATATTTTTGATTAAGTAGTTTAAAATATTTTGTTTAGTATTGTTGTTCCAAAGTAAGCTAAAAATGGTAAACTATTGTTGTTACTTCATAAAATTAATTTACCATAATATACTATGAAACTTTAGAATTCAGAGCTGACCCTAAGATCAATGTTTAGTATTACAAACGATTGGTAAATATTTTTATGAGTTTTAAAAAACAAAATCATTTCTACTATTATGCAATTTTGAAAAAATGCTATATTTATTTAAATTCAAGTAATTGCCCTTGTCTTTGCTTATGGTAGATTCAAATTTCAATTATTTCCTAATAATACTGACATATGTAGGGAAATGCATTTCATTTAAATAAAGAATAGATTTAGTTTTCATTTATTCAATATTGGACTTAAAAATATATGGTAGAATTTAATAACTTTATAAAAATGTTTTCATAGCATATATAATCAAGGATCTTTGCCCAGCATTATAATTTCTGATATTACATACCAAATTATAATACAGGACACCACTGATGATTACTCATGTTGTTAGGGTAGAACTATAAGATGTAATGATAATATTACTATATCACATTTGATTATTCTTATTCTAAAAAGATGAGGATATCACACATACAGAGTACAATGTGTTTGGGGAATAAAAGTTTGGGTGAAGTTCTTATTTGCTTTAAAATGATTCATACTCTGTTGTGATTCAGTAGGATTAATGCCATTTTATAGTGGAGTTTAATAGAGTTGGATATTGTTCTTTTTTTTTCCTCTGTGTTTAATCAGTTTGCCATTTGGTTCAACAATTCCCTCAGGTACAATTTGATTCAGAGTCATAAAACAGTTTGTCCCATATGATTTTGTGCATAAATTTCTCCTTGTTTCTCTGTAAGGCCCATTTAGTACATACTTGGTTGAAAGACAATTTTTTCCCAAGAAGATGAAGACATAGTATAGCCTTCTGTCAGACATAAGGTTTTAACCCGACACTGAAATTTATAGCTGCTTTTTCTTTGTGGAAACACAGCCTAGTCAAGCATTAAATGTACAGTTAACAGATATCCAATAGTCACAGGAGAGTTGACAACTTAAATTACTTAGTTATAATGAAGATAAATAGCAATTTAAACATAGGCATATAGCATACCCTGCAATGCAATTGACTCCAATGTTGTTGCCAAGCAACTTCCCTAGACATAACTTCCTGTTATGGGATGAATGGCATCATTACACACACACAAACACACACACACACACTTAAAGGAATGATCACAGCCCAAAACTCTTGTATTTTCAAAATACTATAAAAATAAAACGTCTTTGCACAGGTATGTGATAAAAATGGCATTCTGTTTTGTATGATGTTTCATTGTGTAGGTCTTTAATAAACATGTTACCTATCATAGACTTTCAGTCCTTCATCTATATTTAAGGACTCAAACCTTTTATTTTCTAGGATTGAGTGTTCCTTTGAAGGCTTATACAATTATTTGAATAGATATTCGTCAATAAAAAATCAACTATCCCAAAATAAAATTTTTTTCTTATCATTCATGTAACTGAATAAATTATACAGTAATAGACACTGAAAACTGTACACATATCTTGTGTATGGGAATCTTTTCAAAATTTTCTTATATTTTTAAAGTTGTATTTTTTGTTTTCTTTTTTTAAAAGATTTATTTTATTTATTTGAAAGACAGAGTTACAGAGAAAGGTAGAGACAGAGAGAGAGGTCTTCCATCTGCTGTTTCACTCCCCAGATGGCCGCAAGGGCCGAAGCTGCACCAATCCAAAGCCAGGAGCCAGGAGCCTCCTCCGGGTCTCCCACTCCGGTGAGGGGCTCAAAGACCTGGACCATCTTCTATTGTTTTCGCAGGCCATAGCAGAGAGCTGGATCAGAAGAGGAGCAGCTGGGACTAGAACCGCTGCCCATAAGGGATGCCTACGTTTTAGGCCAGGATTTTAACCCACTGTGCCACAGCACTGGCCCCATTTTTTGTTTTCTTAATTGCTCTCATAGCCAGATTCTCTCTGGAATTCATATGTAACCTATTATTGAACAAATGTTTATAACAACTTTTGGTAGGAAAGGACATATCAAAAAATTCTATAATATTTACTACTGAGAAAAATAAGTTTGATAAACTATATTCTTCTTTCTTTTCTGAAGAAATAACCAAGATTGAGTTTACTGTTTACTTTGCTATACAAAATGAGAGATACAGCTTCAGATCCTGTCTTTCCAGAGTAAAATGTCTATTCCTAGGATGATTTTGCTTGTTTATTTCACAAGTTCTGGTAGAATGGTTTGCTTTTGTTTAGGTTGAGCCCTTCAAAAGCTTTTTAAAAGCTCATAAAAGATTTTTAGGCATTTTCTTTCTGACATATTTTTCTCTTATGTTCCCAAGTGTGTTTACTGGTTGGATAGTGGCAGTGTAATAAGGAAAATGGGATTCAGTTCATGAACAGACACATCTCAATACCTAAGAAAGCAAAGAAATTTTAAATAAGGGAACTTAGTTTATTTCACTGCACTGCTCAGCAATGAACTCTAACTTCTACAGCATTTTATCTACTGAGTTACTTTATTCCTGAAATCTGTTAATGCAAATATTATTGAAAAGCAAAGATAAGTTTACTCATTGAGCCAAGCTAACATTATTACACACATAGTATGTTCTAGGAATTGTATTGGAAATAATAATAGTAACAATAATAATAAACCATGATAGAAGTACCTAAAGTGTCCAATGCAAAGAGAGTGATAATTATAATAAAAATTAGAATATATATAAGCCTTGGTATGCTTTGGGGACTCAAGAGCATTACATAGATTGTATAATTTTAACAACCTTTCAAAATTACTATTATTACCATGCATTTGCTGTGACCCTGAGAATCGAATGTACTAATAAATTCCTTTAATAAAAATAAATCCCAAAAATTAACATCCTTGTATCTAAATTACAGATGGAGAAACTAAAGCACAAATTTTCACAAATATAAAAATCCTGAAATGAAAAATAAAAGTAAAATTAAAATGTTTGATAGCTTTCATGCAGCTGAAATAATCTTAAGAATCAGGACCATGAACTAAATTAACTAGTGTGGGAAATAAACCTAAAGTAAAAAATAAACCTGAAGATTCAAAGAATGGATTTTAATTACGGTTAAACAAATCCTCAAATGAGGAAATCATATGCATTAATCGATATTGTATACAGAAAAATAGATTTTTGCTTTTTAATTATTCTCCTCACGAATATAATGTTTACAATAGGCTGCCTGTTCAGCAAAATGTAGCAAGTTAAACCTATTCTACTAAAAACAATTTCAAACCCAAGGGCCTCCTTAAAAAAATGCAGGGCACAAATTAGTTGCATTTTTATTGATTTAGACAATATATGAATTGCCAGAAAAATTCCATTCTTTAGAGTTATAACAAGATCCCCCAACTGTAGATGTTTTAAAACAATCATTAGTAACTTTTTGAGCAAAAATAAAATTTAACTTCAAGTTAAATATCTATAGTTCTAATCACTGTGTCTTCTCTGGTTTTTCTAACTACTGTACCTTAATAGTTGGCAGCTCAATAGGAGATTAGATGGCTTGCTACAAGTGTGCTTGTTACAAGGCATTTCACTTTGAACCCGTTGGAGAGGACTGCTTATTAATTCAAGTCACTTTTCCCAAACTGCCATTTCCTTAATTTCAAGAGTAGTAGTAACCATTTCAAACAGCTGCATTTCAAGTTATAAATGACAGTTCATTTAATAGGCCAAATGTCCCTTTTTCCTGAAAGCAAATTTAACCTGTAATGTGCTAGCACTATTTATACTGTAGTACATACATTTACAATAATTATCTATGGTAAAATTCATCTTCAGTTTCAATTGATGATTCTAGAGAAAGTCTTCCTTTTTTAATGTCTTATTCCTCCCAGCATCAACAATGGACTACCTATAACCTATAGAAAGACTGTAAGGAGAGAAAGGATGAATGGGAGGCAAGATGACAATTGGACCCCGGTGACTTGCTTGTTCTGTGTATCTATTAAAGGGAATTATATCTCTCTTTTTTAAACTTTATTTATTTGAAAGACAGAGTTATAGAGAGAGGTAGATGTGGGGAGCAACTGAGACTAGACTAAGTTACTGGAATTAAGACTTATTCTATGCATCTGCTCTCCCACAATATGGCACTGAGAGGGAGCAAACAACCTCTACACAGCTGCCTCATCAGTTTGACTGATAAGCTGCAGGAGCTGATCCTGCTCCTGATTGGAGGAGAGCAGCGTGCTCGGCGTGTGGGTAGCAGAGCATGGATTGGTGGAAGAGGACTATAAAGGAGGAGAGAAACAACATGCACCAGGAACATCTGAGGGGAACATCTGAGGGAAACATCTGAGGGACCCCTGAGAGCCCCCTGAGAGCCGGCCGGCAGTGTGCCGCCCCTCCTCGGAGGCGGGGGGCTGGCAGCTAACCCGGGACGGCGTTGTTCCTCCGCGAGTGAGGGAACGAAAGCAAACCCAGGAAGGGCAGAGCAGACAAAAGAACAGCGCAGGGTCCAGTGTCATTCCTCCGCGAATGGGGGAGTGACAGGTAGAGACAGAGAGAGAGGTCTTTTATCCGATGGTTCAGTCCCCAGATGGCCGCAACGGATGGAGCTGCGCCAATCTGAAGCCAGGAGCCAGAAGCTTCTTCCGGGTCTACAGGGAATTACATCTCTACATTAGCAAATCTGAATTATTAAAGGGAGTTAAATCAGTTTTGCCAGTTTTTGTTGGGCAAAAGTTGCATTAGTTCCTTGAATGGCATGGATGTCAGTGTTCTTCCCCTCCATGAACTGGATATTTTTAAAGATAGAGAATGATATCTTGATATTAGAATTTTTAGAAAGATCACCCTGACAACTGTAGAAAGGATAAATGGATGTACAAAAAAGTTTTATAAAGATTAAGAAGAAATGGAAGGAAGAAAAGAGGGAGGGAGGGATGATAAAAGGAAAGGAATCCATGGTAATGATAGAAAATATAGAGAAGGCAAGTTGCATTTAGGATATATTTCAAGTATAAATAATATGTTATATTTGTAATGCAAAAAATCTGGTGTTAATAAGATAGTTTTGAGTTAAAGAAAACTGTGAATGCATGATTATATAAGAAAAGTAAATACAAAATGAAAAAACATTTAAATATCATAATTCTAAGCATCCTAACATTTAAAAAAATTCAAATAATATTTGATAAAATTTCTCAAGAGAAGAACCTCTATAGAAACAAAAGGGAGACTTCAAAACAAGACAGAAGAATGGGTATGCTCACATTAAATGTGAAAAAATCCTAGTTATATGTGTAGTAAAATATACCAAATGTTAATCATTAGTGATCTTTGTAAAGGCAGTTTCAATAATTGTTGGAAGTAAAACTCCAATTGTACAGACAGGATTTGAGGAAATAGAGGATAATGCTTCAAAAATAATGCTGAGGGGCCGGTGCTGTGGCATAGTGCATAAAGCTGCTGCCTGCAGTGCTGGCATCCCATATGGACGCCAGTTCGAGTCCCTGCTGCTCCTCTTCTGAGCCAGCTCTCTGCAGTGGCCTGGGAATGCAGCAGAAGATGGCCCAAGTCTTTGGGCTCCTGCACCCGCATGGGAGACATGGAAGAAGCTCCCGGATCCTGGCTCCGGGCTCCTGGCTCCTGGCTTCGGATCAGCGCAGCCACAACCATTCTGGCCATCTGCGGAGTGAGCCAGCGGATGGAAGACCTCTCTCTCTCTCTCTCTCTCTCTCTCTCTCTCTCTCTCTCTGCTTCTACATTTCAAACAAATAATAAATCTTTAAAAAATGGTGCTAGGCTTAGAAAGAAAATTAGGTAGAATGTTACTGAGAGGGAAAGATATCCAGATAGGAAGCACATTTTTGCTTTTTTGTAGTTGTTGAGGGATATCTGTACACATTTATATACAAAGAACCGAAAATCCAATAGACCAGATATTAAAAATGGACCAAGAAGAAAACTAGTAACTAAATCAAAACAGTTAAAAGGGTAAATAAAATGTGAAGCTATTTGGAAATACTTCTTACTAAAGAAAATGTGTGAATTCTCTATGGAGGTGGAAAAGAACCTAGTTCAACTTTTCAGGAAAAATTAATTGTGGGGTGGAAATAGTTGTCCCCTGAGAGACAATTTTTATCAATCCATAATGGATTTAATTATCAATCAACTTTATGTTTAAGTGGCAGGGGACTTAAGGAAGATTGTTGAAAAATTTTAAAGGACTTTCATAGAGAATACAAAAAATGCAAACTATGACATTAAGGAATATCAACAAGAGGCATTGGTTACCCAGTCATGGTTTTGATCCTGTGCCTGGGGAGTGGCAGCAGTCTTATCACTTTCAAAAACACTTCCAAAACTACAGATGCTCCTCAACCTGCAATGAAGTTGTATCCTGATAAACCCAACATGGATTAAAAATATGATAAGTGAAGCATCTATTTGATCCACCTGACTGATCAAATCTCATTGCTTAGCAACACAATACGCTATAGAGTATTCATTATTTATTCTCGGGATACTGTAGTTATCTGGAGCAGTACTTTGCAATCATTGCTTTGCTTTACGAGTATGAAACTGCACATAAAAATAAATTATAGTTAAATATTCACCCTGGATGTGGGTTCTTGTATATGTCATGATCACTAAATGCTTGACTGTTAAAATATTTAAATCATTTGTACATTTAAATGACTTAAATGGGATACACTTATAGTCAATGTTTAAATTTTTATTAAAACCTTAGATTGTATAGTATATAAGGAAGAACACAGATGAATGGCTTATTTTAAGAAGAAAACAATGGTGTTGATGATCATAAGATGTATCTGTAAGGAGTACTTATGATACTACAGACTCTACAGAGACTATCTTATTTAATCTTCAAAAGCAAAAATATACAAGAAAAACTTGATCTTGGTGTAATCATTATGCTAATTTCACAGAAGGGCAAACTGATGTTCCATGAACTGCATACCTTGTAGCTGATCACAACAAGAGGAGTTTCAAGGAGAAACAAGCAACCAAAATGAAGCTTCATGCAAGCTGTAGAAGATAGTGTTAAATATTTCTCAAATATAATTGGGATAAGGAAGAAAATTTTACTAGATTTTGTCAAATCCCTTGTATTTTTGTAAAATAATGTTGGTAGAAATTTCAGGTTCAATATTCTAATTTTTCTAAGATTTATTTACTTGAAACACAGAGATACAGAGAGAATGAGAGAGAGAATGACAGAGAGAGATCTTCCATCCAGTGGTTCACTCCCTAAATGGCTGAAACGGCCAGGGCTGGACCAGGGTGAAGCCAGGAGCCAGGAGTTTCTTCCGAGTCTCCCATGTGCATGCAAGGGCCCAAGTACTTGGGCCATTTCTTGCTGCTTTCCCACGTGCGTTAGCAGTGGAGCTGCTGGGACTTGAACTGGAACCTATATGGGATGCTCACACTGCAGGCAGATGCTTAACCTGCACCACAGAGCCAGTGCCTAAATAGTCTATTGAAATGGCATCCTAGATTTTTTTTCCCACTCAGAACAATTTCCAGAACATTCAATAGTTTGGGATGTTATTATGATTATTGTGAAAGATTCCTATTAGAAAACAGTATAACAAAATGTTTTCCAAAATTCCATTTAATGTATAGGGTAAATCAATCAATAGTTTTGCAAATAAACGAGGTTTTCAGTTGTGTCGCTCCCCCTCTTCGCTGAGGAACGACACTAGACCCTGCGCTGTTCTTTTGTCTGCTCGGCCCTTCCCGGGTTTGCTGCTGGTTCTTCCCGGGTTGGCTGCTGATCCTTCCACCTCTGTGGAAGGGCGGCTCCCCCTGCCACTTTCCCCACTTCTGCGGGGGAGCGGCACACCGCCGGCTGGCTCTCTCGGGGGCTGCTCAGATGTTATCCAGATGTTCCCCTTAGATGTTCCTGGTGCATGTTGTCTCTCTCCTCCTTTATAGTCCTCTTCCACCAATCCCAACTCTGCTACCCACATGCCGAGTACGCTGCTCTCCTCCAATCAGGAGCAGGATCAGCTCCTGCAGGTTATTGGTCAAACTGGAGGCAGCTGTGTAGAAGTTGTTTACTCCTCTCCCAACGCCATATTGTGGGAGAGCAGATGCATAGAATAAGTCTTAATTCCAGTAACTTAGTCTAGTCCGAGTTGCTCCCCACAGTTCCCCCTTTCTTTTTATTTTTGGTGTTGATACGCGCCTGTCTTCGGTGCCCCACGGCACACACTCTGCTCTGCTTGCTGGAGTTGCCCACAGGTGCTTACAAGCCCTACCAATCAGGCAAACCGAATCCGGGTCCTCTCTTCGCCATGTTGAGAGGAGGTTTTTAGGCGCTGATGCGTGCCTGTGTTTGGTGCCCTGCAGTGCATGCTCTGCTCGAGCTGCCTGAAAGTGCTTATCGCCTTACTAATCAGGCAGACTGAATCCAAGCCCTCTCATTGCCGTATTGTGGGGAGACTTATTGATGTTGATTCGTGCCTATCTTCGGTGACCTGCAGCTCATACTCTGCTTGAGCTGCCTGCTGGTGCTTATCGCCTAATCGGGCAGACCGAATCCAAGCTCTCTCATTGCCATGTTGTGGGGAGGCCTTATTTTTCTCTATTTCTCTATCTCCGGGCATTCCTATTTTTCTTATTTTACTTCTATCTGCCAGCATTCCTATTTCTCTCATTTTACTTCTATACTTCTGTTTCTCTTATCCCCGCGGTTTCCTGGCGCCCGCCCGAGGCGGCTTCTCGGCGCCTCGCCCCGCAGCCAGCCGCTTCCCGGCTCTGCGCAGCTTCAGCCCGCGCTTCTCTCATCTGCGCGGCTTCCCGGCTTCACGCGCGCTCCACGGTCTCTGCGCCCTTCGCGCCCGCACCACGGCCTCCGCGCCAGCCCTGCACTTCCTATCTACTCGCGCCCTGTGCGCTCTCTCCGCTTGTGCCCCACGTGCTTTCTCTGCGCTTGGTGGCTTCCGCGAATCACAGCCTAGCTCACGTTTCCGCCATCGGTTGGTTTAGTTTCAGTCTAAGTTCCCCGGGCTAACCTGATGAAATCAAACCTAGCTTACGTCTCCGCTTTTCGGTTTGGCTTCCCGTCTTTTGCTCCCCAGGCTAATCTGACGGATTCCAACCTAGCTTACGTCTCCGCCTCTGGTTTTAGTTTTTCGCCTTTTGCTCCCTGGGCTAACTTGACGAATCCCAACCTAGCTTACGTCTCTCCGCTTCGGCCTGCCCCCGCGGCTTCATCCTCCCTAACATATTTTTCTCTACCCGGTATGTTTCCTAACTTTTCTTCCAACAATATTCCCCTCTCATTTCTCCTGACTTCTCCCCACAGTCTGTATCCAAGTCTTAGTTTCTTCTAGCTTTCACTTTCGCTTTCAACCACAGATTTCTCCTAACTTCCCCGCCATAGTCCGTATCCGAGTCTATGTTTCCTCCAGCTTTCACTTTCGCTTTCAATCCTAACTTCTTCCGACACTTTTTCCGTCCAGCTTTTCCTTAGGCTCTTCCCTAGTCTCTCTCTCCGGTATTTTCCCACTTCTTCCCGCTTCCTCCCTCCTAGGTTTCCTATCCAAGTCACAGCACCATTATGTTGCTCCCCCTCTTCACAGAGGAACGACACAAGACCCTGTGCTGTTCTTTTGTCTGCTCGGCCCTTCCCGGGTTTGCTGCTGGTTCTTCCTGGGTTGGCTGCTGATGCTTCCACCTCCGTGGAAGGGCGGCTCCCCCTACCACTTTCCCCACTTCCGCGGGGGAGCGGCATACCGCTGGCCGGCTCTCTCAGGGGCTGCTCAGATGTTATCCAGATGTTCCCCTTAGATGTTCCTGGTGCATGTTGTCTCTCTCCTCCTTTATAGTCCTCTTCCACCAATCCCAACTCTGCTACCCACATGCCGAGTACGCTGCTCTCCTCCAATCAGGAGCAGGATCAGCTCCTGCAGGTTATTGGTCGAACTGGAGGCAGCTGTGTAGAAGTTGTTTACTCCCTTCTCAGTGCCATATTGTGGGAGAGCAAATGCATAGAATAAGTCTTAATTCCAGTAACTTAGTCTAGTCCGAGTTGCTCCCCACAAGTTGAGCCTAGATTAAGAGATGAAGTGAGACTCAAGCTGAATTCTGACAGAAGACCAGAGCTAAAAGTGTGAGTTTTCGTCTTAGGTAACTGTTTAGAAGACAGTAGTAGTAAATGTGAAAGTATTGAGAGCAACAAATATTAATGTTTCAGTACTCAAACTGAAATGAATGGAAAATTTTTGCATCACAAAGTTATCTTGTGATTAGGTAATTAAAGGAGATTGAACCTTGAATGCTAAGGAATCAATGTGTTTATGAAGGCTCCATGTGGTAGTGTTGGGAGAAGAAAGGCTAATTTTGACTTATCAAGGGAGTTGTGATGTGGCATGACAAAAAAAATGAGTGAAAATCATTTAGTATGTATGTATTGAGTGGAGGGGTAAATATAAGGGGAAAAGTAATAAAGAAAATCTTACATTTAACTTAAATATTAATGGGTTTCCCTTAGTGAAGAAATTATAATAAAACTCATGCTTAGAAATGATTTAAAGAGTAACTATTTTAAGTGCGATCTGAAACTCTGTATTTTTCAAGTAGATTTTGAGGAAAATGTGTTTTACAGGGGCTTACTAGTTAAGCAAATTCATAAGTAGCAAGTGTCTAAATTACAGCAAAATTTAAAATAGTGCAAAAGTGTCTGTGTCAAGTACATTACAATATGATGTCGTGCTTAAAGAAACTCTAGATACTGTGAGTTCTTCTCTGTAAAAGATAAACCACAGGGAAGCTGGCATTGTGGTGCAGCGGGTTAAGCCACCATCTGCAACTCCGACACCCCCCTATTAGCGCTAGTTCAAGTCCCAGCTGCTCCACTTCCAATCCAAATCCCTGCAAATGCACCTGGGAAAGCAGCGGAAGATGGCCTGAGTGCCTGGGTTCTTGACACACTCATAGGAGACCTGGATAGAGTTCCAGCCTCTTGGCTTTGGCCTGGCCCATTCCCAGATATTTTGTGGACATCTGGGGAGTCATCCAGCAGATGAAAGATCTCACTCTCTTCCTCTCTCTCTGTAACTATGCCTTCCAAATAAATAGATAAATCTTTTTTTCAATAAGATTTATTTATTTATTTGAAAGTCATAGTTACACAGAGAGAGAAGGAGAGGCAGAGAGAGAGAGGTCTTCCATGCAGTGGTTCTCTCCCCAGATGGCTGCAATGGCCAGAGCTGAGCTGATCTGAAGCCCGGAGCCAGGAGCTTTTTCCAGATCTCCCACGTGGGTTCAGGGGCCCAAGGACTTCGGTCATCTACTGCTTTCCCAGGCCATAGCAGAGAGCTAGATTGGAAGTGGAGCAGCTAAGACTTGAACTCACGCCCATATGGAATTCTGGCACTATAGGCAGTGGCTTTACCCTCTCTGCCACAGTGCTGACTCCAATAAATAAATCTTTAAAAAAAATAGGGATACTTCATAATACTCTAGAAGCTGCATTTTGCTGTGGGGCATATATTAACTTACAACCACTTTTCAAAACTTACTGACAGATCAATTAAAAGAAAAAAACACTATAAACATAATTCTTTCCTAAATTCTCATTCACACTGGGGAACACCAAACAACATACATTGTGAAAATAGTATCCCACACATACTACTTTATTTTACTTCTTTAGATTTCATGGTGTTACTGTCCAATTTCTGATAAAGGATCTAACATCATTTATTCCCATTCTGTATCATGCTTTCTTTAGCTTGTAGTTTGCATTTTCTACTCTCTGATACAGAATCCCTTTGAGGTAAATGGTCTCTATAAACACATAAGACTCTGTAGTGTATGTTAAAAATGTTCTTTGGAAAACATTTTCCAAAGCTGTTTCTTTAAAACTACACATCCTGGGGTCAGTGTGGCATAGTGGGTAAAGCTGTGACCTGTGATATTAGTATCCTAAATGGGCACCAGTTCTTGTTCTGGCTGCTCCAGTTCTGATCCAGCTCCCTGATAATGACCTGGGAAAGAGTGGAAGATGGCCCAAGTGCTTGGATCCCAGTCATCCACATGGAAGACCTGGATGAAGTTCCTGGCTCTTTGGTTCAGCCTGTCTTAGCTCTGGCCATTTTGGACATTTGGGGCGTGAACCAGCAAACAGAAGATTCTCTCTCTGTCTTGCCCTTTCTCTCTGTAATTCTTACCTTCAAATAAATAAATAAATCTTAGGAAACTATATATTCTAAACTTAGCATTTGTGATGTAAACACATAACAATGTCTCTTTGTAAGCAAAACATGTATTGGTGATAATTCTAGATTTTGGAAAAAAATTCTTGAATAATCTGTAGACCATATTCTCTACATGTATATATGTTTACCTTATAGTCAAGAGATTTATGAAACACAGTTAAAGGCTAATAATTACCAAGAAGCTCACTTTCTCCACAAGATAGAATTTATAACATCAAGTGAAACTATTAATATACCAGAGATGAAAGAGAGGGAAAAGAAGAAAACAAAATTACACTCTTAAACCATATGGTTGGGAAGACAGAAATAAATTAATCTTATATCAGAACAAATGTTATTTGTGGTAGGAAAATGTCCTTGGTTAAGTCTGTAATACACTTAAAAGTTGCACACACAAGCATGAAACTCCTCACATGAGAGGGTGGGATACCTCACAAATTGTTCTACCTTTGAAAATATTTTTTTCGGGGGGCTGGCGCCATGGCTCACTTGGTTCATCCTCTGCCTGTGGTGCTGGCATCCCATATGGGTGCCGGGTTCTAGTCCCGGTTGCTCCTCTTTCAATCCAGCTCTCTGCTGTGGCCCAGGAGGGCAGTGGAGGCTGGCCCAAGTGCTTGGGTCCCTGCACCCACATGGGAGACCAGGAAGAAGCACCTGGCTCCTGGCTTCGGATTAGCGCACCTCTGGCCATTGTGGCCATTTGGGGAGTGAACCAACAGAAGGAAGACCTTTCTCTCTGTCTCTCTCTCTCTCACTGTCTAGCTCTGTCAAATAAAGAAAAAAATATTTTTTCCAAGTGGGCAGTATCTCTATTAATTATAGTATCTATTTGAGTGGAAACAAGAACTTGCATTGAAGAAGATGTATTTGAACTACGAGTCAGAAGGTGAAGCCAGGTATTGAACACAGACACTCTGACATGGGATACTAGCATGTTAACTTCTACGCTAAATGTCCAACTAAGATGTTTAATATGTAAATAATTATAGCGAAAAAGATGGTGGAGAAGGGAAAGAAGAAAAAGAGATAAGGTATAGAGAAATTTTACCCCTTGACTGTGTCCTGGAAAACTCTTAAATACATAGTAAAAGAAGGGGTAGGAGCTACCAAAGAAATAAGAAGAATAAAACAAAAACAAAAGGAAATTCAGAGAGTATCATGGAAGTAAAGGGAAATATGTTTCAAAAAGGAATGAATATTCAATTCTTAAATGCTGGTGGGAAACCAAGATGAAGGCTGAAAAGTGTCCAATGGACTCAGCTACAAAAGCATCAAGTCATGTAGCCACCATAGGCAGTTTGTAAGAGTCAAGAATATCAAGTAATGAAAACGAATTAACAGGTAGAAGGAGACATCTCAGAAATCAGTAGTAGAAGAGATATAAATTGAGATCATTTATGTCAGGATACTTCTTCCTACTGAAATAAAGAAGAATTGGGTGAATGCAGAATGAGTTCGACTTTTTAGATTTAAAAGCAAAAGGGCATGGGGACAACCCCCAGAGGATTTCCACTTTCTCCATGAACTAGGAAGCAATGCTTTCAGCTATAAGCAAAGCAGGGGGCCAGAGAAGGCAAAGAAAACTTGAAGAGTAATTAAATAAAACAATATTCAAAAAAGTTACTTTTAAAAGGCATACTTCTCAAAAAATGTCTAGAAAGGAAAGAGGGTGTGATGAAGCTGTGTCTTGTTTCTGTGATTAGGAAATAATGAATTTGTGTGCTGCTCATACATTCTTTCACAGTTTCTCTCCACAAAAAAGGGATAAGAAGTTTCAAAACGGAAAATACACTTTTACCTGGAAAAAGGTATGAGGTTTAATGGATAGATTTAAGGGATTTAAAATGGTCTCCACCCAGAGTCATAAAGGATAGTTACAAGGTAGACACGAGACAATAGAAAAAGCAACGTTCTTGGTATGAATACCAAAAGAAAAGGAATGAAAGTAGAAAATTCTGGGATATTCTGCTGTGCCATACTCTTCGGGGGCAGAGGTGCTTACTGCCTTCTCTTTCCTAGCTTCTGAAAAATAAGGTGTGTGTGTATTGTTCCCAAAGGCAAAAGTAATAATGAAAATATATATATCTATATAGTTATATATAATTATATATATTTATATAAATAGATTAGATGTAGTTCTTGCCCTAAAAGGACATTTTTTCCAAGATTCTCTTCAAAAGTGGGAAAGATAGAATCTAAAGGAACTGATATTTTGTTATTATTGTCTAATTCAAGCATATACAACAATCTTTAAGACTACAGGAAATGTATAAAATTATAGCAATTATTTCTTTTAAAATTATATACATGGGTTTATGGTATCATAGTTAATTTTTTTCTGCCAGCTCCTTTTAAGACAAGAATCTCAGAGGCATGTCTGTCTCTGTGTTTCTTTTGGTGTAGTATACATAGCAGACATAAAATTGATTATGATAAAAGCATATTCAATGTAAATGTAAACAGAAGGATGGGAAAATGGCATTCCTAGAGTTTTGTAAGCACAGGCATTAAAGGATAGAATTATATTTTAAATCAGAAAAATTAATTATCAGTGAATTTATTGTCAAAGCTGACTCTCCCTGATTCTTTTCTCTTTGTCCTCAGGCAAATTCTCACTGTAAATACATTATTTCCAAGCATATTTGTTAAATCCTCATTAAATCTGTATATATAGTACATGCTCCATTTCTTTTCCAAGTTACATACTTCCTCGCCTTGAAACATTTTAATAAATATTTATTAAAGTGATCAAATATCAGAACTGTTTATTTGCACCCTATTAAGCAGACACTGGGAGTTACATATAAATTCAAAATAGGGAATGCTACTCTGAGATAAAACTCTGACAAGTGTTACATTCAAGTACAATGAACACATGAATTAACCAAGTATGATACTGAGCAACTAAAAAGAATAAAAACTGCATCATACAAGCTAATATTAAAAAATAGATTTATCTTCAAATACAACCCTTTGGGTTTGAAGTCCTTTTGATATGTCTATCATTGTTATCTCAAACTAATACTTACAAAAAAAAATGAAAAGTTACATAAACAGAGGACTATAATTTTTCATAGGATTTACATTGCTATGAGTTGTGAATTTGTCATATTGTAAAATAATGAATGCAAATGTTAAATATTTGTGTACAGGCCAGCGTCGCGGCTCACTAGGCTAATCCTCCGCCTGCGGCGCCGGCATCCAGGGTTCTAGTCCCGGTTGGGGCGCTAGATTCTGTCCCGGTTACTCCTCTTCCAATCCAGCTCTCTGCTGTGGCCCAGGAGTGCAGTGGAGGATGGCCCAGGTCCTTGGGCCCTGCACCCGCATGGGAAACCAGGAAGAAGCACCTGGAAACTGGCTTCGGGTCATCGCAGTGTGCCAGCCACAATGCACCGGCCGTAGCGGCCACTTGAGGGGTGAACCAACGGAAAAAGGAAGACCTTTCTCTCTGTCTCTCTCTCTCTCTCACTGTCTAAGTCTGCCTGTCAAAAAAAATATTTGTGTACAATCACATATTAGGGGACTTCAAAAAGTTCATGGAAAAATAGGATTCAAAGATAAGTTTATATGGTACAAATAAATTTTGAAATTAATATCCATGCATAATGTTTTCATAGTAGGCATAACTTTTGGAAGCTCTCTTGCATATACTTCTGTATACATGTATCTGTATATAAACAGACACAAATATATGTATATATACACATAAAAATTTATAATGATTTCTTATTATTTTATATAGATATGAATTCAAAGATTTCATAAAAAGTACAGATTTTCATGCTAACACTGAAGTTCATTACAAGCCAAATAATTATGTGTAAAACAAAATCTTCTACTTTGTATATATGTACATGATTATATTAGCACTAAAGGCAAACGCATTTACCTAGAATTATTATCTTATATTTCCAATTTTTAAAATGAAAGACGTTTACTTTCATTTGCAAGTAAATCCAAAGGCCCAATTTGGTGGTGGTGAGCTGCTGGGCATTCATAATTCTTTCAGCTAGAGGAAAATGTAAACTCCTGGATCTGCTCTCAGCCACAGTGTCAGAATTCTGACCTTTATTTTCTCTTTGTCCTAACCAGGACAACTACAGATAAAGTGTAAAATAATCCTACATTTCATTCAACAGAAGAGAAGACTAAGACTCCCCTATATCCAATGCAAATTTAACATACACAATATGACTTAGTATTTCAGTTTTATCTTACTATCACATAAAGGCAAAAAGCACTTTGGAAAAACATTTCAAAGAAAAAAACATTTATGAGTTGTAACATAGAACAGCTTCTTCTCTCTGACCACATTTTGGTTTTAAAGGATTTCTTATCAGACTCTTACCACAGCAAAGTAAAATAAAGCTTCTCTTACCAGAGGGAAATAAAGCTTCAACATTGCTATAGCATTTTCTGCGGCTCTTGTTTGAAAAGACAGCTCCAAAACAGCTTTGTGCATACAACTGTTCTGATCTGGCTGATCTTCAGTTTCTGCGCGTGCACACACACACACACATACACACACACAAAGTATAATTGGCTCTCAAAAAATCGCTTTAAACATTCATCATGATGGCACTTGCATGTTGAGTCTAGTTACTGTTACCCTAGTAGACTTCTTCCAAACAGGCCAATTATATTTCTACTCTTCCTACTAGTTGTTTGGTTTCCTCTGTTCAATGCTGAAATTAATAACTTTAAAGAAAGCACAAATATCTGAGTGATAGTTCTATTATGGCAATAGTCTTGGGTTTTGAATATGTGGTCTAAGACTTAGAAGCAGAAAATAATGCAAGGACATGATTTTAAATCAAGCCAAATAAATGTATTAGTACCTTTATACATTATTAAATTAAGAAATACTCAGGTGATAATTTATATGCTAATGAGATATCAGTATTATTAAGTCTCTGTTATTCATTATTTGATAAAAGTAAATGAACATTCTATATCTGTTTTGCACAGAAGCCACATCAATAATGTCTGCAACATAAGCTAGAGTCTGAGACCCACTGCTGGATCTCTAAATCTTATTAAATATTCTATTGTTCTTTTGCCCAAGACATCAAAGGGACCTAGACATAATCACATGCTTGAATTTTTTTCTGGGGGTAATGAAGGGGTCACAAATCTGAGTTTTCTTGTGATTTTCAAATAGTCAATTTTTATGGATATATTAATTGATTCTGACAGTAAGTGACATATATTCTTGTAACCAAGAGAATGAGAATATTAGATCAAAAAAGTACATCTCAATGAAAAAACACAACCTCAATCTGTATCACTTTTTTTAATGATCTAAGCAATATGTCAACATTACAACTACATCAAGATGTACTGTTAGCCTTACTTCCATATGTAAAACATTTACCAGCAGTATGACCATTTGAACAACATGAATGTAAGTATCTAATAGGTGACAGGCCTGTTGTTAAAGTCTAAGGATTGTGGTGAATAAGATAAATATCCTCACTTTCTACATGCAATTTTTCAATGCCCAAATTAAAATAACTGAACATAAGATACAAATTTGTTTGGAGATTGTCAATGGCAAGGAGCTATGTTATAAATCGATAGATAAAATGATGAATTGTAAATTATTAGAATTTAGATGGCTTCTTTAAAAAGATTTGTTTATTTGTTTGAAAGGCAGAGTTCCAGAGAGAAAGAGGCAGAAAAAGAGTGAGGGCTTCTATCAACTGGTTCACTCCCCAAATGACTGAAATGGCTGCAGCTGGGCTGATCCAAAGTCAGGAGCCAGGAGCTTCTTCTGGGTCTCCCACATGGGTGCAAGGGCCCAAGAACTTTGGCCACCTTCCACTGCTTTCCCAGGCAAAGGAAGGATTTGGATCAGAAGTGGAGCAGCTACGACGCCAACCGGCGCCCATATGGGATGCTGGCACTGCAGGTTGAGGCTTTACCCACTGCATTACAGTGTCGGCTCCAGACTTCGCATGCCTTTATTAAAAGAACAACTTCTTTGATAATATTAGTATAGATATTTAAAAATGATTCTGAAATTCTTGCTCTTAATATTTGAAGATTGCAGGTTTTTTTTTTTTACTATTTGCAATGTCATGTTACCTGCCTTTCCTTCTCTCTCTCTCTTTCTTTATAAATGATATTAATAATATTATTAATATCTTGATCAGGAATGAGGTATGAAAAAGCCCAATTACACTATTCTTTGTACTCATAAGTCAACTTTTCTACAAAAGATTATTATTAATAGCCCTCAAATGAATATACAAAAAAAAGGGACACAAAAAGAAATAGTCAAAAATGTATCATATTAGCATATTAGTTAAGTGACTTAAAGAATTTTTGTCTCATTAATTTAAAATATATTTGCAATTATTTCCAATGTTTTAATTTATATTATTTAACTTGAGGACAGAATTGTTTTTCATGTGACACCATGCTTCTTAGTCATAATTTTCCAATAACGTGGATGTAGATTTAATGCAAATCTCAACCAAAATTTCAATCACTTTCTCATAGGAGCACCTTTAATTAAGTGGAAAGATTTAAAATCCTGACGCATGTTACTACTTTAAATTCTCATCATGAACATCAAATTACCCGCTTCACTGCAGAGAATCTTCCTTAAATCGAATTAAGAAAATAATAGTTCCTGAGTAAGAGTGCCCAACTATCCCAAAAAGTCCCAATTGTCTATCAAACTCTCATATTTCACCCATAATTCTTTTTAGATGCTCAATGAGATTTGTCATCCTTTCTTTTTTGAGTCTCCTATAGCCACAAGGGAAACCATTTCCCTCTCTCTCTCCCTCCTCCTCCCCCTCCTTTTCCCCTCCCCCTCCCTCTATATAAACTCATGTTTTACTTTCATTTTCTGTAAACTTTTTGAAGTGCATTATATATTCACATGTTCACATATTTAGAGATGAAATAAAATTATTTTTGTTACTTAGATGACTAAATTTTCAACATAAACTCGGCATGTTTATGAAAACATATTGCTTAGGCAATGGTCCATATTGTCCTGATAATTAAAACATATGCATAGGAGTAAAATATTACAGTAGGAAAATAATCATTTGAATAAATATTCATCCCAGGAAAGTTGGTACAGATGACATCATCAAGATAAATATTGCACCTGTTTCCTCAAAATAATAGAGTATTATAGCATCAATATAACTTTGTATCCATTTCATGTTATCTGTTTATAAAAGCTTTTGTTTCTGACACAAAGAAACCACTACTTTGTGGTGCAAATTTACAAAATCAATGTCATAATTGAAAAAGACCACAAAAATAGTATCTTATTTATAATATCTTACTGCTGTTTTAATCACATTATGATTATAAATTCTATTTATTATTTTCTAAATTATATACTGTTTATGAAATAAGATGAAAATGCTATCAGAGGTTGGAATTATATCATGCAGATCACTTTTCCAAAATATATGATGTGATTAGCCAAGGTGGAAAGAGTATATACATCACAGCTGTACAGAAATAGGTTTGCATATGTGTAAATGTGTGTGTTTTTACTGTTTCCTGTGCCCCTCTTCTTCATCTGGGAAAGGAGATGGATGCTAGATGTACTGCAGGACTATGAGAAGACAGTATGATACTGAAAGTGAAGTGCCTAGAATAGCACTTTGTTCCCGAATCTCTACCTAGGAAATACATGAGATTTATACAATGTCAATAAAATAATAATAAATGCAAAAGTTACATGCACATAAATACTATCACCATTTCATGTACCAATAACAATATAGCTCACTTGGCAATGTATGACTACAGTTGTAAAAAAAATATAAGTTTGGAATATCAGGATATAAAAATGGATAAAATATGCTTTTGCATCTGTGGAGATAATCATATGATTTTTGTTCTTCATTATTTTGACTGATTTATTACATTTATTGATTTGTATATGTTGAACTATCCTTGAATCCCTGGAATGAACTTTACCTGATCAAGCTGTATGATCTTTTTGATGCACTGTTGGATTCAGTTTGCTAATATTTTGCTGAGAATTTTTCCATCTATGTGCATCAAGAATACTGGACTGTAGTTTTCTTTTTGTATTTTGTTTTTGATTTTGGTATCTGAGTAATGTTTCTTTCATAAAAAGAATTTGGCAGAGTTCCATGTTTTTCAATTGTTTGCAATAGTTTGAGACATATTGGAGTAGTTTTTCTTTCAATGTTTTGTAGAACTCAGTTGTGAAGCCATCTGGTCCTGGAATCTTCTTCAATGAGAGGCTTTTAAATACTTGTTCAATCTCAGTCTGTTTCTATTTTCTGTATGTTCTTGATTTAATCTTGGTAAGTTGTATGTACCCACGAATTCATTTCATTTCTTCAAGATTTTCCAAATTTGTTGATATAAGATTCAATATTCTTTCATGATAAAAACTTCCACAAATTAGTTATAGAAGGAATATACCTTCCCAATAATGAAAGCTCTGCATGAAAATCCCACAGTCGATATGATACTGAAAGTGGAAAAACACTGAAAGTATTTTCCCTGAGATCTGCAACAAGATAAGGTTATCCCCTTTCACCACACTTATTCAACGTAGTATATAAAGCATAAGCAATACTTGTTAGGGAAGAAAAAGAAAAAATGGGCATCAAAATTAGGAAGGAAGAAGTCAAAATGTGAATGTTTGCTGATGACATATTTTGTACATGGAAAAACCTGAACACTCCGTGGAAAATCTGTTAGAATGATAAACCAATTTAGTTGAGTTGTACACTCATAATGATCTTGCTGAAAGCAAGAAAGCAATGGGCCGGCGCCGCGGCTCACTAGGCTAATCCTCCACCTTGCGGCGCTGGCACACCAGGTTCTAGTCCTGGTTGGGGAGCCAGATTCTGTCCCGGTTGCCCCTCTTCCAGGCCAGCTCTCTGCTCTGGCCAGGGAGTGCAGTGGAGAATGGCCCAGTACTTGTGCCCTGCACCCACATGGAGACCAGGAGAAGTACCTGGCTCCTGCCATGGGATCAGTGCGGTGCACAGGCTGCAGCGTGCTGGCCGCGGCAGCCATTGGAGGGTGAACCAACGGCAAAGGAAGACCTTTCTCACTGTCCACTCTGCCTGTCAAAAAATAAATAAATAAAAAATAAAAAAAGAAAGCAATTTCATTCATAATAGCTCCAAAAAATAAAATATTTAGGAATAAGTGTAACCAGAGTAGTGAAAAGAGCTCCATAACGAAAACTATAATGCACTGATGAAAGCAAATCTTAGAGTACACAAAGAAATGAAAACTTATTACAGATTAAAAACTGATATTGTTAAAATTTCCATACACCTAAAGCAATCTAAATGTAATCTCCATCAAAAAACCAATGACATTCTTCACATTAAAAAAAAAAGATATTATCCCTGTTAGAACTGCCATTGCCCAGGCAATAACAAATACTGGTGGGGACATAGAAAAAGGAAACACTTATTCACTGTTGGTGGGAATGTAACTTAGTACAGCTACTATGAAAACAGTGTGAATTTTCCCTAAACAACAACAACAAAAAAACTAGAAATGGCTTGCTCCTTTCATTTTCAGTACTATCACGATGAACTCACTGTTATTCACAAGTATCAATTTATTAATAAACTCTTCAGAAGATTATTATGATTCTTGTCTTCTTTTTCTATCAACTAATCAACTGATCTTAGCACTTGGATTCTGAGCTCAGCATTTTATAAAAACCATGGCTGTGTTTTGTGATTACTTGTTCTTGAACTCTTGAGTGTTTTGGCATTATGTATAATTTCCACTAAAAAATTTCTATCACTTCTCCAAAAGTGAACAATGGAAATATTTTCTTCCTTACATAATCTTTTTTTTTTTTTTTTTTTTTTGACAGGCAGAGTGGACAGTGAGAGAGAGAGACAGAGACAGGTCTTCCTTTGCCGTTGGTTCACCCTTCAATGGCCGCCGCGGCCAGTGCATTGCGGCCGGCGCACCACGCTGATCCGAAGCCAGGAGCCAGGTGCTTCTCCTGGTCTCCCATGGGGTGCAGGGCCCAAGCACTTCGGCCATCCTCCACTGCACTCCTGGCCACAGCAGAGAGCTGGCCTGGAAGAGGGGCAACCAGGACAGAATCCGGCGCCCCGACCGGGACTAGAACCCGGTGTGCCGGCTCCGCAAGGCAGAGGATTAGCCTAGTGAGCCGCGGCGCCGGCCTCCATACATAATCTTAATTTCTGTCCTCAAACTTCTAGTTGTCAGTCTAACAACTCTGTATCTTATATTGTGAATAATCCAGAATTTTCTCTTCTAATGTTACAGTTTTCAATTCAATCACTCGGCATCTTAAAACCTTTCTTCTTAATGCTATGATCTTCCTAACTACTACTTGGGAAATACTATGCTAACAGATTATTAGCTACATGAAGAAATATTTTCTGTTCTTGAAAATTGAAACCTGCTTTTAAGAAACAAAGCATTTGTAATAGCAATATAAAACTGGAGACTAGGATGATCTTGATATTATCATGCTAGTTAAAATATTTCTCACATATTGCATTTAGTATCATTTAGCACAACCATAACAGAAAGTTTGTGGAAAACATTTTTTAGGATGTCTAAATGAATTTATATTAAAACTTGATGCTACTGCCCAGAATTAGAGGAGAGTATCATATCATCTATCAGTAGTCCAAGAAAAGTACAAAATTCAAATTATAATGTCTATGGTGGGAGTATTGCTTCTTTACTTTTGTAAAGTTGAAAAACTGTAAGTTGAGCCATAGTAAACTGGGGATGGTTTGTTTAACCACACATAACTGTGTATATTTATATGTAGGTACTTGTGTGTGTGTGTGCATGAACATATATACACACACATATGAAGGCGCCTCAAAAAGTTCCTGGAATGATGGCATTAAAAGTAATGCACATATTCTATGAACTTCTTGACCATTCAGGTATATACATATACATACATATTTACACTCATTTTATATACATGCACATACATACATATATATGCACATTTATATATAGTATATTGTGTGTATATATACATATATATTCCAGCAAATTTATACCACATTGCTATTTTTGTTGATAGTCTTGCTGTATATTTGATTATTCTATGGAGAAGATGGGTCAGCTATTAGTGGCTTTTAGACAACATACCCTTTCTCATGTTCCTTATATATGTTCTTTTTGTATTTGGTTTTTAGCTAGCTTCCTATGAAGCATATTTTGTTTGCATTTGTTATTTTTGTAGTTTACTCAGTCTTTGATATTATATCTGTCATGAGATTTAGAAAATTATTGATCAATATCTCTTTGAATTTTGATTTGCCTGTAATTTTCTGTTTTTCTAGGACTGTCATTACATGTAGGTACCATCCGGTTTTTGCATTTGTTCTTCAAGATGCATATTCTCTGCTTACTTCAATAGATGGTTTTGAAAGAAGATTACACAGTAATCCTCTCTTCTACAGTGTCAATCTCCTTTTCCACCCACCTACTGTATTCTTCACTGCAGTTAGTAAAATTTTCCATTCTAGGAATTTCACATCGCATATGCACACACACATAATTAAACTCAGTTCTCTGTTGACATTTTCAATATTGCATTATCTTAGTAAATTTTACATGTTTTAATAATAATTAATTATTTTAAATTAATTAATTATTTTAAAGTCTTTGTTAATTCCTATGCCTAGATAACCTAGATGACTTTTTCTACTGCTTAATGTTTCTCTTTGATTTCAGTAATTTGGTCCTATTTTCTATAAGGGGCAATTATTCATGTTTATTTGCTATCAGAAATAACCTCTTCTGATTAACCTGACTCTGTTGAGGCTGACCTCTTTCTTGTTTGCTTATCTGCTAGGTGGAGCTTTTCTATCTTCTCCACTGTTAAGGATAAGGTATAAGCAGTTATTTTTCCTTATTTGTTACTGAACTCCAACTGTTCACTTCCTAGTTCTGAGAGATTTTGAAGTCTTCTGTTTCGTAAAAGCTGTTTTCTTCATGATTTTTCTTAATTTACTCCATGTCTGCACAGTTTAGTGGGTGAATAAATATTTCACGTAAATTGCATATAGGATGTTGCTGTGATTCTCCACATTTTATTTTTCTTCTAGATATTGACATCCTCAGTACTGACTGCTCGATAACACTTGACTAATATTTTGTTTCCATAGCCCAGTAAGCTTATCATCAACTGCAAAACCTATCTCTCTGTTCACACTTCATGTCAAGTAATAGATTTAGAAAAATCTTAATGCAGGGGACTGGAGGAAATGGAGGAAGGTTAATGAAGGACTCACCTCAGTGTATTCCCTTCTCTGCAAATCTTGTCCCCTCAAATTCTCAGTCACCCTGATGCCTTGAAACAGCTGGGTTTTACATGTTTAAACTCTTAAAGTTTCTCTCAGTGAGAGTTAAGTCAGATAGCTGTTACTACATGACAGTAAAATTCCGAAAGTTATTTAAACTTTGCAATTCTTGATTTTCTATTATTTTAATGGGCTTACACATACCATTCAGGTGATATATTTAAATCTTGGATGAGGTGCCTGCATTGTGGTATTTTAGGTAAACCACCACCTGCAACACTGGCATCCCATATATGGGTGCCAGTTCTTGTCCTGGCTGCTCTACTTCCAATCCAGCTTCCTGCTAATGGCTTGGGAAATGCAGCAGAAGATGGCCCAGTGTCTGTGTCCTTGCCATGGACATGGGAGACCCAGAAGCTCCTGGCTCAGGTATATGGCCTGGTCCAGCCTCAGCCATTGCAGTCATTTAGAAATGTACCAACAGATGAAAGATCTCTCTGTGTCTCTCTCTTTCTCCTTCTCTCTCTCTCTCTCTATAACTCTGACTTTCAGATAAAAAAATGAATCTTTAAAAATCAGTAAGTAAATAAATTTTAGATGAGAAGATTCTTATGCACGGTGCCATGAGGAGCACATTGTAAGTGATTAATACAGGGCAGAGGCTTAGCTTGCCTTTTGGGTTCATTAATAAATGAAAACAAGTGTCAACAGCACAATAATGATATGCAGAATATAGCACTCATATACAAATGTTAAATTATAATACAAGAAAGTTATAGTTTTCAGTTGACATACAGTCATTTTTTTCATAGTGAATGTTGCTCATTAAGCTGTACTGTTCTTAAAATATTTTCTCTTTATGTAAATCTTCCAGTCTAATAAGAAAAAGAAAGTGACCTTACTGATAACTTCACACTGTTAGCAACTAGGTGGGAACTCATCCAGCTGTGAATGAAAAAAATCTTTTTTTTTTTTTTTCCCACAGAGCAAGCAAGCAGGATTAGTATGGTGGCTCAAGATGACATTGAAAGTTGACTCCATTAAAGTTTAAGCTTCAATATTTTTAGTCTTTGGCATTTGCTGCCTTCATGATTGTCTCATGTTGGCACAAGTGCCATTTCTCCAGAGTCATATAAGGGTACTTAGAAACATTTGTGGAAAATGGTATTAAATGATAAGTTCATTTATATGAAAATGTTGTTTGAAATGCATTCATAGTTTTTCTTTTAATGTACATTTTCCAATACGTTTTTGAAATGCAGGCAAAAGTAGGCAGTTGTCAGCAACAAGATAATTTTTATGTCAAAGTGGTAAATTTTGGGGCTGGCGCTGTTGTATAGTGGGCAAAGCAGTGCCGGTAATCCATATGGGTGCCAGTTTGAGATCCAGCTGCTCCACTTTCAATCTAGCTCTCTGCTACGGCCTAGGAAAGCAGTAGAAGATGGCTCAAGTCCTTGTGCCCCTGCACCCAAGTGGGAGACCAGGAAGAAGCTCCTGGCTTCTGACTCCTGGCTTTTGATCAGCACAGTTCCGGCCGTTGTGGCCAACTGGGGTGTGAACCAGCGGATAGAAGAACTATCTCTCTCTCTCTCTCTCTCTCTCTCTCTCTCTCTCTCTTTGCCTCTCCTTCTCTCTGTGTGTAACTCTGACTTTCAAATAACTAAATAAATATTTTTTTAAACAAGTAGTACATTTCCCCAGGAATTATTTAAAGGAATTTTATCATTTACTCTAATAACTGTTGGAAAATGTACTTTTTTTCAGACAGCATACCATTTCCAAAAACCAAATGTGTCCATCAATTTACTTATTACTCATAGGATTAGATTCTTATTATTTACTTTATTGTTTCTCAAGTTATTTCAGTCCATGAAAAAAAAGGAGACTATATGGTCAATCATATTTGGAAACTACTTATCTGGCAAATGTTTTTTAAAGAGCCAACAAAAAGGCTCAGAAAACTCTCACCAAAAAAACAAAAACAGAAAAACTGTTAGTTGATTTATAACTTTTTTAAGGAAACAGGCTTTTTGTTCTTATAATACCTAAAATCCTACAGATTTACTTAGCCTTAGGAGACATTTTTAGAAAATTACTAAAGTGTCATAGTTCATATGTGATTATATGTATAAATTACATGACTATGTATATGCAAAAAGACATACTACCATGCAAAATTCACATAGATTGTATGTGCTCATCAGTTCAACATATATTTCATTTATGAGCAATGAAGTACATAAAATATCAGATATTCATTCAATACCTAGTATTTTCAGCACTGGAGAAGGAGCAAAGAGCAAATTTAGAGACATGGGGGGAAATTTTAAAACAGTAATAGTGGTTTGGCTTTTAAAGTTACAAATTCAGGAAAAAAATAGTGTTGCGAAGTGTCAAGTCATTCATATTCAATACAGGTAACTTCAAGTTCTGACATTGAGACATTTTATCTGGTATATTTTATGTTGCTTTTGTCTCTTAACATTATTTTGTCTATCTCCTCTTTTCTACTAGTATATCTCTTCTTATACATTGCTGGATGATCAGCAGTGCAAATGGACTGGTGCTGCCTTTGAACTGATTACTGTTATTTTACTGTGTTGGTTTTAATGCTGTTGTCAGGTTGTCTGTTTAGTTTGGTCATGAATCCTCTTATCTACTATTTAATTTAAGTTGCCCTTGTGTCATTTATTGAGCTTCTGTGGCTTTAGCTAAAAAGAAGATAGTGGTTAAATGAAGAGGTATTAATTTTGCTCTGTTCTTGTATCAACTATTCCAGCCATTTATATAGAATTTTCCTTCAAAGTCATGCTTCAGGTATTCAGCACTATGTCCTACCTTTCCAACAGTCAATGGTTATATATGCTAATCCATTAATTGAATGACTCCTTATGTAAGGAATACCTATTTAAGAACAGTTTTAGCTCCTCTGGATGAGGTCGACCTTGGTTCAATTCCTATCAGTAAATGTGTGTCATTGTTAAATAACTGACAGTTTTCTTTCTTTCATACTGTTTTACCAGAAAAATGATGCTTTTTAATCCTCTTGCTGTTACTGAAAATAGGAAAGCTAATAATAATTTAGAAGTCACTTCCTTCACAGGGACAATGAAGTGTTTCTAAAAATACTCTGCAAGCCAGAGCTTAGGAAGAGAACTGAGTGACTGACTGGCTCAGAAATGGCACAGCTAGTACTAAAACTGGTTCTGTGATATGAAATGTCCAAGTTGACTTTGACCTACTATGCCACAATGTCAACCCCTACAGAGAATTTTTAAAGGCTAGAATGTTATTAAGACTTCCTGAGAAATAGAAAGAATGTAATCAATGTTAGTTATCTCATCTTCTGAATCAACTAATATAGAATTTAGGTAATCAGAATAAACTCATCTAGTAAATGGCAGGCTGAGGTTAAGAGCTGTGCCTCAAAGACTATCCTCATAAAAATAATCATAGTCTTACTTCTGTATGTCTACATGATTCAAGTTTACATGAAGGAGGATCTACCTATTATCTCTTGGAATTCTGCTTCTAAGAGTTTGCATGATCTTGCAAGTCTGTACTGCTTAGTTACATGAGAGGACAACAGTCACAAAACAACAGTTAT
Organism: Oryctolagus cuniculus; assembly: GCF_964237555.1. Classification (NCBI taxonomy): domain Eukaryota; kingdom Metazoa; phylum Chordata; class Mammalia; order Lagomorpha; family Leporidae; genus Oryctolagus; species Oryctolagus cuniculus. The sequence goes on from NC_091442.1 coordinate 89,191,075, forward strand.
TTAGGAATAAATTTAACCAAAGAAATGATATATTTCTCAATGAAAATGATAAAACATCGATGAAGGAAATCAGCAAGGACACAAAAAATGAAAGATATTCCTTGCTCATGGACTGGAAGAATCAGTATCATTAAAATGTCTACACTGCCAAAAGAATCTATAGATTCAATATAACTCCTGTTAAAACATCAATGATATTCTTTTAAGAATTATAAAAAAAATCCTCAAATTCATATGAAATCACAAAGGACCCAGAAAGGCCAGAGCAATCTATTACAAGGTAGGGGTGTTGGGAGTGGAGGCATCACAATGCCTGACTTCAAAGTAAACAACAAAGCTACAGTGAGTAAAACAGCATGGTACTGGCACAAAAACTGACACATAGATCAATAGAGAGCCAAGAAATTAATCTTTTTGCACACTGCCAACTGACTTTTGACAAAAGTGTCAGATCATACATTGGAATTAGGATAATCTCTACAATAAATGATGCAGCAAAACTAGATGTATATATATAGAATAAAATTAGATTCATACCTTTCACCATATACAAAAACTAACTCAAGATGGATCAAACACCCAAATTTAAGAATTGAGACAATGAAATTGCTGAAAGTAAATGCAGGGGAAACACACCAAGACATCAGTGTAGGTGACAACTTTTTGGATAATACCCCCAAAACACAAACAGCAAAAGTAAAACTAAGCAAATGAGGTTATATAAAATTCAAAAGTTTTTGCACAGGGAGCCAGCACTGTGGCATAGCGGGTAAAGCCACCACTTGCAGTGCCAGCATCCCATATGGGCACCAGTTCCACGAGACCCAGCTGCTCCACTTCCAACTCAGCTCTCTGTTATAGCCTGGGAAAGCAGTAGAAGATGGCTCAAGTCCTTGGGAGCCTGCACCCACTGGGGAGATCCAGAAGAAGCTCCTGGCTCCTGGCTTTGGATCAGTGCAGCTCTGGCCGTTGTGGCCATCTGGGGAGTGAACCAGTGGATGGAAGACCTCTCTCTCTCTCTTCCTATCTCTTCTTCTCTCTCTGCATAATTCTGACTTTCAAATAAATAAATATATCTCTAAAAAAAAGTTTTTGCACAGCAAAGGAAACTATCAATAGAATGAGGAGAAACCCAACAGAACAGGAAAAATATTTGTGAGCTACCTACTTATCAGACAAAGGATTAATACCCAGAATATATCAGCAACTCAAACTTCAACAAAAATAAAAAGCATTCCAGTCAAGAAATGGACACAGGACCTCAACAGACAGTTCTCAAAAGAAGAAATACAAGTGGTCAACAAATATCTGAAAAAACGCTTGGGGCCAGCATCATGGAGAAGCAGGGAAATCCACTGTCTGTGATGCCAACATTTCATTTGAGACCAGTTTGTGTCCCAGCTGCTCTACTTCTGATCCAGCTCCCTGCTAATGGCCTAGGAAAGCACTGGATGATGGCCCAAGTGCTTGGGCCCTGGCCACCCACATAGGAGACCTGAAAAAGCTCCTGGTTCCTGGCATCTGGGGAGTAAACCAGAAGATGTAATATCTCTGTCTCTCTCTCTGGCTCTCTGCAAATCTATCAAAATAAATAAATAAATCAAATAGAGAAAAAAATTGCTCAAAATCACTTGCCATCAAAGAAATGAAAATCAAAATTACAATGAGATATCATCTCATGCCTGTCAGAATAGCTATTATACAAAAGACAGAGAGTAACAAACACTCAAGCAGATGTGAAAAAAGGTGAACACTTATGCATTGTTGGTGGTAATGTGAATTTGTGCAGCTGCTGTGGAAAATAACATGGAGACTTCTTAAAAAACTAGAAATAGACTTATCATGTGATCTAGCAATCACACTACTGTATATTGCACTACTATATATCCAAAAAAACATGAACACATTGTATCTAAGAGATACCTACATCACCATGTTTATAGCAGAACTGTTCACAATAGCTAAAACATAGAATTCACAAATGTGTCTATCATCACATGAATGGATAAAGAAAGTATGATATATACATATATATGTTTATATAATAATGTAATATTATTCAGCTATTAAAAAGAATGAAATTCATCTGCTTCAAAATGGAGGCAACAGAAGGAAAGCATACTGAGTGAAATAGCTGGCTATAGAAAGGCAAATATTCTCTCTTATATGTGGGAGCTAAAATTAAAAAAATTATAAAACAGACATAACAAAACAAAAAATGCCTTTGTATATCAGTATTATTGCAAATTAAGTTTTGTCAGAATTAGTTTAGAAAAAATAAAAGAAATACAAGTAGAGAGAAATTTATGGAGAGAATATGCAATCCATTATGCAATACCTAATGCTGAAGAGATTTCTTTTTGGCCTTGAGTTTTTTTTGACATTTTTAAGAGGGTTTTGATAATGCAAATAATCCTGAGAAGTTATGAGATCACAAAAAAGAGGCAGAATTTAATCCATTTTAAGATTTTGATTCAAGATATCTTCATTTTAGGCAACTTCTCTTCACTCTTTTAATAAAATGAAAGACTGTGAAGGGGGCAGATTTAACTATATAGTTAGTGCATACTGGGATAATACTTGTGGAAAAATCAGTTGAGACAACTCTAAATGCACAATTTAAAAGGTGCATGATATAAAAGCTTAAAGGAAATCCACAGTATGACTTATTTATTTATTTGACAGGTAGAGTTATAGACAGTGAGAAAGAGAGCCAGAGAGAAAGGTCTTCCTTCTGTTGGTTCACTCCCCAAATGGCCGCAATGGCTGGAGCTGCACCGATCCGAAGCCAGGAGCCAGGTGCTGCTTCATGATCTCCCATGTGGGTGCAGGCACCCAAGGACTTGGGCCATCCTCCACTGCTTTCCCAGGCTACAGCAGAGAGCTGGACTGGAAGAGGAGCAGCCAGGACTAGAACCCGGCGCCCATATGGGATGCCAGTGCCACAGGCAGAGGATTAACCTAGTGTGCCATGGCACCGGCCCCCACAGTATGACTTTTCTATCATGTGTTCTCTTAGGAAGGTCTGTAAAGAACACCACAACCACATGGCAGAGGACTGGTTTCCAACATCATTCTACAAACGTGCACTCAACAACCTTCACAAGAAATGTCTGCAGAGCTTTTTCAAAATCTGGATTCCTGGGTCTCATTCCAGAATGACTGAATGGGAGATCCAGTAGGCAAAATGGTGCAGAAAGTCCCTGTTTCAATCAGCTTAAGTGACTGTAACAGTCAGCCAGTTTTAGAATCTGCTATTACAAGATACATAAAACAGAGCAACTTTATGCCAGGATGACAAATTCTGAAGATATTCCACTTTCAATTTTTTCAATCATTGAACTTAATTATCACATTTTTTCTTGAATGAAATTAAATTATTTTATGACCTGTTTATTACTTAAAGTATCATAACACTTTTTTCGCCCTCAAAATCAGGCATATCACTTTTCATTATTTAACTTTCATAACCCACTTTTTCAAAACCACATAACACAAAGCATTAATGGAAGTGAACATGCAAATTAATCCTCAATCCTATTGACCTGAATATAAACCAAAATTAAAATAGTTTTGAAGTAATAAATCATTCTCATTGTCTAATTGAAAATGTTTGCTTTTACTTATGAATAGATTTATTCAGCTAAACCACACCATAATCTGGGAAGAAAAATACTGCTTTTTACAGTCCACTTGCTTTCAGATCATGACAAAGAGAATATATATCTTGGAAATTTTATGATGTAGACAGTTTCTTTTCTTTTTTTTAACTTTTATTTAATGAATATAAATTTCCAAAGTACAGCTTATGGATTACAATGGCTTCCCCCCCATAACGTCCCTCCCACCCGCAACCCTTTATTTTCAATATCATTTGAAATGTCAACTATTTTTAAAAGATAAAATAGCATGTTAATTTATTCAGCAAGAGAGATTTCTGGTCAGATCCTTGGCACTAGAGACTATGGCTGGCAATGAAGTTGTCAGCAATTGCTACTGATATCCATAAATTCTAAAGGAATGATAGCCTCTCTAGGAAAATTACCACATGTTGCTATAGAAGAATCTTATTAAGAAAAAAAAATACAGATGTTTTTCTCTCTTTCCTTACTGCATGTGCTTCAATGTGCACTAATCCATGTATATTTGTATTTCCCTCAAATTCCTTATGAGAATATGTTAAAATAAAAATATTAGAAATAGCTTGATATTTAAAGTTAAAGGATCATACAATTAGGATTGTTTTTACTGTATGCATCATACACAAGTGAAACTGAAGGAAAACACTGTACCAACAGCAAAATAGAGAAAATAAATTGTAGATGAATCAATATTACCTTCAAAAGTAAGCAACCTGTGATTAGCTACCTAAGTTTTTAGCTGTTACTTTAAACTAATTTTGGAAGAGCAGATATGAATGACTTTCAAAATACTTAATCATTACAGACTAGCTAAAACATGCTTCCTATTAAAGGGCTTACTGAGTTCTACATTGACCAACCAGATTTATAATTTTCATTGCCTAAATTACATAAACAGCCTTTATAATCCTTCCCATTATTTCCTAAAAGTTCTTAAAAGTGCAAGCTTTTTTCTTGGCAATGCCAAATTCTATTAATATTCTAGTTCTTAATGTGGTATCATCCTGAATTACATTGCTAAGTGAGGGGTCCTGAAAAAGTTCATGGAAAATACTATGAAAAACCTATGCATGGATTTAAAATTGTACAAAAATAAACTTATTTAACTCCATTTTCCACAATTTTTGAAGTACTCTCATATTTTCATGTTATATTTATAGCCATAACTTGGAGATATTGCTAGTTAACCTCCATACTAATACAAGAAAGGAAATATTTCCATAAAGCAAGTCACACACACATTTTTGATATGGTAATAAGTGATAGGTTATGTCTAAAAAATACAATGTACCTACTTTAATTAAAACATTTAATTACTAAACTATGCTAACAATCATCCTAGACTTTAGCAAATTTAAAATTTTTTTAAGACATTTATTTGAGAGGTAGAGTTACAGACAGAGAGGAGAGACACAGGAAAGATATTTCATCCACTGGTTCACTCTCCAAATGGCTGCAATGGCCAGACCTAGGCCTATCTGAAGCCAGGAGCCAGGAGCCAGGAGCCAGGAATTTCTTCTAGGTCTCCTACAGAGGTGCAGGGGCCAAGCACTCTGGCCAAGTTATACTGATTTTCCCAGTCCATAGCAGAGAGCTGAATCTGAAGAGGAGCAGATAGGACAAGAACCAGAGCCCATCTGGGATGCTGGCTCCACAGGCAGAGGCTTAGCCTACCATGCCACAATGCCAGCCCCAGCAAATTGTAATATTTTTGCTGGTTAAAGGTCCTGCCTCAGTGTCAATGAGTGCTGAGAGATCAGGGGGATGGTTGCTGAAGTTTGGGGTATTACTTTCATGAACTAGATCATTTCTACCTTTTGATTTAAAGTGAGAGATGTATGACTCTGTCACTTTAACACTTGGAGGACATTGTAGTGTTATTATGTGGCCTGATTTCAATACTGTTGTGTCCTGGGAAACAACGAATGAGGAGGTCTGAAAAGAGGCAGAGATATGGGGGAACAACTGATTGGTGAAGCAGTCTGAGCACACTTTTTTAAGATTTTATTTATTTACTTGAGAGGCAGAGTTATAAACAGAGAGAGGGACAGATAGAGAGAAAGGACTTCCACTGGCTAGTTCACTCCCCGAACTGGGAGGACCTGAAACCAGGAGCCTGCAGCTTCTAAGTCTCCCACAAGCATGCTGGGCCATGTTCTACGGCTTTCCCAGGCCATAAACAGAGAGCTGGATCAGAATAGGAGAAATCGGGACACAAATTGGCACCCATATGGGATGCTGGCACCGCAGGTGGAGGCTTAGCCTTCTACACCACAAAGTCAGCCTCAAACACCTGTGTTTTTATCAATGAAGTTCTCTTATATGGGTGCCATTCATAATGCCTCCCAAAACCATAATAGTAATGTCAAACATCACTGATCATAGATCACTACCACAGATATAGTGGCAATTAAAGTGTTTGAACTACTGCAAGGAATATCGAAATATGACAGAGACATGAAAAGAACACATGCTGTCAGAAAATTAATGCCAGTAGGGTTGCCTGATGTAACATTACCACACACTTTCAATTAACAAATAAAGGCATCTACAAAGTGCAATAAATCAAAGCACTGTAAAATGAGCTATGCTTGTATGTATACACAGGAACAGTCATAAATCTTCATTTGGAGGAATGGAACATCAAGGAAGAAAACAATTATCCACTGGGTACACAATATGTGGCATTCAGCCTATTAGGTGTTTTCACACAAATTCAATTTACTCCTTACAAGTCTAGAAGGCCATATTTAGTGCATTGAAAAATCATAAGCAGATATGATCAACACACCATTCAGGCTGAATAAAATATAAATTGCAATTTTCTTACAATATTGTTCATCCCAGCTGGAAAAAAATTCTCTCTTTATAAAAGGTATTGATATGCACAGCTATTATAATGTGTAGAATTCTTTTAAGTACAGGACTACTAAATCCAGCTTTTTAAATTTGACTCTAATTTAAGAGATTGTAATGCAGGTAAGAGTGGGGTGAGTTTTCAGAATACAATTTCCAATGACTTGATTTTTAAATTTTTTTAAAATTTTTATTTTTTTTATTTAGTAAATATAAATTTCCAAAGTACAGGTTATGGATTACAATGGCTTCCCCCCCCCATAATTTCCCTCCCACTCACACCCCTCCCATTTCCCACTCCCTCTCCCATTCCATTCACATCAAGATTCATTTTCAATTCTCTTTATATACAGAAGATCAAATCAGTATATATTAAGATTTCATCAGTTTGCACCCACACAGAAACACAAAGTGTAAAATACTGTTTCAGTACTACTTATAGCATTACTTCACATTGGACAACACATTAAGGACAGATCCCACATGAGAAGTAAGTACATAGTGACTCCTGTTGTTGACTTAACAATTTGACACTCTTGTTTATGGCGTCAGTAATCTCCCTAGGCTCTTGTCATGAGTTGCCAAGGCTATGGAAGCCTTTTGAGTTCGCCGACTTTGATCTTATTCCGACAGGGTCATAGTCAAAGTGGAAGTTCTCTCCTCCCTTCAGAGAAAGGTACCTTCTTCTTTGATGGCCCCATTCTTTCCACTGGGATCTCACTCACAGAGATCTTTCATTTAGGTGTGGTTTGGTTTTTTTTTTTTTTTTTTTTTTTTTTTCCCCAGAGTGTCTTGGCTTTCCATGCCCAAAATACTCTCATGGGCCCTTCAGCTAGATCTGAATGCCTTAAGTGCTGATTCTGAGGCCAGAGTGCTATTTAGGACATCTGCCATTCTATGAGTCTGCTGTATATCCCGCTTCCCATGATGGATCATTCTCTCCTTTTTTTATTCTATCAGCTAGTATTTGCAGACACTAGTCTTGTTTGTGTGCTCCCTTTGACTCTTAGACCTATCAGTGTGATCAATTGTGAATTGAAATTGATCACTTGGACTAGATAATTTTTCATACATTTCCTATTTCATGGCTGCACTCAATTCTTAGAGAAGTGATTTAATAGGAAGGCATTTTGAGAATTTATATCAATGTATATGTACATAGATGAATCATAAGGATATTACTGTAGCAGTGGAATCAGAATACAACTTTTAAAAGAACAATATTAATAAAGATATGTTCAGGCTATCACTAACATGAATAACAGGTTTCTGAAATGACGTCCCCCCTCTTACCATGATCCCCTTCCCTTGAGTGTCAGCAGCATCTATGCATATAATTTCAGCATTACTCCTATGATTAGCTTATAAATCAACTGACTTTGAGTTTTCCACAAGGAGAATTTTCTTGTGCAGGTGTGAGGTGAGAGAGACTCACACTTGCTGGCCTGCAGAAAGCAAAACGCCAAGTTGTACCTTTCCTAAAGGCCACATGGCAAGGGGCTACAAAAGTTGCTAGTAGGTGAGAATAGTCTGAGACCAAAAGCTAGCAAGATATTAAGGACCTCACTCACAGAGTCACAAGGAAATGAAATCTGCTAACAACCAATTATCATACAAGAGAACTCCAACCCTCAGATGAGAATCACAAATTTATGTCAGCTTGCCAAAACCTCAGAGAAGGAAACAAATATATATGTTAAAGCAACAGGGTTCCTTGGTCTGAGTGACTCTACTGTGAGTTAAGGGGAATTATCTATAATCTTCTCTATGGAATTAATCCTGTTTGCTTGTCCTCCCTTTTCTCCTGTTTCACTCTTACTCCAAGACAGGAAAGACACTGAGACTTAGATGTATTAGATCTACTTTCTGATATTCAGACATATTTAGTTAGGCACTGCTATTGTACTGATTTTGAAGATTTGTTCATTAAATTTTTCAGTACTAAAATTATATTAAGTGGTAAAATAGCCAAGATTGTGTAAAATCAACCTTGTACCTAAATATTTCAACTTCTTGGAGAAGAGTCACTGCAGGATATTAGACAAACTCCTTCCTATATTGAAGTTATACAATTTAATCCAATAAATCAATATTTTTAAGATTTTGATTATGGAACTGGGCATAATGAAAGCTAGATTAATATTGTAGTTGGTTGGCAAATTGCCATAACTAGAAATTAAATCAAAGTTCATGCCTTTTGAAAAACATATTTAAACGTAATATTTAGCAGTTTTTCCGGTTGAATTTCTACAGCGTTTTTCTGAACCACTTCTTTGTGTCTTATGATTTTTCACATTACAGTCTCTTCCATGTGAATGTGTAAGTGCCTGTACGTGTGTGTGCAGGCTTTACCTATTATCATAAACACTAGCATCCTAAATGTAGTCTATATATCTCAAGCTAAATCAGGAGTAAATATAGTCTGTTAGCACATTTTTCCAGAGGAATATACCTCACAAATAGAGTTTTAGAGATGCTAAACTAATTCACAGTAGTTAAACTGTTGAATTTCTTCTTGTTGTCATTTTTAAAATGTTATCAGCAAATGTCAATAGTAAACAAGGTTATGGCTGAAATACACTATTTTCTCAGTAACATACCAGTGACAATTATGGCATTTAATTCAGAGGATGAGGGAGACATGTTATGTTAACACAAACCAAATGAGTTTTTAAATTTGGCACATTTTTCCTATTAATTCTCATTTACTATGCTTCTTGAAATATAAATATTTATCATGCCTAATGCCCTTTTCATGAATATAACTCTGGAAAATTGTAAGTCTCAAAGGCATTCAATTGATTATCATGGGGAATGGATAAATATATGACAAACAGCAAGAAATCATGTATTTTATTTGATTTTAATTATTTTTATAATGAGCTACCAATGCAGAGAGGCCAAATAAAGCACACTTTTTAAATTTTCATAAATATTGTTCCCAGTGATTATAACACTGACTACAAAGAATACTGATGAAGAATTCTTTTGTTGGACCTTTGTACCTTGATGCAAAGAACACCCAGCAAAATAAATATACACTCATAAAGTCCACTAAATATTCCAGTAGAAATATAAATGCCAATTATTTGATAACTTCACACAACTTGATGAATTTCTTGGACCAATTAAAAATATATTCATGAATAGTATTTAACAAAATGAGATGGGGAATTTTAGTTTATAAATGATATTCATTACTGACAAAAGTCAATATTATGCTGTAGTGAGAACTTGATCTTCTGCTTCCTTTATTTAAAAAAAAAAGTCATACAGAATGAAGATCTCTCTGCCAGAGATAGGTAGGCTTTCTCCTTTATTTCTGTTTGCAACATAAGGAAGCCCAATACCAGCTGCATGCAGCATTATTTCATGAGTATATAACTGTATTTAAATCATTTATATCTTACATTTTACAAATGTAATAGGAAATGTGTACTTTTGCATTCATGGTTAAGAGTTGGAACAGATGGTGAAAGGCTCAGTTTAAGCTAATATAGGCATTAAAATAACTGATATTGCATGCTTTCCTTGATACAACAGAAGTTTAGTTCACTATAAAATAGGAGTGTGACTTTCTAGAATATATTAAACACAATGTGTCTTTAGCAACAGTTTTTCTACATGAGGAAATTTGCCATTAGGATGTATCCATAAGAATTTTTCAAATGTAATAATTGTAGTTATTCATTCAACAAATATTTATTGATGACCTTTTATTTTCAGCACTGTGTTTTTTTTTTTTTTTTCAGCACTGTGTTTAATATTGCATTGCCTATAAACATGAATAAGATATGCTCCCTGTCTTCAAGACACGATCCCATTACAAAACAGTGACAATAGTTGGGGCATGTGGAACACATTTATTTGTAGTTAGTAGCTCTGTGGTATTTTTATCCCACCCTGGATCTAGACCTTTAATTTTTGTAGTTGAATTTGACTTTAGAGTTGCAATTGACTTTAGATTTAGGTCCCAGCTAGGCACGGATCACTGAGTAGAAATTAATTAGAAAATAATTTTTGACTTAAATATTAGCTGTACCCTGTCCATCAGATAACTAAAGAATAATTTAAAAATCATAAAGTAATCATCTGAATAAATAAAAAAGATGTTTACACATAATATTATATTTAGTCTCAGGATTTTGCTTGTGTTCTTATCTTGCATATAATCTTGCCCTGAATAGATAGCTTCGGTCATATCATTAGACAATTTTGCACCAGGTCCAAGTTTATTGTTTCCTTGTTCCTGTGAATCTGGAGTTTATTTTGTCTTTATGGTTTTTTTTTTAATTTATTTGAAGGCAGAGTTATGGAAAGAAAGAGGAAGAGACAGAGATCTTCCATCTAGTGGTTCACTTTCCAAAAAAACCACAATGGCAGAGCTGGGCTGGTCTAAAGCCAGGAGACAGGAGCTTCTTCTGGGTCTCCCACATGGGTGCAGGGGCCCAAGTACTTGGGCCATCCTCTACTGCTTTCCAAGACACATTATTAGGGAGCTGGAATGGAAGTGGAGCAGCCAGTACTTGGACCAGCACCCATATGCGATGCTGGAGTCACAGGAAGCAGCTTAACTCACTATGCCACAGTGCCGGCCACATCTCTAGGCTTTTTTATATGTCATTGCCCGGGCAAAGAACCCTTACCAAGCTCTGTCCTTAACATTCTTTTTGGTCTTTTTCTTTGGAAATTACTACTCATCCATCAGGAGTATCTGATTCTGACTTAAAGATCACTTTTTGAGATATATTTTCCCTGACTTCTATATTAAGCTAGGCTCACCTAAAATATCTTCATTTAGTACCCTGAATTTTCTTTCAGTAACATTCATCTTTCTTTGTTTTAATATCTTATTTAAAATCCATTGTGAGCATGGAGCCGGCACTTTGGCTCACTTGGCTAATCCTCCTTCTGCAGTGCCGGCATCCCATATGGGCGCCAGGTTCTAGTTCCGGCTGTTCCTCTTCCAGTTCAGCTCTCTGCTGAGGCCCGGGAGGGCAGTGGAGGATGGCCCAAGTGCTTGGGCACCTGCACCTGCGTGGGAAACCAGGAAGAACCTGGTTCCTGGCTTCGCATTGGCGCAGTGTGCCAGCCATAGTGGCCATTTGGGGGGTGAACCAACGGAAGGAAGACCTTTCTCTCTGTCACTGTCTCTCTCTCTCACTGTCTGTCAAATAAAAAAAATCCATTGTGTGTAGAAAGAATATACAAATAGTAATATTTAGGAATCTAATATAAGAGAAAACTATAATATATTCCCCCCTCTTAAGTTAAATAAAAAAAAATTCCTTGGCTATTTTTCCCCTTATATCTATCTGCTTGGGATATGCTCTAAAGACAGTAATAGGTGGAAATGAATGCAAAGCTTAAGATTTAAAATGCATACGAAAATCTGATTTATTTAAATCAATACATTATCATCTTTCTTGTGATTCACTAGTTCTATCTACTTCTTTATGCTGCTTCAGAGATGTTACTTAGGAAAGCAGCACCACAGAGTTAATGAGTTTTTAATTTAGTCAGCCTTCTTTTTGAGTAGTTTTTAAGTTTGTTCATCACCTAGATTCTTCACAGGTGCTGCCATACTGTAAGATGGTACTACTTGGGGAATAGTTTTGCATTACTTTTTCCTTCATGCCTCATTGATGATTCCAAGCGAAGTCTATTTGGTGATTTGAAGAATATGGAAGCAATTTAACCACACAGAATGTCATACAGGGCTGCTGCTGAGTCTTCTGGTAATCTAATGAAGCTCACTAAAGTTAGAGGCAAATTGTTTACTTACAACATTAAAGAACCATTTTGCACTGTTTAAGTAAGAAAGAATAAGCAGAGGGAATAGAGAAAATTGCATCTGTACTCCTTAAAATGAGTTTATATTGAAATCACTGAGTATAAAAGTCATGACCATTCAAACATATGCACCTGTTTATATGTGATTATAACATCAGCTTTTCAAATAACCATCTACACTCTGCATATAAACCTAAATCAACTGCAGTCAAATTTAACTTTGATGATTTTACATTCAAATTTTTACAGATGTTCTAGAGAATATATTTAGTCTTAAATATTCAATCCTTCAAAATTTACAAGTGAAATAACCAAAAATATCCAAATATATTAAATTCTTTCCAAGAAGCACTTGATTATTTAATTTGATTATCTACAAAGTGAGTCTATTCTATAAAAGTTCTAATACTGAATTAACACTCACAAAAGTATATTGGCATTCTTCTTTAACCTATAAAAGATTATTAATTGAATACCAATATCACTTCATTTACTTATGGCAAATAAATTTATTATTTTCACATAAGTCAGCTTGTCATTCAGGTGTGAATAACACATTATATTTATATGACACATTGTACTATATGATTTTTTTAAAATTCCACAGTGTTTCCTTGAATCATTCTAGCAACTCTGAGATGGGCAATAGAAGTACTGTTATCCCTATGCTGTAGTGAGAAAACTGAACGTCAGAAGAGTTAGGTAATTTACCAAGAGCATCTAGGAAATGATAAGGTCAGGAGTCAACTCTAGGGTCTGACGCTGTGGTGCAGTGGGTTAAAGCCCCAGCCTGCAACGCTGGCTCCCATGTGAATGCCGGTTTGAGTCCTGGCTGCTCCATTTCAGATCCAGCTCCCTGCTAATGTGCCTGGGAGATCAGTGGAAGATGGCCCAAGTGCTTGGACCCTTGCACCCATGTCTAAGTCCCGAAAGAAGCTCATGGCTCATGGCTTCGACCTGGCCCAGTCCTGCTCTTTGTGGGCATTTGGGGAGTGAAACAGAACATGGAAGAACTCTTGCTCTTTAACTCTGCCTTTCAAATTAGTAAAAGTTAAAAAAATATTTTAAAAACTAAAAATGAAAAAAAAAGAGTTAACTCTGGGTTTTCTCTATCAGTGGACTATATTCCTTCCACTGAAACAATGCTTTCATTCAACAGGTGGTGCTGGAAAAACCAGACAACACCTGCACAATAATGAATCTGGACACAAACCTTATCCACCTCACAAAAATTAAGTGAAAATGGATCACCTACTTAAATCGAAAATACTAAACTTTAAAACTCTTAGAAAATAATAGCCAAAAACCTAGATGATTATAGGAATGGTGATGATATTTCAGATATCATATGAAAGCTGTGCATTATGAAATAAAGAATTGATAAGCTGAATGTTATTGGACTTACTAACTTCTGGTCAACAAAAGAATATGTCAAGAGAATAAGAAAACAAACCATAGGCTGGGAGAAAAATATTTGCAAAAAAGTTATCTGATAAAAGTTTGTTATCCAAAATACATAAAAAAATCTTTCAGAGCTCAACAGAAAAATAACAATCCAATTTAAAATAATTGAAAGACCTTAGTAGACATCTCACTAAAGAAAATATGCGGATTACAAATAAGCATTTGAGAAAATGCTCTATATCACTTGCTGTTAGGGACTTGCAAGTTAAAACAATGAGATAGAAGTGAACACGTTTTAGTATGCCCAAAGCCCGCAATGCTCACAATATCAAATGCTGACGAGGATGTGCAGGAGCAGGGACTCTCACTCATTGCTGGAGAATTCAGTCTAGTACAGCCACTTTGAAAGATGGTTTGGCAGTTTCTTATAAAACTAAACATATTCTGACCATATGACCAAGCAATCATGTTCCCTGTTTCTTACCCAAAAGAGTAGAAAGCATTCACACTAAGAATGAATAGTGAGGGGCTGGTGCTGTGGATTAGCAGTTAAAGCTGCTGCCTGTGACACCAACATCCTATATGGGCACCAGTTCAAGTCCTGGCTGCTCAACTTCCAATCCAGCTCCTTGCTAGTGTCCTGGAAAAAGAAGAGGAAGACTGTCCAAGTGCTTGGGCCTTGCACTTACATGGGAGACCCAGAATAAGCTCCTGGTTCCTGGCTTTAATTTGGCCTTGGCCTAGACCTGGCCCTTGTAGCCATTTGGGGAGTTAACCAGCAAATGGAAGATCTCTCTCTCTCTCTCTTTCTCTCTCTCTCTCTCTGTAACTTTACCTTACAAATAAATATATCTTTAATTACAAATGAATACTAATATAAATAATGCAGTTTGGGTGATTATAGTATATCAAGCAAGTTAATCAATTTTACAAACTACACTGCTCTGAACGAAGACATTGAATGTTGAGGAGGCTGTGTGTGTACATGGGAGGGGTATATATGATATATTCATACTTTCCTCTCAATTTTGCTGTGAACCTAAAAGTGATCTCAAAAATGGTTTTAAAAATACTTTCATTTCTATATGATGCTAAATATTTGGCAATACACATAATTTCTATTTATTTCTATGCATTTTAAAGTTGTGTATTTTTTCATGAATCTGTAGGTATTTATGTGAATTTGCCACATGGGATATAATGCATCATTTTTATGCATTTTATTCATATATATATATATATATATGGGAGGGCTTTGCTATGGGTAGTGTTTTTCATGTTGACTATATAGTAATAATAATAGAACTATTAGTTCTCCCTAAATTCATTCATTCCATACAGATCATTTTTTCTACCATTTCATGATGTCCCATATGACCAGGACTAACTTAGAGCAAGTAAAATATGACTGAAGCATCAGAAGCAACATGTTCAACTTCCTGGGTATGTCCATAAAGCAAAAGACTCTTTTTCTTTTTTTCTCCTCCCCAAAGGACCAGCATACATGTTTGTAAGAGTGGAATCAGCTATTTTAGATGCAGAGAAAGATGTTTTGTGTTGAAGGTGCCAAAACAACAAATTTTAAAAGCCTACAGCCAAGACACTATGCAGTAGTATGAAACTAGCCTTTGGGACTATTTTAGCACTATATATTTTTCACCGTAATACAAGAGAGAAATAAAGTTCTATCCTGCTTTTTTTTAAACTTCTATCTTTCATAACCAATGTTATATGGGTCGTTGTAATAATATCCAGAAACGGTATTCTAAATACACACACACACACACACACACATATATATATATAATAACACAGGAATCTAATTATTTCAGTAGTTTCTTGGTAAATTTTCATTGTGTAATTTGTATATATATATAATTTACATGCATATTTATTGTAAAATAAATGTACATTTTCAGATGGATAATTAAACAAATTGATATTAGCTTTCTGTTCAAGTGACAAATGTTTCTTTTGTGTACTCTCAGCCTAAATAATATTTCCAGGCTTCTTAAGACAAAGGGTATTTGGGTCTATTAACTCAGCTTAATTTGAACAAATCATAACTCTAAAGCCAATACCAATTACATAGTATAATGAAAAATGTCAAATTAGTTTGAGTTGCCTAAAATTTTCTTAATCTGCTATTAATTTGGATTAGATATAGTTTCTATCTTATCAATAATTGTGGAATGACCAATGGTTCTGTTATATACTTCCTTTATTATTTTACTATTCTCTAGCTAGGAATTTGCCTGTCTCAATTGTAAACCCATAGCCAAAACTGATTTCCTTAACTAAAAAACCATATATCCTACTTTGTAATTCATAATCCAACTAAATGTATCCAACATTAAACTCTTGATTTCCCCTAACTAAAAACAAAACCTAATACAAACGCAAATTTTCCTATGACAATTGATAATTGTCCTTTTAGATTTTCTGTCCAATAACCACGTGCTAAATTTTTGTGGAGGCAGGTGTTTTGTGTGATTAGACTTGAGATGCTTGTATCCCATGCTGGAGAGCCTGGTTCAAGTCCCATTTACTCTACTTCCAATCAGGCTTCCCACTCATGCATAACCTCAGAGGCAATGTGTGATGGTATGGGTTTGGGTCACTGAACCCATGTGGAAGACCTGGATGGTGTTTTATGTTCCTTGTTTTAACCCATCTGTCCCTGGCTATTGAGATCAATACCAGGTACAGAGAAAGTCGAGATAAAACTTGTAAGATAGAGAGGGATCACAAGAGTCTCTAAATTAGCAATGAAACCAGTGTGGCTAGATCTGGGAAAGAGACTGAATCATAGAATTGGAGACTGGAGAACTAGGGTTATGTTTACAGAAAATTTATAGACTAAATAAAGTACTTGGGCTTTTAAATGAAGGGGTAGACAGCCATTAGATTTTGAATGCAGGAAATATACTGTAATCCAACTTTCATTTTAAAAATGCCACTCAAGTTTGGGCATTTGTCTTAGTGGCTAAGTCACTCCTTAGGTTGTCAGCAGCCCACAGCCAAGTGCCTGCTTTGAGTCTCAACTCCTTTGCTTCCAATCCTAGACATGAAAATGATGGGAAGGAGCAGGTGATGGCTCAATTACTTGAGTGCCTGCCACCCACATGGAAGAGCTGGATGATGTAACCAGGTTATGATATCAGCCTGGCCCAGACCTAGCTATTGTTCAGCATTGAAGAATAAACCTATGGATGGAAAGTTTCTGTCTCTCTTCACATGAAGCAAAAATAAGAAGAGAAGAGAAGAGAAGAGAAGAGAAGAGAAGAGAAGAGAAGAGAAGAGAAGAGAAGAGAAGAGAAGAGGAAAGAGAGGAGATGAAGGGAAGGAGGGTGAGGGAAGAAGAGGACCACTTAGACTGGTGCATCTAGGTATCTTTTCCATAGGTGTTGGTAGTGAGTTGCTTTGGAGGATACAGCATGGTGACTAGTTGAAATGCTATAGAATAAATCTGTGATGGCACATTTTGCACAATGTGAACAATGAAAGAAGTTAGGATTGGTTTTGTTCTGGGAAAAAGAATAAGACAGGACAGGAATTTAGTGCAGCAGTAAAGACCCCACTTGGGATGTCCATATTAGAGAGCCTGGGTTCAAGCCTCACTCCATTTCCTACCCAGTTTCCTATTAATACACATCCAGGGTAGACAGCATGTGATGATTCAAGTTAAGTCGGTCCCTGTCTTCCACTTCGGAGACCTGGATAGAGGTCCAAGCTCTTATCTTTCACCTGTCCTGGTCCCAGCCCTTGTAGGTATTTGGGAGGTGAACCAGTGAATGGAAAAACTGTCTTTTCTTTGCCTCTGTCTTTGTCTCAGCCTTTCAAATAAAACTCTTTTTAAAAAATTTAAGGTAATTACAGGAATTATGATAAATTGAGTGTCTGACATTAAAGAAATAAAAATGATCATCAACTGCTTAATTCCTTCAAGTCTTTGCATGGAGTCTCTATTTTCAATGAATACTACTCAAAATAAATTTTTAAAATTTTAATTTATTTATTTGAAAGTCAGAGTTACAGAGAGGCAACGATGAAGAGAGAGAGATCTTCCATTCCCTGGCTCACTTCCCAACTGGCTGCAACGTCTGGAGGGCTAGAGCTGTGCCGATCTAAAGCCAGGAGCCAGGAGTTTCCTCCGGGTATTCCACATGGATGCAAGGGCCTAAGGACTTGGGCCATCTTTTACTGCTTTCTTACGCCACAGCAGAGAGCTTGGTCAGAAATGGAGCAGCTGGGACTCGAACCGGTGCCAATATGGATGCTGGTACTGCAGGTCGCGGCTTTACCTGTTATGCCAAAGTGCCGGCCCCTTAAATAATATTTTAATACAATTTATCCACAGATACCCATCTCAATCCAGATCAGACCACACCTATTCATCTCTTTTACTGATCTGTTTTTCCATGACAGAGATAATAATTTTATTTTTAGTTTGTTTACCATTCATTATCCTTCTCTGTTCTCCTCCATGTGAGAAAGGAATTTGGGTGGTTTGTTCTCTGAAGCATTCTATGTCTTTACAACACTCAATATCTGCCAGAAAATATTTGCTGAAATTCTAAACACCTGCTGCATTTCAGTCTGAGTACTATATAAGAAAAAGGAAAATTAAAATTAAGTATTTCAGTGCATAAAATTTTAAAATCTGTTTTACAAGGGGTCTTCAGGGAGGTTATGAAAAATATGTGTGATCACATTACTATTCATGGATGTTAAGAAAACGCTTGCACTAAAAATAAGCTCATGCTTGCAATTCAATTTCTCCACAAACTCTTTGAAGGATGCCTGTATCATATCAGCCAACCTGAGGTAGGCAATTTCCGAGATGACTTCCAACGATCCCTGTTTCCTGATATTCACACCGTTACGCAATCCTTCCCCTCAAGTGTGGTCTAGAATTAGACACTTGATTCTAATTAAGAAAATACAGCCAACATGATAAGTGACGGATTATCACTTCTGTGAATAACTTACAAAAACACTTTGACACGTGTTACTAATCTTGTTGGCAATCTCTCTTGCTTTCATGGATGAATCTGGGAAGATCCAAATTGAAGGACACAGTTCATCAGAGACTGAGGTCTCCGTATAGGTAGCAAAATACTGAACCCAGTCAACAATGTTGTGAATGAACTGAGAAATTCTTTTTCTAGCTGAACCTTTAGATGACTGGAACTTTGAAAGAGCACAATGAATCAAGTAAGTAGCCTGGATTCCTAACCCATTGAAAACGTGAGATAATAAATGCTATACTGTTAAGCCACTAATATTTGAGATTTTTGCTGTGCAACAGTAGATTACTAAAATAATTCTCAACATCAAACCATGTATTTACATGAAGATTAAATCTTCTTAGGAACAGTGGAAACAGAGCATTTAGCTCTTTTTCTCAGTGTGAAGTTCATACAAGTAAAAGCATAATTTGGGCTTTCAAATCACATGCGCATAACACTAATTCACATCTATCATCTTATGTTATATTCTTCTGCTAATCAGTCACAAATATGAATCTCATAAGTTAAACATATATTTTAGTGATATACTATTTTATACTTGCCCACATGTGTAAAATATATTGAAACATAAAACACTGCTTAAAATTTAATGCTAAGTTATATTACCTCCACTCTTTTCACAGTACTTTAAAAATTCTGATAGCCTCCATTAGTGACAAAATATTTAAGATTTGATATTATATGAAAGTACACCCTGCTACTTCATAGTTTGAAATTTAATTGTCTGAGTTTACCTTTCAGATCAATTGATTCCTCTTCTAAATGAAAAAGACCTCAGGGGGAAAAAAAACTTCTGGATGAAAATTTTAAAAGAATAACTCTACCTAAATTACTCCCTTCCTCTGAAACATATTTGAATTCTAATGCAGAAATTGCAGTGATTTTCAATTAAGTATGCTATGATGGAAATATCAGCAGCATGGATCAGGAGATAATATTATTTTTTCCAGCTCTGACACTGAGAAGTTATTCAACCCAAAGTCTTTGTGGACCTCCATTCCCTCATCTAATCAGCGAGCATCTGGTTTTCATAGTCTCTGGAGTCCAGACTAATACCATGTCCTATGGTTTTATGAAACCATGAAGCTAGGTTTAGAACTAAGATATATATGGCTTGGGAAATGCTGGAGCAATGCTAAAAGTCTCATTATATTTTACAATACTTTATTAAAGTATAAAAATGCACATATTGAACATACATGCTTTGATGACTATGGACACTGCATTCACCCATGAACTCTCACCACAAAGTACTAAATATATCCATCTTTCCAAAAAATTTCCTTGTGTTCTTTTGTGGTTTGTTTTTATATTTTATGGTAATAATAATTAACATGAGAACTATAGTCAGAACAAATTTTGAAGAGCACAATTCTCTGTTATGAACTATAGGTACTACATTGTACAACAGACCTCTAGAACCTACAGATTTTCCAAATCTGAAACTTTACATCCATTGAATCCTAATTCCCCATTTCTTCCTCTTCCCACTCCTTGACAGCCAACCGTGCTGTTCACTGCTTCAGTGATTTTTACTCTTAGATATCTCAGATAATTGGAATTATTCAGTATTTCTCCTTGTGTTATTGAAATTTTCACTCATATAATGTACTCTAGGATTACACATGTCGCTGCCAATGATGTATTTTCCTTCTTTTTTTTAAAGACTGACCACACCAAGTATTTTTTCCATTTTTTCATTAACTTTTTTATTATTTTTCAATGATTTATTTATTTGAAAGGTGGAGTTACAGAGAGGCAGAGGCAGAGGCAGAGAGAGAGAGAGGTCTTCCATCCACCAGTCCACTCTCCAAATGGCCATAATGGCCAGAGTTGGGCCAATCCAACTCTGGAGCCTGGAGCTTCCCCTCTGGGTCTCCCACGTGGGTGTAGGGGCCCAAGGAGGACCTGGACAATCTTCCACTGCTTTGCCAGGCACATCAGCAGAGAGTTGGATGGGAAGTGGAGCAGCCGGGACTCGAACCAGCACCCACACAGGCCACCAGTACCTCAGACGGCAGCCTTATGCTACAGCACAGCACCGGCCTCATATTTTCCTTCTTTTTGCAAGTCTGAATATTATTTCATTGTGTGAATATACAAAATTTCCTTTTTATTTTATTTTTAATGGGTACATAATAATCACACAAATTTGTGGGTACAATGTGTTGTGTTGATGTAGAGCAGTGATTACTAGAGGATGGAGAAGAGAGGAGAGGTGGGGAGATGTTAGTTAATGGGTACAAAGTTGTAGTTAGGAGAAACAAGTTCTGGCTGTTCATTGAACTGTAATGTGGCTATATTTATAATGTATTATATGTTTCAAAATAGCTAGCAGGGAGGATTTTGAATATTTCAACACAGAGAAACAGAATATATTTGAGGTGATGGATATGCTAATTAGCCTGATTTGACATTTTCTGTATCCATTCATCTGTTGTTGGACTTGATTCACTTCTAAATTATTTACATTAAGGCTTATGGAAAATGACTACTAATTACTTGTATATATTCATTCTTCCTTGTTTTGTAATCACAGAACTCCAATTTTATTTTATTTTTCAGAAAATAGCATTTCTACCTAATGGACTATAGTTTACTGTCTCCCTTATATCTAGAGGTAGCCAATGGAACATTCCTATGTAAGGCACTTACTTAGCTTACTATTTTCTCTCTCTTTAATTCTCAAAATGTAAATATGATAATTGGACTTCCCCTTCATCAAGATGAACCTGAGAAAGAAGGAATTCCAAGCTAACCATCATAGATAAGTGAAGTTCCCCCTCTCCATCTGCCCTACCCCACTGTGAAATGTGAGTATATCACAAGCTGGTCAGAGAGAAATTAATTTTTAACAGTTTGATCTGATTTCCTTAAATTTTATGCACTGAAACTTATTCTAAACTCATGCAGTTATCTCTATTTATTTTAAGTATTTTGGTGTGCTATGCAGAATATTTAAAAGTTACTATGACATTTCAATAAGCAAATGGCATCTTTTAAAATAGTCTGACATATGTATGCAATTTTATATATTTATGAAATATATGTCACAGTTTTATCACAATCATGATACATTAAAGCAAAGCTAAATCACTTTATCCATACAATCATGAGAAAATAACATAAATGTATTCCCTCTCTTTTTATGCTATTCTCACTATTCTCATATTTACTTCATTCTGAACATCTTAGGAGGTGAACATTGATTTAAATGACCATCGATTTCTTATCAGATATCAAAAACAGCCAGAAAACCATGGGCAGCATATTAAAAGTACTGAGGGCAAAGAGCCACTAAATCAGGATTTTATAGCCAATAATAATCCCTTTCAGGAATAAACACAGAACAAAAATTTTCAGATGAAAGCAGAAAACAAGTATTTGTTGCCAGAAGACATTTCTAATAGAAGTGCTAAAAAATGCTTTCATGCTAAAGACAAATGATATCAGCAGGACTTTGAATCTTCAGAGAAATGAATCAAGAACAACAAAAGTGGTAAACATCCGGATAAACACAAAAGGACATTTTTATCTACTTAGGTTCTTTAAGTGTGCATGGCTGTTGAAACGAAAAATTCTTAGTTGGTGAATTTTTTTAAGATTTATTTATTTGTGTATTTAATTTGAAAGGTACACACATATGGGGGGAGGGAGGGAGGGAGGGAAAGAAAGAGGGACTGAGGGACAGATGGAAGGGGAGAGAGAGAGAGAGAGAGAGAGAGAGAGAGAGAGAGAATGAATGAATATGAATGAATCGCATATCTACTATTTCATTCCCCAAATGCCTGCAAGAGTCAGAACTGGGCCAAGCTGAATCAGCTCCAGGAGCTCGATCCACGTCTTCCACATGGGTGAAAGGTACCAAACTATTGAGCTATCATTGACTTCCTCCGAGGGTGTGCATTAGCAGAAAGCAGGCATCAGGACCAGAGCTAGGATTTGAACCCAGGTACTCCGATAAGGATGGCATCTTAACCACTGCTCCAAATGTCCATTTCTCTGGTGGAGTTTTCAATGTGTATACATGTGATATCCATGACAATGATAATATAGAAGCCAATAGGGGAAGGTAATGCAACTACAGGGTTAATAAAACTTATATATCTCACATGAATTATTAAATTATTAATGGTAGAAAAATGTTGATAGTTTAGGGATTTATATTGTTATTCCTAAAGAAAACATTAAAGATACCAAAAAATGGAAAAGGTTATGTCTGCAAAGCCAATAAACTAATTAAAATGCTACACTGAATATATTCAAATAGGCATAAAAGGAGGAAAAAGGGAACAATGGAATAGAATCAGAACATATAGGATGCAAAATACAATTGTTTGAAATAACAGATCACAAAGTTGATACTCTGCACTTAAGTTAGAAAAGAGAGAAAATTCTTGCATAGTTAGGAAAAAATGAAATGAACCACAGGACATAAGTCTCATTGCATAAAAGTGAGCTTTCAAAATGGAGGAGAAAGAAGCTGAATTTGGTAGACAGCAAAGTTATGGTGAGCAATTAAATTCTGCTTTCTATTTGCTATATTTTATATTTATGTCATTGACTATTCCTTGAAAATTTTCTAAACCATAGAAGCTGATTTTACAGATCATATGATTCACTAATTTATGATTATTTATAATTACTGGTTATAAAGTTAGCACTTTAATATCATGTTTTACAATATGAATTACATTTTGGTATACATTCTAAGGCCCAATAGTTTATATTTTTGTATTTTAACTGTAAATATACATACTTTACTTTTTAATAATATTAATTTAATGGATGATTTTTTAAAAGATTCCTATTAAGGCAATCTGTTAAAGGACTGGATCACAATAAATGACAAGCTTGGAAACTTCTGCCTTTCTATATGTCTTCCTGTTATGTGTCTTCCTCTAACAAGTACAAATTTTCTGAACTTTATTATGGCTGGTATGCTAGTTTGCTTAGAAAACTGGATCATCAGGCTTATGAAAAGACTTAACTTTGTTTATACAGTATTCTCAGTACATTGGCTGAAGGCAAGTGCCTAAGAAGGTTTAGTCTTTAGTAACTACATTCATGAGTGGCCAGATCCCTTTTTTGTATGGGGGCACAATTGATTCCGTCACATTAATCTGGTATTTTCAGGTAAAAACAGTATTGAACTCAATTAAAAAGTCGTTTTCATTAACGAAATTTGCAAAAAAGAAAATGAAGTTCTAATTTCTTTTCATCTGTTAAGATGTGCATTTTTATTATATAGCAAAAATCTTACTATCAAAGACATCTTTTCTATTAGCTTAAGAGTTCTAAATGTACTGTCAGTAACTTTAACATGATTTATTCTAGAAGACAGGGACTTTAACAAATGAGTTCAATTACAAACTATGGTATGTGTAATTCCAAGTTTTAAAAAAGAAGCAATTCTGAATATGGTCTTATAATATAATTATTGCTTAAAATATCAAATGTAAATTTCAGTTACAAAATATTTAATTAAGGAAAATCTATAGATATAATTTGAGAAACATATTTCATATGAAACATATCCTATTGTTTCACAGTAGGTAAGAGATATAACTGATTGAAATGGAGGGAGGAAGAAACCTGGTGATGGCAAATTTTTTTCATTGAACTAGAAATGGAAGGCAGTCACCAAGAAACCTGAGATCACGCATAGTTAGAATGCAATGAAAATCTAAAGTCAACCAATACCAATCAGGAATTTGAGCACTTTAAGATTTCAGATACAGATTTTAGATCACTGGTATTTTATTATGCAAAAGTAATTTTCAGATTTTAAAGGTGAGTGTTATTGCTAAATTTTTATTTTTAATGAATTTATTTATACATTAATTTCTCAGAGTGACAGCAAATGCATGGCAATTACTTTAATACAATTCTCATGTTAATGTGATTAATATGAAAAGAATTGATCCACTGCAGTTCATAGATGCACAGGGGTTTAAGAACATCATATTTCCCTCTCTCCTCTCTTTCTTTCTCAGGTTTTGAGATAACATTTTAATTTAAATATACATTCTTACTTCATGCATACCTCTGCTAGAATCTTTATCCTGTTACTTATTTCCTAATAACTGAAACATTTAGACATGCTCAGAGATTGACAGAGAAAATGAAACATAAAGTCCAAGTATCTGCCATTTTCTAGTTTCCAGACCACTGAGAACTTTCTTTAAATAAGTTTGAAAAGTATTAATTAAAATAACAGAAATTTTTGATGATAATATTATTTAATCAATAATTTAATTTATAATATAGAAATATATTTATATAAATATATTATAATATATAATATATTACATATAATAATCAAATTAATAATTTAATAAAGAGTAAGATTTATTTATTTATTTATGAAAGGCATAGTTACGGAGAGGCAGAGGCAGAGAGAAAGAAAGGTCTCCCACCTGCTGGTTCACTCCCCAAATGACTACAACAGCTGGAGCTGGGCCAATCCAAGCCAGGAGCCTGAGTTTCGTCTGGGCTCCCACGTAGGTAGTGGTGCCCAAGGACTTGTGTCGCTCCCCGTCTTCGTGGAGGAATGACACAGGACCCTGCGCTGTTCTTTCGTCTGCTCGGCCCTCCCCGGGTTTGCTGCTGGTTCTTCCCGGGTTGGCTACTGACCCTTCCACCTCCGTGGAAGGGCGGTTCCCCCTGGCCACTTTCCCCACTTCCGCAGGGGAGCGGCACACCACCGGCCGGCTCTCTCGGGGGCTGCACAGGTGTTCCCCTTAGATGTTCCCCTTAGATGTTCCTGGAGCATGCCGTCTCTCTCCTCCTTTATAGTCCTCCTCTGCCAATCCCAACTCGGCTGCCCACACGCCGAGTACGCTGCTCTCCTCCAATCAGGAGCAAGTCCTACAGTTTATTGGCTGAACTGGAGGCAGCTGTGTAGAAGCTGTTTTCTCCTCTCCCAGCGCCATATTGTGGGAGAGCAGATGCATAGAATAAGTCTTAATTCCAGTAACTTAGTCTAGTCCGGGTTGCTCCCCACAGACTTGGGCCATCTTCTAATGCTTTCCCAGGCCATAGCAGAGAGCTGGATCAATAGTGGAGCAGCCAGGAATTGAACCAGTGCCCAAATGGGATGCCAGCACTCACAGGCAGCAGCTTTACATGCTATGCCACTGCATTGGCCCAGATAATGTTACTTTAAAAATATTAGAAGAAATACTGTTCCCTGCATCAATTATCATTAAACTTTATACTAAGACTTTCTAAATATATTTCCCTAAGATACAGTCATAACATAATTCTTTCTGGTTCAGTGAATAAAAAGTCCACCTTTAACAAGAAATTATAAGAGGAAATAATAGATATTTCAGATGCATTGCAATAGACATGAGTAAAGGTTAGTTCACAAAGTCTGTTTCAGTCTTGTATAAGTTGGATAATAGGATCTACTGGGCAACTGAAACCAAGAAATTTCATCAGAGGATACATTGAAAAACAAGATTCTTTCATGGTTTGTTCTTTTCTGGTATGCTCTGTAATGACCTACTCCCTTCTGACACTTCACTTTCACCAAGTCTCACCAGAATAGACTGCAATAATGAGATCTCTTTCATTAGCAAACACAGAGTCAGGGACAGAACTGTTTAAGCCTCCCTCTTGACTAGAAGTAATTAAGTACCTAAATTATAGATACACACACTGTGTCTAGAGAGGTTCAACTGATTTTATGGATTGCATAAATGACTAAAGCTCCCCATTTTACTGAAAAAGATTCATACATTGGCTGCTTACTTTTTTTCTTATAAGTTCCATTGTTAGTAATAAATAAAGATTTTCTATTGGGATATATGAAGATATAGTCAGATTCATATAGGATTATATAAGATTCAATATTATACAACTACTACCTTACTTTTTTATACTTTAGCAAAGATGTGTTTGACATTATATCAGTTTAATCCTATATTACTCAAAGCAAATATGTAATTGGGTTCTTTAATTTCTAACCAGTTAATAATTAAAACGTATGAATGGAAAGTTTCACACAAATAAACTTGTCAAACATAACCAAAATGATTTTAAAAATACATGGTTAAAACAACAAACTCAGTTTTAACTACATATATTTTAATATTCATTGTGAAAATGATAAACTCACATAGAAGAGAAAGTAAAACCACATTAGAAGTCAAAATGATCATTTTCAGCTTCCAAACAGTCCTATATATTTACTGTAGTCTTTGATAAACTCCCAAAATTTGTGAAAATTTAGCTTCCTTAAGTATACAAGAGAAAAAAATGTTACTATCTCAAAGGTTTGTTTTAGTGAATGAATACAAAAGGTGCTTAATAAATTCCTTCATTCATAGGATTCTATAATTCATTTCTAGATGAAATTTAATGCAAAATAATCGCAAAGGTAATCATCTGGGTTATTGGGCATCTAAAAATTAACAAAAAATTGCTATGTTCTTTAAAGAAGACTCAAGTTTTAAACTCATGAAGAAAGATTTTCCATTATAAAATTGTTGTCTTTATGTTATTATCAATAGAATATTAGACTATGTAATATCAGAGGCCAACATTGTGGCATAGCAGGTAAAGCTGTAACTTGCAACACCAGAATCCCGTATGGGCACCGGTTCATAGCTCGGCTGCTTCTCTTCCAATCTAATTCCTTGTAATGGCCTGGAATAAGCAGCAAGTGTGTGGGCCCCTGCATCCACGTTGGAGACCTGGGCTAAACTCCTAGCTCCTGGCTTCAGCTGGTCCAGCCACAGCTGTTGTGTAGCCATTTGGGGGAGTGAACCAGAGGGCAGAATATCTCTCGATCTCAATCTTTCTCTCTTTCTCTTTTTCTAATGCTCACTTTCAAAATATATAAATCTTTTTAAAAAATTTAAAAACCTATGTAATATCAGATACAATAAATTGTTAGTCATTACATTGACAAGATTTCATGGAAAAACTGCTTGGTTGAGTGGGACAGCATTTAACTATGTTATACAGAAAAAATGCATTATATTTCAACTTGACTCTAGTCATACATTTCTGAAATACTCTTAATGTACTACCAAAAGTATATTGTTTACCTTATAAATAATCTAGCAAAATCAGCTGATATAAAATGTGAGAACTAAATTTTATGTACATCAACTTTCATGTGAAACTCTCTGGAATAGGTATGTTGTAAATACATATTGACAGAAAATTACTATATTAAATCATTTTTAGCATCTTTGTTAAGAATTATTGCAGTCACTATGTCCCAGATATCTTTCATTTGTTTCATGTATCATCTAATTCCATCTTCACAACATCATGCTGTTATTTATACCCATTTTAAATGCATTGAGGAACAAGGATTAAAACCGGTTTCCAAAGCTATTAAGTAATAAGAAAAAAAATTGAACCCAGCATATGTAAATTACATAATTAATTTCAATTCTAAACAGGTGCTGAATAATCCCATGATAAACTGTTCTTTGACATTACTCTAAGTTTAAAAGTTTTATGATTAGAAAGTTCATGTTTGAAGAATATACAAATGTTATATGTTATCTCTCCATGTTCTTCTGGTTTGAAAAAATTCTGTCTGAGTGACCAAATTTTGCAAACAAAGTATTAGCATAATTAAATAGGCTATATTTTTTCACACCACAAAATAACTAATTGTTGTATAAACCTACTAAAATTCAAAAAATTCAAATTCATCCTTCAATAAATTTATGTGTTATTACCTATTCTAGGCACTAAAGTACATCACTGTATGAAAACAGACAATGATTCGTGTTCTTAAGAGCTTGCATAAAGAGAGCCAATAAATAAATTTAGAAAAATAAATAAGTTTGTTGTATATGATAAATTAATAAATGGTATAAAGAAATAGTATAGCAGAACAAGTACTTTCAATACCACCTGATACTGTATTGGGAGAAAAGTTGGTGTGGTGTGTGTGTGTGTGTGTGTGGTTGAATAAGTATGTATGTTTTCTAAATAGTAACACATGGTTACACATATGTGCATAGCTGTGTACTGCTATTTAGGAGAGTTATAATGGTCAAATTCTTATATTAAAGTAGCTATCTTTTAAGTGGTCATATGATACACTAATCCTACCTATTTTTTCAATACTTGAAGTACCTTGGATTAACAATTCTTCCCAAGTCTGATTTAAATGATGAAAGGGACAATTAGTGAATGGCCACAGTGATGCAGAATGTCTAAAGCACCTGTCTTCAGTAATCTGCAAGTAATTCATGGTACTCTCACAAAGAACAATGACTAAATTATAGAAGAGTAGTCTTTTTAGTTTAAAGGTTCCATTCATCTAGTTGCAGCTGAAGTATGAGTAAGCATCATCAAAATGAATTTTACAATAAGGAAGGATCCCAGAAATACAGCTTGCCAAAAAAAAAAAAAAAAAAAAAAAAAAAAAAAAAAAAAAAGAATAGAAAAGTGGTTACACTGTAGAGATTACACTGACTAAAGTTGGACCCTACACTAACATATTAACACTTGTTTATTATTATCATTAACTGTGCAATGGCAAAAGAATCTCAATTTGTCACTTTATCAATTTTACATTGTTACATAATGCAAATTATGTTTCACTAAATGAATATTGTGAATATTTAGGTAAAAATGCTATCTATATATCTATGATAAAACTTAAAATCTATGATTCTCAGATTCAAATTCACAGTACTTAATTAGAAGAGACAATTTTATTATTTTTAATTTTATATAAAATAAGATCTGTATAACACAGATGGGAATACCTGTGAGGATTCTAAGATGGTTGAATAGGGAAAAGATATACTCCTTTAGACAATGGGAAAATAGCGGAAAAAAAAAAAAAAAAAAAAAAAAAAAAAAAAAAAAAAAAAAAACAGAGAAAATACATCCCCGGGGAGAGCTGCAGAGCAGTTTGCAGTGGAAATTCTACAGAAGGAAGAGGGATGCCATGGAGGTGCATGGAAGGTTCCAATGTGCAGCAGGGTATCTGCCTTATCCAGCAAAAGAAAAGCACTTTTCTTTCTCCCCATCGCACAACAAAAGTGCCTGCCAAGTGGTGGAGAGAAGGTACCATTTTGATACAAGTAGAGGCTGAGGGGGCTCTTGTGTGTGTGTGTGATCACGGAATTTTACCAGAGGGAAAAATCCATCTTCTCAACTGCCTTTGATTCTGGCTGGGAAGGTTAACAGGGGCTGGGCACCCATAGAGGACTGTGAGGTGCCCCATCCTCTTAACATACT
Organism: Oryctolagus cuniculus; assembly: GCF_964237555.1. Classification (NCBI taxonomy): domain Eukaryota; kingdom Metazoa; phylum Chordata; class Mammalia; order Lagomorpha; family Leporidae; genus Oryctolagus; species Oryctolagus cuniculus. The sequence continues at coordinate 89,221,028 of NC_091442.1, forward strand.
GCAGGCTCTGGGGCTTAAACTGCCAAGGCAGAGCACCCATAGGCAGCTGGCTTTTGGAATGTCTCTGCTCTCTCCATGGATGGAACAGGCTCCCTGAACTGAACAGATCCGTTGCACCTCATAACTGTGGGAGCCTTGTTTGCTGAGATTGTGGTAATCCTGTGACTGCACGATTGGGCAGGAGGTGTAGCTGGGTCTCTGGTGCAACATGGTCTGGTGTCAGAGGCTCAAAGCTTCTGGTTACTTGGGGTGGGTCACTGCTGAGAGTTCTCTGCTCACACTGAAGACAGCCTGTATCCTTTCTGCAGTTCATGTGTCAGTGCAGTGAGTGATGCACCCACTGTGGGCTATCCCCAGGCATTGATGATCTTAGAAGAGAGGAGGTGAGGTTGTGATTGCTCCAACAGAGGTGATCATACCCTCTCCCGACTGCTGGCAATAGAGATCTACTACATTCAAGTTGTATGTCACCCTGGATATGATACTCAACTAACCCTGGAACACTGATTAGAGCTCCTTGACTCAACTAGCACATGTCCCTGGGTATTCACTGATAGAGCAGACACTCCACTAAGCCACAGAGGAATAGTTTAAAGATAAAATCAGAGGAGAAAACCAACAAATACTCCCACAAATGCCTAAAAATAAATGCAGAAATTCAAGAAACAAGAGTAAGGAAGACAACATGACTCCCCCAAAGGAACACAACAACACTTCAATATTAAAATGTGAAGACAGAGAGATTGAAAAGATGCCTGAAAAGGAATTCAAAAGATTACTCATAGGATTACTCAGAAGCAATGAGAAGCAAATTCACAAGTTAAAGAAATCCATACATGACATGGATGAAACATTCTCCAATGAGATTCTGAAGAGAAATCAAGCTGAAATATTAGAAATGAAAAAATCAATATATCAAATAAAAATAGAGTAGAAAGTCTTAACAATTACTTAGTGAGGCAGAAGAAAGAATATTAAAGCTAGAAGAGAAATTTTGGAAATATCTCATACCTAAAAAAAAGAAGAAAAAAATTTAAAAAATTAAAAACAATATTGGAGATTTATGGGATACCATCAAACAACACAACATATGGATCTTAGAAATTACTGAGGTGTGGAAAGAGAGAATGGATTAGAAGTTCCTGAATGTGGAAAGAAAAGAGGTTAGAAGGTCTGTTCAGTGGAATAACCACAGAAAACTTCTCTAATTTGGAGGAAGAAAGGGAATCCAAGTACACAAGGCACACAGAACTCCTCACAGACATGACCAGAAAAGGTTTTCACCACAATATGTTGTAGTCAAATTTTCAACAGTAAAACATAAAGAAAAGATTCTAAAATGTTCACTACAGAAATTCCAGATTACTTTCAGAGGTCCTCCAGTTAGACTCACAGATGATTTATCATCAGAAATCTTACAGGTTTGCTATAATATTATGCAAAGTTGTTTTTCTTTTTGTGTAGTTTTCTATGTAGTTTCTAGATGTTCAAGTAATTCATAACTTACCCTGCCTCAAATGCTGTCAATTCCTTAGAATCCATAATTCAGTTTCATAGAAAAATAGGTCCTAATTAAGAACTGCTTGAATATCCTGTGAAAACTTAGATTCTTACTCAGCAAATCTGGTGAATCTGAAATTCTACATTCCTAATGACCTTACTGTAATTTTCACGCCACTGACTAGTTTGAATACAAACCATTCATTCTTCACAAATTTCAATTTACCATTATTTTTGTGGGACTCTATACAGCTGTATATTTAAATTATATAAAAGTATCATCAGACATAAGATATAATGTTTACAACTATGTTTATTAAATATCACAATATGTCAAGTGATATATGAGAAACACTGCTGTTAAAATTGCTACAACTAATTTTAATCTTTAAATTGTTTTGAATGAACTATGTGCTTACTTTTAGCATTAGCCTGGATATCTGAAAAAGCTGTCTTTTGCTATCTAAGTTACTTCACAGTTACGTTTAGTATGGGTATCCTGATACATATTTACTTTTGATTTAAAGCCACACTTGTTTTTTAGAAACAGGTAACTTTATTTTTGAAAAATGTTCAGGTGCACAGGCATTTGATCTAGCAGTAAATATGTAAGTTTAGAGACTTGTGTGCCATATCGGAGTCCCTTGATTTGAGTCATAGCTTTGGTTCTAATTCCAGCTTGCTGCTAATGCAGACCCAAAGGGCAGCGGTGATGGCTGAAGTGGTTGGATCCAGGTGGGAAACATCAATGTCTGGTATTCAGTTTGGCTAGCTGTTGTGGGAATTTGCTGAATGCAACAACAGATGGGAGCATTCCTTCTCTCTCTCTCTCTTTCTCTCTTTCTCTCTCCCTCTCTCTCTCCCTGCCTCTCAAATAACAAAAAAAGTGCCCCTAAAGTATATTATATCTCTTGCTGCTTTTCTAAATACATCACAGTCATTATTAGTATATGGTTATTTCTATGGTCTTACTAAAATGTTTCACTTTTAGAGACATTATAAATTGTGTAAGTTTCCTTTTGTGCACAAAGAACAACACAACACTCTCATAAATTTTTAGGACAAAATTTAAAAATGAGTGGTTTATATTTCCATAATTTCTCAGGAAGAAATTAAATTATATCATATATGGCACATTTTATTTTGAGCTTTTCAAATTTTCAGTATTTTTTCCAACAGCTAGTCTACTTAATAGTCTTTCCTTATTTTAATTAATTAGTTAATTTTTTATTTACTTGAAAGACAGAGTTACAGAGAGAGAGAGGTCTTCAATCTCTGGTTCACTCCCCAAATGGGCACAACACCCAGAGCTGGGCCGATCTAAGCTAGGAGTCAGGAGCTTCTTCTAGGTCTTCCACATGGGTGTAGGGGCCCAAGGACTTGGGCCATTTTCCACTGCTTTCCCAGGAGCATTAGCAGAGAGCTGGATTGGAAGTGGAGCAGCCAGGACTTGAATGGCACCCGTAAGAGATGCCAGCGCTGCAGTTGAGGTTTTAACACGCTGTGTAACAGCGCCAGCCCCTTTCCTAAGTTTTACAAATCAGAAATGACTATATCGATATGATGCAAGTTACAATTTTTTAAAGATTTGCTTATTATTTATTTAAAAGTCAGAGTTACACAGAAGGAGGGGCAGAGAGAGAAAGAGAGGAGTCTTCCATCCACTGGTTCACTCCCCAGTTGGCTGCGCGCTAATCCAAAGCCAGAAACCAGGAGCTTCTTCTGGGTCTCCTATGTGGGTGCAGAGGCCCAAGGAGTTGGGCCATCTTATACTGCTTTCTCAGGCCATAGCAGAGAGCTGGATTAGAAATGGAGCAACCAGGACTTGAACCCACACCCATATGGGATGCTGGCAGCTTTACCCGCTACACCACAGCTCAGGCCACAAGTTACATTTATTTATTTATTTATTTATTTTTTATTTTTGACAGGCAGAGTGGACAGTGAGAGAGAGAGACAGAGAGAAAGGTCTTCCTTTGCCGTTGGTTCACCCTTCAATGGCAGCCGCGGCCAGTGCATTGCGGCCGGCGCACCACGCTGATCTGAAGCCAGGAGCCAGGTGCTTCTCCTGGTCTCTCATGGGGTGCAGGGCCCAAGCACTTGGGCCATCCTCCACTGCACTCCCGGGCCACAGCAGAGAGCTGGCCTGGAAGAGGGGCGACTGGGACAGAATCCGGCGCCCTGACCGGGACTAGAACCCGGTGTGCCGGCTCCGCAAGGTGGAGGATTAGCCTAGTGAGCCGCGGCACTGGCCCACAAGTTACATTTTTAAAATTAAAATACTTAGTAGAAAATACATTTTAACTAAGCCATGATTAGCTTTTTAAGAGAAAAATTAATATTAGGTAAACGAACGTTAAATAATTTCTAAACAAATTTTATATCACTATATTAAAAACCTTAGTTTTGGTCCAATGCTGTGCTGTAGCAGGTAAGTAAGAAGACATGAAGGTGAGAGATTGAACCAGAATGATTCCATGAGGGAAGAGGACCATGCAGAGGTAATAGCAAGGGGAAAGTGAGAGGTAAATATTAGTATTTGAGAAGCAGAAGAGAATTTGATGTGAATAAAGCATGGCTAGAAAATTAATGACTAAAGGAAGATGGGGTGGAAAATAACAAGGGATGGGTGAGGTTGTTTGTGGAGTGGCAGCTCATGGTAAGTATTTGGGAGTTGACTCTTGTTCATTTGCAGCCTTTTTCAGGATTTTGAAAAGGATAGTAATATGATGTTCCCTACCTTTGAAAAGTAATACTTTGGCTGCTAGATGATCTTTCAGCTTAGAAAATTCATTAATATTTCAGAGATCTTAGTAAGAAGTAGAATTATTCATGTTAAAGAATATACTTATAAGTATTAACAGTATAGATCTGAATAATTCAATATGGGAGTCACTGCTGAACATGGCTGTTGAACACTTCAAATGTGGTTAGTCTAAAACTAAATGTGCAATTACTATAAAGATATACACTAGAGTTCGAGACTTGGTATGAAAACAAAATGTAGATCATTTCTTTAGTAATTTCATTTTGATTAAAAGTTGAAATACTACTGACATTTCTGAATAAATAAAATATATTTTTAAAGTTAATTTCAGGCCGGTGCCGCGGCTCACTAGGCTAATCCTCCGCCTTGCAGCGCCAGCACACCGGGTTCTAGTCCCGATTAGGGTGCCGGATTCTTTCCCGGTTGCCCCTCTTCCAGGCCAGCTCTCTGCTGTGGCCTGGGAGTGCAGTGGAGGATGGCCCAAGTACTTGGGCCCTGCACCCTCATGGGAGACCAGGAGAAGCACCTGGCTCCTGCCTTCGGATCAGTGTGCCGGCCGCGGCGGCCATTGGAGGGTGAACCAACGGCAAAGGAAGACCTTTCTCTCTGTCTCTCTCTCTCACTGTCCACTCTGCCTGTCAAAAAATAAAAATGAAAAAAAATAAAGTTAATTTCAGTGGCCAGTGCTGTGGCATAGTAGGCTAGGCTTCCACGTGTGGTGCAGGCATCCCATATGGGTACCTGTTCATGTCCTAGCTGCTCCTCTTCAGATCCAGCTCTCTGCTTATGGCCCGGAAAGGCAGCAGAAAATAACCCAAGTGCTTGATCTCCCATGTGGAAGACCTGGAAGAAGCTCCTGACTCCTGGCTTCAGATTGGTACAGCTCCAGCCATTGTGGCCAGTTGGGGAGTGAACCAGCAGGTGGATGACCTTTCTCTTTGTCGCTCTGTTATTTCAGAGATTATCCTGAAATAGTCTCAGACAACTAAAATTAATAGCATTTTATAGTCTAGGTCATTTGGTAAATCAATAGAAAAGCTAAAATGCATTATTTAATATAAGAAGCATGTTATACATGTATATATAGTCATATATATATATGAAAATATTAAAAAGCATACACTGAGGTAAACATCTTTTAAATCCCTTATCCTCAAATTTTCTGAAGTAGGTGTGCTATATTTAAAAAGTGAATTTATTTAAGTATAACATATATGAAATACTAAGAGAACATATATTTAGCTATCCTTGATAGAGGGTGGCATTTAATTTAGTGGATAATATGACAACTGAGGCACTTGTGTCCTATATTGGAGTTTCTAGATCTAATACTCAGTTCTGGCTTCTTATTCCCATCTCCTGCTAATGCAGATCCTGAGACACAGTGACCGTGGCTCAACTAATTGGGTCCCCACCACCTACATGGATGATCTAGATTGAATTCCTAGATCTTGACTTTGGCCCAGCCATTGTGAACATTTGGGAAGTGAATGAGTGGATGGGAATATTCTTCCCTCCACTCCCCCACCATTCTCCCACTATTTCTCTGTCTCTTGCTCATTCAAATAATCAGGTTAATTAAATAATTTAAAAATCCTTTATATTGATCATTTCTAGATTCCTAAGGAATTGCCTCCTTTTTCTTACTTGTACTATTTGCATTTAGATTTCTTACTGCACACTCTCATGAACACATAACATCTTTCCTGTTAGGTTACAAAATAATCCAACATGAACTGTACTTTCACTCTCAAAGCAGCTCTAGATAATAACTAGATTTGAAGGATATTACTACTCTTGTATACATGCTTTTACATACATGAATTAGAGCAATATTATCTCATTTTTAATAAAATTCAATAAGCAAAAGAAAAAAAGTTTGTAGATACGCTTGAATGCGAAAACTTATAAATGTCATCACATTCCAGCCAAGTTACTATTTGAGAAGAGAATCCACATGCTGTTTTCAATTTTTTCTTTAATTCTCAGTAGACTGTCAAAGTTATAATGTTTTCAAAAATAATCAACCTGACAAAGTGGATGCATCCTTATTTTAAATTACGAAAAAACCCTTGGGGTATGTATAATCTCATAAAAAGCAATGAAAAATCCAAAGAATTAGAGTTAATGTGAGTTTGATATGATTAATTTCTGTTTTCTACCTTATTGATTTACATCTTTGACAGATTCCAAGGTTATTTATTCGCTAGAATGTTTTGAGAAAGAAATAACACTGTTTGCAAGTATCTTAGTGCTTTTTTGGAAGTGTTTTCGTATTTGGAATGAATTAGATTTGAAGAATACATCTTTCCCAATTTGTATCTGTTTATTTTCACTGAGGTAGTTGTGAAGACTGAATGGTAATAATGAAGAGGAGGTCCAAGGTAGTAATAATCACATATAATAAAATTCATATGTTGGTTATGCTGCAGAATTCACAATTTTAGCCAGTATTTATTTGCTGGAGCATACACACATTTTATGCTCCTTAGTAGTTTCAAAGGAGAAAAACTGGGTGATTCACATATTAATGTATGTATTTACTGACACATACATATATATATATATTTTTTTTTTTTTGACAGGCAGAGTGGACAGTGAGAGAGACAGAGAGAAAGGTCTTCCTTTTGCCATTGGTTCACCCTCCAATGGCCGCCATGGCTGGCGCGCTGTGGCTGGCGCACCACGCTGATCCGATGGCAGGAGCCAGGAGCCAGGTGCTTTTCCTGGTCTCCCATGGGGTGCAGGGCCCAAGCACCTGGGCCATCCTCCACTGCACTCCCTGGCCACAGCAGAGAGCTGGCCTGGAAGAGGGGCAACCGGGACAGAATCCGGCGCCCTGACCGGGACTAGAACCCGGTGTGCTGGTGCCACTAGGTGGAGGATTAGCCTAGTGAGCCACGGCGCCGGCCCTGACACATATATTTTAAGGCATTCTGTTTGTCTTAGCTATCTCAGGCAGGTATAGCTAAATACCACAGACTGGGTGATCATTAACAATGGAAATTTATTTCTCATGGTTCTGGAGTCTGGAAAACCTAAGGTCAATACACTAGGAGAAGTGTCTGAGGAGAACTCACTTAAATGGCTTTCTTCTTACTGGTCCTCAGGTAACAGAAGGAATCAGAGCTACCTTTTTCTCCTTTATGAGGCACTAATCCCATTCACAATAGCTCTGCTCTTATCTGATCCAAATACCTTCACACTGGGGATTAGGTTTCAATGGGCCTGCACCACAGCTCACTTGGCTAATCCTCTGCCTGCAGGGCAGGCACCCCAGGTTCTAGCCCTGGTTAGGGCACCGGATTCTGTCCAGGTTGCTCCCCGGTTGCTCCTCTTCCAGTCCAGCTCTCTGCTGTGGCCCAGGAAGGTAGTGGAGGATGGCCCAAGTGCTTAGGCCCCTGTACCCGCATGGGAGACCAGGAGGAAGCACCTGGCTCCTGGCTTCGGATCGGTGCAGTGCCGGCCTTAGCGGTCATTTAGGGGGTGAACCGGCAGAAGGAAGACCTTTCTCTCTGTCTCTCTCACTGTCTAACTCTGCCTGTCAAAAAAACAAATAAATAAATAAAGCGTACATAAGCATGGAGTCCATAGCACTCTTTACTATGACTGAATAGGTACAAAATAACAACAACAAAAAACACGATTTCTTCTTGCTACAAGCTGTCATTTACAAGATTTATTCTGAAGTTTTTCTGTTTAAATTTTTATATAACTATGTCTTTTGACCAATGAGGATTGTCTATATTATAAGTAGAAAAATAAAGATTTTTGTAGGAAAAAAAATACTAAGTATTGTTAGAAGTACAATCTATCTAGAAAGGTGTGTTCGGAGCAGAAAATGAAAGGGTTTCAGTATGAAGATCTATACTGAATAACTAAAAATTGACTCAGAAATAAAGTATCCTATTCAAGAAAAATCTAGAATTAGATTATTTGCTGAATTAACACTAATTCTTCTTAAATTATTAAAAAATAGAATTCTAGAAAATTTTTAAAAATTAATTCTATGAGGCTAGTGTTACCAGAGACACTCATACCAGAAATGGACACAGGAATAAAAGAAAACAACAGATCAATATCCTTGATGAAAAGAAAAGCAAAAAAGATCCTTAATAAAGTACTGGCAATTAAATCCAAGCACATATTAAAATGATTATTTACCAGGATCAAGTGGGACTCATCCCAAAGATGTATGGATGATTCAACCTACACAAATCAATAAATATGATCTGTTAATAGGATGAAGGCTGAAAATCTGAAAATCATCTTAGTAGATGCAGAAAAAATACTTGGAAAAACACAACATCCCTTCATCATAAAAACTGAACAAATTAGGTGTGGAAGGGACAAACCTCAACAAAACAAGTCCATATGTAACAAGAAAACAGCTAATACCACACTGAATGAGAAAAAATAAAACAAAGTTTGAATCTTTCTCTTTAAGATTTGAACAAGGTAAGGTGGCCCACAGTCACCACTTTTAATCAAGATAGTAATGGACATCTTGGCCAGAGTAATTAGGGGAGAGAAAGAAGTAAATGACAAACAAATTGGAAGGAAGAATTAAAATTGTTAAAAGGGATGAAGAAGAGCACTATGTAATGGTTAAGGGATCAATTCAACAGGAAAATCTGATTATAATAAAAGTATATATGCCCAATTACAGAGTAGTTGGCTATTTAAAAGAAATGTTAATGGATCTAAAAAGAGAAATAGACTCCAATACAACAGTAATGGGGATCTTCAACACACCACTTTTAGCAATGCACAGATCAACTAGATAGAAAATCAACAAAGAAACAACAGAGCTAATCGGCACTATGGACCAAAAGGGTGTAGCTGATATCTATGAACTTTTCACCCCAAAGTTGCAAAATACACATTTTTCTCATAAGTGCATAAACTTTCTCTAGGATAGACCATATGCTAGGCTATAAAACAAGTCTCAGCAAATTCAAAAAAACAAAATCATACCATGCATCTTCTCTGACCACAATGGAATGAAGCTGGAACTCAACAACTCAAGAACTCCAGAATATATGCAAACCCATGACGACTGAACAACATGCCCTGAAAAAACAGTAGGTCCATAGAGGAAATAAAAGGAGAAATAAAAATAAAAACATTAGGGAAAGAAGTAGAAGGAGACATAAAAAAAAATGGGAAAATCTTCCAAGCTCATGGATTGGAAGAATCAATATCATCATAATTTCCATACTAACAAAAGCAATTTACAGATTCAATGTGATCTCAATCAAAATACCAATGACATTCGTCACAGATATAGAAAAAAAGGTGCTAAAATTCATTACTTTCTTATTTCAAAGTCTAATAATTGTAGTAATGAAAACATCAAGGTTTTGGCATAATAACATACATATAGAACAATGGAACAGAGTAGAGATTCTAGAAGTAAACCTATGTATCTATAGCTAATTGGTCTTTGGCAAAGAAAATAAGAAATGCATTGGGATCATGATGATGTCTTTAATAAATGGTACCAGGCATGTTATATATTCACATGCAGAAGTCAAAAATTAGACACTAACTCTCAACATATACAAAAATCAATTCATAATAGATTAAGGACTTAAATGTAGTACCTGAAATTTTGAAATTATTAAACGAAAATATAAGATATTCCTTCAGGTCACTGAAAAAGCAAATATATCTTGAATCAGATCCCCAAAATACAAGAAACAAAATCAAAGTAGACGAATTGGATTTTATCAAACTAAAAAGCTTTTGCACAGCAAAAGAAGCAGGGGAGTTTAGGTGTTGATTAATGTGTATTAATTATATGTAAATATTAATATATTTCAGTTAGCTATAGGTGCATGGGCTTAATTCTGGAATCTCTATTCTATTCCATTGGTCTATATGTCAGTTTTTATGCCACTACCATAAAATATATGTGCCAATACCATAGAACAGAATATATATTGAAGCCATGAGAAAGGACTTTTGCTGTTTTCAGCAAAACAAATGATGTTTGAGAAGTTAGATATATTTACTCTGATTGGAACATTACACAGTGTATGCACGTATAAAAGCATGACATGATATCCCATATCTATACGGGATTTGTATCTATCAGTTTAAAACAAAACTTTTAAAAAGAAATTTAAGGATAAAACAATAGTAGTGAATTACAATACAATAAATATTGTGACAGGGAGAAACTTTTTAACATACAGTTTCAGCATCAGAAAATATAAGGTGTTTTGATATTTAACTCAAAAAATCTCAAATAGAAAAATTTGAAGTTATTATTCAGCAATCTATAAATATTTAATTACCAGTAAAATATAAATATGCTTCCAAGTTTATGGTGATTAAGGACATTTAAATGGAGACATATAATGGGATGTTATTACATAACCATCAGATAGTGAAATTGAAAAGTCTGATATTATTAAACTTTAGAGAGAATTTAGTTGGGAAGTCCATTTGCGATAAAATAGAAAATATTCTTATCTAATGATTGCAGTATTCAGATTATATAGTATTGACTTTTGAATAATGCTCATTCTAGGTATGGCATTAGCATTGTATTTACATATGCTGATATAGAACAGAATATAGATTCTCCTGACTGGGAAAATAGGCAGTATTCCACTTATAACACATGTAGAGCATCAAAATGCTAGGAATTACAAATGAGGGTCCCATTATCCACATATCACTGCTTATTCTATGGAGAAGAAAACAATTTGGACTTGTTGTAGGAACAAAAGGTGTCTAATACACTCTATAATACTGCTTTTCTACAAATACAGGAATTAGATACTTCAATTATTGTAAACAAAAAAAAACAGCAATAAAATCTCAGTGGCAAGCAGCAGTAAGAATATAGTTCTCACATCTATGATTCAATGGATGGCATTATGGCCCACAGCTGCACTTGCTTATGTATTTAGAATTTGGCTGGAGTTCCAGGGATCTAGGCTGAGCCTGGTTAGGCAGCTCTGCTTCAACCTATAGATCTGCCTGGTCCCAAACTGAAAGAGCACCAGGGCATAGAGGAATTTCTTGTGGGAAAGTCCAAGGCCAAGAAGGAATCTGCAGCCACAAAGGAACATATTGAGTTTACCACTATCATCATTCCTGAAAAACAAATAATCCCTTTACTCAACCAATTCACATGGACCAGTCCAAAGTCAGGAGGCACATGAGTGGTGGTTTTATTTGCTTCTCCATTTGTTGCTTATCTATTATTATAACAAAATAGCATAGGCTGTGTCTTTTTGTCAAGAAAAATGGTTTACTTCGCTCACAATTCTGGAGTTTCAGGCACGTGAATCGCACGATGGCCTTCTTGCTGACAGACAAGGTGGCAAAGGACCTCACACTGCAAGAGAGGTGGGGTATGTTTTGTCTCTATCCATCTTTGTAATGTCACCAGTATTTAATCATAGGGGCTCCATGTTGATGATTTCATCTAGTCCTAATCACCTCCCAAGGGCCTCACCTGCAAACATTATAGTTAAACTGCTTCTTCCTTCTTTACATCTCAAAAAAGGGATTGAATTTCAACACATAAATGCTTGGGGACACACTCAAACTATATCCAAGCCGTAGCATTCCAGCCTTCACTCCTTAGGTTCACGAAGCGCTCATAATGCAAGCCATAACTCCATCTCCAAAAGTTTTAATTTCTTGTTCCACCGTTAATTCAAAATTCCAAAGTTTCATCTGAGTTCCAAGGTAAACTCCTTCTAACCGAGCATTTAAAATGAAAATAAATTATTTATTTCCAATATACAACATTAGGACAAGCACAGAGTAAATATTGCTATTCTACCAAGGATAAATAGACATATAGGAAGGAATAATTAGCCCAAAGCGAGGCTAAAACCCATCAGGGAAGAAATTAAATCTTCAAGCACCAAATCTAGCATCTTACGCACATTGCCATGAGGGGTAGACACCTAAGGCCTTAGCAGACTCCCTCTATGGTTTTCCTGGTTGCATGCCACATGTTTCCGCTCTTAGGCTGGGTTTGCATGATGCCTGCAGCTTTCACAGCAGGTGTTGCACTTTGCTAGTAGCTGTACCTTTCTAAGGCCCTTATTGTGGCTCTGCTCTCATGGCCCCACAAGGCATCCGCCTATCAGGCTCTCTTAGCAACTGTTATAATACTTCGGCAAACTTCTGGCCCGTTTCTAATAACATAAAATCTTGGTGTAAACCACATGCCTCCTTAATGCCTGCAGAATAAGCTCCGCATGGACACTGAGATTTCCCACTGGCATGAGTTCAGTCTATAACTGCTTAAACTATGGCTACAGCCATCAGGTCATTCACTGGGGAAAGGCAGGAAAAAATCCAGAGACGGACCTGGAGGGATCTGAATGGTGAACTCTTTTCGAACACTCAGCAATTCCATGGTCATTGTTTTCAGGAAGTGTCTGGACTTGTGACAGCAGGGATACCCTCAAAGATTTCTGAAATGCCCCTGATTTCCCTGTTTTGATGAGTAGTATTTGTTGATTGGAATCTCTGCTTATGTCTTTGGCAGATGGAGCTTGGCCTGACCTTTACAAGCTTTGTTCCTTTCTTCATCAGACTGCAAATTTTCCAACTCATTCTGCTGTTTCCTTTTGTTCCTGAGCATCTATAAAAATCTGAACAAAGTCCGGCGCCGCAGCTCAATAGGCTAATCCTCCACCTGTGGCACCGGCACACCGGGTTCTAGTCCCGGTCGGGGCACCGGATTCTGTCCCAGTTGCCCCTCTTCCAGGCCAGCTCTCTGCTGTGGCCAGGTAGTGCAGTGGAGGATGGCCCAGGTGCTTGGGCCCTGCACCCCATGGGAGACTAGGAGAAGCACCTGGCTCCTGCCAACAGATCAGCGCGGTGCACCGGCCACAGCGGCCATTGGAGGGTGAACCAACGGCAAAAGGAAGACCTTTCTCTCTGTCTCTCTCACTGTCCACTCTGCCTGTCAAAAAAAAAAAAAAAATCTGAACAAAGGTGGTCAAGAAGATCCAAGCCACAATCTCATTTAGAAATTTCTCTGCAAAGCAAACTAGTCCATTTGTTCAAAAGTCTGAGAGATGAACAGAAATCTTCCACCCACTGTTTTATCCCCAAAGGCCACAATACCCAGGAATGGGCAATGTCAAAGCTAGGAGCTAGCAACTCAATCTGAGTCTCTCACATGGGTGACTGGAGCCTAAGTACATGTGCTGTCTCCTTTCCATACATTAGAAGGAAGTTGGAATCGGAAATGGAGACAGAAATTGAGCAAAACCACTGTGAAGTGAGAGAGAGTTGTTCAAGCAGAGTCTTTACCACTGTTACTAAACACCTGCCCCAGTGCATCATTCTTGATTTTGGCCTCTCATAAAGTTTTAGTGCACCAGCAAAATGAAACCAGATTCTTTGCTGCTGTGCAATAATTGTGGGATTTAGCTTCCTTTCCAAGACTCATTCCCATCTGAAATTAATTCCCTAGTAAGATAATTTTGTCTTTTTTTTTCAAAATAGAGTTCTATTTTATTTATTTTAAAGGCAGAGTTACACAGAGATAGGGGAAAAACAGAGACATATTCCATCCACTGGTTCACTCCCCAAATGCTCACAAAGTCCTGGAATGGCCAGATCATAGCCAGGAGCTTGGAACTCCATACAGGTCTCTCCCAGAGGTTCAGGTACCTGGATCATCACTGCTGCTTTTCCCACGTGCTTAGCATGGAGTTGGATTGGAAGTGGAGCTGCTAGGACTCCAACCCGCACTCAGATAGGATGCTGGCATGGCAGGTGGTGGCTTAACCCACTGCACCACAACATGCGCCCCTAGTCACCTCAGTTTATGAGCCATCATCAGAATTATCTGTAATACTCTATTTAAAATTCAGTGTTCTAGGTTCTTTCTAGCCTGCTTCCAATCTTTGCCCGTGACCTAAACCAAAAGCTTCCTCAGGTTTTCAAGTATAGTTATGTTAATGATCCCACTGCTCAGTACTAATTTGCTGTACCAGTCTGGTTGCAAGTTCTACAACAAAATACAAGATGCTAGATTACTTTGCAAAGAAGAAATTATTCAGCTCATAGTTCTAAAAGTTCAGAGATCTGCATGTGGTGACAGCCTTCTTGCTGGCAGAATCTGAGGTGGCATGGAGCATCACATGACAAATGAAAAAGGTCGTGTGTGTGTATGTGTGTGTGTGTGTCTATATCTGGTTTCTCATCATGGGAACTCTACTCTGATGTTATCCAATCCTGATTATCTTCCAAAGGCACCCACCTCTAAACACCTTGATCACAGTAAGCTTCCAAACTCTTATTCCCTTGTAAAGGAGATTTTTTTTTTTCCCATATACGACTATAGAGGACATACTCAAACGATAAACACATATTTAGTAGAAGGAATTGCAGAGTGACATGCTAAATAAAAAGGCAAGTGGAGAATGGAGAGCAATAATACAATCTATCATAATTGAAACAAATATAAGAAATGTCAGTATTTGAGAAGTGTGATTTATGGGTTTACAGATGTGTTACTATTTGTTCATTTAAATATGAGTACTGCTAAATTACTTTTAAATTGTTAAACGAACTATAGTATAATCGTTAGTTAGTATCAAGTTGGTTTATCTTTTATAATCTCATACATCTTTTACAAAATTTTCTATCCCATAGGCTATCTGAAAAATTCACTCATCCTTTAAAACAAAATTGAAAAGTATAACATATTATTATCAGTTATTGTCATCATTTTGTTCATTAAGACTTACTCCTTCAAAGTGAAACTTCAAACCCTTTGATCGGCAATCTCAACTTTTGCCAAATAACCCCTTTCTCCATCTAGCCTATGACCACCCGAATCTCTATTTCTGTGAGTTCAACATCTTTACATTTCACCTGTAAATAAAGTTGCAAAATATTTATCTTTCTCTGCCTAATTTATTTCACTCAGTATAATCACATCTAGGTTCACCTAGTATTGTGTATTTCATAACCAGTACAATATAGATCATTTGTGGTAAGAATCCACAAAACTGGGCTGGCACCACAGCTCACTTGGTTAATCCTCCGCCTACGGCGCCGGCATCCCAGGTTCTAGTCCCAGTTGCGGCACTGGATTCTGTCCCGGTTGCTCCTCTTCCAGTCCAGCTCTCCGCTGTGGCTGGGAGGGCAGTGGAGGATGGCCCAAGTGCTTGGGCCCTGCACCTGCATGGGAGACCAGGAGAAGCACCTGGCTCCTTGCTTCAGATAGGTGCAGTGCGCGGCCATTTTGGGGGGTGAACCAATGGAAAAGGAAGACCTTTTTCTCTGTCTCTCTTTTTCACTAACTCTGACTGTCAAAAAAAAAAAAAAAAAAAAAAAGAATCCACAAAACTGGTAAATATGTGAAGTGATATACATGTTAATTAGCTTAGTTTAATCATTCCAGTATGTAAGTACATAGCAAAATATCATAATTGCACATCAATTATACATGATTATTTTTGTCAGTAGCTTGGAACTCCATCTGGGTTTCCCATGTGGTTGCCACCACACAAGTACTTGGGACATCACTGCTGCCTCCCAAGATAGGCATTACCAGGAAGCTGGATTGGAAGCAGATGCAGGACTCAGTTCCAGACACTTCCACACAGATGCTGGCAACCCAAGCAAGAGCTTAATCCACTGTGCCACAACACCCACCCCATCCCTTATTTCTAATTTAGCACTTATCTCATTTCTGGTTATCTGCAATTCAGTAGTCTCCTCTCATGATTGATTAAATTACATTATAGCAAAATGTAGCTCATACAGCAAAATTTAACTTGGGTGGTAATACTAATTGCTTTATCCCAAAATGTATTTATCTAGGCTAATAATATTAACTGCTCAACAGTGTAGATTCCTTGTTTAACCCAGGCACACAAATAAGCTACATTTCCCAACTTCACTTACATGTATGTACAGCTATGTAACTGCATTTTAACAAAATTTGAGTAAATATATGCAAGCAATTACCAATCCAGGCCCATTACAACTTCCCTAATGTCCCTTCCTCCAGCATATGCAGTTGATGATGAGACCTATAAAGTGATAAAGACAAAAGTGGAAGAAGCCTGAGTCCTGACTGGCTTTCATGCTGATTACATTATGAGCAGAAGGATAACTTCGATTAATTTTCTCTCTCCAACCTATAAAGGTCATTTGTTTTGCTATTTATTCTATGCAACTAATAGATCTAGCCTAATAATTATCTTATAGAGGCCATTCCATAAATGAGTAAGTTATAAAATAATTGGATTAATTACTGACATTGCACCTGAAAGAAAAACTATAAGCTTTCTGGGGGAAGTACTAAGATTCAATTTCTGAACCTTTTTAAAGTACTACACATGACACAGAGGACTTTGTGTTAATACTTAAAAATATTCAGTGATAAAGTTAATACTTCTATTTTAAAAGTAATTAAAATATCTATGGTAAAAGTATGTTTTCTTGCTCATTCATTAAAAATATACTGTTTTGAAGGCATAGAAGATATAGATTTAAAAATCCTTAACAAACATATTTGCATGTAAATACACACAATAAATATTTACTTATACATGAAGTTTTATTGAAAAGTAAACAATGATTACAGCAAACACCTGTTTTAGCTAATTGGCTCAATGTAATTGAGGTCAGCATTCATTCTGCAATCCATCACTAAATGCTTTTAAATAATTTGTGAATCATATAATCGCTCAGAGTATTTTAGAAAGCACAGCATTTCATGCTTGAAAATGTACCTGCTACCATATGGGCCTTTCATAAAATCATATTGATGAAGCTTTTAAAATAACTCTAGCAGACAGATCTAAATTTAAGAGTATATCAGTACACTTATTCCCAAGAGGAAAACATAATCAAACTTTATTTTCTCTACGGTCTCAAGTTAAAGGTTAAAAAAATGTTAACAATTAAAACACATACTACATAGCTTTTTAAATTTCAGACATTACAAAAAGGCAAATATTTTGATAAAATCCAGATGGCTAAAATTGCTATGGATTTAATAATTTTTAATGCAAAATGTGTACTTCCTCATATTCTAAATTACTTTATTCCTTTCTGCATGATTTACATTACTAACACAACCAAGTTGCCTCTAAGAAAATAATCCAAAGAATTAAGCTTGGGTAAATTAGCCTCTTAGGAGTATATACCTATGAGCCATGTCATTTGAAAATTATTGCAGCATTTTGATACTTCTATCAGGAGAGAAAAGATTGATTATATAAACTGCCTTTATCAATGTTTTACACTACAGTAGCTGAATATTGATGTTAAAAGAAGGAAGTGGTTAATTTTATTATGTTCATTAATAATTGGTTTATGATATTTAGTGCTAGTGTGTGCAAACTAATCAAATCCCTCCTTTACAGAAACAGAGGTTGTTCTCCTGCTCCCATTTCTCAACAGTAAAAGTAGAAGCTATAATTACACTCCTACTGATTGGTGAACCCATTACCATAATAACAAATAACCTCACAGAGCTTTTAGGATGCACGTGACTCAAGTTGTATTTCTCCTGTGAAAGCACAGGTAACTTCCACAAATTTCCTTTTCATGAAGTTTGAATCTATTCTGGTCTGTTATTTCTCATCAGCATGGTGACTGCTCAGATTTAATTCCTAGAGTTCTTTTATATAGATACTTTGGATCAGAAAACAGGCCTTTTCATCTTTAATAGGTTGTTTTTTGTTATTTTTTTCCTTTCTATCATGAAAAAAAGAAAAAAATTGTGGGCAGTAAATACGAAACACTTTTTTAAAAGTTTTGAATAATCTTGACTCCAAGTTCTGCTATAAACATCTTATTCATGATTACCCTAGTCAATTTTTTGTTTGTTAGCATTTTGGTTGTAAGCATCTGTTTCTCTCTGTTATACAGTATGTCTGTGACTTTCTTTGTGGCATTTGTCTCTTCCTCCTTTTTTCATTGTGTACATATTGGTTAATACTGAATAATGTCACTGAGCACCACGATGCCTCAGATAGATCCATCCAAATTAATCACACATACAAGTGTATGATATATAATTATGTGTAACGTACACATATATAATTAATTATAATATACAGATGATTAAAGTGCTACTATTATATTGCTTCTATGTTGGGAAAACCTGTTTCAATCTGAGGCTGAGGAAAAATAATTTCTCTTGTGCTTATAACAAAAACACTTGGAGCCATTCTCCAGTTTCATATCTATAAAATCTCGCTAGGCCTACTTAAGACAAAAAAACGGTCTGCACCCTAATGTTTATTGCAGCACAATTCACAATAGCCAAGACCTGGAACCAACCTAAATGCCCATCAACGGTAGACTGGATAAAGAAATTATGGGATATGTACCCTTTAGAATACTATACCGCAGTAAGAAACAATGAAATCCAGTCATTTGCAACAAAATGGAGGAATCTGGAACACATCATGCTGAGTGAAATAAGCCAGTCCCAAAGGGACAAATACCATATGTTCGCCCTGATCGGTGACAACTGACTGAACACCAAAAAGGAAACCTGTTGAAGTGAAATGGACACTATGAGAAACGGTGACTTGAGCAACATAGCCCTGACTGTTAATGAACAACTTAATACATTATCCCTCTTAGTAGTTTTTTTTTTTTGTCTATTCAACTTAATATGACTGGTTTAATTCTGTAATTAATACACAGTTATTCTTAAGTGTTGAAAATTAACTGAAATGTGATCCCTGTTAAACATAAGAGTAGGAATAAGAGAGGGAAGAGATGTACAATTTGGGACATGCTCAAGCTGACTTGCCCCAAATGGTAGAGTTAGAAACATACCAGGGGACTCCAATTTAATCCCATCAAGGTGGCATGTACCAATGCCATCTCACTAGTCCAAGTGATCAATTTCAGTTCACAATTGATCATAATGAAAGGACTAAGAGTCAAAGGAAGCACATAAACAAGTCTAGTACCTGCTAATACTAACCGATAGAATAAATAAAGGGGAGAGTGATCCAACATGGGAAGTGAGATACTCAGCAGACTCATAGAATGGCGGATGTCCTAAACAGCAGTCTGGCCTCAGAATCAGCCCAAAAGGCATTCCAATCTGGCCGAAAAGCCCATGAGAGTATTTCAGGCATGGAAAGCCAAGACACTCTGGAAAAAACAAACAAACAAACAAACAAACAAAAAACACCTAAATGAAAGATCTCTGTGAGTGAGATCCCAGTGGAAAGAACAGGTCTTCAAAGAAGGAGGTACCTTTCCCTGAAGGGAGGAGAGAACCTCCACTTTGACTATGACCTTGTCTAAACAAGATAAAACTCGGAGAACTCAAGGGGCTTCCATAGCCTTGGAAACTCATGACTGGTGCATAGGGAGATTACTGATGCCATAACAAGAGTGTCAATTTGTAAAGTCAACAACAGGAGTCACTGTGCACTTACTCCTCATGTAGGATCTCTGTCCTTAATGTGCTGTACATTGAGACTTAATGCTATAATGAGTACTCAAACAGTATATTTCACTTTGTGTTTCTATGGGGGTGCAAACTGTTGAAATCTTTACTTAATGTATACTAAACTGATCTTCTGTAAAAAAAAAAAAAAAAGAAAAAAGAAATTATCAATTCCCAACTTGACTCTCGCTGGGATTAAACATGACAATAGGTCTGATCTGATTTCATCATCATTTAAAAAATCATCTATTATTTTTCACTTTATGTTTGTGTGGGAGCAAACTGTTGAAATCTTTACTTAATGTATGCTAAACTGATCTTCTGTATATAAAGAGAATCGAAAATGAATCCTCATGTGAATGGAAGGGGAGAGGGAGTGGGAAAGGGGAGGGATGCGGGTGGGAGGGACGTTATGGGGGGAAGCCATTATAATCCATAAGCTGTACTTTGGAAATTTATATTCATTAAATAAATTTAAAAAAAAATGTTATTCCATAAAAACAAAAGAAGATATCTCAAAAGCAACTATTTGTCACCCTTGTATTCAAATAGCCAGTTCACATTACATTCATATTTTTGTCAGGACTGTTAGAACAGCATTCTCATAATTCTCATTTTTCCATTTCTAGTTGTCAGAATCCATTTTTAACATAGCAGCCAGAAATCAGAATTTCTGCTTTGGATTATGATGCAGTAGATTAGAATAAAGCAATCATTTTTCTCAGCAACTCGAGAAGCCAAATAAAAATACTTCTAAAAAATGTATTTGAATTAACAAAGAACATCTTCAACAAGAAATTAAGATGCCAGAATAATGGATAGAAGAGAAATACATGGAAGTGAATGTGACGCTTTCCTATTTCCCAATCAGAACTTGCTGGTTTCTATCAGAGGTGGCCTTAGAAACCGAGGACAAGCAGAAGCAAACTGCTTCTTATTGACAAACCAAAACTTGTAGAGAGCAACTAAAGCTAGCAGGCCACCTTAGAGTCTTATACACATCAGAAATGTAAAACAGAATATGTGAATCAATTATATGTGTATTTGTGCTTGTGTAATGAATTTAGAACACAGAAAATCTAACTCAAGGAATTAAGAAAATAATTAACACAAGACCATATATATTTACATAAAATAGACTCTAAGATCATACATATTTACATTAAAATAGACTAAATAAAATACAAGGAAATAGAGAAGATATGAATAATTGTTTATCTATTGAAGTAATTAAAATATAAATACAAATCACTAAAAAAATTGAATTTGGATTGAGTTACAGTTAATCTTCAAAACACTTAAGGAAGAAATGATCCATTAATTTGTAAAAATTCTTCAAGATAAGAAAATAAAGTACACTGTTTACTTCATTCAGGAATGTCTGAATACATTATTTCATAATCAGTTACAGATATTATAGGAAATGAAAAATATAAGCCAGAATCTTGTATTAACGTGAACACAATATCTCTGGCAAATATTAGAAAATTGAATTCAGCAAAATAAAAAATAATAATAGATCACAAACCAGATTGAATCCTTGAATAAACATTTAGTAAATCATTGATAACCAGCCAAAATAAGCCATCAAATTGAATAATAGAGAATATTCAATTAGTTACAATAACTGAGGGAAAGTCTTGATAAAATTCAATTCTCTCATGATAAATTAATTTTAATACAAAGTTTTAGTAGATTAGGAATAATAGGAATTTTGTCAATGCAAAAATGTCTTAGAAAAAATAAACATTAAACATAATTTGAAGTACTGAGTAACTTTCACCATAACTTCAGATATACTGCATCAGTGTAAGATGTTGGTATAGGAAAACTGTTTTGGGAGTGTTTAGGTATATGGCAATGATAGATTTTCTGCTTAATTTTGTTTGAATCTAAAACTTCTCTAAAATACTGTCTATTAAAAAATATGCCCACAGAGTAGTAAAATATATTCACAATCTGTATATTCAATAAACAACTCATGTCTAAAAACACCTACAAGTTAGTGAGAAAAACAAAAATACAACTTACTTCAAAATACCAAATTCAAAATATACAAAGCCTTTTCAAATTTATGCTATCCAAATGGCTATACATATAGTAAGAATGTAAACTGGAATGTGGCCCTAAAAATGATCATTAATTTAAAACAGAGATAGCCCAACTATATTGTCAGTTTCACTCTGCTTCTCCAGCAAGGGGATTTTATGTCTGTAGGCATATTCAAATTCTATGACATGTAACATTTGCTTTTTAGAAAATATCAATGACCAACATATTTATTATAGTCAATTTTTCTATGTAATCATGCAAAATAAGTATGCATGGTATAAGAATAAAATTTTGGGGGGTTACTATTGTGGCACAGAAGGCCAAGCCATCACTTGCTACAATGGCATCCACTTTCGGAATGTTGCTGAGTCCCAGCTCATCTGCTTCCTATCCAGCTCCCTGCTAATGCAACCGGGAAAGCGATAATAGACAACCCAAATATCTGGGACCCTGCCATGGACATGGGAAACCCTGCTGGAGATCTGGGCTCTGGGCTTCAGCCTGTCCTAATCCCAGATGTTGTAGCTATTTGGAAAGTGAGCTAGCAGACAGAAGCTCTCTTTCTATCTCTGCCTTTCAAATAAACATAATAAATCTTAAAAAAAAAAAAAATTATTGGGCTGGCACTGTGGCCTAGTGGGTAAAGCCGCCGCCTCTAGTGCCAGCATCCCACATGGGCTCTGGTTTGAGTCTTGGCTGCTGCAGTTTAGATCCAGTTCTCTGCTATGGCCTGGGAAAGCAGTATAAGATGGCCCAAGTCCTTGGGCCTCTGCACCTGCATAGAAGACCTGGAAGAAGCTTCTGGCTCCTGACTTCAGATTGGCCCAACTCCAGCCATTGCGGCCTTTGGGGAGTGAACCATCGGATGGAAGACCTCTCTCTCCCTCTCTGCCTCTCTGTAACTCTGCCCTTCAAATAAAATAAATAAATCTTTAAACAATAATTTATTAGAAGTACAATTTCTATTTAGCATAGAAAGTTTGTGATACATATAACAATTTTATAGTACATATGGTTGATATTACATTGTTTTTTATCTTAATAACTGGTAGGAAATTAATTACATCAATTTGGACTTACAAAAAATTGAGCAAAATGCAAGTATTACTGTGAGGATTTTAAATTTTTCACATACAGAAAAATATAATCATAAATCCTCTAGTTCTGGTCCCTAAAACAGTATTAATGATTTTAGACCTTAGGGTATGTGTCAACCCTTCTATTTATTTATTTTACTTTCATTTTTTATTTAACACTTAGAATTCTGATACTGTACTTCTCACAGTTGATTATGGAAACCATCACTACAAAGCAATGTGAAATGACATTAATATTGAAAGTATATTCAATGTATAGTACCTAGGGGTTGGTGCTGTGGTGTAGTGGGCTAAGCCTCCACCTGTAGTGCCAGCATCCCATATGTGTGCCAGTTCATGTCTCAGCTGTTCCTCTTCTGATCCAGCTCCTTGCCTATGGCCTGGTAAAACAGTGGAAGATGTGCATGTGCCCCTGCACCCACATGGGAGACCTGGAAGAATCTCCTGGTTCCTGGCTTTGGATTGGCTCAGCTCCAGCAGTTGTGGCCACTTGTGGAGTGAGCCAATGATGGAAGACCTTTCTCTCTGTCTCTCCCCTTCTGTCTATAGCTCTACCTTGCAAATAAGTAAATAAAATCTTTAAAAATAGTATACTACATTAAACTTTTTTTTCAGTTTGGTAGAGACAATTGGGCAGATATTAAGGTAGCACAGAATGAATGAATGAATGAATGAATAAATAAAGGAATAGTTGTCCTTCTCCTGCATCTATGGAAAGCTAGCATGAGCTGTAATACAAAAGAGCAAGCGCATTAAATATAACAAACTTATACCTAAGTCCATAAACATAGTATTTCCAATTCTAGACAATGTCCTTGGTGAGAAATTTCTCCCTTCATGAAGTTCATGTGCAATTTGGATAAATGTCATTGCTAGTTTTAGATAGAAAATAATCTGCCACACTTGAAGACAATTCCTTTATTAAAGTGATGACTGAGCCACAGTTTAAATAATCTACTTTCTTTGTTCTCTCTTTCCCTCCAGGGACACTGTAGGTAATGCAATAGTCTCTTGGCAAGTAGTCTCTTGCTTATTTAATTCATATTTCCACACACTCAGACTTGGTTTGACATCTGGCAAAAAATCATCTTTCTTACAGGGATGATTTAAGGAGCTATGAGCCAATGGCTTAACACTTCAGCATTGTTAGCTGCACTGTCAACCTTAATTGATACTTCAGTCCTAATGCCCATCATTTGTCTTTTTCTGCAATCATTCTACTACCTTGATTCCTAGATCCAGTAACTTTTTTACATGCTTCAATAGCAGACTTTTCCAATGTAAAGGTCATATTTTTTCTTTCATTTTGTACACAAAGTCAACCATTGTTTTTACAACAAATATCAACTTGTACGGCTGTCTGTTAAAATACATCTTTTCTGGTGGGATTGAGTTTTGCTGTTCATCGAATCCTCTGTTCTTTCTGGCTAGAGATATGCCCCAAAACTTAAGCCCCCTATAATCCCTGGCATTACCAATGAGTTCTCACTTTTCTTTAATCCTCTAGACTTCTTAACACTGTTCCAAGTTTTCCTAACTTTCTTTTTCTTTTTCCAAAGAAATCTTTTCTTTAAGGAATACAAACTGCATGAATTTCATGAGTATTACTTTAGGAATATAGTGATTCTTCCCACCATACCCGCCCTGCAACCCAAACTCTGACCCCTCCTTCTCCCTCTCTCATTTCCAGTCCCATTCTCCACTAAGATACATTTTCAATTAACTTTATACCCAGAAGACCAATTCTGTACTAAGTAAAAAGTTCAACAATTTGCAAAAAAAAAACTGTTCCTTAACAGTGGAGACAAGGGCTATTCAAAGTCATTGCATCTCAAAGTTAATTTTACTATTTTACTTCTTTTTCTTTAGATATTTAATTACCTTTAAAGAAGCACCCTAGAATGATACATCTTTTGTGAGCACTTAGACATAGCTATAACTTATGAGACATCAGAATATTTTCCACTTAATACATTAA
Organism: Oryctolagus cuniculus; assembly: GCF_964237555.1. Taxonomy (NCBI): domain Eukaryota; kingdom Metazoa; phylum Chordata; class Mammalia; order Lagomorpha; family Leporidae; genus Oryctolagus; species Oryctolagus cuniculus. Next base: position 89,245,852 of record NC_091442.1, read on the forward strand.
AAGAAAGTAAGTCCTTGAGAACAAGTTTTATCATCAATTAAGAAAGCACCTAAGAAAACAAGCAATGGAGTTGGACACTTAGGCATAACTAAAACTTATGAGACAGGAATAGCTCCCACTTAACATACTAAAATGAGATAAATCTTTGAGAACAAGTTTTACTGTTAACTATTATAATACAACTCTTTGAGAACAGAGGTCCTGCATGGGAAATTAGTGCACAGTGATTCCTGTTAATCTAAAAGCAAGTGCTGGGTCAGGCTACAGTCAGAAACCAGAAACTCCAACAAGGTCTCCTACATGGAAGACAGGAGCCCAATAACTTAAACTATCACTTCCTGCCACCTATGATGTGTGTTATGAGAAAGCTAGATCTGAAAGAGTGCAGGGACTCAAACCCATGCACTCTGGTATGGGAGGTGAACATCCCAAGTGTTGTCTCAGCTGTTGTGCCAGTTTCCGGTATCCTTAAACTTTTTGAAGAACGTTTTGCATTTCTCACATGGACAGAAACAGCCAACTCTTTACATGATTAATACATGAACATCTATACATTTCAGTTTTTAAAATCAGAAATACCAGTATGTCTAACATTTTTAAGGACAGGGGTATCAGTGCCCTGCATTATTCTCAAGAAGAAAGGATGGCTTTTCAGCTACCTGGGGAAGAAGTAGACTCATCTTTAGACAAAAAGAGCAGAGCACAGATTACCACTTTTGTACTGGTAATGTATCAAGCAGCTTATGCAGTGTTGGTTTTGTTTTAAAACATGCTATATAAAGTATTTCAGATATGAGTATCTCTCTATTGAATCTAGAGGAATGGTGCCAGTTAGCATGGGATCTGTCCATCACTTCCCAACTTTGGATACACCAAATTAGATTATTCAAATGTGCTCTCTAAGAGTTACCTGTGGAAACCACTTACAAACATCGTGGGGTATAGAATAGTTTGACTGCTGATTGGTTTTAGCCTCTGGGAATGTCCCTTCAAATGCACAGCAGTCTCCAGTGACTACCAATTTGCTTCCCAGTAGGATGCTAGGTACTGCCAGTGGTCATTAAAGTCATGTTTGGTAAAGGTTCTCACTTGTTTACTGACTGCCCTTTCCTTCATGCCCAGTAAAGACAATGAAGACAACCACCTCAAACTTCTTAAGTTTAAGATTTCTACATTACAGACAATTTCAGACTTTGTACCGCTCACTTATGCAGTCATTCTTGCCTTTTGATTTGCAGAAATGAGGGAAAGAAGAATTTTGTTTCCTTTCTGAACAGATTTCTTTGCTCCAGTAGCATAATAGGGAGAATGCTACATTTTATATACATCTTTTAATATTTTACCTTAATTACTTCTGAAATTTAATTTTTAGTATTTTGTGTTTTCTTATACATTTTAGCAAAAGTTTGAACTTTAAAATTGAAAAAAAAATCAATTTTCTGATACTCATCAAACTCATCACTGATTAATGAAACCTAGGCAGCTGGCTTTGCACATAGCTTAATAGAGTACTCAACTCAATAGAATCCCTTAATCAGTGAATGGCAAATTCAAATTAATTTTGTTAATGCCTGAAATTCTACATTAAAATGAGAATGCCATTTAAGATTCTCTAGTTATTTTATGGGTCCTCTAAATTACAAACAAGATGCTTTTTTTAGTCAGTAGACTATGTCCTTAAAGTTTTTACACTTGAGATGAGGCCAAATGGAAAAATAAGCTAGAAACTACACTTGTGGAATCATAACTATAATAATTAGTGAAACCAATTAATTATAAAAATATTAGACAATCTATAAATTAATTCAACATTTGAATATGATATACACACAGATTAAGTTCATTTTTGTAGCTCAAAATTGATATTTAATCTAAGAAAAATAAAATTAAAATAATGTAGTTTTCTACAGTGTTTAACTTACAGATTAAAATAATCAGATTGTTAACTAAAAACCAAAGTGGGTTACTCTTAATGTGGGATAGAAATTGCATTTTACAATGTATAAAACTTGAAAACCACAGTAACTTCTCTGTATTCTGAATTAATACAGAACAACAGACAAATCCACCACCGGCAGGTTAAAATATGAAAAGGATTCTAGAACAGCCAAGACTGGGCTGCCTAGGCCAAAGTCAGAAGTTAGGAACTCCATCTGGGTCCTTCACTTGGGTGGCAGAGGCCAAAGTACTTGGGCTATAACCCCCAACCTTTCCAGGTGTGTTAGCAGGAAATTAGATCAGGAGTGGAGCACTGGGGACTGCAACCAGTACTCAGATTTGAGATGCCAGGGTGGCAAGGGTTGGCTTAACTTGTTGCACCACAACCATGGTGCCAGTATATTTATTTAGACTAGTATCATTAGCAACTTACCCATGTATTTCATATATATTTTCACTCAAGAAAAGCAATATGCAACATTATATAATTTTAACCAACATTAATTTCTATATCATGTAACCATTAGTAAGTCTTAATTATGAGTCAATTTTGATAACTGATTATATTTGTACATAATTTCTGTAATCAAAATCTTCCTACAGAAAAGGGTAGCCTGATCTCACATATGATCTTCAGTATAAGCTTCAGCACATTATATATTAAAGTTTTAAAACTTTGTTCACTATCTGTAGGCACAGGTCTCACCCACAGAGACTTAACTGCTGATTCACTCATATATTAAGACCAACAAATTGGAAATAATTGTTAAATTTCTACCATGTAATTAGACAGTATAGCATCTAAGATTTTTTTTTAGTCAGGTTGCCAGAAAGAAAATTTCAGTAAGTGATATATTATACCACAAAAAACCTCCTTCAACAGGCTTTTTAATGATGATAAATAAAGAACTTGTGCAAATCCAGGCAATTAATCTTTCTGAAACATTTCACTGAAATTACTAATAAGGCATCGGGAAATGCAAATGCATACATAAATTATTCCTATGGGAATCAAGAGACTTGGATTATCACTTTTTTTTTTTTTTGATCTCATCCATGGAAACAGTTTCATTACTAATTGTACTCTTTAAGACTTTATTAATATGAAATTATAAATGCTGAAGAGAGGTGACATAGAACATTATATTTGTTAATAAAGTTATTTTAAATGTTTTCATTTTCTTAGTTCCTTTGTAGGGATTTTTATTTGATGAAATGACTGAAATCATCTTCCTAATAAAAATGTTATTTATATGTAGCTCCAATTAAGTATTTGAAATTTAAAAGCAATCATGAGCACAAACACATGAAATGCAGAATTATGGGACTCCTTTAATAGAACTATCCATATTAGTTTACACAATTTCATGAAAATGGCAGTTTATACCTGATCTTTAATTTTGTCGACAGACTATAGTCTCCTTGGTACCTTCCAATGAGAAAACAGTGTTAGAAAAAGGAGAAAAATATTGCATTGCTGGATATTACAATAGTTTGCTGTATTAGCTAAAAAAAAATTCTCCAAAATTCACAAAGGACACTGAACTACAGTTTACCTTCAAAAGTACAAGTAATTTACTCTTGATAAAACACGGCCACCTACTGGAAGCACAGCGACCTACTCACAAGTAGATTCTCAATAAAGATTTTGAAACAATAAATGAAATAATATTCCCAGAGGTATAACAACATGGAACTTTACTCAACTGGAAGTGGATCTTTAATTAAAGAGATTCATTGTATATCAAACAAGTCAAATGATTAACAAATCTATACTAAAGACTATAAATAAAATAAGAAAACTCCTTTAAGACTTCAGACAGTGAAAATTATTCAACAACAGAGAAAAAATGGGTCAATGGGATAATCTATAGGTAGATTAAAGCAGGAAACATGAGATTTAATAACTGTCTATCAAGCAGAGCTGCTATTCACAGACAAATTTGCAGAAAATATACCACCCATTTTCCCTTTCTTAAGAAAATGGATCTTGGTGGAGAATGGGACTGGGAATGGGAGAAGGAGGAGGAGGTGAGTGGGAGAGTGGGTATGGTGGGAAGAATCACTATATTCCTAAAGTTATACTCTGAAATGCATGAAGTTTGTATTCCTTAAATAAAAGGTTTCTTTGGGCAAAAAATGAAAAATCAACATTAAAGTGAAGACTTCTTTTGTTAACATTGTTATCAAATTAAATATCTCAAATAGTAAAGGATATAAAGTATATTCATGATAACTATCAGATTAGAAACTATTTTGTCAACCCAAAAATTAGAAAATGGAATGACAAAAATAAATAGTGATGGGGCCTGTGCTGTGGCGCACTAGGTTAATCCTCCGCCTGCGGTGCTGGCATCCCATATGGGCGCCAGTTCTAGTCCCGGTTGCTCCTCTTCCAGTCCAGCTCTCTGCTGTGGTCTGGGAAAGCAGTAGAAGATGGCCCAAGTGCTTGGGCCCCTGTACCTGCAGGGGAGAACAGAAAGAAGCACCCAGCTCCTGGCTTTGGATCAGCGCAGCTCCGGCCATTGCATTCAATTGGGGAGTGAACCAACAGATGGAAGACCTTTCTCTCTCTCTCTCTCTCTCTCTGTCTGTATCTCTACCTTTCAAATAAATAAATAAAATCTTAAAAAAAAAAAAAAAACAACAGTGATGAAGGTTTTGTATGCCCAGTTGGGCATAGGTCATTTCTCATGAAATTACCCTTACATTTCCCCTAACACACAATCCCTGGCACATACTCATAGAACACCTTCAATCAAAGGAGTGAGTACTGCTTTATTCTTGATATGAAAGGTAGAGTGATGACAGCTGGGTTGGACAGGGAAAAGAGAAAGGGAAGAAAGAGAGACAGAGAGAGACTGACTCTGTTCCCTCCCCAAGTGGTTCCAATGGCCAGGACTGGGTCAGGCTGAAGCCAAGAGCCAGGATCACTATCCCTTGTTTATTCAGGGCCCAAATATTAGGCTATTTTCTTCTGCCTTCCCTGGCACAATAGCAGGAAGCTGGACAGGATGCTGAATATCTGGGACTCAAATCAGTACTCCTATGTGGGAGTACCAATATGCTAGCATCACAAAGTAGCAGTTTAACCTGCTGTACCAAATGCTGGCCACTAATTCTTTTGTTTTCAGAGGTCTAGTTTTAAGAAAGGCTTATACTGAAGTCCAGAGTGAGATGGTACATGAAATAGTACAACTATGAAATGGTCAAAGTGTGTAGACAGCTTGGATGTTGCCCATTTTCCAAAGTTAAGGAGAAGAGTGGTGTTACAGATCCAATGGGGGAAATCTAAGTTTTCTGGAATACATTGTGCTTAAGGCTGTGGCGTTCCATGGAGAGAATGACTACATGAATGACTGTGAAGACTGTAAGGGCTCAACATCAGGAACCACTGTCCTGAGAACTTTATGAAGGAATTTACATGGAGCGACTCAGTCTCCTAAATTGCCCAGTGAGAGTAAATATATCTGCTATGGAAGGGGTAAGGAGTTATGTATTTGTCATCACCAGATCTAAAAGCTAAGTCTCTACACATTTTCCTGTACCAATGAACGATTTTGTACTAAATTTAGGCAGTTCTCAAAATGGATTATATTTATATAAAGAAATAAATATTTCTTCTTCCTACCATTGTGAATATGTAATGTTATAGATTATTACATTTTATTTATATCGCATCCCAAAAATAAATGAACACAAAATATTTAAGAAATTATAATTTTTATGTTATTGTTTAATTTTCATAAAATCTAAAATAAATTGAGGCTAAATCTTTGAAGTCAGGATAGTTTCCACCATGGTTTCTACTGGATGACTCTCTGGAGAAAGCCTGTTGCCCTAAAGGTCAAAATATTCAGGGACTGAGATTTTCTACCAAAGACCAGCACTAATTTTCCAGGCAAATTAAGTGAGTCATGTTGGAAGCAGGTACAACAGCTCAAGGTCAGCCTTCACAGAATTGCAATTAGGGCTAACATCTTGCTTTATACCTCATAAGAAAGCCTATGCAAGAAACACATAATTTTAATTTGGGAATCGAAATTCTTAAATTTGTGCCCCAGAGAAACCGTGAGATAATGTTTTTTGTTGTTCTTTTAAGCAACTAGGTATTAAGCTAATTTTTTTAGACAAAAATACGTAATTAACCTTTAAGAAAGTATTATTTCTGTATTAAATTCTGGTTTATGTTTAAGTCAGATAACCTTCCCTTGCTGGTAATCCAAATTCTAAATTCAAATATTTCCAATGACATAAATTTAAAAAATAATTTAATACTTTTTAACCAAAAGACATTTAAGCCTTTGTGAGTGTCTATTAGAGGAATTTCCACTAAGTACAGCATTGTAGTGTGATCCAGGGACCAGTAACACCAGAATCACCTGGGAATCCATTACAAATGTAATCTTTTGGACCCCATCTCAGTACGCTTAATCTGAAACTGTTACATAAAGGTGGGTAGAACTCAGTGATCTGCCTTCTGATAAACCCTCCATATTATTCAGATACATCTAATGATTGAGGAACAACAAAATGTAGAGGAAATTGGATAAACACAATCAGAACTATGCACAATTATTTGCAAAAATAAAACGTAGACAATAGGAAATAAGTAGGAGATGTTTCAGCTTAGCTCCGCCAACCACCTCTAATTCAGAAATACAGAATCCGTGACTCACTCCAAAACAAAACAAAACAAAGTACCCAGTTTTTACTGTGTAGATTCCATCTTATGAGACAGCTAAATCTTGCCCTCATTTCTCTCCTAAAATTATGTTTTACAGTATAAGTACGTCCAGGGTATATTACCATTATACAGCAATACTGCTGCGCATTATAGACTGAGAAATGATACCTATAAATCTGGTAGTAGCAAGTTTTGATGATGTAGTTCTTGCTTGATTTGGGAGCAACACAAATTAATCTTGAACTACAAAAGTTCCCAATTTAAAAGATTTTGAAATTTTCTAATGATGTGGAAGTGATACTCATTCAATAGAAAACACTGTTTGAATTTTGATCTTTTTTTCAGGATAGTAACATGCACATGAGATGCACTGGGTGGCAGCGGCTAGCCAGAGCTTAGAGGGAGCCACACCTCTGGGAGAGTTAACAACGCGTAATCCACATGCACTCTATTGCTAATGTTTCTGTATACAGGTATCCAGTAAATTATATGAGATGTTTAACACTTTATTATAGACTTTGTGTTAGATTAATTTTCCCTAAGTATACACTAATATATCATCCTAAGTATGTTTAAGGCTGGCCAGGTTAAGATATGATGTTTGGTAAGTTAGGTGTATTAAATGCAATTTCAATGTATACTATTTTCAAATGAAAATGGGATTACCAGGACCGATGTCCATCATAACTCAGGGAACCACTGTATACTTTATAGCACCATAATGTGGTGGAGGCGGATCTACTCCGCATTCAGAAGAGGCACACAAGTTGAAGCAAATGATGACAAAGCTCTCTGTGCAGAGTGAAAAGAGTTGATACTATCACCAAAATTTTAGTTCAGGACAGCTCATTTTCTGCTCATATTTCACTTTTAATAATAATTCAGTCTCTGAATATAACTTCTGTTTCCCATACCCCAAAATATATTCAGTGTTTATTAACTGCACTCCCACGGAGTTGTCTTTCCCTCACCATAACTTCAAAAGCATTTTGTTGCTGGCAGTTTAATTACCTCTATTTTTTGAACTTACTCCATTATATTTTTGTGTGTCCTATTACTTCTAATGTACACTTTCTTCCCATATTTCCTTGTTTGGTCATGCATTATTTGTTTGCAATTAAATGTCGAGAAACTATATCAGTGCCAGACATGTTGAGTAAACTTAAGAAACACCTGGGGCTGGCATGATCCAGCAAGTTAAGCCACCTCCTTCAATGCTGGGATTCTATATGGGCACAGGTGTGAGTCCCAGCTGCTCCACTTCTGATCCAGCTCCCTGCTAATGCACTTGGGAAAGCAGGTGCACTTTATAGCCCCACTACTTTTATTATTTAGAGAGAGCAAGTTTCATTCCATAGTCACTTTTGAAGCTCTGCTTGCATATAAGCTAATGTTTCCTTGGTCAAGCAAGTCACATAGTTAAGACTCAAGGAGAGGAGACACTTCTGCTTATGAAGCATTCTGAAGTAGTCTGAACTGTGTTTTCAACCAAATAATCTCAGTCTCACATATTTTAAATAAAATCATATTTCTGTGTGCATAATTGATAAATCAGCCAATATTTTTCTGACGGGGCCAACTTTTAAAATATTATTTATTTGGAGATACGTAAAATTGCTCAGGAATGACTTTTTAAAATGTTTATCTACTTCAGAGGCAGAGTTACATACAGAGAGAAGGAGAGACAGTTAGAGGTCCTCCATCCACTGGTTCACTCCCCAGATGTATGCAATAGCTAGAGCTGGGCCAATCTGAAGCCAGGAGCCAGGAGCCAGGAGCCAGGAGCCAGGAGCCAGGAGCTTCTTCCAGGTCTCCCACGTGGGCCCAAGCACTTGGGCCGTCTTCTACTGTCATCCCAGGCCATTAGCAGGGAGCTTGATCAGAAGGGTGCAGCTGGGATTCGAACTGGCGTTGATACGGGGTGCCAGCACCCCAGGAAGAGGCTTAACCTTCCATGCCACAGTATGGCCCCAGGAATAGGTTTAATCTATCCAGTCATATTTTAATTAAAATTTACAAAACGTTATACTTATTATAACATTTGTAGTTTATTTCCATAAAGATCATTTTATGTTTCTGAAAGTTAATTTTAGTTGTGTAGTGTTCAAGAAGTAGAAGTCATTCCACAGTCAAAGGAATGCGTTGATAAATACATCTGCTATACAAACATTTTGGTTAGTAGCTCTCAATCAGTGTGCTATATATAGTACATGGCATAACTGGAAACTCTTCAGTGCTTTATCTCCAACTTACACAACCAAGTACAGTGTTCATGCTGTTAGAATATCATTTATTAAACAGAGCATTGTTTGGTCAATCAGATCAATGTACTATACAGCAGGAAATGGCTTACTATGAATAAGTAAAAACACACCACAGTTTTAAATAGAAGAAAAGGCAAATGTATATTCCCTTTAAGGAGGAAATTGTGAATTATAGCATGTGGTTGAGATATAACACAGTTATACTCAAATATTATTCTGATAGATGTTTATTATTCTGATAGATATAAAATGAGTAAGGAGACATCTATTTCTGCTTTTGTATTCACCACGCTACACTTTAATAATGATTGCTTTAAAATCACTATTAACTTGTTTAATCTAGATTTTAGTCTTTTAATTCTTTCAAGTAAGTCTCCAAAAATTCTAGATACAGCGTGTGTCCTGAACTCAGAAAGATTAACAATCGTATCTCTATATGGATCCAAAAGAATAAATTAGGTGATGATCATTCAATTTCAAATCAATTTGTCACAATATTCCTTTCAATAGCCACTCTGTGGTACATTAAAATGTGAATTGATTTATAAATGATGATTTATACACTTGCGCAGAAAGAAATACAACTTATTGATGTGAAGACCACATTATAAAACTCATTAAATATGAATCCATTTTTATAAAATAGATGCAGCAGCAACTGAATAATACAGTGCAATGTCTCTTCTCAAATGGCTAATGTGCAATGATAATCTCAATAACCTCATGTAGATGCTACATCATAAAATATTTATTACAACTAGAACTTGGTCTATAGTTCAAGATAGGTTGAATAATTTTACATAACCATAGGCTGTCTCTTCTAAATAGAACAGATATTTCATATTTTATATCTTCTTGCCACACCAGATGACAAGCAATATTCAAATCACAAAATCCTCGTGTATAAACAGCCTGTTTCTATAGTGCCAGATTATGACTTTTAAACTGTCATATGTTTCCAAATGTTTGCTTAGGATTTTAGAAACAGTTTGGCTTTTTCCTGCAAGCAATAAAATAAAATAAATCTTTATTTTGATAATACTTGAAAGCATAAATGTTAGAAAGCAGAAGAGAAATAATCTTTAAATCTCAGCTTGATAGAATAGAATTACAGTATTTTGACCTAGAAAAACTGAAATTAACTTAAAAAACCAGAGTCATAATTAATACCAAAAAATAAAGGTTCTAAGAACCTTGTCACAAAAGCATATTTCTATTTCTTTTATGAAAGTGTCAGTGAATAGAAATAATACTTGAAGCTTTAAACTTCTTTCATAAGAAAAAAAGTTTTCAGAAGGCTCTCTTTTTATCTCAAAGCATTAAATAAAGTTGTCAGAAACACTTTCATTAGGTTATGTGATGTGTATTCCACAATGAAAAGAAATAAACTCCAATCAAGGTCACATTCGTATTTGATCACATCTGAATAACACAATTCTATAACTGTTTAAATCTGTATAACTTAATTTGAAAATGAGATACTGAAGCTTGTCTGTGTTTTTTTTTTTTCTACTCTTCCATATTGCAGTACCAGACATTCAGCAATTTTTACCATTTAAAGAATGCTTTACATGTATCTTTGCTATGATCATAAGGTTTTATCAAGTTATCACTATTGTATAAAGTAGAAAAGAAAATGATTAGGTAGCTTTATATCATTTCATGTATTGAATAACCGTGGATATGAAATAGGAAGAAACAAGAAGCTCAGGTTTCCCACTGCATCTCTGCATGACACTTTTGAAACTGGATGGGAGAAAATGTTCTACTGATTGCTAAAGAATGACTGGATTGAGGCAATATTTTTGATTCCACAAAGATGTCCTTTATAGGCTTCAAGTCAAACTAGCCTTTTACTTAAAAGTCAGAAAGTTAAGCAGAGGCAAATTTAATATAGGCTTTTGTTTGAATAGTTTAATGATTATATTTTACCTGCTGTGAAAAATAATTTGAACATTTTAAAAATTCTTTTTTTCTATGCTGTAAGTACACAAATGTAAATAAATTTGTCTGAAAAAAGTAATGAACTGTAAAACGGAATGTCATGGATAACATCTAGAATAGTGCGTGAAGATAGTCTGAATTAAGGAGGAATCCACCAACAGCCAGTGTCTCTCTACCACATGAAAGTGGCATGGTAAGAACAGAAAGGCTGGAGAAAATGCACAGGAAAACCAAAGTGAGCTGAGGCCATATTGGTGTTCTCGCAATTTTTACATTATATAATAATTAAATTTTAATAAATAAAACATTATCACTACATCAACATTAATATATTTACTAAAAATTATTTTTCTAGGGTAAGTCAAATAAAAAATATATTTTCTCCATAAATTTGTGTGGCTTCTATTTTGCTACATTTTTCTTTCAGTTCAGTTTAATTATTTTCATCAGTGTTCATTTTTTTCTCAATTTTAAAGTTTACACTATTTGTTTTTCTTACATGAAGTTTTAGTAATTATAGCATTTGCAAAGTGTTTTTTTCTTCTTCTCTTTTTCTTCTCTCCTCCTCTACCTGCTTATCTTTCCCCACCTATTCCTTCTGATCTTCATTTTGTCTTATCAATTTCACTACTCTAAGTCACTGCAAACAAACCTAAATGTTCCAACAAATTATAATTATCGAGCCGGCGCCGTGGCTCAATAGGCTAATCCTCCACCTTGCGGCGCCGGCACACCGGGTTCTAGTCCCGGTTGGGGCGCCGGATTCTGTCCCGGTTGCCCCTCTTCCAGGCCAGCTCTCTGCTATGGCCAGGGAGTGCAGTGGAGGATGGCCCAGGTGCTTGGGCCCTGCACCCCATGGGAGACCAGGAAAAGCACCTGGCTCCTGGCTCCTGCCAGGATCAGCGCGGTGCGCCGGCTGCAGCGGTGGCCATTGGAGGGTGAACCAGCGGCAAAGGAAGACCTTTCTCTCTCTGTCTCTCTCTCTCACTGTCCACTCTGCCTGTCAAAAAAAAAAAAAAAAAAAAAAATATATATATATATATATATATAATTATCATGAATGCAGGAATTCCTGACTGCTAATTTCCCTAATTTTCTAGTTGTGCTTCTAAAAATTTGATTTACAGCAAGTACACAAATATTCACAAATATTTTCCTATGACTGCATAGTGTATCTGTTTCATGTTATCTCATACAAAAATCAATACACATTTGCTGGTAATTTTCATTTATCCCTTGGAAGAAGAAGAAAACAACTGATTCAGCACAGAGTTAAGGAATCTTAATATGTGATTTAAGTCAAAATACCATAATCAAAATGGTGGAATTAAATATTTGAGATTCAAACATCACAAGTTTTCCAAATCTTGTCTGATCAGGTAAATACATCCACCAAAAGGTATTGAATAATGATTCCTGTCTCTGGGACAAAAAATAAATTTCTAGAATTTTTCGGAACCCACATATTAACGTGTTTCACAGTGTAGGCAAAGCTCTGTACTCAACATTTTGACTTGTTGGTTCCTTCTTGTATTTTATATCTCAGTTCCAGTTTCAATTTTGTGACATGCCTATTTCCATTTTTCCATCTTAGGAAATTTTCCCATCTCCCTGTCGCTCTACATCTCTTGAAATCTTCCAAGTATTGTATACATATATAGATGCATATACATGCCTGAATATGTAAAAGTAATTTATAGTTGTATGTCTCCCTCATTTGAAGTTAAATTTATGGAGGCCATGGGATAGGACTATATTCTATTTATTTCAGCTGTCTCTTTAGGATCTATATTATGTGTGGTAAAAAAGAAAGCTAGGTAAGAAACTTGGAATCGTCACACGCCCTCATTTTATAACTTAAGCTCCATACTGGTAGTTTTCTTTTTACTGAGGGATTTTTTTTAATGTCAGGAATACAGAAGGTGTTCAGTTAATTTCTGAAGATTTAAATCAGTATGTACCAAAAGGGGTCATCTCCCAAGGGATCCATTTCTTGCGTGTCTTTGCTCAGGTGAAAATTTAGCAGTTAAAAGATTTCTTAAGAGTTTTTCTCTCTCTTTTCATGAATTCTTTTTGATAGCTTACAATTTCCCTACTGTTTTAGCAAACTCCCAAACATTATGTATGTTTAGATTTTTGGAATCAATGCAGCCTGTGTTAGTGGTTTAATGGGGAAGAATATGAAACAAAAGGACTTCAGCTGATGAACATTTCAGTTAAGATTTACATTTAACATAGATTTTTAGTAAAGAGCACAGATTCTTCAGCTAAATTGAGTTTGGTCCAAAGCCCAAATCTTCCCATCATTAAGGGTGTGGTTTTGAGCAAATTATTCATACATACTTTGAGATGAATAGATAATTCAATAAATATAAAGAACTTAGGCTTGTGTAGACAGCATGTTTTTAACTATAGGTGTATTACTATTTTGAAATATATACTAACAGAAGGAAGCTTCTGAATGGGGAAACTAATTCCAAAGGAGTGTGACTGCTTTATACCATGACTCTACCACTTACTTGCTGTCCTAATTAGTTTCTGTATGAAAACTGGGATTATGGTAATACTACATAATTCATAATGCTACATAATTCAATTCATAAATTACAATACACAAGCCAAGTATGCAGAAAGCTTCTTAATAAAAGTGAGTTTTTTTTAAGTTTTTATTTAATGAACACATTTTTTCATAGATACAACTTTAGGAATATATTGGTTTTTTCCCCCATACCCACCTTCCCCCCTCCACAACTCCCATCTCACCTCTCTCTCCCTCTCCCATCTCCTTCTTCATTATAGTTCATTTTTAGTTTGATTTTATATACAGAGGACCAACTCCATATTAAGCATAGATTTCAACAGTTTGCACCCGTGTACACACACAACATATAGAGTACAGTGTGGGAACAAAATTTGTAGTCGATTCTCATAGTACAACTCATTAGGGACAAAGGTCCTATATGGGGACTGAGTGCACAGAGACTTCTGTTGCTCTTTTAACAATTAACACTCTTATTAATAACGAAAGTGAGATATTTTGATGATGATTATGACTATTTTCATAGCAGTGATCTTACAAAAATATCTAAGCTATAGGATAAAATGCTAAAAACCACTAGTGTGGTTACTGGTGGCTCACTTTATGTGCATTTAACGTATATGTATATAACATTTTCTATAGATAAAGTATGACTCAGTGTTTTTGAACAAGAGGTTCTGACTGCCAATGTTCATAAAAATGATTGTTCAAAGTAACTGATCAATTGCATTCTACTAGATTCCTATGCAAAGTATTTAATCTTTAAGTCACCTAACAAGTAATTGCCAGTAATACTTGTTACCTTATGGTTAGAAGTATGGTGTCATTTTCTTTTTAAATTGAATGTGATAATTTATAGTGTTATCTGTTATAGTTTATAGTATATCTGTTATAGTTTTAGGTTTGATGATGTTTTATTGCTCATTAGAAAGACTGGCTTATTTCTCATCCCAAAACATCTTAATATTGCTTCTACTTAGAGCTCTAAATGATGATGACAGCTTCACACAAAATGACAGCTTCATACAAAATTAGGTAGGTAGAGAAAATGAAAAATATAAAAGGAATTATAAATTAAAGTCTTTATAAAATAAGCTATTGATTTCCTGAAGGTTGCTAGGTAACTATTGTGAAGCAAATTGCATAGACACTTCTCCTGATTTTAATGAGGTACATCAAAAAATGTATAAGTACAATGTGTATTCTTGTTTGATATTAGGCATAGTCTTTTTTTCTTGGTAATAAAGAATGTAAAATAATAATCATTTGCTTTTTTTTAGATGTCATCATATTACCTGGGTAAGTACGTCTGTGAAGTAATTTAAAAGCTTGTGTACCAGCACATAATTATCAGGAATATTACTTAAGGTCATTTTTATATCTAATCCGTGGTAATAATGTTGCAGTCCAGTCAGCAAAACCTTGGCATAACCTTTATTCGTTCAGAAAATTCTATTAATTCTAATTGTTGCAGGCTTAATGAAAATGTGATTCAATATTCTATAACTGACCTTGGGCCATTTCTTTTTAGGAGTGGTGGTTATGTCACCAATAAAGGTATATGAGTCATTTTGACTTTAAATAATTAAACTTACATACACCCTAAATTCTAACCAAAAGAAAAATTCCATTAAATTATATCTCATGGATAAAGTTTATAATAAGGAAGAAGCACAGACTTAAAAAAATTATTAAAATAATTTTTTTGACAGGCAGAGTGGACAGAGAGAGAGACAGAGAGAAAGGTATTCCTTTTGCCGTTGGTTCACCCTCCAACGGCCGCTGTGGCCGGAGCGCTGCGGCTGGCACACCGCACTGATCCAATGGCAGGAGCCAGGTACTTATCCTGGTCTCCCATGGGGTGCAGGGCCCAAGCACTTGGGCCATCCTCCACTGCACTCCCTGGCCACAGCAGAGAGCTGGCCTGGAAGAGGGGCAACCGGGACAGAATCTGGTGCCCCGACCGGGACTAGAACCTGGTGTGCCAGCACCGCAAGGCGGAGGATTAGCCTAGTGAGCCGTGGTGCCGGCCTAAAATAAATTTGATCCTATTTATATGCTGTCCCTTTTGCCATTCTCAATACTCTGTTCACTGCCTTTGAATCACCTTCATAATCCCATAGAAACTTCTCTTAAAACATTTGCCTTTAAAGTTATAAGCTCTAGTTCTTTATCTAAAAGTGTACTTCTTTCTGATGACCAGTATACCTGAAACTCTTCTGTTTTTCTTTTTTAAGCTTTATTTATTGATTTGTAACACAGAGCGACAGAAAGAAAAAGAGATCTTCCATTCATTTGCCCATTCCCCAGATACCTACAACAACCAGGCCTGGACTAGGCAGCAACCAGTCAGCTGTAACTATACCTGGATCTCCCATTCAGGTTGCAGGGATCCAAGTACTTAAACCATCGTCTCCTACCTCTCAAGGTGTGCATTAGTAGGGAACTAGTTGGGAAGCAGAGCAGGTATTCCAACCCAGGCATACCGAAATAGGATGTAGGCATCCTATGCCACAGCATTCACCCTGTGCTCTCCCTTGAACGGGTGGCCATATATTTTCTCTCAAATACCAAAAAGTCATTAAGAGTACAATCATATAAGGCTAGCTTTCTAAAACTCTAAACATTACAACTTGCCAGGCTCATTTTTACAAATTCTAATTTGAAATTTATTTTACAATTGTACTGTTCTTCACTACTTCTAAGCATAAATTTATCTATGAATATCTGCCTTCAACTTTGCAAGAAAACAGATAAAACAGAAAGTTACAGATCTTTTTGGTTCCCTGCCTATTCATAAATGTTTTCATACTCATATTCATACTTGTATATTTCCTTTCCATTTTAGTTGTAGAAGTCGTCCTTACATTTAAGCTTACTCACATTGCATGAACCTTCTATTTGTTCCCCATTTTTCATATTTTCTCTCTTTAACATACCTCAAATTTTCTTTCATTAAAACACATAGCACATAAACACACACACACACACAAATGTTCAGGCAATTTCACACCCTTATCAAATATTCCTGTTTCTCTTACTTTTTTAAGTGAAAACTCTAGATCTTCGTTTTACTTCTTGAGCCAATGATGACTGCTCTCTGTCCTTGAAATACCACTGAAATTACCTTGATTGAGGTCACTAGTGCTCTCCTGTTAGATCCAAATGTGCATTTCTATCCTTTTTTCACATCTGGCAAACTCGTAACTATTTGCTCCTTTTGTTGTCATAATGCCTAGTTCTCCTGCTTCTCATCACCATCCCCATCTCTCCACCTCATTTCAAAAGACTTCATGTTAATTGTGTCTCTTTCCAGGTCTTCTTTTCAACTAGGACATCACTCATTGGAAATACATAATCAATATGAGTAGTTTCAATAAACAATTGTACACCAACTAATATTGCTAGCCACATTCTTTTACACCACCACATGCCTCCACATAGCATAACTTAAATGCAACATTTTCTACATTCATTTTTAATCACTGTCGTAACAAATTGCTAGAAACGTAGTGGCTTAAAACAACATAACTGTATATTACAGTTCTCGAGGTTAACAAATCTGAAATGGACCACACTGAGTTAAAAAGCAAGGTTTCAGCAGATCTGTTCCTTTGGGACATCAAGAGGAGAATACATTTTGCCCATTTCTACAGACTACCTTATTTCCGTGGCTCATGGCTGCTTCCAGTGTAGATCTGTTTTGCTCTCTCTGCACTCTGCTTCTGTTGTCACATTCTCTTCCTTGACTCTCCTCCTGCCTTTTCTTTCCCTTAAAGGCCCTTTTGGTTACTGGATTCACATGGATATTACAAGTAAAAGGTAGGCAAAGGATCTCAGAATCCTAGAGGATTCTTTAAAAGTAATCTTATTTGCAAAGACTTTTTCTTGGCATTTAAAGTAACATTCTCATAGGTCGTTCCATTAGGATACAGATTTATAAAGCATTATTCTACATATCATACTATTTAAGGATTAAATAATTTATCTTCCTCTTTTCTCTCATATACCAATGTTTCTCAATCCCACAATGACATTTTGGGCTTAGACACATCCCTGGACTTTATACAAAATGACAATATGCACTTCTGCAGTTGTGGCAACCCAAAAGACTCCAGAATTGCCAAATATCCACTGGGGGGAAAATGTCCCCAGTTGAAGAACACTGCCCTAAACTGTTTGCTTTCTATCTTTTGCATAACCCAGTGAAACAGCTAACATCTTTCTCATCCTATATCAGGAACCTAGGAGTTTAGTTCATCTCTGTGCCTCTGACATCCACAGCCTGTGATCACCAGGTGTTGTCAATCCTATCTCTTTCCTCTTTTTTTTTTTTTTTCCCATACCATTTTCCAATAGCTTAAATGTCTTACATTTCGATGGACACACAAATAGGCCTATGCAAATAACAAACTCAGTATATTCTCAAGTTCATAATTATCTTCAATATATCTATCTGAAGAAGACATATTTGACACTCAAGGAACTATTGTTTGTGTGTATTTTTCAAACATCAATGTTGCTCTGCTATCTGCAGGAAGAGGTCTATGTTACCCTTGTTACATTCCTGGACTAAAGTCAAATACTCACACATATATATTAAATATAATTAGTGCAAAGTATTTCTTTATGAAGGCAGAAAGACAGTATATTACAACACTGCAAGTATGGGGTGCAAAACTACTTGTAGTCAAACATTTACATCAGTCACAGTCTTTTATTTCAAAAACCTTTTCATGATAGTGAAAGTTACCTATTCTACAGGTACTTAACCTAAATAAATAAGAGGAAAAATTGATGTATTACAATATTATTCTACACACAAACCAGGAGACTAATACAAGAATCCAAAGATTAAAGATATAGTCAATGTTAAAACTTTTGAATAAAGCAGCTTTCAATATATCAATAGTATTCTTCAATAACATGTTTTGTTTTCCCCAACATCACAAATAATAGTAAAATTTCAAAATCAAAAATGTAACACATTAATTATTCTTGATGCTCTCTCTCACTATGCTTTAAGTTTGGTCTTTCTGTTTATGATTTTAGAATGTTGAGGAAATTCACAGCATGGGCTAAAAATGATATTTGTTTTTAATATAGGTGATATTTCTTGAAATATCTAGCTATTTGCCAGTGAATAAGTGAATTACCCTAAAATAAATAAATAAATCTCAACTATTCAATTATGGATATTGTATTTTGCTACCATTATAAGGCCTTTATAACCTGAATTCTTCAGTTGTTTCAGTGTTACTAAATATTCTCCCAAAAAGAAAACTACTATAGACACAGATATAGAGAAGATTAGAGAAACATTTAGAAAGAAAGTAGGAAAAGTTGGGGCCGGCACTGTGCTGTAGCGGGTAAAACCGCTGCCCGCAGTGCCGGCATCCCATGTGGGCACTGGTTCAAGTCCTGGCTGCTCCACTTCCCAGTCAGCTCTCTTCTACGGCCTGGGAAAGCAGTAGAAGATGGCCCTAGTCCTTGGGCCCCTGAACCCGTGTGGGAGACCCAGAAGAAGCTCCTGGCTCCTGGCTTTGGATCAGTGCAGCTCTGGTCGTTGCGGCCAACTGGAGAGTGAACCAGCAGATGGAAGACCCTCTCTCTGCCTTTCCTTCTCTCTGTGTGTAACTCGCACTTTCAAATAAATAAATCTTAAAAAAAAAAGTACCAAAAGAGAGATTTTGAGAGATTAAATATTGATATTTTCATTAATTCTTTCAGGCACTTGTCAAATTTCTTTACAATAGCATAAACTTTCTAAGTACATGTGGGTTTATTTTGTTTCCTGGATTTTTCTCAGAAAATTATTTTTGCTAAATATTTGGGAATGAGAATGCTGTGCTGTACGCAATTTTTATCTATAAGCAAAAGAGGTTTACTCCAATAAAATAAGTAATGGTTTGGACTTCTGTATTCATATTGACCACAATAATAAATTTTGTCTTTTCAAATTAATATTTATAGAAGAATTTTTCAGTAAATTAGAATAACCATTATGGAATAGAGCATAAAGCTTCCTCAAAAAATAGGAAATAGAACTGCTGTATGACCCAGCAATCCCACTACAGGGTCTGTGTCTAAAGGAAATGGAAATAGTATGTCAAAGAGATATTTGCACTTCTGTGTTCACTGCAGAATTCACAATAGCCAAGGTATGGGAACAAATATGGGTCCATCAGTTGATGAATGGTTAAAAATGTGCTATATGTGCACAACAAAATGATATTCAGCCTTAAAAAGGAAGGAAATCTGTCATTCACAACAACATGAATTACTTTAGAGAACATTAAATAAAATAAAGTATGACCACTTGTTTTTTTTTTTTTCTTTTTTGAGAGGCAGAGTGGACAGTGAGAGAGAGAGACAGAGAGAAAGGTCTCCCTGTGCCGTTGGTTCACCCTCCAATGGCCGCCGCGGCCGGCACACTGTGGCCGGCGCACTGCGCTGATCCGATGTCAGGAGCCAGGTGCTTCTCCTGGTCTCCCATGGAGTGCAGGGCCCAAGCACTTGGGGCCATCCTCCACTGCACTCCCTGGCCACAGCAGAGAGCTGGCCTGGAAGAGGGGCAACTGGGACAGAATCCGGCGCCCTGACCAGGACTAGAACCCGGTGTGCCGGCGCCGCAAGGTGGAGGATTAGCCTAGTGAGCCGCGGCACCGGCCAAGTATGACCACTTGTGTAAGACACTTTTGAAGTGAAATGGACACTATGAGAAACAGTGACTTGATCAGCTCTTGTCCTGACGGTTGATGTACAATGTAATACTTTATCCATTTTAGTATTTTTTTTTTTTTGTTCTAGTACCATTGGTTGAACTCTGTAATTAACACACAATTATTCTTAGGTGTTTAAATTTTAACTGAAAAGTGATCCCTCTTAGGAATTTGGAAAACATTATGTTGAGTGAAATAAGCCAATCCCAACGGGACAAATACCACTTGTTCTCCTTGATAGGTGACAACTAACTGAGCACCAAAAAGGAAAACTGTTAAAGTGAAATGAACACTATGAGAAACGGTGACTTGATCAGCCCTCACCCTGACTGTTGATGAACAACTTAATATGTTATCCCTCTTAGTATTTTTTTCGTTTGTTCTACTTAATACTTTTGGTTGAATACTGTAATCAATACACAATTTTTCTTAAGTGCTGAAACTTAACTGAAAAGTGATCGCCGTTAAATATAAGAGTGGGAATAAGAGAGGGAAGAGATGTGCAATTCGGGACATGCTCAAGCTGACTTACCTCTAACGGTAGAGTTAGAAACATACCAGGGGATTCCAATTCAATCTCATCGAGGTGGCATGTACCAATGCCATCTCACTAGTTCCAGTGATCAATTTCTGTTCACAATTGATCATAATGATAGGACTAAGAACCAAAGGGATCACATAAACAAGACTAGTGTCTGCAAATACTAGCTGATAGAATAAAAAAGGGAGACAATGATCCAACATGGGAAGTGAGATACACAGCAGACCCATAGAATGGCAGATGTCCTAAACAGCACTCTGGCCTCAGAATCAGCCCTTAAGGCATGCGGATCCGGCTGAAATGCCCATGAGAGTATTTCAGGCATGGAAAGCCAAGACACTCTGGCAAAAAAAAAAAAAAGAAAAAAAAAAAACAAAACCTAAATGAAAAATCTCCGCGAGTAAGATCCCAGTGGAAAGAACAGGTCTTCAAAGAAGGAGGTACCTTTCTCTGAAGGGAGGAGAGAACTTCCACTTTGACCATGGCCTTGTCTAAATATGATCAGAGTCGGTGAACTCAGGGGGCTTCCATAGCCTTGACAGCTCATGACAAGAGCCTAGGGTGATTACTGATGCCATAAACAAGAGTGTCAATTTGTTAAGTCAACAACAGGAGTCACTGTGCATTTACTCCTCATGTAGGATCTTTGTCCTTAGTGTGCTGTACATTGAGATTTAATGCTATAACTAGTACTCAAACAGTATTTTTCACTTTATGTTTCTGTGTTGGAGCAAACTGTTGAAATCTTTACTTAATGTATGCTAAACTGATCTTCTGTATATAAAGAGAAAAGAAAATGAATCTTGATGTGAATAGAAGGGGAGAGGGAGTGGGAAAGGGGAGGGTTGCGGGTGGGAGGGACGTTATGGGGGGGAGCCATTGTAATCCATAACATGTACTTTGGAAATTTATATTCATTAAATAAAAGTTAAAAAAAAAGAAACTTTTACAAAGCTGAACTCATAGAAGTAAGTTTCATTATTAGAGGCTAGCAGATAGGAAAATCGGGGTGATGTTGGTCAATGGCTACAAATTTCATTTAGACAAGAAGAATAAATTCAAGAAATCTTTTATATAATGGTGAATAGTGATAGTAACAAAATATAGCATACTTGAATATTGGATAGATTTTAAGTGTTTTCACAACAAACAAAAAGACTAAGTATGCGGGGCAATGTTTGTTTCAGTGCATTCGAAAATGCGTACAAATATCAAAAATTATGTTGTATATCATAAAAGATATATAATTCTACAATTAAAATAATTTTAATATTATATATCATAGGCATTATTTTAACATGAAGATATGTTCCAAATATATATGTATGCATATGCATATATATATTTATTTTT
This sequence comes from Oryctolagus cuniculus, assembly GCF_964237555.1. Taxonomy (NCBI): domain Eukaryota; kingdom Metazoa; phylum Chordata; class Mammalia; order Lagomorpha; family Leporidae; genus Oryctolagus; species Oryctolagus cuniculus. The sequence goes on from NC_091442.1 coordinate 89,267,840, forward strand.
CTAAGAGGACATATCCAAATGTAGTGTTTACTAAAGTCTCATCCAGATGCAATTGTTTATGTTTTAGCCATATGAATATATTTTTGGATGTTATTTATTTAATGTTTGCCTTTAACTTAAAATTACTCTTTCCTATGTTCACTTTAACAATATATGCATTATTTCCTGAATTTGATACATTATATTATATTTTTTAAAGGATTCAATTATGTATTTGAAAGGCAGAGTTACAGAGAGAAAGAAATCTTCTATCCTCTGGTTTACTTCCCAAATGGTCTCAATGGTTGGGGCTGGGCCAGGCCAAAGCCAGGAGCCTAGAATTCCAAATGGGTCTCCCATTGGGTAGCAGGGGCCCAAGTACTTGAGTCATCTTCCACTGGTTTCTCAGGCGCATTTCCAGAGAACTGGATTGAAAGTGGAGCAGCTGAGACTTGAACAAGTGCAAATATGGGATGAAGGCATAACCCACTGTGCCACAACACTGGATCCTAGCTGTATTTTTAATGTACTTTAAAATGAAAATATTTTAAATTTAGAAACCACTTTGTACTCCAGTATTCTCTTTTTTGAACTTTCAAATTTATTTTTGTTTTATTTGTAGAACAGGGAGACAGAAACAGTGACAAAGAGAAAGGGAGAGATCTTACATCTGCTGGTTCACTCTCCAATGCCTGCAATAGCCAGGGCTGGGCCAGGCAGAAGCCAGGAGTTAGAAACCCAATCCATGTCTCCCATGTCATCCAAGTACTTCAGCCAGGGTGTTCATTAGCAAGTAGCTGGATTCTAAGTGTAGAAGCTGGGACTCAAACTAAGTACTGCAATTTGGGTATGGCTCTCCCGAGTGACAACTGCTAAATCAAATTAATCTCAAAGATGTCCATGACACACAACAGTCCTTTTGTCAGCAGTATAACATACGTACAGGAAGATTCTCCCCCTATATATGCCTGTGCATGTGTGTGTAAGGGGGAGAATATATATATATATATATATATATAGTAAAATATACATTAAAACATGCACTGTTGCTTATATACTCTCTGAAAAAATGCTAATAAATAGGAATATGGGCTAAACTCTTCACGAATAGACAGTGAATGTGTGTATTTGTATGTATATGCGTATGCATTAACAATACTAGTTTAATCCTAAATTCAAACAGATAATGGAGAGTTAACTAAAAGAGACTTCAATTTTATCTGAATAAGAAAACTCAAAGATAATCCCCACATTGCTGAATGTTAAATGTTCTCTGAGTTTAAGGTCAAAGAAATGAAATACAGATTAGGCACTCAGATTTCTACCTACATTTTCAGGAGCCCTTTGAAAAAGGCGGTTCACATTAAATGCATAGTTGTAAATTCTATTTAACATAACCTACTTTATGTTTCATTTTATTTCCAGAATTTTAAAAATTTTCATCAATAAAATTATGCCCTTTCCAAACACTTACAGTGATAATCTTTGGTAGTTTATGATGGTATTTGAACTCTACCTTACCTTTACTTTTTTGAACCTGTGTTTAAAAATGAATGGATAAATTGCCATGTTTATCACTTGAAGAACGGTTTTTAGTTAAAGACTGCTTTCTCTACTGCAACACAGTGTGAAGTTTAACAAAGGATGGAGATGTAATTTAACCACAGTATATGTATCTTAGATTAAAAATAAAATATACGTGGGCTGGTGCTGTGGCATAGTGCTTGCAGCCATCGCCTGCAGCACCAGCATCCCATATGGGCTCTGGTTCAAGTACCAGCTGCTCCCTTCTGATCCAGCTCCCTTCTGATGCACCTAGGAAAGTAGTAATAGACAGCGCAAGTGCTTGGGTCCCTAAACCCACACTTAAGAGCCAGAAGATGATCCTGGCTTCAGATCGGCCCAGCGCCAGTCACTGTGGCCATTTGAGGAGTGAACCAACTGATGGAAAATGTCTGTCTCTCTCCCTTTCTCTAATGCTTTCAAATAAATGAATAAATCTTAAAAAAAATAAAATGTATAAATCAATCCAACCAGATAATTTCTTTCTAAAAAATACTTCCATGAATTCTGGGAATAACTTCTTACATCCTGTACTTTTTTTTTCTCTCCCTCACACCTGTGCTTTTACAGTGCCATAACTTCTTTTTTTCTTATTTATTTATTTATTTATTGACAGGCAGAGTGGACAGTGAGAGAGAGAGACAGAGAGAAAGGTCTTCCTTTGCCTTTGGTTCACCCTCCAATGGCGCGCTGTGGCCGGCGCACTGCGCTGATCCGATGGCAGGAGCCAGGTACTTATCCTGGTCTCCCATGGGGTGCAGGGCCCAAGCACTTGGGCCATCCTCCACTGCACTCTGGGCCACAGCAGAGAGCTGGCCTGGAAGAGGGGCACCGGGACAGAATCCGGTGCCCCAACTTGGACTAGAACCTGGTGTGCCAGCACCGCAAGGCGGAGGATTAGCCTAGTGAGCCGCGGCGCCGGCCTACAGTGCCATAACTTCTATAATCAATATATTCCTTAGGTTTTGTTTTGCTGCCTTATGTTTTTTCTTATTAATTCGTCATTCTGGTTAAATCACACCATTATCCAAAATATTGAAGAGTACATTCTTTATTGTGACATCTTCCTACCTTTGCATTTGCATCATCCACAACTCATTCATCAAGATCTTGTGGCAACGCAGACATATTGAACTATTTGCATTTCTTAACACATGGCCTGCTTATTTGGTCTTTGCATTTTATAGGCTGTTCTCTTGATTCTCAGTGTTCTTTCTCTAACTTGTTTGCTCCAATAAACTTCTCATTATTAAACAAACCAGATCAAAAATCACTTGCTCTGTTACAGCAGCTCTGGCTTTCTCACACTTAGTCAAACAGTCTTCTTTGTTCTTCTTTACAAAGTTTAATTAAAGATGGATATTATCAAATTTTCTCTCCAGCCTCTTCCCCCACTTCCTCACTCCTCCTTTCTCTCCATTTCTTTCTTTATCTGTCTTAAAAATAGTAGATACACTGAAGGCAAGGGTGTTAACATATTTCCCAATTTAGTCATCAAAAGCATGAGGTTTTTCTTTCTTTTCTCATAAATTCAGAGTTACAGAGAGAGAGAGACAGAGAGAAAGATTTTCCATCTGCTGATTCACTCTCTAGATGGCTACAACAGCCAGGGCTGGGCCAGGCCTATGCCAGGAGCCAGGAGCCAGGAGACAGGAGCTTCTTCCAGGTCTTCAATGTGGGTGGCAGGGGCCCAGGCACTTGGGCCACCTTCTGCTGCTTTTCCCAGGTAATTAGCAGGGAGCTGCACTGCAAGTGGAGAGGCTGGGACATGAACCAGTGTCCATATGGGATGTGGGCATTGCAGGCAGTGGCTTTACCTGTTACACCATGCCAGTCCCCCAAAATATGAGTTTTTAAGAGCTATAGACAATTATAAGTTCCTCCAAACTAGAATGTTAGTTTATACAGATAAAAACATGCTCACTTTTTCCCCCAGCCTATTCTCTAACCTTAATTAAGTAGAGGCAATTATCTGTTGCTTTTCTACTTCTGTTTCTTTATTAGTACTTAGTACCTAACTCATGAGATTGTTGAAATGAGTAAAAGAAACATCACAGACTTTGACACATGAAAAGTATCCAAAAAATCTTTTTTTTACTACTATTTAAATTATTATGAAAGATTTTTACATGCAGTCATACAATTAGTGAACATGTGAGGCAAACTCAAGTAACGGGTTGTCTCAAAGCTGTATTCTTTAGTTTTACCTATAGGAATATTTAGACAAAGAGATTAAGTAACTGGTCCTACAGTTCAGATTGTAGATTCAGATAGGGAAGATACTTCTTTCTGCTCCCAATTCCCCAGTGAGAACTTCAAGTTTATCACCTCCCATATGAAGCTGAAATATTTTTTTTTTTGCAGTGTCAGTAGCTGCACAATGCCTTGGCCATTAACTACCCAGGAGTTATTTATTGACCTGAATTGTGGAATACACTTTCTAACCCCAATAGCAATTTCCTGATTTATTTTAAAATGAAATTATCCTGTCAATCTTATAATATATTTAGCTTTTATATGTGCAACCAGCTGGATTCCTCTGTTGTGCAGGTAAATCCCTAGACTAGTGATACACATAAACAGATGCATGGTTGAATCTTATGTGGTATTGAATAATCCAGTTATTTGGGTCACACACAATAAAGTAATGCAACTGGCACTACATGCTGTTTACTTGATTAAAAGATATTCCTTATTTAGGCCAATAATAACAGCCTTTAATGACTGAGCAGTTAGTTTGTGCTAGGTAAGTGTATTTTAATTTTTTAAATCTTTACCACACTTACTGGTGACAGAATTGACAACTAAATAAGAGAGTATGTATATAATATTACAACACTACCTCCTTATTTCAGCCTAAAATTCACTTTGAATAATGTTCTTTCACCAAGGTGGTCAACTGACCATTTTTACAGTTGGTTGAAATGTACCAGAATGCTATATCCATAAAGCTACTTTCCCATATCACTTCAAAGTCAAAGCCTTAGTTTGGCCAGGGATATGTTACTTTCCTCCTAGCAACACACACACACACACACACACACACACAATTTCTCTAAACCCATTCACCCCTGTCACCTAAACTATTTTTCTTGTCCCTTTCGAAGTCTTCTAATTTACTTTTGCCACATGGGTTACATTATCTGTTGTTCTGGGTTTATGTTATCTGTCATTCTTCCTTAAATGCTCTTGCAAAGATACCTTGATAATTTGACGTATTCATGCCTCTAAGGAAACCTCACTTTATCAGTGGTTATTCAGATTTATATAGCAGCCTTCACTAGCAGATCCCCAGTCATAGCTGTTTGCTGCATTTTCAATATATCACTTAATATTTGACAAAGCTTCTCTTCCTTTAATGTATTCCCTGTATAGATGGGTAGCTTAATATGGATAAGGATTTTTGTCCATTTGGTCTAACACTATATCCTATGGCACAGGAAATAGCTTGACTCATAGTAGGTATACTCAAAAGATATGAATATAGCAAATAGATGAAAATGATTAATACATATAATTCTAAATTCTATAATGAAGTTAATAGAAAAAGGAGGTATCATTACAGTATTGTTTATGGTTAAAAGCTACACAATTACCTAAAATCCATTCCTTTAATAGTCAAACAGGTTTAAATTTAAATTCATCCTTGCTCTTATTCACTATGAGAACATAGGAGAGTCAGTACTTCAAGTACTTGTCTAGTATCTCTAGTGTGAAATTCCAATAATGTCTTCATAGCTTCATTTTGAGTGTTGAATAAGAAGACGTGTACCAGTTAATAGCATTTCACTCTTTCTTTTTTATACTCTGTTGGGTCACATTACACATATATAAGGGTAAAGTGAAATTGGATTTATCTTCTAAATCAGAACTCATTTAGGAGTGAGAGGGCACTATTTATAACAATAGTGAGACAAGAGATGCATATCAAGACTGCCTCAAGGAAGCAAGAACATGTGGTTAGCCTACCTAATAGGCACATATAAATTCAGATATCAAAAGGAATTAAGAGCACACCAGGTGTGCTGGACAAAGTTGGTTGACACTTGGTATCTTTCCAGAGGCTAGGAATCTAAAAACAACATTTTCCACCACCTGCTCACGGCAAAGTTTCTTAGCATGAAATAGGTATACCAGTTAAACACACGGTGTGAGATTTAGAAGGTAGAAGTACAGGCAGCAGCATCCTTCCTTTGATTTAGCTGTTGCTGCAGACAAGTTCAGGGATGTTGGGATTTTTTTTTTCAACAGAGGCCGGTGTCAGCCACTTAACTTCATGGGTGTCTAGAGAAAGCCACTGCTCTGTGGCTTGGTTCCTGGATCTCAGTCTCAGTGGTATTTTCCTGAAGCCAGAAAGACATTACACCTCCCTGGTAAGCCAGTTCTGCAAGAAGTGGTTCTGAGTGTTAATCCTAGAATCCTTTCAAATAGGAGGTAAGCATTTACATTCTTTTATATATGTATATATATATATGTATATATATGTATGTATGTACATACTTTTATATATATATATAACTTGTTATACATAACTTTTCTATATATATTATATAACCTTATTATATAAATATATATAGCTTTTCTGTATGTAATATACATAACTTTATATAAATATATATAACTATTCTATATATATGATAAAACTTATATATTATGTTAATTACTATACACCCATAGACTTAATCTTTAATTAGTAGCTGACTCAGGCTGGTATCTTCTGCTTCCCTCTTTAATTAATAGGAAAGATATGGTCAGTGTTTCACAGATTTAAGAGGACAATATCTCTAGTATAGGTTTCTGTGGTAAGTAGGCATTTCTGCTCAAGTTCTTAATTTGTCATAATGTATGTGAGTTAAGATCTTTTAACTGGTGTTTAACTGGTATACCTATTTCATGCTAAGAAACTTTGCTGTGATCAGGTGGTGGAAAATGTTGTTTTTAGATTCTTAGCCTCTAGAAAGATACCAAGTGCCAACCAACTTTGTCCAGCATACCTGGTGTACTCTTAATTCCTTAAGGTCTTTTTCTTAGGCAATATAGGTGTGTTAGATTTAATTTATCTTAAAGGTGCACAGAAAGCCTTATTGTTAATTACATTACAAAATGCCCATATATATTTATATATATATACACACATATATATATTATACACAAAGTAAATGCAATATTTTCAGAAGTCATAGTCGAGACAGATGCTCCCTTTGCGGATAGAAACAAGTCTTCATGAGACTATTTATACTTTGTGAATTTGTTATCTCCCGATGTGAAATGATGAACATTTTTTAAATAATTCACTGTTTCAATAAAATATTTTAGATTTAGATGAAGCTGAATCAATGAGAACTTCATATCCTGTATGTTTAGACCCCTGAGCCAGGAGAGCAAGGCTATTCAGGGCCAATTTGTTTCTTTAAAGATTGAATGAAATTCAATTGTGTCTACATCATGATTACAAATATGTAAAATGCATGAATGCAAATATATACTAGTTGGAAGGGAACAGAAGCATTACTGTAGTTGATTTGATAGAATGGTTGTATTTAGAATATTTTCAGACTACTGATATGATAAACACATAAAATATACTGAATTAAACTGTCTAAAATTTTATCTGATAAGATAATCATGACATCTTAATATTTACTATGCACTAGACCACTCATCTGATGGGTATAATGTGGTCAAATATTCAGATGATATGTAATGGAATGATTCAGTAATCCCTAGTACTGGAGGCATAGAATTCCACGAACATTGGGGCTTATATAGAAAAAAATGACTCCCCTATTGTAGCTGGTAATAACAAAGTAAGAATGATTATAACACTTTGAGTATTCAAATGCTTTTTGGTAAACCAAGCAATTATAACAAAAGGAGATATCTTGAGACTAAAACTTTCTTTTGGTTACAGACTACAAAATAATAATGCATAAATAATAATACACTACTTTCCATACATAACCACAAATAAGAGATGGCACGAACTTGAAAGATATAAAAAGCAAAATAAGTACATTTAAATTATATTGTATTGCCTCTGGCTTACATAAACTATTTCAATGATACAATGACCTCTTTCATATAAAATTTTAGAAAACACAATCAGAATATTTCCTATGTAAGTTTTCAGAAAGTTTATATTTTACATAGCATTATGTCTTCAGAACTACATATTTCACATAAAACAGTAAGAAACCAGAGAACAAGTAAAAGATCCCTAGGGATTTAAAATCTCTTAGATTTACTTTAAAATGTTTTTTTGAGGAAATGAGTTTTCCATAAAGGGACACTGGGGCTATCAAAACCTCTACTGAAAAGAAAGTGAATGAAATATTCAATGACTCTTCTCTCAATAAGGAAAGTAATAAAGAAAACCATTGGCAACAGCAACCCATTTTAAAGGCAAAACTCCCTTCAGGCTGAGCTCTTTATTTTTCCTCTTTCTTCATTTCATGGTTATATCTGCCATTAAATAACTGAATTCTATTTACCAGGATCAGAAGATTTGCTAATAAATATCAACATCAGCTTTTAGGCTTTACATTCTGAAGCTGAAGATGTACTTAAAAGGTACTAAAAAGTTTAACTCTTCTTTTATTCTATTTTTAAAACATAGATAAAATATATATACCTCTGTAGTTTTATCTAAGTTTCATTAGAGCTAAAAATCTGAACTAAAAGAGTAGAAATATATTCAGCATACAATATGAGCTTAATAACCTTCCATGAGTAGTTTAAAATTTAAAAAAAGAAAATTAAATTAAATTGTTTGTATAACATTGTATGCGCTCTCAAATGTGGAAAATATATTGCTTAAAAATATATATCTTGTATTCCTGGAAAAAGTCATAAACTTTTTCAATGTTTTCTTTTTCTTTTTTTTTTTTTAAAGATTTTATTCATGTTATTTGAGAAGTAGAGTTACAGACAGTGAGAGGGAGAGACAGAGAGAAAGGTCTTCTCTTCATTGGTTCACTCCCCAGATGACCACAGCAACAGGAGCTGCGCCGATCCGAAGCCAGGAGCCAGGAGCTCCTTCCTGGACTCCCACATGGGTGCAGGGGCCCAAGGACCCGGGCCATCCTCCACTGCCTTCCCAGGCCACAGCAGAGAGCTGGATTGGCAGAAGAGCAGCTGGGACCAGAACCGGTGCCCATATGGGATGCCAGCACTGCAGGCAGAGGATTAACCCATTGCGCCATGGCGCTGGCCCCTCAATGTTTTCTAATCTTCAATACTCAGAAATCATTTGAAAATTATACTATCTAGATATTAGACAATTTCTTAAAATAAAATAATTAAACAATAGTTGTTTTTTTTTTGTTTGTTTGTTTGTTTGTTTTTACAGGCAGAGTTAGACAGTAAGAGAGAGAAACAGAGAGAAAGGTCTTCCTTTTGCCGTTGGTTCACCCGCAAAATGGCCGCTATGTTCAGCACACTGCACTGATCTGAAGGCAGGAGCCAGGTGCTTCCTTCTGGTCTCCCATGGGGTACAGGGCCCAAGCACGTGGGCCATCCTCCACTGCCCTCCCGGGCCATAGCAGAGAGCTGGACTGGAAGAGGAGCAACCAGGACGGAATCCGGTGCCCAGACTAGGACTAGAACCCGAGGTGCTGGTGCCGCAGGTGGAGGATTAGCCAAGTGAGCCGTGCGGAGCTGGCCAAGTATGGGTTTTATGTGTATTATTTGGAAATACTTAAATATTCAGTCACTTAGTAGATAATTGGGTACATGTCATAGATAAGGAATTAGGAGAAGGAAATACACAAGACAAATATTTTATAAAATAATTTAAAACTCACTAATTATCCAAGGCAAATCTATTCATACTTTGTTAAGCCGAATATATGTCAAACACTATGAAATAAAACCAAGAAATATAGGAATAAAGTGCTACCTAGTGAAGTAGAAAGTGTTTTAACTTTTGTTTAATAAATATAAAATTCCAAGTAAGCTTTTGGATTACAGTGGCTTTTTCCCCCCACATAACTTCCCTCCCACCCACAACCCTCCCCTCTCCTGCTCCCTCGCCCATTCCATTAACATCAAGATTTATTTTCAATTATCTTTATATACAGAAGATCAATTTAGTATATATTAAGTAAAGATTCCAACAGTTTGCACCCACACAGAAACACAAAGTGTAAAGTACTGTTTGAGTACTAGTTATAGCATTACTTCACATTGGACAACACATTAAGGACAGATCCCACATGAGAAGTAAGTACACAGTGTTGACTTAACAATTTGACACTCTTGTTTATGGCGTCAGTAATCTCCCTAGGCTCTTGTCATGAGTTGCCAAGGCTATGGAAGCCTTTTGAGTTCGCTGACTTCGATCTTATTCCGACAGGGTCATAGTCAAAGTGGAAGTTCTCTCCTCGCTTCAGAGAAAGGTACCTTCTTCTTTGATGGCCCCATTCTTTCCACTGGGATCTCATTCACAGAGATCTTTCATTTAGGTGTTTTTTTTTTTTTTTTTTTTTTTTTTTTGCCAGAGTGTCTTGGCTTTCCATGCCCAAAATACTCTCATGGGCTCTTCAGCTAGATCTGAATGCCTTAAGGGCTGATTATGAGGCCAGAGTGCTGTTTAGGACATCTGCCATTCTATGGGTCTGCTGTGTATCTCACTTCCCATGTTGGATCATTCTCTCCCTTTTTGATTCTATCAGCTAGTATTTGCAGACACTATTCTTGTTTATGTGATCCCTTTGGTTCTTAGTCCTATCATTATGATCAATTGTGAACTGAAACTGATCACTTTGCCTACTAAGATGGCTTTGATGAGAATGAATTTGAATCCCCTGGCATGTTTCTAACTCTACCTTTTGGGGCAAGTCAGATTGAGCATGTCCCAAATTGTACATCTTCCTCTCTTATTCCCACTCTTACATTTAACAGGGATCACTTAGTAGAAAATGTTTTTTAAAAGTATAACTTTTCATTGGTAATTTTATGAAAAATTTGGTAACCTCAAATAATATGTTATAAATATTTGCATTATTTAATGAAATTTGGCCATATAATTAAACAGTTTAATTATGTCCATGTTGATTCAGCAATCTCATCCTAAGGAAATTTTCTTATGAAGTTTAATTCCAAAGTATTTTAAAGAAAACAATAGTGTAAGAAAATATTATCCTATATCTTACTTTATTTACTTAGCAATATATTTTGTTTAAGCTAAATACAAAAATTGGATCCCAGAAGATGATTCAGCATTTATTTGCTGTTCACCTATTGATGCATATCAGATTGCTTTTACCTTTTTATATTTAAAGTGTAATCAAAAATCCCTTAAGCACATTATTTCCATATAATGATGCTTAAATTTCTATTGGATGAAGGCCCAGAAATGAAGTTGCTGGTTCAATGGGTATGTCTACTCTAATTCCACAAAGTTTGGAGTGAAGTCCAGTTTCCCTGAATTGAGGTTGTGGTTGTTCTGAAACCTTGTGGCACTAAATGTGATTAATTGTTCAGATTTCTGTCTGATTGTTTTAAGGACTACTTGTTTCAAACATGATGACCTTGATGACTAATGAAGTGGAGTCTATTTTCACTGATAGTCATTTACATTTTCTCTTCTGAATTTTCTGTTTCTATTCCTTGCTCATTGTTCCTGAGGCTGTTTATTTTATTAATATGAGTAGTTTTGGGGATAGGAGGAAATATTAACTCCTTACATGTTAAACAGCCTAAATTTTGGGTCAAGATAAATGCATTTGACAATTTGTGACACTTTTCGTTCTTCAAAAACATTAATCATCTCTCAACCCAATTCTTTATAAGAATCAGTCTGTCACTTATCATTTGACTTTGCTTGTAGCTTATTTATGAAATAAAAAATTCTTTTATTCTATATACACATATTTTGTATTATGATTTTATAACTTCATGGGCAGCATAAAATTGGACTTTCTTCTTTGAAATGGATAACTTCTCTGTGTTTTAGAATTAATTCATTATTATATTTCAGTTTATTTATCGAGCTGGAAATATGATTCTAAATCAAAATTCAGGCTTCCAGAAGTAAGATAACATTTTTGTAAATAATTTTAAATTATTTATTTGAAAGGGAGAGAGAGAGAGAGAGTAAGAGAAAGAGAAAGATGTTTTCCACCCATGATTCACTCTCTAATGCCTGCAACACCCAGGTCTGAGTCAGGAAAAAGCCAGGAGGCAGGAATTCAACACAAGCCTTCTACAGGGAGGGCAGGGACCCAAGTACTTGAGACATCACTTGCTGCCTTCCAGAGTGAGCACTGTCATGAATCTGGAATCTGGAACACAGCTGAAACTCAATCTCAGACACCACAATATGGGGTACAGTCATCTTAAACTGTGTCTTAACTACAGTGAATGCCCACCTCAAATTTAAGATTTTAAATATTATTTAAATATACAAAATGTACGAAACTAGATATTCTAGTTTTCTTGACTATGGCTTCAATGTAATCTAAAATGCAAAATGATAGAAGATTAAACTTAAATTTTGCAGACAATAATCATATTAATTAAATATGGCAAATGATGTTTTGGCTTAAAGGTAAAATTCACTTTCAGCAGCTATGATTCTAATTTTAATTCTAATTCTAATTTCTTTCATTTCTTTTCTTTCTTGGAAATCAGAGTTACAATGAAAGAGGGAGATATACAAAGAGAGATCTTCCATCCTCTGATTCACTCCCCAGATGGCCACAATGACCAGCCCTGGGCCAGGTCAAACCCGGGTGCAGGGAGATTCATCCGAGTCTTCCACATGAGTAGCAGGGGCCCAAATACTTGGGCCATCTTCTGCAGCTTTTCCCAGTGGAGCAGCCGGACACAAACTGGGGCCACATGTGCGCACTACACCACAAAGTCGACCACCCAATTCTTATGATGGTAACTTATTCATACTTCAGTGGACCATGTGATGACTCGGTAAGATCATTCTGTCTTTTTGGCTTAGAAAATCTTTACTTTATCTACAGAATATTGTGATATTGCCACTAAGGCATCATGAAGAGTATCTCTGCTTTTCCAAATAGCCTGCATGTTTGAAAATACTACTACTTAGCAGTAATATGCTTCCAAGCACAGACAAAAACCAAGCCTTACATTGGGTGATTATCTACCGGTTCAGAATACACTACTGCAATCTTATTATTCACATTAAAACAAAAATATAAAACATTAAATTTATATAAACATGAGAGTAAGTCCAGGTAGCATTTGTGGAAGACAGATGTAACACCCTCTCCTCGTATCCCTTTTTTAAAGTTAATTTTTTTTCTTGGTTTCCCTTTAAAAAAGAAAAGCTGTATAGCTGTGTAGATAAAAAATAGAATAAAAACAGACCACATGCATTCTACACCAGCAATATTCACAGATTCCCCTAGGTGCTCTCTAGCCACAATCCTCTCATAAACGCTATGGATGCTCATTAATAATGGCCAATTACCAAGAATGAAATTGAAGCTCAGTGAAATTTTAAGAATTCCCCTGAACCACACATTTATTAGGCAAAAGACTTAGTTTTCATATCTAAGTGCATTTCTTCCAAAGTCCCTGTCTTTCTGCTCCCAACCCTGGAGCAATGACTTTCAGCAGAGTGTCTGCTATTTAACTGGTTCCTCCTCACTACATATGGCTTCAATTCACTGCTCTCATATTTGTTGAAAAATGTTAGAAAAGGCAAACAAGTTATTGAAGAAATGAGCCTACGGCAGTGAATTTAATTCCAAAGCTATTTCAAATCCCTGCCAATAATTTGGCTGTGTCTCCCCCATACATGTATGATTTCATATTTGTAAGAAATATATTAAAGGCATTTTGTGATAATTAACAGCAATATGATTATGCAGATGGCTTAGAATTACATAGGCATACAACAAAATGACTAAGTGCAGAAACAACAAAAAAAAAATAGGATATCAGACAGGCATGTTTAATCCCTTGAATTTTAACCTAAATTGAATTTGGTGGTACTTTCAGCAAAACTCCCTCCTGCTTTACACCTGAAAGCAGATGGAGGTAGACTGCATCATGAGTTCAGTCCTTTCAAATTACAATAGTTTATGATGCTCATCTGCATTTTAATCAGATACAAAGGATTTATTCCTGAAATGCATTGAGAAAGCCTATTTTCAGCACTTGGAAATGCATCAGAGAGTTTATAGCCAATCAAGAAAAATATGTTGCACACTTTACTTTGTATCTCTTTCTCATGAGTATATAGAATTATATGCAAAAAAGTATCAGCACTTTTATTAAAAGCCATGCATAATCCTTTCAAAATAAAAATGGAGAGGTGATTTCATATTCACAATTTATTTTTATTAGAATTCACTCTTATTTTAAAACAAGTCGGTTTATGTAATTTGACTTAATAATAATTCATTTAAAATATTAAATTCTAGTAATAAGAGTATTATCAGCAAAACAGAAGTTCACATCTACTATAACGTTCTCCGGGTCAATTTTGTGAATTGATCAGCATGCACTCAGTCCCTGGAAATCAAATAGGGAATTTTTGTAGCAGTAGAAATTGCATCACTTCTATGTTAGGATGTGTGATGAGATTTTCATTTAACTTTACAGAGGACACTGGGTAGCTATTCACTTTTATAATTTATGGTTATTTTAATTAAATCAAGCCATGATCTCAGAATAGTACCTTTGACTTGTTGAATAAAACATTATTGACTTTCTCACTTAGTATTCTAATAAAATGTACAATACATTCCTGCATCAGATTTTTATATAACAAAAAGACCAGAAAAAAAGATGCAAAATTCAGTAAAACTAAGGTTCCAAAACATGTTTATCTATGTTATCTCAAAAAGACATAAAGAAAGAAAGAGCCAGAAAGAGAGTGAGAGAGAAAAGGAGGAGGGGAGGAGGAAGAGGAATGTCTTTAGAGTCTTAGAATTTTATCCATGAATTAAATTGAATCTGTTCTGGTTATATTAATATTACATTAACATGAGGAAAAAACAAAGAATCATTAAACAATTCATTATAATGAAAAGCATCATTATATGAAGATGATATGTTTAGAAAACACACATTAACATGGAATATTTAAACATGTTCAAATATCTCATACATTTTAAGACATATGCAAATATTCTAGAACTTAATCATGCAATATGAACTCAATATTATAATACTCTGAAAAATTAATCACACAAAGCCATTAATTGATACTAAAAATTCAAAAAATCTTCACAATTTTCCTGGTAATACATATTATTTACTTATTTGCAGTTTCTCAAGTGGAAATTGAATGTATATCCTTTTTACATTTCTAGGTGTTTACTGGTGAACCATAAGAAACAGCAGTGAAAAAATGTCGCCAACAAATTAATAGTATCTTGTTATTTTTGGATTAACTCACAAAGTCTTTCAACAACATTAGTGTACATATTTTTTAAATGAAATTATATTCTTTCATAGCAGCCTTGAAAAAGACATGCTAAGAATTCAACTCTATAGAGAAGGAAGCTTATGTTAGGGAAATCAAATTAATATAGATAATCCCTTGCAACTGTCAATACAATCTTTATTTAGTCATCAGAAGTTGATTAAAGTGAATTTCAAATCAAATGGAGTTTTTGATTTTGGTAGAAAGTGAACACAGAAGATATCATTGGCATGATGGAAACAGCTATGATAGAACATAGTCCACATCTTTTCATTGGAAGACCTAAATTTCCTCTTAGCTTAATTTATCTACTGTGTGCTTTTGAACATGTAATTTAGCCTACTTAAGACTCAGAATTTCTAGCTATATCAGGAACATTATTTTTTACCTCTTATGATAGAAAGATTTAATTATGCAATGTGTATAAAAGTCTCATTATACTACATAATTAGAAAGAAATGTCAAGTATCACATTTTCTTTTTGTTGTTCACTATTAACACATTATACAGTCTCTGTACATTTGTTCAATCTATTTTCTATAGTTTTCCAATTAGATTTGCTAATAATAGATACACACCCAATAGTTGATATATGCAATGGTAGGAGATGTCGTTATAACTATAGCCAGAGGCAACAATAGCTGCATGAGGGGACACGTGTGAAATAGTCTACATTCTCCCAGCTCCTCTTGGGAACCACTGGTTTCCATTCTCTTTGTTTTTTATTTGACAGAGTTAGACAATGAGAGAAAGAGACAGAGAGAAAGGTCTTCTTTCTGTTGGTTCACCCCCACAAATGGCTGCCACGGCCGGAGCTGCGCTGATCCGAAGCCAGGAGCCCGGTGCCTCCTTCTGGTCTCCCATGCGGGTGCAGGGCCCAAGCACTTGGGCCATCCTCCACTGCCCTCCCGGGCCACAGCAGAAAGGTAGACTGGAAGATTAGCAACTGGGACTAGAACCCAGCACCCATATGGGATGCCAGCGCCGCAGGCAGAGGATTAACCAAGTGAGCCATGGTGCCAGCCCCCACTGGTTTCCATTCTTCAGCCTGAACTCTTGCTCTTGACTCTTCCAAACTCACTTAATTCCTCTAAGATTCTGCCTCCTTCAAATTTTTACAAATATTGTGTATTGTGTTTTTCTGATATTAAATGCTTTTTACCTAAAATACATTGAATGATTTCTGTTCTCTTAGTCAAACTCTGAATGATATGTCAACATTTACTTCTTTTTGTGTATATCAATTATTGGTGATTGAAAGACTGTAGGGCTGGCACTGTGGCTTACTTGGTTAATCCTCCACCTGTGGCGCCAGCATCCCATATGGGCACTGGCTTCTAGTCCCAGTTGCTCCTCTTCCAGTCCAGCTCTCTGCTGTGGCCCAGGAAGGCAGTGGAGGATGGCCCAGGTGCTTGGGCCCTGCACCTGCATGGGAGACCAGGAGGAAGCACCTGGCTCCTGGCTTCGGATTGGCACAGCTCCGTCCATTGCGGCCATTTGGGGGGTGAACCAACAGAGGGAGGACCTTTCTCTCTGTTCTCTCTCTCACTGTCTATAACTCTTCCTGTCAAATAAATAAATAAATAAATAAAACCAAATACCACAGACTCATAGTTTTTAGAAAATTTTTGCTGAGTTTCTTAAGTAAATGTTTCTTAATTTGCTCTATGTCCTTAGAAATGATGGTAGTATGCAAACTAATCCACAATCTTTTAATTCTCCCCAAGTCTATCTTTTCTGTTACTCTATAAAAGATTACCATACAGGGCCAGCGCTGTGGCACAGTGGGTTAAAGCCCTGGCCTGAAGTGCTGGCATCCCATATGGGTGCCGGTTCTAGTCCCAGCTGCTCCTCTTCCAATCCAGCTCTCTGCTGTTGCCTGGGAAAGCAGTAGAGATGGCCAAAGTCCTTGGGCCCCTGCACCCACATGGGAGATCCAGAGGAAGCTCCTGGCTCCTGGCTTTGGATCGGTGCATCTCCAGCCATTGTAGCCATCTGGGGAGTGAACCATCAGATGGAAGAGCTCTCTCTGTCTCTACCTCTCTCTCTAACTCTGTCTTTCAAATAAATAAAATAAATCTTTTTTTTAAAAAAAAGATTACCGTACACCTAGCAGCTTAAAATAATTCCTGTTTACTACTTCACAGTTTGTGCATGTCAGAAATCCAGGCTCAGTGGAACTGAGTTCTCTGTTAAGTGTCTCGTCAGACAAAAATTAAGATGTCAACCAGAGCTGTGCTCTCATCTGATTTTGAGGACCTTGCCAAGTTCATTTAGTAGTTGACAGAATTCTTTTTCTTTTTTTTTTTTTTCTTTTTTTTTTTTTTTTTTTGACAGGCAGAGTGGACAGTGAGAGAGAGAGACAGAGAGAAAGGTCTTCCTTTTGCCGTTGGTTCACCCTCCAATGGCCGCCGCGGCCGGCGCGCTGCGGCCGGCGCACCGCGCTAATCCGATGGCAGGAGCCAGGAGCCAGGTGCTTTTCCTGGTCTCCCATGGGGTGCAGGGCCCAAGCACCTGGGCCATCCTCCACTGCACTCCCTGGCCACAGCAGAGGGCTGGCCTGGAAGAGGGGCAACCGGGACAGAATCCGGTGCCCCGACCGGGACTAGAACCCGGTGTGCCGGCGCCGCAAGGCGGAGGATTAGCCTAGTGAGCCGCGGCGCCGGCCAGAATTCTTTTTCTTGTAGTTGTAAGACAGATTTCCCTAATTTTCTGGTAGCTAATAGGGAGGGTTCATTTGCAGCATCTAGACCCTACTGTCAGGTCCTAACCAAGTGGCATTCTCACAGCATAGCAGCTACTTCTTCAGAGTTAGCAGGGACAACTTCCAGTTTGCTCTAATGGAGTCTTACACAAAATAAGGTAAATGCAGGAGTGAGTCCCCATCACCTTTTCCATACAATGGAATTTAACAAAGATAGCGATTATCCTATAATATCCTAACCTGTCATACTAACCAAGGGAGTGCCATCCTGCCCACATTCAAAAGAAGGGGATTATCTAAGGGCATAAGTCTTGGAAGTCATCTTGCAGTTGTACCTACCATGACCTATAATCACACCCAGTGAAGTTCATAGGCATTTTTGATTTTACAAGTGGCTCCTCAGTCACTCATTTTTCTACAACTCATATTCATAGTTTTTTTTTTTTGAGAATACTTCGCTAGTTTTCCAAGCAACTAAAACAGAACATTATCCTTCATAATTGAAATACACATGAGAAAGGTTTTAATGATTCTATTTCAATTTTCTTTTAACTTCAAAGACATAGGGATAACTTTTTAGTTGTATTTTATACTTTCTCATCTGTCCTCTTGCAATACTCAAGGTACTATCATTGGAAAAAAGATTATTTTCTTCTTTATATTTTGAATTTGTGTGTATTCAGTCACAATCTAAACTATCATTAACAATTATGATGTCTCAGGCACTTGCACCCCTACCACCCACGTGGAAGACTCAGATGATGTTCGAGGATCCTGTTATATAGGTTTTATATATTTCCTTTATACCATTTTAGGAACACCTAGCTGAGCCCCAGCCATTGCAACCATTTGGTTTGTAAGAGAGCAGATGGAAGATCCCTTTCTCTGTCCCTCCCTCTCTCTACCTCTGTTTCTTTGCCTTTCAAATGCATTTACTTTATAAATTGTAGAGGGGATTCCAAGATGTCAGAATAGAGAAAGGACATCTTTAGGGTATGGGAAAATAGCAGCAAAAAAGTGGAGGAAGTGCATTCCCAGGTTAGAGTTGGAGAGAAATCTGCAGTGGAAATTCTATAGAAGGAAAAGGGAAGCTGTAGAACAGCGTGGAAGGTGGAGACCTATAGCAACGAGCACAGACAAAACACATGACCTGCACAGCTGAGACCTGGAGTAAGTGCTGGCTTCAGAGAGCAAGGCAAGACCAGAATGCTGCAGCCATGGCCACAGGCAATACTGCTCGAAGGAAAATAGACTACACCATCTTTGAGTCAGGCCTGGAGCCCTTAGTGTACCAGCCTAACCCAGCAAAAAAAGGGAATGTTTCACTCTCCCCATCCCCTACAATAGCACCTGGCAACTGGCTAGGAGTGGGTACAAAACTGACCCAAGTAGTGGCTGTGTTGGCTCAGCAACTGGCAAAGGCAAGGTGCCATCTTGACAACAGTGGCGGCTGCAGCAGCTCAGGTGAGCACACACAGTAATGGGTGGGGAGTATGCACCATTTTCAAATCAGTTGTGGCTACAGTGAGTCTTGTTTATGCCTGGCAACCTGCAGGGAGAGGCCTCCATTATTGAAATGAGTAGCAGCAGTGACGATTCTTGTGTACAGATGTGATCCAGGGATTTTACCAGAGGGAAAAATCCAAGTTTCCCACTGACTTTGAGTCTGACTAGGGGAATTGACAGAGGGCAGGGCACCACATAGGACTGCGAGGTGTCCCCATTATCTCAACATATCACAGGCTCCAGGGCTCAAACTGCAGCTGGCTCTGGGAAAGTCTCTGCTCTCACCATTGACGGGATAGGCTAGTGAAGCAAGGTGGATCTCCTGCACACCATGTTTGTAGGGGTCTGTGTGCTGAGACAGTAGGGAATCTGTGACTGCACGATAGGGCTCAGAGTGTAGCTGGGTCTCTGGGAAATCATTGTGTGTGATGCCAACGGCTTAGAACTGTGATTACCTAGGGTAGTTCATGGTATTGGGACCCATGTTCACACAAGGATAGCACAGATCATTTGTGCAGTTCATGTGGCAGCAAAAATGAGTATTGCACCCACTGTGGGCTAACTGAATGCATTGAACACCTCGGAAGAGTGGAGATGAGTGTGTGATTATGCCAACCACTTCTCTGCTGACAATAGAGGAGATCTACCATCCACAACTTGGGTGTCACCCTGGATACTTGTCAACACTGCAGCACTGATCAGAACTCCCTGGCAAAAGCCAACACATGCCTCTTGGAATTCACTGAAAAGCAGATACTCCATTAAGTCACAGAGGCACAGTTCAAAGCTAAGATCCATCAGAGGAGAACACCAACAAGTATTTCCACAAATGCCTGAAAATAAATGCAGAAATTCAAGAAACATGAATAAGTAAGACAACATACCTTCCAAAAGCGAACACAACAAAAATTCAATATTAGAATGTGAAGATGAAGAGATTGATGAAATGCCTGAAATGGAATTCAGAAGATTAATCATAAAATTATTCAGAAGCAATGAGAAAAAAATCTCCCATGACATTGAGATTTTGAGGAGAAATCAAACTGAAATATTAAAAATGAAGAAATCAATATGTTGGGACCAGCACTGTGGAGTAGCAGGTTAAGCCTCTACCTGCAGTGCAGGCATCCCATATGGGTGCCGGTTCAAGTTCCAGCTGCTCCACTTATCCAGCTCTCTGCTATGGTGTGGGACAGCAGTAGAAGAAGATCGCCCATTCCTTGGGCCCCTGCACCCAAGTGGGAGAACCAGAAGACACTCCTGGCTCCTGGCTTTGGATTGGCACAGCTGCAGCCATTGTGGCCATTGCGGAGTGAACCAGCAGATGGACAACCTTTCTCTTGGTCTCTCTTTTATTTCAGAGATACATGCAGACTGGAAGTAAGAGGAAGGAACAAGATATTCCAAGCTAATGGAAAGCAAAAAAGAACAGATGTAGCCATCTTAATATCAGAAAAAAATAGACCTTAACACAAAAACTTAAAAGAGACAAAAGGGCACTATGTAATGATTAACGATCAAAAAGGAAGATGTGATGATAATAAATGTATATTCACCCAATGGCAAGGCACCTGGCTATTTAAAACAAATGTTAATAGATCTAAAGGAGGACACAGACTCCAAAACAATAATAATGGGGGTCATCAATACCCCACTTTCATCAATGGACAAAAAAACTAAAAAGAAAATCAACAAAGAAACAACAGAGATAATCAACACTATGGATCAAATGGAACTAACTGATATCTACAGAACCTTTCATCTTGGAGTTGCAGAATACATATTTTCATCAGGGCATGGAACTTTCTTTAGGATAGATTTTATGCTAGGCTATAAAGCAAGTCTCAGTTTAAAACTAAAAAAAAAAAAACTTAAACTATACCATGTAGCTTTTTGAACACAATGTAATGAAGCTGGAAATCCACAACTTAAGAATATCTAGAACATCTGCAAACACATGGAGCCTTAAGAACATGCTCCTGAATTAATAGTGCGTCATAGAAGAAGTCAAAATGAAAATTTAAAAAAAATTCTGGAAACGAATGAAGATGACAATACAATATACCAAAACTTATGGGATACAGCAAAAGTAGTGTTATGAGGAAATTTTATAGCAATTGGTGCCTACAAGAAATTGGAAAGGCAAAAAATAAATGAGATTTCAGTGCATGTCAAGGACCCAAAGAAACAACAACAAAACAAACCCTAAATTAGTAGGAGGAAAGAAATAATTAACATAACAAAAGAAAATAGACAAAATTGAAACAAAAATACAAAAGATCAATGAAATGAAGAATGAAGAGCTGTTTCTTTGAAAAAGTGAACAAAATTGATATAACACTCACCCAACTAATAAAAAAAGACACAGAAGACCCAAATTAACAAAATCAGAGATGAAAAAGGAAATGTTAACAACAGATACCACAGGAAGTAAAAGAGTGGTCAGGAATTCCTACAGAGAGCCTAAATCAACAAATTGGAAAATCTAGAAAAAATGGATATATTTCTGTACATATAATCTACCAAAATTGAGTAATGAGGACATAGAAAATCTAAACAAACCAATATACAAGATAAACTGAATCAGCAATAAAGACACTCCCAACAAAGCAAAGTCCAGACTTGAAGGCTTCACTATTGAGTTCTTTCAGATTTTTAATAGTTCTCAAGATAGTCAAAACAACTGAAAGGGAAGGAACCCTCCCAAACTCCTGCTATGAGGCCAGCGTTACCTTAGTTCCAAAACCAGAAAAAAAGATATAACAGAGTAAGCGAACTATAGACCAATATCCCTGATGAACATGGATGCAAAAATCTTCAAAAAATGCTAGCATATAATATCCCACAACACATCAGAAAGATCATTCACCTGGAACAAGTGGAATTTATACCAAGTATGCAGGGATGGTTCAATGTTCACAAATAAAAAAATGTGATACAGCATATTAACAAACTGAAGAACACAAAACATATGATTAGCTCAATACATGCAGAGAAAGCATCTGATAAAATAAAACACACTTTCATGATGGAAATCTTAAGCAAATTAGGTATAGAAGGAATATTGCTTAACACAATCAAGACAATTTATGACAAACCCACAACCAGCAACTTACTGAATAGTGGAAAGTTAGAAGCCTTTCCATTAAGATCCATAACCAGACACAGATACCCACTTTCATCATTGCTATTCAAGATAGCCCTGAAGGTTTTAGCCAGAGCCATTAGTCAAGAAAAAGAAATCAATGGGAAAAATTTGGAAAGAAGGAAGTCAAACTATTCCTATTTGCAGATGACATAATTCTATATACAGAGGAACCAAAAGACTCCACTACAAGGCTGATGGAACTCATAAAAGAGTTTGATAAAGTGGCAGAATATCAAATTAACACACAAAAATCAATAGCCTTTGTATACACAATGACAAAGAATTTCTATGATCAATATCACTGAAAATATCTACAGAAAATTGAAATACCTTGGAATACATTTAATCAAGGAGGTGAAAGATCTCTATGATGAAAATTACAAAACATTAAAGAAAGAAATAGAAGAAGACACAAAAAAGGAAAATTCTTCTACGTCCATGGACTGGAAGAATTGATATCAAAATGTCCAAACTACTAAAGCAATTTACAGATTCAATGCAATTACAATCAAAATACCAGTTGACATTCTTCTCAGATCTAGAAAAAAAAACACATGCTAAAATTCATATGGAAACACAAGAGACTCTGAATAGCTAAAGTAACATTAGACAACAAAAACAAAACCAAAGGCATCACAGAATCATATTTCAAAACACACTGCAGGGCTTTATAGTCAAAACACGCTGGAACTGGCACAAAAAAATTGTAACACAATGGAACAGAATAAAAACTAATCTATCCAACTAATCTTTGACAAAGGAGTTAAAATCAATCCCTGGAGCACGAACAGTCTCCTTAATAAATGGTGCTGGTAAAATTGGATCTCTGTATACTGAGGTATGAAATCAGACCTTTACCTTCTACCTTATACAAAAATTAACTCAAAATGAATCACAGATCTAAATCTATGATCTAATACCATCAAACTACTATATGAGAACATTGGGAGAAATTCTGCAAGACATTAGCTTAAGCAAAGACTTCTTGGAAAAGACCCCAGAAGCGTAGGCAATCAAAGCCAAAATTGAAAATCAGGATTATATTAAGCTGAGAAGCTTCTGTGCTGCAAAAGAAATAGTCAGCAAAGTGAAGAGGCAACTGACAGAATGGAAGACTATATTTGCAAACTATGAAACTGTTAAATGATTGAAATCCAGAATCTACTGAGAGCTCGAGAAACTCAACAGCAACAAAAAAACAAACAATCCAGTTAAAAATGTGCAAAGGTCTTGAACAAACATTTTTCAAAAAAGGAAATCCAAATGGCCAACAAACACATGAAAACATGCTCAGAATCACTAGCCATCAGGGAGATGCCAATCAAAACTACAATGATGCTTCACCTCACTCCGGTTAGAATGGCTCTCTTACAGAGATCAACAAACAATAAATGTTGGTGAAGATTTGTGGGGTGGAGAACTCTAATCCATTGTTGGTGGGAATGTAAACTTGTACAGCCATTGATACCTCAGAAAGCTGAAAAAAGATATGCCATATGACCCAGCAATTCCAAACCTGGGAACTTATCCACAGTAAATGAAATCAGCCAAGCAGAGTTATCTATTCCCCCATGTTAACTGCAGTTCAATTCACAATAGATAAAATATGGAATCAATCCAGATGTATATCAACAGATAACTGACTAAAGAAATTATAGTATCCATACAATACAGAATACTACTTAGCCATAAAAAATGAAATCCTGTATTTTGCAGCAAAATGGATGCAACTGGAAACTATTACACTTAGTGAAATAAACCATTCCAAAAAAGACAAATACCATACATTTACCCTGATCTGTGGCAACTAATACAGTACCAAAAATGTGATTTATAGGAGTCAGATTGATATTTTGAGCTTTGATGACTGTTTATAGGCTTCTTATTATTTGTTGAACTCTTGTGTAGGTTTAATTTTACAAGTATAAAGTAAACTGAAAACAGATTATTTTAAAAATAAGAGAGGGATTAGATGATGAAGGAGGAGGAAGGGTGGGAGCAGGGGAAGAAGGGAGGGTAGGATAGGAAGTATCACTGTGTTCTTGAAATATATATATGGAATACATGTAATTGGTATACTTTATATATAAACTTTAAAAACATAATTAATACTAAAAACAACAGAAAAAATTTTAAAAACTGTATATTTCCTTCACTGCAAATAAAATGTTAAGAGTTTCAATGGAAAGGTGTTATCCAGTGCCACGGCTCACTAGGCTAATCCTCCGCCTTGCGGCGCCGGCACACCAGGTTCTAGTCCTGGTCGGGGTGCCAGATTCTGTCACGGTTGCCCCTCTTCCAGGCCAGCTCTCTGCTGTGGCCAGGGAATGCAGTGGAGGATGGCCTAAGTGCTTGGGCCCTGCACCCCATGGGAGACCAGGAGAAGTACCTGGCTCCTGCCATTGGATCAGCGCAGTGCGCCGGCCGCAGCGCACTGGCTGTGGCAGCCATTGGAGGGTGAACCGACGGCAAAAAGGAAGACCTTTCTCTCTGTCTCTCTCTCTCACTGTCCACTCTGCCTGTCAAAAAAAAAAAAAAAAAAAAGAAAAAGAAAGAAAGGTGTTATCTCTACATTTCTAGATTTGAAATTCAGTTTTTACGTATTTTAGCATAGAATCTTGGGCAAGTCTCATGAATTCTCTTAGAATATTTATTAGTGTGTAAAATATATTAAAACCATATACTACTCATCATTGCTGATTAAAGGAGGTAAGAAATTTAAATTAATGCAAATTAGTTGCTGTAAAAAATGCCAACCATTAATATCATTTTCTGTGAACACTACGCTATTCTGTGAACATTATACTATCTGTGATTATTATAATTTAAGTTCTAGTTCTTCAATGAGAATAGCCTACTGGCAGCAAGAAATATCTGTCTACAAATGCATAATAATGTACCCAAATATGATCAGTGTTTTGAAATACTATAAACCCTTATGAATATACCTAATGTAATTTAGCTTATAAAGCCAATTAATAGTGAGAAATGTATGGTTCCTACTTATTGTAATTTTCCAAATAATGGAAGCTTACATTGTTTAGTGCTTTAGAGTTTAAAGATTGGTGTCATACCACTTTACTCAAGGCAGAGTAGTATGGCAACAGAAGAAATTAGAGCACAGAAAAGTTCAATTACTCTCTAAATTCACAGAGAGAGAGAGAGAGAGGGACAAAACGTAATTCATTTTACCACAAAACCTTATAAAAATCTTAGAAAAAAAAACAGAATTAAAGGTATCTGAAGGTAAGGTGGGAATTTAGTACTGCAGTTAAGATACCAATTAGGACACCCATATCTTCTTTCAGAGTTCCTGGGTTAGAGTTCCAGCTCCACTTCTGATACAGCATCCTCCTAATGTGTACCCTTGGAGTCACTGGGTGATGGTACAAGGACTTGGGTTCATGTCATCCACATGGGAAACTGAGATTGGGTTCCAGGTTCCTGGCTTCCACCAGACCCTACTCTGAGTATGTGGGCATTTTGTGAATGAATAAATGGATAAAAGGTATAGATTTGTTTTTTTTTTTTTCTGCTGTGTTTCAAATAATAAAGGTAATTCACAACTTATAAAAATGTATCTGAAGGTCACTTTCAGGAGGAAAAAGATGTATGATTACATACTCTCTTAAATTTTATGTTCAAAATATATATCAAATGTGAGACATTTTCTATGGACTCAGTTATCACGATGAGCAACAGAGTTTCTTCCTTGAGTTTATAAGTAGTGAAGGATATTGAAAATAAAATCAAAGAAAAATTAAGTGATTTCACATATGATGAGTTCAATGAAAGTAGCAAATAAGATGTCAAGGAAAAAGAAATACAGTTGGAATAGGTGGAACTTATTCTAGAAAGGTAGGGAAATGCTATTTCCTGAAGATTACAGTTAGGCTGGGTCATGATGGATAAAAGAAACAAGGAGGGAGAAAATTTCTGAGAAAAAGAGAAAATGTATGGTTAGTAATATTTTGGTTCATTTCAAGAAACTGAAAACCTATTCTAGGACTGAACACAATGAAGTAAGTGACAGTGATGCAGGCTGAGCCTGAAATAGTAGCAAGGAGATGTTACAGGTAGCTTTCAGTAAGCTGAAATTTGCTTGGTAATACATGGTAGTCGGCTAATGGTATTAAACAAGAGAATGGCAAGATTTCACTTACATTATAAAAGGTAATTTGGAAGACAGCCCATGTGAGATGTGAAAGGATGTGAGCAGGGAAATCAGCAAGGAGATCATCCAGCTAGTGAGGGGTGGCATAGGGCTGTAATCTCCAGCACCCTACTCTTGGAGCCTGCACTCTTACCTGATACTACAGTCCCTCACTATGAACAGCTCCATCAGAAGGTGATGTCATTTGTTCATGCCTAAAAATCGACTTCCTAAAGTGACGGAGCAGACACACATAGAATGTGACTTGAATATCTGGAGGTGCTCCTCTAAGCGTAGGGAAAAATAGAGACTGCAAGGTCACCCTCCTAAAACAAGCTTGTTCTATATATAGACATAGAAACTTAATTTGTAGAAAATTTAAATCTAACATAAGAAAATCATTAATATGTGAGTAAATATTTCATTTTTTAAATGCTTATTTATTTTAATGGCTGAGTGGTGGTGGGAAAGGGAGAGGGCGAAGGGGAAGAAAGGGAAATACACATCTTACATTCACTGGTTTACTTTCATTTGCTGGTTTACTTACATTTTGGCTGGGGCTGGGCCAAAATGAAGCCAGGAAACAAAAAACTCCATCTGGCTCATCTACTTGGGTAGCAGGGGTCCAAGCACTTGGGCCATCATCTGTTGACTCACAGCCACATTAGAAGAAAGCTTGATTGGAAATGTCAAATAACCAGGATTTGAACTACTCTCTGATACTGGATGTGTGTGCCCCAGCAGTGACTTAATCCACTGCACCACAATAGTCACCAAATATTTCATTTCTTAAAAACTTCAAAACCATCTTCCAACTAATTAATTATTGGAATTTCTATTTTTTCCTGTCTTCTGAAGCTCTACTCTCAGGTCACCCTTATAAATTCTTGATTAAGAGAAGTGGTTCTTTGGTATTATCTTACTACTCATAAACACATTGATATAGTTAAGATAAACACATTTAAGATAGAATTATCATGTGATCCAGAAACCTGAATACTTGGAATATATCCAAAAGCAACTAAAACTCAAAGATACACCTGAACTTACACGTTCATTGTAGCATTACTCACAGTAGCCAAGATATTAAATGAACTTAAGTATTCCTTAACTGATAAGTGGATAAGGAAAATTTGATACACATTTATTATTAATCCTTGAAAAGAAGAAAAATCTGTCATTTGAGACATGGATGAACATGAAGGGCTTTATGAAAAGTGAAATGATTCATACTTAGAGAAATGAATACCACAGGATCTAACTTATTTATAAAACCTGAAAAAATCAAATTCATGTAAGTAGAGAGTAGAATAATGGTTGCCAATGACTTGTAGGTAGAGAACTCTAGAAAGTGTTGGTCAAAGTGTAAAAGTTTCAGTTACACAGGAAGGGTAAGTTCTGGAGATCTAATGTACAACATTATGACCAAAATTGAAAAAAATGTATTGTATTCTTGAAATTTGCTAAGATTTCTAATCACACACATGTGCATATACAACAGGTAATATTGATGTAACTGATAGGTTAGTTAACCTGCTTGTGGCAACCATTTCATAAGATATGCATATATAAAAACATCACATTGTATACTATATGTATATACAAATGTATCTGCCAATTAAACATCAACATCACTGTGAACAAGAGAAACTAACATAATGAAACAAAAAAAAAAATACCATACTGAAAGATACCTGGCTATTCACAGAATTTTAGTAATATCTAAGAAACATACCAAAAAGGAACACAGGTCTACATGTCTTTGAACTAAGTCCTTTGCAGTGAATGGAATACACACACACACACACACACACACACGTACACACACACACGCACATTTTTCAGAAGATCAACCTATTGCAAATATTCTACATCCTACCTCATGAATGTATATACACACAAACATTCCTGTCTATCTAAAATGCACCTTCCTAGCAAAGCACATACTATACACTAACCATTCATCTTCAAAGGATATAATTTGATGTCCCTTCAACTACTCTATTTAGAGGTAGCATTGTGGTTCTTCGAGGGGCCATATTTCTTCTTTTTTCAAAGACATTTATTTTAAAGGCATGGTGATAGAGAGAAGAGAGAGAGAGAGAAGACAGAGAGAGAGAAGAGAGAGAGAGAGATTGAGAGAGATCCTATCAGTGGTTTACTCTCCAAAAGGCTGCAATGACTGGGGTTGGTTAGGTCAAAGCCAGGAACTAAGAACTTCATCTGGGTCTCCCATGTGGGTGGCAGGGGCTCAGGTACTTTGTCAATTTTCTGCTACTTGTGCAGGTGCATTAGCTGGGAGCCATATTGGAAGTGGATTAGCTGGGACTTGAACCAACAGTTGCAAATGGGATACCAGCATCACATGAGGATGTGTAATGTAATGCACCACAATGCTGGTCCCCCAAAAGTCTCCTACCATATCAATATTCAAATACTTTAGAAATAAATGTAAATTCAACAAATTATCTATATTATTTAGTGCAGAAAGAGAACACATAAAAATACTTGTTCTTTTATTCAAAATAAAATACAGAAAAATGCTCCATGTAACAAACAAAGCACAACTTCAGCCCTTATATTTGCAAGTCTCAAGACTTTAGGGAACTTGTCTCCCTTTTTTCTTTATTTTTGTCATTTCACTTCTTATTCTAGCTGACAAAAGTAGAATATTTCTCTTCTGGGAATTCCTTTCTAAGACCACTAGATAAGTATGTCACAGTACAGAAAGTAAAAATTTATGAACTATTAAGTGTGACTCTGAGAAATATTACTTCATGATTCTGGTCCATTTATCTTGATTCAGGAACATTGCTTCAGAAAATATTCTGAATCCTGAAAAACACTTGTCAATCCTTTCAATGCATGATCTTGTTATAAATAACCATATAACTAATATTCAATATGGTATCTATAATTATATAAGGCTAGATGCTTCTAGATAAAAAGGTGTTTGATAAAAAGGGCAAATTCTTGTGCATTCCATTCTTTATTATTTGGACAGATAAATACTTGTATCTTGGTCAGTTTCACAGATAGCAGGTCCATGTCATTAAACTCATGACTTTCCTTCATCTCTAAAATTTAGAGGCACCCATTTAATCTGACATACGCAGATTGACTTAGTGTACTATCCATAAATAATAATGTTGACAGTAATGATAATCTATTAATCAATCAAAAATGGCACAGTGCTTAATATGTCACTTGAAATATATAAACCCCATATTGGAGTACCTGGAGTTGAGTTCCAACTATGCTTCCTATTTTACCATTCTGTTAATGCATTCCTTGGGAAGCAGAATGGGATGGTTCAAGTATTAGGGTCACATACATGAGACACCTGGATTGAATTCCTTGTATTCAGCATGGCCCAGCCACTGTTGTTGTAGGCATTTAGGGAGTGAATTACTAGGTAGGAGATCGTTCTATGTTTATCTTTCAAATAAAAATAAATAAATAACAATTATAAAAAAAAAAACGTTTCAAGGGGCCAGCATTGTGGTATCATAGGAAAACCTACCAACTGTGACACCAGAATCCAATATGGGCACCAGTTTGAGTCAAGGCTGCTCCACTTCCAATCCAACTCCCTGCTAATGTGCCTGAGAAGGCAGCAGAGAATGACATAAGTGCATGGGCACCTGCACTCATGTGAGAGATCCAAAGGAGGATCCTTGTTCCAGGCTTCAGTCTGGGCCAGCCCTGGCTATTGTGACCATTTGGTGAGTGAACCAGCAGATAGAAGATTCTCTCTCTTCCTCTGTCTCTCCTTCTCTTTCTGTAACTTTAACTTTCAAATAAACAAAAATAAATTTTTAAAAAATTTCAAGTACTCAGTTTTTTTCTAAGTCCATTTCTACAGTTAACGGTAAATTTTTCATTCAGTCAGTCTCACTATCCAAGTTGATTACCATTATCACCTTAAACGAAATATAGATCTCTCATTAAGGCCATCCAGCTAGAAAATTTGGACAAGTGCTGCTAGAGGTTTTCACTATTTTGAAAAATTCCTTTTTAAATGAAGCTCCACAGCATTTCACTCCCAGAAAGCACTGGCATAATATAGACAGCCATTGTCAACCTCAATCAAATTACATTACTCATTTTCCCCGGCTAATAAGGATTTCCAGGGATCACAACTGTGGGCTAGGATAAGTTTCACACATGGCAAAAAATATGCACCTATACATTTAGACACTAGTGAAATATGAACTTTCCCTTCTGCTGTGTCTTCAGTTTCATATATTTTTGTAATGAATGCATAGAAAAACAAGCATTAAAAATTTTAAGTATTTTGCTTTCATATCATCTTAGAGGAATATGACATGCAAATATATAAAATAATGAAAATACAAATTCTCCTACTTTGCTTATAACTTCTTTGTAAAGAGCAATGAACTACACAAAGGGCCAGACATTTAGGATGTCATTTGACTTATGTGGTATCCCTCATTAGCTGGAACAGGGAATAAGCAGCTTACTCTGCTGACTGAGAATGCCATAGCCCCATTCTCTTCTAACTTAATCATAAATCACTGTTGTGTGTTAGCTTTGAATACCTAAATAAAAAATAAACAAAAAACCCCCCACATCTTTAATAGTCATTTTCCTCATTGGAATTCAGAGCTTTGTGATAAAATCAAACTAACAGGATTGCTGGAGAGAGGAAGGCTGCATTACCACAGGGCTGAGGGCTGGGGGTGGGGAAGAATTTGGCACTATTCACTCAGACACCCCTTGGAAACGTGGTTTTTATATAAATATCCTTTAAATGAGATGACACTTACTAGATTTTGAATATTTCTTAATTTAAAATCCACCTTCTGCTATTTAGACATTCAAAGGATTCTGAACATGATTCAATAGTAAACACACTGAATTTTTAACAGCATTCCAGGGTAATAAAATTTTTCTTCTATTTTTTCAAAAGCAGATGATGCATTACAACTAAAAATATACTGAACCTTTTGTATGATTAAGTTATTATGAGTAAGTAATAATTAAAGAAAAAGGAATTCTCACAGTTTTTTCTTTTCACTGTAAATATATACCATTTAGCTTTTCTTCAAAGCAAAAAGTACTACAGTTCTTACCACTCATGATATATGTTTGACTTTGTGAAAAATGAGAGCCAATATTTTTAGATCACATTTATTATTAATTTGAACTAATCTTTGCCTCATAAGATATTAAGCAATGATTGAAAAAATGTATAAAAATAGAACATAATGCTTATAATTATATTCTCTAATCATTACTATTCCCTTTAAAGCACATAAAACATACTGAATTAAAATCAGTCTTTGTAAAAATACATAATGGGTATTTCTTATGGCTATGAGAGTTTTTGCACTGTTTTTGTTAGGTTTTAAAATTTATATTAGGTGCCAGCACTGTGGCACAGCAGGTTAAAGCCCTGGCCTGAAGTGCTGGCATCCCATATGGGCATTGGTTCTAGCCCAGCTGCTCCTCTTCCAATCCAACTCTCTGCTATGGCCTGGGAAAGTAGTAGAAGACGGCCCAAGTCCTTGGGCTCCTGCACCCACATGGGAGACGGGGAAGAAGCTCCTGGCTCCTGGCTTTGGATTGGCGCAGCTCTGGCCGTTGCAGTCATCTGGGGAGTGAACCATTGGATGGAAGACCTCTCTCTCTGTCTCTACCTCTCTCTGTGACTCTTTCAAATAAATAAAATAAATCTTTTAAAAAAATAAAATTTATATTGGCAATACAGTTTTGTCAAACTTTGTTTATACCTTTGTCAAACCAATGGTTAAGAATATTATGCTACTATAGTTCTTATGATCTGATATTACTTTAAAATCTATTGTATATGGGTGTCATAGTCATTTTTCCATCAAATTACTGCTTATAATTGTTGATTATATTCACAGTAAAGTAGGGTCCTTTTGCTTTTTACTTGTCAAACTTATTTGATGAAGTATTAAGCCTTTGTACTGTTATATAAATTTAAAATGTTATCGCAAAAATTGAAAAAAAAAGGATAGAAAAAAAGGGAGAATGAAGCAGGGTGGGAGGGTAAGATGGGTAGATAGGGAGGAATGAAGAGAATATCATTATGTTCTTAGAATTGTATCTACAAATCACATTGGATCTATTAAAAACTAATTAAAAT
Source organism: Oryctolagus cuniculus (assembly GCF_964237555.1). Classification (NCBI taxonomy): domain Eukaryota; kingdom Metazoa; phylum Chordata; class Mammalia; order Lagomorpha; family Leporidae; genus Oryctolagus; species Oryctolagus cuniculus. Next base: position 89,300,440 of record NC_091442.1, read on the forward strand.
TTAAAATGATCTTTACAAAAAGATATCCTATGCATTTTTATTATTCCATTTTGTATTCTTTAATTTTGTTTTATAGATCATTAAATAATATCAATGCTTTGTGTTTGAAAACAATAAATTTTATACTAACACGAGACTATTTTAAATCACACAGGACTTCTTTGCTAGTTTTACTTTATGTTCACAGATTTTGTAAATGGTGGTCTCTGAAGTTAAGCTACATAAAAGTTACAAACATCTGTATGTTCTATCATTCAAAGCATATATTTATAACCCACAAGGATGAAACTATAAATACAGGGGCCAGTGCTGTGGCATAGCAGGTAAAGTACTGCCTGCAGTGCTGGCATCCCACAAGGGCACTGGTTCGAGACCTGGCTGCTCCACTCCTGATCCAGCTGTCTTGCTATGGCCTGGGAATGCAGTAGAAGATGGCCCAACTCCTTGGGCCCCTGCACCCAAGTGGGAGACCCGGAGGAAGCTCCTGGCTCCTAGCTTCAGATAGGCACAGCTCTGGCTGTTGCAACTATCTGGGGATTGAACCAGTGGATGGAAGATCTCTCTCTCTCTTCCTCTCTCTTTGCCAATTCTCTCTCTGTGTAACTGTGACTTTCAAATAAAATAAATAAATCTTTCAAAAAAGAAATTATAAATACAAGAGTATTTCAAAAAGTTCACAGAAAATCTGCATTACAAAGAAAAAAAACAACCATGAGTGGATTTCAAAATTGTTTTCCACTGAAACAATTAATTCCATATTCCATGAACTTTTGGAAGTACCCACATTAGGAACGTATTTGAAAATCCACAGAAATGAGGTTTTTTTTTAAAATCTCTCATTTATCTTTGGATGTTCCTTCTCAATCTAAGAATTTTGCCCAATATCAAAGTTGATTAGTAAAATACATCAACTCATGGTACTTAAAAAAAGGAAAAACAACTTGTGGGAAAAGTTGCAATTCACACATCCCCAAATATCTTTTTTTAACTTTTCTTTAATAAATATAAATCTCCAAAGTACAGCTTTTGGATTATAGAGGCTTTTTCCCCCCATAACCTCCCTCCCACCTGCAACCATCCCATCTCCCACTCCCTCTCTCATCCCATTCTTAACCAAGATTCATTTTCAATTATCATTATATGCAGAAGATCAATTTAGTATATACTAAGTAAAATTGCAACAGTTTGCACCCACACAGAAACACAAAGCATAAAGTACTGTTTGAGTACTAGTTATACCGTTAATTCACATTGGACAACACATTAAGGACAGAGATCCTACATGGGAAGTAAGTACACAGAGACTCCTGTTATTGATTTAACAATTGACATTCTTGTTTATAACGTCAGTAATCAACCAACCGAGGCTCTTGTCATGAGCTGACAAGACTAGGAAGCATTATGAGTTTGCAAACTCCGATGTTATTTAGACAAGGTCATAGTCAAAGTGGAAGTTCTCTCCTCCCTTCAGAGAAAGGTACCTCCTTCTTTGATGGCCCATTCTTTCCACTGGGATCTCACTTGCAGAGATCTTTCACTTAGGTTTTTTTTGTTTGTTTGTTTGTTTGTTTGTTTGTTTTTTTTGCTAGAGTGTCTTGGCTTTCCATGCCTGAATACTCTCATGGGCTTTTTAGCCAGATATGAATGCCTTAAGGGCTGATTCAGAGGCCAGCTGCTGTTTAGGACATCTGCCATTCTATGAGTCTGCTGTGTATCCCACGTCCCATATTGGATTGTTCTCTTCTTTTTAACCCTATCAGTTAGTATTAGCAGACACTAGTCTTGCTTATGTGATCCCTTTGACACTTAATCCTATCATTATGATCAATTGTGAACTGAAACTGATCACTCTGCCTACTGAGATGGCTTTGATGGGAATGAACTGGAACCCCCTGGCACATTTCTAACTCTACCTTTTGGGGCAAGTCAGATTGAGCTTGTCCCAAATTGTACATCTTCCTCTTTTATTCCCACTCTTACATTTAACAGGGATCACTTAGTAGAAAATGTTTTTTAAGAGTATAACTTTTCATTGGTAATTTTATGAAAAATTTGGTAACCTCAAATAATATGTTATAAATATTTGTATTATTTAATGAAATTTGGCCATATAATTAAACAGTTTAATCATGTCCATGTTGACTCAGGAATCACATCCGAAGGAAATTTTCTTATGAAGTTTAATTCCAAAGTTTTTTTAAAGAAAAAAATATTGTAAGAAAGTATTATCCTATATCTTACTTTATTTACTTAGCAACATATTTTTGTTTAAGCTAAATACAAAAATTGGATCCCAGAAGATTGATTCAGCATTTATTTGCTGTTCACCTATTGATGGATATCAGATTGCTTTTACTTTTTTATTTTTAAAGTGTAATCAAAAATCCCTCAAGCACATTATTCCCATATGATTATGCTTAAATTTCTATTGGATGAAGGCCCAGAAATGAAGTTGCTGGTTCAATGGGTATGTCTACTCTAATTCCACAAAGTTTGGAGTGAAGTCCAGTTTCCCTGAATTGAGGTTGTGGTTGTTCTGAAACCCTGTGGCACTAAATGTGATTAATCGTTCAGATTTCTGTCTGATTGTTTTAAGGACTACTTGTTTCAAACATGATGACCTTGATGATTAATGAAATGGAGTCTATTTTCACTGATAGTCATTTACATTTTTTCTTCTGAATTTTCTGTTTCTATTCCTTGCTTATTTATTGAATAGACTGTCCTTGCTCCAGGAATTGGTTTTAGATCCTTGATCAAATATAAGTTGCCTGTAGATGTTTGGGTTGATTTTTGGTGTTTCAATTCTGTTCCATTGGTCTATCCATCTGTTTCTGTACCAGTACCATGCTGTTTTGATTGCAACGGCCCTGTAGTATGTCCTGAAATCTGGTATTGTGATGCTTCTGGCTTTGTTTTTGTTGTACATGATTGCTTTAGCTATTCGAGGTCTCCTGTGCTTCCATATGAATTTCATCATCATTTTTTCCAGATCTGAGAAGAATGTCTTTGGTATTGTGATTGGTATCGCATTGAATCTATAAATTGCTTTTGGGAGAATGGACACTTTGATGATATTGATTCTTCCAATCCATGAGCATGAAAGATTTTTCCATTTTTTGGTTTCCTCTTCTATTTCTTTCTTTAAGATTTTGTAATTCTTATCATAGATAACTTTGACATCCTCCAGTTAAAAGGAACAGACTGGCTGAATGGATTAAAAACAAAACCCATCTATTTGCTGCTTACAAAAATACAAATATCCAATGTATTTGATAATTTTTGTAGCTATTGTGAATGGGATTGATCTTAGAAGTTCTTTCTCAGCCATGGCATTGCCTGTGTATACAAAGGTTGTTGATTTTGTGCATTAATTTTGTATCCTGCTATGTTGCCAAACTCTTCTATGAGTTCCAATAGTCTATTTGTAGAGTTCTTTGGATCCCCTAAATAAAGAATCATATCATCTGCAAAGAGGGATAGTTTGAGTTCTTCCTTCCCATTTTATATCCCTTTAATTTCTTTTTCTTGCCTAATAGCTCTGGCTAAAACTTCCAGTACTACTTCCAGCAATGGTGAGAGTGGGCATCCCTGTCTGGTACCAGATCTCAGTGGAAACGCTTCCAACTTTACCCCATTCAATAGGATGCTGGCCATGGGTTTTTCATAAATTGCTTTGATTGTATTGAGGACTGTTCCTTCTATACCCAATTTGCTCAGAGTTTTCATCATGAAATGGTGTTGTATTTTATCAAATGCTTTCTCTGCATCTATTGAGATAATCATATGGTTCTTCTTCTGCAGTTTCTTAATGTGGTGTATCACATTGATTGATTTGGGAACGTTGAACCATCTCTGCATACCAAGGATAAATCCCACTTGGTCTGGATGGATGATCTTTCTGATGTGTTGTTGCATTCTATTGGCCAGAATTTTTTTGAGGGTTTTGTGTTCATCAGGGAAGTTGGTCTGTAATTCTCTTTCTATGCTGCATCTTTTTCAGGTTTAGGAATTAAGGTGATGCTGGCTTCATAGGAAGAATTTGGGAGGATTCCCTCTTTTTCAAGTCTTCTGAATAGTTTGAGAAGAATTGGAGTTAGTTCTTTAAATGTCTCGTAGAATTCAGCAGTGAATCCACCCAGTCCTGGGTTTTTCTTTGTTGGATGGATCTTTATTACTGATTCCATTTCTGTCTGAGTTATTGGTCTGTTTAGGTTTTCTATGTCTTCATGGTTCAATTTAGGTAGGTTGCATGTGTCCAGGAATCTATCCATTTCTGAAAGGTTTCCCTGTTTGCTGGCATACAACTCTTTGTAGCAATTTCTGATGACTCTTTTTATTTCTGTGGTGTCTGTTGTTACGTTACCTTTTCACCTCTGATTTTGTTGATTTGGGTCTTTTTTTAGTTAGTTGGGCTAATGGTGTGTCAATAATGTTTATTTTTTCAAAAAACAAGCTCTTCACTTGGCTGATCTTTTGTAATGTGTTTTGGATTCAATCCTGTTGATTTCTTCTCTGATTTTAAATATTTCTCTTCTCCTACCAGTTTTGGTTTTGGTTTGCTGCAGTTTTTCTAGATCCTTGAGATGCATTGAAAGCTCATTTATTTTGTGCCTTTCCAATTTCTTGATGTAGGCACCTATTGCTATAAACTTTCCTCTTAACACTACTTTTGCTGTATCCCGTAAGTTTTGGTATGTTGTGCTGTTATCCTCATTTACTTCCAGAAAGTTTTTGATTTCTCTTTTGATTTCTTCTATGACCCATTGTTCATTCAGGAGCATGTTTTTCAATCTCCATGTGTTTGCATATGCTCTAGGGATTCTTGAGTTTCTAATTTCCAGCTTCATTCCATGGTGGTCTGAGAAGATGCATGACATGATTTTGATTCTTTTGAATTTGCTGAGACTGGCTTTATGGCCTAGCATGTGGTCAGTCTTAGAGTAGGTTCCATATACTGCTGAGAAGAATGTGTATTCTTCAAGTGTAGGGTGAAAAGTTCTGTAGATATCTGTTAGATGCATTTGGTCTATAGTGTCAATTAAATCTGCTGTTTCCTTGTTGATCTTCTGTCTGATTGATCACTCTATTGCTGAAAGTGGAGTACTGAAGTCTCCCAATACTATTGTATTGGAGCCTAAGTCTCCCTTTCAGTTCCTAACATATCTTTTAAATAACCCAGTGCCCTGTTATTAGGTGCATATATGTTTCTAATAGTTACATCTTCCTGTTGAATTTATTCCTTAATCATTATATAGTGCCCCTCTTCGTCTCTCTTAACAGTTTTTGTGTTAAAGTTTATTTTGTCTGATATTAAGATGGCTACACCTACTTTTTTTTGGTTTCTGTTGAAATGGACTATCTTTTTCCAACCTTTCACTTTCAGTCTACATGCATCTTTGTTGGAAAGATGTGTTTTTTTGTAAGCAGTAAATAGATGGGTTTTGTTTTTAATCCATTCAGCCAGTCTGTGCCTTTTAACTGGAGAGTTGAGGCCATTAATGTTCAATGTAACTATTCATAAGTGGTGACTTTGCCCTGCCATTTTTTCAAAGATATTTCTACTATATGCTTTGGACTTCCTGTGATCTTTTTTGGGAGATTTTCTTCCTTTACCTTCTTTTGATTGATGGCCGTGTTTCTGTGTGTAACACATCTTTAAGCATCTTTTTCAGGGCTGGCCGAGTAGTGACAAATTCTTTCAATTTCTGTTTGCTATGAAAGGTCTTTATTTCACCTTCATTCACAAATGAGAGCTTTGCAGGATAAAATATTCTGGGATGACAGTTTTTTTCTCTTAGTACTTGGGCTATATCTTGCAATTCCTTCCTAGCCTGTAGGGTTTCTGATGAGAAGTCTGCTGTGAGTCTAATTGGAGATCCTCTGAGAATGATCTGACGTTTCTCTCCTGCACATTTTAGAATCTTTTCTTTATGGTTAACTGTGGTGAGCTTGATTACCACTTGTCGTGGTGAGGATCTCTTTTGGTCACGATTAGTGGGGGTTCTATTTACTTCCTGTATTTGGATGTCTCTTTCCTTCTCCAAATCCAAGAACTTTTCTACTAGTATCTCACTAAAAAGGGCTTCTAATCCTTTCTCTCTTTCCACGCCTTCAGAAACTCCTAGAACCCGAATGTTGGGTTTTTTTAATAATATCCTGTAGATTCCCAACAATATTTTTTAGATTTCTAATTTCCCCTTCTTTTCTTTGGTTTGACTTTGACTTTCCTGTGGTCTGTCTTCTAAGTCCAATATTTTTTCTTCTACCTCACTGATTCTGTTTTTAAGGCTCTCAAATGTGTTTTTCTTTTTTTTTCTTTTTTTTAACTTTTATTTAATGAATATAAATTTCCAAAGTACATGTTATGGATTACAATGGCTTCCCCCACATACCGTCCCTCACACCCACAACCCTCCCCTTTCCCACTCCCTCTCCCCTTCCATTCACATCAAGATTCATTTTCGATTATCTTAATATACAGAAGATCAGCTTAGTATACATTAAGTAAGGATTTCAACAGTTTGCTCCCACACAGAAACATAAAGTGAAAAATAATAGATGATTTTTTTTAAATGATGATGAAATCAGATCAGACCTATTGTCATGTTTAATCCCAGTGAGAGTCAAGTTGGGAGTTGATAATTTCTTTTTCTTTTTTTTTTTTCTTTTTTTTTTTTTTTTTTTTTTTTACAGAGGATCAGTTTAGTATGCATTAAGTAAAGATTTCAACAGTTTGCACCCCCATAGAAACACAAAGTGAAATGTATTGTTTGAGTACTCGTTATAGCATTAAATCTCAATGCACAGCACATTAAGGACAGAGATCCTACATGAGGAGTAAGTGCACAGTGACTCCTGTTGTTGACTTTACCAATTGACACTCCTGTCTATGGCATCAGTAATCTCCCTATGCTCCAGTCATGAGTTTCCAAGGCTATGGAAGCCCTCTGAGTTCTCCGATTCTTATCTTGTTTAGACAAGGTCATAGTCAAAGTGGAGGTTCTCTCCTCCCTTCAGAGAAAGGTACCTCCTTCTTTGAAGACCTGTTCTTTCTACTGGGATCTCACTCGCAGAGATCTTTTGCCAGAGTTTCTTGGCTTTCCATGCCTGAAATACTCTCATGGGCTTTTCAGCCAGATCCAAATGCCTTTAGGGCTGATTCTGAGGCCAGAGTGCTGTTTAGGACATCTGCCATTCTATGAGTCTGCTGAGTATCTCACTTCCCATGTTGGATCACTCTCCCCTTTATTTATTCCATCGGTTAGTGTTAGCAGGTACTAGACTTGTTTATGTGCTCCCTTTGACTCTTAGTCCTTTCATTATGATCAATTGTGAACTGAAATTGATCACTTGGACTAGTGAGATGGCATTGGTACATGCCACCTTGATGGGATTGAATTGGAATCCCCTGGTATGTTTCTAACTCTACCATTTGGGGCAAGTCAGCTTGAGCATGTCCCAAATTATACATCTCTTCCCTCTCTTATTCCCACTCTTATGTTTAACAGGGATCACATTTCAGTTAATTTTTAACACTTAAGAATAACTGTGTATTAATTACAGAATTAAACCAGTCATATTAAGTAGAACAGACAAAAAACTACTAAGAGGGATAATGTATTAAGTTGTTCATTAACAGTCAGGGCTATGCTGATCAAGTCACCGTTTCCCATAGTGTCCATTTCACTTCAGGAGGTTTCCTTTTTGGTGTTCAGTCAGTTGTCACCGATCAGGGAGAAAATATGGTATTTGTCCCTTTGGGACTGGCTTATTTCACTCAGCATGATGTGTTCCAGATTTCTCCATTTTGTTGCAAATGACTGGATTTCGTGTTTTTCATTTGTTCTGTTGAATTCTTCATTTCATTTTGATTTCTCTTCAATATCACAATTTCATTTTCTACTAAATTCTTCATTTCATTTTGATTCCTCCTTAATATTTCATTTTCACAAGAGAGATTTTCTGTCCTGTCCTATATGGATTTCTGTAGTTCATGCATTTGTTTTTGATAACTTCTAAATGTTCTTATCATAAATTTTTTGAAATCCATATCTTGGGTTTCTTCTATATCATCATCTTCATAATCTTGTATTAGAGTGTCATGTTCATTTGGGAGCATCATGATGTCTTCCTTGTTCTTGTTTCCTCAGTTTTTATGTTTGTTGTTTGATATTGTGGAGATATTCTTTGGTTTCTTCTTCTCTTCTTCTTCTTTTTCTTCTTTTTTTTTCTGTGGTGGCTTTTCTCGTTATACTATGAGTCTAGATTAAGTGGACTGTTTGCTTTTGGTGAATCTCTAGAGGCTTGTGGTAGGTGTGGCCAGAGAGCTCTATTCAGTTCTTCAGGGTTAAGGATGTGCCAAAGGTGACACACCCAGTTTGGCATGGTAAATCTTTCCCTCTTTTTTTTTTTATTCAGAAGGGAAGTAATTCTGCTCAGTTGAGTTCTTCTCCTTGATGGCAATCAGTGCCTGAGCACTAGCCCCAGTGGGTGTAACATTCATCTGCTCTGTTCCAAGGACAACACAGAGGATCTGTGCAGTCCTCAGTGTAAGCTCAGATTCCCCTGCAATGTCTCTCACCATGTAGCCAAGTCTGCCTGAGCTTGTGGCTTCTTCCACTGAGACTACTCACGTCTCAAACACACCATGAGTTCTCCCACACACCCTCAGTTTTTGTTTTTTTTTTTTTTTTCACAGTCCTTGTTCATAAGCTCCACACATTCACTAGGTCTTAGTCACCTGCTATTACTCCCAAACAGAGTTACGTTTTTCTGTTTGGGTGAGGGCGGGCGCAGCTCTGAGCTAGTGTAGCTGTTACATATGTCCAAAATGGTGCCTGCTCTATTGTCTCACATGCCTTTGTAAGGTGTGTGGAGAGAGAGAATTGTGTCCATACCATCCCTTTTTTTTCCTCTCCTCTAGTTAGGGTGGTGTACTTTCCTCCATGGGGCTTTAAGCCTTGTTCCCTCTCGGCTCTTCCTGCTTCTTTTCTGCCAGCTTCTCAGGCTACTGTGATTTCACTTCACCTCTCTTTCCAGTGCTGGTGCAGAGGAGAAGATTCTCAGCAGCTGGGCTCCCAAGCCGTGGGTGCCTATGTCCTCCATGTAGAACCACCATGTCCCTTTAATTCTGAAAGAGTTACCTCTGCAGTTTTTTCCCTAACTCTTTCCTGAGACCTCACTATCTCCACTTTTATTAAACTATCTTTTCCAGGACTATCAGTGAGCTCCCTCCCTATTCTGCCATCTTGGAGCCCCTCCCCCCAAATATCTTAATATACATTCTATGTTAGGTTAGGAAACACTTATTTGAGGTTGATTTGTCTTCCAAGATTTCAAATAACAGAAATTGAGAATGCAATGAAAAATAGCACTGAGTCCCTGGATTCAAGAAGTTCATATTCTGAATAGAAAGACAAAAATGGAAAACTAATTATCATACCATATGATAAAATCAAAATTGGAAAGATGCCCAAAATAGATGCATCACAGTATGTACAAAGTATTTCATATCACAGAATAAATTAATGGATAGGATCTGACTTAACACATGCTTGAAACTTATAGCATATACATATCTTTCAAAACTCTTGACCAAAGTTTATATAGAAAAAATGAATTTCTTTTCCTAAAATTTAATGCAATGTTTTAAATAAAAACAGTGTGGAGAAAGAAAATACAATTCAGGCCATATCCTAGATACAATTGGAAGAATGTCAGAATTACATGGAGATCATCTCTGATGTTGATGGATAAAAGAATGGCGCTGCAGTTTTGTACAGTTACCATCTCTGTCTTTATGCACTTGTTTCAGATTTGCATAGTGTCTTTTATACTTAGAAATTACTTTTGCCTACCTTACTATGAGTCAAAATTGTTGATTAGCAGACATTTGGCAAAGCAGATAATATACCACTTGGGATGTCCAAATTCCATTCTGGAGTGCTAGGGTTTCCATTCAGATTTCTCTCTCAATTCTAGCTTTCTCCTAGTACACACCCTGTGAGGCACCAGGTGATGGCTCAAGTTATTAGTAATAATCAAGTTATTAGTTTTCTGTAACCCACTTTGGAGATCCAGACTGAGAATCAGGCTCCTGGATTTTGTATGACTCAGTCCCAGGTGCTCGGACATTTGGGTGGTGAACTAACTGATGAAAGATCCCTCTCTCTCTTTCTCTCTCCCCACTGCTCCTTCCCCTATGTGTGTCTATGTGTGTGTGTCTGCCTCAAATTAAATGAATAAAACTACAAAATAATTTTAAATAACTGAAAATATAGAAATGAAAGCAAAGTAAGCAATTTCAATGAAATAAAGCTAAGATGCTTGGACAAAGAACAACATGCTAATTTAACTGCACACATGATAAAAATCCATTATCAGGATATATACTAGTAAAATAATACATTCAAGACTTTGCATTAATACATATATTATGTAATAATACAGCATTCTATGTTGGAAAAACATGCATGATAATTAGGAGCATGGGAGAAGACACAGAGTATTCAAGAATTAAGATTTTCTACTATGTTGACTCCAAGAAGGAAATGAGTGCTTAGAAATTTAAAGGTGAAGGCAATGGCTGTGGGAAAGGAGTTGGCAGTGGAGATGTCTTTCAAAGCAAGCTTTAGAAATTGAACAGAATCGGCCGGCGCCGCAGCTCACTAGGCTAATCCTCCGCCTAGCGGCGCCGGCACACCGGGTTCTAGTCCCGGTCGGGGTGCCGGATTCTGTCCCGGTTGCCCCTCTTCCAGGCCAGCTCTCTGCTGTGGCCAGGGAGTACAGTGGAGGATGGCCCAGGTGCTTGGGCCCTGCACCCCATGGGAGACCAGGAAAAGCACCTGGCTCCTGGCTCCTGCCATCTGATCAGCGCGGTGCACCGGCCACAGCGCGCCGGCCGCGGCGGCCATTGGAGGGTGAACCAACAGCAAAGGAAGACCTTTCTCTCTGTCTCTCTCTCTCTCACTGTCCACTCTGCCTGTCAAAAAAAAAAAAAAAAAAAAAAAGAAATTGAACAGAATCAATATTCCTGCTAGGCTCATATTATGGAAAGAATAGTGGAAGCAGCATTAACTCTGTTGAATAAACTGTTAATTTTCCTATTCTAATTATTCAAGACATCAGAAGAAGCTATAGTTCTAAATAGAATTTTACTATGTATGAGACAAGATTATTTGAGAAGCAGATATTGTCTTGTAGCTTTATATTTCATGAGAAGAAAGTGTCTGGTTACCAAGACTTCTAGTATGCTGAACACCCAAACTAGTCTTTCATTCTGGAAAACCTTACTGACATAAAAGAATCACCACAGGAAATTATTAATAATCTAGAGATCTCCATAACATATTTTACACAGATGGTATTATATTTTTTACCCTTAGTAAATGAATCATTCTTTCAAGCCACTAAATATTTTTGCATTCAACCAGAGATGTAGAATAATGCCTTAGCATCAAAGTGATTTTCTTCTTTTCAAATATGGCATTGTTTTTGCAACTCCTGGATGATAACTTTGTAGTTTTTAAGGGTTTCACAGTTTTCTAGACTTATTTTCAATTACTTATTCAAAACCTGTTCAAGGAGAAGGTTTCTGGCACAGCAGGATACACACATGCAATACTGGAGTCCCGGGCTTGAATTCAGTTCTACTTCTCATTCAGTTTTCCACTAATGACAACCTAGAAAGCAGCAGGTAATGGCTCAAGTAATTGGGTCCCTGCCACCTGTGTGAAATGTGACTTCACTTTTGAGCTCCTGGCTTCCATCCATTCCAGTCCTAGCTATTGAAGGCATTTGGGGAGTAAGCTAGTGGATGGAAGATCTGTTGTTCTTTGCCTTTCAAATTAATTGATTAATTTTTTAAAGATTTATTTATTTTATTTGGCAGGCGGAGTTAGAGAGAGGCAGAGGCAGAGAAAAAGAGAGATCTTTCTTCCTCTGATTGACACCCAAGCTGGCCACAATGGCTGGAGCTGTACCAAACCAAAGCCAGGAGCCAGGTGCTTCTTCCAGGTCTCCCAGGTGGGTGCAGGGGCCCGGACTTGGACCATCTTTCACTGCCATCCCAGGCCATAGCAGAGAGCTGGATCAGAAGAGGAGCAGCTGGGACTAAAATTGGTGCCTATATGGGATGCCGGCCTTCAGGCCAGGGCTTTAACCTGCTGCGCCATAGCACCACCCCCTATTATCATTAAAATTTAAAGAGGTAGGGGCCACGCCCGCGGCTCACTAGGCTAATCCTCCGCCTAGCGGCACCGGCACACCGGGTTCTAGTCCCGGTCAGGGCGCCGGATTCTGTCCCGGTTGCCCCTCTTCCAGGCCAGCTCTCTGCTGTGGCCAGGGAGTGCAGTGGAGGATGGCCCAGGTGCTTGGGCCCTGCACCCCATGGGAGACCAGGAAAAGCACCTGGCTCCTGGCTCCTGCCATCTGATCAGCGCGGTGCACCGGCCACAGCGCGCCGGCCGCGGCGGCCATTGGAGGGTGAACCAACGGCAAAGGAAGACCTTTCTCTCTGTCTCTCTCTCACTGTCCACTCTGCCTGTCAAAAAAAAAAAAAAATTTTAAAGAGGTAGATCATGCATCAGATGGGTCATCTTTCACTGCTTTCCCAGGCCATAGCAGAGTGCTGCATTGGAAGTGGAGCAGCTGGGACTCAAATCGGCACCCACATGGGATGCTGGCACTGCTGGCAGTGGCTCATCTGCTATGCCACAGCGCCAGCCCCAATTAATTAATTTTAAAGACATACTCTAGTGTGCTAATGTCAAATAAGATTTACTAAATTATTTAAAAATATGTTGATTTTAGAAAAAGGCACTAGAATGTACTGACCACCATGGCAAAAATTTGTCTCCCATAATACCAAAGGATTGTATTTCATGTGTGTGTCTATGCTGCAATTTTTGGTTGATGTGAAAGTTTTCATAAAGGTGGTTGAGGATAGAAAGTGAAAATTGCTGTTCTTGAAGAGGGATATTAACTTTGAGAGATTGATGAAGAGAGGTTGAAAATCTCTTAAAATCTCATGCTGACAAATTACCTACCATATTTGTTTACAAGGATATATAGCCCTGGCTTCAAGAAGTTGGAAATATTAATTCTGGAAGACCCACAGCCAAACCACACATTCCATCTACTTTGAAGGAATGGACCAGCTGAGGAAAGACAACACTAAATACTATCCACAAATGTGTCAGCCATATGATGAAAAGTCTTTTTTTTTTTTTTTAAATATTAGCTGATGTCTCTTATGGTGATAGTTCATTCTACAAAAAGCCAATATCAAGCGAGAATTAAAGGGAAAGAGATACATTAAGAGAAATGTGGCAAGAGTAAAGGATAAAGGGAGCAGGGATTGGGGAGTACCATCTTCAGACCACATTGCAGGTACTGTGTATAAAAAAGAGGATAAAGAAGAAATATTGTATGTAGGCCGGCACCGTGGCTCACTAGGCTAATCCTCCACCTAGCGGTGCCAGCACACCGGTTCTAGTCCCGGTCGGGGCACCGGATTCTTTCCTGGTTGCCCCTCTTCCAGGCCAGCTCTCTGCTGTGGCCCAGGAAGGCAGTGGAGGATGGCCCAAGTGCTTGGGCCCTGCACCCGCATGGGAGACCAGGAGAAGCACCTGGCTCCTGCCTTTGCGGTGCGCCAGCCACAGCACACCAGCTGTGGCGGCCACTGGAGGGTGAACCAATGGCAAAAGGAAGACCTTTCTCTCTGTCTCTCTCTCACACTATCCACTCTGCCTGTCCAAAAAAAAAAAAAAAAAAAAAAAAAAAAAAAAAGGAATATTGTATGTAAATAGCCTGATTCTTTCAGCTGGATACTCAGATTGGCTAGTTGATGGAAAACACTAAGGGCAAAGATTTATACATAGGTTAGAAGTGGTTGCCTTTGGTAAATTCTCCTGCTATGCTCACTCACTGGCTAGAATCAACCTGCAAGTATATAGCCTTGCTTTCAACATAGTAGCAGATTCTAAAGGTATGGCACTTGGAACCTATCGGCTAACTACTCCTTGGAATAAGGTCTCTGTTGAAGGAAGATTTGAGGGGAACATTTCCATGACTGATACACTTAGAAAACCATACAAAAATGTTAAGGGCATACAAAAACAAAATTCTATTTTATAATAATTTTGACACCAAACATTGTGCACTTCACATGAAGGTTTGCTATTCGGAGTTTCAATAGCAATACACGAATGACAATAAAATATATTTTCTTCTCGGTCTGATGGTTTGCCCAGTTGGCCCATCAGTACTTACCAACTCACCTATTTGTCACCTTCAACAATTCATGACACTCTTTCAGGACTCCCTGCCTCCTCACATCTCAATTTTCTCCAGTATCAATCCCATCACCTTTGTTGAATTAATAATAGATTAATATAGAAAATTGCATTAATGATATTTTTCTTTCTGAATATGTCCATAATAAATTAATAAGCATTGTGCTTTATTTGTATTTGAAATAAAATATTTATGTCTTAATATTCAATGTACAGATTTTACTGTTTGGAATTTTACTGTTGATAACCATATTAATTTTTCAATCAGGAAGCAATATTTGTAAGTATTTTACAATTCATTCGGATATATACATACAAAATTTTACATTCTTAAATTAAATTTTGCATTATTTATTTGAAGGGCAGAGATAAAAGAGATAAAGTGATATAGACAGAGAGAGAGACAGACAGACAGACAGAGATAGATTGTCCATCTGCTGGTTCACTACTCAAATGTCTGAAGCAGTCATGGGTAGGCCAAGCCAAAACCAGGAGCCACAGACTCAATCTGCATTCAACCTGTCGGTGGCAGGAGCCCAGAAACTTTAACCATCAAGTTAGCCATATAAAGATTTTTTAAATGTTTTAAATATATTTCAAGAATAACATGAGATTTGGAATTACATGGGAAGTTGTTAAAAAAATTAGTCAACACTTGCTTGAAAGTTTTTGGAGAATCTCTCTTCCTTAGCAATATTTGGTAGCAGCATGTATTTCAAACTTTTGGACTTATCCTTTCTATTTGTTCTAGTCCAGTCACCCTTATCTTCTATTATTCAACATCTATCCTCTAGGTATTATGGAAACTTGGATGAGTATATTTGAATACATTGTAATGCTTCAGATTTATGTTTCTTTAGTTTTGCTATACTATGTGAAATGCATGTTCCCTACTTGGTAAAATCATATACATGCCTAAAAGTCTTGGCTTAAACTATAATTTCCACCAGTTGGCTGCACACTCTCTTCTGTTCCCTCATGCTTTATAATTGCCTTTTTTTAAACTTTTATTTAATGAATATAAATTTCCAAAGTACATGTTATGGATTACAATGGCTTCCCCCCCATAACGTCCCTCCCACCCGCAACCCTCCCCTTTCCCACTCCCTCTCCCCTTCCAATCACATCAAGATTCATTTTCGATTCTCTTTATATACAGAAGATCAGTTTAGCATACATTAAGTAAAGATTTCAACAGTTTGCTCCCACACAGAAACATAAAGTGAAAAATACTGTTTGAGTACTAGTTATAGCATTAAATCTCAATGTACAGCACACTAAGGACAAAGATCCTACATGAGGAGTAAGTGCACAGTGACTCCTGTTGTTGACTTAACAAATTGACACTCTTGTTTATGGCCTCAGTAATCACCCTAGGCTCTTGTCATGAGTTTCCAAGGCTATGGAAGCCCCCTGAGTTCACTGACTCTGATAATTTTTAGACAAGGCCATGGTCAAAGTGGAAGTTCTCTCCTCCCTTCAGAGAAAGGTACCTCCTTCTTTGATGACCCATTCTTTCCACTGGGATCTCACTCGCAGAGATCTTTCATTTAGTTTTTTTTTTTTTTTTTTCCCCCCAGAGTGTCTTGGTTTTCCATGCCTGAAATACTCTCATGGGCTTTTCAGCCGGGATCCGCATGCTTTAAGGGCTGATTCTGAGGCCAGAGTGCTGTTTAGGACATCTGCCATTCTATGGGTCTGCTGTGTATCTCACTTCCCATGTTGGATCATTCTCTCCCTTTTTGATTCTATCAGCTAGTATTTGCAGACACTATTCTTGTTTATGTGATCCCTTTGGTTCTTAGTCCTATCATTATGATCAGTTGTGAACAGAAATTGATCACTGGGACTAGTGAGATGGCATTGGTACATGCCACCTTGATGTGATTGAATTGGAATCCCCTGGTATGTTTCTAACTCTACCGTTTGAGGTAAGTCAGCTTGAGCATGTCCCAAATTGCACATCTCTTCCCTCTCTTATTCCCACTCTTATATTTAACAGCGATCACTTTTCAGTTAAGTTTCAGCACTTAAGAAGAATTGTGTATTGATTACAGTATTCAACCAAAAGTATTAAGTAGAACAAACAAAAAAAATACTAAGAGGGATAACATATCAAGTTGCTCATCAACAGTCATGGTGAGGGCTGATCAAGTCACCGTTTCTCATAGTGTTCATTTCACTTTAACAGGTTTCCTTTTTGGTGCTCAGTTAGTTGTCACCTATCAAGGAGAACAAGTGTTATTTGTCCCTTTGGGATTGGCTTATTTCACTCAGCATAATGTTTTCCAAATTCCTAACAGGGATCACTTTTCAGTTAAAATTTAAACACCTAAGAATAATTGTGTGTTAATTACAGAGTTCAACCAATGGTACTAGAACAAAAAAAAATACTAAAATGGATAAAGTATTACATTGTACATCAACCGTCAGGACAAGAGCTTATCAAGAACGGACACTATAATTGCCTTTTATGCATTTATCTTATTCCTTGGCTTCAGAGGTCATGAATGAAAATTTAGTCAGTGTTCTAAAAAAGAACAAGATTAATTAAAAGTGTTTATGGGCCAAACTGCTTTCCTCTCCTAAAAATAAATCATGATTTTTTTTTCTTCAAGAAAAGTTTAAATATGAAACAAATTATTCTCATAAAATCACTGTTATTATTTCATAATTTTAAAAACTCTATAAAAATTATTGCAATTAATGTTCTACTTTTCATCTAAAGTGCATATCAAATAATTAGGAAATCTGAGTCAATTGCATTTGCATTCCTTTTATGGTAACATGTCCAAACTTATTACTGAATGGTTTGTATGTAAAATACATCTTTTTCTAAAAGGATTAACAACGTATTTTTCCCTTTAAATGGTATGTAAGTTAATGATTTGAATTTTGATAGCTACTTATCTAAATTATAAGAGCCACTGGAGCTAACTGAAAGTGACTTTAATTAATATATGAGTATGATTCTACCAATTTACATAAAACATCTGCTCCCTACTGTAATTGTCAATAAAACTTTTTAAAATTTTAATTTTAAAATGCATACCTAGCATGTACTTGATTGATAAATTTTATACTTTATATTAAATTATATATGATAAACTAGCAAATGTTTATATATATATATATATAAATCTCCTAATATATAATCAGAAAGTCTTTTGTATTTGTCAAGCTACCAGCTAATATCTTACATATTTAATCTGTTTCTCTCTGGATAACATGACAATGAATCTGACAAGAGGGATATTAGGACTTAATTAATCAAGAAATATGGGATGCCCTGTAGCTATTGTATAAATGTCAGAAATGGCAAAATACACACTTTCTACAAGCAAGAAGGAGTCATATTTTACAGTTATGATGCAATTACATTGTTATTTCACAGCTGTCAAAAAGCATAGCCTTGAAATATGACTTCTTAAAGTATGTACTTAAAAAACTTTCTCAGCATTTTAACCAAGAATATTTCAGAGATCCTATAAATTCTATTACTAGAAACATCTTAAATAAGAGATGAGCTGATAAAGTCTTTTATAAGTTTCTCAATATAATAAAAAAAGCCTGCTTCCTAGATTCAATATGTATTAAAACAGCTTTTCACATAAACAACAGATAAAATAAAGGTTGTAAAATTATAGATACTCAGCTTAACAAGGAGAAATCTGGGGGCCGATCAACATAAGCAATAAATTTAAAACACAGTAAGGGATTTTATAAAAACCTTTATTTTATAGCTCTCACACAGTTTACACATAAATTGAAAGAGGTATAGAAATACAACATTAAAAAACATGTGGGTCTTCAAAAAGGTGGGGTAGTGGTTTTGTAGCTGCCCAGGTTACTGGTGTCCCATATGGGCAGCAGTGCACATTCAGGCTGCTCCACATCTGGTCCAGCTCCCTACTAATGGCCTGAGCAAAGCAGAGGAATATGGCCTAATTACACCAACTTAGGGGACCTGGAAGAAGCTCCTGAGTCTGCCTTAGGCCTGGCCATGTGCTGACAATTGTGGACATTCACGGAGTGAACCAGCAGATGAAAGATTTCTCTCTCTCTCTCTCTTGCTCTCGCTCTTTCAAATAAATAAACAAATCTTAAAGAGACATGAGGAGATTGGAGACAACAGATACATGAATAAAGCAATGAATGGAAGAGAAGTAAATTCTAGTACACAAAATGTATGCCGTAACACCCCATTACAACTGTTAAAAATGAACTGTATGTAAATCAGGCTTTGGATTTCCCAACAGGCAACAGAGATAAATATTATGAGATGAAAGATTTCCATGATGTCAAATACATACCAGATTGTTAGAAGCAAGGCAATATGACCTCTTGTAAATGCTGATACAAATACTTTTGGTACACTATTTTGAAAGGTCACTCTGTAGCGAGTGAATCACATGTCACATATCATGTGAGATTCACATAACTATTTCTTGTAAAATCACTACAGGCTAAACAACATTTTTTTGATTCAGTACATTGAAGACATTTCTTTGAGCAACAACAGGCATTTCAACATTCTGTCCTATGAAGCTGTATGGATATGGTGACAAAACATTAGTTCTTAATCATTTTAATAATTAACCATTTTAAAAATAATAATTGAAAAAACTATAGATAATACATGCTTCAATCTTTTTGAATTATTTTAATAATTATATTCACTATAAGTAGATATTATTTCATTTAAAATTATTTAGTAATATGAGTCAACTTTAGAAATACAGTATTGAGTAGGGAAAGTATATAACAAAAATCCTAACTTTTGATGTTATATTTAAGTATCACTTGCTTAATGACAAGCAAAGAGAAAGAGTAAGAGAAAGAACACAAAACTTCTGAAACCAAATTAGGTACAATAAAAGGATATTTGCTAGTTCCATGTTAAATCTACCCATCAACCAATTCAACACTATTTAATTATCTCAGAGACACCTTTTATAGTGTATTTTAATTCATATTTCCTTAATTAATTGTATAATTTAGCATATACAAATACAGCATCAAATATATTGCTTAAAATTAATTTCATCAGAGCCTGTAATAATATCAAGTATGTTCTATTTATTTTTGTAATCATATTTGGATTTCAATATTATTACTTTGATCAATGTATCCTCTTGCTTACATCAAACATATTTACAATAAAATATTGACAATACTATTTCAAGTTGTATTATATAGAATATATGTGCTTTGTATAGTGATCTGCAAATAGATCCATACTTTTGACAATCTAGTGAGCAAATAGAAGGATTTATATCATCACATTAAAGTAAATCAGATATTAGGATTGTACATAGAAAGATAATCAAACCACTTCAAATTAAAATATTCCTCAGAAGAAGGTTTTTATTTTGAATCAGTAATATACCACATAATTCCTTACTAAAGACAAAGGCTCCAAAAATAAAATGCTGGAAAATAATAAATTAAAGCAGTTCACTACACTGTGGCCACACTTCGGAGATGCTTATGAAGACATACACACTACTGATTTATTATTGTGTAGTAAGTTAGCCTGAAACTCGGTGGCTTAAAATCATAGGATTCTATTATCTCTAAATTGTCATAGTTTAGCTGGATGATTTTGGCATAAGCTATATCACAAGGTTACATCAAACTGTTAGCTCAGGTTATTCTTAAGTTAAAACTTGACTGAGAAAACATTTACTTTGAGTGAACCCATGCATCTTCTGATAGGCTTCCAAATGCCCATGTCCAAGTTCCTATAAGGCAGCTAGAAGGCCATTGGTCCTCCATTGCTGTGGACCTGAGGTATCAGATTTTTGTCACAGGAGCCTCTTCATGGTGCTGCTCAACATGGAAGCCACCTATTCCTACCAAGTCAGTAATTAAAAAGACACAGAAGAACACCCTAAGGAGAAGTTGGAAAACTTTTAAAAATGATAATTGGAAGTGACATACTATCAGTTCTGCTGTTTGCTACTGATACCAAAAACCAGAGCTGGTACAAAGTGGGAAGGAGTCTATGTGTGAATATGAATCCCAGGAAGCTGGCTCTTTATGATTCATCCTAAGTGCCGCTTAGCACAACAGCATTTAAAACCTAAATACATAGATTTCAGTCCTTTAAAAATCAAATGCCTTACTCTGAAAGAGAATCAACATACAAGGAAAAAGTCTAAAAACACTCCCCTTTTAACCCCATAAAAATCTATTTGTGAAAGAATTCTTCACATTTAATATTATAGTTACTAAACACAATACTAAATACGATTTAAGCTATTTTTCTTTAAATTTATGAACACACTTCATAAAATTGTGTATAGATCAGGCTCAGTCCAAATGGAGCCACAAGAGAATAATTATTAGTGAATGATGAACCTCACTATTGAGAGAGATTATTGCATAATTCTAGAAGTACAATATATACCTAAAACATTTCATTTGGTTTGAGTTTTTTAAGTCAGGATCCACCAAGAAAGTTGTAAAATGTCTATGAAGTTCTTTTCAGTTGTATAATTTAAGCTTGTAGTCCTTGTTTACTTGAAGAATGGAGGTGTGCACAGAATATATTATGTGGGGATGATTTTAATCCTGAAACCAGCACTGAGAGAGAAATAATTATTTGATATTATTTTAGCATCGGTATTAAGTACTAAAAACTTTGGAGATTAATCATATCTGATTTACAATCTCTAATTCTACTCTTAAAAACCCTTGCTACACTTAAAACAATTGCTCTTTCCCTAAAGCTTGTGAGTACTGAGTAAATACCTATGCTTTGGAAAGGAAAATTCTGGATTTTAAAAATTATAATTTACTAGAACACTTTTAATAATTAAACTTTTGATGAAAACAGAAGCAGCAACATCAGTAAACATAACATTAATAACCGTTGAATTCAAATCATTGTTAAGAATGAAAGTAGGGAAAATAGTGGGAATAGTGAATTTTGACATTTTTGATGACATTTTGCAAGTGTAGTTCATGTAAGTTACTATTTCATGACCTGAAAGTATATCATTTCAGTTATACCTTCTTAGAATACTGAAAAAATAAAAATTATCTTTTAAAAAAATCTAGATTTTTCACAGCACACACTACTTATTTATTGCTATATGGTATTTGAACTGACTTTTATTAGAGTTGACAGGGCTTCTTTTTTTTCTCTCCCAAGTTCAATAAGAACAACTTTTTTCTCAAAATGTTTGTCATAACCTTTGGACACATAAAAGCCCGAGGAGAGGTAAGTACACATAGGAATGCACAATATATCAGTCTTTTGATATTACAAACTGTTCAGGCAGGGGAATGGATGTTTAGAAGACCAACTGGGGGACATTAATTTTTCCCTCCTAGGTCACCTGCACAAAGTTAACTTTCCAAAAATGTGTTACTTGTGCTCAACTATCACAACAGAAGAACATGTCAATAGAGAAAATAGGATATTGCAAGAAATAAATTTTATAAAAAACAAAATGTATAGATTAGATCACTAAACTAGTGAACCTCAATTCTAAAATATTTAAGATTCTCTTTATTTAAACAAACTGCTTTTCCTTGTAGACTGAGATTGTATTAGTTGCTTAAGAGTCTGGTCTGAGAAAATTCTGAAAGCAAATTAGTCATTTTTCCTCACAATCTGCTACAATTTTGATCAGTTTTTTAAATAGTTTTACATCATAATTTAGGTAGAATAAAGACATGGAGAATTATTTTAACTATATGACATTATCTTCATAGTCGCTACATAGTATCTCTCTCTATATATGTACTGTTGTCATTATAATGAAACTCAATTTTTCCCTTCTAAACTTTCTTTATCTCCTGATTACTCTAGCCTTTTAACAAAATATAGCCAGTTATCACAAATTAGTGCAAAATCTCTGTCAACATTTTAGCCTTGTGGCTATAGAATTATGTGTCAGTATAGCTGCATGTGAAAAAGACTTAAATGGGTCTCTAAAACTGAAATAACTTGGCTTCTATTGTGCTTGTGGTAAAATGTTGGATTTATTTAAAATCTTACAAGTAAATAGACCTTAAAATCAAATGAAACTGTGTTATTTAGCTACAACATTAGGGGTTCATCTTAGAAACTCAGATATGAAATGTAATTCTTAGATCATTAAGTCAGCTCCCTTCTAGACTTTGCTATATAACATATGAATCCTTTATTTTACCCAAGGTGTTTCCTCCTGTAGTAATGGGCAATAGTTAAAACATAAATGTACTTTCCCATGGATGTTGCTAGCTATGATATGAAAAAAAGAACCAAGAACAAAAAATGCTTTGGATAATGCAATTTAAAGTAATTTATTGTAAGTATATATATGAAGACATAAAAATAAGGAAACATTCTCAGCATGTTTACTAAGAATTAGAAAACAATTCATATCTAAATTGGTATCCTAACAGGGGCCAGTGTTATGGTATAACAGGTAAAGCTGCTACCTGTGATGCCAGCATCCCATATAAGCACCTGTTTAAGTCTCTAATGCTTCACTTCCAATCCATCTCCCTCCTAACGGCCTGGAAAAAGCAGCAGAGGATGGCCCAAGTACTTGAGCTCTTGACAATAATATGGAAGACCTGGATGACGTTCTTGCCTTCAGCCTGATCCACTCCTGGACATTGAGGCCATCTGGGGAGTGCACAAAATGATGGAAGTTTCTCTCTCTCTCTCTCTCTCTCTCTCTCTCTCTGTGTGTGTGTGTGTGTGTGAGTGTGTGTGTGTATTTGTGTCTCCACCATCTTTCTATATAACTCTTTCAAATAAATAAATCTTTTAAAAATTTATTGATCACCTAAAAGCTGTGGACTCGTCCTTCGAGGCCCACACTGTCAGGATGGTAGGGTGATGGCATTCTTCACCAGAAGCACTGGAGACAAGTTTCAGTGAACATGTCCGCTTATTAACAATTAGGTATTAACTTTTAAAGGCTATTCAAGGAGGAGTAGCTAATTCAGGGTAGCAACAGTATTTCTATAGGATAAAGCAGATACTGGTGCCTCTAGGCTTCTCCAATCAGCTTGAAGGTCACGTAGTCTGCATAGCCTTCCAGGTGGTATTTATGGGTCTGGGCCACACTTGCTGTTTACCTAGTTAACAATTATAAGGTCTTTCAACAGGAAGTGGGGGTGGGGGAAATGTGCCTGGGGTCCCTGCCACCTACCAGCAGTCAGGTCATGTGTGGGGGTCCCAGTGTGCTGAGCCCTCAACCAGGGTTTTTCTAAGAGGGCATGGTGTGCCATGCCCTCTTAACCTCTGCATGGGCTAGGCAGGCAGTCTCCCAGCCAGGCACAGGATCGCCCACAAAAAGCATGAGTGGCTGCTATTTTAACAGTGATTTTTCCAGTAGTTGAAAGCATTGTTTCTATATTTGAACTTATCATTGTAGATAATCATTCTTATTTTCTTTTCTTCCAGGTGTAATTCACCATTTATTAAGTATGTAAGTTTAATGAATTCACCATTTATTAAGTATGTAAGTTTAATGAAAATATTACTGATTTTGGAATGATAAGTAATAATAGTAAAGAATCTATGTAGTTCTGTTTGTATACACTAATTATCATTTATTTCATAACAAAATATCATAAATTGAGAAAACTAAAACAAACCATTTATCATGTCATGATTTCTGTGAGTCAAGAATCTGGGCATAGCTTATCAAGGTCCTATCAGGGTCTCAAGGCCACACGTGATCTGCTCAGTTTCATTCTTATCTGAGGTTACTTTCGTCCCACCTGTACATCCTTCTTCTTTTGTACTCTCCCATTCCCATTTTTTTTTTTACAAAGATTTATTTTCAGTTAACTTTATACTCATAAGATTAACCCTACACTGAATAGAGTTTGTAGACCTCCCCACAGACCCTCTATTAATATGACAATTTATTCTTCAAGGCCATCTGTAGAATCTCATTTCTGTCGTTAAAAACTCAATCTTATATAAGCTAAAGCAATCGCAGGTGTTTTTTTTGCCATATTGTTTGCCAGATCCTCTTGACTAGCAGTGGGTCACAGGTTTTGCTCACATAAAAAGATTATATAAGTGAGTGACTCATTGAGGTCACCTTAGGATGCATACAACTCATGAGGATTGAATTAACTAATATAGGTTAAAAGTATATAATCATGCTAGCAAAAGGATATTAGTAATTGTAGCTTTTCACAACTACTGCTGCTTTTACCTAATAAAACTTTCTATGCTGTGTCATGCTCCTACTGCTTTACAAATTTGGTTGATTGCATTTTTAGGCTGCCATAAATTCTCCTTATGGTCTTCTCTGTAGGAATCTTTCTGGACCACTGATCATCAACTTTCTCTTTGTTCATCTCAACTGTCCAGTTAGTGACAAGATTCTCTGATTTTTGTAGCTCTAGATAGTGAAGTGGAAACTTTACACATTATTGAAGGTAAAGAACCAATTTCTTTGGTAGCTGGAGTAAAAAGAGGAGTTAATTCCCTGTGTGCATTCCCAAATAAGTAGGGCAAAGAGCAATTCCAGCTAACACTGGTCAGTTTGGTGAGTACAATGAGGTATTAATTATCAATTGCAACAAGATAGTATGAATTTGTCTTTCTCTAGGAACATTCAAATACATCACTTTTTTCAGACTGGTTACTTATCTAAACTAGTACTGACACTGTTTTTAGTAAACATTGAAGGTCAGGGTGAACTGCAGGTGAGTATCTTCATGGTTCCCCCCAAGATTCTTTCATAAGTAAGATTAAGTCACATCTTACTCTGAAACCCAGTAATTATCTATGCTGCTTGGTCTGCCATTTCCTATAGCACCTTATTAACTCAGTAGTCTTCCTTCCTTATAAGCCTCCAACAATAATTACATCCAGATAAAATCACAAAGTTTTTTTTATTACTTTGTGAATACTTATATCAAATATCCAAAGGGTATTGGATTGGGAAAAGTTTTAGATAAGTAAATACCATCTTTCATACTCCTTCAGAAAGAAAGTTTGATATTTTTAAATAACTGAATAATTTTTCTCCCATCTATTTTAAAAAAAAATATGTATTGTTTATATCAAGTAGATTGAGTTGCTTATTTATTGTTACTTTATTGTTAATCCTGCAAGAATTAGATAGTTGTTTCCTACATATTGAAGAGCAGTGGAGGTTATCATTTAAGGTTATCAAGCTAAATCACTTATCAAGTCCACATTATCCAAATACATACACATTAACTCATTGTGCCATATAAAATCCATAATTATACTTCTTTCAGTGAAATTCACCACGTAAGTAATTTATTCACAGCAAGGTTTTCTGTTATCAAGGATACCATTCCCCACCCCTACCTCAACTCCTACAGACATGATCTTTTTTGACCCTGGTGCCAAACAGAAGATTTTACACAAACATTGGTATTACATTCCAAAATATTTCTGGGATAATACTAAATACTAAAAGGGCAGTTCTATATAAAAATGATTTTCAAAGCATCATTCATGAATTGCAGGGTCTTAGTCCACCCAAACGAGGATGGCCTGGGTCCAAGGAAAAGTTAAGTGTGCTGCTCACCCGTTCCCCACCTCCCTTGATCCCAGAGACAATCAGACACCACGGGGAGTCGAGTCAAGCGGGAACTCATTTTTTATTGCGCAGTAAGCCTTTTTTAAAGCAAAAATCCGCAGAGCTATAGGAGAGGGCAAGAGAAGCCAGCCAATCGTTTTAAAGGTTACCCTATCATGCACTCGGTTTCCATAAGGTCCACGCGCTGTTCACACACTGATGTCCTCTCTCCTGATGCCTGTGCTCAATCAAGTTTTCTTGTAACAACTCGGACTCCGCCCATCTAACTTCCTCTCAGCACCATCTTCTTGTCCAGCGCTGCGCAGATGGTGTCCGCCTCCTCGTTGTCCTTCTCGTAGGGCTTGCTTTTGGAAGAGGCTGCCGGCATAGCCACTGAACTCTCGTAGTTGGTGTCATTCAGGTCCTCGTTGTCAATCCTTGGCAGCCTGGTTCTTCTTCATCTGGTCCGCAACGGTCCTCTTGCCAGGGGGCGCTTGGCAATCGTCCACGGGGTCGTTGGCATCCCAGGCAGGTCCGATGTCTGACCGGGTGGTGAAGCCAGTAGCCCCCTGGTCCAGTCCCGGCATGTAGCCAAGTGGGGCGGGCATGCCCAGGAACGGCTGCTGCTTCTTGTTCATGGTGACAAGGAGAGGACACGAAGCCACAGCCCGAGACCTCGAGCAGAGCTCGCCACAGTGCTGTCTTCGCGAAGGGTCGCAGCCCTCACGTCACCTGCGCCCCGGGAGCAGAGCGCCATCTTTGCCACCCTCATGCCCCGCAATGAATCACAGACCACTGATTGCCTATGGACATTAGCTTCATATTTCTATAACCTAGATCATTCCTACTAACTGTATACTGAACATATGTATTCATAGTCAAAAGCAACTAGGAAGATGTACACTTTCATTTCTTATGTTCAAGAATTTCAAGAAACTTTTTCATAATTGTTTCTTTTAGCCTTGTATTTTAGGATCTCAGACTACAAGATTCTGATTCCATTTCTGTTAACATAATGAAAATCTCTCCCTTTATGACCACTCAGGATTATTTTGATATTTGATTTCTAGCCTTGTACACCAAGAATTTTGAGGTTTATAATTGGACCAGATTTATAAATATCTCCCACTTTGACATAGAACTCCTCTCCCAAACTTGATTTCTAAAATAACAATAAAAAAATCTTCTAGAGCCTTTCTTTTCTTTAGGAGGCTTACTTCCTTCTCATTGTTTGTTTTCAAATGTACAGTGTTGAGTCATAAAAATTTTTGGTAAATTACATAGTACACATGTGATGGAGGTCCCATAAGATGTTATCAACTAGTCAGGCTGGTAGTTGTCTTGTTCTGGGTAAGCACACTCTAAGATTTTCACATAATGATCAAATCACTTAACAATGCATTTCTCAGAACACAACTTCACTTCAAGGGACTCGTGGCCATATTAGATGTAAGTTGCTAGTGTTCCTCTACCCAGTTAAAATGACACTCAGATTTTATTTCCTGTGATAATCTATTCAGTGTTCTTGATCTAAATAAATATTTTGAAATAATTCATATTAACCTAGAACCACCCAAAACTATTTCAATCACTAGCACTTCTTTCTTTAGGAGTAGACAAATCAGATCAACATAAATAAATCTTGATCTTGAAGATTAAAGACGCTTTCACAACTATTTTATCTGTATGAAAGAACTTCAGATAATTCACTCTTTTTGTTTTCTGTTTTATTTTTTCTGATCAAATCCTTTAAGACTTTGCAGATCATTTGCACATGATTTTTTAAATATTTATTTGAAGGGAAGAGTTGGAGGAAAATACAGAAACAGGGAGAGAAATCATCTTCTATCTGCTGTGTCGTTCCTTACGTGCTGTAACAGTCTACCTGGCAAACCAAAGCCATGAGCCAGCAACTCTATCTGGGTTTCCCATATGAATGACAAGAACTGAAGTACTTGGGCCATCATCCAAGCTTTCCCTGGAGTATTAGCAAGAGAGTGGACCAGAAACAGAGGTTGGATTTGATTCCAGGTACTCTGATATTGGATGCAGGTATCTGAAATAGTATAACCCTCTGTACCAAAGCACCTATCCCTATATATGATTATTTAAAATGAAGACAGCCAAGCAACTGCAGTTTTACAATTTAAGCAGATTTATGTTGTGTTCAATTATTTTTTTCTGTACACCAACATCCCTTTCCTTTTTTCCATTCATAAGCCAATTACCTGTTGATTGTAACCTGATAAAGAATCCAATTCTGGGCGCACAGTATATGCCATGTCAGGAATTAAATCTCTGAGGGAAATGCAAATGTGCTCTCCAGGCTGCTTTTTTCTTGACTCCCTAGTATGGTCCTGAAAATACCAGTTCAATTTAATTAGATAGCTTTGCTGAGCAGGGACTTCCTCAAGAGAAAGCTTTTCAGGCATCATCTAAGACATTTGATTGTATCCCTCAAAGTAAAAAGCAACACATCTAGAGTCCCTATCATAGATTGAATGCTTTATTCCCATCCAAATGTATATGTTGAAGCTGTAACCCCCAGTGTGATAATATCTGGATAGGATACCTTCAGAAGGTAACCAAAATTACATGAAGCCATTAGGAACACACTCATGATGGAATCCGTGTGTGCCTTTATAAAAAGACAAACCAGAGAGGTTCATGTTTTTCTCTACCTAGGTGCACACACAGAGGAAAAGCCTTATGAATGTACAACCAGCAGTCAACCTTTTGCACACCAGGGAAAGAGCACTCCCCAAGAACCAAATCAGGCATCACTTTGATCCTGGACCTCCTAGTCAGTGTAACTATAAGACATAAATTCTGTTAACGAATTTTTTTTTTTTTTTTTGCTATGACAGCCTGAATTAACTAATGAAGTAAACCCAAACACTTGCAAATTGTTTTAGAATTTCCAAAGTCCAAATAGCCTTGCTTGTGGTTTTGAAGTAGCTCCAAAATAAAATAAATTGCTTGAGAATGTTTTTAGCAATTCCTACCTAAGCTCTTTATTTTTTGTTATTTAAGTCCCAATATTTTTATGATTATAAGGCAGTTATGTTCTGTTATAGAAGTTACCATTATTGTCAGTTTTTGCTGAATTTAATAATCATTGTATCATTAAGGAAGTGAGTAAAATTCATAATAACATCACAGAATCCAGACATCTGGCACCAGCAGTTGAGAGTAGGCATTGCTGAGACAGCATTATGAAAAATTATTGTATACCTAAGTATGTGGAAAAAAATGAGATTTGACTTTCCTCTGCAGTACAACTGAAAGAGAAAAATCTGATTTTTTTTCATACCAATGTCAGTATGTTATACTTGGCCCTCCTTAATTTCCTGGATATATGTTTGTACTATCAAATTCTTTAATCTTTATAACACAGAGAAATGGCTGTCATCCAGAGCTGATTCTGTACCCAGAAGACATTTCCATGTCTGAAGGTATCTCTCAATGTCACAAATGGACTCTGTGTGTGTGCAGGTACATGAATGTAAGTGGGTAGGGCACTGCATTCAGTATTCAGTGGTTAGAGGATTCAGATTCTCCTAAATATTTTCTGTGTGTGTGTAGTGTGTGTGTGTGTGTGTGTGTGTGTGTGAGAGAGAGAGAGAGAGAGAGAGAGATGAAGTTATAGATTTTTTCCCTTTTTAATCATTAATTTTTTAAGATGAACAAATTTCATGTATTTCATAGATACAGATTTGGGAGCACAGTGATACTTTCCACCCTAATCTCTCCCGCTCACACTCCCACCCCTCCTCCTCCTTCCTTTCTTATTCTTTCTCTTAATTTTGACAAGGATCTACTTTCACTTTATTTTATATTCATAAGATTAACCCTACACTAAGAAAGAGTTCAACAGATAGTAAGATGGAAAAAACACCGTTCCTCAAGAGTAGAGACAAAGGTTGTAACAAATCATCAAATCTCAAAAACATTCTATAATGCTGGTGATATCCTCTCAGAATAATTACCCAATATAAAATACCATTATCATTTTTTGGAAAGATCAAATAAATTTGTAGCTACCTCAAAAAAAAGTTACTAACTAATAAAAATGATTTTATAAAGTCTTTAATTAATTACAACTATTCATGATTATCACAACTTCGTACTTTATTATATTTCCATAGTATTTGTAGTATAACTTAATAGTCTCTACTTAATATGTCTAATGAGTATATAAAAGCCAAAAATGTCCCCCTCTAGGCTCACTTTTCCTTTGGAATAAAAATTTTGGTTAAGTAACTATTTTAATTCACCTCTTAGAAGAGTGAGACTGCCAATGTTCTATGTGTGGTATATTTTGCTCCTCCAAGAATTAGACAGGACCCAGTATTGTGGCACAGCAGGTTAAGTCACCATCTCCAATGCCAACATCCAATATGGGTGGTGGTTTGAGTCCTGGGTGCTCCACTTCTGATTTAGCTCCCAATTAATGCACCTGGGGAAGCAGCAGATGATGGCCCAAGTCCTTAGGCCCCTTCTCCCATGTGGAGACCCAGATGGATTTCCAGGATCCTGGAATCAGCCTGCCCCAGCCCCATCCATTGTACTCATTTAGGGAGTGAATCAGTGGACGGAAGCCTTTTCTCTCCCTCTCTCATTCTGTAACTCTGCCTTTAAAATAAATAAAATAAATCATCAAAAAATAAAGAAATAGATACAGCCACCTCCTTTGGAAGATGTGATATCAAACACAAGTCCTTTAGTGAAGCATAATAATTTTTGTATCACTGTATTGGTATCATATTGATACATTAAAAAATTTAGCAACTTAAAGCAACTCCAGTGACTTTCCCACAGAGTGTGCAATATAAAGCCAGCTGGATCTCACTGGCTTAAAATCAAGCATTGCTATTTGGAATCTTGTTGAGAGAGGCAGTCTGCTTCCTTCAGTTATTCAGCTGGTTGAAGGAATCCAGATGCATGAAACTCTAGGACTAAGAAGGTTTCTTTTTCCTTTTTCTTTGTCAACTAGGGAATATTTTTAATTTAGGAGAGTACTATACCCCTTGGCTCATGTCTCCTTTCCTTTACCTTCAAAGTAAACTATGGGGTTAAAATTTTTCTTATTCTTTGAAACTCTCTTACCCTAACCCCTGCCTCAACCACCCTGTGCTGTGGCTTTCCTTTTCTGTTCCTTCATCTGACAGCCTCTTTTGCTTTTTTTTTTTTTTAAACACTAATATGATTACATTACATGTACCCGGATAATCCAAGATGATCCTAACTTCAGCTGATTAATGACCTTAAGCAAAACTTTAAAAATCTTACCATCAAATTCTAGATTAATGTTTGAGAATCCAGAAGATGTGCATTTTTGAAACATCTTTCGAAGTCTCTCTGTGCTAGTAACATTACAATTTATATTTGAAGGCCAGTGCCGCGGCTCACTAGGCTAATCCTCTGCCTGCTGTGCTGGCACCCCGGGTTCTAGTCCCGGCTGGGGAGCCGGTTCTGTCCTGGTTGCTCCTCTTCCAGTCCAGCTCTCTGCTGTGGCCAGGGAGTGCAGTGGAGGATGGCCCAAGTGCTTATGGCCCAAGTGCTTGGGCCCTGCATCTGCATGGGAGACCAGGAGGAAGCACCTGGCTCCTGGCTTCAGATCAGCACAATGCACCGGCCATAGCAGCCATTTCGGGGGTGAAACAATGGAAGGAAGACTTTTCTCTCTGTCTCTCTCACACTGTCTATAACTCTACCTGTGAAAAATAAAAAAAATTTAAAAATATAAAAAATTAAAAAATATAATTTATATTTGAAATACATTATTTGTTCCCAAATCCATATTATATAATGCCTTAGCTTCCATATTTGGGGTTCTCCAACAGCACTTTAATATCCCCCCAAATCAGAGGGACTCATGGAGTTTTCATCCTCCCAGTCAAGGTTAATTACCTGTGTGGACTTTGATCCTACCAGTTTTATAAAAGAAGAGGTAATTTCAGTCCTTTCCTCAAAAGGATTTTTCACTCTCACTTTCCTCTTCTGAGTCTCATTTAGTGTTTCTTTAGTTCTTCTAACTCAGGATAGATATTGTGAATTTGATTAAGGACAACTACTGGGATTTCTGATTTTATCACCTTTGTGCCTTCTCTCAGGTCTTATCTGTGTTTGCCAGGACCTAGAACATTAATTGTCCCAGGCAATATCTAGAAACATACAGGAGTACTTCAGAAAGCTAGTGGAAAAAATGGGACTAAAAGAAAAACTTATTTTGGTGTAAAAACCTTTGCAGTCCATACATAGTTTTTCATAACATACATTTTCCACAAACTTTTTGATGTTCCCTCATATGAATAAAATCTTGAGTGAACTAATTGAAACTTGTATTTTATAGTTGAATAACCTCTGTAGGCATTCATTTCTTATATTCCAAGTGCCATTCTTCTTTGAAAACTTTTAATAATATTAGTACTTTCAGTCTTTTGCTACCAATGAACAAGTCCTTCAGCTGCTACAGTCTGTAAATCTAGTAGTTGGCTGTCAATTATCGTACCTCATGATTCTCTGTGCAATTGATTTTTCACAAGCTTTAACTCCTGTGTGTTTAGCACTTTTGTCTAACATACCCAACAACAATTTTTACCTATCTTCATTATACTGCTCCTCAATATAAAGGCCATCAGTTGAAGAAGGTATAGATTATGTTACCTTTATACTAACAATTATTGACTGGGATACAAAAAAGAAATTTAATCTCAAATATACAATGCATATGAAAATAACCAGACACAAAATGGTTAACTTATCTTATTTAACATTTTATTTAACTTTTTAATTATTATTTTAAGGGTAGAAAGAGACAGACACAGAGAGATCTCCCATCTGCTGGATCATTCCCCAGATGTTGCAGCAGCAGGGATTGGGCCATGCCAAATCTGGGAACTGGAAACTCAAGTTCCCATGTGGGTTGCGGGGATCCAAGTGCTTCAGTCATCACCTGCTTGCTCCCTGGGTGCCCATTAGCATGAAGCTGGGTGGGAAGCAGAGTGGGGACTCAAACCCAGGCATTCCTACAAGGGATCTGGGCATGCCCCGTGGCCTTAACCACTGAACCAAATGTCTATCACAAAAGGGGTATTTTAATTAAAAGTACATGTAGAACTTATAAATACTATTAGAAGTTATGATATACAGCAAACTTAGGAAGAGGGCAGTATGTATTCACCGAGAGAACATA
Source organism: Oryctolagus cuniculus (assembly GCF_964237555.1). Classification (NCBI taxonomy): domain Eukaryota; kingdom Metazoa; phylum Chordata; class Mammalia; order Lagomorpha; family Leporidae; genus Oryctolagus; species Oryctolagus cuniculus. The sequence goes on from NC_091442.1 coordinate 89,333,457, forward strand.
AATAGGAACTCCTCACATGGTGCTAATATTCTATACATTAAGTTACATGGCATTTGCAAGATCATTGAACTGACCAATTGTGATTTCTGCAGTCTTGTCTGTGTTATAATTATTTTTTTTTAAAAATCAAAGTGAATGAATAATAAAGATATGTGACTCATATACTTTGAAAACAAAATCACATAATGTATATTTAAAATATTTTGTATTTATAGCTGATAAATGCCTTATGTGGAAATTATATAGCTAATGTATGGTATATAAATGCAAAGGTAAACATCTATTGAAATGAAACACAATCTCTAGCAGTGCTTATCTCTGACTTTTCTCCTACAATGCAAGAAACAAGCATGGATTTTATATTTACATTTGAAAAATTAATTTTATTTTATTGAAAGCAATCATAGATTATATAATTTTTAAAGAAAATTATGGGCTACACTGAAGACATTTTTTTCTCATTAATGTTTTCAGAATTATAAGGTTTCAGTCATCTCAGTGTAATATGGGAACATTATTAAGGAAAATGCTCTGTGGTAAAACTCAGTCACCTGTGTCAAGGCACTTTCAGAGAGTGAACAATATTCAGCAAGCAATAAAGTAAAATCCTGGCAGTAATTTCTCTCCCTCTCCTCCATACCTCCTTCATTTTACAAACTTTAAAAATCTCAGGAAGTTTTTAAGGCATTCATGGCAGTGGGATTATATGGAAGCATTTCTCTCGTAAACCTTTAAATTTTTACAATTCAGCATTTTAGAATCCAGAGCCAAATCTAAATGGCAGGCACCTTCTACATTCCATTCTTGACACCAGTGGCCCTTGACACTTGTTTTGAAAAGTGAAAGGTAACCAGGAAGTTAAAAACAGTATTATTTAGTCAAATTCTTATTAACTTTTTCTGCTCGAAATAGGTATGTCTACACTTAACATGCTCATTGGCACTATTCTTTAGCTAGAAAAGGATTTCTGGTTTTAAATCTATTTATTTAGTCATGTATCAATTTTTAAAAATTTTTTAAATGATTTATTTATTTATTTATTTGAAAGAGTGACAGAGAGAGAGATAGAGAGAGAGAGAAAGAGAGAAAGAAAGAATGAACTGATCTCCCATCTGCTGGTTTATTCACTCCACAGATGACCACAATGGTCGCACTGGGTCAGGCAGAAACAAGGAGCCTTATCCAGGTCTCCCACATAGGTGGCAGGGGTCCAAACACTTGGACCACTTTTCACTACTTCTCCCAGGCCATTAGTGGAGCAGTTGGGACATGAACCAGCTCCCATATGTCATTTTCGCAGGCTGCAGCTTTACCCGCTACATCACTATGCTGGCCTCTCAATCAGTTTTGTTTAAAGTTACATTAATAACAGTAAATTTTGGAGCCTCATTTGGTAAATATAGAAGATTAAAGTGAAACAAAAGTATTTCATTTGCTTGGTTTCAATATTATTTCTATGGTTTCCCTGCAAAATAATTGAGATACTAGGAGAAATTCCATGAGAACGCAACAAAAATCACTGCTTATTATGAAAAAAAAATCATGAGAGTAGGGGTAAGCATTTGGTACAGTGGCTAAAACACCCCTTGGGACATGAGTCTCAGCTCTGCTTGCAATTATATCTTCTTGCTAATATGCACCCAGGGAGGCAGTAGCTGATGGCTCAAATGCTTCGATCCCTGCCACCCACAGACCCAGACTGAGTGTGGGCTTCTGGCTTTGGCCTAGCCCTGCCCTGACTGTTGTTGGTATTTGGGTAGTGAAGCAAAATATGGAAGATCTCTCTCTGTCTCTACATCTTTCATATAAATAAAATAATAATAATAATACAATTAAAAAAAGTGAGAGTGGGCAATATACCAACAAAATCCATTAGCCAAAAAAAGCACTGGCAAGACAAGTAGTAAACATCCATGATTAGAGATTGGAATAAATAGATTTTATTCTAAATAAATCATTATTTTGGAGTGCTTGCAAATTTCTTATGATGATTTCCTATGATGAAAATTATTCTAATTTATTGAATAAACTTTCATTGATCATGTGCTGTATTCCAGAAGCATAATTAATTGTGAAAATAGGATATATACTGTTGAGTGTCTGCTTCTATTATGAGAACATGACCATCAAAGCTAGTTTCTGTGAGTGCTCAAAGATTTAGATACTATTATAATCTGAGTGCTAATTAACCACTCAGGAAAGAATAGATTACAAATGCTCCTGAGAAAAGGCAACTCACGGTGACCAGGAAGGCATCTTATTTCTCTTTCTTCTTGTGGGTCCAGCAAATGTTATTTTATGTTCTGGTCATTTTACACTCTATTCTTTCTGTAAATATTTTCTCTTGTTCACATCTGTTATTTATCTTAATGCCTTTTGTGGTGGACTGCAAAAAACAGTTACACAGTTTTCCCACCCACGTATGTACATCCTTCACAATATGACTTTGCTACTCCTGAATCAAGAGTTGGCTTTTATATCTCCACCTCTGAGACTTGACCATAGAATTGATTTGGCTAAGTTGACACAGAGGATTTGGAAAAATTTGTTCATTGGGGCTTTGTCTCTCTTGCTTTTAATAACCCTGGGACTACCACATGATGAAGCCAAAAACTGTCCAGCCACCTAAAAAATCAAGAATAATGACTGCTATTTTAATAAACAAAATTTTGAGGTGTTTTATATAGAAACAACTAACACAACTACTTTGATTATTACATGTGTTACAAGTTAGGATTTCTTTCAGATTCAAAGCAACTGCACCTACACTGAACTTATTTAAGGAAAGAGAAAATATTTGTTTCAATAATTTTTAAATCCAGAGACACAGTACCAACATTTTTATTTGAATCAATCAGGGTTTCAAATGAGATTGATCAATGAGACCTAATTTTTCTCTTCTCTCAGTTCTATACTGTCATACGTATTATATTTTAAATTAAGTCTATGCCTATCTTTAGGTGAACATATTTTCTAGGATTTTAAGAAATTCTTTCAATTTAATTGAATTTCAGGTGCACTTCCTAATCTATGTCACATGACACAATTGTTAGCTGAGTTACATCCCATACCTGATATTTATGGTAACCCAGAATGACAAAAGATATTCATTGAATAAATGGTGAGTAAATTCAAGGTGATGAGAACACCTGCTATTTACTAATAAAAAACTACCTGACTCATTAAATAAACTTTTTCTCATCATTATGACAAAATGTTTCAATCAAATGTTGTTTCCTCTCAAAATCTTCCCCAATCTCCCCATATTTGGTTGGATCCCCATGTTATATATTTTTGTAATATTTCTATTATTTTTTTCAAACAAACTTGGTTAATTTCCATCTGTCCTCTTGATAGTAAGTTCCATGAGGACAGGTCTCAGGACCTAGCAATGTGATTGCCAAAAACTCCTTGTTCAGTGGATGAAGGTAAATTAAAGCACTTCCAAATACCAGGTTCTATTGAACATAAGAAAGTTCAATTGAGGTTTACGTCTTAGTATTCTTTCCTCATTTTTGTTATATACGAAGATGTAAACTTAATCTAGAAACTTAAAGGCTACAGGTTTTTATGGAGAACACACACACAACACACATACATATATTGTTTTGCATACAAATTTCCTACAACTTCATGAGCAATTGCATATAATTTTGTTATGGCTTTGGTATTTTATTGTTGAAATTTGTGGAAAATTCCTTAGTTACCTAATACATAGTCAATTTTCATGTGTCCCTGAACATTGAGGAGTGTATAGGATCCATATGTTTTCTGTAAAATGGCAAAATCACTAACCATTTTATGTGAATATTCTATATTCTCATTAATATTTTCATCCGCTGAACTCTGTATCATCAGGGGAATACTGTTTACATTCTTTATTGTGGTGCTTTTGGCAATTTCTTATTTCTATTTATATTACTTCTATAAAATAATGTTATCTCTGCGATATATAATTTCTAAATGTTTTAGATAAAGCTTTTATTTATATGATTTTCGTTCTAAATATATTTGATCTGATATTAGTACTTCTAGTTAATGTGAATGAGATCTTGAGAATATTCTAGAAGATTATTGGAATTGGTCTTTTTCTAAACAGGGAAGAAAAGAATATATAATTTTCAGTGAGAAGAATATGTAGATAGACAATAAGACAGATAGGAAATTGAGAAGTTAAGAGTAATTAACAATATTAACAGGACTGGTAAGCCAGCCTTGTCATGTGAAAAACTGTATCTATTTGAGAAGGCACTGATTACTCACTAACTGTAGATACTTCATATGAAATTAGGATTCTAAAGCAAAAACATACTTGCTTCTCCACTAATCTGGTGTTTGGCTTCTTTATATATTTTTTTAAGATTTATTTGAAAGACAGAGTTACAGAGAGAGGCAGAGACAGAGAGAGAGGTCTTCCATCTGTGGGTTCATTCCCCAGATGGCCACAACAGCCGGAGCTGCACTGATCTGAAGCCAGGAGCCAGGAGCTTCTTCAGAGTCTCCCATGTGGGTGCAGGGGCCCAAGGCCTTGGGCCATCTTCTGCTGCTTTCCAAGGCCATAGCAGAGAGCTGGATCAGAAGAGGAGCAAGCAGGACTAGAACTGGCACCCAAATGGGATGCCAACATTTCAGGCCAGGGCTTTAACCCACTGCACCACAGCATTGACCCCTGGATTCTTTATTTTTTTTTTTTTTAAATTATAAGAATGTATTTTGAGGTCTTTATGTGGTAATCCTTACTGTAATTTAAACACAAAATCTTTTCAATGGTTATAATAATAATCAATATCTATTAGGCAGACTTTTAGAGATAATTATGACCTAACATTTCTACCTAGACACCTTTTGAGAACCAACAAAAATGTTACTTCCTCCAGAAATCTCAGCATGTGAGACCACTTTGAGTTAACTTCTTCTGAGGCTGTCTCAGAGAATCCTATTATAATAGTTTTATACTCTATTGAAATTAACTGTTTTCACATTCAGTTCATTCAACAGGCTAAAGATCTTTGATAAGAGGAGAAATATTATGTTGACTATTTTATTTCTGATTATTAATAAAAGATTCAAAGTAGTAGGTATCTAAGAAATATTTCAAACTCAACTGGTTCATTTAGATATTGGATAATGATTTCTAATATGTATAATTAAAAAAGAATTTGAAATTTTAGAATGCAGACATATGTATGAATACCGAATATATACATATATATGTACACCAGTTGCATACCTGTATTCATGTATATGTCTACATTCTAAAATTTCAAATTTTTTCTAATTATACATATATGTATATATTATATACACATATGTATATATATATCAGTTGTGTGTGTGTGTGTGTACATATATATATATATATATATGTTACACCTCCATGTGAAGAAGTTGTAATGAGCCCATCTAACAATGGAGATGGTACCTCAAAATCTTCAAGGTAAAAGGAAGCAAAAAATCTTATTTTCCATGAACTTTTTGAAGCTGTATCATTTACTTTTCATATAAAATTAACTTATTCTAAAGCTTATTCTTGACCAAAAACAAGATCAAAAGAGGATGTAATATTTAATTGAATACCTAGTCTTGCTTGAATATAACAGCTATTAAAGAGTTTTTTAAAAAATTATGAAGCTAAAGATCTTACAATATGTGAAAATATTGAAAATATATCTGGAGTATTGATAATTTACACATATCAAAACTTTTGCTCATATATTTTGTATCATATATTTGAAATCCCCATACTATTTTTAGAAATTTGAATATTTAAGGTATTTTAAAATATTAAAAATGTTAAAAGAATTTGAAAGTCAGTAGGAATATCCTTACCATACTTTTCCCACTGCAATGCACCAGCAGTCTGGAAAATTGAAGAACTCAAGGTTTGCTAAATAACTGCTGCAGATCACAATTCTTAATTAAGTCATGCTTTTGGAGTTACAAACTTTAATATACTTTTTCATGGTGTTTTGTATTTTACAATCCCTCGTCCTTTCAGAATATATTCCTCTGACACCACTGGGTATATTAATCACTAATAAACAGCTTCATGTTTGGAAAAAGAAAAAAATATACTAAGAAAAATTTTCTTTCTCCAGAACAAAGAATTATGTGAGAGAGCAGGCTAATACTCATCCTAAGCTCATAGTTCTACCAAGTAGAAAAGTATAGTTTTCCTTCTGAGTCTTTAAAAGTAGTTGAGCATCTAATTTTGTTCTCCATATTTTGCTATGAATAAAAGTTAACCTGTTTATTAAAAAATGAATTTTGTTGGAAAGCAACAATATTGCAATGTATCCCTTTGCACACCAAAACAAATGCTTCTTAAGAATTCTATTAAGTGCAAAGGAATGCAGCAGTGGCACATTTAAATGTAAAATCCTGCAGAAAAACCATCACTAGCATTTCTAAAAGACTGACATTTGGTAGCTCAGATTTAAACTGTTGTTTTACCTTGAATTATGATCCATTTGCCCTCTATTGGCCCTTGAAGTTGAAAATAGATGTCTATATTATTATATATTATCTGAGATTCTTCAGAAGACTCAACTGGAGAAGAAAAATCTCCAGTCTTCAGTCCCAGAAAAGCCCTCATTGACTTAAGAGAAATTTATCAATGTAAAGGGATTGGTTTAATACTGCTTTAAACCCCTCATGCATCACAAAGGGATTTGCTAAATACTTTCATGGGGACTGCTTGTGTGCTGCCAAGGGGCCTTAGAAAGTCACTGAACCTTCTGATGATTGAAACGTATAGGCCCACTGCAATGAATTAGCATAATTGGAATCAGGACTAGATGTTTTTATAGGCACTGAATATATGCCATTCCAATAGAACCATTACTTTAGTTTGTCTTATCCTTGAGGCTACAAGACTTGGAAACAGGCTTTGCACATGATGGCTGATCAGCAGGTGAGCAATTCTGCTGAAAGGTACATTAGCTATAATTTATAAAGTGTACTTAGTGGCAGTTAACATTCTAATTATATGTAATATTAGGAGATGTTAAGTGATAGTATATTGTGTGTGTTCTCTACCTTAGATGAAAGTTCCAGTCCATCTGTATTACTATGATCTATTGGAGAAGCACAAAATTCTTCATTGAATATTAGCCAAATGAAATGAGAGGGAAATGGAAGTCAGAATCTGCATAACTGTAGATGCACTTACTTATAAAATCATTGACACCACACATAGCCAAATAAATATTAGCAACTCAATCAAAAGTGTAATCATTTATATTTTCTATTAACAATTTTATTATTAATGTCTCCAAGGAATTCTTTCATTTCAAAGAAATTTATAATGTCTAACTCTGTTATAATTTTGGATAATATCTTTTAAACTGATAATGTAAAATTCATTTTAAGGTTTGCTTGCCACTTAAAAGTATATAGTAGAACTGTGAAAAATTAAGCCCTGACGCTATTAGATTACTTTTCTTTGCCTGTGAGATTTTAATAGTGCAAAAAAGAAAAATGTGAGATAGTTCCACAAATACATGTTTCTAGAACTTCCACAAAAATTCAGCTACTTTATTTTCCAAGGATTTGTTTTACTAACAGGAAAATGAGTGGTTAAAATAAGCAAAATCACTTGATTTCATATAGATTGCTACTGCAGTCAATAAATAGATGAATGCTTAATTTTGGAACAGGATATTATCACAGTTGAGTAATTCAGATTCTAGAAATTTATGAAATACAGAAATATTTTATGAGCATTTCTTTTGTAACAATTAGATACTTTAAAACAAGTAAAACTTTAAAAATCATTTATGAGACAGTGACTTAATTACTAGATGTTAGGTGAAAATGGTAAAGATAATGCCAGGTGAACCCACATTGAATGCTTTTCAAATAGTTGTAATTTCTTAGTTAATAAATTTCTTGTCTTCATAAATAATTTCTTATATTCAATGCTCATGTTGATAGTCACCATTCTTTCCTTTCTAGGACATTATTTTCAAACTTGAAATTATCCTAACATAATGATAAAGATTTCAGGAGAAATCTTTACACCTAATTCTTATTTTGAACAATGATTATGGATAGAAATAATTAAACCTACATGTGTACTGCCTTGATCTGTAGATGTATTTTACACTTCTGACAACTGAAGTTCAACTAAAAAAATGTAACTGCCTACATTCCATATCACTGAAACATAAAATAAACAGTAGCTCCATTTATTTAATAAACAATATATTAATTCTTTCAAAATGTTGGTGGAGATGCTATGCTCCTTCTCTGTGGTAACACACCTACCTTCAACCTCCAGTATATCTGGTTAGATAGGGAAAAGAATTAGGAAGCATGAGTATGAATTCCAGATCCAGTCTGGGCAAATCAATTTCTTTTACTTTCGGGAGTTTTATCTGATGATAGACTGAATTAGTCAGTCACGGACAACAGCTTTAGGAGTGTTCATATTGTTGGCACTTTTGTTGCCAGTGATAGCTGAAGCAATGCTCAAGTGAAAATTTTGGGAAGCATAAAATGAAACAGTCTAAGATGCCACTCTTCATACAGGAAAACTGAACAGATGCATAAAGAGAGAGAGGATGAGAAGCCTTGCGCACGGTAGAGAAGACACTGCAAATATGTATTTCTTCTGTGGCAGCATTTCATTTTCATATGATGGTACATTTCTGTCTTATTTAATCCATAATTTATTATTTTATCTTGTTACAAATACTTTTATGTGGTTACCTTTTATTTCACAATAAAAACATCAATGATTATGAATGTTCATTAGCAGTAATTTTTAAATTTGTCATTTTTGATTCTCATGAGAGAACTGCTCTTTTCTAGAGAGATGAAGGTGGTATACATTTTTCCTTTTGCTTCAGTTATAAATTAGAAGTACACTGATGTATCTTCAGGCATTCTGTGCAATTATTTTAAATTTTTATAAGAATTATTTATTTAGCTGAAAGGCAGAGTTATATGAGAGAGGGAAAGAGAGATCTTCCATCTGCTGGTTCACTCCCCAAATGGTTACAATAGCTTAGATCAGGCCTGGCTGAAGCCAGAAGCTTCATTCGGGTCTCCCACATAGGGGAAAGTGCCCCAAGCACTTGGGCCATTCTCCTCTGTTTTCGCAGGGGCCATAGCAGGGAGCTGGATGAGATGTGAAGAGGCTGGAATGTGAAATGGATACCATATAGGATGCCGGTGCTGCAGACGGGAGCTTAACTCACTGAGCCACAGTACTGGCCCCCATACAATTATTTTAGAGACAAAATAATACTATGTCATTTGTACTTTACAATGCCTGAAAGACATAAGCATCCAAACTTCTGTTTGTGGTGTGATCATTCACCTTCTGCTTAGCAGCCACAGTGTGCTGAAGCTCACAATCATGTGATGATAGAGTACAGAAACCTTCAGCAGTACTGTACAGTGTCTTATATTGCTAACCTAAGATATTTTGTAGGTTAGGTGTTGAATGTATCTTGGGGGGCAGGTAAGTCAAGGAGCATCTGAGTTTTCAAGGTCATTAGTTTAAATAATACAAAAGTTTACTTCTTTTGCATGCAGTCACCCATAGGGATGAGTGATTGGTCCAGGGCAGCTCTACTTCATGTTTTCATCAGGCACTCAGGTTGGCAGTAACTTTTGCTTTCTTCAAATAGTGATTTCTTATTCTGTATTCATTGATGGGGAGTGTGGAGGAATAAAGGGGGAGATGAAGGATGAGTAGTTTCATTTTATGGAAGTAACATGAAAGTTGTATGCACAGCTGTGCTCATATTCTTACAGCAGGGCATTATAAAAGGTCATGCTAACAATGTGGAAAGTCTTTTAGCTTTAGACTACAGATATGCTAAAACTTGAAGGTGTAAGATTCTATTGCTAAAGAGAAAATAATTGAGGCAAAATTAGAACCATTGCCAATGCGTAATTTGTTGTAATCCTTTTCTACATGTCTCCTGTATAAAAATAACATGTGGAAATCATATTCTGACAGTAGCAATCACATCAGAAGTTTCACCAATTACCAGCTGAAAGCTTTTTCTTTCAAAGATTCTGTTCAACATATATCTATTAACAAACAAAAAATTTAGAAAAACATTTTAATACAGAAAAATATGGAATAATATCTCATTAATTTTATAGACCATATTTCTTATTATATACTTGTTCTAATTATATATAATCTTGATGCAGTTTCAGTTTTAATAAGGAATAACAGTTTTGATACTAAAAAATTTTAATATACAAATTAGAGTGTGTCATCACATTTCTGTGAGGTTCTCAAAATCTTTGAGAATATAAGAGAGCATTACTCAGGAAAGCATCTACATTCTTAAAAGCACTATGGTTCCAAAGTTGTAATTACTTATGGAAGGACTTACGGCTTAGAACAACTGGGAGAAAGTAAAAATGTTCTGGTGTTTCCTGGATTAGAAAGGTATTGCCATTCAATTTTTTCTATTTTCCATTTCCTTTATCCTGATTGTATCTGACAATGAAAGTGAAGTCTACAAATTATGGCTGATGTGAGAAAGATAGAAAAAAATAATGTAGAAGTTGATAACTAAAGGAAAATAAGTTTGAGACTTTTTTTTTCTTAAAGCAATGAAAATCAGTTTTCTTTAAAAGTGATGGACAAAAAGAAGGATCTAAAAAGCACTAAAACAGGAGGATATGCATGACCTATGACTCAGCAACTTTGGGTGTTGTTTCATTCTAAGGAACAGTTTTAGTTCTAAAAGAAAAATGTCATTCTCCATTTCAATTTTAGAGTTAAATCAATCAGAATTAGCTCTTCAAAATAGTGTTTACATACCCATTCTACCTTTAATGGATTTTTTAATGAATTCTTTATGGATTCTTTTTTTTTTTATGAATTCATTATTTGACTATAAGAACATGGGTTTTAGAGTTAGGAGTTTGATTTTATTCAACAATGTTCTATGTATCTATATTTTCCTCCTAAAATCATACATTAATGATTTAATTTTAATTTCTCTAGGATACTCACTTTTTAAAAATTTATCAGTGCCACATTCTCTTTATTTATTTACTTACATACTTACTTGAAAGGCAGAGTGATAGAGAAAGGGAGAGACAGAGAAAGAGAAATTCTCCATTGGTGACTAACTTCCTAGATAGTTGCAACAGCCAGATCTTGGATGAGGATGAAGTCAGGAGCCAGCGAATCCATCATGATCTCCCAAAGGGGTGACAAGACAAGAAGTACATAGGTTATCTTTTTTGCTGCCTTCATAGGCCCATGAGAGGAAACTATGTTCAGAAGCAAAGAAGCCTGAACACAAGTCAGCACTCTGATATGGGATGCCAGCATCATAAGCAGAGGACCAATTTACTAAGCCACAACACCAGCCCCCAGTGTAAGATTTTTTTTTTTTGGACAGGCAGCGTGGACAGTGAGAGAGAGAGAGACAGAGAGAAAGGTCTTCCTTTTGACGTTGGTTCACCCTCCAATGGCCGCCACGGCTGGCGCGCTGTGGCTGGTGCACCGCGCTGATCCGATAGCAGGAGCCAGGTACTTATCCTGGTCTCCCATGGGGTGCAGGGCCCAAGAACTTGCGCCATCCTCCACTGCACTCCCTGGCCACAGCAGAGAGCTGGCCTGGAAGAGGGGCAACCGGGACAGAATCCGGCGCCCCGACCAGGACTAGAACCCGGTGTGCCGGCGCCGCAAGGTGGAGGATTAGCCTAGTGAGCTGCGGCGCCGGCCAAGATGTTTTTAAACAAGCTGTATCATATTGTGTATGACTATAACAACTGAGATAGGAAAATCTTCAGAATGAACATAAAGCACCTTTCAGAATCATCATTTATTTGAAGCTTTTGTGGAAGCCAGGAGAAATTATTGATACTTGAAAACATAAATTATGGAAAATGAGGCAAACTTTAGGTGAAGTATAAGAAAAGGTAATACATATGTGGTAGTATCCATTTTGGCAGATTTTTCTATCTATACAAATCTTAGATTACTACTTAGTTCTTAATTTTTCGCCCTCCTTATCCCTTTTTACTCAATTCCATTCATCTTGGACAGCTTTGGTAAATAATGTTGGATTTGTTGTACTTTCACACTGACACCCAAAACATTATACAAGTCCTGTATAAATCTTTTCGTCATCAATGTAAATTAACAGCAGTCTTTGACTTTCTCCCCATTCCATCCCCCATAATTACATTATGCAGCATAATTTAACTTCACTTCCACAATTCAAATGCCACATTCATTAACACAAAACTTCATTTGTTCAGCCAAACTTAATTTATCAACTATTCTTCAATCATATTCCGACAGCAGAACTAAGTGATGACTTAATACATCATACCACTGGTAAAATATTAAAATATACTTTCACTAGGCAATGTGTGTTCACACAGACTTTGAATTTAAAGAAAATGCTTAGTAGAATAAAATCGGGAGCTATGTGTCTTGCCAACCAACCATAGCTTTGCTACTCATTATGTTATTCAGTAAAATAAGTCTCCTCAGTTATTGGTGGTACTTAAGTTGACAAGTTTTTCAAGCAGACAGTGGTGGAAAAATTCAGTCAAGCAGAGTTCAGTTTGAATTCTGGCTCCTGCTCTCATTAGTCATGTGAAGTGGGAAAAGTCACTTGCCACCTTTAACAGTTTCTTTGTATGGAATTTTGAGAAATAACCTAGAAAACTTGGGGCACTAATACATGTAAATACACACATATACATATACATATATATGTGTTAAAATATATGTATGTGTCTATAATACCTAAGTTTCCCAATACAGACATTACTAAATAAATGGTAGCTACTACAGTATTCTATATGCATTGAAGATGAAAATAATGGAGAAAGAAATGTAAAAAAAAAAAAAGTAAAGAACATTTGATATAAAAAATACACAAAGAGGAACAGAGTTTGATATAGCAACCAAGAAACCACTTGCTGGTGCCCTCATCCATTATTAGTGCGCCGGAGTTTGAGTCCTGCCACTATTTATTCTAACTTACTATTCATGTGCACCCTGAGAGGCAACAGGTCATGACTCAAGAAACCGGGTGCCTGACCGACACCTATGCTGGAGAACCCTGTTGAGTTCCTCGCTCCTGGCTTCAGCCTGACTCTTCCCTGACTGTTGCAGACAGTTGGGCAGTGAACTAGTACTGTTCAATGTATATGTATATGTATGTATACATATACATATATATGTATGGATGTATATATATATTCAATATATGTGTATGCATATGTATATATCTCCTCTCAAATAAGTAAAATAAAGAAATACAGTTTCTTAAATATTTATGGTAAACATTCATTTTTTTTTTTTTGACAGGCAGAGTGGACAGTGAGAGAGAGAGACAGGGAGAAAGGTCTTCCTTTACCGTTGGTTCACCCCCCAATGGCTGCTGCGACCGGCACACCGCGCTGATCCAAAGCCAGGAGCCAGGTGCTTCTCCTGGTCTCCCATGTGGGTGCAGGGCCCAGGGACTTGGGCCATCCTCCACTGCCTTCCTGGGCCACAGCAGAGAGCTGGATTGGAAGAGGGGCAACCGGGACAGAATCCGGCGCCCCTGACTGGGACTAGAATCTAGTGTGCTGGCGCCGCAGGCATAGGATTAGCCTATTGAGCCGTGGCGCTGGCTGGTAAACATTCATTTAAAAAATGTATTTTCTTTGCCTATTATGGTCCAGGCATGGAATTAGGCATTCAGAAATGAGCAACATCAGCCATTACCTTGTACTTCATTCATCTAATTCTATGTGTTCCCTGAGAGTAGACTTAAAAAGGAAAAAAAGAAGGAAAAGACAAAGGACAGCTTTTCATTGCTTACAGAAGTAGTCTGGAAGAAACACAAAGAAAGACACACTATCCCATTAATATGGTTTATAAATAAAATTGTTAGGTAAATCGTTAGAATAATTTAGCATCATAACAAAAATAACAGATCTATTTTGGTCGATTGCAATATATTTTATTATTGATGAGTTTGCAGACATACTTTTGGAAATAAAAATGTATACATGAAGAAAGTAAGTATATTTAACCATAAGAATATTTAAACAAAACCATAAGCCTATGCCTAATTTGCATATTTGGAAGGGCTTTGGATCAATATTGAAAAATGGACAATCAGATATCAACAAAAGATTGAACTGGAGACCTGAGATGTTAAGAAATCTATGCCTGTGCCTCTTTGTAAACCTCTCCTTTATTTCTGAATCCACACTTTTGGCTGACTCAGATAAGATATTAAAAAAAAAACTACTTCACATAAGGATCAAGTTCATAAACTCTGTAACTTTTCACAGTAATTACCATTTCCTTGATTATCTTCAAAAATGGATATAACCATTTTATCTGAGTGTGAAAAATGTTTTACAAGTTGAAAATATACTGAAATCTTGTGATTTTGTAGAAATAATAGAGCATACACAATCACATGTTCTGAGTTGAGTGCCTTTGCTTTTCAATTTCAATATCTCACATTTAATTAACACCTCCCTAATTAATTGATTTATTCATAAACAGGGCTCAGGGATGACATTTGAGAATATGTTTATAGTTTTTGGTGTTTTTCTTTTCAGTTATCTGAAAATATTTTCAAACATTTCTGTTTTTATAAGTTTGAAACACCACAATATTAGTCACGGAAAACAAAGATCAAACAGCTAGAAGACTGGCCCCAACTGTCATTCCTAAGATCATGAAAGAATAAAGAAGAGAAGTAAAGAGTCAATGAACATGAAATTTGGGCATATAAATTAATAATCTGGAAAAACTTAGAAAGAATCTGTATTAAGAAAAAACAATGAAAGTTTTAGTGTAAACAGTACACCAAAAAAGTAACAGACTCTTTCTCATGTCATCACTCTTCTGCTGAAATCTTTGGTAACAGAACATCTTCATGACCATACGGAGAAATGCTGTCTCCTCAAAGAGAGAAAAAAAATCACAGGAAAAGAAGAGGTTATAAAAATATCTTATGTACCTCAGATGGCACTTCTAAAACTTTTAGCACCAGCACATAGAAAGGAAAAGAGGGCATGTGCTGTGGCATAGCAGGTAAAGCTGCCACCTGCGACACCAGCATCCCATATGGGCACAAATTCATGTCCCTGCTGCTCTACTTCTAATCCAGCTCCGTGCTAATGTGCCTGGGAAAAGCAGTAGCAGAAAGCCCGAGTGCTTGTGCCCCTGTTACCCATATGGGAGACCTGGAAGAAGCTCCTAGCTCCCGGATTTGGCCTGGGCCAGCACTGGCTGTTGTAGCCATCTGCAGAGTGAACCAGCAGATGGAACATCCCTTTTTAAATAAATAAATAAATCTTTTTTTAAAAGGAAGGGGTAGAAAAGAATGTAAGATTAGAAAGTCAAAGGTAGAAATTAAGTGCTGGGGGCAATATTATGGTACAGCGGCTTAAGCTGCCTCCTTTGACAGTTGTATCCCATATGGGTGCCCATTCGTGTCCAGGCCGCTCCACTTCCAATCCAGCTCTCTGCTAATGCACCTGGGAAAGCAGTGGAAGACAGCCCAAGTAGTTGGGCCCCTGCAACCCACATGGGGGCTGGGATGAAGCTTTTGGCCACAGCCTGGCTTCGCTATGGCTGTTGTGGCCATCTAATTCTACTTTCAAATAAATAAATATTTTAAAAAAGGGAAAAAAATGAAAGAAAAGGAACTAAGTGCTGAGAAAACTGGATCAGAATAAAGTAACTCTAAAGAAGTATCTGTGTGTGTCAGGAAAACCAAGTTTTAATTCTTTAAAATATATTACATCAGTTAAGTTTCTCAAACTCTAATTAAGACAGGAAAAACAAGTATATATAGAATGGGAGCATAGTTTATTTTCTCATATTTAAAAATATGAGAAAATTATGAACAATGCTATCCTACTAAATTTTCTAGCTGATTTTATTTTAAAATATAGGTAAAAAGCATAAATCTTAGAAAAAAAGTTAATGCTAAACCAACAAATAAAATTAAAATATATTGGAGATATAATCATTGAAAGAGTCTCATGCTCAACATTTTTTATGAATATGAGTATTTAACCTTAAAATGTGGTTTCTTAGGTTTATAGATAAATATAATTGCAGAAAATGCTTTGTAAACTATTTGGTATTATAAAAATATTCTATACAAGGATGGGTGTTTGGCACAGTTGTAAAAATCTACAGTGGACTTCCTGGGTTCTATTCCCAGCTTCAGCTCCTGATTCTAATTTCCAGTTAATGTATATCCTAGAAGGCAACAGTAGTTGGACCACTGACACCCCAGTGAGAGACCTAGATGAGTTCCTGGATCCCAAATTTTACCTGGACACAGCCTTGGAATCGCAGCAAACAGGGGAGTGGAAGAGCAGATGGAAATTTTCTCTATGTGTCTATATCTCTGCCTTGCAAATAAAGCAAACTAAATATGCTATAGGGGCAGACAATTGGCCCATTGGTTAGGATCCTGCTTGTGACAGCCATATTCCATATCTCTCATTTAAGGGTGTGTTCTAGTCCTGGCTCCATACAAGCTTCCTATTAATATGGACCCTACAAGGAAGCGGATGATGGCTCAAGTACTCAGGTATCCACCACTCATGTGGTGACCCTGTACTGAATTCTAGTCTTCTGGCTTTGGCCTGGCCCAATCTTGGCATTGTGGGCATTTGAAGTGAATCTATACATAGAAGATCTCTCTCTCTCTCTCTCTGTCTTTCTCTTTCTCTCTCTCTCTCTCTCTCCCTCTCTTTCTCTTTCTCCTTCTCTCTCCCTTTCAAATAAGTACAAATAAACAATTCATAAATATTTTATAAAGAATATTTCCTGCTTTAATAATCACAAATAAAGCTTATCAATAAAATTTCTGCTGTAAAATATCTTGGAAGGTAACAAATTTAGCTTTTAACTATTGTTAAACCAAATTCAACTAATAGTGATTCATAAATTCAGTTCCTGCATAAGCAAAAAAAATTAAAAAAAACACTGTTTTACAGGGGCCACTATTGTGATATAGAAGGTAAAGCCACTGTCTGCTAAACCAACATCATTTGAGTGACAGTTCATATCAGGGGTGCTCTATTTCCAATCCAGCTTCCTGCTAATGGCTAGAGAAAGCAGCGAAAAATGGCCTAGCCATGTGAGAGACCTGGATGAAGCTCCTTGCTTTGGCATCATCCAGCTCTGGCCTTCAAGGCCATCTGGGGAGCAGTGAATCAAAGATTCTCTCTTTATCCCTCTTAGTATCTTTTTTGTTTGCTCTACTTAATACTTTTGGGTGAATACTGTAATCAATACACAATTCTTCTTAAGTGCTGAAACTTAACTGAAAAGTGATCACTGTTAAATATAAGAATGGGAATAAGAGAGGGAAGAGATGTGCAATTCGGGACATGCTCAAGCTGACTTACCTCAAACGGTAGAGTTAGAAACATACCAGGGGATTCCAATTCAATCCCATCAAGGTGGCATGTACCAATGCCATCTCACTAGTCCCAGTGATCAATTTCTGTTCACAATTGATCATAATGATAGGACTAAGAGCAAAGGGATCACATAAACAAAAATAGTGTCTGCAAATACTAGCTGATAAAATAAAAAAGGGGTGAGAATGATCCAACATGGGAAGTGAGATACACAGCAGACCCATAGAATGGCAGATGTCCTAAACAGAACTCTGGCCTCAGAATCAGCCCTTAAGGCATTCAGATCTGGCTGAAAAGCCCATGAGAGTATTTCAGGCATGGAAAGCCAAGACACTCTGGGGAAAAAAAAAAAAAAAAAAAAAAAAAAACCTAAATGAAAGATCTCCACGAGTGAGATCCCAGTGGAAAGAACGGGTCATCAAAGAAGGAGGTACCTTTCTATGAAGGGAGGAGAGAACTTCCACTTTGACCACGGCCTTGTCTAAATATGATCAGAGTCGGTGAACTCAGGGGGCTTCCATAGCCTTGGCAGCTCATGACAAGAGCCTAGGGTGATTACTGATGCCATAAACAAGAGTGTCAATTTGTTAAGTCAACAACAGGAGTCACTGTGCACTTACTCCTCATGTAGGATCTTTGTCCTTAGTGTGCTGTACATTGAGATTTAATGCTATAACTAGTACTCAAACAGTATTTTTCACTTTATGTTTCTGTGTGGGAGCAAACTGTTGAAATCTTTACTTAATGTATGCTAAACTGATATTCTGTGTATAAAGAGAATCGAAAATGAATCTTGATGTGAATGGGAGGGGAGAGGGAGTGGGAAAGGGGAGGGTTGCGGGTGGGAAGGACTTTATTGGGGGGGAAGCCATTGTAGTCCATAAGCTGTACTTTGGAAATTTATATTCATTAAATAAAAAAAAAGAAAAAGAAAAAAAAAATAAAGATTCTCTCTCTCTCTTTCTCTGTCTCTCCATCTCTCTGTAACTCTTTCAAATAAAACAAATAAATCTTTTTAAAATGTTTTACAAAGTGATTAATTGAATAACAGAACTTTGAACAGTCAGCATCTCAATGTCAAATGAGATGTATTTGACAAAGTTCTCCACACAAAAAAATAATTCAAGGATATTTTGCTTAAGAAACAAAACTTCCCTTAAATTTCAAGATAGAGATGCATTTAAGGATGTACTTATCCTCTTGTCTATTTGAATCGCCATTCAGTAGAATAATTATTATTAGATTTGTATGATTCTAACTATACATGGCATGACATGTCACAGCAATTACTGTCAAGAGCATTACTATTAAAAGAATCATTTTTCCTAGGCTTAAAGTGTTTTCACTTAAAAAGAATGAAAGTAGTCATTATGTGCCTCTTATGGCATGATCTATCCTGTGATATCCTTACAACTCTGTCTTTTTCTTCTTTTTGGTCTTCAGAGTTCACTGGTAAAATGTCCCTGTCTCCCTAAAGTGTTTCTTTATCACTTTTGCTATACTTCCCCATTGTTCACAACTCTTCACTACCCCAAAAAGATTATACATTTTTGTCCAATTGTCTTCAGCTTGCCATATGATCTTGCCTTTTCCAACGCTAGGTGAAGGGAAGTAATCTATGTTTTTCCAGGCAGAACCTGTAAGTACCTTCACGTGGTTGCTATTTTCCCTGTGCCAGGATGCCTCTTACTGAGCAGGATAGAAGCTGCCCTGTGAACCTGAGCCCCAGAGGGAAGACAACATGAAAAGGAGCCAACTTTGACTTGTGATTGACATTTAGTTTTAGCCATAATTAAAATTTATTGTATGAAACCTCTGAGAGTTGAGCTTTGATTGTTATTACAGTACAACATAGCCTATTTTCAGGGAAATGGTACATTATGTAAAACAACAGATCTGCCTATTGCACCTTGCTCCTTTGTTTTTATCACATATTTGGCCACGCAACACCTATGTCTGCAAGTATATGTGTTTATTGTCCTTCTTCGTCTATAAGAATGTAAGCTCCAAAATAACTGAAACTTTGTTCTCTTCACTGCTAAATCCCCAGGGCTGAGTACAGTGACTCTCGTATTTATGAGCCAGATGGAAAGTACAAGGGGAAAAGGCAAGTATTTCCATTTAAGGTGGTACTCTCCCCAAGCTGCTCAATTATATCAATTTCACATAATGTTTCTAGCTTTAGGAGGAAAAGAAATGATAGTGGAAAAGGCAAGAAATTGGAGGAAAGGGTAACCGTGGTTTTCTGTGTGGCTTGATCCAATCAGGAGAAAGGAACTGCACGGTAATATGAATGGGCCCCTTTAATGCACAGAAATATTAACAATCACAGAGAATGAGTAAAAATATGTGATAGGATATTTAGAGATAGGGATAACTGTATTTTTAATTTGAAATGCAGAGAGAAGAGGGAGAGAGATCGTCCATCCACTGCTTCACTCCACAAATGCCTCTAACAGCCAGAGTTGGACCAGGCCAAAGCTGGGACTTGAGAACTAAATCCAGCTCTCAAACATGGATGGCAAGGACTCAACTACATGACCCATTGCTGCTATCTTCAGGATGAGTACTGGTAGGAAGTTGGAACAAGAAGCAGAGCCAGGATTCCAACCCAGGAACTCCAACATTGGGTGAAGTGACATCTTTTATTTTCCATTTATTTATTTGTTTTGAAAGATTTATTGATTTATTTGAAAGACAGAGTTACAGAGAAGCAGATGTAGAGAGAGAGAGAGACAGACAGACAGACAGACAGATCTTTCATCCACTGGTTCACTCCCCAAATAGCTGCAATGGCCGAAGCTGGGCCTATCTGAAGCCAGGAGCCAGGAGCTTCTTCCAGGTCTCCCATCTGGCTGCAGGGGCCCAAGCTCTTGGGCCTTCTTCCACTGCTTTCCCAGGTCATAGCAGAGAGCTGGATTGGAAGTGGAGCAGCAGGGACTCAAACTGACACCCATATAGGATGCCAGCACTGCAGGCAGATTCTTTACCTGCTGTGCCACAGAGTTGGTTCATTTTTTTTTTCTATTTAAAGATTTATCATTTTAAAATCAGGGTGGGAAAGAAAGGAAAAGATACAGATCTTCTATTTGCAGGATCAACCCCCAAATGGCCACAATCAGGAGCCAGGAGCTTCATCTGGGTCTCCCACATGGGTTGCAGGGGCCCAAACACTCGGACCTTCTTCCACTGCTTTCCTAGCTGCATTATCCCAGAACTGGATAAAAAGCAGACCAGCCAGGACTCAAACAAGCTCCCATATAGGATGGCATTGCAGGTGGCAGCTTAACCTGCTCTATCACAATACCATTCCCCCATGTGGCATCTTAACCACTGCACAAAATACCTGCTTTGATTATGAGAATTTATAGATTACAGGAGTGGTAGATTCAAGCCACAAATACAAAAGAATAAAGCACTGGTGTTGAGACAGAGTGCCCAAGGAAGAGGCTGTAGCTTTTCCCTTTCATCCATCAGTGGTTGAGATACAGACCTCATTAGACAGCAACATTCGGACTCACCACATGGCAGATAAGTCATTGTGGTGTTGTCCTTGTGGAAATTACCAGAACTACGTGTTCTTTAAAAGGGAGCGTTTGATTAAACAGTGTCTCACTGTTAGGCTGAGCTATGAAACCACCAAAGAAGGTGGTCTCTACAAACTGTAAGAGAAGGGCATTGAACAAGCCAGCCAATACAGCATACCAGAACAAGGCAATACCATTTCTTCTTGCAATATCTGTCAAGCACACTCGACTAGCACAGCTTAAAATTATGCTGCTGAAAAAGTTTATAGGACCTAGCTGTGTTTTAATAGATCAGGCAGCATGAATTTGGAGCTGAGAAGCAATAAATTGATAATTGAGACTCCAAGCAAGAGAAGTTGATGGTCACTCCAAAGAAGTGGGAAAGGGGATGAGACATGTTTGAGAGATGAAGATCCTATTTTACCCTGTCCATTAATTCCTTCATATGTGAATTTCAGAAATAATAAAATCATAGAGATTCAAGACAAAGACTTTTTTGGGGGATGACGTAAGTTAATAAATAAACGTGTATTTGCATTGAATTAAAGATAAGCATTAACTATCTACATGGATCAGTCCTCTGGAAAATTAATATAAAGACTATTAATTGTCTGGGGTTCAAGAATATAAGGATCTGGGGTTCAAGAAATAGAACCAACCTTGGATGTAGATTTTATATTTTCTCTGTGAAATAATTATTAAATACTTTAAAAATATACCAACAGAGTTGCCACCTAGTATAACAGGAATTTAATTCTATCAACAAGAGTGAAAACAGTAGGCTGCTAAGGACAGGTACCCCAGATGATACTTATAATCAAGGGTACCCTTTTGTGTCCTTGGCATCGGACAATTAGGTTGTTTATATACCATTAGCAAGGTCAGGCCATATAAAGCATATGGAAGGTTTATTTTCAGTTGGGACATTCTGCATACAATCTTTTAATGATTTATGGTCAATCATGACATGTGTTACTTATCCGTATTGTAGATGATAGATTTTTAAAATAATTTATCATATAATATCTGAATGATGTGAACTGTCAGGAAGCAACATTATTTCAATAAATCAAGAATGACATCTGCATGGTGATTTATAGCCCTGAGTGGAATGAACCAGCTCTCCCAGGGTGAGGTGTCTTTAACCATTCTTAAATGAATTGGAAGATCCTGTAATGAAGTCAGGAAGCTTGTTGGAAACTTTATGTGTAAGAAGGACCCCTTGGATGGCTTGGGCCTCTTTCATATTACCATTATTATTGTCATACTTGTGCCAGTAACAATAAAATCAAAATCTACATGTATAAAATTTAAAAAGTAAATTACCAAATTAAAAACAAGAAGGGAGAAGAAGGAGAAAAGTCAAATGGAATGGAGAAAAAATTAGATAAGATGATTAAAGTTCACTTTCAGAGTAAAATGCACAAGTAAGTATTAAGGTAAATAGTTTTATATGAATAAACAAAAATAACCTAAATTAAAAGATACAGAGGAAGTTTAAAATAAAGATTAAATAAGAGGCATTAAAATGTGAAAAAATGAATAATTTTCAAATTCCTAATAAAATATAAACATCTGCTCTTTAAATCAGTAGCCAAATAATTATAAAAATGTATTTCTGGAGAAGAAAAATTCCAAAGTTAGATTTTAACAAGGAAAAAATAATACATTAGTTGATGAAGTAAATACTGAAAGATAGGGAATAATTCAAGGTGAGTTAAGTATCTTTATGAGAGGCTGGCTAGTGTACAAGTGAAGAAATCCAGCATGAGCAAGGTGGGATTTACACTCTGACTGATCTCTTCTGGGTATCTGATTTCCAGTAGCCAGCCTGCCACTTTAGAGTAACCCGGTCTAATCATCTTGAGTGATTTATAATCTTTATACACTAGCCCTCATTTCAATTAGGGAGACAAAAAAACCCTCCAGTGACTGACTTAACCAAGGCATCAACAGGTTCAGGGTTCTCAGAAATACAAGCAATCTTAGAAAATGAGACAAATAGAATATCAATTCAAGTATCCTATACCTCGTCAATATCTATGGACTACAATCACAAAATTATATTTGGAGGAAATAATAAAAATATGAATAAGCACCAGGAAAATCATCTTGATATAACTTCCGGCACAAAATTCATGTTTGTATTTATAAATGTATATTGTATCACAAAATAGAATGTTTTCCTCTAAAGATTTTATACAGGGAAGTGTAGGAAATGAGGTCTAGGTCTATGATTGTCACAGCTGTGGCTAATTTTTTCCATTATGTAATAAATCATAAGGGCATGTATAATATAGGATGAAATAAAGAGTTTTGATATTATAACCTTGTGGACTTGAATTTCAAGTCTATCTCTTACTTATTTTGAGGGAATTTTTCCCTTAATATCTCATATGCTTAGGCTCTCACTAAGCAAATGAGGACAGACTGGTACTTGCAGGACTATTTTGAATATTCAAAATAATGCAGCAAAGGCATCTAGCTCAGTATATGGCAGAGAATGAATGGTACCTGTCATTTTTGTTACACTCATAGCTACTGAGTCAGCTATGCTGTGAAGCAGTATTATTCTTCCATCATAAAGTCAATCACTAGCAAGTTTTTGAAAGGCCACAGGCAAGCCAATTAAATTTCATTAGCTGATGTCAAAAACTGAGCACTGCCACTCTTTTTAGAAATTTCATTGACTTTCACTTCAAATTATGTGGGAGTTATTGGTAGAATAAAATACATATTTGATAATTGCAGTTAAAATCATTTTCATGCTGACTAATTCATTTATCCAAGTATCTTTCACATTAATTTTTATTCAGTAAAAAGAGCTACTGTTGCCAGAATTAATTGATCAGATAACCATTCCTACAAAAATAAGAGGACATGGTAAGTCAAACATGACAGGGTCAGAGTACATGTGGAACTTAGTCATTTATCACAATAGGATTTGCCTGAAGGTAAGACAAGTTGTTTTAAGTATTATTGATTTTTACTTGGAAAATGTGTCCTATTGATTTTTACATCTAGACCCTTTAACTATGGCTTTTAATATACTATTTTTGTCTATAATGACAACCAATGGGAAAACTCAAGAGCAGAAATGAGATGGTCGCAGATGGAGAAATAGTGAAATTGCATTTCAGAAACTACTACCTGAAATCAGGTCTGCCCACCCTTGGCACATAGAGTGTTGCTTTAAAGTTCTACTTCTGAAACAGGAAAACAGTTCTCAGAATTGACAGTGAAACTGCGAGTTTAAAATGTATGCCGCTGAATTTGTTGTTCCAAAGCTCCTGTGCCTATAGGAATAGCATTTCTGAGTTTCTGCCAAAAATGAAGTTCAAATTATCTAAAGGTTGTGGGGTTGAGTTCATGTATTTCCTCTAATCATGCATTTTGTTTTTCACAGCTGTCAGAGGGTTCTATTTAATTACCTGTTGGGACTTGGCATTCCAACAGATTAAAAAAAATAGACAGTAATTCTGTGGGCCTGCACTGTAGCGTAGAAGGTTACGCCACTGAATGTGAGGTCGGCATCCTTTATTGGTGTCTGTTTAAGTCCCGGCTGATAATCTGTGATCCAACTCCCTTCTAATGGCCTGGGAAAAGCAGTTGCAGATGACCCAAGAGTTTGGGCTCCTGCCATCTGTCATCCAGGTTGGAGTCTTGGGAGAAGCTCTGTTTCGACCACCCAGGGAGTGAACCAGCAAGTGGAAACTCTCTGTCTCTGTCTCCCCCTCTCTCTGTAACTTTCAAATAAATAAATATTTAAAACAAAGAACAAAAAAAGGAATTCTGAATGACACTGTTTTATCATCTGTTATGGCACAATCACTGCTTTCCATTCTTGAAGCACCTACTTCTGCACAGCTACAGGACAAAGCATGGAGACAATGCCTTCACTGCTCCTTTGATTGCCTTTCTCACACATCTTTCCTACTTTCCTGTTAGATAGCTCCCTCTCTGCTTTTCCCTGCTCCTTCTTCTCGTTCCCTCCTTTTCTCCTTTCCTCTGTTCAGAGCTCCCTCTTTTCATTTAAATTTGAATTTTTTTTTTTTGGCTTATGTGTTCTTTTTTTTTTTATTTTTTAAACTTTTATTTAATGCATATAATTTTCCAAAGTACGACTTATGGATTACAATGGCTTCCCCCCCATACCGTCCCTCCCACCCACAACCCTCCCCTTTCCCACTCCCTCTCCCCTTCCATTCACATCAAGATTCATTTTCGATTATCTTAATATACAGAAGATCAGCTTAGTATACATTAAGTATGGATTTCAACAGTTTGCTCCCACACAGAAACATAAAGTGAAAAATAATAGATGATTTTTTTTTTAAATGATGATGAAATCAGAGCAGACCTATTGTCATGTTTAATCCCAGTGAGAGTCAAGTTGGGAATTGATAATTTCTTTTCTTTTCTTTTTTTCTTTTTTTTTTTTTTTTACAGAGGATCAGTTTAGTATGCATTAAGTAAGGATTTCAACAGTTTGCACCCCCATAGAAACACAAAGTGAAATATATTGTTTGAGTACTGGTTATAGCATTAAATCTCAATGTACAGCACATTAAGGATAGAGATCCTACATGAGGAGTAAGTGCACAGTGACTCCTGTTGTTGACTTTACCAATTGACACTCCTGTCTATGGCATCAGTAATCTCCCTATGCTCCAGTCATGAGTTTCCAAGGCTATGGAAGCCCTCTGAGTTCTCCGACTCTTATCTTGTTTAGACAAGGTCATAGTCAAAGTGGAGGTTCTCTCCTCCCTTCAGAGAAAGGTACCTCCTTCTTTGATGACCTGTTCTTTCCACTGGGATCTCACTCGCAGAGATCTTTTGCCAGAGTGTCTTGGCTTTCCATGCCTGAAATACTCTCATGAGCTTTTCAGCCAGCTCCAGATGCCTTTAGGGCTGATTCTGAGGCCAGAGTGCTATTTAGGACATCTGTCATTCTATGAGTCTGCTGAGTATCTCACTTCCCATGTTGGATCACTCTCCCCTTTATTTACTCCATCAGTTAGCGTTAGCAGGTACTAGACTTGTCTATGTGCTCCCTTTGACTCCCAGTCCCTTCACCATGAACAACTGTGAACTGAAACTGATCACCTGGAACAGTGAGATGGCATTGGTACATGCTACCTCGATGGGATTGAATTGGAATCCCCTGGTATGCTTCCAACTCCACCACTTGGGGCAAGTCAGCCTGAGCATGTCCCAAATTATACATCTCTTCCCTCTCCCATTCCCATTCATTTAAATTTGAATATTAAAACAAAGGATTTATCTGAAAGCTCATTAACTGTGCAAAAGGGCATTGTCAGAAAACATGTTTCATCATTTTATTTGTATCAGGTTGAACAGAATGGATTGTAATTACAAAGAGGGAAGTTCTCTAAGTGTGCTAATAGAAACTACCCTGCATCTCAACAGTTTGGGAATTCAGTTTATGTGATATAGAAGAACTGTTTCTTAAGTCAATTCATATAAGTGCTCTGGGAATTTTCACATTCATTTAGAATCCTTTAGTTAAAAGAATTACACTGATATTTTTTTCAAGCTCCATAGAGAAATCTTTTTTTCAGGAATTGATTAGTGCCTGTAAGAAGAAAAAGTTAAAGGAACTAAAAACGAGCTGGACTATTTATTAACATAGAGAACATTGAATTTATAACACTCAAAATACTAAAATCTGTAGTTATATAGAGTAAGGGATTTCACTACATATTACTTAGAAAACAATATCATTTTTTAAGATTTATTTGTTATTTCCTTGAAAGAGTTAGAAAGAGAGAAGGAGAGACACAGAGAGAGTGATCTTCCATTTGCTGGTTCACTCCCGAAATGGCCACAACAGTCTGGGGTTGGGACAGGCCAAAGTCAAGAGCCAGGAGCCTCTTCCCATATAGAGCCCTTGGGCCATCTTCCATTGCTTTTCAAGGCATACCAGTAGGAAGCTCGATCAGAAGTGGAGCAGCTGGCACTCACATGGGATGCTGATATCGCAGGTGGAGACTTAACCTGCTACACCACAATGCCAGCCCCCCAAAATCTCTTTTCTAATTTAACATTATACTTCATTATAAATGCCAACATTAATACAAACTATTTTTTGGATAAAACCAGACATAAATTATGCAAATAGCATAGGCCATTATTTAGGGTGATTATATCATCTATGTATTAGTACCCCATATATATGCTTGTTGTTCAGGTAGTGTGAGTTAGTTGCCTGTGGTCATACAGGGTAGAATAATTAATAATCTAATCTTGTTCTATTTAGTTAATATTGAACTTTATTTTTAAAGAGATGTCCTTTCAGAAGATGGCATACAGAATTACTTCACTTTCATTAAGAATCAATTAGCAGAAGCAGGCAATTAATCTAACAGTTAATATTCCAACATAGAGATCAGGGTATTCAAGTTTGCTATCTGACTTTGGGTCTGGATTCCAGCTTCCTGCCAGCGCTGACCACAGAAGGCAGATAGTGAAAGCTCAACTGATGGGTTCTTGCTGCTCATGTGGGAGACATGATTGATTTCTTGGCTCCCAAATTTGGCCCTGGCCCAGCTCTGGCTATTGCAGACACTGGGGGAGTGAACCAGTAGATGAGAGTACTGTTTGTCTCTCTGTCTCCCAAATAAAATAAAATTTAAAAAATCAGGTGGTGATGTTAGTCTCAGGATCCTCCAACACAATAAGAAATGTAGCTAACTTTCAAGATGCAATACTCAGTAGAAGGCCAGTCTCAGGTGAGGTGACAAAATTCTATGGATTTGAAAGGCAATACCCTTCTCTTTTTTTTTTTCTTTTAATTGACTCTTAAACAACGGTGAGACAACTTGAAATCCATCACAAACAAGTGATTATATAAGAAATTTTATGCAACTTTCATTTTTTAAGATTCATTCATTTTATTTGCAAGGCAGAGTTAGAGAGAGATCTTATTTCCATTGTTTCACTCCCCAGAGAGCCACAGTGGCCAGGGTTAGGCCAGGTCGAAGCAAGATCAGGAGCTTCTTCTAGATCTTCCACAAGCATGGAAGGGTCCCAGGCACTTGTGTCTTTTTTTGCTGCTTTCCCAGGCCTTTCATAGGGAGCTGGATCAGAAGTATAGAGTGAGGACTCAAACTGGCACCCATATGGAATGCTGTAATCACAGGTAGAGGCTTTATCCACTAGGTATCATGCTAGCCCCCTAAGCAAGCTCAGTTTTTATGTTTGGAATCATAGTAGGAAGTGTCAAAAAGAAGATTTTCAAATAACTGATCACTCCTCAAGGAAAACTGGAGATAACTAGTCGTGTTGACCCAGGTTGATTTTATTTATGTAACATCTTGGAAGAAGCTCCCAAAGCAAATAAAATCACTCTCAATTCCAATCTTTCAATGTGAGTAAACAAGCATATTTTTAGAGTATATTGTATAAAGTTCCATTCTTTATTTCCCTAACCAATGAAACAGAACAGTAGTATTCAAAACTGCAATTCTTTTACAACCGGCGTGCTGCGCCAATCTGAAGCCAGGAGCCAGGTGCTTCTTCCTGGTCTCCCATGCAGGTGCAGGGCCCAAGCACTTGGGCCATCCTCCACTGCACTCCCGGGCCACAGTAATGAGCTGGACTGGAAGAGGAGCAACCAGGACTAGAACCTGGCACCCAAATGGGATGCCGGCGCAGCAGGCGTTGGATTAACCAAGTGAGCCACAGTGCTGGCCCCAAAAATGCAATTCTTAAAACAAATATAAGACAATTTGGACATAAGCATTCAAGAAAAATAACAAGGCATACACATACTTCCTCACATTGTTCTCTGGTTTTGCAGTCCATGTCACAGAGGTCCTGCATATCAGAGAAGACTTATAAAGCAGACCATTAGATCATAGCTAGTTAGAAAGTTCCAGTTTTTAGCCATTCTACTAATACCTGCACTCTGGTTCCATTAGCCTCATTCTTTTTTACAGCTCTAAGACCAGCATTGTCATTTAAATTAACATAATACCTTTAAATATGATAGAACTAAGAATGGATATTTGTTACATCTTCACATTCTTAAACATACAAATCCTCTTCTACTGCAAACCAGTAATCCATGCAGACTTACAGCATTATTGATGTTCCATGTCACATTTAGAAAACCATTCTATTTATCCACACCTTTCCCTTAACATCTTGAACTGCATAGCTTGCACTTTTTCAAAGGAAAATTTGTAGAAAAGCAGAATCCAAGTTTACTGAGAATTGTAACTTTATTCATCTTCATCTTTCACAGACTCATTATCTCTGATGTGAGCCATAACAAAAATGATTATTTTATGAAAAGCAACAAAAGCACAACAAGGAAATCCCTTGTTCCTCCACAAGTGTATTGGTAATTATAATCACAAAAATATTTAAGAAACCCTCTGAGAAAAAGGTTTCCAGTATTTTCTCTGAGGTGTCATGACTGTAGCACACTGACTAATCTTTCTGACACACTTTGAGATATCCCAAGGCAATGAAGCAGTGTATTTCACTCAAAACAGATATTTGGTGAGCATTTATCAATCTAATAAACCTTGGCCAGATCGTGTTAGTAAATACACAGGCTTGAAAATATAAGCTTTCCATTTTGAAATTCACTTTTGCAGAAGGGAAGCCCAACACTTCTCCTGGCAGACAGCTGTCATCAGAATCCACAGTAAGTGGTGCTGAGTGATTGGCTACCTAGCGAGACAGGAATGCGCAACAGATGCCTTGGGGAAGCATTTGCATCGCCAGAACATGCAGAAATTGCTCTAGAGCACTGCTGGATGTCTATTGCCTGTATTTTATTAATCTTTCATACAACAAAAGAGATCAAGTCATTGAAGTATGGTCTATAAAAACACATACAGCAGAAAATGGGTGGCCACATACAAGGTAAAATTTTAAGAACATAAAAAGTATTACAGGGAAGAGTAACATGACATGCAAGAACTAAGAGTAGAATCACTGTGAAGCCTTAGCAAAGGCTTGTGGTAGGAGACAGGGATTTTGGAAGACACCTATCACCTAGCAGCAGCCAAAAGCAAAATCAAGCTAACATGTAAACCTCTAGGGTTTTAATTTTGATATGAAAAAACAAATAATGAGAAATGCACAGACCTAAACTGAAAATCAAACAAATCACTAGAACACATAGTTTATTTTCTGAACAAGCAAGCATATAGCAAAGAACATGGTTTAGCCTAAGAAGTTATCAATGTGTAAAGCAGCCTTCAGCACATTTTTTCTATAAAGTGTCAGAGAGCAAATGTTTTCAGCTTTGCATTCAAGCTCTGTTACTGCCACCAAAATCTGCCTTTACAGTGGAAATGCAACCATACACAGTATGTAAACAAGTGAGTTATACTGTACTACAAAAATAAATAAAATCCTTATATATGGACACTAAAATTTGAGTTTTTATACGATCCAAAGTCTTATTCTGTTGTTGCTATTTTTTGTGATATAAAGTCATACAAATATCTTTCTTAGTTTGCAAGTTCCACAAATATACTTACAGGTCAACATTGACCCGTAACTATGTGTTGTAGTTTGCTAACCCATGGTCTAAGGTAATGAAACCCATATTATATGTGAGTATGTTTTTTGAGCTCTGAAATATGCAAAATCTGGGTTGATTGCTTTGCAAGGATTTCTTTGAAGTTTTTTTCAAGAATCAATCGAATCTGTAACTCACAGAATTCTAATTGATTTCCTCTGTAGCAAGAGTCTATGACTCAATTTTGTGTCAAAAACACTTTCGAAGGTTGTTTCTAGTGTTATTTCTACTCTATATTTTTGTCCACATGTTGTTATAAAGCTATCTTAGAGACCTGAAGGATATAATAGATTGATTGGCCATTTTATTTTCTATAAAATGCATGTAAATTTAATGTATTTCAAAACATATAAAAATGTGGAATTTATCACATAGTGGTTGCTTGAATTTAAATTTCAGTGCTAAAATGAAAGCATACCCAATTTGAGAGAATACATTCATATTTTCATGGTAGTATTGCAGTGGCTATGGTGATTAGACTATAGAAACAGACTGCTTGTACAAACCACAGTTTTGCTGATTATTATCCTATGACTTGGGGCAAATCTGCACCTCAGTTTATTTAGCTGTAAAATAAAGACATTCCATAGAGTTGTTTTGAATTCACCTAAATAAAATATTTAATATAGGGACTGCCACAAAGTCAGTCATAAAGTTATTTGGTTTATTAGCATAATCAGAAAGTACCTTCCATGCATAATTTTCTCATTCTTGCAAAAACATAATTAAACATACACACACAACCACACGGATACAATTTTGCTACGCATGAATTAAGAGATACAGATAAACTTCCTTTAGGTGAACTTTAATGTCTGCCTTGATCAATTTTCAATAGCACAGTAATTTCATAATTATATACCTTATCTCAATCAGAAAAGTGAAAATTACTTAAAAGCATTAGCAGGCAAAAGAAGAAAAGTTATCTTACACTAATTGGATACTTAACTATTTTAGATTTATGGATTTGAGCTATTTAATTAAACTGAACATTTTGTCTGAAAGGAATAAGATTATGTTATTCCATCAATAGGTTGCTCTTCATTTAAGTGACTCTGTACATGCAATTGAACATTGTACATGGATTTTTAATTTCAATGTAACATTTGTATTCATTCTAAGTGGAAGTTCAATAAGAGAGGTTAAGAATAAAGGAAACTACTCTTCAACTCCCATATTTATTAACAGCCTTGGGGTAAGGTATTTCAACTGTTTCTTAGCAGTTTTGTATTTAATTTGTACCTATTTTGTTTGAAAAACAGAGAGGGGTAGTCTTCTGCCCAAAATAGTCAGTGCTAGATCAAACCAAAACCGGGATCCCAGAACTCGAACACAAAGCAAGCACTTTGTAAACACCTGCCCTGGTTGCAGTTTTGATCTTAAAATATTTTGTAAGATAGTTGAGAGCATTGCCACTAAAGAATAAAACATTGTGTCTCCTTGTCTCTATGGACTTTTTTTAAAAAAAAAACTCAAAAATCAATGTTTATATAGTTAATATGACACAAAATGTAAATTTTGATATAAAGCCACTACAACAACAAAAATAGTGCTGTAAAAACTTAGGTAGATTATGTATAAAATGCTAAATATTTGCATGAATAAAAACATCAGTGAGATTGATTAAACTCTTTTTAATTATTTTTAAAGACAAAAATATGTTCTTTTAAATAAGCCTGATAATTTTTTTTTTTTTTTGACAGGCAGAGTTAGACAGTGAGAGAGAGAGAGAGACAGAGAGAAAGGTCTTCCTTTTTCCGTTGGTTCATCCCCGAAGTGGCCGCTACAGCCGGCGTGTTGCGGCCAGCGTGCTGCGCTGATCTGAAGCCAGGAGCCAGGTGCTTCCTCCTGGTCTCCCATGGGGTGCAGGGCCCAAGCACTTGGGCCATCCTCCACTGCCTTCCCTGGGCCACAGCAGAGAGCTGGACTGGAAGAGGAGCAACCTGGACAGAATCAGGCACCCCAACTAGGACTAGAACCCAGTGCCGGCGCTGCAGGCAGAGGATTAGCCAAGTGAGCTGCAGCACCAGCCTAATATTTTTATATTATTGAATTTTACATCTTCTTATAACTTTCAGAATTTTTCTTCACTCTTCACCAGGGACTTGAGTCCGAGATTGAAGATTGTTCCAGATTTCTACTGAGCATATTCTGCTTATCTGCAGATTCATCACTTGTGCATTTTCCTTTTTTTTTCTTTTTTTTCTTTTTTTTTTTTTTTATTTGACAGGTAGAGAGCTGGACTGGAAGAGGAACAACCAGAACTAGAACCTGGTGCTCATATGGGATGCCGGCTCCGCACGTGGAGGAGTAGCCATGGCGCTGGCCCCACATGTGCATGTTTCAAAACTTGAAAACGGATTTTTAAGGCTAAATATAGCGCTGCTCTAATAATTTACTAAAATCATATAAAAATGTTCATCTGCAGAAATATATACAATAAAAAGATATTAACATTATTAAGTAGCATTAACATTTAAAGTTGAATATGATGCTGAATGTTACCGAATTTCTTGTTTAATTCAGATTAGTTGAATGGTATACTTTTCACTTGTTCTTGTCTAGGCTCCTTACATATATAAATATGTACTCAAGCATACTTTACCTCTTTTATCTTCATTACAACCCACTAAGCATTTGCTATTTTTCCTGTCCTTATGTGAAAGAACGAAGATGACTCAGAAGCATTCATTATGTCATATCCTCGAGACTGTGCTGCAAATAAAGGCAACAGTCAAAAATGAATGCAAGTTTTGAATGATTGTCTAGGTTTCTTCCTACTGCACAAAATATGATCCCCGACAAAAGGGAATACATCTACTGGTGTTCCAAAAGTGAAAATGGCCTTTTGGGCCTCATCGAAGCATTTATTTTAATCATTTTTTGATAGAAATCTTCTGGAAGACTATTAACACTTCCCTGTCTTCTTAAAACGAGGTCACTCAAGGGAATTTACTCTTATCTTGACAATTCCTGGCCTCCATCATGAACATCCATTATCACACCCTGTGGTGATGCAGCACCTGTCAAGCTGTCAGCTGTCATGTCTGCAATCATCCTGTTCGCTTCTAACAGCCTTCTGCTCTGATTCCTTTCAATGACTCTGGGTCAGGGAACCAGATGACCAGGGCTTTTAAAGATTCTATGTCAAGGTTCTCAGTTTTCTCAACTGTAAAATGAGGTTGCCGTCCCAGACCAGTGGTTCTAAACCCTGACTGTATATATGAATCACTGTACTCCACCCTAGAGGAAAATTGCTTTGAAATGAACTTCTTCACTGGTAGTCTTGAAATGTTCATGAAATATTTTGCGTGTTCGTGCTTAATCTGCAACCAGCACTGAGAAACATAATATAACATGATTTCTAATATATCATTAAATCTGAAACACATCATTCACACAAATAAAAATATTGCAACTCTTTAAACGAAGCTCTACATCTCATGTTCTACCCGGAATTCAGCTTAGCGTTATGTATTTTCACTTCATTTGAAGTGGATACCCACACTGAGTCCTAGGCTACTTATTTGGGTCCAGACTTTCTCATCACTTCCTCTCCATTCCCTCCATAAGTCTCGAACTAAATTCCTATACTGGGTAGGCCACAAAAGCTATATAATGGTATACATTTCAAAGTATACCCATATTTTCAACATCAAAACAGATTATTGGCTCAATTTTCCTTCTCTATGAAATTTTTTTTTGCTAATGCTATGCACTTAATAATTACAGAGATGGGGAAAATTTATAAAATCTCTTGCAATGGAGTCCATAGGTGAATGTAAAGAAACTAACAAATGGACAGACAGTGATAGCAAGTATCATAAAGAGATCTGTAGCTTCGATGGCAGCAAAGACAGGGCCACTAAATCAACCTGGATGTGGTAGAAAGATTAATTCCTATAAGATATTAGAATCAAGTTTAGTCTTAGAAAAATTTATCCAGTGGCTAGCATTGTGATGTAGCAAGTAAAGTTGCTGTCTATGACACTGGCATCCTATATGGACACCAGTTCTAGGCCCAGCTGTTCCACTTCTCAACCAGCTCTCTGCTAGAGTGCTTGGGAAAGCAACGGAAGATGGTCCAAGTCCTTGGGCCCCTGCATCATAGTAAGACACCCAGAAGAAGCTCCTAGCTCATGGCTTCGGATTAGCCCAGCCTTGGCCATTGTGGCCATTTGGGAAGTGAACCAGCAAATGGAAGATCTTTCTCTCTTTCTTTCTTTCTCTGTGTCTCTCTCTGAAATTCTGCCTTTCAAATAAACAAATATATCATAAAAAGAAATAAAATCACCCAGGTGAAACAACTCCCAAAAAGGAGAAAAAAGCATGTACAAAGCTGTAAAGATGTAACAGTGCAGAATATTTGGAAGGATTTTAAGTTTGCAGCTTGATATAAGTATGAAGTAGAGGAAAATGGAAGTAAACAGCAATGAGTTTGAAATAATGAGCTTGGAGTTGGTTTATGGAGTATATTTATATCCTGCCAATATTGTTAAATTTTACTCTGAAATTAATAAGAGGGTATTGAAGAACCTTAATCAGCAACCACATTCCACACTCTACATGCATGGTGGAAACATTAGAAAATTATATCCTTTAACAATATATGCTGGCTTTGGATTTCAAGGAAATATTAATATTATATCTGAATTAAAGATTGTTAGTCAAGTTAAAAGGCATAGTGATAATCAAGAAAAATCAATAATTATCTCTCTTTTTAGAGAATTTCTTAGATGAATTTTTCCATTAATAACCCCTTGGCATGAAGCATAGAAATATAGTTTAGGAGATTAAAAAAAGGGCATGATCCATCTTGACTTCTCTGTGTTGACATAGTGACCATGAGACAGTCTGCCAAACATCTTCCATGTGTATATCAAAAGAATATGAACCCAACTGAGAACAAAGGAAACATGGTAACAGTGTAGCAAGCCTAAAGGAATCTATATGATATTTAAAACTATAGGTTTATAAGAGATTGAGGTTTAAAAACAGAACTTTTAGCAGCATAAATTTTAAGGGTTAGATACAAAAAATATGGGGCATTGGAAAGAGATTAAAAAGATAACTAAAAGGTAAGAGGAAAAGTGATGGAGATCAAATGTCAGAAAATTTTCAACAGAATAAAATTTTTAGATTTTGTCTGTTTATAGGTGTCAAGTGCACAATAGTGAAAGGACTAACCACAATGAAGATGTGGAGGTTTAGCACAGAGTGGAGAAATGAACAGCATTTGATAAAATGGTTTTTTTCTCCTTAAAAATTTCCTACATATACAAGTTTCCTAACTAACAATTAAATTCTCATTTTAGAAAACACTTAAAGAACTTTATGTAAGAACTTTATAGAATTGAATGAAAACAATTACTTTATTTTGTGCTAACTGGATCCCTCTACAGTTGCAGATATTCCAGTCATATTTCTTGTTCTATCACCAATGTCATGTTGATTATGAAACTGTCAATTCCCAAGTTGGGAGTTAGTATTAACTGAATCTTTCTCTTCCATTGTAAAATCACATTCAGTGACTAAAAACTATGTACAAAATGATTATTCAAAAAAATGCTTGGTAGATTTACTCTTTTGTTTAATTGTGAAATCAGAGAATAAGGTCATAGCCTCCTAATTCTATGCCATTCCAAAGAACATTTCTTTAAATCATTGATAATATAAGCCTTTGTAAATATGTATAAGCCTTTGAAATTCTTTAGGGACATGACTAGCTTTCATTTGTGGAAAATTTATGAAGCAATATTGAAATACAAATACCATTCTTCTTAAAGGGATAAAATAAAAAGCATTGTTAACTATTCCTAAATACTCTTTTATAAATATACTGTGGCATAACAGTTAGTGGATTTCACATAAAATTCATTTATTGATTTTTTTTTTTTTTTTGACAGGCAGAGTGGACAGTGAGAGAGAGAGACAGAGAGAAAGGTCTTCCTTTTGCCGTTGGTTCACCCTCCAATGGCCGCCGCGGCCAGCGCGCTGCGGCCGGCGCACCACGCTGATCCGATGGCAGGAGCCAGGAGCCAGGTGCTTTTCCTGGTCTCCCATGGGGTGCAGGGCCCAAGCACCTGGGCCATCCTCCACTGCACTCCCTGGCCACAGCAGAGAGCTGGCCTGGAAGAGGGGCAACCGGGACAGGATCTGGCGCCCCAACCGGGACTAGAACCCGGTGTGCCGGCGCCGCTAGGCGGAGGATTAGCCTAGTGAGCCGCGGCGCCGGCCATTTATTGATATTAAGTAACTGAGGTACATGTGGATAAAAAGTTAAAAGATTAAATAGGAGAAGTGTAATATATTAATATTTATTAATTTATTCAGGTTAGTTAAGAAATGATTAATACTGTTCAACAGAAGTTCTCTAGTGTTCAAAAGAATACAAAAGGTCTCTAGTTTACAGACTTGCTTAAATATACTTCAATCAACTTTCTGTCTCTATTTGAATACCTCTATTGAAAATCTAAAATATATTGAAAATCTAAAACACTCAGCAGAATCTTGATTTGCACCTCACACTTAAGAAGGAACAAAGAATACAAGTAGATCCTCCCTTTAGTGTACTCATTTCAGCAAATGACACCACAACCCTCCCAAGTGCTGCAGTCAAAAGCCCAAGACTTATGCTTTCTTTTTCAGCTTAACTGAGTACTCCTGCATACTATGCGCAGTTCTGGTTGCACCATCCAACCACCTAGCTATTTTTTTTATTTGACAGGTAGAGTTATAGACAGAGATAGAGAGACAGAGAGAAAGGTCTTCCTTCCGTTGGTTCACCCCCAAAATGA
This sequence comes from Oryctolagus cuniculus, assembly GCF_964237555.1. Lineage (NCBI taxonomy): Eukaryota > Metazoa > Chordata > Mammalia > Lagomorpha > Leporidae > Oryctolagus > Oryctolagus cuniculus. The sequence continues at coordinate 89,370,740 of NC_091442.1, forward strand.
CCGCTACGGCAGAAACTGCTGCGATCCAAATCCAGGAGCCAGGTGCTGTTTCCTGGTCTCCCATGTGGGTTGCCGGGGCCCAAGCACTTGGGCCATCCTCCACTGCCTTCCTGGGCCATAGCAGAGCACTGGACTGGAAGAGGAGCAGCCGGGACTAGAACCGGCGCCCATAGGGATGCCAGTGCTGCGGGTGGAGGATTAACCAAGTGAGCCATGGCACCAGCCATGGCAATATCCTCCAAACTACTGCCTTTACTCTTTTGCTCCTCTTGAAACTTTTATGTACACCATAGCAAGTATCATCTTTAAGCTGAAAAGCAGATCATGCTCCTTGTTTCAAATATTCTGATGATTTCCAATTATAGTTGGCTTCAAATGAAAACATTTAATCATGACCTACAAGGTCCTATTTTATGGCCTTTGCATGTTTTTTGAAATATAACAATATGATTCCTTCTTCAGGGTTTGCTATAGTCTGAATGACTGTGTTCTCCTGCAAATCATATTAAAATTTTATCCATGGCGTGATGGTAATAGGAGGTAAAGGCTTTGGGAGGTGATTAACTTATGAAGGGAGAGACCATATAAATGAGAGGTCTGAGGGCTAGCTAGCTCCTTCTACCATTTAAGCACACAGCTGGAAAGTAATATTCCATTTCATGAAACAGGAAGTGGGCCTTCATCAGATACTGAATCTACAGGCAACTGAATCTTGGACTTAGTTACCAGAACAGACAGAAATAAATTTCTGCTGTTTTTAAGTCACAGAGTCTTTGTTTTAACAGCCCTGATGAACTGACTAATTTGGGTCTGCCATCTAAAGAGAAGCCAGGACCTACTTTTCAAGACACAGTGTTTGCAATCCTTGTCCCTTTTGCACTTCTTTCAGCATACTGATAACTGTCATTAGTTCAGACAGGTCTTCTCTCTTGCTATCTTTCGCTATCCCTTCATGGTGAAATTTTATTTATTTTTTTCCCTTGTTAATATCTGTCTCCCCTCCTAAAACATGGGCTCCATAAAGAAGAGGGTTTGGCCAAATTCCTACTGTGTTTAAAGATCATTTGACACACAGTAGCTGATCTGTAAACAATATTGGATGAATGACTAGATGAATTTAAATTCATATAAATATGCTATATGTAAATATTGCTAATTCACTTTTAATAACATCTAGATGGCTGAGTTATATAAAGTAATTGGCAATTATATAATGCCTGGTAATTTACAAAGTACCTTCATAGATTATCTTATATAATTATGAGAATTTAGATATATTTAAGCACCTTTGTTTTGCAAATAGAATAGCACGAAGAGTGCTTGAGTGACTTTCTCCGGGTCCTAGACCTACTGAATTGTTGGATCAGAGGGAATCGCAGATCCTACGAATTTCTTCCTTACTGGCTGAGCTTCAGTATAATGTGTAATTGTTTTGTGTTCAATGTAGTATAATAGACACAGAGAGAATAAATCCTAACCATATGGTTACATAGTTTCTCAGGCAAGACTGCATTTTAAAAAATGAATTTTTCAAATAATTTATCCTTCGATTAAACAACGGTTCAGAGAAAAAATACCAATTAGCCTGTCTAATTTTCTTTGTATAGAAGAAATGTTATATTTGCTGTTACAATGCTCTGAACATAAATCAATAACCATGCACTTGAGTCAGAATGATTTTGGTATGCTGCATCTGATACATTATATGTAATTACATTACATATATGTAATGATTACATATGTATGATGACATTATATGTAATTTATGAATTTAAAGTTACTATATTGTGGTTCCTTTCATTTCTTTTTTCAGTAGCTCTGAAGTTAAAGTTGTTTAAACCCAAGACTTCAGGAAGCAATAGGAAAAGATACACCTTATTTGTTATACAACTACAAGCACTATTTTTCTGTTATGTGATATATCGTGCTTACAGGATTATTTCTGTGTTCTGTTTTCAAGATGTCAATAATTTATTTTGAAACTTCATTATCATACTTACATGAATAAAAACATTAGAGACATTAGAAAGGCCCTATTACTCATGATGAATAAAATGTACATCACGATACTTAAAATTTCTGTGATGTATATGATTCTCTTCATGTACATACATTATATTTATGTTCTACACAATATTCTAGCATATCTTTTAATGTTTAGGTTTCATTATGAGGTCAACAGTAATAATCTCTATAATAACCATTTCAGAAGTTCCCATCAATGAGATTAAAGACATACACATCATGAATCATAAAAAAAGTACAAATGCTAGAACATGATTTTAAAAGACTAGTGTCTATGACAACTACCTTGAAAGACATGGTATTTTCAAATTTGGTGGAATATGAGATTCCCCCTTCTTCACAGTATACTTATTTGGAAATCTTACCTGAATTGTGCTCTGACCACTCAGTTAGATTTTTCTTTAATTATAAATAATGGTTTAGGATAATGCCGTCTAAAATAACTCACACATCTCACACATTCATCAGATGCTCATATATTTATTGACTACTGTGCTAGTTACTTGAAATAAAATATGAATATGAAATGATCTTCTAAAACACCTACAGTCTAGTGAGACAAACAAAGAAAGAATTATTATGTGCTTTTCCATTTATCTGACAGCTGCTGTGAATGCAGGTATACTCTGGTTCATTTTATTTAATAAGAGATTTTATTATGAATGAACACACAGACAGGCTGATATATATATATATATATATATATATATAATTTGTATGAGGTTAGCATGAACTCAAACATTAAAGATTGATTCACCCTCAGACTGGAGACAAAATCATGTTTTGGAGCCTTCATGGTGAGTTCTATAACCAGGAAAGTGGAAATTTAAAGAAGAAAGATGACTTGAAATCCAAGCAACTTCTGCTACTAATGCTGTTTTTCCAATTCACCATCTTTAGTGCACAGTCAGCACATAAATACCATATAGTTTTGAAGGTAAGCATGCCCAAAATGGCAAGTAGAACACTGAAAAATAATTTTCAGTGGATGTTTCAATATGGATTTCAGATTTCTAAATTTAATTCTGAATATGGGCATATGCTGATTAGCAATTGTAAATATAGTTCCAATGTTTCACAGAACTTTTTATGGAATGAGAAACTGATGTATGTTTTCATGTTAATTTTATATTTTAACAGGTGTAAAACCTAGCCATAGAGAGGAATTAGCTTATATTGAATAATATAAAATTTGATTTCACCTTAACTATTATGTTTCATCATGCTATATTTAAGACATGTATAAAACCTTAAAAAAACCCAAAATGTACCTCTTATAGAATTTTGAAATAAATATTTTGCCACTAAAATATTCATGGAATTGAAAATTTGGGACTTAACCATTCAATGTACTATTTATCATTAACAAACTACTTGGCAGGATCTGAGACTGCAATGAAAAATGTTTTAAGAAAGAATGAGCCGGTGCCGCGGCTCACTAGGCTAATCCTCCGCCTGCGGCGCCGGCACACCGGGTTCTAGTCCCGGTCGGGGCGCCAGATTCTGTCCCGGTTGCTCCTCTTCCAGGCCAGCTCTCTGCTGTGGCCAGGGAGTACAGTGGAGGATGGCCCAAGTGCTTGGGCCCTGCACCCCATGGGAGACCAGGATAAGTACCTGGCTCCTGCCATTGGATCAGCGCGGTGCGCCGGCCGCAGTGCGCTGGTCGCGGCGGCCATTGGAAGGTGAACCAATGGCAAAAGGAAGACCTTTCTCTCTGTCTCTCTCTCTCACTGTCCACTCTGCCTGTCAAAAAAAAAAAAAAAAAAAAAAAAAGAAAGAAATCAAGAGATTTATGAAAATTACAGCCAATTCAATGAGGGAAAGTATGGGCTTACCTGTTTTGTATATCTATTACCTAGTAGATTCCCAAAATATAATTATTTTAATACAATTCTAACAGTAAAAATCAGTACAATGGGCTTGAATTTGGGGCATACTTGGTAAAGCTGCTGCCTGAGATGCATCACATATAGGCACTGATCTGTGCCCTAGCTGCTCATTCCAATCCAGCTCCATGCTCGTCACCTGGGAAAAGCAGCAGAAGAGGGTCAAGGTGCTTGACGCTGCCTCTCATGTGGAGAACCCCAGATAAGACAGATTCCTGGCTTTGGCCTGGCCCAGCCCTGGCCATTGTGACCATCTGAGGAGTGAACCAATAGATGGAAGATCTATCTCAGTTACACTTTCAAAATTAACAATTCTTTAAAAAGAAAAAAAAAAAAACTCAGGACAAAAATTTATCCACCATTGGTTACAAAAGTTGTTTTGCATCACCTATAACTTTTAGAATGTATTTCTCACCCATATCTTTTCCTTACGATAACAAAAATCTATATATAAACTTATTGTTAAGTGCAACCTGGAGATGTCAACGCAGCTAAATAGGGAAAACACACTGCTTACAGGAATGGAAAATAGCAGAAAAAAAAAAGTGGAGGAAGTGCATTTCCAGGGGTGAGTTGGAGAGAAATCTGCAGTGAAATTCCACAGAAGGAAGAGGGATTCAGTGGGTCATCATGGAAGGTGTGGATGCACAGCAACTAGTGCAGACAAAATACATGATCCCCACAGCCAAGAGCCAGAGAATACACAGCTCTGAATGCCACAGCCCATACAACTGGTGATACTGCTGGAAGAAGAGGCTGCAGACCACACTGTCTTTGAGTCTGGCCTGGAGACCTGACGGGGTCAAGGCACCCACCTAACCCAGTAAAAAGAAAAGTATCTTTCTTTCTCTCCAACCCCTCACAAGGGCGCCCAGAAACTGGCAGGAAAGCTGCCAATGTGACACCAGTAGCTGTTCTGGAGTCTTTGTGCTGCATGTAATCCATGGATTTTGCCAGAGGGAAAAATTCATGTTTCCCATTTGATTTTGAGTCTGCCTGGGAGGGTTGATATAAGGCTGGGCACCCATCTAGGACTGTGAGATGCCCCAGTCTCTCAATACATTACAGGCTCTGAGATTCAAACTGCCAATTTGGAGCACCCACAAGCATCTGACTCTGTGAACATCTGCTCCCAAGGATGGCACAAGCTAGTGGTGCAGTGTGGATCCTCTGAACACCATGACTATGGGAGCCTTGGGTGCTATAACTGTGGGAATTCTATGAATATACAATAGGGGAGAGGGTGTAGCTGGGTCTCTGGGCAATCACTGTGTCCAGCCCCAGAGGCTCAGACCTCTCTGACTGTTCAGGGTGTGTACTGAAGTGGGACACATCCGCAGAAGAACTGCACAGAGCTTTTGTGCAGTTCATGAGACAGCACAGGTAAGTGTTGTACCCACTGTGGGCTAACCCTGGACACTGATCACCTTGGAAGACAGGAAGTGAGGATGTGATTATGCCAAAAGAGGTGATCATGCACTCCCCTATGCTGATCACAGAAGAGATCTTCCAAGCCCAAATTGGGTGTCATCCTGGATACTGGCCCAAAGTTGGAACACTACCAGAGCTCCCTGGCCACAACCAGTACATACCTATGGGTATTCTTAAAACAGCAGACACTCTGCTAAGTCACAGGAGTATAGTTAAAAAATCCTTAGGAGAAAATCAACAATTACTTGGACAAATGCTTAAAAATAAATCCAGAAATTAGAGAAACAAGAATGAGGAAGATAATATGACTCCCCCAAATGAATACTACAATACTTTAATATTAGAATGTGAAGATGAAGAAATTGAGGAAATGGCTGAAAAGTAATTCAAAAGATTGATCATAGGGTCACTCAGAAGCAATGAGAAGCAAATTCACATTTAAGAAATCTAAATGGGGCTGGTGCTGTAGTGTAACAGGCAAAGCTGCCACCTGCAGTGCCAGCATCCCATATGGGCTCTGGTTCAAGTCCCTGCTGCTCCACTTCTGATCCAGCTCTATGCTAAGGCCTGGGAAAGCAGTACAAGATGGCTCAAGCCCTTGGGCGACAGCACCCACATGGGAGACCCGGAAGAATCTCCTGGTTCCTGGCTTTGTATTAGCATAGCTCCAGCCCTTTTGGCCAACTGGGGAGTGAACCAGCAGATGAAAGACCTCTCTCTCTCTCTCTCTCTCTCTCTCTCTCTTTCTTTCTCTGCCTCTCCTTCTCTCTCTGTGTAACTCTGGCTTTCAAGTAAATAAATAAAATAATCTTTAAAAAAAAACAGAAATCCATATATGACATGGAGGAAAAATTTTCCCAATTTAGAATTTGAAGAGAAATCAAACTGACATGTTAGAAATGATGAAATCAATGTTAAATAAAAATATAGTGGAAGGTCTTAAAAACAGACTTAGTGATGCAGAAGAAAGAAAATCCAAGCTAGAAGACAAATCTTTGGAAATATCTCAGACAAAAAAAAAAAAAAAAGAAGTTATAAAAAATAAAAACAGCGTTGCAAGTTTATGAGATAGTATAAAGGTCTCAACGTAGATGCCTTAGGTTATTCTGAAGGTGTGTAAATAAGGAATGGATTAGAAGTGCTATTCAGTGAAATAACTAAAGAAAATTGCTCTAATATGGAGAACGAAATGGGCAACCAAATACATAAGAAACACACAACTCCTAATAGACATGATCAGAAAAGATCTTCACCATGATACATTGTAGTCATTCTTTCAACAGTAAAACAAAGATTCTAAGGTGTTCACAAGAGAAATGCCAGATTACTTTCAGAGAATCTCCAATTAGACTCAAGGCTGACTTCTATTCAGAAACCCTACAGGAAAGGAGAGAATGGAGAGACATAGTCCAAGTCCTAAAAAGAAAACATAAAACTGTCAACCCAGAATACTGTACCCTGCAAAGCTCTCATTTATCAATTAAGGAGAAATAAAACCTCTCATAATAAACAGAAATTGAAAGAATTTGTCAGTTACTCATCCAGCCTTACAAATGATACTTAAGCATGTGTTACACCCAGAAGCACAGAAAGAGAGTTCATAATTATGAAAGAATATGAAGGCAGAAAATCTCCCAGTAAAAGTACAAGGGGAATACACAACAAACAATAGAAATATTTATGGAAAAATAATTGGTCCTAATCATTATTTATCAACAGTAACTATGAATGTAAATGACATAAGTTCTCCATTTAACAGATACAGACTGGGGGAATAGATTAGAAAACAAGACCCATCTATTTTCTACCTATAAGAAACACACCTCATCAACAAAGAGACACAAAGAATTAAAGAGAGGGATGGAAAAAGTTATTGCAAGCTAATGTAAAGCAAAAATGAGAGGCTTTGGTCAATAGACTTCACCAAAACACAGGTTAAGAGACACAAGGGTAGTATGTAATGATAAAGGGATCAATTCAAAAGGAAGATATGACTATAATAAATAGTGAATACATGCACCCAGTGCCAGGGCACCTGGCTTTTAAAACAAATATTAAAAGATCTAAAGGGGCCTTTCCAGCTTGGGCCCTACAAGATGGCTCCGGCTAAGAAGGGTGGCGAGAAGAAGGGCTGTTCTGTCATCAACGAAGTGGTGACCCGCGAGTATACCATCAACATTCACAAGCGCATCCACAGCGTGGGCTTCAAGAAGCATGCCCCTCGGGCACTCAAAGAGATCCAGAAGTTTGCCATGAAAGAAATGGGGACTCCAGATGTGCACATTGATACCAGGCTCAACAAATCCTTCTGGGCCAGAGGAATAAGGCACGTCCCATACTGCATCCACATGAGGTTGTCGAGAAAACGTAATGAGGATGAAGATTCACCAAACAAGCTCTATACTTTGGTTACCTATGTACCTGTCACTACTTTCAAAAATCTACAGATAGTCAGTGTGGATGAGAACTGATAAAAGTTGTAAAACTGCAAAAAAAAAAAAAAAAAATCTAAAGGGAGAAACAGACTCCAATATAATAGTCATGGGGGATGCCAACACTCTGCTTTCATTCATTGGCAAATTAACTACATAGAAAATCAACAAAGAAACAACAGAGCTAATTGACAGTATGGATCAAATGGACCTAACTGATATCTACAGAATCTTTTATCCCATGATTGCAGAATAAACATTGTTTTCATCAGCGCATGGAACTCTCTACAATAGCACATATGCTAAGTCATAAACCAAGTATCAGCAAATTAAAAAAAAAATTTATATTATACCTTGCTTCTTTTCTGACCACAATAGAATGAAGCTGGAAATTAAAAACTCAAGAATCTCTGGAACATATGCAAATACATGGAGACTGAACAACATGGTCCTGAATAAATAGTGGGTCATAGAAGAACTCAAAATGGAAATCAAATAATTTCTGAGAATGAATCAAGATGACAATATATCAAAAATTATGGGATGTAGCAACAGCAGTGTTAAGAGGGAAACTTGCAGTAAATAATGTCTATATCAGGAAACTGGAAAGGCAAATAAATGAGCTATAAATTCATCTCAAGCACATAGTAAACAACAACAACCCAAAGTCAAAATTAGCAGGAGAAATAATTATAATTAGAGAATTAAAAAATTGAAACCAAAAAACAATGCAAACTCAGTGGAATGAAGTTTTTTTTTGAAAAAAATAAACAAAATTGATATAGCATTGGATCACTAAGAAAAAAAAAAAAAGCAGAAGACCCAAATCAAGAAAATCAAAAGGGAGGTATAACATGGATATCAAAACAAAAAGAATCATCAGGAATTATTATAAGCAGTTATATATCAACAAATTGGAAAATCTAGAATAAATAGATTCCTGGACACATCAAAATTAAGAAGATACAGAAAACCTAAACAGACCAATAACCAAAACTGAGAATGAGTTAGTAATAAAGGCCCTCCCAACAAAGAAAAGCCCCAGTACCTGACCTCTTCATGACCGAATTCTACTAGACATTTTTTTAAAAAATATTTATTTATTTATTTAAAAGTCAGAGTTACACGAAGAGAGAAGGAAAGGTAGAGGCAGAGAGATAGGGAGGTCTTCTATTTGCTGCTTCACTCCTCAATTGGCCACAATGGTTAGAGCTGCACCGATCCAAAGCTGGGAGCCAGGAGCTTCCTCTGGATCTCCTATGAGGGTGTAGGGGCCCAAGGATTTGGGCCATCTTCTACTGCTTTCCCAGGTCATAGTAGAGAGCTGGATTGGAAGTAGAAGAGCCAGGTATCAAACCAGCACCCATATGAGATGCCAGCACTGCAGGCGGCAGCTTAACCCACTACGCCACAGAGCCAGCCCCTCTACTAGACTTTTAAAGAAATAATTCCAATATTGCTAAAGCTATTCAAAACAATTGAAAGGGAGAGAATCCCCACAAACTCCTTCTATGAGGTCAGAATCACCTTAATTCAAAAATCAGAAAAATATACAACCAATATTGACTAATATACCTGATGAATATAGTCCCATAAATCCTCAACAAAATACTAGCTAACTGAATCCAAAAGTACTTCGGAAAGATCATATACCCAGACCAAGTGGGATTTATTTCTGGTATGCAGAGATGTTTCAAATTTATAAATCAAATAGTATGATACATCACATTAAAAAATTATAGAATAAAGACCATATGATTATCTCAATAGATTCAGAGAAAGTATTTGTTAACATACAACATCCTTTCATGATAAAAACGTTAAACAAACTGGAACTAGAAGGAACACTGCACAACTCATTAAAAGCAACTCATGACAAACCCACAGCCAGCATCTTATTGAACGGGGAAAAGCCGGAAGTATTTCCCCTAAGATCTGGAACCAGACATGGATCTATAATTTCACCATTGCTTTTCAAATAGTCCTGGATATTTTAGCCAGAGCCACTAGGCAAGAAAATCAAAGGAATGGAAATTGGAAAGTAGGAAGTAAAATTATCTCTATTTGCATATGATATGATTCTTTAAATAGGGGAACCCAAAAGACTATACTAAGAGACTCATAAAAGAGTTTGATAAATTTGTGGGATATAAAATAAGCAAATGAAAATCAATAGACTTTGTACACAGAAAATGTCATGGCTGAGAAAGAACTTGCAAGATCAGTTCCATTCACAAAGGCTATAAAAATTATACACCCTGTAATATATTTAACCAATAAAGTCAAAGATCTCTACAAAGAAAATTATAAAACAGTAAAGAAAGGAATAGAATATATAACAAAATGGAAAAATCTTCCATGTTCATGGATTGCAAGAATTAATATCTTTAAGATATCCATACTACTGAAAGTAATTTACAGATTCAAGGTGATCCAATCAAAATCCAATAACATTCTTCTCAGAACTACAAAAAAGATTAAAACTCATATGGAAACACAAGAGACCCTGAATAGCAAAATCAACCTTAAAGAAAAGTAACAAAGCCAGAGGCATCACAGACTGAATTTCAAGACATGCTTCAGGGAAGTTATAATCAAAACAGCCTGGTACTGCCCCCAAAATAAATACGTGGAACAACGGAACAGAAGAGAAACTCCAGAAATAATCCATGCATCTACAACCAACTAATCTTTGACAAAGGAGCTAAAATCAATTCCTGAAAAAGGACATTCTCTTCAACAAATGATTCTGAGAAAATTGGATCTCAGCATGTAGAAATACAAACTAGACCCCTACCTTACACCTTATACAAAAATCAACTCAAAATGGATTAAGGATCTAAATCTATAACCTGATACCATGAAAATTACTAAAGAATAACATTGGGGAAAATCTGCAAGACATTGGCATAGGAAAGACTTCCTGGAAAAGACCTCATAAGCACAGGTAACCAAAGTCAAAATATGCAAATAGGATTACATCAATCTGAGAAGCTTCTGCACTGCAAAGGATACACTCAGCAAAGTGAAAGGGCAACTGACATAATGGCAGGAAATATTTGCAAACTAGACAACTGATAAAGGATTAATATCCAGAATTTCTAAGAGCTCAAGAAACTCAACAATAACAAAACAAACATCTCCATTTCAAAATAGGGAAAGGACTTGAACAGGCATTTTCCAAAAGAGGAAATCCAAATGGCCAATAGAAGCATAAAAAAAAAATGTTCAGGATCACTAACCATCAAGACAATGCAAATCAAAGCCACAATGATGTTTCACCTCACCCATTAAAATGGCTCTCATACCTAAATTAACAATGAATTTTGGCAAGGATATAAGGGAAAAGGTAACCTAATCCACTGTTCATAGGAATGTAAACTATTACAGCCATTGTGCAAGACAGTATAGAGAGACTTCAGAAAGCTGAAAATAGATCTATCATATGACTCATTCATCCCACTCCTGGGAATTTACCCAAGAGAAATGAAATCAGCATATGAAAGGGTTATTTGTAGTTCCATGTACATTGTAGCTCAATTCACAATAGCTAAGATATGGAATCAACCCAGATGTCCACTAACAGATGACTGGATATAGAAATTGTGGTATGTATAAAAATATATATGGAATATATATATATATATACCCATATATATATATATATATATATGGAATACATAGTATGAAATACTACTCAGCTGTAAAAAAGACTGAACTCTTCTCTTTTGCAACAAAATAGATTCAACTGGAAACCATTATACTTAGTGAAATAATCTAGTCCCAAAAAGACAAAGAACCACATGTTTTCCATGGTCTGTGGTAACTAATAGGGTACCAAAAAAGTAATGCACTGGAGTCAAATTCACATTTTGAGATTGTTTATAGCCCTAGTCTCCACCATTGAGGTGGATTACTATTTGTTGAATTCTTTACTTAGTGTATGGTTAATCTGATGAGTATAAGCTAAAATTAGATCATTGTAAAAATTAAGAGAAGGAATAAGAGAGGAAGGAAGAGGTAGGGTAAGAGCACAGGTGGGATGGAGGGTAGGATGGAAAATACCACTATGTTCCTAAACTTGTATATATTTATTACTGGAAATTTTTTAAGTTAAATTAAAAAAATAAAAATGTAACATTGTTACTAAAAGTTAAGCAATGATTCTATACTTGAATAATTCTAACCACAATGACAACTGTATTGATGTTGTTAATGGTGGTATAACAAATGTAATGCAAATTCACTGTAATAAACTAATCATGAAGATTATATAATGAAATGTGAAACTCTCATCCCCGATTCTAATATGCCTGTCAATTCAAATCACTCTTCATTATCGACTTTCTCCCATAATGTATTTTGAATATTACAAATATATATACTTCATTCTAATAACTTCATATTGTCTTAATTGGACACAGAATAATTTATCTATGAGTACTCTGTTAACTAAATTTATCTAAATTCTAGTCCTTCTTTTTACCAGTAATGTGGCAATGAAGTATATCTTTATATATATACTCATATGTATTTGTTGGATGGATTTCTTGGAGTGGTATGTTGTGTCATAATCAAATCTGGAGGAAAATCTGCAACACATATGAAAAGAGATTCAATTTCTTACATGGGAATGGATTTATTCAAGGAAAAAAAAGACAAATTTAAAAATCCAATTGAATAACATATAGAGCATGAATAAACAAAAACTATAAAGTTCTCAATAAACATATAAAAAGCTTAACCTCTTCCATCCTGAAATAAGCATGAATTTTAAAAAGCATGCATACACTTGTGTTTTGAACTGGTACAATGGCAAAGACAGAAACACTTATTACTGCCTAGCATTGGTAACCTCGTAGAGCCACAAACACTCTTACATCTAGTATGTTGGAAGATGTATAATGCACTGCAAGCTCTTTACTGGATGACATGGCAACATCTATGCATAATTATAATTATTACACTTACATTGAAATTTATTGGTATTTATAAAATATTCTTTGCAACATCCGAGAAAAACTTTCAAACAGCTGCTGTAATATAAAACATATTCTATAAGCAGGTACAGTTGGGATGTGTGCTGGGGTATTCTGTTGATTTATGTATGAGTGCCACATAAGTTCATTTCAATCACATTTAGTTTATTCACTTGGTTTCATTCTGAAGGAACAAATTCATTCTGATCATTTTGTCTGTGGTTGAGAAAATTGAACTCTAACAGATTGCAGTCCCAGTAGAAATTGCCTAGTGTTAGAGCTGCAAGTAATTGCTAAACTCCCACGTGCCTCAGGGGAGAAAGTATGTCCTTGATTAGAAAAACATGCAAGGGAAAAAAAAAAAAGCAGTAAGCTCCTAGTTAATGGGCAAGATAGCATTCTCTGTTAAGTGCTTTAGAGCAACAAGGCACATTCTTCTCCATTTTTACTAACTAGAGGATTAATTTATATTCCAAAAGAAATGTTAAAATTCTAATCATTCTTCATCATTAAATAGGGATTCTATATCTTCTTATTACCATACAGAAGGGCAGTTTAATTCAAATGTGGTACGTAAATATATAAATCCAAGGGACATATTTAAATTCATTTAATATATAATTCTAAATTACATACTTCTGACAACACTGCCACAAATTAAATAGGATATTTTTCTGTCCAATTACGATGTATTCTACAGTCAAGAAATCAGTATGCTGTAGCAATGTTAGCACTTCGATTGTTTCTAGTGTACCAGAGACTATTATTTCTGTCTGTCAAGGAGGAAAAAGGGATTTTTTTATTTGTTTACTCCATTTCTGATATTTTGACCATAAACTAGTATATAATTTATATATCGTCAAACTCATCAGAAAATTTATATTGAAGTCACTGAAAATATCAACCAAAACAGAATTACATTTAGGACATGTATACGAAATTAAAAACTTTCATGGAAAATGAAATAAAAGAACAATACACACATTTCCAGAAACATTTTAAGTTCCCATATGTGTGATACGTTGGTGTTATCATTATCAAATACCTATTTTTCTCTAATGTCTATTCACAATAGCAAAGAATCTCTCAAGAGAGTCAAAGCAACAGATGATGAACACAAAATGTAAACTTAAAGTACATCCACATAAATGTGCCCATATTGGAACCAGATGAGCAGTAACTGACAAATATGTAGTTAAATAAACTCAGAGAAATTCATATATTCAAAAATCTGTGCATCACATATGTATTTATATACATATGTAGTGCATATATAAAAGGTTTTAGGGCACATCAGAAATTCTTTCAAGGAAAAAGCAAACTGTTCCCAGAATCAAATTCTTCTATGATACATGAATAAATCACTTTTAATGCTTTGAAAAATTACAATAAAAATAATAAATGCAACAATGACAATACCACAAACATTCACCATAATTGTATCCTGGTTTTGTATGCACAGGGCTACATATAGAAGTTAAATTGTTCAAAAAGACTGTTCTCCCTCCCTCAGTACATTAAAATGCAAGATACATATATAGGTAAAAATTTCATGTAAAGCAAATTCAGCTTTTCACTAGCCTTGTGATTGTGCCTTAATAACTCTCAAAAAAGTAATAAGCATTATTTAAATTAAGTTACATCTCAACAGAATTACTTCTTAATAATCTTTTTAAAGAGACCAAGAAAAGTTGATGTATATATAATAGTAGGTTCATATAGACTGAGTTCTATCTTTATAGATTCAGAAGAAGATGCTTTGATTATATTTGAAAATACATGACCATAACTTTATTGAAACTTGTTTTATAATTAAGAATAATGTTAAGACTTTTATTATTATTATTCTAAATATTGATCCTGCAATGCATTTTGATTTAAAAAGAACATTATGGGGCCAGTACCGTGGCATAGTAGGTTAATCCTCCACCTGCGGCACCAGCATCCCATGTGAGTGCTGGTTCTGGTCCCTGCTGCTCCTCTTCCAATCCACCTCTCTGCTATGGCCTGGGAAAGCAGTAGAAAATTGCCCAAGTGCTTGGGCCCCTGCACCCACATGGGAGACCTGGAAGAAGCACCTGGCTCCTGGCTTCAGATCGGCACAGTTCCAGCCCTTGCGGCCATTTGGGAGTGAACCAGCAGAAGGAAGACCTTTCTCTCTGTCTCTCCCTCTCACTGTCTGTAACTCTACCTCTTAAATAAATAAACAAAACCTTTAAAAAATAAATAAAAAGAACATTATGTAGTGTATTGTAATAATGCACTTAATCTTTTCTAAAAAGTGAAACTTTATAAAAAAGTAATTATTTTTTTTCACACCTGAGAAAATTAAGCTCTGTTGATATTATAGAACTTCTCTAACATAAAACTTGCAAATGATGGAGTTTATTTTTTACCAAAACACAGTATGAAGTGTTTCAAGGAATATAAACACTATGAAACATCTGAAAGTAGAAGGACTTGCAAAAGGATATATGAAAATTCAATTGTTAGGATAATAGAGCTCTAGCTCTGCTATTGTATTCATCTACATCCTCAATCCTTTTTCAAAAGAATAGATTAATTGCTTTAAGATACATAAAGCTAAACATTCAAGTAATTACCAAATAAATTCAGGGCTCTCTATTACTTAAAATTTCAAAGGCAAATAAATTCATATCTGTATCACGTCAAGTCCTTGATTTGTAAGCAACAAACTCTAAAGGTGCCATATATTCAGAGAGTGTCATGTGTTATCAGAATTAATGTGAGACTCAGGGGAAAAAGTCAGAAGTATCAAAGAATCTCAAGAAGTAACTGTTTTAAGCAACAGTTTGATCAAAGGAACCAAAGTACAATAATATCAACATACTTCAAAATGTCCAAATGAAGTAGAATTAAAGATAGTGTTCATTTTTCATAAACCTTTTTGAGGTTCCTTCATTTGATTTCTGCTCTAAAGCTGACTGATGACAAAAGGGCATTAATCAAAATAGTGACCTAATTTTTAATTATATTTAACCATATTCAGGGATTATGGTACATTGATTCAATTATTTTTGAAAGAATTTATGAAAGTTATTTTTATTCTGTTGTTTAAATTGTCTGTGTTCTTGGGGAACAAGTTTTACACTTCTGGGAGAGAACATCATTCCCAGTGGAAGTCATGGGTCAGCCCTCTGGCTGTGCTAACCTGGAGAAATGTGAGAACTAACCTCTGGCTTCTTGTATGTGGAGTACCAGCCTCACTTCCCACCGCAAACTAAAATGGAAGATTGACTACTATTTGAAAGTTTTTTTTTTTGCATGATGCAAAACAAAACAAACATATTAACTACAGTTAACTTTCAAATTTTCTATGAAGTCAGTATTTCAGTTAACTTCACCTGCCTATCATGCTTTTAATATTAATAGAATAATGTCTAAGGATATCTAAGTCATAAAGTACCTAATATGTATACTGGGAATGTAAGCTATTCTCATCAGGCTTAACAATAGCCTTATAAGACATATTTTATTTACCCAACAATTGTTAATAGTAGACTTGATTGGAAATACGTAGTGAAATTAATTTTCCAAAGCCACACTTAAGGGGCAGAGTTTTGAAACAGGCAGGTTTTTTTTTTTTTTAAAGGTTTTATTTATATGAAAGGTGGAAGCAGAACCAAAGAGAGAGAGAGACAGAAAAAGAGAGAGAGAGAGAGAATCTTCCATCAGCTGCTTCACTCCCCAGATGGCCACAATGGCTGGAGCTGGGCCAATCCAAAGCCAGGAGCCAGGAACTTCCTCCTGGTCTCCCACGTGGGTGCAAGGTTCCAAGCACTTGGGTCACCTTACACTACTTTCCCAGGCCATAGCAAAGAGCTGGTTAGGAAGAGGAGAAGCCAGGACACGAACAGGCATCCAGATGGAATGCAGGCACCACAGGCAGAGGCTTAGCTTATGATGTCACAGCATCAGCTCCCTCACCTCTCTCCAGCACCAGGCTTTGCATGAGGAGCTCTGACACTTGATTTATCTCCTATAAGAGTTTTAGAAATAACAACATAGGCCGGTGCTGCGGCTCAATAGGCTAATCCTCCGCCTGTGCCGCCGGCACCACGGGTTCTAGTCCCGGTCGGGGCGCCGGTCCTGTCCCGGTTGCTCCTCTTCCAGTCCAGCTCTCTGCTATGGCCCTGGAGTGCAGTGGAGGATGTCCCAGGTCCCTGGGCCCTGCACCCACATGGGAGACCAGGAGAAGCATCTGGCTCCTGGCTTCGGATCAGCGCAGTGCGCTGGTCGCAGCACGCTGGCTGCAGCGGCCATTGGAGGGTGAACCAACGGAAAAGGAAGACCTTTCTCTCTGTCTCTCTCTCTCACTGTCCACTCTGCCTGTAGAAAGAAAGACAGACAGAAAGACAGAAAGACAGAAAGACAGACAGAAAGAAAGACAGAAAGACAGACAGAAAGACAGAAAGACAGACAGAAAGAAAGACAGAAAGACAGAGAGAAATAGCAACATAAAGACACAGGTAGTAATAACCAAGTTACTTTAGTGATTATTTTTCATATTTTGCCTTCTTTCATGCACACTGAGCAGCATATTTTTTTAAGCAAACTCCCATATTTTTCCCTCATCCTCTCAAATTATGAACAGAATTAATGTTTGAAACTTTTCTTAGAGAAAGATGCAGACATAATATCTAGGAACACCAATCAGATTCCGACGCAAAAGAAATTTATTTCCAGTATTTGTCTAGGACAGACAAGAGTTGCCTTTTCCAAAATAGTCTTGCTTTTTAACAAAATTTTTCTGCCAACATATACTACAAAAACTGACACTTTCATCTTGCAAGATCTTGTTAAACATAATGGATGGATGGATGGATGGATGGATGGATGGAAAAAAGAGAAAGGAAGGGAAGGGGAGGGGAGGGAAAGAGGGAGGGACAGAGGGAGGGAAGGGAAGGGAAGGGAAGGGAAGGGAAGGGAAGGGAAGGGAAGGGAAGGGAAGGGAAGGGGAGGGGAGGGGAGGGGAGGGAAGGGAAGGGAAGGGAAGGAAAAGAGGGAGGGGAGGGGAGGGAAGGGAAGGGGAGGGGGGGGAAGGAGGGAAGGAGGGAAGAAGGGAGGAAGGGACCTTAAATAGCCAAAAGTGCTTGCCATTAACAAGCTGGTTAGCCAAGGAAAAGCACATAAAGAAGTGCTAAACTTACAGTATATTGCATTAGGAATTATCAAATCTCAAAGTAATGTGGAAAGTTAGGAGAGTTTTCATAACAGAATTGGAGGTTCACACAACTTGTAGAAGCTGGATGGGGATTAGGATGGATTTAGAAACAGGAATGACATTCTAGCTAGCAGAAATGTTATGAAAGAGAAAAATGTAGCCGGCGCCGCGGCTCACTAGGCTAATCCTCCGCCTAGCGGCACCGGCACACCGGGTTCTAGTCCCGGTCGGGGCGCCGGATTCTGTCCCGGTTGCCCCTCTTCCAGGCCAGCTCTCTGCTGTGGCCAGGGAGTGCAGTGGAGGATGGCCCAGGTGCTTGGGCCCTGCACCCCATGGGAGACCAGGAAAAGCACCTGGCTCCTGGCTCCTGCCATCGGATCAGCGCGGTGCACCGGCTGTAGCGCGCCGGCCGCGGCGGCCATTGGAGGGTGAACCAACGGCAAAGGAAGACCTTTCTCTCTGTCTCTCTCACTGTCCACTCTGCCTGTCAAAAAAAAAAAAAAAAAAGAAAGAGAAAAATGTAAAGTTTTTATGCTATACCAGTGGGATGAACAGATGTACCAAAATATAAATTTCAAGGATCAGGATGGAATATAATCCAGAAAGCTTCATATGAGATCTAATCAACTATGAGACCCTCTAGGAAAGAGGAATTTTTGGCTGATGTTTAAGAAGAAATTACTTTAGAGAAACTGGCATTTTATAAGAGAAGAACAACGTAGTATAAAATACTTAACAGGTATCAGGAACTTTTAGCACTAGATTGACTACGCGACATGGAACTTTGGGCCAGCTTTTCCACTTTGTCAGCTACTACATTCTTATCTTAGAAAAGAATATGTAATTTTGCACAGTCTCTAGAATTCCTTTTCAATGTGTGATGTTATGATTAAAGTTTTCTTAAAGGAATATTATTATGGTAGTATAAGTGGAAATGTACTTGTTGTAAAGATCCCATTATGAAGACAGTAAGCAGACCTTACCTCTACAGCTAAAGTAATAAGCAAAAGCTTCAACAGAGTCTTGTGTTGAGAAAAGAAATTCTTATCTTCCAAAGCATGCAGCACACTGGAATAACCAAAAGGCACAAGAGGAGAACAAAAATGCTAGGCGATGTTGCCCTTTCAAAGTATTTCAGTTGATAAAATGTTCATTGATTGTTTATATTTTCAGCTTGTACATATTGATGATAAAATTATGGCAATCATGTTACTTTTGTGCTCAGAAGCAGAGATATTAAAATCTTAAGGTCTATAAATTCCTAGAAATAGTTTTTATCATGATCAGTTATAGAAGTATTATGATTAACTATGTTTTGAATATTTCTTAGAAATGTTCATTATTACAGGTTCTGTAGTCCAAACTATCTGAATCTTGATAGTTTCACAAATTTACTTATAGGACTCAAAATAAACTTCAATAGACATTTTGTTTTTCATCTGCAGGTAAGAAAATTTTAGAAATTATATGTGTATTAACACTCTTGGTTAGCATAAATTCTCTTAAAAACACAAAAAATATCTTAGTCCTGTAAACAGGTACAATTTTTTTTCTGATTATATTGACAGTTTAGAATTATTAGTTCTTGGCCTTAGAAAATCTCTCCTTTAAATAAAGGTTTTTCTGAGATTATTATGTTTTTAATATGTGACAAACAATTCTTATTCCTACTTATTTCCTATAAAAATTCACATAAGCTAAAAGAATATCCAGTAAACATACTAAAACCTTTCAACTTCATTGTCATTGGAGCTTAATGTATTAAAAGTGAGATTTTTTTCACTATCAAATTGGACATCTCCTTCTCACTTCCTGTAGACATTCTATGGAAATATATGATAATTTTTTTTAATTTTTTTTTTTTTTTGACAGGCAGAGTGGACAGTGAGAGAGAGAGACAGAGAGAAAGGTCTTCCTTTTGCCGTTGGTTCACCCTCCAATGGCCGCCGCGGCTGGCGCGCTGCGGCCGGCGCACCGCGCTGATCCGATGGCAGGAGCCAGGAGCCAGGTGCTTTTCCTGGTCTCCCATGGGGTGCAGGGCCCAAGCACCTGGGCCATCCTCCACTGCACTCCCTGGCCACAGCAGAGAGCTGGCCTGGAAGAGGGGCAACCGGGACAGAATCCGGCGCCCTGACCGGGACTAGAACCCGGTGTGCCGGCGCCGCTAGGCGGAGGATTAGCCTAGTGAGCCGCGGCGCCGGCTGGAAATATATGATAAATACTCTTCAACATGTATGCTAGGAAGTTGACATTCCTTAATGTATCTATAAATTAATTTCTCCAAGTTTATTCATAATTGTCTCTTTGGTTCCACTACCAAAGATATATTCTGTGTTAACTTCTATACAACTTGTGTCTTAAATCCATGTTTGACTTAAATTAGAAATCAAGCTTGCAAAGGAATTTGTATTCAAATAATTAATTGACTAAAGCAAAACGTCAAGTAGGATAGTGAAGGAGAAAGAACCAAAAGGCTAAAGCTGTGTCTGTTTAAGTTAAAGTCTATCCCTAGCTCTCCTTTGAACTGCTCCTTATCAATCAGTACAGAGAACTATGGGGGAGCCTAGATGTGAACATTAGCTTCCAGCATTCATAATGGCCGGAGAGATGACACTGATCACTGAAGGAGATCTGGGAAACGTACCCAAGTCCATCTGCCACATAGTTTTGGAAATGAGACTAGACAACTTTTTCTGTGGTTGCTCAATACACTGACTCATGAAACACTGCTTCTTGTTTCTTGTATTTCTTTTTAGTTACACAACACTTTTTTCTAGAAGATACCAGTAATGTGGGATAAATGATAGGAGAAAAGAAATATGGAAACTAGAGAGGGTTAACCTCACAAAAAAAAAAGTTATTTAAAATGGTATTTTATAAAATTGCTAATACATTGAATTATATAAATACAGAGTTGGCTATACCCTTTATTTCTGTTATTTATTCTGTTTCAGATACACAATTTGAATGAACTAGTGCAAAGTGAAAATGTGGTCCTCCTTGTGAAAAACTTTTAAAATTTTCAAGGAAACAAATATCGCTGGCACCGCAGCACACTAGGCTGATCCTCCGCCTGCGGCACCGGCACCCCGGGTTCTAGTCCTGGTTGGGGAGCCAAATTCTGTCCCGGTTGCCCCTCTTCCAGTCCAGCTCTCTGCTGTGGCCCGGGAAGGCAGTGGAGGATGGCCCAGGTCCTTGGGCCCTGCATCTCATGGGAGACCAGGGGGAAGCACCTGGCTCCTGGTTTCGGATCAGCGCAGTGCGCCAGCCACAATGTGCCGGCCATAGTGGCCACTTGGTGGGTGAACCAAGGGAAAAAGGAAGACCTTTCTCTCTCTCTCTCTCTCTCTCTCTCTCTCACTGTCTAACTCTGCCTATCAAAAAAAATTTTTTAAATGTTGAAAACAAGTATCAGAACCCAAAACCAAGCATTTTAATTGTGTGGCTTTGTTCACATACCCATGAACCTGTCCTGCCTCTGAAAAAAGTACGAGAATTTTATTTTATTTTATTTTTATTTTTTTATTTATTTTTTTTATTTTTTAACAGGCAGAGTGGACAGTGAGAGAGAGAGACAGAGAGAAAGGTCTTCCTTTGCCGTTGGTTCACCCTCCAATGGCCGCCGCGGCCGGCGCGCTGGCGGCCGGCGCACCGCGCTTATCCGATGGCAGGAGCCAGGAGCCAGGTGCTTTTCCTGGTCTCCCATGGGGTGCAGGGCCCAAGCACCTGGGCCATCCTTTACATTCCATATCTGTGGCAGTTTCCTATTCCATCTGTTGGAAAAGTAGAAAATAATAAATTTAAGATTATAGTAAAATAAAAATTTGGAGGAAAAGAATTTGAAAATGTTAATTATTAAAAAGATAATGAATATTTTTAAAAGTTTCCACATATTTGAAGTGTGTAACTATAAAATCAACTTGTCTTTATTCTGGATCAATATAATTTTAATTCCAAAAATAAAAGGAAGAAGTAGGAAGCAAAACAGTATTTTATTTTTATTTTTGACAGGCAGAGTGGACAGTGAGAGAGAGAGAGAGAGAGAGAAAGACAAAGGTCTTCCTTTTGCCGTTGGTTCACCCTCCAATGGCCGCCGTGCTGCAGCCGGCGCATCATGCTGATCCGAAGCCAGGAGCCAGGTGCTTCTCCTGGTCGCCCATGCGGGTGCAGGGCCCAAGGACTCAGGCCATCCTCCCCTGCACTCCCGGGCCACAGCAGAGAGCTGGCCTGGAAGAGGGGCAACCGGGACAGAATCTGGCGCCCCGACCGGGACTAGAACCCAGTGTGCCGGCACCACAAGGTGGAGGATTAGCCTATTGCACCACGGCGCCGGCCTGAAACAGTATTTTTTTTTTTTTTTAAATAAAGATGTTTGCCAGTTCTTGACCCATTAAAGATAAAAGCAATAAATTGCCATAACAAATAAGATGATGTTCAGACCCTCTGTAATGCCAAAAAATAATAAAAAATAAAATAAATAAAATAAAAAAGTTAGCAATGCAAGAGTTTAGTTTAATCCATCTTTAATGCCAACTATTCTCAAAAATCCCTGTAGGTCAAGTTTTCATTCTATTTACTTATTGTGAAATTGATCCATTAAAATACATAAGGTTTCAATACACACACACACAGAGGCATTTATATTATTACATTCAATAAATCTGATTAGGACTATATAATAAATTCTTATCTTTTTTTTAAAGATTTACTTATTTATTTGAAATCAGATTTACAGATAGGCAGAGAGAGAGAGAGAGAGAGAGGTCTTCCATCCATCTGCTGGTTCATTCCCCAAATGGCAACAATGGCTGGAGCTGTGCTAATCCAAGCCAGAAGCTTCTTCCGAGTCTCCCACACAAGTACAGGGGCCCAAGGACTTGGGCCATCTTCTACTGCTTTCCCATGCCATTGCAGAAAGCTGGAATGGAAGTGGAGCAGCTGGAACTCTAATCAGCACCAGTTATGGGATGCTGGTACTGCAGGAGGCAGCTTTACTGGTTACATCACCGTTCCAGCCCCAGTAATAAACTTATGTTTTACAAATTTTGGCTAATGCTGAAAATTTCTTCAGTTTTACATCAGTTCATTTTATTATGTTTATATACCAAATATAAATTTAACAAATTTTACTGGGTTTCCTACATTTAATATTAAACTTCTGTTCACCTTTTAGTCTGTCAATCTAAAATTATATAGAATATTAACAATGTTTCTTCCATGTAAAAGAATAGCACTACAGTTACCTAGTGTCTTGTATGTATAGCAATGGTGTATTTTAAAGTAGATTTAATACAATGATAGCTATGAGACTATACAATTCCTTCTGAGAGTATTGTTGATTGTGATGAATTATTTCTTTTTCCTTCCCACATGACAATGTGTTCAAACAGCTGTCCAACATTTCAACCAACAAATATTAGACTGACCTTATCCCTCTGAGGGTGTAAAATCTTATTATGAAAATCTTCATTCATCTTCCCGTGTTATAACATCACAGTGAATACATCTGTTATAGCTAAAGGCTGATTTAGAGGTAACATTAATATTTATGGGGTTGTAATGTCTTGTCCCTGTATTGTTTATACATACACATACATAGACACATATATATACACACATACACTCTACTCACACATATATTAATTTTGGAAGACACTATGATGCAGATGAGTAATGGCTAATTCTGAAAACCAAAAATACTAGCTAAATTTTATTTCTAGGCTTTAATAATGTATGAACAACTTTATGTATGTGAGTTCACTGAATTTTCTCAATGACTCTGCAAATTATCATTATTCTATTTTAAGAATAAGGAAGCACAAGTCTACTAAATTCATAGATTTAGATATTAATTCATATTTTTCTTCTTTTTCCACAAAAAAGTATGGCCTCAACATTCTTTCTTTTTTGAAATGATTTGTTTAGTTGAAAGTTAGAGTGACAGGGAGAGAGGGAAAGAAAGAGAGAGAAAGAGATCTTCCATTGGCCTGTTCACTCTCCTAAACTGGTCACAATAACCATGGCTGGGCTAAGCCAAATCCAGGAGCCCAGATTTTCATCTGAATCTTCCACATAGGTGTCAGGGGCCCATGCATTTGCTTTCCCAGGCATGTTAGCAAGGAGATGGATCAGAAGTAGAGCAGTTGTGATATCCCATAATATTTTTGTTCATTGTATGTGTGTGAAGCACAGAGAGGAAATATCATCCTGAGAAACTCAAAATCAGTCACACTAATCTGTGCATTAAAAGGTACACAAAAGCACAGGGAATATAAGTAAAAATGGACAAATAGAATTATAGTAAATTAAGAAGCTTCTCCACAGCAAAGGAAACAAAAAACAGTGTGAAGATAACAACCAAAAGAGTGAATGAAATGTTGGCAAATTTTGCACCTGACAAAGGATTACTCTTTTTCTTTTCTTTTCCTTTTTTTTTTTTTTTTTTTTTGACAGGCAGAGTGGACAGTGAGAGAGAGAGAGACAGAGAGAAAGGTCTTCCTTTGCCATTGGTTCACCATCCAATGGCCGCCGTGGCCAGTGCACCACGCTGATCCGAAGGCAGGAGCCAGGTGCTTCTCCTGGTCTCCCATGGGGTGCAGGGCCCAAGCACTTGGGCCATCCTCCACTGCACTCCTGGGCCACAGCAGAGAGCTGGCCTGGAAGAGGGGCAACCGGGACAGAATCCGGCGCCCTGACCAGGACTAGAACCCGGTGTGCCGGCACCGCAAGGCGGAGGATTAGCCTAGTGAGCCATGGCACCGGCAAGAACTTTTTAAAATCACCAATATCAATAAACAGACAATGTATTTAAGGTATAGACAAAAAATATGAATAGACATGCCTCAGAAGTAATGCAAGTGGTAACCAATATATATATATATATATAAAAGTGACCAATGTCACTATCAAGGTAATCAAGGAAATGTTCATCAAAACCACAATGTGGTATCATCTCACTCCAGGTAGAAGGTTTATAATCAAAAGTTAAAAAAAAAAATGCTGATGTGGACACCAGAAGGGAACACCTACCCATTGTTAATGGGAATGCAAATTAGTAGAACTATCATGGAGAACAATAAAGAGGTTCCTCAAAAAACTAAGAATAGGGTGAGATGTCTGGCATAGCAAAGAAGATATCAATCAGTTGGACACCCACATCCCATGTTGTGTTGTGTTCCAGTCTTGGTTCTCTGTCGGATTTCAGCTTTCTACTAAGGCACATCCTGGGAGGCACCAGCAACAGTTCAAATATGTATGTCCCTGTCACTCATGAGAAAGCCGGAACTTGAGTTTCTGGTACCCAGCTTCAACCTGGCGCACAGACATTTCAGGAGTGAACTGATGGATAAAGATCTCTCTTCCTTTCAAAAAATTAAATTTAGGGGCTGGCACTGTGGCGCAGCAGGTTAATGCCCTGGCCTGAAGCACTGCTCCCATATGGGCACTGGTTCTAGTCCCAGCTGCTCCACTTCCCATCCAGCTCTCTGCTGTGGCCTGGGAAAGCAGCAGAAGATGGCCCAAGTCCTTGGGCCCCTGCACCCTGTGGAAGACCTGGAAGAAGCTCCTGGCTTCAGATCAGCACAGCTCTGGCCGTTGTAGCCAATTGGGGAGTGAACCATCGGGTGGAAGACCTCTCTCTCTCTCTCTCTCTTTCTCTTTGCCTCTTCTGTGTAACTCTGACATTCAAATAAATAAATAAAATCTTTAAAAATTAAATTTAAAAATATAAATAAGAAGAGTCACTCATTTATGAAAAGAAACCTACAAATCTATTTTTTAATTTTTTTACTTTTAAAATATTTTATTTAGGCTTATATTGGCACAAAAATAATTTGAAGCCCATACATAATTTTTCACAACTTTTTAAGTTAAATTTTTAAGACTCCTATGATAAGAGCTCTAATGAACAAAACTTGACAACATGCAAAGTAGATTGTGAAATTAAGCAGAAAGATGGAACTCTAAGAAAAATTCAAAAGGAAATGAGTTTGACAGCCTTGGTGGTGGACTGAATACAAGAACGGAATTAGAGAACTAGAACATACATTAATGAGAGAATATCAATATTAAATGAAAGAAGAAATAAAGAAAGAAGAAAACCCCACCAAACATCATTACTCTAGGGCAATTAAGTTTTATTCTTAAGAAATGGCTATTTATCTATTCTTTGAATTGGACTGTTTTCTTACTATTGGGTTGAAATGGAAACTAAACAGTCAATATAAAAGATTAATGAAGAATTGTTTTTGCAAATGTTAACTATGCTGGCAAATCATTACTAAGAAAACAGAGAAAAGACACAAATAAATAAAATCAGAGATGAAAAAGAGATATTTCAACTGAAACCAAAGAAATCCAAAAGATCATTTGGTAGTATTATGAACAACTATATGACAGCAAATTGAAAAATTTTAAGATATCAATGCATTTCTGGCTGCACAAAACTTACCAAAATTGAACCAGAAAGACATCTGAGCAGAATCATAATGAATAAACAATATTGAATCAGCAAATAAAAGTCTCAACAAAGAAAAACCCGGGATTAGATGACTCCACTGCTAAATACAGCCAAATATTAAGGAAGAACTAACATCAAACTATTCCAAAAATATTGAAAGGGAGGTAAGCCTCTGACCCTGCTCCAAAACTAGATAGGACAACATTACAATAACAACAACAACAAAAAAACTATAGACCAGTATTCCTATTAAACATAGACATAAAATAAAACCTTGCA
This sequence comes from Oryctolagus cuniculus, assembly GCF_964237555.1. Lineage (NCBI taxonomy): Eukaryota > Metazoa > Chordata > Mammalia > Lagomorpha > Leporidae > Oryctolagus > Oryctolagus cuniculus. Next base: position 89,397,415 of record NC_091442.1, read on the forward strand.
AACCAAATCTAACAATCTATCAAAAAGACATTCACGCTGACAAAGTGGGATATATCGTAGGAATGCAGATACGATTCTAAGTTTCTAGATCAATAACAGCAATGTGTTACATCAACAGAATCAAGGATAAAAATCACATCTCTAAAGAGCATTCAATAAAATTAAACACCCACTCATAATAAAATACTTGAAAAATTAGATATGGAAGGACCATACCTTTACATAAAGAAGGCTATCTATGACAAACACACACCAAACAACAATTGAACAGTGAAAAGCTGAAAATATTTTCTCTGAGATCTATGAACAGAGAAGGATGTCTCGCTAACATTATCCAGTACAATACTTTAAGTTTTAGCCATTAGGCAACCCCAAAAAAATAAAAGGCATTCAAATAGGACAGGAGGAAATCTAACTATTTGCAGAGCACATAATTACAGAGAAAGTAAAAGATCCCACCAAGAGACTAATAGAACTGATAAATGAATTCAACAGCTAGAGGTTACAAAAGGAACACATAAAAATCAGTAGCGTTTTTATACAGTGATAAGAAACTCACTGAGAAATAAATTATAAAAGAAACCCAATCCATTACAGCTACAAAAATATCAAATAATTGGAGTATTTTTAACCAGGGATATGAAAGACTCAAGATTAGAAAATATGAATCAAATTGGGTAAGACATATGAAATGGAAAATATCCCACGGCCATGGATTGGAAGTATTAATATCATTAAAATGATTATCATACCAAAGGAATTTACAGATTCACTGCATCCCCATTAGTACACCAATTATATCCCTCACAGACCTAGAGAAAGCATTCCAAAAATTCATCTGGAAACACCAAAGCCCCTGAATAGCAAAAGCAATCTAGAACAAAAATAACAAAGCAGAAAGAATTACAATATCAAATTTAAAGACCTACTATAGAGCTATTGCCACTTAAACAACAATAGCACTAGCATAAAGAACAGGCTTGTAGACCAATGGAAAAGAAAAGAAACCCCAGAAATGAATGCACATGTCTATAACCAACTTATCCTTGACAATGGAGCTAAAACCATTCCCTGTCATGTGCAGCAAATGGATGCCACCAGAGATCATTAAGTTACATGAAATAAGCCAGACACAAAAAGACGAATGCTGCATGTTTGTCCTCAGATGTGGAAGCTGAAAATAGTAGTCTATATGAACTTAGAATACTAATTATTAGAGATTGGGAAAGGGGATTTGGGGCAAGAGGGAGATCCAGTAACAGGTTCCAAAACACTATTGCTTAGAAGTAGCAAGTTCTAGCATTCCATAGGACTGTGTGTTTCCTATAGTTCACAATACTGTATTATGTAGTATATAAAGAACTGGAACTAGGAGCTGGTAGGATACAAGCCTGAAGAACAGATGAAGGAATTGAACAGCTAGTTTTATGGCTTGTTTGCTTTATGCTATGCATACGTCTTGAAACATTGTGCTGTGTCCTATAAAAATGTACAACTATTACACAAAAATTTTAAATAACAAAATAGAAGATGTTGGGGTAGAAGCTATTCTTGGGCTGAGAGAGTTCATGGCTGACAGTGAGGAGTGTTAGGGGAGATTCTGGCTGCCATCATATTCTGTGTTTTTATTTTTATTTTTACTCCATGTGCTGATTATATGATTGAATTTTATTTTTAAACATCCATGGAGCTATATATTTTCTATATGTATATTATAGTTGAATAAAATTAAACTTTCTAAAAGGCAATCTTGTTCTATTTTGGAGTATAGTCTGTGATCATGAAGATTTTGAAAAATTATTCACAGAACAATAAATTTTCACATCTAAGCTGCAATCTCAAACCTGCCTGATCTTATCACTTTGGTTCTTTAGCAATATTCTTGTGTTCATTTCTCTTCCTGGTCAATATTTACTCAATGTATGCGCAAGGAAGTCTATTTGTTCTACTTTGGAAGTATAGCATAATTTATCTAGACTTACTTGATGTCTTAAATTAGTATCAGTTTTAGGATATTCTTATACATGAACACCTAAAGTTTAGTAATCAGGTTATCTAGATTTCAAAAACAAAAATCATGGTCTTTTGTAAAAACATATTTTGAAATCAAGTATCTTATATCTGTTTGTGATGAAGAAAACATGACTCAAACTAGGAAATATGCTACTTTTTGCTTCCATTTATTCATCTGAAATTCATAAATCTATTTATAATCTAAGGTCTATTACTAAAAAGTGTATTGGCATACTGTATTATGTTTGTTACCAGCCTAAAAAATGTTCTGATGGTTTTCTGAATGATGTGAAGTGAACTACACACTGTCAATGACATTTATAGATTATCAGCAATCTACTAAAGGTGATATGGATATGAAATAAATTATTAATTTTAAAGTAGTTAAAATCATTAAATTTGTGCCAAATTGAATCATAAGAAACTAGTTTTATTTAAAAAATGCAATAAAATTTTATTTAAAATAGTGAGTGACTGCTTCTAGTTCTTTAGCTGGCTCTGTTTAATATTTTATTTTTGATTTCTTTTGCTTGTGTTCATCAGTCTTTGAAAGCAAATGTGACAAAATATAAATTATCTCCTCTCATTTAACATCTTGCCCTTGTAAAAAGGAAAGTAACATTAAAATGAAAAGCAGGTAGATAAGGGTAAATGTACTGGCGTGCCATATCTATTCAGCTTTACAACTCCTTTCCCTCCTGAAAAATGAAGAGGGCAAACCCATCTTGAAGTTATAAATAGTTTACAAATCAATTTATATATCATTGCACTATGTAAAGTTTATAAAAAGGAGAAAAATGGATTTAATCTATTTGAATGCTCTGTGCAACGGATGTCCTATTCCACTGATAAGTGGTAGCTGCCAACGGATGACAGATATATACCTTATAATAGTGACATGCCAATTACCCAAAAAAGATAATGTCTTGTATACTTGAAAGTAAAGTCAGAATGAGGTACTAGCTTAAAGTTCCAGTAGAAACAAAAGCAAGCTTGCAGTAGGGAAGTGAGGAAATCCTCTGTCCTTTAAGACTGTAGTTGAGTCTTCTCACCGCCTCTCAGTATATGACTATCCTACACTTGAGCTGCTCCCATTGTTCTCATGATGGATTTAAACTGTCCAATAAAGAAGATGGATTTGTACTAATCCACTGCAGCTTCTTTCTCATGACTTGTGACAAACAGTATTTGAAACAGAAACGTTAGGAAATAATGATACTCTCATTGGCTTTGGGGTAGAAAAATAAATTATTTTGCTTGTAGCCAATACACATCCTCTTGCCCACAACTCAGGGCAGGAGGAAGGAATCAAAAGTATTACACTAAGCCACTTGTTTAGAGAACAATGTTTGAGGCAAACATAACAAATTACAACACACTGCAGAGTCCACTCTTAAATGCCCAAGAATATAGACTCAACAAAAGTGAACATTTAGGAAATGATGTTAAATAACTTAAAATAGTGATGCTTCTGAAAAAAAACAAAGACCCTTTTTTTTAACATCTAGTGTCAGCCCAAATCTAATCCTTTTGTTCCTTCTCCATGTCCCGCAATCCTGATAGCCTTTTTTTTTCCTAAATGGTAAGCTGCTATCTAATTATTATCATGAATTTTTTTAAGATTTATTTTATTTATTTGAAAGTCAGAGCTAGAGAGAGAAAGGTCTTCCATCTACTGGTTCACTTCCCAGATGGCCACAACTGCCAGAGCTGAGCTGATCTGAAGCCAGGAGCCAGGAGCTTCTTCGGGGTCTCCCATGTGGGTGTGGGGGCCCAATGACTTGGGCCATCTTTTACTGCTTTCCCAGGCCATAGCAGAGAGCTGGATCAGAAGAGGAGTAGCCGGGACTAAGATCGGCGCCCATATGCGATGCCAGCGCTTCAGGCCAGGGCTTTAACCTGCTGTGCCACAGCATAGGCCCCTATTATCATTAAAATTTAGAGGTGAAGCATGCATCAGAAATGTACAGCATATTGAATTAATTTCAATTACTGATTGTTTCTTGATAAGTATTTTGGAACACCAAAAATACTAAATTATAGGTTTATCTGAGGGATAAAACTCATCTCTTAGAAAATCATTAATTCATAAAAGTTTTCTTTGGGACAATAGAAAATCACATGAAAAAAGCAGTTGAAGCATGAAATAAACAAAAATGCCAGAAATTAGACAATTAGTCAAGGTGAGCATCAATAATGTTATAACTTAAGGAAACACACTTATGTGTATTTATAAAGGTATAGGAGGTACAGGCAGTTCAATGACTTTGAAAACACTATAATTCTAAAATTTCATTGTTCCCGTAGTATCTCTATTTCATGGTTTAATAATAGGAGATTTGATATGATTTTTTGACTACTTGATGATGAAATTTTATACACCGATGAGGCCAAGGCAACTTCGGCTGGCTGACAAGGTCACAGCAGAAGGTCTGTCTCAGCGAGGCATGAGAAGGACAGCTGCGGTCCTCTTGGTGGTTTTAGGTTTGATGGGAACTACAAGCCGGAGCTTCCTGGTGGTCCTGCTATTGATTGTTGTATTCCTAATTTTAGGGAAGAACACTTAGTCTCATAACCTCCAAAATGTCCATTGCTTTGTAGAATTCTAATCAAGCAGAATGTTAGTGTAAGAGAAAGGGTTAATGCTTTATGCAAGGTTGAGCTACTTGTGGAAAATAATTAAAAGACAACAGGCTCTCTGGTATATACTTCCCACTAGAATAAAGATAGATGTTAATAAAGCTTTAATTCACTATATGCTACAAATGCTACAATGGTTAGGATGTCAAAACTGTAGAATAGAGCTAAGTAAACCTTTAAATAAGTGCAATAAAGAAATTAAAGAATTACAGAAAAACTGCAAATAGGGGATACATTTTAAAAAGGGTCTGCTTCGAACTTGGGGCTTCTAGTAAAGATTAGATTAGGAAGGTACTATTCTAGCTTGTGTAGCCAATTTCTGCATAGTTCAGCAGCACTCGAGGCCTTGGCTTGTGTGGGCAGCCTGTTATCTTGCACCTGTCTGTGATTGTTACCCATGCTCTAAATATGCCCTTGAAAATCAAAGAAATTGTAATTAGAAAAAATGGACAACAGGCTTTTCATTGTAAGGAGAAAGAATCATTATGTGGCTTATGATATAAAAATAAAGTCTGGTGCTCGAAAGCCAGAGCCATGCCATCAGCCTTGCTGTGTCTCTCATTTCTTCGAGCGCCGACACCTCTCACACCTTGGGGCCCCTGAACTGGCTGGAGCTGGTCTCCAGCAATACACTTTATCAAGATGTTTTTTCTCCCACTATTCTATCCTTAAATTCAACTATAGCAGTGAATCTCTACTAGAAGTGAATTTGTCCCAGGCGACATTTGTCAATGTATGGAGATACTCCTGGTCATCACAACTTTTATGCCAGCTGGCATCCAGTGGACACAGGCCAGGGGTGGCTGTTGAACAATGCATTGGGCAGTACCCCACAACGAAAGTTATCTGACCACAGATATATATACAGTGCCCCTGCTAAGAAATTCTGACCTAGGCAACCAAGAGTGAAAAATTATAAATAAATGACACATAGTTTGTGTACTTTCTGAAGAAAAAAAATGTTAGCAATATTTCAATAGTCCTTGCTCTGCTTATCTACTGTTTTTTTCTGGTTATCTATTGCTGAGGAATTGCCCCAAACATTAGGTTAAACAATAGCTATCATTTATTTTGTACATGAATCTAGTAGTTATGTGTCTGTATTTAGTCAGTTTTTCTTGTCTGTGCTTTTCATGCAGTAGAAGTCAAATAGTTATTGAGTTAAGGGCTATCATTAAAGTGTTTACCACTTGCATATCTGATGCCTGGGCTCTGAAATCTCAAACAGCTAGTGCTGGAACAGTTGGGGATGCTTAGACATCTTTTCTCTCTATATATAGTTTTGCCACCTGGTCCCACAAGGTAGCCTCAGGGTAACTGAGTTTCTTTATATGGTGGTTGATGCCTTTCAGAGAAGTCACAAGAAACATTGCCAAAGCTAAAAATATTTTTCTCCAAAGTTAAATATATCCTTCTGAACAAAATTGACATTTTGAGATTTTATTGTTTATTTACATGAAATTTATTCCCTTGATATAAATATATTTTTAAAATACATCCTTCTACAGTATTCTGTTTTAAAGGCACAGATAATTTCATTTCCAGGTTCATGGAGAGTTAACACTGGCCCTGCCTCATGAAAGGTTGGGTGGTATCAAAGAACTTAAGGGCACAATCACTTGTTTCTTCCATTTATTTATTTATTTTTTACATACAAAATAAACTCCCTCTCAGGATCTTTAGATATTTCATTTACTTCAGTATCAGGTCTGAGTATCTTGTTATCCAAAATAAGCCCAGGTACATATGAAGTTCCTTGAGTGTAGTTGCTTGGATATAACTCCATCAGTATTTTTTCTTCTCAGTCTGAAGACCTATGACTTTAAGAGACAAATCAGCTACTCACCATATAGCCATCATATAGTGGTGGCTTATATATAGTATAACTGTTCTCCCATTAACTACCAGGTAAAATGCGAAGAAGACAGAGCCACTATTTCACAGCCATTCTTATGTCCAATGGAGTATATCACTGGGAATGATTTTCCATATCCCTTGGATCTGCTTTCTGGGTCTTGATTCTGTCTGAGTTACCCTTCCCTTCACCTGAGAAATGATCGGTGTTTGCAACTGATTCTCTAAACCAGCCTCCTGCTCATAGATTTTGGGAATTCAACTGCTCTTTAATTTTATACTATCTCTGTCCTTTCAGTTTAACCTGACAAAATGTCTTTAGACCTCTGTGGATTTTTCATGAATCAATTTTCAATTCTATTAGAGAAAATACACACCCACAGATCTCACTGGGAAAAGTTCTTTCCTTGTTTGGGTTCCTTTGAAGGTGGCTGTGGTAAAAGTTCTTAAAGTTCTTAACAATTTTCAGTGAACATCTGTTAGGAATACAGCAATTCTTGGTAAAGATTTTTGTCTCTTTTAGAAAGTCTATAAAACACAATCTTTAGACAGCTTCAAAAAAGAACTAACTTGAATTCAGCTTTTGATTAGAATCCAGGTTATAATTTGAAAATATTTCACAGTTTAGAGAGACAAAAGTGAGAGACATTTTTAAGTAGGTTAATAGAGGGTAAGAACCAAGATAATCATGACTACACTTCCTTTAAAATTGGCTTAAAAATTAAGAAATTCCTTTTCCAATTTTCTTGCTTTATTATCATAATACAGCATCTTTGGGGTGGCTGGATTTTTTGGTAGCTGAAGTCTCCCACAGAAAGTGTCCCAAGAAAGGCATACAGAAGTTATATGGCCTTTTGTAAACTAGCCTCCGAATTATCAATTATTCTGCAACTTATTTATTTATTGAAGAGGCCTACAGAAGGTGTATGGCCTTTTCTAATCTAGCCTCCAACTTATCAAGTATTCTTCAGTTTATTTATTTATTGAAGCAGTTTAAAGGGGAGTGGACTCAACAGGTGTGATCATCTGATGAGAGGAAAACCAAAGAAATGGTGACACACTTTAAGGCTACTGTAGTACTCAAACATGTTACCACTATTTTAAAGGACGACACCAATTAGGTCCTATTAATTTCAATGTCTATATTGTCTTAATATGGGTTATTTTTTCCTCATCATGTTCTATTTCCCAACACTCCTTTGTCTTTTTTGAAGTTTTATTCAATCATCTATCCAATATTATTAATGATGGCTTAGCTGTGTCAAGAACAATAGGAAAAATAGGAAAAACAAAAGGAAGAAAGAACATAGTTTGTAACACAGTCATAACTACCCATTAGTTGAGGGAAATTCTAAAATAGGAAACAAAATACTAAAATAAATACCAATAAAAAAGCATTAAAAATAAAATTTTGGTCTAGTCATCAACATGAAACATAATTTATAGAAATTCAAACAGATAATTAAAGTGAATCTCCTCATTCATATCAAAGACATAAAATGGTTGAGAGTTGGAAAAAGTATAGAATTTTTAAGGTAGATTTCTTTTTACCTGAACGGCTTTATATACTCTTTCCCCATAATCTCTCTAATGACCACATTAAAAAATGAGGCCTAAAACTAATCCGAAATCAATGCTAGCAACTGACAGGCCACAGATGCTGATATGTGCTCACTGAAGGTTGTGGGGGCACAGTAGCATAGTTCATGACTCATGCTTACGAATGCTAACGGAGAAGCAGAGTAGAAGGCAGCAAATGCAAAATAGTCAGATTTGCTAGTATTGTGGGTCAGAAACTCAAGGATCTTATACATCACATGTGGAAGCAGCAAAAAACAATGGTTTTTTCATTTAAAAATGGATTTTTTGTTTGTTTTGTTTTTGACAGGCAGAGTTAGACAGTGAGAGAGAGAGAGACAGAGAGAAAGGTCTTCCTTCTGTTGGTTCACCCCCAAATGGCCCCTATGGCTGGCGCACTGGTGCCGATCCGAAGCCAGGAGCCAGGTGCTTCCTCCTGGTCTCCCATGCGGGTGCAGGGTCCAAGCACTTGGGCCATCCTCCACTGCCTTCCCGGGCCACAGCAGAGAGCTGGCCTGGAAGAGGAGCAACTGGGACAGAATCTGGCACCCCAACCGGGACTAGAACCCGGGGTACCAGCGCCGCAGACGGAAGATTAGCCTAGTAAGCTGCAGCGCCAGCCAATATGGATGTTTTCTACAAGGATGACCTTAATTAAAGTACCTGAAGATCTTATTCAAGACTGAAGGTATATGGGGCCAGTGCTGTGGTGCCGTAGGCTAAGCCTCCACCTGCAGCGCTGGCATCTCATATGGGCACTGGTCTGAGTCCCGAGCTGCTCCACTTCTGATGCAGCTTACTGTTGATGTGCCTGGGAAAGTAGCAGATTATGGCCCAAGTACTTGAGCCACTGCACCCACATGGAGACCTGGAGAAAGCTCCTGGCTTTGGATCTGCCCAGCTCCATCTGTTGTGGCCATCTGGGGAGTGAAACAGCAGATGGAAGACCTCTCTCCCTCTCCCTCCCTCTCTCTGTCTGAAATAGCACCTCTCAAAAAAATAAATAAAATCATTTTTTAAACAAAAGACTAAAGGTATATACTATGTCAGCATTTGAGGGTTAGTTAAAAAAATTAAAGAGACCTTTGCCTATCAAGGTTGGGGACCATCAAGAGAAACTTGAGAGAGCCACAACAATGCTCCACAAGCAAATCAAAATAGTGTGGGCACAGCAATCCATCTGGTAGGACTATATCTTTAAAATCTACTGATCACTAGAAAATTTCTCTACTCCCTCTCCTACTTTGACTATGGATGCAGAAATACCCTTGCTTAATAAGCTGAGTGTGCACTCCAAAATGCTGTTAAGAACCACCTTAATGCCTTCTCACTACAAACTCCCTGAAGGGAAAGAGAAAAAATATTTAACTTTACACTAGGTTCAGAATTTGATTATTATATGTGGTGGACCATCTGACTTCTTGTTTTAAAGTGATCACAAGGCTTCTGATACTTTGAGAAGTGATGACTTTTGAATAGCCCTAGTCTTGACTGTTGAGGAATACTTTTTTTTTTTTTTTCATACTATTAGTTGAACTCTTTACTTAGTGTAGGGTTAATCTTAATGTGTATAAAGTTAACCGAAAACAGATTTTTTTTTTTGACAGGCAGAGTGGACAGTGAGAGAGAGAGACAGAGAGAAAAGTCTTCCTTTGCCGTTGGTTCACCCTCCAATGGCCGCCGCGGCCGGTGCACTGTGGCCGGCGCACCGTGCTGATCCGATGGCAGGAGCCAGGAGCCAGGTGCTTTTCCTGGTCTCCCATGGGGTGCAGGGCCCAAGCACCTGGGCCATCCTCCACTGTACTCCCTGGCCACAGCAGAGAGTTGGCCTGGAAGAGGGGCAACCGGGACAGAATCCGGCGCCCCAACCAGGACTAGAACCCAGTGTGCTGGCGCCGCAAGGCGGAGGATTAGCCTAGTGAGCCGCGGCGCCGGCTCTGAAAACAGATTTTAGTAAAAAATAAGAATGGGAATAGGAGAGGGAAGAGGAAGAAGGGTGGAAGTGCAGGTAGGAGGGAGGGTAGGTTGGAGAAGAATCACTAAATTCCTAAATCCAATGTGTGTATACCTTAAATTTATAAAAAAAAAATGTGTGAAATCTATTAATGTGTCCAAACTGGGTTTCCAACTGTGTAAATGTATTCCACTTATAATGTACAGCACATGCATCAACGTACATGCATCAGTGACTTCAATGTCCTACTTTAAAAGGGTAAATCTAGAGACATTACTGTGATATTTGGTGTGCATGGAATCATTAGCCCAGATATTATTAATGTCATGTCATTTAATGATAGGAAGAACTGTGGATAATATTTATTTCCATGGTGTTGGGAAAGCACCCTGTATGTCATGCTTTCATAACCTAGATTAAGTAAATATTAACATAAAAAACAAGGACAGTAAACAGAAGAATCTTTTGGCTGGGTGAGCACTTCAGCACTTTGCAGTCATTGTTTAGTAATGGTTCTTTATTCCCATCAGTGATCTCAAGAGGTAGAGAAATGAGGATGTCAGCAGGAGGGAGGGCACTGTTAACTACGCATAACAGGAAGCAAGCAGGGTGCAAAACAGAAGACAGGGAAATCTAGTGTTGCTGCAAGCTAGATAGTGCCTTATGCAAACAGCTTCTCCAAGGATCCTTAAAAGACAATAGCAAGACACAGAACCAGTATCCTGAAAGCAGCTAAGTATTTGATGTAAAAGTCCATTCTTAAGAGTCCAACAAAAATTTGATAACTTAGAAGTCACTTGCAGTCTTTCCTGGTAATAAAGTTATCCCAGAAAAAGTAAACACATACATATGCATACACACATGCACACTGTAAAAACATGTACTAATTATTTTCTCCTTGATTAACACATTCTGATAATATGTTGATCACCACGTTTGGACTCAATCAAGCATACTACCAAGGCTGCCTCGGCAAATGATCTGAAGTCCCAAAGTATCATATCCTACTAAGTCAATAGTTTATTTGTTTTATCAAGATCAACCCCAATGTAATAGATGTCTGGTTAAGTAAATTTGGCTGATGTTATTACTTTTGGTATTCGACCCAGGACAAAGGGCCTCTGGTCTCTATATTTTAGCTTTCTTGTACTCAGTTCCATCATAGCTTCAAACAGAGACAAAAGCAAATAGTGACTTGATTTGGTTTATTTGTTTGCCTCTACATCAATTTCTCTCACCAAGGAAATAGTGAACTCTGATTTTATAGACCTGAGTTATCCAATGCTCATTCTGTTTGTGCTGGTTGTGAAGGGCTGGAAGTTGGGTCTCCACTAATTAACACACATGAAATAGTCTGGGTTATTTTAGTGTAGGAGATGTGGTATTCATACAAAAAACATGTGCCCTCCAGCTTCAGATACATTCTAAATCCGTGTGTCCCACCCTTTATTCCCATTTCTCGAGAAGAACAAAGAGATAGTGCTGAGGTTGAATTCATGTTCCAAGTCTGTACAACTATTTTACACCACAACAGTCACAGCACAAATGGTTATTCAGTAATTTATATAATAATTAGATAAGAAAGTTGGTATTCCTCTTTGAACTTTAAGAATAACAGACTAATATTGCTAGCTTCCTCATTACTTTTCAAAAATTCATAACTCAGTGTCCAAGTTCTTACATAGATTCTTTTTAAGCCAATGTGGCTATTATAAAGGTTAAATCACTACCTCAGTCATGAAATATTTTTAGGAGACTGTATTAGCCTTATAGAGCTGTTGTAACAAAATGCCACAAATTTGTTGTAAAATTTGTTGCAAAATTTATTTCCTCACAATTCTGTAAGCTAACGAACAAAATCAAGATGTTTATTCTGGCAGTGACGGAGAAACTCCTAGCCTTGGTATCCTCAGACATTCCTTTGCTTGTAAGTGGTCATTTTATCCCTCTGTCTCTTTATGTTGTCATCCCTCTGTGTGTTCAAATTTCCACTTTGGATAAAGATAGCTGTCATACTGGATTAGGGCTCACCCTCATGTTTTCCTATTAACTTGACTATCTCTATAAAGACACTAATTCAAAAAAAGGTCATATTTTGAGGATCTAGGGGACTATATATGAATTTGGTAGGAGGGGAATACAATTTAACTCATCATATATGGTTTCCTTTTCCTTATTATTTTCTCTATACTATAGTTTAAATTAGAAAAAAAACTAATTCAAATTTTCAAAATATTATAACCATTTTTAGTCTTCTGAGACTAAAATAAATAAAAACACATAAAAATAACAATTTTAATAATGTATACTGGGACATATTTAATACTACAAGGAACATGTAATTAAACTTTTCATATCTTAAAAGGTTTGTGGAATTCTGTTAGCAAATTGTATTCAAGTATACTTACTAAAATATTTTTCCTATTAACAATTAAAAGAGGACAGTGAAATATTATCTTTCTTTAGACATGCATTTGTTCTTTAAAATATGCATGCAATATAATTTTTATTTTTTCCAAATTTTTGAAATTTTTATTTTTAAATAAACAGAAAACTGTACATATTTACTATATACAACATGTTTTGAAGTACAGAATATACATTGTGGAATGACTAGATCTAAATAATTAACATACAATACCTACATTGTTACCATTTCTTTATGAAAACACTTTCCATTTACTCATTTCACATTTTTCTAAAACACAATATATTTTTAATTATAGTCACCATGTTGTACAATACCTCTCCTGAACTTAATGGCATTTTGTATCCCTTGACCAAAATCTTCCCTATAAATAGGCCCTGAACCTCCTGACTCTGGTAATCATCATTCTTCTCCATATTTCTATAGGATCAACATTTTCTTTGTTAACTACTCAAGCAAAGTTCTTTTTAAGTTATTTATTTTATGAGAGGCAAAGAGAAGTACAGATAGAAAGAGGGGGAGAGAGAGAGGATTGATTGATTGATTGTTGATTGATTGATTTCCCATCTGCTGGTTCATCCCCCAAATTCACACAACAGCCACGGCTAGACCAAGACAAATCCAGGAGGCAGGAACTCAGTATGGGTGGCAGGAATTCAAGTACTTGAGCTGTCAACTCTCAGGATGCATGCTAACAGGAAGCTAGAAGTGGAGCTGGGATATGAATCTAAGTATTCTCACATGAAATTTGGGTATCCCAAGTGACATCTTAAACACTATGCCAAACACCCACCTCAGTACAAACCTTTTTAATAACATACTGAAAAAAATTCAAAACTGAACAAATATATATTTTCCAATATTGCCTATGTGTACCTACACATAATTTTTTTAAACAAGTAGTTATAATGATTTTAAATGAACACACTATAAATACCTCTGGTTGAAAATAGTTAATGGTCAAATGGGCACTGTAACAGTCCATCATTACCTGTTAGATTTAAGATGTAAACATCATTTTTAAAATTTAATTCATTAGTTTTTAAATTTTTGATGGACATATAAAAAATGTTCATATATTGGGGTACCATGTCATATTTCCATATGTATATATCTTTATGACCTCCTAACATTGCTGGCCTACCCAGATTGTGAAGTTATAATTATATAGTTGACCTCTATTGGAACATCAGATATATCTAATAATTTTCCAAATTTAATTTTTGCTCATTAACCAGTATTTTAAAAACTGGGTAATCTATTGCTTTACTTTTATTATTAATTTCAGAACTATCTTTTGAAGCTTTCACTTTCACTTGGCTAGCACTTTGTAGAGTTTTAATTAGCAGTTTAATACATAAATCATTTTAAGATCTCATAAAATTTAAAAAAAATCTACAAATTAACAATTGCCTAATATTGCATGACATATGTAGTAATAAAAATCACATTAATTCATTCAAATGACTTCAAAATGAAGTTAAAAATGTTTTCTCATTTCAAAAAGTAGAATTTGGGAGTCGTTTTAGTGCAGCAGGTTAAGCGTCACTTGAGATGCCCAATCCCATATACAAGTACTGTTTGGAGTTCCAGCTACTCTGCTTCCAAACTAGCTTCCTGCTAACGTGCCTGGGTCCTGCCACTCAACAGGGGAGATATAGATAATAAGGCTCTAGGCTCCTGGATTCATCCATACCCAGCCCCAGCTGTTGCAGCTATTTGGGGAGTAACACAACAGGTAAAATATGAAAGATTTCTCTAACTCTCACTCTCTCTGCCTCTATACCTGTCAAATAAATAAATCTAACTATATTAAAATCTGTTTTAGATAATGTTATAAAAATTACTGAACAGCTTAAAAATCAATACTATCCTCCTTTAAAAAGATTTTGATAATAATCAATAGCTTAGCCGGTGCCGCGGCTCAATAGGCTAATCCTCCACCTAGCGGCACCGGCACACCGGGTTCTAGTCCTGTTTGGGGCGCTGGATTCTGTCCCGGTTGCCCCTCTTCCAGGCCAGCTCTCTGCTGTGGTCCGGGAAGGCAGTGGAGGATGGCCCAAGTGCTTGGGCCCTGCACCCCATGGGAGACCAGGAGAAGCACCTGGCTCCTGCCTTCGGATCAGCGCGGTGCGCCAGTCGCAGCGCGCCAGCTGTGGCGGCCATTGGAGGGTGAACCAACGGCAAAGGGAAGATCTTTCTCTCTGTCTCTCTCTCTCACTGTCCACTCTGCCTGTCAAAAAAAAAAAAAAATCAATAGCTTAAAAAGAAGTAATTTCAAAGTCAAATATCCAAGCCTCTGACATTACCTTGTACTTTAGCAAAGAAACTGAAATTGAGGTTCTAAGTTATTTAAAAGATAGGATATACCACATTTTCTTCTTTATTCATGAACAAGGAGCCATGTGAAAATGAATCATTACTCAATTATTTTCCATTGATTATTCAAAACTTCTCTAAATCTCAGTGAAGAATATCTTTTTATTCTTTTTATTATTATTATTTGGCAGGTAGAGTTATAGACAGTGAGAGAGAGAGACAGGGAGAAAGGTTCACACCCCAAATGGCCCCTACGGCCGGTGCCACGCCAATCCGAAGCCAGGAACGAACCAGGTGTTTCTTCCTGGTCTCCCACGCGGGTGCAAGGGCCCAAGCACTTGGGTCATCCTCCACTGCCCTCCTGGGCCACAGCAGAGAGCTGGATGGAAGAGGAGCAACCAGGACTAGAACCCGGTGCCCATATGGGATGCTGGTGCCGCAGGCAGAGAATTAACCAAGTGAGCCAAGGCGACGGCCCCAATATCACCATTCTTAACATTAAGAATATTAAGTGCAAGCAATCTTGATTTGAGTTAGATAAAAGCAGATGAAGATTCCAAAAGAAGCTGTACAGATAGAGACTAGACTCACCAATGCCCCTTTCTGATGCTGTACACTCACCTGCAGTTACAGAAACCATGATTAAATACATGAGACACACTAGGTGACTTTCTAGGAAGTTGGTGAAAAATCCTCGGTTCTTAACAAGTTTGTTTCCATGGTTGGCATACATTTTAAGTTGCATTACAGTTACATTTTCCCTAGATGTTTAGGAAATAACCCTTTGTTTTGCTTCTATGAAAAAATATGATGACAGAACCCATCTTTGTAATTGAGGACACACACAACCACACTTCAAAAATTTCAGAGAAGAAAGTCCAGTGTTTAAGGTTACAAAGTCTTTCCTAATTGACAGAAGAAATTTCAAATAGATACTCTACTCAAAAATTTAAATAATCATTACAGAAACATGATTTATTACTTGGCAAAGATTATTTGAAACATAAGTGTGAGTGAGATCATTTCATGAAAGAAACTATATTTTTTAAAAAATTTTAAATAAATGCATCAATCTAATGAAGCCACATTATTTCCCACAATATATTTTTCTCTAACTGAAGATATAAAACTACAGGGGAGGAATATCAATACACAGGCAACAGGTGAGATATAGATCCCAAAATGTGAATTGCCCATCAGAATAAAGTTTCTGTGTAAATCAGTGGTTGACAATATATTTTTTAATGAATTGTATATGCTTGAATGCCTTCTGGATTCACGGGTATGAAGAAATCTGTCTGTTCACATGTTAAAAATGCTTGCTAGACAAAGGAAACCACAGAATTCAAATGTCCTTCTTTTCTCTCTATAGATTTTAGTAACGCAGTCATGTTTACAGCTCTCCTGTATTAAATCATTGATCCAGGTGTATACTAAAGTATACATCTTTAAATGACTGTAGTGTTTTTATTGTTTGTGTTCAGTATGTATGATATGTAAGCAACATAAAATCTAATTCAATAGTAATTTATTAAAATGATAGATACATAGAAATAAAACCCACCTTTGGTGAGTGGCAATGGAGAATCATCAATAATTTTAAATTAATGTGAAAATAACAAAGCTTTGTGTGTATTTATAGACAATACAGTAAAAATCTCCTAAGCCAAAATATTTAAATATTCTTAAGAGACTGCAGAAGATTTGAAAGTAAAATTTTGAGTAAAATGCTATGATCTGAACAACTGGTGATGTCAGTTTAAGTTTTAACCTCCTCTGAGTTGGATATATTAAAATATCTGATTGTAATCACATTTCCAAATACATACTTTCTTCATTCTCAAATACCTTGAACACTTGAACTCTGCATTTTATCCTGGATGATGTTAAATCCTTTTTTTTCCCACTTAGCCTACCCTAAGTGTCTAAAATAAATAATATAATACCATATAAAAGTTGATGCACAGTTTCAAAATTGTATATAGTACTTACCCATCCAAGAAGGATGTAACAGCAGCTGAGAAACTGTCAGGGAGAAAAATGCCAGAAGGATTAATAAATCATATTGCTATAACTTGATGATGAGAATTTAAAATAGCTATATAAAGCTGGGTTGCACATAGTCAGCTGATTTGACTTCTTCTAGCTTTGGTAGTAAGCCGTGTTTATTGATCTTTCACATGCATCAATAAGCAGCTGCCACACTTGGAATATTTAAGCATCACTTAAAGACGTGGTTGGCTTGGGTCCAGAAAATTTTCTCTGATTTACCATTAGTTATCAAAGATCTTAAATACGGCCATGCATGACTGAAGATGCAAAGGAAAGTCAGAAGCCAAAGGAAGACAGTAATGGTGAGAAAAGTTGAGATAATGATCAGGAAATAGAGTACATACACTTAATAACATAAGAACTTTTAAAATAAATCAATGAAACAGAAAATTCCATGTACTTCATGAGAAAAGGTGACAATCAAAGTATGTAAATAAAACCTAAGGAAGTAATATCTAAAATAAGGGCTATGGAATCCTTCATAAAACTTTTTTTAATTTTTTAAAATATTTTTATTACTATAAATCAGTGTTCTCACTGTATTTTCCCCTCTATGCATGAAAAGATGATGCTGTTATTCACTGCCATGATGTGTAACTCCACATAAAAATAATGATATCATCACCAGGGGAAAGAACAGACCCAAGCCTCAATTATCAGTACCCATACAATTAGCTGAAGAAGTTCCAGGAAGGACAATAACTTAGTTTTTTGGTTACTACCATTTAATTTTTATTTATTTTATCTAAAAACAGAAAGAAAAAGGGGGACAGAGAGACAAAGAGAAATATCTTCTAGCTATTTGTTCACTCCCCAAATGAACTCCACAGCTCTCAGTCTTGGCCAGTTCAAAGCAAGAGCCTAGAATTCAATCTGGATCACCTGTGTAGGTGGCAGGACCCAAAATACATAAGCCTCAACTGCCACCTGCTAGGCTGCATATGATGTACTGCATTTCGGTTAATGATTTAATAATACTTAAACAATTAAGATACTTTATTGGGGCTGGCACTGTAGGGTAGCAGGCAAAGCCGTTGCCTGCACTGCCACCATCCCATATGGGCATGGGTTGAAGACTGGATGCTCTATTTCTGATCCAGCTCTCTGCTATGGCCTGGGATGGCAGTGGAAGATGGCCCAAGTCCTTGGGCCCCTGCACTCATGTGGGAGACCTAGAAGAAGCTACTGGCTCCTGGATCCTGGCTTTGGATCTGCGCAGCTCTGACCGTTGCAGCCATCTGGGGAGTGAACCAGAGGATGAAAGACTTTTCTTTCTCTCTGCTTCTCTGCCTCTCCTTCTCTCTCTGTGTTACTGTGATTTTCATGTAAAATAAATAAATCTTTTAAAAAAGTTACCTCTTTGATAAATTTCATGACAGTAAAAGTTAATCATATAAATTCACAGAAATGCAGAAAAGGTTTATGAAGAATTAAATATAAATAACATAGATGAAAAAATTTTTGAATACTAGTTCAATAAAATGAATCCATCTTGTATTACAAAAATTAACAACCTTATTCATGAATATATATATATTTTAAAGCATAGTTAAGAAGAAAATTAATATTACTTCTAATTATTCCTCCTAGACTTAGTCTTATTACAAAAAAGTTAATTAATCAAAATAAAATTACATATAAAGATATAAGCAATTCATATTTGCTGTAATTTTACACAACAAATGACTGCTATTGCTATTACCACATACTACACCAAATATTTTCTATGTGTTTTAATATTCTTTAACATACAAATATATGTTTGCATATTGTTAGATGATTATGAAAAAACTATTCTACAAATATCCTTTGATTTAGCACTGCGTCATTTTATATTATTCAAAGATATCCTTTATTTAATGATTTCATACTTGTAGCAAAATAGAATTATTAATATATACTGAATGTTGGTTTTTGTTAATAATTCTTCACTTAAGAAAACTGTTGATTACTAAGTTTTTATAATTAAAAGAAAATAAGACTAAACTTGTTTTGCAAGAAAACAAGGGAAAACCTTAAAGAACAATTATTTTATTTTAGGTATAATTTGCAATGATAGATGTTATCACTAAGAAAATAAAATTATATAACTAAAGCAATCAAACACTCAGCAGAGGCAGATCTGAAAGGCTTGGTTCTAAATATAAAATAGCTAAAAAGAAACTATTTGGAGATTCACTCTGAATAGATTTTCCTAGAATGATGTTAAGAACTACTATAATTTATTTGCAAATATCAAGAGTATGGTCATTTGAAACAGACCATCCGATATAGTTCAATTTCTATTTCAACTGTTTTTCTCAAATTTATTACATATATATATATATATATATATATACACACACACACATAAAGAAAAAAACTACTTCAAAATTATGTTAGAGGATTCAATCAAATGACTCTAAAAGGTACTTAATCTTATAATAAATCATTGAAAAAATGTAATACAACACTTCTCTCTATCTAGCACCCATGATATCATTCTCCAGAATGGGCATCATTCTTTCGAATTTGACATATTTATCTTACACAAACTTCAATATCTGTTGTGCTATTGTTCCTAACAGCACCTTTAGAAAAGACATACTTTATGCTGTTCAACTAAAATTTGTAAAAATAAATTACCTCCCAATTTTTGTAAGATTAATTATGATATAGCTTATTTGTTAAATCTTGGGTGATTGGAAAATAAATCACATGTGCAGTAAATATCCTTTGAACCACAAGCACTACAAATTGACATTACAGAGTGGATTTTTCATCTTGACAGCTTATCTTAGAAGCCAAGGAGCCCCAGATTTTCATTTTAGAAAACTGGAATAAATCTGGTCAAGTATCAAGAATAAAATAATGTATTGGTTTAATGTTACAAAAGAAATCAACCTGTGGATCAGATTTCCTATGAGGTTTAATCCAATTGTAACACTGCAGTTTGAAAGCATTAACCAAAAATGTTAGCTATAATATTACTTTTTATCAAAATGCCAGAAAAACAAAAAGGAAATTACTTATTAAACAACTGCATCTTCAGTTTGTTCTAAGAGTAGAAAAAAAAAAAAGTAGGAACAGGGAGACTCTCACAGTTTCTTCAGAGCACAGATGAAAAACACATTTTTCAGTTATTTGCTTAATAGTGAATATTTCTGCCAATAAAATCTGACTACTGTAGTGTAAAGTCATTCTGTTAAAGTGATGGAAGGATGAAAGGATTCAACTGAAACACATCCTAAAATATTTAGTTCCAGGAATAGCATAACCATGCACATACACGATATGTATCTCAAAAAGGCAAGGTAAGATGGACAAATTTTTTTTTTTACCATAAGTGCATATGTCAGAGGAAGAGTTAAGGACCTCTTGCTGTTACAGAATACTCTGTTTAATTAGCGACACACTTTCAATGAAATACTGCTTTGCTTTTGGAGTATAAATTAGGTCCTGTATGTGCTATGGTTAGAAAATGTCATAGAAACATTGAGTTAAACAACATATTCAAGAAAATATCAGAATGGTAAAGGAAGATGCCAAATTAGGGATTAGGAGCATGATCTCTTCCTATTTAAAAGTATTTCATTACACACCTAATATTTATTTATTTTTTAAAGATTTACTTTATTTATTTGAAAGACAGAGCTACAGAGAGAGGTAGAGACAGAGAGAGAGGTCTTCCACCCACTGGTTCACTCCCTAAATGGCCACAATGACTGGAACTGCACCGATCTGAAGCCAGGAGCCAGGAGCTTTCTCCAGGTCTCCCATGTGGGTGCAGGGGCCCAAACACTTGGGCCATCTTCAACTGCTATCCCAGGCCACAGCAGAGAGCTGGATCGAAAGAGGGGCAGCCGGGTCTAGAACCGGCACCCCATGGGATGCTGGCACTTCAGGCCAGGGCTTTAACCTGCTGCTCCACAGCAGCAGCCCCACACATCTAATATTTAATAAACAATTATTAAATAATAGACATTATGGTTATTCTTCAGATGATGCTCATCTTGTTAAGTAATAAACTTCACAGTAATTCTATAGTTATCATTAATGCCACTCTAGTTGTGGGAAAACCAGAGAGACTTAGCAATTTACTTTCAGACAACTAGCTGATGAATCACGGGGGTCAGAAGTTACCTAAGATTACCTATCTCTAGTGGCAGTTCTTTTGATCCTTGTGTAGATGGTCAAAATAACCCATTTGTATATCATGTTTAAAGTTTTTAAAAGAATTTTCATGCTTGTGATCTGGTTTACCCCTTAGAGTCATTATCATCAGTCTCCGGGGTGGTAGCTCTTTACAATGGGAACACTAAAAAGACATCAGAGTTAAAGAAATGATCAGCAAAGCCTCCCTTTCAATTCCATCCTTCTTGCCTTTTGCCCAGTCCAACTTTTCTTACCACCTAACATAGCACCTAAATATTCTTCCTCTGTGCAAGTCTTGATCTCATGGTCTGTTTCAGGGACTGTGACCTAAAACAGTAGTTTTTGATATCAAGGCATTCTCTTGCGTCTTTTGTCACATCTTCTTGGTCTCTTCAATATTCCATTGCATTTTTCTTATTTTTTCAGGGCAAGCATTTATTCAGGCGTCTATGAAGTGTATTTACCACTGTTCTATTCTGGCTCTTATTTCTGAAGCCCCAGTCTTTGGTCCCTTGTTTTGCATTATGATTTTTCCATTAAAAACATATATGTTTAAAGTTTTATTTGTCAGATTATTGGTGGAACATTCTGAGACAAATTCTTCCAGAGAGAATGTAAAATGATTTCTGCCAGATGCCTTGGGGCAACACTGACCTGTGAGCCCTCTAAACTGCAGAAGCACATTGAAGTTTCTCATATCACATACGTTGTGTAAACTTAGGCTACAAATCAACATAAAGGCTAACTTTTAGCTAGATGGATTTTTTTCTATTTCATTTAGCACTAGGAACCTCAGCAGTACAAATTCATTTCCATTTTACACTTCCATTGAGGGCATAGATAATTGGATGGACCCAGTTTTATGAAAGAATCACATTCCTTTAGACTTCTTGATTTAATCCACTATTGAACTTTTCTCCTTGTTCCCTATGATCTACAAGCCTAAGAAAATGAAAGCCAAGTTCACTAGAATTTGCGATTTGTTCATAGAACACAGAGAACTGTTTAGCAATCCAGGATACAAAACATATGTATATGTATCCTTTTAGGTTTCCCTACTAGCACAGTGAAATGGGAGAAAAAATGTAGAGGTATCTCTTTGCAGCTAAAGAGGGAGAAGAAACAAAGGTGTCCCTGCAAGTATCCTGAGGTCCTTCAGCTAACAAGGGAGAGCAACAGACTTTCCTTCTGCCTGTGACAAAAACACTTGGCTGAAAGAAAGAAAGCAGGCAGATTTTGAAGGCTTTGTGGTCATGACTGGAAGAAATCATAACAAAGATCAGTGTAGAATATATGTCAAGAAACCTGGCGGGAACACCGAAATGTTAACATATGCCAGTGTGGTAAGGATATGCAACATGGACAACAGATGCCAGAAAAGGACAAAGGGAGGCTGGAGTGCAGACGCATCGCCATCTGATATGGCTGTATGACATAAACTTTCCTGAAACTGAGCTGGTTCAAAATGAAAGCAATGAGGGGAGGGGCACTTTGAGTTTACTGAACTAAGACCTTAAGTTCCTGCAAATACTTTTGAAATGACTGAATTTACTTATAATTGATTCAGTTAACTTCTTCTGCTTTCAAGAAAAATTGAAACCCAGATACTAATTCTGATAATGAAAACAAATGAAATTAAAATAGTGTTACAAATCATGTGAACTTGGTATTTAGAGGGTGAGAATAGGTCTCTACAAAACTTAGAGATTAAGAAGTTACAGTCTTTCACAAAGTAGAGTGTAAAATACCACTGAGAACTAAAGTAGGATGGGAACATGTTGAATTCAGCAACCAGTTATTAATTGTTGACACTGGAAGCAAAACCTAGAGTGGCAAAAGTGGAAAAGTAGAAAAGTTACAGATATCCAGGTGAAAAGAAAAGATATTAACATTCTCTTGAAAAGTTGGTTGTGAATAAAACTAGGGAAATAAAAGACAGAAATAAGTAGCAGTGAAAAGGGGATATCAGATCAAGACAAGGCTTGCTTTGCTTTATTTATGGTTAAGTATATTAGGCCATGTTTGAATGAACAGAGAGAGTGGGGTTCAAAGAGACTGAGGATTCAGAAAAGACAAAAGTGTGAAAAGCAATGGGAATGGAAGAGTATGGATAAAGGGACTGCATTTGCATTGAAGTCTTCGTGGAGGAACGACACAGGACCCTGCGCTGTTCTTTTGTCTGCTCGGCCCTCCCCGGGTTTGCTGCTGGTTCTTCCCGGGTTGGCTACCGACCCTTCCACCTCCGTGGAAGGGCGGTTCCCCCTGCCACTTTTCCCCACTTCCGCGGGGGAGCGGCACACCGCCGGCCGGCTCTCTCGGGGGCTGCACAGGTGTTCCTTCAGATAGATGTTCCCCTTAGATGTTCCTCGTGCATGTTGTCTCTCTCCTCCTTTATAGTCCTTCTACCAATCCCAACTCTGCTACCCACACACCGAGTACGCTGCTCTCCTGCAATCAGGAGCAGGATCAGCTCCTGCAGGTCATCACCCAAGCTAGCGAGAGGCAGCTGCACAGAAGTTGCTACTCTCTTCTCAGCACCATATTGTGGGAAAGCAGATGCATAGAATAAGTCTTAATTCCAGTAACTTAGTCTAGTCCGAGTTGCTCCCAGTTGCTCCCCACACCTTCATGTGCGAGCTATCTGTGTCCTTAACCCCTCAAATACATTTGGTGAAATCCTAAGGGGACTTTAGAAGATAATCAGTCCATGAGAGTTGTGTGCTTGTGAATAGGATTAGTTTCCTGATATAAAGAAATCCCAAAATCTTGTTCCTTCTCTCTGCTCTGCACTGTGTGAGCATACAAGCAGATGACAACCATCTGAAATTAGGAAGAATATCCTAACGAGACCCCAGGTCTCCCAGCTCCTTGATTACAGACTTTTCAGCCACCAGAATGCTGAAAATTACATATTTTGTGTTTAAGCCACTCAGTCTACTCTACTAGAGCAGCCTGAACTAATACAGAGAAGCAGTACATCAGTTCTTAGAAGTGGAAGCACAAAGATTAAATCTACTTTCCTTTGTTAGGAAGTTAAACCATCTACTTAAATTGGTAGAAAGATGTAGTTAAAGAAGCAAGTAAAGCAGAGAAAATGTGAATTCACTGTATAATATGACAGAGTAAACTTGCTGAAGCAATATTGTGCATTGTGGAAAGGCCACCTGAGTTGGTGACCATGAAATTATTGAGACTCCATTTTTTGTTCAACTCTTAGCTGCTGTGGTATAGCATATAGTGGGGTTTGTTCAGAATTTCAGTCTATGAGATTAGAAATAAGGGATTCAGGAATATTTCTGAAGGAGTAATAATTAATATCATGCAAGGAATAGAGGCTGGGTATAGAGGAAGAATGTGAAAGTAGAAGAGAGCTTGTCAGGAGTAAGACAGTGTTCAATGAGTTGGACACCTCCATGTAGAAGTTGCTTTTGATGAGGGTAGCTGTTGGTGTGGTCAGATTGTGGAACCATCAGTAATTTTAAACAACTAGAATATTTGTAATTATCTATCCCCAGAAAAGGAAACTGAAGGAGGACACAGAACCATACAATTTTTTTCCTAACTTGTTCAGTTTTAATATGTAGTAAAAAGAGAGAGAGCAGAGATAACATTGGGAGTAGCAACAATATAAAAGGGAGACTCCTAATCATGAAGAGCCAATGATATATGTTTATATATAAAATTAAGGTCTATTTTTTTTTTTTTGCCAGAATGTCTTGGCTTTCCATGCCTGAAATACTCTCATGGCTTTTTTAGCTGGATCCGAATGCTTTAAGGGCTGATTCTGAGGCCAGAGTGCTGTTTAGGACATCTGCCATTCTATGAGTCTGCTGTGCATCCCGCTTCACATGTTGGATTGTTCTCTCCTTTTTAATTCTATCAGGTAGTATTAGCAGACACTAGTCTTGTTTATGTGATCCCTTTGACTCTTAATCCTATCATTATGATGAATTATGAACTGAAACTGATCACTTTGACTAGTGAGATGGCATTGGTACATGCCACCTTGATGGGATTGAATTGGAATCCCCAGGCACCTTTCTAACTCTACCATTTGGGGCAAGTCCGATTGAGCATGTCCCAAATTGTACATCTCCTCCCTCTCTTATTCCCACTCTTATATTTAACAGGGGTCACATTTCAGTTAAAAAAAAAAAAAAAAGACCTAAATGAAAGATCTCTGTGAGTGAGATCCCAGCGGAAAAAACAGGCTATCAAAGAAGGAGGTACCTTTCTCTGAAGGGAGGAGAGAACTTCCACTTTGACTACGACCTTGTCTAAATAAGATTGCAGTTGGTGAACTCAAAAGGCTTCCATTGCCTTGGCAGCTCATGACAAGAGCCTCAGGTGATTACTGACACCATAAATAAGAGTCTCAATTGTTAAATCAACAACAGGAGTCACTGTACACTTATTCCCCATGTAAGATCTCTGTACTTCATGTGTTGTACTATGTGAAATAATGGTATAACTAGTACTCAAGCAGTACTTTACATTTTTTGTTTCTGTGTGGGTGCAAATTGTTGAAATCTTTACTTAATATATACTAAATTGACCTCTATATAAAGATAATTGAAAATGTATCTTGATGTGAATGGGATGGGGAGAGGGAATGGGAGATGGGAGTGTTGCTGGTGGGAGGGAAGTTATGGGGGGGGAAGCCACTATAATTCAAAAGCTGTACTTTGGAAATTTATATTAAATAAAAGTTAAAATATATAATATATATATATATATATATATATAAATTTAAGATAAATGGAAACTTTTGTGAATGGAGAAAAATGTCTCAGTTTTGGAATGTACTGCTTTGTAAGGAGCCAGACAGAAAATATTCATGGGCACTGGATGAGTAATATATTGTGAAAAGCTTTAAAATATAAAAGATTAGGTTGTATCTTCTCTAAAACTTCTTCCTACTCCAGTGTCTTTTCTGAAACAGAAATCTGATGTCAGTGCATTTTTTTTTCATTTTTAATCTTCTCATCTCCTTAAAATGGATAATACAGATTTCTAATTCAGCTATGTTCCACTGTAAAAACCCTATGTTAAAAGTGAGACAAAACCATTTTGTGAACAATGTTAAATAGTATAAACTTAAATGTAAAACAAACTTTTGCAAATGTTGTCCCCATCCTCAGAATAAGACAGCACATGTACTAAAATGTGAATGATACAGAAATTAGCAGGGTCCCCCGCAAGAATGATATGCAAATTTGTGAAGTGTTTCATATTTTTTACTATTTGTTGAACACTTTACTTAGTGTAGGGTTAATCTTATGAATATAAAGTTAATTAAAAATAAATCTTTGTAAACATTAAGAATGGAAAAAGGAGAAAGAGGAGGAGGAAAGGTAGGAACACTAGAAGGAGGAAGGGATTGGTGGGAAGTATCACTATGTTCCTGAATATGTATATAGGAAATACATGAAATCTGTATGCCTTAAATAAAATTTAAAGAGAATATGACATTGTAGCTACAAGTCTATATTTTATCCACAATTAAAAGCTAACCTGCCAAATTAAAATACCTGACTTGAAATTAAAATGTATGTATTGCAATATTAAACCCTTTTGAAAAGTAACATTCAAATTACATAGCTTATGTTCTTATGTAATAAGTATATATTATAAGCAATACATATTATAATTGAGATATATACATGATAAAAATTTTTCTCTAAGTAAAAAGCATCTGTTCACAACATACCATTCCTTAAGAGCTTTCCATAGCTATAAAGCTTCTCTAAGAGCAGTGAAAAGTACCATTATTACAAGCAAGTTCAATTCTGTTACTGATTCAAACTCACTGTTTCTGAAATTACAAAGATATTCAAAGCAAAATGTTCATTTTCACTATGGTAAGAACCCTTCATTATTTCAATCATTTTCCAAATACTTTCCAGACAATCTTAAAAACCATGTTCTCTTTTCTAAGGACAATAGAGTTAATTTTATTTCACATTATTATAAAAAGATATGGATTTTTAAAAACCTGCTTTTTTCTTTCAGAAAAGAAATACTACTTTTGTGATATTTCCCATGCCACAATTTGTATATAATTCAAATACCATGTAAATGGTCAATATATACAGTTTTGTCACTTAAAAATAGCTACTAAAATGTTTAAAATAATCATGGTCATAAGATACGATTTTATACTTATAAAGCTTTCTAGTATAGATTTTGCCCAGTAGAAAATTTGAAAGTCAAATGGAAGAAAAGGATTACACAGAACTGTGTATATAACTCTGAAACTCAAAGATCTAATACAACTAACCCTCTCTATCCATAGAATTTACATCTATATACAATATTAGGGTAAAAATACAAATTCAAAGAAACAGTATGATGCTACTTCAAAATATTCTTGGTTTCCTGAATTAAGTTAATGTGCCTCTTTCATGAATGTTTTGAAGACACCTCATACAATATAATAACTGTTTATAAGCACTTATGTTGCACTAGGTACTATTAGTAATCTAGAGATAATTTGAAGTATATGGCAGAATATGTGTGGGCTCTATGTCATTTTATTATATGAAGGACTGAATATCACAGATTTTGTTATCCCTGGTTGCCCTGGAACCAATCCCATTGGATAAATGGGATAGCTGTATAAGCTTTTCGTAGACAACATGAAAATGAATGATAGCTGAAATATTATTTATTTTTAAAGTTTAATGTCCTCCCCAGATTTCCTAGTTTATATTTGGAAACTATTTCTGCACAATATATTATTTAGTGTATTTTGTCTATAAAGCAAAATGCCAATATATGCTTTTATAAAATTTCTCTTTTTTAAAATATGATTTATTTTTTTGAAAGGCAGAGTTAGAAAGGCAGAGAGAGAGAGAGATCTTATGTGTGCTGGTTCACTCTCCAAATAACCAAGGCTGGGCCAGGCCAAAGCCAGGAGCCTGAAACTCTGTCTGGGTCTCCCACATGGGTGCAGGGTTCCAAACCCTTGGGTCATCCTCCACTGCCTTCCCAGGTACATGCTTTTCCACCATGGAGCTGGATTGGAAGAACAGCCACAATTCTAGCCTGTGGACATGTGGGATGCCAGGCTTAACGTACTGCACCACAGCTTTAACTCCTAATAACATTTCTGTATTCGGCTTTATTTTTTATTTTTTATTTTTGACAGGTAGAGTTATAGACAGAGAGAGAGTGAGAGAGAGGAAGAGAGAGAGAAAGAGAGAGAGAGAGAGAGAAAGGTCCTCCCTCCGTTGGTTCACTCCACAAATGGCCGCTATGGCTGGTGCTGCACCGATCCAAAGCCAGGAGCCAGGTGCTTCTTCTTGGTCTCCCACATGGGTGCAGGAGCCCAAGCACTTGGGCCATCCTCCACTGCCTTCCCAGGCCACAGCAGAGAGCTGGACTGGAAGAGGAGCAACCGGGCCTAGAACCTGGTGCCCACATGGGATGCTGGCGCCGCAGGTGGAGGATTAAGCGAGTGAACCACGGCACCGGCACCTGCATTAGGCTTTTAAGCTTTTAAAAGTTTTCTGAAGAACTTCAGTGCATTCATGACCTTCAAAAAATCAATTATCTTTAGGCAAGTAATATAAATATGGCCTTATTCTTTTTGTTTTTATATTTATTTATTTATTTATTGGTTTTTGACAGGCAGAGTGGACAGTGAGAGAGAGAGACAGAGAGAAAGGTCTTCCTTTCCTTTTGGTTCACCCTCCAATGGCCACTACGGCTGGCGCACCGCGCTGATCCGAAGGCAGGAGCCAGGTGCTTCTCCTGGTCTCCCATGGGGTGCAGGGCCCAAGCACTTGGGCCATCCTCCACTGCCTTCCTGGGCCACAGCAGAGAGCTGGCCTGGAAGAGGGGCAACCGGGACAGAATCCGGCGCCCCGACTGGGACTAGAACCCGGTGTGCTGGCGCTGCAAGGCGGAGGATTAGCCTATTGAGCCGCGGCGCAGCCAAATATGGCCTTATTCTTAAATATATCAAATATAAACAAGAAATTTTGACACATTTGTAATTTGTTATCTGAATTCAGTTATACTACTGCATCCAAAACCACTTAAGATACATAACACTTAAAATTTTGTTTATATTATATTTTAACTTACTTATTTTAGGTTTTCTAAGTTGATATACATAGAAATTTCAAAAAAAATGTCAAATGGTTTTGTCTTATAAGCTGTAAAATAATTTGTTAATATAATATGCTGCATACAATAATTTTCTCACTTTTTGCACAGCAGTAAATAAAGAAAATGAATATTCAGCAGATAATCAATTCTCTTGGAAAAAATTTCTTAAGAACATAACTATCATATTTCTCAATCCTATTCTTGAGTGTTAATCCTGGAAAACAATAAGTTTAAAATTGGAAAATTCATGGTTACTATCCAAAGAGTAAATATAAACATTTACTATCCAAAGAGTAAAACATGAACATTGTTTTTATGTAACTGGAAAGAGGTCAACTAATGCTTACTTTTAATTCAGAATACAAAATGACAGCCTGTGAATAGTCCTTGACCCTATGAACCGGAAGTATATTTGAAAATTTCAGAAATTTAGCACATGAATGATTTTGCTTTGGCACGATGATTAATTTTTCTTTTACAACTACTGGAGATCTAAGAATATCCCAACTCTAAGATGCTATTTTAAAACAAAAAGTCTGGGGCTGGCGCTGTGGTACAGTGGGTTAACAACCTGGCCTGAAGTGCCGGCATCCCATATGGGTGCTGGTTTGAGACCCAGCTGCTCCACTTCTGATCCAGCTCTCTATTATGGGCTGGGAAAGCAGTAGAAGATGGCCCAAGTGCTTGGGCCCCTGCACCCACGTGGGAGACCTGGAATAAGCTCCTGGCTCCTGGCTTCAGATCAGCACAGTTCTGGCCATTGTGGCCATTTGGGAAGTGAACCATCGGTTGGAAGACCTCTCTCTCTCTCTCTCTCTCTCTGCCTTTCTTCTCTGTGTAACTCTGACTTTCAAATACATAAATAAATCTTTTAAAAATGTCCCTTTTACATACTAACAGAGCTATCAGAAATAATAGGATTTATTTAATACTTTCATCCTTTTTAAAGTATATATATATTTATTTAAAATTAAACTAGTATAACAAGTAGCAAAATGTTTCCTATATTTTGATTAAGCAAAAGCTTCTTCACATCTTTCAGTATTTTTGTAAGGTTTGTCCATTTATTTAGACATTGATTTTAAAGTATAGTTATCCTATGGCTATTTTTGGCCATTTCATTTATCTATTTTAAACTATTAGCAATGTTGAGTCCTTTTATCTCTTTCTGGGTCAAGGTTATTAAAGATTCATATACTGTTTCCTTAAATCATACAATCTCTAGTATACACTTCTGAATCTTAGAAAAGCATCACAAGTATTAGTTGGCTAATATTAACCGACAATATGCCTCTTTACAAACCTTATTTGGTAGATTGCATTATTTATCAATAAGTCTTCCTGTTGTCCAATACCTGCCAAAGTCCAGTACTTGTAGTGTCTACTTCTATAAATAATGTTTAAATTAGCTATGTGAGGGGCACATTGTAGCACAGAATATAAACTCTGCCTTTATATGCTGCTTATATATGAGCAGTGCTTCAAGTCCCTGCTGCTCCACATCTGATCCAGCTCCCTAGTAACTCACCTAGGAAAGCAGTGGATGGAGGACAGGTCAAGTGCTTGCACTGCTGTCACCCATATGGGATACTCGAATGGAGTCCTAGGTTCCTGGGTTCAGCTTGTCCCAGCTCCAGTTGTTCCAGCCATTTGAGGAGTAGACTGGAGAATGGAAGTGTTCGCTCGTTCCATGTAATAGTGTAGGAGACTTTAATGCAAGGGAGGTTTATAAATATGAGGGCAGAGTTGAAGAATATTAACAGGGTATACAAAGTATAACAAGGAGCTGTGGGAAGGAACACTTACTGAAATAGAGTTGATTGAATCTGGTGCTGTATCTACCACTACAAGAGTAATTCAAAGGAACTGTGCGGAATTTGATAGAGGAACTTAGCAAAGACGAATTCATCACTTAGCCTGGAGAAAACCCCAAAACTAAATAATTCAGCTTCATTCTGCTCAGCCATACCCTTTCCTGAGGTTTCCTCAGGCTTAATAGGATGTTATAAAAGAAATAAAAGGCCATTGGTAAAGCCAGTAAAAGTTGGTCTGGCACTCAAGCAGAGTGGAGAGGGGTGAGAAGTAGACCTAGAGGGAGAAACAGGATGTGTGTACCACATCTGTCTTCCCAAACATCCTTCTCTCCTTCATCTCATCCAGGTCCAGGGGACATCTGGTTCATTTAAAACCCTGTTGGAATTCTGCCTTTCCTTGGAGTAGTTTAGTGGACTGAAGCACCAGCTGGTGATGCTAATACCCCATCAGCCCTCGACATGTCTCAAAAAGAGACGAAACAACAGAAGTACTTAGAATTCTGTCATTCATTTTTGACTCCTTGAAGTAACTTTATTATGAAACACAGGGCATTCTAAGCATAACAACAGTTACAAATTTGTACTTATGAATGAGGTGTGTCACTGTAGAACACATTCTGAGATCCTATGATTCTTTGTGGCAAAAACTCATGAACACGATCATTTGGAAAAAAGTTTCAAAGTTAGTATCAACACATAGGAGGCTCCTCCACTGATACCCCAACAATTTCAAAACAGTAACCAAAACTATTCAATTTAAAAAAAAAAACCTCAGAATTTGAAACTTCATCATCTTTAATGTGTACTACATTTGAGGAAAGGGCTAAGGTGACTTGCAGAAGAATCATGATGCAAGCCCATTCTGTATGTTTCAGCCTTTGCTTCCCTTAAGGACTCCTGGACAGTGAAGAGAATGTATCTGCAGGTGATTACTGAGCTGGAGAAATAGTAAGGCTGTTCACCCAACCTTCTCTTCCCTAGAGGGCAGTTAGAGCTACACCCTATGGGGCAGAGAGGAAAGGGCGTACCACCTGTGTTACACCTGTGTAAAATAAAAACGAAGTAAAGGTTCTCATTATCTATTAAAAGACATTTCATGGTTTAAAATGGCATAGAAATTCTTGAATAATGAAAATGTACAAAGGTATATATATTCAGATTCAAAATAGTCATGAAATAAAACACTTTTTGTCTTGAGAATGACCAAATGTCCTATTTCTGTGTAGTCATCAACGTATTTTGAAGAATGAAAAGACATGTTTGTATAAATGAAATACCAGTTTCGGAAGATATTTACATAGTTCTATGAATGTAATTTCTGCTTTGCATTTCTACTTCAGATTTTGGATTCCAAGTTTCAATATATAACAGACATGAGTTCTTGCAGTGCGCCTAATTTTCAAAGGAAGTATTAACAAGGGTATATTAAGAACATAAGTGAAATACAGAAACAGTACTTTATAAGATGAAACTATGAGCACAATTTCTATCTATTCATTCCTTAACTCAATGTCCACAATAAGTCTTTTTTTTTAAGATAAATGAACACATGAATGAATATCTGCATACATGGTCAAGTTAATAAGTCCAAGTCCATGAAAGCATATTCTTTTGCCCAAAACTACCAAAATACAAGCAAAGCCTATCTCTAGTAATGACTGTTTGAGAATCAAGATCTGAAGTGACAGAGTACTCCCATGTAAATCAATAAGGATTTGTTTCAGCTGTAGAAACAGGAAATCAACCTCAGGTACTTCTACTAAACAAAAATTTGAGATGTTTGTTTTAATGAGGCAGAGCTGTTTATCCCTGTGGAAAGAAGCATCAAGGTTCTCTGAAGCGTCTTTTGTTTCAGCTTCTGTAGTGATTGCTATTGAGGTTTGATTTCCCTCCAATTTCATCTACTCTCATTCACTCTGCTCACAGGAATTTGACATCTAAATTTCCAATGACCAAAGTCAAAGTGGTAAAATCCTCTGAGTACTGGCCAGACCTCTATTGCACTTCTGGACCTGCCTTCTCAAGGTAGTATTAGGTAATAGTGATACTGTCTACTTTCATACTCTCTAATACACCCTCCACAAGGTACCCAACTAGGATGATTTTTTATGAAAATATTGATTTATTTATTTGAAAGGTAAAATTACAGGGAGGGAGAAAGACAGAGTGAGAGTGAGAGTAAGTGTGTGTGTGTGTGTGTGTGAGAGAGAGAGAGAGAGAGAGAGAATCTTCCATCATATGGTTCAATCTCCAAATGGCTGCAGTGGCTTGAGCTGAGCTGAGCTGATCTGAAGCAAAGAGTCTGAAGCTTCCTCTGGCAGGGAGTTGGATCAGAAGTGGAGCATCTGGGAATTGAATTGCCACCCATATGGGATGCTTGTGTGGCAGGTGGTAGCTTTACCTGCTATGCCACAGCACCAGCCCCAGGAGGACCTTTCAAATTGGAAATTTTATTGTGTCCACATTCTGCTTAACATCCTTCAGGGCCCAGAAAAGGGCCTCAGAAGAAAGCACAAATGTCTTATTTCAGCCTACCAACTGTTGGTGTCTATTATCTGTGTTCCTCAGAAGGCTATTATTGCAATTTAAGTTTGAAAAAATACTCACTGTACAGAAATTCTGCAATGAAATCTTGTCCCACAACAATTAATTATTGGTAAGGCTGTCCCTTGATCATTCTAACCTACGAAAATATCTCCAGATATTTGCAAGTGACCCTGGGAAGGCTGGAACACTTCTTCAATTCCAATAATTCCTTACTAAAATATTACTAAACTTCAATCACAGTGAATTATTTAACTTACTTCATAAGCAACCTTTTTTTCTTACTTCTGGTACTTCTACATGCTCTCCATTCTTCTCTTCTGGAATAGCTTTTCATCTCTAAAGACCTGACTGATTACTGAAAGAACAACAAATATCATCTTAGGTATCTTCTTCTCTGTGACCACTCCAAAATATGGGTTTTGTCTCTTTCCTAGGTGCTATACTTACCCTGGACATGATGATTTAAAAATAGCATGTGATCTGGTCACTTGTTTGTTTCATCTTCTACATTTAAGCTCTATCAAAGCAAAAAATACTGTCCAATTCAGCATTGTGCCCTTGGTTCCACTCCTACAAGGGGCTTCCAAATCACTGGCATATACCAGGTAACTAAAAATAAATATATGGAAGTGGCACTAAACTTGGAACCAGATGAATCAATTTTGATCTGTATTGCAATACCATTTGTATCTGGGCAAGTCTCTAATAAATTCAGAGTATTCTCTGATCAGTGAGGATTAAAGGAGAAAATGTATGTAAATCTCTTTACATACTGATTTACAGTTATAATCATTGTAAATTCAAACTATAATTTTCTAAATGTTAATAGAAATGCTGTTGAGCCATAAGTTTTATTTTCCTAATGGCTTATACTTTCTGGACTGTGCAGCTTGTTAGAGAATTTAAATGGCTGTCCAAGTAGGCTTGATTTAAAAACAATTAGTCAATTCTACTATTTAATCAGGCTGTACTAGTACAGGGGTTGTATTAATTTGCATTTAACCAGCTTCTCATAAATTCACATGCACCAACTTCACAATTATTTATTCTTAAAATTACATTTTCTCTAAATCCTGAAAAAACTTTTGCTTTACAATTCCACAAAACAACTAAACTATGGGAAACACAATAACTTCTGCACAGCTGTGAGTTAATAAAGATTTTAGAGAATTTTGTTTTGTTTATGAGAAAATTTCATAATTTCTCTTAATATAATTGATAACTGTTACAGAAATATCTTGCATTTTAATCATGCAGATATGTCTTTTGCTGTCTAAAGAGAAATTAAAAACTGTCAGCAGCCTGTTATTTTCAATGGCAGCTAGGAAGGAAATTTTTTTAAAAAAGGTAATGGTTGATATATTCAATTTCAAAGATCACAGTGTTGGGTCACAAAAAAGGGGAAAGGAATATGTAAAGTATCCTTGAAAATGAAAAAAAAAAAAGCCTACCCACAGAGTGAATTTGGAATTCTGAGTTTTCAATAGTTAAATCTATAACATATCATAATTAGGGCCAAGATATTTAATTTAGTTAGCATCTACTGTGTGTAGATTGAAAAATGAATAGGAACAAGCTCCATATTAAGTACTGCTATTTATCAATTTATAAATGGGTATTTGATAAAGGTGATCTAACTATATGTAAAATTCTTTTTGTTATTCTATCTGTAGCTCATAAAAGAATGTTAAATGTTGATGAATTATTAAGCTAAACAATACTAAGTGGATGACAATAAGACACAGTGATCTACACAGTTAGACATTGTTTTCAACCTTCAGGTAATACAGGTAGTTAGAAATATTACAGGCACTGGCAATGTGATGCAGAGCACTAAGCCAATGCCTATGATACCAGCATCCCGTATCTGAGGGTGAGTTCAAGTCCTGGCTGCCCTGCTTCAGATCCAGCTTCCTGCCAATGCATCATCCTGGTAGCAGCAGATGATGGTTTAAATGCTTGGGGAGACTAGGATGGAGTTCCAGACCCCTGGATTTGGCCTGGCCCAGCCCTGGCTATTGTGGATATTGGGGAATAAACCAGAGGATGGTAGATTGATTTCTCTCTCTCTCTCTCCCGCTCTCACTGTGCCTTTCAAATAACCAAAATAAGCAAGCTTTTTATTAAAAGAATCTGAGATATATATATATATATGTGATATGTATATGTGTATATATATAAAAATATGTTACCAATATTTCTAGTTGTAAAATAGTCTTATAAATGACATGTGCTCTCTGTATAACCTCAAGAATACATGATTATAAAAAACTGGAAAGACAGTATAGTCAGCAATTAAACATTCACTTCCGGGGGCGGCGCTGTGGCATAACATAGAAAGCCGCCACCTGCAGTGTCAGCATCCCATATGGGCGCTGGCTCAAGTCCCAGCTGCTCCACTTCCAATCCAGCTCTCTGCTATGGCCTGGGACAGCATTAGAAGATGGCATAAGTCCTTGGACCACTGCACCCATGTCAGAGACCCAGAAGAAGTTCCTGCTTCCTGGCTTCAGATAGGCCCAGCTCTGGCTGTAAGGCCATTTGGGGAGTGAACCAGCAGATGGAAGCTCGCTGGCTCGCTCTCTCTCTCTCTCTCCCCACCCCCCATCCTCCTTCCTTCTCTGTGACTCTGCCTTTCAAATAAATAAATAAATCTTTAAAAGTAAATAAATAAATAAATATTCGCTTCCAAGTCCATTCCTCACTGAAGCTGAAATCACTGGGGATTTTGGCTCACGTGCTTAACATATCAATCTATTCAAAGATAACTGACTTTAACACTTGGGAATCATATGAATAAAGATGCTAGGTAAGACTATAACTGAATGAATGCATTAGGAAATAATATATAAAAACAGGGAAGAGTTCTGAGAGCAAAACTGGAGGAAATGCCTAATGTTGGGAGTCAGACTTGAGAAAGAAATAGAGTTCAGAAGTATAGAGTGTATAATACCATGTAAACCCAAGAAGAAATATGAACAGGAATGATATCCAATGACTGAGTACCCACGGAGACCTTGAGGGTGAAATGTGAATTTTAATGTGTTGCTGGGATCAGAATTACTCTTTTTAACCTTAGCAAAGCCATATCATAACAAAATGATCAGTAAATGGAGGAAATTAAATTTTTGAGGTTATCAATAGATAATTCAACCAAAGCAGCTAACAGACATTCATGCCAGTTAATTAATAGTTAAAAGTGTTGTGTTTAAGAATAACTTTTAATTTAAAGGAGCTGCAAATACATGTGCTTAGAAAAATATTAAGAATAATCATATATTCCTGAATGACAGCTTTTCTCAATATACAAGTATTTCTTTCCTAATTTTCCATTCTTCTAAATAACAGACTTACTCTTTTAATATTTCACTCAATTTTTAATGTTAAATAAAAATAAGACAAGTGCATAACATTGAATATTTTAACAGATTATGGGCTTTTTGCCTTAATATTATTTTTATTGTATTTATCTGTGCAAAACGCAAAGACACTTCCACTTTGCTGAGGTTTCTAATGTAAAACCTACATAGGCTTTCATTTATTTATAAACAAACAGTTCCTAGAACTGAATGCAAGTACAGTGATTTTTGTCTATTTAAGGATAATTTGAAATATCATAAAACTAGTAGCAAAGAGAAAGAAGAAGAAACAGTACAGTACCTCAAATTGTAAAATGTTTCCTAGTCTTTCAAAGGGGCAACCTGAATTTTAACTGCATCAATATATTGGTTGTATAGGGTGGGGGAACCTGTCACATGGCAAAAATGTAGTTGGTTTTAGAGATTACATAGTATGCAACTCAAAACTCATGACTGTCTCTGTATACAAAGATATCTGCTTGTTCAAAGGAAGCTATTTCTCTAGCAACTATTGAGCCCCATTTAGCTAGTATAGAGTTACTAACTGAAAACTGTATCACCATATTAAATTTATGTTAAAACCCCTGAGAACATAGATGTATCTTGGTTGAATGGTGATGATCCAGGTTTGCTCAATTTTATAATAGGAACAACTTTGGTCATTTTGGACCCTAAAGATTACTTAGCATACAGTTTGAGCATAAGAGGAATCAACCTGATGAGTTGTACTGTTCATTTTATCTTTCTGGTATCAATGTGAAGAAATTGAAATTCTATATATTTTGTCAAAATGTAGTCAAAAGGGAAGTAGGATTCTGGAAAAGGGTTCATTGAGTGATGCGAAGAATAATCCTCCAGAAACTTTATACAAATTGCATACACACTTTAACAAGAGCTGTGGTGGAGGCTCATAGGATAGGGAATATTTCCCAGGAAATTATTAATACAACAACAAAAAAACTGTAACTATTAAGTATTTATGACAGCATTCCCAAACATGAGGTTGAATTCAATCTGAAGGTGATTTTGTATAGGCTATATGTTGTTTTATAAAGAACTAGAAGAGAGGAGTTCAAAGACATCAAACACAAAGAAATGATAAATATATAAGCAGACAGGAATGTTACTACCTTGATTTGATCATCACACATTATATATGGTATTGGACTGACATTTACCCATAAATGCATGCAATTATGATGTTTCAATAAAAAAGAAAAATAATTAAAACACTTTTAAAGTGTATTTGAAAATTAATAGTCTAGGACTATGCTCTCTACCTGTATTCCCAATCACTTTAAACTAGATCTGTTTCACTTTTATTCAGTTTTGATTGGTTTCCTAGGTATTTGGGTACAGGATACTTGTTTAGGGAGACAAAACACACACACTTGCTCATGATAAAATTTTAGTTTTACTCAGAAAGATATTTAAAGACAATTCAAATGACAACACTTTATTTTGGAGGGTATTCTGGGAAAAATATGACTTAATGAAAGGAATACACAAAAATAAACAAATGGGCAGTAAAGGTTTGCTATTATGCCAGTTTTCAATGCAGGTAACTTAAGCTGAATCTCCTGATTACTTTGGGAATCAAAAACATCATTTGTATGAAACAAAGACATCAGAGTTTCTCTAAACTAAGTGAAAGGACAAGTAGTGGTGCATTTTTTTCACCAACTCCAGTCTGACAATGGTTGAAGGTTGGTGGGGTGGGACTGGGAGGCATTAATTTTCAGAAACTTCAGTCCTGACTTCTGTGTCAACCATATGAAGTACAGTCCAATTGCAAACTTCAAGGGTTATGGGCTGGCAAGCCAGCATCTGGTAGAAATAATCATTAGGATTTTGTGGGAAGGTGTGAGTAATCAGGATAGCTCAGCACCACAAGAACTTATCACATCAAGGACCAGCAGAGTGAGAATGCAATAAACGATGATGACATTGTAGAATAGCAGGAGAAGCTGCCACTTGTGACACTTGCATCCTACATTAGAGAACTTGTTCAAGTCCCAGGTGCTCTGCTTCCTATCCAGCTGCCTCCTGATGCTCCTGGGAAATCAGTGGAAGATGGTCCAAGTAGTTGGACCCCTGCACCAGTGGGATACCCAGATAGAGTTCCTCGTGTCTAACTTTGGTCTGACCTAGCCCCAGCCACTGCAATCACGTGAGGAGAGAATCACTCAATGGAAGATCTCATCTCCTTTCTTTTTCCTCTCCCCTCTCCTTTCCTTCCCTCCCCTTTCTCTCTCTCTCTCTCATTTTCTCTGTGCTTCCTCCTTTCTGTCATTCTGCCTTTCAAACAAAAGATTTATTTATTTATTTTGAAAGTCAGTTGCAGAGAAAGATGTAGGGAAAGAGAGAGAAAGGGAGAGATACTCAGTCCTCTAGTTTACTACCGAGATGGCCTCAAAGGCCAGTGCTGGGCCTGGAACTTCAGCCTGGGTCTCTCAAGTGCGTGGCAAGGACCAATTCACTTGGGCCACCTTCCGTTGCTTTTCCCAGGCCATTAGTTGGGAGCTGGGTTGGAAGTGGAGCAGCTGGGACACGAATGGACACCCATATGGGATGCTGGCATTGCAGGCGGGGGTTTTACCTGCTATGTCACAATGCTAGTACCTTCAAATAAATAAATAAATCTTTAAAAAAAAAAGGCAACAATGAAATTTTCAATGAAAATTTGTGAATTGAGGATATCAATCCCATGAGAGGGACCGGGGAGGAGAAAAGTCCAGCACTGCTATGAGAAATAATGGCAACAGAACCCAAGGATTTGCAATGGTCCCAGCTAAGGAATGCAGTAAAGAATATTCATGGAAGAACATACTAGAAACTAAGGATATTACAATGTTTCAGTTAAAGCACATGAAACAAACCTCAAAAATAAAAAGCCATGGAGCTTTAATACTTTTCTATAATCTGTTTCTTAATTTCTGTGGTTTTCAATTTATGAGAACATTCCTACATTTTTAAGGAATATTAACCAGTTAAGTATGCATAGGTTTTTCTAAGAGATAGCTAATACCATAAGATGTAGAATTAGAACAAAATTGAAGAGCACTAAGAATAACTAGGAACTATGGAAGTTCTAGCTCATCTTTCCTACTCCACCAAGCCCACCTCTACAATTAGTTAGGTAATGGCATCTTAAGTCAGTATAGCATTGAATTCCAACAAATACTTTTATCTTCTGAGTTTCTTATTTTTATCACTGTAGTTGCTTCAGAATAACTGCTATTTTTCTTCAACATCTTCATAGAAATCCAGATTATATATTTTAGTGTCTTGGAAAATTCAAGCACACTACTTTATTGACTGATGATTTATTTAGGATGAACTACACCAATCAAGGGCAAATTAACAACTTTGGAAAGAAAAAAGTATCAACAGAGGTCTATATTCCTTCAGTTTCTGTTGGAAAGGCTTGCTGTAATGTGTGAGTGCAATTGCAAAAAAAAAAATAGAAAGATCTTTTGTAAAATTAGATTTACCAGGTATTTTTATCAGGCTTGATTCAGTACTTAACTGATAGAAATCACATATTAAATAACACTTTTTAAGATTTTTAAGAATATTTTTTATAACTTGGTACACAGGGATGTAGGGAAAGAGTTCATGAGAATATATTAACTAGATAATAATATAAAAAAATAATAAAAAAGATAATAAAAAATAATAAAAAATTAACTAAGATAATAAAATATAAAATGAAAGTAGTAAATTAATATGTAATAATGCAACTTAAAAGAATATAGATGTTTTTACATGGAAATTTTGTTATGTAAAGTGGTATAGCTGGAAAAGGCTACTGGGTTATGAAGGTGTATTAGTTCCCTTTTAGGAAGAGATCCTGGAGAATTTGCTCCTGCATGCACATTGTCTAGCTCTCATTCTCTCTCCTGCTACCTCAGTGCATCCCCTGACCCAAGAAAAACCTGGTGAGCCCACTGTGAGAAGGGAGCTATCTGAGAGTGCAGTAGAGAACACTCAGAAGAAAGCAGGAGGCCAGTGCTGTGGTGTAGAAGGTAAAGCTTTCTCCTACAATGCTGGAATCCAATTATCTGGATTCCAGTTATCTGCTGGGTGCC
Source organism: Oryctolagus cuniculus (assembly GCF_964237555.1). NCBI lineage: Eukaryota > Metazoa > Chordata > Mammalia > Lagomorpha > Leporidae > Oryctolagus > Oryctolagus cuniculus. The sequence continues at coordinate 89,438,313 of NC_091442.1, forward strand.
AATTCTAGTTCTAGCTACTCCACTTCTGATCCTACTCTCTGGAATGGCCTGGGAAAGCAGTGGAAGATGGGCCAAGCCTTTGGGCTCCTGCACCCACGTGGAAGTCCCGGAAGAAGCTCCTGGCTTTGGATCAGCCCAATCCCAGCTGTTGCTATCATTTGGGGATTAAACCAGTGATGTAGGACCTCTCTCTGTCTCTCTGTGTGTCTCTATAACTCCGCTTTTCAAATAAATAAATAAATCTTTAAAAAAAAAAAAAAAGGATGAGGAGGATGGTTAGGAGGAGGACAACGAGGAGGAGGAGGAGGAGGAGCAGTAGCAGCAAAAGGGCTAATTCTTTGATCTTGGATTCCCAGCCTCTTTAACTGTGATAAATTTATCACCACAATGTGAGTTATAGGTTCAATATATAAATTTGGGGGACACTGTTCATTAAATAGCACTATATAAATGTTCGCCAAATAAACTTAGTGATTAATTTTCATAGGCATACTGTACATATTAAAATATCATTACATATTTTGCTTTATTTGATTTTAATGAGTATCTTGTCAAATATCTAGACTAACATTAGTATTTTTCATAGGAGGGAAATAAATAAACAAATTAAATATATAAAATGCCTTGTGTGCCATTACCGTCATAGCAGAAAACAGTAATCATTTCCTTCTAGTGTGTGGTCCTATTCCTATTTTGCTACATCACATGACCTCAAGAGCTTCAATTTCATAAAATAAAGCGCCGTATTTCAATATGAGCACAGGATATAAGAGCAGCAACAATAAAAATGCCTTGGTTCTGACATTTCTACTTATTTTTCCCTTAAAGCAATGAAAGATAGCTTTACTAAAAACTAAACAGTAATAGATGAAATAAACAAAAATCTTAGCTTCACTTCAATTTCCTAATAGTATAATCATAGTAGCACTTGTTCAGGCTGAATTAAATTAAATTAGAATTGATTTTTCTACAGATTTAATTTATAACCAGAATAATTCTCAAAGATATTGTATGAAATACATGCAAAAATCATATACAAGTTACTTTGTACATTGCCCTAAATAATGTATTTTCCCTACCTGTGACACAGAAATTTTGAAATTTATTTAAAGTAAGAATTTTTATAAAAATAAAGAGCTTCCATGAAATTCAGGACATTAAACAGATTAAAGTGTGTCTTAATTGAAGTGTGGGATGGGTATATGAATGCAGAAGTCTGGACTTTCATATGCAATCTCCCCTTTTCCCTAAGGCAAGACAGTAGAACCCTTAATTGCTTCATGCTGTCAGAATAACTTAGGTATGCAAATTGCACATGATACCTGAACACAGTTTAGTATTATATATACATATATACATTCTTCTTAGAGTATACATGTAATTTATTAAAGATAAAGGATAGCCACAAATGGGACTGTGTGCTGCCTCATTGAAGTCAGATCCCTACAATGTAATACAACCACCCCATACCCCAGCTCTTGCCTTCCCACTGACTTTAAACTTAAGGCACTAAAAGATAGCCATTCTGTCTAACAAGAAGTAATAATTCAGTTTCCAATTCAGCTAAAACTGTAGCCTCCCCTCTATTTTAACAGCTGAAATTCTTATGTACTCCATGGGTCATATCTGGTCACTTTTAAAACCTCTTAAATTCAGTTACTATGGAACCAATGGGCATCACATACAGTATCCCCTGGGTGACCTGAAAAAAAGTCCGCCTGAAAATGCCTTTTTCTGACAGTTTCTTTCCAAAATTATCCAAATAACATTTTATACTGACCACAGTTTTTGGGATGCTTTATATTTTTCTTAAGATAGGCGGCAAAACTCTTGAATGAGATCTTACATCATGAGCTTCCACTGAAATTCAACAAACTGCACTTCAATCATCCAAGGTTCCTTTGGTCTTACATTGGTGTCACAAAAAGAAAATTGCTGTAAAACTTTGCAATCATATACCGCTAAAGGTTCTTCTAGACCATGTTGGCAGGTTATCAAAGAAGCACATTTTTGGATAAAGATGAAATCAAAGGAATTTTGATAAGCTCCCAAATATTAGAATACAAAGCTAGTGCACATTTTCATTTCTAAGCAGTTTTTAAAAATATATAACATTCACATTTACTTAGCAAAATTCCTAGGCATAATTTTTATTATCTTTTTATTAGCTTTAAAAATGTTTTGAGATAAATATATTTATAAATCTTTCCCTTATAGATAAGAAATTGAGGCACAAAAAGATTTAGTAAATTTTTTTTATCAATTAAATAGTGGATGAAAAAAATCAAGATTCAAGCAGAGACAACTGGAGCTCCAAATATTTCTGCCTATAACCATGTTTACAAACTGCTAAAATTTTCATTCAGTGGATCACAGACAAATAAATTAGATATTTAAATTCATAAGTAGCAGATTTTTTAGGCAAAACTGGGAACTCCATAACATCCTAAGTTTTCAGAAACATTCTTCATTTATGTTACTGATGTCATGGTCCAATATCTTCTGATCAAAAATATGAGCATTGTACTAATATGGTGTTAGCTTTCAAATTTAATATAAGAACTTATTTATGTTTCCTAGTTTCTAAACCAGAAAGTAAGCATCTTTTCAAAGTAACACATGAAAATGGCTAATTTTGATACAGGTAATACATTCAATAAATATTTAGAACTGTTTGGGACTTCCATGTCTAAGAGGAGTAACAAGATCTTCCTGCCAGAAACAATAAAAATACTACACAAAACATGGTCCAACAATTATAGACACTGGATCAAGCAAGGAAGGACAGCAATCCCCAAGATATAAGAAACAAAAAGGATGGGGTCAGCATTGTGACATAGCAAGTAAAGCTATCACCTGCAAAGTTGGCATCCCATATGTGCACAGGTTTGTGTCCCAGCTGTCCCACTTCTGACCCAGCTCACTGCTAATGGCCTGGGAAAAGCAGCAAAAGATGGCCCAAGTGCTTGGGACCCTGCTTCCCATGTGGGAGACCTGGAAGATGTTCCTGGCTCCTAGCTTTAGCCTGGCTCAGCCCTGGCCATTGTGGCTATCTGGGGAGTGAGCCAGAAGATGGAAGATCTTCCCCCACTTTTATCTCTCTATATAGAACTTTTACTTTTAAATAACCAACTAAATTAAAAAAAAAAATGAAAGGAAATAAATGGTAAGTCCCAAACAAGCCCCAGCTTATTAACTTGAAAGAACATCCAACCTATTTTTTTTTTTTATTCCTTTACACATTTGTTTTCATTTTATTTGAAATGGAGAGAAAAGATCCAACTTCCATTTGCTGGTTCACTTCCCAAAGGCCCACAACAGCTGAGGCTGGACCAGTTCAAAGCTAGGAGCCCAGAACTCAATCTATGTCTCCAATATAGGTGTCACCCAATATAGGTGGTACTTAAGCAATCACCTGCTTCTTCCCAGATTGGACGTTAGCAGGAAGCTGGATTAGAAGCAGAATGGCTGAAATTCAAACCAAGCACTTGACCAGTATAAGATGTAGACATCCCTAGATAGCACTTACTGTTGTGCGAAATGTAAGCCTCCCCATTTATTATCTTTAGCAAGAAAAGGTTGGGGGAGGGGGGATTCAGAGGAAGCTCCCAAAATTCTGAGTTGAAGAGACTCAACTGAAAGTACTCTCAGCTCAATGGAGAGAAATATGCATAAACAATATACATGAATATCCAAATAATTACCTGGAGCAAAAGAACCCATACAAAAGGAGTATATAGTGGAGAACTCCACTTGCCTAAAACTTGGAAATGGAGACAAATTGATACTAACCACAGATAGGTGATCACCTGAGAAAGACATTGTGGGAATATTTTGCAGATTTCACAATGGGATGAGGTAACTGCTGTAGGTAATAAACATATTCACTATCTTCATTTTAGTGATAGTTTCATGAACACATAAATGTATCAAAACTTAGCATTATTATGAAACTTAGTATTATTACTCATTGTAGTTTTATTTGCATTTCCCAATAGCTAGTGATGCAGAGCATTTTTTTATGTGTCTGTAGGACATTTATATTCCCAGCTTTGAAAAATGTCTATTCATGATCTTTGGTTATTAAAAAAAAAAGAGGGTGAATTGTGGGAGGGAGGGAGGGGAGTATGGGGAGTATGTTATCTTCTTAGAATTGTATTTATAAATACATGAAATCTATCCTCTGTATCTAAACAAAAATCAAATTATAGCTTACTAAAACTAAAAAACAATTTTGCTCGAACTGTTTTGGAAAATTCGGATTTTTTTGTTACTAGTCTTCATGGAATGACAACATTTGATAAAAGAAAATTAAAATACTCAGCTAGGTGAGTTGTAGAAACAGAGTAAAAGTAAATTGTTTTCAGAGGACTGCCATTTGATTAGCTTGACTTGCATAATGGTGGAGTTTTATTGTTGCTATTTTTTTCTGAGAGAGAGAGAGAACGAGTTAGTTACAGAGAAGAAGAGAGGAGAGAACACTCAAATCCACTGGTTCACTGCTCAAATATGCAAAGGCAGGTTTGTTTCCTACTGATGTGTAATTATTATCATAAATCTGGTGGCTTAAGACAGTAAAATTTATTATTTCACACTATATGTGGATCTGAAGTCCAGGCATAGTTTCATGCATTTCATATTACTGCCGTAAGAGATTAACAGAAACTTATTTTCTTAAAGCAACACAAATTTATTCTGTTAACAATTCTGGGGATCAGAAGTTAAAATCAGTTTTGATAAACCAAAGGGGAGGTGTCAGTTGTCAGCAAAACTTGTCCCTCTGGATGCTCTCAGGAAAGAGTCTGCTTCCCTACCCCTTTTCAGCTTTCAACGATTACCTCTATTTCTTGGCTTGCAGCCCCCTTGCTCTATCTTTAAATGTAATTATTAATTTTAATCTATTTGAGAGAGAGAGAGAGAACACTTCCAACCCACTGGTCCACTCCCCAAGTCTCCCCAACTCCAGTAATAGCTGAGCCAGACTGAAGCCAGGGGACAGAAACTCTATACAAGTATACCACGTATTGGCAGGGACTCAAGCACTTTATCCATTTACCCATTTGTTGCCTTACAAAGTGCACATTAACAGGAAGCTGAATTGGAAGTGGAGTAGGTGGGACCAAGCACTCTAAAATGGGATGCAGGAGTTCAAAACGTGGCTGCATCACAATATCCACCCCTATCTTCATCTGTAGAATGAATCGCTTTGATATCTCTGCTTCTATCTTTGCATTGCCTGCTATCCACTTGACCTTTCTTGCTTTCCTCTCATAAGAAACTTTTTGATTGTATTAAGTTCCCACCCAGATAACTGACAATAAGTTCCCATTTTAACATCTTCACACACATTTGGAAAGTCTCTTTGCTACATAAGCTAATATTCACAGGTTCCAGGGATTTGGACACAGATGTCTTTAGGGGAACATTTACTCAGCATACCAGAGTGCTTAGGTCCTCTCTCCAGTCAACAGGCTGAAATTATGGTGATTGATAAGTCAGCACACTCCTATGAGGTCTGAGTGGTTGACAGATGAGATTAAACGACTGAGGTCCCATTTCTTACTAGATAATGCTAATCGATGCTATAGGATATCTTTAAGATCTATCAATATGGCTCTCTCACCACATGGCAGTTCCATGAAAACCAGGTAGAGAAAATTTGTCTCATCACTATGATGTGTGGTATATAATCTTAGTTTCAAGTTACACAGCATTTTCCAAAGTTAAATAAACTATGAAAACTCACTGAAAATTGTTATTATAAGAAAAAACAGAAAACCTCTACAAGGTATTTTTGACATTTTAAAAATATTTTGTCCATTTTTAAAGGCTCCATCTATGATGCATTAAAAATTAACAATGAACACATTTTCAAAGTACAAAAACATTTCATAAAGCCGTAGCAGGTTCAAAGCAGACAAATAGAGTCAACTGATGACAATCCTCTCATCTGCCATTTTTAAGTGAAAAACAAACACAAAAACTCTAGTCTGCAGGTGTTCAGTATAAATCAGATACTGAGTTACAACATATGTTTCTACTCTCTAAGGAATTTATGCTTCTCAAAAAAGCATTTTGTTACACAGTGTAGCTTATTCAATTTTCTGACACTTTGAAAAGAATGTAACAGAATATAACAATATAAGCATTCTTATGGCTTCCTTATTGGTTTACAAACCATATAATGAAACATAACCTCATATTCAACTTTAGTGAAATCACAAAGAGAAACTACCAAAAGAAAAGTATTAAATGTGATTCAAAACATAAATTTTTATATAAATAACAAGTCAGAATACAGAACAAAATGGTAACTGTTTCTGACTTCTAAAAAATTATGAATTTATTCTACCATTCTTAATTGATTCTTGTCTATACAAGAATATATCATAAAGTATGTAGGATAAAACAAATCTGCAGTCTACTCTTCACAAAGTTGCATTCATATGAAATTTTTCCATTCTATCACAGACACACAAATCTTCACAGATTGAATATAATAGTCACTTGATGTCTTCTTTATGTACTTTATTGGAATTTTATTAACATTGTGGGTATCCTTGGATGATGTGTCTTCAAGTAAATTATGAATAATCACAGGGCAGACATTTCATATTTATGTACATCAACAGTGTTCAGATATATGCTTTGAATACTACCTCAAAATAATTTATGATTCAGTAAATAACTTCCACAAGTCTAATTATTTCACATGATTTTAAGCATTTGATTAAGTTTATGCTGGTATAGGGACAGATAAATTAAACTCTATTCAATAACACACAAATTTGTATATGTGTTTGATATGAGTTGCTCTTAAATGACTATAATTATACTTACAGAGCAGTTCATATATTTATCTATGCTCTCTATAACTTGAATATATTTAAGAATAATATTATTATCTTCATTCTATCAGAAATTATTTGATATGAAGATTGGCATTTGATGTTAGTGTTTGTGTTAATTTCAGGAACAGAACCGATTTTTCATACAATATCAGTATCCCATGAACAATTAGATAAAATATTTTAACATAAATACCACTTTACGGTGACAACAACAATAAATACAATGAGCAGTAACTGGGTTTCTATATCTAGTATATAAAACTCACAACTGAGTACACATACATACAACTATATACATACATATTTTTACATTAATCAACATTTTTATTTTCCATACTAATAAAATATGGGAAAATAGTGCCTATTAAAAACATAACTACCAGGGGCCGGCACCATTGTGCAATAGGTTAATCCTCCGCCTGTGGCGCTGGCATCCCACGTGGGCGCTGGCTCTGGTTCCAGCTGCTCCTCTTCCAATCCAGCTCTCTGCTATGACCTGGGAAAGCGGTGGAAGATTGCCCAAGTCCTTGAGCCCCTGCACCTACATGGGATACCCAGAGAAAGCTCCTGGCTCCTGGCTTTGGACCAGCAAAGCTCCGGCCATTGCAGCCATTTGGGGAGTGAACCAATGGACGGAAGACCTTTCGCTCTGTCTCTCCCTCTCACTGTCTGTAACTCTACCTCTCAAATAAATAAATAAAATATTTTAAAAAGCATAACTACCAACTATTCCATTGCTATTTTGTTGAATATTAAAATTCTTACAAAACACACTGTATGACCCACTATCATTTCTACTTAATATATAATTAGGACCTCAAAATGCCAAAAATTTTGATGAATAGGACTGTGATCACAGTAGACAATTAAAAGGAGAATCAAAAATAATTGTGCTTTTAAATAGATGATGTATTTATCAGAGAATGTGGATATATTTCTAGATAATTCATTAATACATAGAGAATTCCAAAGGCAACACCTTACCTTTGCATATTTTTGACACTGAGACCAAAGATCCAATCTTCAAAATAAAGGTCTTAATATGTCTTCAAAATTTAAATGATAAATCAGGAAAAATAATATTTTTGAAATTCTTAAAGAGTATAAATTTTCAGTGGTTTTCTTAGAAGTCTTTAGTTATAAAATGTACTATTATGAACAAGCTTGTAGCTTGAATTCTAAAGCTCCCAAACTTGATTTCATATGTTGAAGTTCTACCTCCAATAGATCAGACTGTGACTGTACCTCCATATCTGTGGGCTGGAAGAACTAATATCATCAAAATGTACATACTATCAAAAGCAATTTAAGGATTCAATATGATCCCAATCAAAATTCCAATGACATTCTTCTCAGATCTAGAAAAAAATGATGCCACAGTTCATATGAAAACACAGGAGACCCTGAATAGCTAAAGCAATCATACAACAAAAACAAAGCTGGAGGCAACACAACAGCAGATTTCAAGACATACTACAAGGCAGTTATGATCAAAACAGACTGGTATTAGCAGAAAAAAAGACATGTAGACCAGTGAAGCAGAATAGAAACTCAGAAGTCAATTCATGCATTTACAACCAACTTATCTTTGTCAAAGGAGCTAAAATCAATCCCTGGAGCAAGGACAATTTCTTGAACAGATGATGCAGGGAAAACTGGATCTCTACATGCAGAAGTATGAAACAATACCCCTGTCTTACATATTATGCAAAAATCCACTCAACATTGATCAAGACCTAAATCTATAACCTACACCACCATATTACTAGAGAACACTGAGTAAACTCTGCAAGACATTGGCCTAGGCAATGACTTCTTAGGAAAGACACCAGTAACAAAGGCAATCAAAGCAAAAATTGACAAATGGGATTACAGCAAGCTGAGAAGTTTCTGCACTGCAAAAGAAACATTCAGCAAAGTGCAGAGGCAACTGAAAGAATGGGACAAAAGATCTGCAAACTATTAAACTGACAAAAGATTAATATCCAGAATCTATAAAGAGTTCCAGAAACTCAACAACAAAACAATCTGGGTAGGAAATGGCCAAAGTACTTGAATGGGCATTTTTTCAAAAGAGGAAATTCAAATGACCAACAGACACATGAAAAATGCTCAGGATCACTAGCCATCAGGGAAATGCAAATCAAAACCACTGTGAGGTTTTATATCACTCTAGTTAGAATGGCTCTCATACAGAAATCAACAAACAAATGCTGGTGAGTATGTGGGGGAAAGGAACTCTAATCTACTGTTGGTAGGAATGTAAACTGGTACAGTCACTGTGGAAGACAGTATGGAGGTACCACAGAAATCTGAAAATAGATCTACCATCTGACCTAGCCATCCCACTTCTGGGAATTTACCCAAGGCAAATGAAATCATCATATGAAAGAGTTATCTGTAACCCCATGTTCATTGCAGCTCAATTCACAATAGCTAAGATATGGAATCAACACAGATGTTCATCAACTGATGTCTGGATAAAGAAATTATGATATATAAACACTGGAATAATACTCAGTGGTTAAAAAAAAAAGAAATCTTGTCTTTTACAACAAAACGGATGCAACTCGAAACCAATATACTGAGTAAAATTAGCCAGTCTCCAAAAGACAAATACCATATGTTTCCCCTGATCTGTGATAACAGACTATCTAAATTGTAATGTATAGGAGGGAAATTGACATTTTGAGATTCAATAATTGTTTACCGACCTTGTCTCTACTGTTTAAGAACACTTGTTTTGTTTTGTTTTGTTTTGTTTTTACAGGCAGAGTGGACAGTGAGAGAGACAGAGAGAAAGGTCTTCCTTTGCCGTTGGTTCACCCTCCAATGGCCGCCGCAGCAGGCGCGCTGCGGCCGGTGCACCACGCTGATCCAAAGGCAGGAGCCAGGTACTTCTCGTGGTCTCCCATGGGGTGCAGGGCCCAAGCACTTGGGCCATCCTTCACTGCACTCCCGGGCCACAGCAGAGAGCTGGCCTGGAAGAGGGGCAACCGGGACAGAATCCGGCACCCCTGACCGGGACTAGAACCCGGTGTGCTGGTGCCGCTAGGTGGAGGATTAGCCTATTGAGCCGCAGCACCAGCCACACTGTTTTGTTTTGGTTTTGCCTCACAGTATTTTTTGAACTTTCTACTTACTAGAGTAGCATTAACATTATGAATATAAAGTAAACTGAATATAGATCTTTATAAAAATTAAGAGTTGGAATAGGAGAGAGAGAGGAGGAAGAAGAATGGGAGTGTGGGTAGGAGGGAGGGTATGGTAGGAAGAATCACTGTGTTCCTAAATCTGCATATGTGAAATGCATGAAATTTGTATGCATTAAATAATATTTTAAGAAGAAGAAATTGAATACAAACATGTACAGAGAGACAATGATGTGAACACACAGGAAGAAGACAGTCATCTACACACTAAGGACAGAGCCTGGAAAAGAGCTTTCCCTATGGCCTTCAGCAGGAACCAGCCCTGCTCACATTATGACCTTAAACTTTGAGCCTAAAGAACACAAATTTTAACATTTATGCCACTCAGTCCATAGTATTTTGTAACAGCAACTTCTGCAAAACTAATATAAATTTTGATACTGAGTTTTGGAGTGACACTCTAACAACTAAGTAAAAATCTAGAAGTGGTTTTGGAATTGGGTAATGAATAGGGACTGGAAGAGTATTAACATTGCCATTGGAAGAAGCCTAGATTTCCTCAAAGAGATTGCTGATTAAAAATATGGACAGCAGAGACACTTCTGGTAAGGGCTCAGAAAAGACATAGGAAAACCATACAGAAACCATCTATTATCTTAGAAAATACTTATTTTATCACGTACAGAATGTTGGTAGAAATTCATAGTTTTAATTTTCAGCCTTGCGGCGCTGGCACACCGGGTTCTAGTCCCGGTCGGGGCGCCAGATTCTGTCCCGGTTGCCCCTCTTCCAGGCCAGCTCTCTGCTATGGCCAGGGAGTGCAGTGGAGAATGGCCCAAGTGCTTGGGCCCTGCACCCCATGGGAGACCAGGAGAAGCACCTGGCTCCTGCCATCGGATCAGCGTGATGTGCCGGCCGCAGCGTGCTGGCCACGGAGACCATTGGAGGGTGAACCAACGGGAAAGGAAGACCTTTCTCTCTGTCTCTCTCTCTCACTGTCCACTCTGCCTGTCAAAAAAAAAAAAAAAAAAAAAAAAAAAACAAAAGAAATTCATAGTTTTAATTTTTAAAAATTCATTATTCTTGTGAGACACACTTCCTATCCACTGGCTCACTCCTCAAATGCCCAAGACCTGGGAAATACATCCAGTTCCCCAGATGGTGGCAGGAACTCATCTGTTGCCTACTTGGATTTGCATTAGCATGAAGCTGGAATCAGAAACAGAAGGAACATGAATCCAGGCATATTGGTGTGTGATGTGCATATCCCAGTGACACTTTCACTGCTGTGCCAAATTTGCACTCCCTTTAGAAGTATTAGTAATGGTAAAGATGCTTTCAATGAGGTCTCAGATAGAAATGAGAACCATATTATTGGAAGCACTGGTGACCCTTGTTATAAAATGATGCCGTACTTAGCCAAATTGTATTCTAGTGTTTGAAAAAGTGTAGAACTTTGTTAAAAATGTATATTTAGCTGAGAAAATTTCTGTGAAAAGTGTTCAGGATGCAGCCTCACTTCTCCATGCTACTTATAGTAAAATGTGAGAAGAGTAATAAAGAAAGAATTGCTAAGCAAATAGAAAGCGATACTTGAATATGTAGAAAATACTTGTCCATGTTTCAAGAAATAAGAAAGTCTGTCTGGAGAGAACATCAAGAATATGCCATAATAACAATTTAAAAAAGATATCACACAAGTGATTCATGGGTCCTCTCAATCACTCTAGCAGAAGTCTGAAATAATGACACAATTGTTCAGGAAAGATCGCTTGTGAATTGCATGGAAGTCAGAAAGGTGCAGAGAATTTTATATAAATTGGAACACCTGGAAATTGGTTGAAGGAAGTTAATATGGGACAAATGAAGGAAGACTTACAATGGAATGGGCCATAAGAGCTAATTGTCTGATGTGCATTATTATTATTTTTTTGACAGGCAGAGTGGACAGTGAGAAAGAGAGAGAGAGAGACAGAGAGAAAGGTCTTCCTTTTCTGTTGGTTCACCCCCCAATGGCCGTTGCGGCCGGCGCACCGCGCTGATCCGAAGCCAGGAGCCAGGTGCTTCTCCTGGTCTCCCAATCAGGCGCAGGGCCCAAGTACTTGGGCCATCCTCCACTGCACAGCAGAGAACTGGACTGGAAGAGGAGCAACTGGGACAGAGTCCGGCGCCCTGACCGGGACTAGAACCCGGTGTGCTGGCGCCGCAGGTGGAGGATTAGCCTATTGAGCCGCAGTGCCGGCCATGATGTGCATTATGCTTCAATGAAAGGAAATAATTACTGTGAAAGCAGTAGAAGCTACAAAACTTGGTCTCACTATAGCAATAGGCCTAGAAGGCACAGGCTCAGTATTGAATCTGTATTTTATGGTTCCAGGTGCCAAGGTGTCCTCCTAAGACCCTGACAGCTAGTTTATTGTCACCCAGGGCCAACAAGATAGAACTTCTACCTTGACAGGCCTACTCAACAGGACTTTCATTCCCAGAAGAAACAGTATTGAATCAAAAGCATCATTCTTGAGCCTTTAATTCTAATGGAATTTGCCCTGGTACACACTGACTTTCTTAAGTCCTTTCACTTCTTTCTGATTTCTCTCTTTTGAAATGTGAATATCTACATTATTTCTGTACCATCATTGTACTTTGAAAGCAGACAACTTTTCTTATTTAACAGTTTCACAACTAAAGAGTAATTTTGCCACAAGATGAGTCTTATCCATACCTCACTTATATGCTCTTTAAATGAGATTCTACATTTAGAATTGACCCAGGGGGCCAGCACCATGGCTCACATGGTTAATCCTATGCCTGCAGCACCGGCATCCCATATGGGCACCGGGTTCTAGTCCCAGTTGCTCCTCTTCCAGTCCAGCTCTCTGCTGTGGCCCAGGAGGGCAGTGGAGGATGGCCCAAGTGCTTGGGCCCTGCACCCCATGGGGACCAGGCTGAGGCACCTGGCTCCTGGCTTTGGATTGGCGCAGTGCTCTGGCTGTGGCGGCCATTTGGGGTTTGAACCAACGGAAGAAAGACCTTTCTCTCTGTCTCTCTCTCACTGTCTATAACTCTACCTGTCAAATAAAAAAAAAAAGAAAGAATTGACTCAGGAATGGGTTAAGTCTTTGGTGGCTTCTGAGATGAGATAAATGTTTTTTGCATTTAAGAAGGACATGAATTGGGTTTGGCAGAAGAGTGGACTGTTGAGGACTGAATTATGCTTCCCCCATTCACAGGTTGCAGGACTAACCACTAGTACTTCAGATACTTGTGTATTTGGCAATTACTTTGAAAAAGTTGTTAAGTAAAAATGATTTTATTGGGGGTAGACCTTAATGAAATATGACTGTTATAATAATTTAAAAGGAAATGTTGATATACAAATATAGATAGAAAGAAGCTAATGTGATGACTCAGGGAGAAAACAGCCATTTCTGTTTTCAGAAGGAAGCTTCCCCGTCAACACCCTTATCTTGGACTTACAACCTACAGGTACATGAAAAATACATTTCTGGTTTTTAAGCCACATAGTCTTTTATAACAACACTAGCACACTAATGTCGCTCCCCCTCTTCATGGAGGAACGACACTAAGCTCTGCCTAGGCTTCATATCCGAGTCACGGCACCATTATGTCGCTCCCCGTCTTCATGGAGGAACGACACAGGACCCTGCGCTGTTCTTTTGTCTGCTCTGCCCTCCCCGGTTTGGCTGCTGGTCCTTCCCGGGTTGGCTTCTGGTCCTTCCCGGGTTGGCTACCATCCCTTCCACCTCCGTGGAAGGGCGGTTCCCCCTGCCACATTCCCCACTTCCGCAGGGGAGCGGCACACCGCCGGCCGGCTCTCTCGGGGGCTGCACAGGTGTTCCCCTTAGATGTTCCTGGTGCATGCCGTCTCTCTCCTCCTTTATAGTCCTCCTCCGCCAATCCCAACTCGGCTGCCCACACGCCGAGTACGCTGCTCTCCTCCAATCAGGAGCAGGTCCTGCAGCTTGTCAAGCTGGTGAGAGGCAGCTGGGTAGAAGCTGTTGCCTCCTCTCCCAGCGCCATATTGTGGGAGAGCAGATGCATAGAATAAGTCTTAATTCCAGTAACTCAGTCTAGTCCGGGTTGCTCCCCACACACTAATATAGTAGACACCTGATTAAAGGAACTTAATGTTTTCCTACTATTATATAGAAAGGAAAGAGAAACTTGACATTTGTAGAAACTATAAGCCTTATAAGTCTATCATATACAATATTTGTATTCAATTTCTTTATTTTAAAAAGCAAGCAGGATATATACATGCTTATGATGGGTCTTCAAAAAGTTCATGAAATGTATATTATCTTTTAATTTCATTTTCCATGAACTATTCTAAGTACCCAAATATATGCGTAAATATATATTACCAAATTAGAATATATGAGTACACACACATATATATGAATATATGTATTCTTAGATTATAAGAATACACTCAAATGTATAAGTATTTTTATAATGTGTTTTTAAACTTCTTCACAGAACAGATTGTTCCACTAAGATTTCAAAGGCAAAATTGTTTCAACTATAATAGTATACACTTAATAGCAACTGGCTTGACAAATACTTAAAACAAAGCTTGAAAAAAATTCTGTATTTGCAGCAAGACTGATATACACACATTTATCTATTTTTTGATTGTTTAAAAAATTGTAGCTCCCACAGGTAAGTGAAAGCATGTGGTACATTTTTAAACTCTTATTTGTAAGTATATATCATATAGTACATTATACAGTGCATCCATGGCTATTTCTAAGTTTGTATAAAGCAATTAAATACAAAATATTTAACTTACATTTTAAGATCAACCGTAGTGTGTTAAAACATGTCAGTTTATTGTGCCCAACTTAAGTAAAAGTAACCTATAAAATGTCTTTGCTTTTTACACTTTGCCATACAACTAAACATAAGTAAAAGGAAATAAATTCATAAGGATGCATTTTATATATTTCTTTGGAAATTAATTTTTCTCACAGTTGGGCTTTGGTGCCTTCTTAAATGATTAAAATTATTGTATTCTCACATTTTTATGCTTTTGAAAAGAAATCATGTCTGTATCAATGCGGTTTATTTATACAATAATTTACCATATATCAATTTAATTCCAATTAGTTTTCCTTGAACTAAAAATATCACTTTGCTACAACAAAAGACTTTCATTCACCATTCCAGAGAATCCCAGATAAAGAAGCATTTCAAGGAAGTCACAATTCAACATGTTTCATACTTCATAAGAGCATTAACTTAATTACTGAAAACAAATTCGGTTATATCATGACATCTCAGGAGTACTTCATTATGTGATGGGGTAACATCCCAAAGACAAATGATTCTTGGAAATTTAAGAGAAAATTATTGACTAGAAAATAATCAATATAATAGATTACCTGTAGTCCAAGCATCCTCAAACAGAAATAATTACTTGGGGCTGATTTCCATAAATATACACAAGCTTCTGGGGCCTGTGTTGTTGCAAAACCAGTTAAGCTACCTCTAGTGACACTGGCATCCTATCTTGTACAAAACATTTTTGAAACTTCATACATACAAAGGATATTCAGAAAGCTCATGAAATATTATGTATGGATTTCAAGTTTTCTCCCACCAAAATAAATCAATTTTAATTCCATTTTTTCATTACTCTTTTGTATATTGCTCATATGTAAACAACGGCCTCTGAAAAGAAAATGTGGGATGATATCTGGGTACACAAATACACAACGTTATCATTTGCTAGGCTTATGTAATGTACTATTTCTGGGTCTCCATTCATTTTTATTTTCTAATTTTCTCTGGAAATTTTTTAATATCCTGAATATTACATACACATATTTATATATATAATTATGTAAGTCACTACCTTATATTATCAAGCATATTTTTCTTCCTTATCCTGAATAATAGATGCCTATTCACAAAACAGTTCAAGAGAACAATCCATAAAAATATGACTGACACGTTAAGACTCAAAAGTTTGGGGCCAGTGGTGTGGCACAGTATGTTAAGCTGTCACCTGTGACACTGGTATCCCATCTGAGTGCTATTTATGTCTCAGCTGTTCCATATCTGATCCAGCTTCCTGCTAATGTGTCTGTAAAAGGAGCAGAGAATGGCCCATGCACTTGGGATCCTGCCACAAGTGGAAACCCGGATAGTGTTCCAGGCACATGGTTTTGACTTGTCCCAGCCTTGGCCATTCAGGCCATTTGGGGAGTGAACCAGCAGATGGAAGATACCTCTCTCTCTGTCTCCCTCCAATTGTTCCTTTCATATAATTAAATAGTTTTTTAAAATACTCAAGGTTAAAACTGTGTATTGTGGAGTAGGCTCTGTGGTATAGTGAGTTAAACTCCTCTTGTGATGACCACATCCCGTATTGGAGTGTCCCACGCCTACTTCCTATCCAGCTTCTTGTTAATGAACCTGTGAGGAGATAGATGATGGCACAGATACTTGAGTTCTTGCCACCCACATCAGGGACCAGATGGACTTCTAGGCTCCTGGCTTCAGCCTGGCCCAGCTTTGCTTGTACAGACATTTGGAGAGTGACCAGCAGATGAATGATCTCTTTCTCCCCCTGCCTCTTTCTTTCCCTCTTTTCCTTGCTCCATCTTTCTCATTCTCTTTCCTTCTCTCCATATCTCTCTTCCTGTCTTCCCTCTCTGTCATTGTTTTTCACATAAAAAAAAGCTTTTTTAAAAATAAAACAACTATACATTGTGATTTTACATGTTATTTGGGGAAGAAAATCATATTCAAAATGATTACATATCTTTTTTGAATTGTCATATAAATCATTACCTTTGCCAGAGCTAGTTGAGAATTATTTCATTTTGCTAATGTGTGCCCTTGTACATTTATAAGCCTCATTTTTGTCATCTATTGAATATGAATATATTGCAGAGATGTTTTGAAGACTAATTGGCTAAAAAACATGCAATTGCCTAGCATAATGTTTTGTGTGTGTAAAATGACTTTCTTCCTACTCTTTGTATTTATTCATATCAAGTGAGACAAATGACTATCACATTCTGATATATATGATTATTAAGATGCATTCAATGTCAGTTATCAAAAGGTTCAATTTTTTTCTGATGGGTGGTATCCATGTAACAAAAATATTAAAAACCATCTATTTGAATACAAAATACAACCAAATAAAATTGCATCTACTAGCCATCTAGTTCTTCATAAAATAACTGTAAAAAGCTAATTTACCTAGTTTGGCAAGATTAATATATGAAATTCATTATACTGCTATTGCCCCAGTCATTCTTACTGAATTCAAACAAAAACTCAATATAATGCTGGAAAAAAGTTTAATATATTTATCATCACTACAAAAGCATTTTATCTCATATATTCACTGAATTAATATCCTGAGTTCTGTCATCTCTGTTTGGTTACAGTATTGACATTTCCTTGCTAAAAGAATATCTATTTAGTTTGCAGATAATTTATCAAGATTAGACCTGTTTACCTCTTTGATAAGTTGCTTTGGCAGATCACAAAATGTTTCAGTCCGGTCCCTGTTTGGCTGAGTCTCTGATGGATATGTTAGGCATAATGAATTAGAGACAGCCAGCCAGAGCCTGTGAATCTTGTGTTTGGAAAAGGTACAAGCCATCTTTGGCACAGATTTTCTCTTACTCAAGGGTGTTAGTTTTGAAAAACTAGAGAAGTAGGATTAGGGAATATAAGTGAAATATATAGCAAAGGAAGTTTAATTTGTGCCTTTCAGCATAGGATGAAATGTGATTTAAATCTCATGTCCTTAGTCCTCTTTTCTTTCACAGAGCAGCCTATGTTCTATCCTCATAAGAGGATTGAAGGATACACAGTATGAAGTACAGCATCAAGGGACCTAGGCTGAAGATTATCTGTGGTTTTCTGTTGTCACTCAAGTGTGTGCGTGTGTGTGTGTGTGTGTGTGTGTGAGTGAGAGAGAGAGAGAGAGAGAGAGGGAGAGAGAGAGAGAGAGAGAGAGAGAGGAAGGGGCGGGGAGAGAAACTGAGAGAGCTCTTAGAGTCCAAAAACAATGAGAGAAAAGGGGAAATAGAAAGGCTAATTATGCCAATTACCTGATTTGTTCCATTTGTATATGTTAGGAAACTGGCACAGTTGGCCACATGGCCCAGCTACCTGAGCCAGGCTCCACCCCCATCCTAATGGGATTGGCTGCTCCTGCTTCCCTGCCGGCCCTCAGGCAAAGTTTTAAAAGGGCCTGTACCTGAACACGTGCTCTCTCGGTCCTTCTCTCCTGCTCTCTCTCGGTTCTTCTCTCCGGCCTCCCCCTCTGGTCTCTTGGCTCTTCTCTCTTGGCCCCTTCTCTCCTGCTCTCTCTCTAGCCTCCTCCTCTGTTCTCTTGGCTCTACTCTCCTCTCTCCTCTTCTCTGCTCTATCGTCTCTCCTTGCTAGCTCCTCTCCTCTCTGTTTCTCTCTTATATTCTCTTTCTCCCTTTTTCCTTCGCCGCCCCTTCACTCCGGTCTGTAGGGTGTTCCCCAATAAGCCCTTTCCCTTACTCCGGTGTCCGGTGTGCTTTGCGATGGCTAACATTAAGATATAACAGTATATGTGTTAAAATATTGCACTTTACTCCACAGAAATGTACAAATATTACATGTTAATCAAAAAATTAAAGGAAAAAGTTATTAAAATAGACTGAGAGGCAAAAGAGATTAAGCTTTGTAAAGAAAATGTGCATTTTTTAAAAAAAATGTTGATTTGCATTTTGCAAAAGATATTAAAAACACAGGTATACTTTTCTTTGGGAAATTTTTTTGTTTCTGACATTTAAATGAAAAATGAAGGTTAGTAGGAAGGTATGTGAAATAATTTAAAGAAAAAAGACTTGTTATATTCTAGTACTTAATTTGTTGTCATAATGAAAATATCATCAAAGTTCCATGAGTAGATAATTTTACATGGTAGACTTGGCAAACTGAAAAGTATCTTCATGGTTAATTTTATAATGAGCTAAGGAAAGAGGCATCTATTGTATTCAAAATAAGAAAACCCAACCTTGTTTCACACATCTGCCAGTAGCATCTTCACCACTGCTAAGTTTTTTAGTGACAAATAACAAGAAGGTCACAGCCTTATGTGATTCGAATCACCCCTGTTTTGAAGTTACACATTTGCCCTTTTTGAAAACAGGGTCTCTAGAAAGTAGCTTTCCTACCAAGAGAGAACTTTTATTTTTATATCTTCTTATTTATCTATTTATTTTTATTTATTTATTTGACAGATAGAGTTAGACATTGAGAGAGAGAGACAGAGAGAAAGGTCTTCCTTCTGTTGGTTCACCCCCCAAATGGCCGCTATGGCCAGAGGTACGCCAATCCGAAGCCAGGAACCAGGTTCTTCTTCCTGGTTTCCCATGCAGGTGCAGGCGCCCTAGTACTTGGACCATCCTCCACTGCTTTCCCAGGCCACAGCAGAGAGCTAGACTGGAAGAGGAGCAGCCAGAACTTAGAACCTGGCGCCCATATGGGATGTCGGCGCCGCAGCACCAAGTGAGCCATGGCACCAGCCCCTTTTATGTCTTCAAAGCCATTTAAACTCCCCTGCCTAGTAAGCAACTAGTTTTATTACTTACAGAGAGGACTATCCTATATAAAAAATCTAAATTGATTTCAACATAATGAAAGACAAATATTTAAATGTTTAAATAACCCACTCAATATAAAACAAACCAATATTACTGCAAAGCAACAAGAGAAGCCTGATAAGTAAAATGCATAGAAGCCATTTTTTCTAAGCCTGATATTTGATATATACATTATATATGAATATGAGGATACTCAAGAAGTTTGTGGAAAACTGAGATTGAAAAATATACTCATTTTGGTGCCAAAAGTTTTGAAATTCATACATACTTTTTTATAACACATATTTTTAATTAACTTTGAAGCATTCCTTATATAGACTTCGATTGTTTTTACAAAAAAGTAAACATATCTACTGAACTTTTTGAAGTACCCTTGAATATACAAGTATAGGTGTACACACATGTATACATACACAAATGTACACACACATATAAATATACAGATAAATTCTATGAAAAATGTTATTTTTCTGAAGAGGAAAAAGGGCATATTAAAAATTTTCAGAGAACACACATCTGGTAAGTAGCTTAGCTTGTCAGGGATTACAATGTATTTAATTAAACTTGGTGCTTTTTATATCATTTTGCATTCTAATTATACTATCAAAAGATAAATTATAAAATGGCTAAATACAGAGTAAAAATTAGACAAATGAGATTATGTCCAAGATTTCCTTGGACATTTTGTGAGAGCTACCACTTGTTAGTTATGTCAATATAGATCATCCAAAAAATAATTTGGATAAAGTAATGTCTATTTTTTATTTTATACCAAAATTAATAGAATTTTTACAAAACCAAATCCTCCATTTATTTTTGAAACTGTATGCTTAGTATTAATTTCAAAACTATTAAACAGTTTATAAAAATATAATTTATTCACTTTTATTATCTAAGATTTTGATATTAAATTTAGGATCTATTATTCTAATCAGAGTTCTATAATTGAGAAGCCATGGGTCTTGGATCTTGAGTCAACAATAGGAATTTAAAAAAATGGATAGATGGGGGCCTATACTGTGTCACAGCAGGTAAAGCTACTACCTGCAGTGCCAGCATCCCATCTGGGTGCCGGTTCAAGTCCAAGCTTTTCGACTTCTGATCTAGCTCTCTGCTATGGCCTATGAAAGCAGAAAATAACCCAAGTACTTGGGCCTCTGCACCCATGTGGGAGACCCAGAAGAAGCTCCTGGCCCCTGGCTTCAGATTGGCCCAGCTCCAGTCTTTGAGGCCACTGGGGAATGAACCAGTGGTTGGAAGATATTTCTCTCTCTCTCTCTGTCTCTCTCTCTCTGCCTCTCTCTATCTCTTTCTTTCTGACTCTCTGTAGCTCTTCCTTTCAAATAAATAAATACATTTTAAAATAAAAAGTAGATAGATATAAAATATTGAGATAATTGAGGCCTTGGTTTATATATAAGGAACACAAAGTAGACCTGTTTTGTTTAAATGCAGCCTTCATAAAATAGATAAGAAATAAGTAATAGATAAGAAAATGAAATAAGAAATGACAGTGAATACTTTGTTGAATTTTAATAAATTCAGAATTTCAGGTTGTAATCACAACAGAGAACTCTAGAAAATTGGTATGATTAACATGAATTCTTCAATCAATAAGCAACAGGAAAGTAACAAAATTGTGAGTAGAGTATTTGCTTAGTGAAAGTAGAGTGATTGCTAGAATTTATGGGTACATGACTAATAGATGATTATTAACACAGTACTAACAGAAGAACTTGAATTGATAAGATTAGACTGGGAAACCAAAGAAGGAAAATATTGAAGGAACTGCCAAAATTTGACAAGTATTATTTTAACTATTGAGCCATGTATAATTCAACATTACATTTGCTTTTAGACACAGTGCTACCTACTATGGAAAATTTTCATAAACACAGATCCTTCCTTCAAGGAGTTTAGATTTAGTTAAAGATGAGGGAAGAACTCTAAAGAACGAATTCAAGCTGGAATTTGTTAGGAAGAATTTCAAGAGATCATATGGCTTGCTCAAGGTAGAGGAAAACCCTATAACAACTACTTAAGTTAGGAAGGCATATTGTGTGTTTTAGAATAAAGAAACATTTGCAGTTTGGCTACAGGTTTTGTTATCAACTGAAAAATAAAAGTTGGTGAGGCTGCATACAAAGATTAGGGTCATGAGAAAGGTCAATCTGAATCTCAGAGCCTAGGGGGGATATTTGTTTTTGGTCAGCCTAAGTTTCTTTTTCCTTTTTTTTTTTTTTTTTTTTTTATTTGACAGGAAGACTTAGACAGTGAGAGAGAGACAGAAAGAAAGAAAGAAAGGTCTTCCCTCCATTGGTTCACCCCCCAAGTGGCCTCTACGGCCAGTGCTACACTGATCCAAAGCCAGGAGCCAGTTGCTTCCTCCTGGTCTCCCATGTGGGTGCAGGGCCCAAACCCTTGGGCCACCCTCCACTGCACTCCCGGGCCACAGCAGAGAGCTGGACTGGAAGAGGGGCAACCAGGACAGAATCCAGCGCCCCATCCAGGACCAGAACCCAGGGTGCCAGCGCAGCAGACGGAGGATTAGCCAAGTGAGCCACTGTGCCAGCCGAGCCCATGTTTCCTATCTACTTTTGTCTTATTTTACCCTTTATTTATTGTATTTGTATAAAAATCTCAAATTATCTTTTGGAAATATCTTGAATTATCTTTTGTAAATATCATTTTCACTGAAAAGCATGCTGACTCTCTCTCCCACTAATTTGAACCTTAATCATTGACATAAGGAGAAAAATATGAAAGAAGCTGAGTGTTCAATTGCCTCCCCATGAACAGATTTCCTTCCCACACCTGCAACGCTCCCCTCCCTGCTTCCCCTTACAAGAGCCAATTGTTTTTCTTTTCCTTTTGATCTATGAGTTACCATGAATCCTTTCAAGAAATTCATTTTGACTCTCTTAAATTGGCTAGAGCTGATTTCTGTTGCCTAAAATCTAGGTGCTTTTATTCAGAAAGCAACAGACTTCCATTACTTCACTTTTTCACATAGGTGGTGAGAGTAAGAATAAAACAATATTGTTTCTCATGTATAGTTTTCAAAAATAGAATGAAAAATCAAAAAATCTGTCTAGTGGGGAAGTTATTGTAGTACAGATGATGTTCCAGGCATCATTATGTAGAAAATGTTGTGCTACCTTTTGAAGGAAATCTTAAATCAATGTACAAAGTAACTGTGACTTGGAAAGGATTTTTGAAGAGAATACATTTCTCATGCTTTTTTAGCCAGCCAATAAAATCAACAACTTACATTGAGAAAACAAGGATTAGATTATTCTTGGAGAGCATGAAGAAGATATTGTCAATTACTTAAAAATGTGTAGCTGGCAAGAAATGTATTCATGTGCAAGTACTTTTTCTGTAAAAGGAGAAAAGGTTATAAGTAAACTAACTGAAGGCAGAAAAGACTCAGTATAAAAGCAGTATCAAGCAAAATGATCATAATTTAAAGTGTCAAGTGCCTTATATGTCAGGTATTTACTTCACCTCTTGCTAACATTAAAGAACAATAGTTCTTTCCATTAACAGTAACTGAAATGTATTTGGAAATAAACACCAAAGTTTATGCTGAGTAATATATAGGTTGTCTCATTCAATCTTCACAAGACTACTACATGACAGGTTTGATAATTCTTAGGACTTTTTGATCACAAAGGAACTGAAAACTCAACTACATTTCTTTAAGGAAATAGAAAATGTATTGGCTCACATATGTAAAAATTCCAGGAAGAAGGTCATCTCAAAGGGCAAATTAATACATGGGCTTCAGAGACAAAAACAGTATTTATCGTCCCACCTTTTCATTTTGAATCCTGCTTTTCATGAACTGTCATTACCTAACTTCTCATGATCACAGGTAGTTACCATTCAACTGGACATTCTACCAACTCTAAGTACAGATAAACATGGCTTATCATTCAACATGGAAAAGTCTTAACTTGATTCTCTTTGTTTTTGTTTGTTTGTTTGTTTTTTGTTTTTTGTTTTTGTTTTTGTTTTTTTGTTTTTTGTTTTTTTTTTTTTGACAGGCAGAGTGGACAGTGAGAGAGAGAGACAGAGAGAAAGGTCTTCCCTTGCCGTTGGTTCACCCTCCAATGGCCGCCGTGGTCGGCGTGCTGCGGCCGGCGCACTGCGCTGATCCGATGGCAGGAGCCAGGTACTTATCCTGGTCTCCCATGGGGTGCAGGGCCCAAGTGCTTGGGCCATCCTCCACTGCACTCCCTGGTCACAGCAGAGAGCTGGCCTGGAAGAGGGGCAACCGGGACAGAATCTGGCACCCCGACCGGGACTAGAACCCGGTGTGCCAGCGCCGCAAGGTGGAGGATTAGCCTAGTGAGCCGCAGCGCCGGCCAACTTGATTCTCTTTGTCTAAGTTCTCATTTGTACAACTTCTCTAAGTTCTCATTTGTGCAAAAACCAAGGTGGCTTCTTGGATTTGCACTAGTTGTAGCAATATTATTGGGCATACAGTAACAGTAAATATAAATATAACAATAGCAGTAAACACTTATTACAATACAGCCAGCCCTTCATATCTGAGGGTTCCTCTTTGCAGGATACAACCAACCTTGAATCAGAGTATTCAAGAAAAAATCATACAACTTGGCATGGCTGTTTAGCACATCAGTTATGATGCCACTTAGGATCTGCATCCTATATCATAGTGCCTGGGTTCAAGTCCTGATTCTACTTTTTTTTAAAAAACTTATTTATTTGAAAGAGTTACAGAGAGAGGTAGAGACAGACAGCAATTGGTTTTCTATACGTTGGTTCACTCCCCAAATGGCTGCAACAGCTGGAGCTGAGTGGATGAAGCCAGAAGCCAGGAGCTTTTTCCAGGTCTCCCACATGGGTGCATGGGCCCAAGGGCCCAGTCCATCTTCCACTGCTTTCCCAGGTGCATTAGCAGAGAGCTGGGTGGAGCAGTCAGGACTTGAACTGGTGCCCATATGGAATGCCGGTGCTGCAGGCCAGGGCTTTAACCTGCTGCACTACAGCGACAGCCCCCTGACTCCACTTTTGACTCAAGCTTCCTTTTAATACATTCCCTGGGAGGCAGCAGGTGATGAGTTCTTGGCTCCTCGCTTTGGCCTGGCCCAGCCCTAGCTGAGTAAACCAGAGGACGGAAGATCTCTCCCCGACCTCATTCCTCCCACCCCCACCCTGCTATATCTCTATTTTTCAGATCTAAAAAAGATGAGAAAATTAAAATAATACAAATTAAAAAGTATAATATAGCAACCATTTATACCACAACCACATCATAATAAGTATTGCAAGGTACAAAGGAGGATGTGTGTAAGGTACATGCAAATACTATTCCTTTGTGGATACGGGGCTTCAGCATGCACAGATTTTGTTATCTGTAGGAGGCACTGAAACAAATTGTCCGTGGATACTGAGGGACCACTGTATTTACTTTCAGAATTCTGAACATTTTGCATAGTTTAACTTATATATCTTCACAATAACTGTAACACATACTATTCTATTATTACCTATATTATATTGATGAGAAGACTGAGTCATAGAAGTAAATTTACTTGACAGCTTTCACATAACCATCAAGTATCAGAGATCTGGTTTGACCAAGGTTATTGAATATACTCACATTTGTAAACAAAGTAACCAGAATTATATTTTAAGGCTTTTTCCTTGACGAATTTTCATCTGTCTCACTAGACATGTTTCCTGAAAGTGTTAGAAATACCTGCCATAAGGTTCTCAACTCATGGAGAAGAGGGCGGCGATGAGCACCTGAGAAAAGCAGCCATTGTCTACATTTGTTTCAATAGCAGCTTTTATTTGAGCTTTTATTTCTTTCATAAATATATACAAAGACACTAAGTTTGAAATTCAGTCTGTCAAAAAATAGTTTTATGTTCTATTAGCTTCCATTCACACATCAAGAGCAAATCTTAGTATGCTAAATCATAGATTTTGTCTTATAATTTCGAAGCTATATGACTAACACTGTTATGAGGATGCACAGAAAGGAAGAGAGTGGGTGCATAATCGAAAATGAATCTTGATGTGAATGGAAGGGGAGAGGGAGTGGGAAAGGGGAGGGCTGTGGGTGGGAGGGACGGTATGTGGGGGAAGCCATTGTAATCCATAAATCGTACTTTGGAAATTTATATTCATTAAATAAAAGTTAAAAAAAAAAGTAAAGCAATAGAGACAGAATATGACTTGTTTTATTTTATTTTATTTTTTTTATTTTTTGACAGGCAGAGTGGACAGTGAGAGAGAGAGACAGAGAGAAAAGTCTTCCTTTGCCGTTGGTTCACCCTCCAATGGCCGCCACGGCCGGTGCGCTGCGGCCAGCACACTGTGCTGATCCGAAGGCAGGTGTCAGGTGCTTCTCCTGGTCTCCCACTGGGTGCAGGGCCCAAGTACTTGGGCCATCCTCCACTGCACTCCCTGGCCATAGCAGAGAGCTGGCCTGAAAGAGGGGCAACCGGGACAGAATCTGGCGCCCCGACCGGGACTAGAACCTGGTGTGCCGGCGCCGCAAGGCAGAGGATTAGCCTAGTGAGCAGCGGCGCCGGCCTATGACTTGGTTTTAATGAATGGAGCCTAATGATTTGATGTAATCATTCCTGACAGATTCTTGTATTCTTTTATCCTCACCAGTACAGTGACCAGGACTCACCACGTTTTGGTAGTGATTTCTGCTTGTTATAAGCTACATCAAAATTGTTGGTACTCAAAATATTTTTAATTAGGTATGACAATTTCTTTAACTTTCTAAATTCTCATGGTTTTCATATTTAAAACTTGTTTAGGGCTGACACCATGCCTCACTTGGTTAATCCTCCGCCTGCAGCACTGGCATCCCATATGGGCGCCGGATTCTGTCCTGGTTGCTCCTCTTCCAGTCCAGCTCTCTGCTGTGGCCCGGAAGGGAAGTGGAGGATGGCCCAGGTGCTTGGGCCCTGCACCCGCATGGGAGACCAGGAAGAAGTGCCTGGCTCCTGGCTTCGGATTGGCGCAGCGCTGGCCGTAGTGGTCATTTGGGGGGTGAACCAACAGAGGGAAGACCTTTCTCTCTGTCTCTCTCTCACTGTCTATAACTCTACCTGTCAAAAATAAATAAAATAAATAAAAACAAACTTGTTTAAGCAATCACAACAAAAACTTATCAACTTCACATAGTGCTTTAAAACCTAAGTTCTCAAAAGAATATTCTCTAAAATGCATCATTTCCTATGTGAATACTGCAGAGGTTTAAGTTACAGATCCTTTATTACCTCATAGCTATTTTCCTTTAAGCTATCATTGTGTCAGTTTTCTTATCAACTGTCATCTATGATGCACAAGTAGCATTTACAATTTCAAAAAATGAATTTATCAGAAGTTACAGTAATAATAAAAGCTACTTAAGAATGATATAGGTGTCATATTCTCTTTACAATCATTCCTGATGCCTTGATTGTTGGTCCCTAATGTCAGTGATTTATTTTTTTCCTTACTTTTTCTCTTACATTTTCGTAAGTGTAGATTGTTGGTAGTGTTTATATTTGTAGATTAGATTTAATCGATTCACAAAAGAAAGAGAGTCCAGAAGATGGAAGGCCTAGAATTTTTGGGTTTCTTGAAAGTAGTTATATAGAAAAGCTTGAGATATTCAATATTACCTAACCCTGCAATGACTAAAGGAAATATTTGTATTTTATCATAAAGTGGATTGCCAGATTTTTTAGTCATTTACTGTTGCATTCCATTTTTTAAAAAGTATTGGGGTAGGTATTGAGTGTAGGCGGCAGCACTTCCCCTTAAGATGTCTCTATCCCATAGAGGAGTGCTTTGGATGAGCACTGTCATGCCTTCCAAACTAGTTTCCTGCTCATTGTGCACTCTGCAAGGCAGTAAATGATGACTCAAATCCCTCCTATTTATGTGGGAGACCTGAATGGATTTCCTGGCTCTCATCTCAGCCTTCCCAGCCTGTTGTAGATGGAAATTTGAGAGGGAAACCAGAAAATGGAAAATCAATCAATCTCTTTCTCTTTCTCTCTCTCTCTCTCCTTTTTTTTTTTTTAACTTTTATTTAATGAATATATATTTCCAAAGTACGGCTTATGGATTACAATGGCTTCCCCCCCATAAAGTCCCTCCCACCCGCAACCCTCCCCTTTCCCACTCCCTCTCCCCTTCCATTCACATGAGGATTCATTTTCAATTATCTTTATTTACAGAAGATCAGTTTAGCATACATTAAGTAAAGATTTCAACAGTTTGCTCCCACACAGAAACATAAAGTGAAAAATAATAGATGATTTTTTAAATGATGATGAAATCAGATCAGACCTATTGTCATGTTTAATTCCAGTGAGAGTCAAGTTGGGAATTGCTAATTTCTTCTTCTTTTCTTTCTTAACAGAAGATCAGTTTAGTATACATTAAGTAAAGATTTCAACAGTTTGCACGCCCATAGAAACACAAAGTGAAATATACTGTTTGAGTACTCGTTATAGCATTAAGCCTCAATGTACAGCACATTAAGAACAGAGATCCTACTACTTAATATGACTGGTTTAATTCTGTAATTAATACACAGTTATTCTTAAGTGTTGAAATTTAACTGAAATGTGATCCCTGTTAAACATAAGAGTGGGGATAAGAGAGGGAAGAGATGTACAATTTGGGACATGCTCAAGCTGACTTGCCCCAAATGGTAGAGTTAGAAACATACCAGGGGACTCCAATTTAATCCCATCAAGGTGGCATGTACCAATGCCATCTCACTAGTCCAAGTGATCAATTTCAGTTCACAATTGATCATAATGAAAGGACTAAGAGTCAAAGGGAGCACATAAACAAGTCTAGTACCTGCTAATACTAACCGATAGAGCAAATAAAGGGGAGAGTGATCCAACATGAGAAGCGAGATACTCAGCAGACTCATAGAATGGCGGATGTCCTAAACAGCACTCTGGCCTCAGAATCAGCCCTAAAGGCATTCGGATCTGGCTGAAAAGCCCATGAGAGTATTTCAGGCATGGAAAGCCAAGACACTCTGGCAAAAAAAAAAAAAAAAAAAAAAAACACTAAATGAAAGATCTCTGTGAGTGAGATCCCAGTGGAAAGAACAGGTCTTCAAAGAAGGAGGTACCTTTCTCTGAAGGGAGGAGAGAACCTCCACTTTGACTATGACCTTGTCTAAACAAGATAAGAGTTGGAGAACTCAAGGGGCTTCCATAGCCTTGGAAACTCATGACTGGTGCATAGGGAGATTACTGATGCCATAGACAGGAGTGTCAATTTGTAAAGTCTCTCTCTCCTTTTTCCACTCTGATTCTGTCACTCTGATTTATAAATGAAAATATTTATGTAAATATCAATCTCATGCATTGTCTTACTACCATTCAATAATTTTAATTTTTTTAAATTTCTTTTCATTAGTATATAGTGCCAGCCATGTAAAAGGACTTTGCCATTTTAATCCAGGTTCAGAAGTAGCCTTTGATCAGTAACCATTCTATAAAATATTATGATTACCAACATCATGAATGGCTTCTTGACAAACTTGTAATTAGCCTCATTCCCCTAAGATGGGTTACAAAAAATGAACTAAATATTCTGTTGCCTATAAGGTATTTCAATAATTTGATTTTAAATTTTAAAATCTTATCCATAACATTGTATTATGCCCACAGTTTAAAGAATTATTTGTAAATTAATTCATCCTTTCACATACTATATGTCTTTGATAAAATACTACAGTATATAAAATATCAATACTAACAATATAAATCTATTTCTTAAAGTTTATTTTGATAAAATTAAATGTACACTTAGTTAAAACCTAGAATTGTTATCCTTGGCATTTATCTCAGAAAGACTAAAATGTATATTCATATAAGATGTTCAAAAATATTCATTGTAGGTTTAATCATGACTGCTGCAAACTGGAAATAGTTCAGACATCTTCAAGTGAAGGATTATTCAGACTGCTGTAAAAGCAAAGTATGGAATACTGCTAAGAATAAAAAGGAACAAACTATCTACACATGAAAGAACTTTGATAAATCTCCTAACAATTATGCTAAATAAAAGTTCAAATTCAAAAGTTGACCCACTCATGATTCCATTCATAAAACATTATGAAATGGCCATATTTTAGAAATGAGGGACAGATTAGCACATGCCAGTGGTGAGAAACAGGTGTGGCCAGCATTTAGGGGTGACATGAGAGAATAGCAGGAGAGAAGTGATGCGAGTATATAAAGGCAACAGGAAAGATCCTTAGTGTGGTGGATCCTTTGGTGTCTTGGCTAGAGTGGTAGATATGTGGATTTACACACAAAAAATTGTATGCAGCTGAATGTATAGACACATAGATGTAGATGTGAGTTTAAGTAAAACTGAAGAAATTTGAAAAACATCTGTGGGTTATATAAACATCTATCTGTTTGTTGTAATGTTATACTGTAGTTCTGCAAAATATGGCCATTGTGAGAAACTAAATCTAAATAGAACATCTATTATTTCTTACAGTTATCTTAATAAAAATTCCAGCTAAAATATTCACATACAAAAATGTGACCTAAGAAACAGGATCTGCAACCCATAAATAAGAAATAAATGGTAGAAAATGCACACACACACACACAAAGAGGGCTTCAAAAACTTGAGGGAGAATGGAATTTTTAAAACATATTAATATTGGGCAAAATTTTTTAAAGTCCATAGTTTGCTTCAAAATACATACTTTTTATGAACTTTTTGAAAATTCCTCATATCTATCAACTGATAATCTTCTATATATTATTACAGAAAAGATGAAACAATATAAAGGAAAGAAAAGCAAATTTACCTTACAAAAATATCTTAAAGGCAACTCAAGAGAAAGAACCAGGATTCCTAGTATGCAGGAAAAGTTGCACACCTCATTAGTAATCAAGAAAATTAAAGTAACATTACATGATAACAAATCCTACAATTGGCAAAAACTAATACAAGTTGAGCATCCCTACTGTGAAAATCCAAAATCTGAACTACTCCCAATTTCAAAAGTTTTAAGCACTGACATGACAACACAAATGAAAACTTCCACACCTGACCTGATATAATAGGTCAAAATTAATTCATACTAAAAACATTTTATAAAGGTACCTTCAAGCTGTATTTTATAATGTCCTTTTAAAACACAAATAAATTCTGCATTTAGACTTGTGTCCTACCTATAAACTATTTCATTATGTATATGGAAATATTATAATATTGAAAAGAAAACCTTTAACACTAAAGCTGCTTGCTTCTAGCTGATTATACATGTAGTATTAATGTTGATATTCTTATTAAAGATTTATTTTATTTATTTGAAACACAGAATTACAGAGAGAGGAAGGGCCAGAGAGAGAAAGGGAGAGGTCTCCCACCCCCTGGCTCACACCTCAAATGACTACAATGGCCAGAGTTGAGCTGATCCAAAGCCATGAGCCAGGAGCTTCCTCTGGGTCTCCAAAGCAGGTGCAGGTGCCCAAGAACTTCAGCCCCTCTAATACCTTCCCAGATCACAGCAGAACTGGATTGGAAGTGGAGCAGCTGGGACTTGAACCAGGGCCCATATGGGAAGCCAGCACTGCAGGCCAGGGCTTTAACCCATGGTGCCACAGCACCAGCCCCAAATATTCTTTTCTAACATAAAACTTAGGGTATATATTATCCTTTAAATATTTATTGCTTTTCACATAAAGAAAAATTCTTAACTACTTTTATCATACAGTTTCACATATTTTTAATTTAAATATGTACTTTCAATTTCAATGGATAAACATTTAAAATTATATTAGTTATTTTAATATGATTCACTTCACCATATAGAATTGTATTTTAATTGTTTCTCTTTTTATATTATCTTCACATTTATTTTCTTATTTTGGTATCTGTTTATGTGATATAGTTTTTGTTTTTGTTTTTGTTTTTTACAGGCAGAGTGGACAGTGAGAGAGAGAGACAGAGAGAAAGGTCTTCCTTTTGCGGTTGGTTCACCCTCAAATGGTCGCTGCAGCCAGCACATCGTGCTGATCCGATGGCAGGAGCGAGGCGTTTCTCCTGGTCTCCCATGGGGTGCAGGGCCAAGCACTTGGGCCATCCTCCACTGCACTCCCTGGCCACAGCAGAGAGCTGGCCTGGAAGAGGGGCAACCGGGACAGAATCTGGTGCCCCGACCAGGACTAGAATCTGGAGTGCTGGCGCCGCAGGCAGAGGAGAGGATTAGCCTATTGAGCCGTGGCGCCGGCCGTGATATAGTTTTTTTTTAATAATACTTGCTTTATAGCCTACTAATTATTTCATTATTAGAATGCTATATGTGTATCACCTCTACAATTATCTGGTGCAAACATAGGAATATTCTGTCTAGTTTGTCAGCTGGATAATTATTTTTGGTTTCTTACAATGTTAACATGGTCCCTTCCTATTGAAGTTAGTGTTTACTGAGAAACAGATATAATACCTCAGTTAATTTTTGCTTTGTATTGAACATTTATAAGCATTAAGATTCATAATCATTGGTGTTTCCTAGTGAATTTCTTTTTTATCATTTGGAGTAGTCCATTTTTACTTTTACAAAGTATTTTCCATCAAAACTTGATTTCTCAGGAAAAAAAGTGTCTGTAACAAAAATAAAGATAGAAAAGAAAATCACAATAGTGAGGCATGGCTGGGTTTGCATCTACACAAGAAAACAGGTTACGGCTTTTGGCAGCATCTTGTGCAGGAATTTGAATAGATTTCCAGAATTCACAGCGACATAATATGGCCTTCAAAAAAATAAACAGGAACACAAATTTATCTCAACTATAGATTTATCAGACCTGCAAAATGAGACATGAATATTAAGCCTCCAAAGACTACTAGAGTAAGTTACTGCCATCAAAGCTACTTTGATGAGATGTTCCCCTAAGGGACTGAATGAAATTTTATAGGATGAAGAATATATCACTAAATACACAATATTTATCCAAAATTATACAACAGAAGAAAAAATTTCCATCAAGACCTAAATTTAAAATCATGGGAAAACAGAATTAGACTTCTAAAGCTTTCTAATATAATCATCAAGAACATCAAAACGACATTTTAAAAATAAGCAAATTTTTTAAATCATAAAATAAAAATTAAGTATTATGAGGAAAATTAAATCAAATTTTTGAAGATAATTAAACAGGAAAATCTACTCTCACAACACTTGAACAGATTATCAGTGAACTGAGCAGTTATTATGAAGATACAGGGAAGAAAAAGAAAATATGAATAAGTGGCTAGAGGCACAGAAATCAGGTGTAATAATAAGAATTAAATAAAGAGTGAATGTAATAAGAACTAAGAGTGGTGATTTAATATAGGTAATCACTGTGGAAATTTTATAATTCACATATTCTTGATTATTTAAATTCAAGAAGCACAACAAATTTAGACAAATAAGAAAAAATCTCGTATCTCAAATAAAAAATAAAACTTCAAAGTTTATGAAGAGCAAAACAAAATACTACTGCCAAAAGAGCAATGATAATTAGATATCAGTAATTATCTGAAGTGCCAGCATAGAAAGTATAACATGAAATAATTATCTCAAAGAGTTAAAGGAAGAAGAGCCAATCTAAAACTCAAAACCTAAGCTACCTTGAATAAAAAGAACAAAATATGACTCAGAAAAAATATGAGAAACTGATAAAAGACTTGAATAATGAACATTTGTAGCTCAATAATTAGAATTACATGGAGACAAATAACACCCTATATGAACTGCAAATAGGTACATGAATATATGCTCACTACCAAATACAAGTTTAAACCACTAAAAAAGTGGAAAATAAAATGTCAAGCATGTGTAAAACATCTCACACATTGTAGGTGCAAATACAAAATGTTACAACCACTTTGCAAAACCAACTTATCAACTAAGACTGATCGCTTTTAATCTCCTTTTTTTCCTCCCTAAGAGATGAGAAAAATATACAAAATTGTTTCAATACATAAAATTGCTTCCATAAGATATTGACTACTGAACCCCTGAAGATATCAAAATCAATGATGTTTAAATCCTTCATGTAAAATGGTATAGTACTGTCATATTATCTATACACATCTTCCCATATACTTTAAGTCACCTCTAGATTACTTTGTAAAAAAAAAATGTATGTTTAATTTATTTGAAAGACAGGTCAGGGGAGGGGGAGAAAGAGAATCTTTAAGCTGCTGGGTCATTCCCCAAATGACCACAACATCTGGGGCTAAGCCAAGTCCAAGCCAGGATACTGCAAATCAATCCAGGAACCTAGGTACTTCAGTAATTTCTCACTGTCTCACATGGTACATATTAGCAAAAGCTAGAATCATAAATAGAGCCAGTTCTTGAGCACTCTAAAACATGAGATGCTAAAATTCCAGGTGGCATTTCTACCATTGAATCAATGGCTCATCCACAGAATACTTTTAATACTTAATGCAATGTAAATGCTATATAAATAGTTGTCTACTATATTGTTTAGGGAATAGCAACAATAAAAAGTCTCTATTTGTTCAGTAAAGATATTTGCTCTTAGCATTTCATATCAGCAACTTGTGTATTTTAT
This sequence comes from Oryctolagus cuniculus, assembly GCF_964237555.1. Lineage (NCBI taxonomy): Eukaryota > Metazoa > Chordata > Mammalia > Lagomorpha > Leporidae > Oryctolagus > Oryctolagus cuniculus. The sequence goes on from NC_091442.1 coordinate 89,472,554, forward strand.
TTAATGATTTATTTATTTAATTGAAAGGCAGAGCTACAGGGAGAGAGGGAGACATAGAGGCAGAGACAAAGAGAGATCTTCCATCCACTGTTTCATCCCCAATTGTCTGCAGCAGCTTGTGCAGAGCCAGGCTAAGGCCAGGGGCCAGGAGCTTCTTCCTGGTCTTCCAGATGAGTGGCAGGGGTCCAAGCACATAGGCCATTTTCTGCTGCTTTCTCAGGTGTATTGGAAGTGGGGCAGCCAGGACATGAACCAGCCCCATATGGGATGCCGGTGTTGCAGGCAGAAGCTTAAACTGACACACAACAACATGTGCCCATTTTGTGTATTTTCTGCGATCATTTGGTTCAATGTGTGGATGTCGAACCCACAGATACAAAAATGCTGACTGCATTTTCATTTAATACTAGTCATATATCAATCACTGAGATAAGATGTTTATATAAAGAATCTCAATTATTCAACCTAAATTTCTTAAATATTATTATCACAGCCAACTCTATTTAAAATAACTTTGCCAAGCCCTCAGAGCTAGTAAATGTTTCAGATAAGATGCACCTCTTAATTTTTCTCTAAACTATGGTATGTGTAAAATGTGAGTGAGATCCCAGTGGAAAGAACAGGTCTTCAAAGAAGGAGGTACCTTTCTCTGAAGGGAGGAGAGAACCTCCACTTTGACTATGACCTTGTCTAAACAAGATAAGAGTCGGAGAACTCAGAGGGCTTCCATAGCCTTGGAAACTCATGACTGGAGCATAGGGAGATTACTGATGCCATAGACAGGAGTGTCAATTGGTAAAGTCAACAACAGGAGTCACTGTGCACTTACTCCTCATGTAGGATCTCTGTCCTTAATGTGCTGTGCATTGAGATTTAATGCTATAACGAGTACTCAAACAATATATTTCACTTTGTGTTTCTATGGGGGTGCAAACTGTTGAAATCCTTACTTAATGCATACTAAACTGATCCCCTGTAAAAAAAAAAAAAAAAGAAATTATCAATTCCCAACTTGACTCTCACTGGGATTAAACATGACAATAGGTCTGCTCTGATTTCATCATCATTTAAAAAAAATCATCTATTATTTTTCACTTTATGTTTCTGTGTGGGAGCAAACTGTTGAAATCCATACTTGATGTATACTAAGCTGATCTTCTGTATATTAAGATAATCGAAAATGAATCTTGATGTGAATGGAAGGGGAGAGGGAGTGGGAAAGGGGAGGGTAGTGGGTGGGAGGGACGGTATGGGGGGGAAGCCATTGTAATCCATAAGTCGTACTTTGGAAATTTATATTCATTAAATAAAAGTTTAAAAAAAAAGAAATCAAAAAAAAATCTCTTGTTATCCATATAAAGTTTCAGACTTCAAAGAATACTAATAACAAAAAAATCATATTGTAGATTACATTTAAGTTATTCTTTCTCTAGAAATTTTAACAGTTTTTCCCAAATCATCCAATGCAAAATATCAGCTTCATAAATAGTCAATAAGCCATGTATGAATAAAATGTACTCTGTTAAAATATATCTGTATAAAAATGATAAAAAGCTTGAAAGTTAATTTTAACTGAAAGATTTTAAAAACATCTATTGTGCCCATTAATATTTTATATTTTAAAAGTGCCACAACAGTTAGAAATTCTTAATTGAATTTTACTGCAAAATTTCTTATGAAACACATTTTAGGAGACAGTTAATTTAGAATATCTTCAACATTTTGTTCTAAATCATAATGATAAAAATTTATTAAATTTACATATTGAGGCTTAGAACTTAAGAGGTTATTTAACAAATAATAAAAATATATAGTTCTCCAACATGATGAATAGGGTTTATTAGGAGTGTGAGTTTAACAAGCATAAATACATGAAGTTCTCCCTAAAAATTTTGACAAAACAAGATAACAAAACATTACTTGAACATAATTGCTGTGTTGTGTGGATTAGACTATATTGGGATAATTTGCCATGTACTATAGATTTATCTGAACACAATTATTCTTTTGAAGTTTGTTTTTTTTAATATCCACTCAAAATTTAGGAAAGGAATTTTATGGGGACATTTTGGTACAGAGGATTAAGCTGCTGCTTGAAATGCCAACATCCCACATCAGAGTTTTGTTTGGAGTCTTGGCTTCTCTTCTTTGGACCCAGGTTCTTACTAATGCATCTGGGAAGGTATCAGGGGACAATCCAGGTGCTTGGGCCCCTGTCACCCTTATGAAAGACCTGGATGGAGTTCCTGTTTTCTCACTTCAGCTTTCTCCAGATCTGGCTATTCTGGGCATTTGGGTACTGAAACAGCAGATGGAAGACAGCTCACTCTCTCTCTCTCTCTTGCTCTCTCATTCTGCCTTTCTAATAAATAAACAGCTTTTTATATAAAAAGAAAAATTATTCTAGGAAATGTGATGACACCTTTAATCATAGCTTCATCTAGAAAGATTTGAAGAATAAATCTGAACAATGAAAGGAAAGTTTAAATTGTCTTTCAATTTAGATGTTATAATGGAGAGGATTATACTTCGATAACAACACCAAATTTGGCTAAACATTTCAAGGATTATTTCTTGTTTATGATGCATGTCTGTCTGCTGTGGATGGAAAGAAAACTCTACTTATGATCCTTCAGGGAATTTTTATGTCATATTGTTTATACATACAGGATTTCTGCCCCAAAGAAAGATTGGAATTTGACAGAATCAATCAATTCCTTCCACTTTCAATTGGCATATGAGACTTCATGTTTTATTTCACTGATCAAAGCAAATCTAGAAGTCATGTCTCTCTTCTAGAGGTAGTAAACTGGAAGCTAGTCATTTGCCTAGAAGAAGAAATATAATATATGTCAATAGCTCTAATAACCAAGTTCAACAATTATTTAAAACAATTTATATTTTCAAATGTTACTTGGATTTTAACTTTTCAAAGAATTTAATGTGATAGAAACATTTCTTTTCAAGAGTTCCATAACTGGTTTGGAAGTAGTTGAAAAACAGGTACATATGTTCCAATACAATAATAATGTAAACTTCACACCACTTTCTTCAATGGACAGATCAACAAGGCAAAAAGCGAACAAAGATAAAACAAAACTAATCTACAATATGAGCCAAATGGATCTAATTAATGTCTATAGAACATTTCATCCCACAGCACAGAAAAAAATTCTTTATATAAGTGCTTGGAACATTCTATAGGTTAGACAAAACCCTCATGAAATTCAAAACAATGGAAGTCATACTATGTATCTTTTCTAAGCAGAATAGAATGCAGCTGGAAATTAACAACTTAAGAAACTCTAGAAAATATAAAATCACAGAGAGACAGAAAAACATGCCTCTGATTAAACTGTGGGTCACAGAAGGAAAAAAAAAACAGGGAAATAAGAAAATTCCTTGAATAAATGTAGATGACAACACAACATCAAAATTTATGGGATACAACTAAAGAAGCATTGAGAAGAAACTTTATAGCAACAAAATTGATAAACCATTGGACAAACTAACCCAAACAAAAAGAAAGGGAGGGGGCCAAAGATTCATATTAATAAAAATCAGAGATAAAAAAGGAGTTATTGTTATAATGATGCCACTGAAATAAAAATAATCAGGAATTGTTACAATACTCTACATATCAACAAATTAAAAAATCTAGAAGAAACAGATTTCTGGATACATACAATTTATCAAAGTTGAGGCAAGAAGACATAGAAAGCCTTAACAGACCAATAACCAAGAAAGAGACTGAATCAGTAATAAAGATCCTCTCCTAACAAAGAAAAGTCCAGAATCAGCTGGCTTCACAGCTGAATTCTACCAAACTTTTAAGAAGAATTAATCCCAATTATTAAACTATTCAAATCTATTGAAAGGAAGGGAATCCTCCCAAACTTCTTCTGTGAGGCCGGAATTCCAAAATCAGAAAAATATACAAGAAAGAAAGAAATCTACAGAACAATATGCATGATGAACATTGCAAAAGTCCCCAACAAGATGCTAATCAAATACAATAGCACATCGAAAATATCATCTACTTTAACCAAGTGTAATTTTTATAAAGATTTTATTTATCTGAAACTCAGGATTACAGAGAGGCAGAGGCACAGAGAGAGGTCTTCCATCTGCTGTTTCACTCTCCAAAATGGCCACAATAGCTAGAGTTGGGCCGTTCTGAAGCCAGGAGCCTGGAGCTTCTACCAGGTCTTCCACATGGAAGCAGTGGCCAAGGACTTGGGCCAACCTCCACTGCCTTCCCAGGATATAGCAGAGAACTAGATCAGACGTGTAACAGCCAGGACTCAAACTGGCACCCACATGAGATTGCTTATACTGCAGGCAGTGGCTTTACCCACTATGCCACCATGCAGGCCCTGGACCAAGTGGAATTTATGCAAGGAATGCAAGAATAGTTCAACAAAAGCAAATCAGTAAGTATGGTAGATCACACTAATATATTGAAAACAAAACCACTTGATAATCTCAATGGATGCAAAAACATTTGGGAAAATACAACATCCATTCATGACCACCACCAACAACAAACAAAACCTTATACCTTATACAAAGATCAACTCACAATGGATCAAGGATCTAAATTGATTAGCCAATCTCATCAAATTACTAGAGGAAAACATTGGGGAAATGCTTCAAGACACTGGCATAGTCTGACATCATGGATAAGAACACAGAAGCACAGATAACAACAGCCAAAATAGACAAACAGGATTACATCAAGCTAAGAAGTATCTGCACTACAAAGGAAACACTCAACAAAATTTAGAGGCAACCCACAGTAGAGGAGAAAATATTTGCAAACTATGAATCTCCTAAAGGATTGGTATCTGCAATATATAAAGAGTTCAAGAAATTTCCGAACAACAATCTACTTAAGAAATGAAAAAGAGACATGAATAGGGATTTTTCAAAGGATGGAAATCAAATGGCTAAAGAGACATTAAAAATACTCAAGATCACTACCATCAGTGAAATGCAAATAAAAACCACAAAGAGGTATCATCCCAGTTGGAATGATTATCATCCAAAAATCAAAAAAATAAAAAATGCTGACAAGGACATGGAGAAAATACACTGTTGATGGGAATGTAATCTATTATAACCATTAAATAAGACAGGAAGGAGGGTTCTCAGAAATCTGTAAATAGATCTACCATATGACAGAAATGTTCCACTTCTGGGAATTTACCCAAAGGAAATGAAATGAAATCATCATATGTAAGACATATCCGTACCCCACATTTATAGCAGCTCAATTCACAATAGTTAAAATATGGAATCTACCCAGATGTCCATCAATGATAACTGGATTAAGAAAATGTGTCATATACACAGGACTGAATATCACTCAGCCATAAAAAAGGAATGAAGACCTGTCTTTCATAACAAAATGGATGCAAATGGAGACCATTACGCTTAGTGAAATAAGCCAGTCCCTAAAAGACAAATGTAATGTCTTCTTTGATATGTGATAATAAACTAGTTCATACAGAACACAAAACAATGTCTAAGAATCAACCTGACATTTTATGATATGATTATTGCTTATAGCCTTTGTTTGTATATCTGTAGAACAGCGGTCTTCCTATTTTTTACTTGTGGAACATTATGATTGGTGGTACATTAAGCCTGTGATTATAAAGTAAATTGAAAGTATGTTGTTGTAAAAATAAAAGGAACTAAAGAAAGGAAGGAAGAGTAGGAGAGAGGGAGGGATAAGAAGAAGGAAGGGTGGAAGATTAAGGGAGGAAGTATGATTGTATTTTTAGAACTGTATCTATGAAATACATGAAATCAGTTATCCTGATATTAATAAAAATGAACAATATTGTAAATTCAATGAGGTTGAGCTTTGATTTGAATGTGCAGCATGTATCTAGGAACATAGTTACAAAATATTGAATTGTTTAATATTAGCTCACAGTGAAATTATTTTAGATACTATTTCTAAATAGTTTCCATTTCTCTGTTATATCTTTTTCTAACTCATCCCCTTAATCAGTGAGTATCATTGTGGAGTGGCTTTCTGGTGGCCAACATATAATGGGGTCATGGTTTTGTTTTGGTTTGGTTTCTGTTGTTGTTGTTTATTAATTCATTCAGCCAACCTAAATCTTTGGTTGGTGAACTTAATCTATTTATATTCAAGGTTAGTATTGATAGATAGGAAATAAGACCTATAATTTTATTGACTGGATAATTATTCTACCTGCTCTATTAGTAGATTTGGTGGTGTCATGTATTTTCATGATTTTTACTTCTAATGCAGGATGCCTTTCAGAATTTCTTCTAAGGCTGGTCTGGTCTCTCAGTTTTTGTATCTCTGGAAAATACTTTATTTCTCTATCACTTTTAAAGTATAGCTTCACTAGATATAATATTATTGGACATTTTGTGGTTTTTTTTTTTTTTTTGTCTGTCTGTTTGCTTATTTTTTGTTTAAGACTTTGAATATATCCCTACTCCTTTCTGGACTGTAGTGTTTCCCCTGAGAAGTCTGATGTTAATCTAATTGGTTTTCCTTTATATGTAACTGGACGCTTTTCTCTTACTGTTTTTAAGATCCTTGTCTTTAACTTTTGACAATTTGACAACAATATGCCTTGGAGAAGAATTTTTTGGTTGAATCTTTTGGGGTCTTTTGAGCTTCTTGTATCTGTCTATGTCTCTTTCAAGACCTGGGAAATTTTCAACCATTATTTCATTTAAGCGGATTCTCAATGCCATTTTTCTTATTTTCTCCTTCAGGAATGCCTACAATATAAATATTTGCCACTTAATGATACCCCACGTTTCTTGTCGACTTTCTTCATTCTATTTAATTCTTTTCTCTTTATTTTTGTCTGACTGCTTTATTTCAAAATATGCCATCAATAGATCTTTCACAAGATTGTCAAGAACATACATGAGGAAGTATATTCTCAATAGTATTGTGACAACTGGATATAAAAATGTAAAATAAAAATTGGACCTGTATCTTATACTTTACACAAAAATCAAGTGCAAATGAATAAAAGACATAAAATAAGGCCAAAAACTATAAAATTCCAAGACAGCATAGGCAAAAATCTTTCTAACATTGATCTTGGCAATAATTTAATGGATATGAAACTGAAAGTATAGACAATGGAAACAAAGAAGTGGAACTATATTAAACAAGAATACTTACCTGTGACAAAGGAAACATTTAATAGAGTGAAAAGATAACCTACAGAGTGGGATCAAATAGTTTCAAATCATGTATCTTGTAAGGGGTTAATCTGCATATGATTGGGAAGCTTCCATAAACTATATAGCAAACCCTAAAAACTCATTTAATAAGGGGGCTAAAAGCTAGAATAGACATTTCTCCATAAAAGACCTAGGTCAGTGGTATATGAACAAATATCCAGTGTCTCTAACCATCAGGAAAATGCAAATAAAAAACATAAAAACACAACATCTTCCATATTGCAGGATGACTATTAATAAAAAGTAATTTTTATAAAAATGACATAATGGAAAGTTGTTAAGAAGTTAGAAGTTTTGAACACTGTTAGAAATATAAATGGTGTAGTTGCTATGGAAAAATTATATGGAGCTACCTAAAAAACTTAGTAAGTATGATCTTATAATCATATATATCATATGATCCAGTGATCTCACTTTTGGTGTTTTACCCATAAGAGATTTAGAGATATTTAGCGCTGCTATGTTCACTACAGCACTTGTCACGGTAGCCAAGCATAAATGCATATGAGCAGATACAGATACAATGGAATATTATTTAGCCTAAACAGAAGAAATTTACACAATATGTGAAAGCATGAATGAACCTTCAGGACACAATACTAAGTAACATAAGCCATTCACACAAAGACAAATGTTAAAAGATTGCGTTTATATGAGGTATCTGAAACAGTCAATTCATCGAATCGAAGTATGGAATTATGGTTGTCATAGACCAGGAGGTATGTATAGCTTGGGAGTTACTAACCAATGGGCATAAATTTTAAGTTAAGAGAGATCAGCTGCACAACATTGTATCAGTAGTCAATAATACAGTACTTGTATTTTCTTACTACAATAAAATAAAATGTAAAGGAAGAACGCATTAAAAATGATAAATTAGATATTTTTCAAGTATAAGAAGCTTTATTTCAAATGTAAATTATAGGGCCCGCGAAGTGCCTCACTTGGTAAATCCTCCACTTGTGGCGCCGGCATCCCATGTGGGCACCAGGTTCTAGTCCTGGTTGCTCCTCTTCCAATCCAGCTCTCTGCTGTGGCCCAGGAGGGCAGTGGAGGATGGCCCAAATGCTAGGGCCCCTGCACCCACATGGGAGACCAGGAGGAAGCACCTGGATCCTGGCTTCGGATCAGCGTAGCTCTGGCCATAGCAGCCATTTGGGGGGTGAACCAACAGAAGGAAGACCTTTGTCTCTTTCTCACTGTCTAACTCTGTCAAATAAAAAAATGTAAATTATAAAATTTAAACTGTATTTTAATAACTCTTAGAAATGTCATTTTTTAAATGTAAGCCACTTTTTAATTTGTATTTGCCTTAAATGTTCTTTCAAAAAAATTAATTCTAGTTGCTTGGTAACATTTACCACAGACAGAATTTCAAGGCTTTTAGTATCAGCTATTTTAACACTAATGGAGTAATTTCTAAAATACTATTAAATTACATCATGCTATGATACATTAGTTATTAACTTTTTATAAAATATCCATTCACATAAAGCTTTCACAAAGGAAAAATGTGGGGAAAACTATAATATAGTGATATTCATACATTAGTAATTTAAAATGAGTAGTGAAATAAAAAATAAGAAAATCAAATTATTTATCCATATATAATGGATGGGAATGTGACTCTACAATGCCTTAAATATGTGATTCTTTACATCATTTTGATAAAATTAAATTCCTTTTCTTGGTGGTATTGTTTACAAAATTCTGATTACAGAAAATGAATAATTATTTCTCACATATACCTTATTAACAATATTAAAATTATAAACATTTGTAAATTGCCTTGACCTATAGTAATTATCAAGGATTTTTAATATTCTTTAAAGTACTATTTTTAGTTACTAGAATGTTTGTTAAGTAATACTTAAATGCCTTCTTAAAATGACTTTTTTATATATTACAATAACTGTATTTGAGAAAATAAGACAATCTCATCACAACAAAAGAGAACTAAAAAATAATCAAAAATTGGGGCGGGCGCTGTTGGTGCAGCAGATTAAAGCCTTGGCCTGAAGCGCCGGCATCCCATATGGGCATTGGTTCTAGTCCCGGCTGCTCCTCTTCCGATCCAGCTCTCTGCTATGGCCTGGGAAGGCAGTACAAGATGGCCCAAGTCCTCGGGCCCCTGCACCCATGTGGGAGACCCAGAAGAAGCTCCTGGCTCCTGGCTTCAGATCAGCGCAACTCCAGAAAGGAGAGGAAGACCTCTCTCTCTGTCTCTATCTCTCCCTGTAAATCTTTCCTTCAAATAAATAAAATAAATCTTTAAAAACATAATAAAAATCATACCATGTAAAGGAACAGCATTTTAATATTCTTCCATTTTATGTAAATGTATCTCACATAATTTTATGAAAATTTCTTTTTTCTCCCAAAAATATGTCCTGGAAAACATTGAATGCCTTTCAATAAATTTGGGCTCTATTTTTCAGCTTCAATGATTGCATATAGTTTAATATATATTACTATATCACTTATTTAAATTTATCATGCTAATTGACATTAGGTTGATTATAAACTTTAAAATATCAAAAAGGTTTTTTTCTTTTTAATGTGAGAGGCAGAGGGAGAGAATTAATTCCCCAAACACCCACAACAGCATGGACTGATCTCAATCATGTCCCACTTGCATGAGCATCATGGCTGCCAACAGGCTCTACATTAGCATGAAGCTGGACTCTGGAGTTATCTGTGAAACCACTTACTCATGCCTTTCTACATTTTTATGAGTATCTCTTTGGTTTAAAATTTTCAAAGTAATTATTTTAAACAAATATAGTCTTTGCTTAGGCATTACTTCAGTAAGAAAATTTTCCCTAGCTTACTCACTCAAAGACTGAGGTATTTGCCCTACTATGTTCTCCATTTGGACCTCACCTATTGGCACCCCTGCTCTACTGTAATTATAACTACCTGTCCACACTACCTGCTCATCATCCTAATATTCCAGAAGGCCAGATTATTTGCTATATATTCAATGAATTAACATTCAGTAAATGCTTAATGGTTTGAATAAATTTTACTAACAGTACATGAACTATTGAAATTAAATAATGAAGTTATTATAGGGGCTGGTGCTGTGGCATAGAGGGTAAAGCTGCAGCATCAGCATCCCATTTGGGTGCCAGTTGGAGTCCTGGCTGCTCCACTTCCAATCACTCCTTCTGCTAAGGACTGGGAAAGCAGCAGCAGATGGCACAAATCCTTGCGCCTCTGCACCTGCCTGGGAGACATGGAAGAAGCTCCAGGCTCCTGGCTTCAGAATGGCCCAGCTCCAGCCATTGTAGCCATATGGGGAGTGAACCAGTAGATGGAAAACCACTTTCTCACTCTGCGTTTACCTCTCTGTAACTTTGCTTTTCAAATAAATAAATCTTTTTTTAAAAAAGTTATTATACATACCCTTCATTTATAGAAAGGTGATGAGATATTCAAAGGTGTGAATATCTCTAGAATATACCTGAGATATAGCTAACACATTCTGGATAAATTTTAACTGTTCTAATAAATATAATGAATCAATAAGCAGAACAGTAATTAACTGTTATAGATAACTTAAGTGGATCTGTATAGCTGTATTTCTTTATATAATTTCTAATGTAGAGTTGTAATCTACTGATAGAAACACAGAAACAATTGCGTCTCTGCTCCACTTCTGATCCAGCTCTCTGCTATGGCCTGGAAAAGCAGTACAAAATGGCCCAAGTCCTTGGGTCCCTGCACCCACATGGGAGACCCAGAAGAAGCTAATGGCTCTTGGCTTTGATTTGGCTCAGCTCCAGCCGTTGCAGTCAACTGGGGCATGAACCAGCAGATGGAAGACACCCCTTCCCTCCACCCTCTGCCACTCCTTCTCTCTCTGTATAACTCTGACTTTCAAATAAAAATAAATAAATCTTTAAAAAAATACAATCATGCATCACCTAATGATGGGAATGCATTCTGAGAAGTGCCTTGTAGTGAATTCATTCTATGAACGTCATAGAGTATATTTGCACAAACCAATATGTTATAGCCTAATGCACACCTAGGCTCTCTACTGAAGCTTCTTGTTCCTAATCTACAAACCTGTGTAGCATATTATATTGAGTATTATAGACAATTATAAAACAATGGTAATTTTTGTCTTTAAACTTATGTGAAAAGAGACAGGTCTAGTAAAAACACAAGAAATAAAAATGGCACAATTGTATAGGGCACTTACTGTGAATGGAGCTTGTCAGGATGGGAGTTGCTCTGTTGGAGTAAGAGAGCAGTGAGTCAATGTGAAGCCCTGGGCCTTCTGTAGACTTTAATCTGAACATTCAGGCTGCACTAAACTCATAAGAAATGTCTGCTTTCTTCAGTAATATATTAACTTTAGCTTACTTTATTTTTTCACTTTTTTAAAAAAAAGACAGATTTATTTATTTGGAAGGCAAAGTTAGAAAAACAGGAAGAGACAGAGACAGAGACAGACATCTTCCTTCCAATGGTTCAACTCCCCAAATGACTAAAATGCCTAAAGCTGGGTAAAATAGGGAACTGGAACTCTATACAGGTCTTCCACATGATTGGAAGGGGCCCGAGTACTTGAGCCATCTTCTGTTGCTTTCCCAGGCTCATCAGCATGGGATTGGATCTGAAGTGCGGCAGCCAGGACATGAACACACTGTGCTACAAAGCTAACCCTGAGTTTTCACTTTATAAACTTTTACTTCTTAAAATATTTTCACTTTTGTAATAAGGCTTAGTTTAAAATGCATACTCATTATACACCTATTAAATATTTGCTGTACGTATTCTATAAGCTTTGTTCAACTAATTTTTTTAAAAAATACTATACAAAACCTACACATTAGTCTGTGCATAAAACGTATGCCTACAAATACTGTCCCAATGCAAGATCTTCAGGGGCAGTAATACTCTCAGCTGTCACCTCCTATGATAACAATGCTTTCTTCTGGAATATGCAGCCTGAGGCTGTTTTCCAGTTAACAATTTCTTGTAATCAAAGAAATATGCCCAAAAATAATGGTAAATAGTGTAGTGAATGCATAAGTCAGTAACGCAGCTGCTTATTATTACTATAAAGTATTATATACCATACACAATTGTATTGCTATAGTTTCATAGGACATCATGCATTATCACTGCATGCCATTTGTTTACACCAGCATCCTCACAAACAGAAGTGATATATTGTGTTACAAAGTTAGGATGGCTACACTGCCATTAAATGCTAAGGATTTTCCAGCTCCATGATAGCTTATCTGACCACCATCAAACATGGTCTATCACTGACTAAAATGTCATTTTGCAGTACATGATGGTCCATCCATAGTGGCCTTTGATTATCTTTTTTGAAACCTTTGTATTGGAGTCAGACTTGTGAAAACCATCCTACTGACCTTGGCACTTGAGAAAACACAATATATATTCTTGAATTTATTTAATAATTAAAAATAATTAAATTCCCAGGATATGGAGTCTCCATTCCAAGAGATTTGTAAGCTTTTTTTTTGACATTTTAATCTAATTTTTAATGCTGTAAATAATTATTAAGAGCCAATAAAACTAAAGACTACAGATTTTAGAAATATATGCTAGTTATAAAACACATTTCCCTAGAAGTTTAAATAATAATTTCATTCCACCAATAAAAAATATTTGCTAAGCACTTAAGTCCTTTGCTGAACGTACTAATCAGCCAATTAGACATTATAATTTAGTAGGAAGACAGACAATAGCAAAAATAACTCAGGCTTTGGAATTGCAAAAAGTGTGATAAAACACACTAACACAAAGATTGAGCCTGTTTTGAATTGAGGCATAAGGGAGGTCTTTGCAAGGAAAATAAGAATAAGATAAATAGCATCAACTAAGGTGAACTCTGGGAGGCATCTCTGTGGACTCAAGTAGTTGGGTTACTGCCACCCATGTGAAAGACTTGCGCTGAGCTTCCCTCATCTTGTTTTCACACAGATGGCCACTGGGCATTGCAGGAGCCAACCAGCAGACGGGAGCTCTTTCCCCGTGTGTTCACCTTTCTTGCTCTCTCAAAAACTTTTTTCTAATTACAAAAAAATCCCACAAAGAATTGCATCTATAGAGCATAAGCACATATCAGCATTCCACCAACTCAAAAAAGAATGAGTAAGACAGAGGAGCTGTGAAGCTATTCGGCAAGGTTAAGTGAAAGCATTGAATGAAATTATAAAATTATCAAAATGGATTTTCTGGATATAAGATGAACAAAAATAAATAAAATTTCTTAAAGGGAATTAGAGATTATGGGTATGACAGAGATAAGAAAATACTCAAAAGGAACATAGTAGAAAACAGGCGAAAGAAATACATTTGTTTATATTTACAAGTCTTAAAAGGTTATGGAAAACAGTAATTTTGAAAGTTAAGAAGAAGGCCGGCGCCGCGGCTCAATAGGCTAATCTTCCACCTGCAGCACCAGCACACCGGGTTCTAGTCCCGGTTGGGCCTCTGGATTTTGTCCCGGTTGCCCCCTCTTCCAGGCCAGCTCTCTGCTATGGCCCAGAAGTGCAGTGGAAGATGGCCCAAATTGTTGGGCCCTGCACCCGCATGGGAGACCAGGAGAAGCACCTGGCTCCTGGCTTCGGATCAGCGCAGTGCGCTGGCTGCAGCACGCCAGCCACAGTGGCCAATGGGGGGTGAACCAACGGCAAAGGAAGACCTTTCTCTCTGTCTCTCTCTCTCACTGTCCACTCTGCCTGGAAAGAGAGAAAGAGAGAGAGAGAGAGAGAGAGAGAGAGAGAGAGAAGGAAGGAAGGAAGGAAGGAAGGAAGGAAGGAAGGAAGGAAGGAAAGAAGGAAGGAAGGAAAGAAAGAAAGTTAAGAAGAAGGGACAGTAATGTGACATAGAGGGTTAGACTCTCACCTGTGACACTAGCATCCCAAATGGGCACTTGTTCAAGACCTAGCTGCTCCACTTCTGAACCAGCTCCTTGCTAATAGTCTGGGAAAAGCAGAGGAAGAAAACCTAAGTCCTTGGGCCCCTACAGTCATGTTGCAAACCAGAAGAAGCTCCTGGCTTCTAGCTTCAGTCCATCTCAGTCCTGGCTATTATAGCCATCTGGGGAGTGAATCAGCAGATGGAAGACCTCTCTCTATATATATCTTAAATAAATAAATAGTCTTGTTTTAAAAAAAGAGTCAAAATTTGTGTAAGTATATTCTGATAGGGGAAAATTTAAATAATGGGAGAAAGCTAACATTTTTAAAAGTTTATAATCCAAAAGAAGGCTTGAATCTGCATATTGAAAAGAATGGAACAATTCCCCGAGAAAAAGGGCCCAAAGTGCTAACACTGCAGTATATTCCAATAAAATTACTGGACATCAGCTAAAAACATAAAAAGATGCATTAAATGGACAGGCAAGCAGCTGGCATTGTGGCATAGGAGGTTAAGCTGCCACCTGTGACATTAGCGTTCCATATGGGTGCTGATTTGCAAGCTCCCTACTAAGGCACCTGGGAAAGCAGTGGAAGATGGCCCAAGTACTTGGGCCCTTGTACCCATGTGGGAGACCCTAAAGAAGCTCTGGGTTCCAGGATTCAACCTGGCACAGCCCCAGCCATTTGGGGAGTGAATCAGAGGATTCACTCCCTCCCTCCCTCTCTTTCTCTCTCTCTCTCTCTCTCTCTCTCTCATTCTCTCTCTTTCTCTCTCTCTCTCTTTCTCTCCGTCTCTGGAAGATCTCTTTCTTACTCTGTCTCCCTATATGTCACTTTGCCTTTCAAATATGTAAGAGTAATGTTATTTTTAAATAAAAATTAGCCTACCTCAGGTCTATTGGTATGATATAGGGGCACTACATGTTTCCCAGAACCAAGAGTAGAAACAGTGTTATCCAAGAACTAGCAGCTACTCAGACTATACTACTTCTGCCTTGCAGCTCTGTAACTGTGGAATAGCTCACCCTCACCTCCCAAACATCATACTCTACTGCTGTCTTCTGAGAGCTTTCCCCTGTCCCTTTGCACTTAGCCCAGTAAAGGCTGCCCATTTTCTGGCCCTCCAGTTTAGGCACCAATTGAAACTGATTAAAGTTCTGCGATGGTACATCAGATTCCAGAAAAGAAAATATAATTGATACAGTTTAGATTATGAGACCACAGCTGTTCCATGCTAATCACATCGACTAAAGAGTAGAATCAGGTTATAAAAACTGGCTGTAATTGAGGGAAGTCAAACCGTAATTCAATGTTTTCAATAATGTCATCACAATCCTTTTGTTTAAATATGTCCTACAGAACAAAAGTGAAGAGAAAATGTCTTATTACTCAAACCAGTTCATTGAATTTTTCATCCATGCGGATATGAGTCATAATGAGAAGAATTGCACAGAAGTGGTGGTTTGTGGGTGGTGAGTATGAGTTGGAATGATAAGTCCATGTGAGAGAGAGTGTGGTTCTCTTTGGACTAACATAGTACTTGCAAATTTCTTCTGTGAAACAGCAGCTAAGAAAAATTGAAACAGAATGAAGATGGGGGACAGGGGTGGTATTCCACTGAATCTTTTCAAATAAAACATTAACACTGTGGTTTTATAAGTTTATATTTTTTAAAACATACAAAGAACAATACAATTATTGTTAAAAAATGATTCTAATGTCAAATAAACTCTTGGGTTACCTCATCTACTAATCCCCTGTATTTCAGAGATAACAAAATTTAATACTTTTTTTATAAAAAAAAAAAAGTAGCCCATATTGTAAAAGACTCACGTAAAATTAAATCATTTGTAAAATTGAAAATATTTCACTACAAATCCTATAACATATGTGCACACTATTTTTACTTTATACTTTAAGGTTTTTGTTTTGTTTTGTTTTGTTTTTTAGAGTTAGACAGTGAGAGTGAGACACAGAGAGAAAGGTCTTCCTTCTGTTGGTTCACCCCCCAAATGGCCGCTTCAGCTGGCGCGCTGTGCCAATCCAAAGCCAGTAGCTGGGGATTCCTCCTGGTCTCCCATGCGGGTGCAGGGCCCAAGCACTTGGAGCCATCCTCCACTGCCCTCCCGGGCCACAGCAGAGAGCTGGACTGGAAGAGGAGCAACCGGGACTAGAACCTGGTGCCCATATGGGATGTCAGTGCATTGAACAATTAACTGTTGTGTCAGAATCAAATGCAGACATCAAGACTAGAGCTGTTGATGTGGACTGAATTGAGGATGTGATAATAAATGAAACAACCAAGACTGTGAAGATAAACAACAAAAAATAGCAAAAAGGCAATTAATATAAAAGAAAGCATAATTGTCTTCATAAGTTGTTCCTTTTCTGAGCACATAAAAGGTCTTGCAGTAAATCATATTTGGTTTTCCAATCCCCTATCAGTGGCAGGAAAAAAAGTCAAGTAAGTTTTGCTTCATGTGAAAGATGGCTGCTTCAAATCAAACTATATAAAAGGCAGCACCCCAAGTCAAATGATCAAAAATAAATAGAATCATCAAGAAGTATAAACCTGGAAAAAGGACTTACATGTAAGTCTGGGTTATAAAAAATGATAAAAACTCTGATAAACAGGGCTGAGTCAAAGGTAATTTTTTTTCTAAAAGATTTATTTATTTATTTGAAAGTCAGAGTCACACTGTGAGAGGAGACAGAGACAGAGAGAGAGAGACAAAGAGAGAGAGAGAGAGGTCCTCCATCCAGTTCAATTCCTAATTGGCCACAATGGCCAGAGCTGTGTTGATCTGAAGCCAGGAGCTTCCTACCATGTATCCCATGTGGGTGCAGGGGCCAAAGGACTCGGGCCATCCTCCACTGCCTTCCCAGGCCATAGCAGAGAGCTGGATTGGAAGTGGAACAGCCAGGACTCAAACCAGTGCCCATACAGGATGCCAGCACTGCAGGCAGAGAGAGGCCTTACCTGCTATGCCATACCACCAGCTCCAATAAAGGCAATTTTATGTTAATTTGAGATCTTACCCTAAAATAATTCAACAATACAAAATCACATGATTTTGAAATACCTATGGTAAACATTGAAAATAATACCTAAATTGTAAACAATTTCTGAAGATAAAAACTTAAGTGCCAGGGCCATCACTGGGGCATAGAATGCTAAGCCTCCACCTGCAGTGCCAGTATGGCTGCTCCAATTCCGATCCAGCTCACTGCTAATGTGCTTGGGAAAGCAGTAGAGGATGTTCCAAGTACATGGGCCCCTACTGTTCACGTGAGACCAGGATGAAGTTCAGGCTTTTGTGGATTCAGCCTGTTCCAGGCCCAGCAATGTGGCCATTTGGGGAATGAACCAGTAGACGGAAGACCTCTTTCTCTATGTATCTACCTTTCTGTCACTCTGGCTTTTTTTCAAATAAACTAAATCTTAAAAAATATTAGTCTTTATATTATGATTTATATTTCTATTCTGAAAAATATAAAACACAGAAGATATATTAAATATACTATAAATAAGAACCTAGGCTAGAATATAATTATTCATTACCTTAATTTCCTTTCACAGCAATTTAACTCATTTGTTTGCTTTATCTTAGACTTTAAAAAAGAAGTGTTGAAAATTTCAAGATGAATTAATTTCAATATTAGTTCCCAAACAGAAATCTGTGCTGTGAATAGAAAAATTTCTAAAATGGAAAATAAATTCTATATCCATTCTTTGAGAATGAAAACTGTAAAATGCAACCTCAGGAACAATTCAGATGGCTAATGAATAAAGGAAATCTGGCATTTCTGAAGAATTAGATATTTGGCAATAAAAGGTATTATAGTACAAGGAACCTCAAAATCATAAATGAAAGAAGTTAGGTATGGAAGACTACACATTACATGATTTTACTTCATATAAATATATAAGATGTCCAGGAAAGGCAACATTATAGATATAGAAAGTAGAATAATTTCTCGGTTGCCTGGCATGAGAAATGGACCATAGGAGACTTCATAAAAATATGAATATTTTTAACATGGAATGTAATACATACTTAAAATCTTAATTTTATGGAATGTATATAGTACCTCAACAAAGCTACTTTAAGTGGAAAATGATGCATTATATGCACATTTAAACTCTTAGGAGAATGTAAGTGTTGACTAGGATGTGGAGAAAAGGGACACCTTGTTCACTGTTAGTGAGAAGGTAAATCAGTACACCACTGTAGAAAATAATATGGAGATTCCTCAAAAAAAAGAAAAAAATTAAAACAATTACCATATGATCCATCAATCTTCCTAATTCATACATATCCAAAGGAAATGTAGACATTATGTTAAAAAGTCATTGGCATTCCCATATGTATTGCAGAATTATTCGAATAGCTAAGAAAGGAAAACAAGTATCCATCAACTGAGGAATAAACTTTGCTATATACACACAATGGAAAACTATTCAGTTACAAAAAGGAATGAAATATTACCATTTGGCAATATTAATGGAAGTAGAGGTTATTATGATAAATCAAATAATCCAGGCACAGAAATATAAATACTGCATGATCTCACTTATGTGTGCTATATTAATAGTTGATTTCTTAGATGTTGAAGTCAGAATGACAACTACCACAGGATAATGGGAGTACAAGAGAGGGGGGATGTGGAAAGGTTGAGTAATGAATTCCAGCTTATAAAGGAGAAAGACATTTAGTGTTCTGTTGTACAATGCAGTGACCATAGATAATAACATACTATGTATATACTTTTAAAAGTTAAAAGAAAATTTAAATATATTCATCACTAAGAAATTAAAATGGGCTGGTGCCGCGGCTCAGTAGGCTAATCCTCCGCCTTGCGGCGCCGGCACACCGGGTTCTAGTCCCGGTCGGGGCGCCGGATTCTGTCCCGGTTGCCCCTCTTCCAGGCCAGCTCTCTGCTGTGGCCAGGGAGTGCAGTGGAGGATGGGCCAAGTGCTTGGGCCCTGCGCCCCATGGGAGACCAGGAGAAGCACCTGGCTCCTGGCTTCGGATCAGCGTAGTGCGCAAGCCACAGCGCGCCGGCCGCTGCAGTCATTGGAGGGTGAACCAACGGCAAAGGAAGACCTTTCTCTCTGTCTCTCTCTCTCTCACTGTCCACTCTGCCTGTCAAAAAAAATTTTAAATAAAAAAATTTAAAAAAAGAAATTAAAATGAGGAAATAGTCTGTTCTGAACATTATACAATATATTAAAATATCATATGGTATCCAATAAATGTGTATCATTTTATATATCAGTTAAAATATATGTGCATAGTATTTTTAAAAATTCAAAGTGATCTGGGAGCTGGTTTTGTGGTGTAGCGGGTTAAACTTCCACTTGTGATGTCAGCATCTACATGGGTGCTGCTCGTGTCCCAGCTGCTCCACTTCTGATCCAGCTCCCTGGCTTATAGACTGGGGAAGGAAGGTGATGCAAATTCTTGGGCCCCTGCCACCCACGTGGGAGATCTGGAAGCAGCTCTTGGCTTCAGCTATTGCAGCCATTTGAGGAGTGCACCAGTGAATGGAAGATCTACCTCTCCTTCTCTTTCTTTCTCTCTCTCTCTATACCTCTGGCCTTTCAAATAAGTACATCTTTTAAAAAGTGATCAAAAGAAAATGAAAAATATTGCCTATCAGGCCATTTCACTGAAATCAACCTTGTAAGTAAAACAAAGTTCGTGATGCAAAGTAGAATCAGATGTGATATCCAATTATATTTTTAAATAATGTATGAAATATTCAAAGTCTTTGGTTGAATACATTTCCATATTGTGGAAAAGAAAGTATGGGGTGTGTTTGTTGCAGATTGATTGCCACTTGGATGACCACAAACTACATAGTAGTCCCTGGGTATGAGCCCTGATTCTGCTCTTTATTCCAGCTTCCCTGGAAGGCATGTGAAATTATTCAGATACTTGGTTCCCTGTTACCACATGGGAGATTCCTATTGAGTTCCTTTGTTCATCTGGGCCCAGTTCTGGCTTTGGTGGGCAAGATATCTCCCTCTTTGCTTTCCTGTCCTCACCCCTCCTCTTCCCTCCTCTCTCTTTGCTTTGAAAATGTGTGTGTGTAGTTTACAAAAGGGGGGAAAAAAGCATTGTTAAAATCACTAATGGTATACATTTACCTAAGGATAATTAATGAATGTATTTAATGGCCTGTCCATCCTTCCAAATCTCTAAAAGTAGCATCTAAATAATCACTACATTTTGCCATTCTATAAACATCCATACACATTTAAAGTATTTGAAGGACTGAGTAACTATTTCAAATAAATCAACAGTTAAACATAATGAAATAGTCAAAACTTTCCACAAGATTTAAAGCTCAATATATGCCCATCCATGCTTTAAAATCTAATTCAGTCTCAAGAGCATTATATTTTCCCCTGTTTTTCTATCTTATTTTGTCAAAAATATCAAGTGCATCTATAACTTACAAGTGATTTCAGTGACCCACAATAAAAGATTAAGGATTGAAATAATTGCTTATTTGTTAATGTTTTGGAGGCACGAGTGTTTTGTTCTTTTATTTATTTGTTTTGTAACTGGGGTTGCTAGTCCTAGAGAAAGAAAACTGATCATTTTCCTTTCTGAATTCTAACTTATCTCTTACATAACAGAGCTTAAAAAGACCTTAAGGTGACATTTTAACAGCAACCTCACAATAACTTAACTTTTTTATTTGTGTTCCTAATTAAAGATAGCAGAAAGGACTAGATAAAATTAAAGGGAATTACAAGGCATTTTTACATACATCTCTAGTTCCTTCTTCTAAGTTCAAATAATGAAAAAATACATTAACAGACATCTTCAAAGTACCTTCAATATACAATGAAAATGACCTATCAGTGAATTTTGTTTTATGAACATACAGTTTAAAATTCTCAAATATGTATAAAGTACATCTATACACACATGTCTCTTTCTTGTTGGGAT
Source organism: Oryctolagus cuniculus (assembly GCF_964237555.1). Lineage (NCBI taxonomy): Eukaryota > Metazoa > Chordata > Mammalia > Lagomorpha > Leporidae > Oryctolagus > Oryctolagus cuniculus. The sequence continues at coordinate 89,493,684 of NC_091442.1, forward strand.
GTTTATCAGTGATTGCATCCACTTGTCCTTGTTGGACTGCAAGCCTGAGCTTCACTATCCCTCCCTGTCAATCCATCCACCTCTGTATCTCTCTGCTCACCTGTGTTTCCTTTCAGTGTATCTGTCTGTATCCTTCTTCAGTCTGTTTTTAACCATCTGTCAGTATTCCTGTCCCATCTGTTGTTCTGACCGTCACTGCCCCTCTATCAGTCTTTATCTTGTCCTCCTGCCTTCACATGTTTGCATATCTGTCAGGCTATATAGAGTGCTCTACAGATATATTTCTATTTGCCCATGTTTGTAGCTGTCTATCCATGACTGTTCATGTGCACATACTAACATTTTCCTTTAGTGTAGATTTACTGTACGCTTTTAAACATGTTAACTTTCTAGAGAGACGAAGGTATATAGCAATCTGTGCACACATATCTTCCTGTTGGTAAAATATGTGTATCTGTGTATATGTATTATGTCTCTCTCAAGTACCTGCCAACTCTCTGCCTGCTTCTATATAATAATGACTAGAGTCCACACGTGCACTTCAAGAATCAGCTTCTCAGTCTATTTAGGATATGGTGACTTGGTCCTGGAGTAGATCCTATTGTATTCTATCTCTATGTTATATGACTCCTAGCAAGGAGTGCTTTGTGATCTAGCCCTGTGGCTTCTGCTTGCTTAAATACTTTAATCTCTTCAGTTTCTGAGACTACTGTCCTGAAGGCGACTGTGAACATTTTAGCTGCAGTCATAATCCCACCCAGTTATACACACTATCAAACTTTATTTCCACAACTCCAACTCTGTGACTTATGTGTGTTAAGACAAAAATTTGAAGATAGCCTGAAGGGGTAACAAAATAAGAATAGGAATTGAAACTAATGCTAAATTCAACTGTTTTCAGAATCAAAGGAGAATGTACAACTTAAATATTTAGAAAATTACTTTTAGGGAGATTTCTCAGTTTCTAGCTTTGTTCTCAAGCTCAAGTCCACTCCCTCGCTCAGTGACAACTCTTGAGGATTTTACACTATTCAATATATTCCAAAACTAATCATTCCTATGTAGAAATTACACCTATTTTCATGAATATTTCCATTTTTGAGAATCCTGACTCCATAAGGATCATCCAAAAGACGAAAAAAAAAATCTGTGGTGGAATATTTCTAAATCTTGAATTATTCTATGAGGAATAATACTGTGTGAAAGCAGAACAGCTGCAAGATGACTACAGTAAGATTTACTCTCTAAATCCTTTGCATTTCAGGATTTATTTGTTATTGTTATGAAAAGATGTTTCTCCATATTCTTCCTATAGACTCATGATCTGCTTTTCAAATCTCTTGTGGGTAATCCTTGGAAAAAATATAAATACACATGACACTCACAGATGCTCACATAAACATCCTCACACATTTGTATACTTTTTCACAATTGGAAATAAAATAATCTTTGGAGCTAGTAAAGATAAATTCATATTAAATAAAAATAATTCCAAAAAACATTATGCATACAGTTATCACATGTCCAAGGGAATATAGAAAAAAACATTTTACCTTGGTTTTGTTTTACTCTGTCCAGGAACCTACTAGAGGCTACAGTAATAGGGTTCCTTACAACAATTTCCTTCAAAACAATTGTACTATATTAAGGTTCTACATATGTGGAAGCATATTCAAGTATTTTAATTATATAATAGAAATTATAATTAAAAGCTGGGACTATTAATGCTGCTTATTCACATTGCTTGATTTTGGCAAGTGATTGACATCACTGCACTTTATAATTATTATATTTCATATATTAGATATGAGCTTTAGACAATATCCACAGGGATTGTATCACGCAAATGAGGTGAGAGGATAATAATTTGTGAAGTAGGTCAACTGCACTTACATTGCATGGGGGTACTGGCCTACTTTTCAAAGATGTTCTACCAAATTCAAATTTGGCTAGAAAAATGACTCACTTCCACAAAAATACTAAATGCACATCAGATGCATCAATGAGCTTAAAAAGGATAACCCAGGAATTCACACAACATCATATGCTTCTTAGAATTAAAGCAGAATTGCCACCTGGCAAAGTTTTTACTCACACAGGTCCTTCTGCAAAAACATTCAAATCTATTCCCTGTTGATGTCATTAAAATGACTATCTATAATTACTTGTAAGCTTTGGTTTATTCATTATTTCTCCATTTAACATAAAAAATTTAAGTTTTTTTTTATTTGAAAGGCAGAATGACAAAAAGGGACACACACACACACACACACCAGAAAGAGATAGAGAGACAGAGATCAATTTTCTATCCATTGTTTCACTCCTCGAATGACCATAATGGCCAGGCCTGGGCCAGGATAAAGCCAAGAGTCCAAAACTCCATACTGGTGTCTCACATGGGTGGCAGGGTTCCAAGAACCAGAGCCACCTTCTGCTGCTTTCCTAGATGCATAAGCAGGGAACTGGAATGGAAGCAGAGAAGCTGGAACTCGAACTGGCACTTCAACAACGGATGCAGGTGTCCCAAATGACACAACTCCAGTCCCAACATGAGTTATTAAAGATGTTAACACCTACATAAAAATTAAATATGGTTCCTAAAATTTCAAATTTATTTTATTTTGTTCTTTTAGGTTTTCTATGATATATTTAATTTATTCATCCATACTCAGTTGTATATTCTGAAGAAAAATAGAAGATCTAAAAAGAGAAATCATATCATCTATAAGAACAGAATATTATACCTACCAAATTTATAAAACATGTATACTTAAAATAGTACCATGTCATTTTCCTTCGCTTTTACCTAAATTTCTATGTGATATGTATTCTTCCACATTTGCACAGCTCTTCTTCTAGTAAACATGAAGCCCTGCCATAGTTTGAGTGTCATTACATTATCATGGTCAAGTGCCAAATGCTGGACCCATACCTTGGCTAAGCATCTAAACCACTATGCTTTATTTCTCTATGCCTTATTTACTTGTTGATATGATTAATATAAAAAAAAATGGTAAGTTTTTCAAATAGTCATTAATCCATGAAGTGTATACGATAAGAGCAAACTAGCAAACTTTTTTTTTTTTTTTTTTTTTGACAGGCAGAGTGGACAGTGAGAGAGAGACAGAGAGAAAGGTCTTCCTTTTCCTGTTGGTTCACCCCCCAATGGCCCCTGCGGCAAACTGCGCTGATCCGAAGACAGGAGCCAGGTGCTTCTCCTGGTCTCCCATGCAGGTGCAGGGCCCAAGCACTTGGGTCATCCTCCACTGCACTCCTGGGCCACAGCAGAGAGCTGGCCTGGAAGAGGGGCAACCGGGACAGAATCCGGTGCCCCGACCGGAACTAGAACCCGGTGTGCCCGCACCGTAGGCGGAGGATTAGCCTATTGAGCTGCAGCGCCGGCCAAGAGCAAACTTCTATTATGATTGTTTTCAGATGCCAATTTAACATTTAAAATTGTTAAGTGTATGTTAAGAGTGAAGTCAAATACCATAATCAGTATTCAAGTCTAATTCAGCAACATGATAGAGTGTGATTGAGAAACAAATCAAGTTAAATCTTTTAGGATATAAGGCAGTCTTGACATTCTTCAGAGTATAGCATCTTGTTTCATAAAACAGAAATTAAGGAGTTTTTTAGCAAAACTTTAGAATATTTTGGAAAACTTTTTGTGTTTTAGAGCAAAGATTAGCAAACTCTGCTCTTCAGCCGAATCTTGAATGGTTTTGTGTGTTTAAAGGGTAAATAAGAATGGTTTTCACATTGTTAAATACAGAAGGGAAGGGAGGCTAATGCGACAGAGACAGGAGAGGCCTGAAATGTTGGCTCTATTACACACTTAGGCTGGCATTATAAAGTATCACAAACATGACTGAAATAACAGAAATGTACTTTCTCACACTTTTCGAGATTAGAAGTCTGAAATCAAGATGACAACAGGGTTGTTTTCTTCTGGGTCCTCTTTTCTTGACCTGAAGATGGCCATCTTCTGTTTTTATGTCGTCTTCCCTGTGTATACTTTTGCATGTGTGTCCAAATTCCCCCTTCATATAAAGTCACTGGTGGTATTGGATTAGGGCTGACTCTAATGACTTTGTAGTAATTTAATTGCTTCTTTAAGGATCCTATATTCAAATAAAATCCCTTTCTGAAGTCTTGGGATTTGAGGCTTTAACTTACGGACTTTGTGGGGAACATAATCCAGGCAATAACTTACACTATCTGGTATTCTACAGAAAACAGTTACCAGTACCTGATACAGAAGACCCAGCAGGAGATCCCTGACAAGCAAGCTAGTGTTTGCTTTGTACCTTCCTTCCTTCCTATTTGTTCACTAGTTTATACACAAATTGAAAGAATTGCTCTGTTGAGAAATCTGCTTTCCCATTAAGAACTTGTTTGGCTTATTTCATTTAGCTCAGTCCATTCATCTTGTCTCAAATGACAGAATTTCCATCCTTTGAAAAACTGAATTCCATGAGTATATTACCATATTTTCTTTAACCATTTATCAAATAATGGACATGTGGTTTACTTCCAGATCTTAAAAAAAATTCCAAATAAAAGGTAAAACAAGAAGAAAAGATTTTGCTGAAGAGATAACACCCTAAGACACTGAGAGCCTAACAAGCTGTTAAACTATTTGGATTAAAGAGGCAGGGCTTAATGCATGAAAATATCTACTTGGAGTTTATCAGACGGAGATATTAGGTAACCACAAAGTTGAGACCTAAAAGAAGTCTGAAAATCAAACTGAGTAACAGCAAATTCAATATGAAAGTTGGGCTGCTATGGTACCATGAGAGAAACAATCATAACCGTGATCATTTCAGCACTTATATATAAACTTCTGTAATAATATTTTGCTACATTTTGTCCTTTTTTACATATAAATGTTATTATGATCTACTGCCCCCTTTACAACACTTTCATGCAGATTAGGAAACTGAGTTGATATTAGACCATAGGTTATAATCTTAAACACTGGGTCAAAATAACAAAAGTTGAAAATCAAAAATAAAGTTAGATGCCTAAATCAATCCCTTAATTGGTGAGTAGTTAGGTATTGTAGGTTTAAGACAGAATTGGCACTGAAAAGAGACATGCATTAAAAGAAAAAACAAAAACACACTAGAATAGTTTGTCAGCAAAGCCTGTCAGTAGACCCTGCTTTTTGGTCCACATATTTTTTTTTAATATTTGTTTGAAAGGCAGAGCCACAGAGAGGCAGAGACAGAAAGAGATCTTCCATCCACTGGTTCAATCTACAAAAGGCAACAGACCAGATGTCTGAAAATGAATCCTGCTCTCCCATGTGAATGGCAGGGGCTTGGGTTATCCTCCACTGCTTTACCAGGCACGTTACCAACAAGCTGGATCGGAAGTGGACAGCTATCACTCACCAGCACCCATATGGGATGCTGGCATTGTGTAGATGGCAGCTTAATTTGCTGCACCATGACATTAGCCCCGAGAAACAACTTGTTTTAAGAGTGAATTACACTGGCCAGCGCCACAGCTCACTAGGCTAATCCTCCTCCTTGCGGTGCCAGCACACCAGGTTCTAGACACGGTTGGGGCACCGGATTCTGTCCCGGTTGCCCCTCTTCCAGGCCAGCTCTCTGCTGTGGCCCGGGAGTGCAGTGGAGGATGGCCCAAGTCCTTGGGCCCTGCACCCGCATGGGAGACCAGGAGAAGCACCTGGCTCCTGTCTTTGGATCAGCGCAGTGCGCCGGCCGCAGCAGCCATTGGGGGGTGAACCAACAGGAAAAGGAAGACCTTTCTCTCTGTCTCTCTCTCTCACTGTCCATTCTGCCTGTCAAAAAAAAAAAAAAAAAAAAAGAGTGAATTACACTAAAATACTTAGCATATTAGGGCTACATAAAAATGTGGACATAAGGGGCTGGCATTGTGGTGCAGTGGGTTAAGGTGCTACTTGATAACCTATATCAGAGTTCCAGTTAGAGCCCAAGTACTTGGACCCCTGCCACCCATGTGAGAGACCCAGATGGAACTCTTGGTTCCTGGCTTAGGACTTGCTCAGCCCTGGATATTGTGGCCATTTAGGGAGTGAACCAGTGAATGGAAGATCTCTCTCTCTCTCCATGTAACTCTGCTTTCAAACAATAAATCTTAAAAAAAAATAACTGGTTCCCTTTCATGCAAAATTCCAATATAGAGAAATTTAAGAGACATATATTTTGTTGAATTTATCTCCATAGAAGTCAAAATATTAAGGAAATTTCTAAGTAGTTATTAACATAAAATATATCTGAGAAATTCTGAATTTTTCAATAATCCTGAGACTCAATAAAACCTGTTTCTAGTTTGGATATTATTTTTGTGAAAATTCAAATTCACAGTTAAGGTCAACATCTGGCTGAATTTAACATCCACATTTGACAGTTTCACTCTCATTAAAAAATGTCTGGCCGTTTTTCAAAGCAGAAGCTGTCTTTCATTTTAATAAAAGTTTCATATATTTGTTTTATTCCTTGGGGGGTAGATTTGTATGCTTGAACTACTCTGAGCTAGTAGAATTTGAGGCTATTTCACTAGACAAGTCATTGCAGCAAAATAAAATGCAAATGAAAGGGGCAAAGGGCACAGGATAAAGATCAAGAGGATTTATTGTCTCCTGCTCTTTTTTCATATCCTTTGGGAGAATGGAAAAGTAGGAATGAAATATAGTTCTGTCTGCTTTCCCTGGTAAATTATGGTTGATGATATATCCATTTAACAGCCATATAAATATGACAACTGATTTTCCAAAAGTCAGTTTCCAATTTTATCTGTACAAGGGTAATGTGTTAGTGTCAAGTAATAACATGTTCAACATTTTGAGTACTTAAACTGCTAAACATATCTACAGTACACATTTACACATATAAACAAATAGACATGTGCACGCATCACTGAAAATGGAGTCAAAGTAATTTCAATGAAACAGCCTTATATGAAATCCTAAGACAAAACACACTTAAATAAATAAATGCTGTTTATTGAGCATATGCTGTACATAAACTATGTGTTACTTAATGTATGTGATCTCTATTACCCACAAGATAAATACAACCATGATCCTCATACAGATGATGGGCCACAAGTATATAGAGATAATTCACTTGAACTTTTTTTTTTTTTTTTTGACAGGCAGAGTAGACAGTGAGAGAGACAAAGATCTTCCTTTTCCGTTGATTCACCCTCCAATGGCCGCCGCGGCCGGTGCGCTGTGGCCGGCACACCACGCCAATCCAAAGGCAGGAGCCAGGTGCTTATCCTGGTCTCCCATGGTCTCCCAAGCACTTGGGCCATCCTCCACTGCACTCCCTGGCCACAGCAGAGAGCTGGCCTGGAAGAGGGGCAACCGGGACAGAATCCGGCGCCCCGACTGGGACTAGAACCCGGTGTGCTGGCGCCGCAAGGCAGAGGATTAGCCTAGTGAGCCGCAGCGCTGGCCCTTGAACTTTCTTAATATGTTTGAACCAGGTTTGTCTTACCTCAGTACAATGTGCTATCTACTATGACACTTCCCATATGCCTTGGGGTTCAGCGAGAATTGGAAAGCAAGTGGATCATTAGTCGGGATCCTCAAAAGTGTATATATTTCATTGGCTAAATATGAGACATTTTTGTATCCTACATGAATCTAAGTAGCCATTTAAGAGCCAGGCTTAATTCTCTTTTGTGTATACCAATTAGAGAAACTGAAATATTAATGAACTGGCTGATTTAAGAGAATGCCATTACACATTTTCTTCCTACATGTTTCTTGGAAGAAACCAACATATCAGGGATACTCAAATAAATGTTATTTAACAGCAACCAATAAAATGAAATTATGGTAGTATATTTTGCAATGAACTCACTATAAGATGAAGTAAAATGAGTTTTAGTACTGAGCAAATTTCAATAGCTGGGTAAGTGAATGAACCCAATGGGGAGGCAAGAGAGGCTAACATGATCGCAGAATAAAAGGTGAATGAGCAATCTCAGCAACAAAACTTTTTATTGCAATTTGACAACAAAAACTGCACCTCTTTCCATTTTTGTTTTGTTCATCTAATACTCAAAATGTAAGATAAAGGATCTATTGTTAAGCTGCTGTCATTTTCTTCTTCATGCCCTAACACAAGTGACTATATTTCATTAGCCATTGGTATCATCATATTTTCAAATAAAATATAATCTGTTCCCTGAAATCATTCCTCTTTTTTTTAACTCCTCTATGCTCTCTTTCATGTTTACTCTGAGGTTTCCAGAAGAGCCAGTTGTAATTTCAAACAGCTACAAAGAAAACAAACAAAAAACCAGGATGTTAAATCACTTCATCCTCTGACATTCAGGGAAGCCCTTGAATTATAAAACTGCGAGACACCCAGGAGCACACGCAGTTTCAGAGAGTACTTCTGTAGGTCTAAATTGGAGCTGGAAGTGATTGGGGGAGAAACCAGTCTAGGAGCAATCGCACTTTCTTTCCCCCCTCTAAGTGAGTGGAGGGAAAACGTTCCACGAAGGAGAGAAAACGCTTGCCAAATGGAGGAATCCATGGGGAAACCTTAATATAAGCCCTTGCTCCTCAATCCCTGTAAGGCTCGTGGAAAAAGAAGCACTTAAAAGTATTCTTTGAGGATTCTGTTCTCTTTCCTCTTTTCCATTTTTTTTTTTTTTTGGCCTTTTACAATCCCTCTGAGGATAAGAGAAAATGCACTTAAAGTTACTATTTGGGTGACTCAATCCTTCTTCTCTATCTCCTTTATTCTTCTAATAGTCTCTCAGATGCTCAAAAGAAATTAGAACACATCTAACAAGTGCTCTTGAGAAGCTCAGCCACCATTTCCTCTCCCGAGCCTGTGATTAACCCACTGATGGGTGCCCAGACTCCACGTTCCAGTCCAAATACAGCAGCAGGTGCACTTTGATCCAGGTCAAATATACCTGTTTATCCCTTTAAAGAGTCATTTTTAACAAAGAAAAATCATGTGGTGGGTTTCCCTGAGCCTATTCATGCAATAAAACACTTCAGTGCATCAACAGCCCTGAGACCATATTTAAAACATATTTTCACTTTTACAAACTCCTTGTGATTACAATTTGCTTGCTTTGTATCCTATGCCTGCATTCACTCTGAGACAGAACACCATGCTCTCATATACACACATATCTTTAACTTTCAGGAAGCAGACACAGAACTCAGCCCTTTCTGTTCTAATAAATCAAAGGCATAATTAAACTCAATTTCAGTTTTGTGTAGGGCTTTCTTCCTTTTCATTGGTTCAGTTAATATTCGGAACTTTGCCAGCTTTTAACATTTACTTTGGTAAATGATTCTAGAAGGTATTAAATTTTTTACTTAACAAAGTTCAGTAATACATTTTCATAGTATATTTAAAATGATAGCAGTAAACAAGTCAAATTCTTTCAGATTCAAAAATAAAGATCTGTAAAGTAAAACAAAATATAGCAATATAATATTCTCAGGAACACTTCTGGAGTTTCTCCAAATTATATACTTCACCATTCATATGTTTGTACATTATAAGCATCAATAATATCAAAATTGATAACAGCATTTAATGTAAAGTTTCTATTTGAGAAATATGGTCAGAATATTATGAGTATTTTAAAAGATTCAAATACATCTATATCTATATATATATACATGCTTCAGTGAGTTTTCAAAGTATGATTTCCCTTCATTATATGTTACAGCTGCAAAAGGAAAAGCCTCAAGAGAATTAATATGAACTTATGATAATGCAGCCTGCAGCACGGTCTTGTTTGGGTTTTGCTCGTTTTTTTGCTGACAATGCAATTCAAACTGTATCCTACTAATCTTTAGTAAAGGAATTTGATTATTTCACCTATTAACATGCAGCATTTAAGTGTCATTCTTCAGCCAATACCGACTACTTCACAGCTTTTTTTTTCCAGGTCTGGATCCCTGGCTCATTAGATTATAACCTGATAAATAGGAGAAGGTAATGAATTGAGAAAATAACTACGTACCTTCAGAGAAAACCTGCCCGATAACAATAATCCATTAGAAAACTGGCAATATCCTCTGATCTATTGCCCGCAAAGCTATGACTTGATGGAGAGTTTCATTCCCTGGGCTCAGTTCTCCAGAAGAAAATCAGCACAATTTAAATATTTCTTGGAATGTGACAGCTCTCTAGATCCCGGGTTGCATTCTGTCCCCTAGGGATGGCAATCTGGTGTTCCTGTGTGCACAGAGCAGTGAAGATGAATTGAAAACGCTTGAGATAAATTAGGAATGGCTAAGTTAAAATTGTCTCTGCTCCAGACTCTCTCATCTGCAGTCTGCAAGCCTGTTTTTCTGTGAAAAAGCTAGATGGCAGGCTGCCTCAGTAAGTTCTTCTTAAGCGACAGAAAGCATTTTCAATGAAGAAAAATTCTCCCATTATCTAAGCTAATGTGACTGCTGCTAAATCTAGTTTTTAAAGTGTCTACTGGCATGAAATTTATTTTCACCATTGCTTCTTCCAAACTACAGTCTCAAATTCATACTATCAGGCTATATACAGTTCTATCTAAGACAAACATTCAAAGTTTTCAGTTAACAAATCCTATTCCTTTTCACAGTCTTAATGATCACTTATATATAGAAAATTTCCTCTTTGGATCTGAAAGACATTTTATTGTAGTTTGTAATTTGCCGAAGGTTTTTATTTTTAACACGCAGTATCTCAATATGAATATTTTATTTTATTAACAATTATTTGTTTTAATGCAATTCTACATAAAAGTACATAATTTTTTACATGTCAGCCAAATACAAAAGTTATAGAAACAGAAAATGTCTAACCATTATATGTGACCATAGGAGTAAAAAATTAACCCATTGAATGTCCTCCTGAAGAAAATAAGTTGTTCCAAATAAAATCAAGATTAATAAATTATCTCTCTTCTACATAAAAAGCTATTTTGAATTCTATTGATTTCAGTCAGATGATGTGTTGTCATAAGATAGTTTTATCCATAAGTTAGAAAAATTTTAAGCACTTCTGTAATACTCTGGATTTGAGACATAAAACAGACATACGCCAATTGGTATACTGACAACACATGTATGTGTTCAAGATGATAACCTCCATTTATTTATTTGGGATTTTTTATATGAAACAATTTTACATGATCAGAAAAGGATACTTAAAAGCATAATTACCCATGAGAATATCTATTTTTTTAAAGGCTATAAAAACCCATTTCATGCATGATATAACTTTTCACATGGAAATCTCTAATACACTATGCATGATTAGCTCATATTTAAGCAAATTGTGTCTTCTATGTTAAAAGAGGGGTTTATACATATATATGTTTATATATAAAGATATATTATCTTTATACAAAGATAATATTATCACTTGGGATTCAACAAAAATATGTAAATCAAAATTTTAATTTTTCCTTAATTCCACTCAGGGTCTTCAGATTAACATTTGCCTCAGGGATATGGAGGGGAGAAGAAATACAATGAACAAAATAAAACATCATTCCAAGATGTCTACAACACCTCTCCCTCTTCAGAAGTGGCATCCTTGTAGCTAAATCTAAGGAAAAAAAAAAAAAAAACCAGAAAATTGGAAAGAAGTTGCTTCAGTATTCCAGCTGGGAAGCAGATTTGTCTAGTGTGCTTTAAAGGACAATTAAGGTAAGGGTAAGGAGAAAAGGGAAGGGGAGAGAGGAGAAGCAAAAGAAGAGGGAAGGAGGGGGAGAAGAAAAGGAAGTAGGGAGCACAAGGGAGGAGGGGAAGGGAGGAAGAAAGCAAGCAAGAAAAGGCCATCATCATGCACTGACATTAGTGTCCATGTTTCCAGTGCTTAAGTTATATGAGACACATAAGAAATAAAAGCATATTTAATGACTGACAATTTATTATCTAACTTCACTGCAATAATGTACACTGAGTACCTCAATCTAGTGAGAAACCACAGCAGTGAATAAGACACACATTCTTTCCTTCAAAATCCTGGATGTCTATTCCACCTAACAACTACCACATACACAAACATTAGACAGTATTGCAATGATGGTTACCCATTGGTACATTGAGGGCCATGTGCAACTATGTGGGAGAATACCCAAACTAATCTCAGAATATTAGGAATTGCTTATTGTAGGAAGTTTAGAAAAAAGCCAAGCAAGACTTGGTTAAAAAGATGAGGAATATTTCCAAGCACAAGAAACAAAAACTCCAAAGGAGACATGCATATTAAATTAGGCTCAGTGGAAGTTTTTCAGTTAGGCTGTGGTTTTGAGTGAAGTATGAAAAACATGGGAAGAGATGAGCCTTGAGAGATGACACTATTATGAACGCTTTTGGACTTCACACTTAAATTGGGAATTATTGAGAGCTCATTGATAGAAAAAAAGAAATTATTAGATTTATAGTTATAGAAAATCACCAACCTTCATTTTGTGATTTCTGAGGATAAAAAGTATCACTATACACCTACTTAGCCAACTGAGATACCTACAAATCATACTATTTAAGCCTTGTTCCTTCATTTCTCATATCCTATTTGTATCTGTTGGTTACACTTCTTTAAATAGCTCATCTATAGGTTTCATGAAAGTGTTTCTTTCAATATTACCTACAATTGTATAATATCATGACTCTTTTGGAATTTAACCTTTCTGTTTTGAACCAATTCCTCTTACATAGCTAATGCTACTTTTTCTAAAGCATTGCATTTTGGGGCCGGCGTTGTAGGGCAGTGGGTTAAAGCCGTGGCCTGAAGCAATGGCATCCCATATGGGTGCTGGTTCTAGTCCAGCTGCTCCTCTTCTGATCCAGCTCTCTGCTGTGGCCTGAGAAAGCAGTGGAAGATGGCCCAAGTCCTTGAGGCCCCTGAGCTCACTTGGGAAACCTGGTAGAAGTTCTTGGCTCCTTGGCTTGGATCGGCGCAGCTCTAGCCATTGTGGCCATCTGGGGGAATGAACCAGGGGATGGAAGACCTCTCTGTTTCTACCTCACTGTAGCTCTCTCAAATAAATAAAATAAATCTTTAAAAAAATAAAGCATTGCATAATAATGTGACTCTTCGGCTTATAATTTATTTGTTCATCATTACTTTCATCGCTTCCATTCTCTTTATTCTCTTCTCTCTCCCTCCCTTTGACTCTCTTCCATCTTCAGTAATTTACTTCCATTCCTTACTATCTACAGATTTTACACACACGGAGAGAGTTTGTTATAGTTAGGATGTATTCCAGTTCTTCTTTTGTCATCTATTTTATCCCTGATATAATCACTTTTCTACTTCTCTTTTTTTACTGCTTCTTCTACAAGATTTTACTCTTCTCCTTTGTAAAATAATTTTACTATTCCTTCTTTTATTTCTCTACCCTGGTTCTACTTCTCTCCAAAGGACCTTGAAACAATCTTCCCAATGTTAGGAGAAACACCACTAATTTTTTTTTCAGTTGATGAATATTCCTATTTCATACTCTTTTCAGCTAGCATGATGCAGGATCTAATTTGGGGAAAGGACTTGTACTTATTTTGCCTTGCACAATCGTGATATAGCACCATATACAGACATGCTTTAGTTTTTTTGGTTGTTGGACTCACAGATATCTGTGTATTGTAATGCACATTTCCACATTAAAATTGCGACCACTATAAATGTGCAGAGAATTTTATCATTCAAAATTTATTTTTAATTGTAATAATCAAAAATATGGATCACTTATTTTGCCATACTGAGTTATTAAAAGTATTAATTTCTTCCTGGATTAATTTCATAATAGCTATATAATTATAAAACTTTGACCTCCTTTATGAGAAAATCAGTCCATCCTTTATAAATTTTTAAATTTACATAAGTTATTTATCTTGAAAAAGTTATTTATGTGACTGATCTTAATACTTAACAAATGATTACAACATGAAAATCAAGGAATAATAGAGACATAGCAACTTGTCCATAATTAAATCCAACACAGCTATAGAATAAATATTCATGAGATTGTTCAATAAAAAGTAATTTGCATAGAACATTTTTCTGAACTAAGCATAGTTTGAAGAGTATTACAGCATTACATTAAAGTTAAACTTAATCAAGGTGAAAGACTACATTCAGAAGTATAAAAGATTATTGAAGCAGGTCAAAAGTAATGCAAATAAATGAAAATAATTTTCATGTTTTTGGATTGCAATAAAGTTGCTATGATGTCCCACAACTGAAGACATAGGTTTGAGTCCTAACTGTGCTCCCAGTTCAAGCTACTTGTGGCAGACACTCTGGACAGCCACGGAGGATGGCTCATTATATGCATAACTTCCACCCCATGGAAAACCTGGGTTTAGTTCTCATATCTTGGTTTCAGCTTGGTCTAGCTCTGAATGTTACAGGAACATGAACCAGCATGAATTATTACTAGTTTTCACAGAGAGTATTTATAAATGAATTAAGAACTTATTATTAATCCCATTTGAATGGGTGTAATTGATTTAAGAAAGTGAATTTTGTTATAAACAATACAGTATTTCACAGCATATCTTATTTTAAAATATATTAAAATATTTGAGTATATTTTATAATAAAAAATAGTTGGAGGTAGGCAAACACATTTTTTAAAGATTTATTTATTTATTTATTTATTTGAAAGTCAGAGTTACACAGAGAGAGAAGGAGAGGCAGAGAGAGAGAGAGGTCTTCCATTCGCTGGTTCACTCCCCAGTTGGTTGCAACGGCCAGAGCTGTGCTGATCCGAAGCCAGGAGCTTCTTCCGGGTCTCCCACGTGGGTGCAGGGGTCCAAGGACTTGGGCCATCTTCTACTGCTTTCCCAGGCCACAGCAGAGAGCTGGATTGAAAGTGGAGCAGCCAGGACTCGAACCGGTGCCCATATGGGCTGACAGTACTTCCGTACTGTATATACTTGTTGGATAATCAAATCAGGTTAATTAACATCTCCACCACCTCCACCACCTCACACACTCATATATACTAATATGGTTTATGCTGAAAGTGAACTTTCAAACAAGTTATGTCAGATACCAAAAAAAAAAAAAACAATATATTTGCCATATTTGTCACTTTAGAGTTGAATAAATCATCAATATTTTCAAAAACAAAGTGATCAGAGAACCTTTACAAATTTGCTATTTTATGATCTATGTTCTTTCATTGGACAAAAACACTGAAGTCAGTTTTCAAAGCTAGAAATACAAATTGTGAAGGAAAAATTACAGTTAGTATGTGCAAAATGATGCAACTTCAAATAAAAGTATTATCAATGCTAAAAGATATAATAGTAATATGTTATTATACAGATAATGGGGATTTTTTAGGAATATAGAGAGTCTTTGTTCACTATAAGACAAAATAGTGTCAAGCTTATACTCCAAGAGTATATTGGCTGAGTGTGATGACTGTGAAAACAAGGCACTTTTCCCTGTGACCAAATTTTGAGTGAAAAGGGTCTGGAAAACCACTCTTAAGTAGGTTTCCAATAAAATACAGAACATGTGCTATCTTTTGGGGAGTATTTGAAAATCACTTGTTTAAATTTGTAATAAGACTTTCGGAATCACGTATGTCAATTCCTTTTCTTTATTTACTGGTTTGTTTTTCAAAATCACTGTGAGATGATATGGAATAGACAATTTTCATTCATTTCTATTTCTAAATAGCCATATTATGCCTTTATGCATAAAACATGGTAATATAATATCTTCTTAATATTATTTAGCCAAACAAAAATATTAAAAATTTCATGAAATTGCTATGTTAGGGACTCCAGGTAATAAAACATTGAAGAGAAATAGTAACTACCACAATAAGATCTTCACAATTCAGTAGAACTTAACATTAATCAAATGAGAAAAAACTGTACATGAAGCAAAACATGACATGACACAGAAAATTTAAAAACAGTACAAAATTTCAGAATTGAAAGCAGGGATATGGTAGTCACTAAATATACTGTGGAGCTGCAAATGTGAAATAAAAATTAAGAAAATAAAATTCATAATAGCTTGGCTAGATCCCATTTTAAACAGTAAGGTCAGATCTATTCTCACCAGTAGAGTAAAGAATCATTGTGTATTTGGGAAAGTCTTGTTCAATTTCTTGAAAACAGCCATGTGAAACAAAAAAGGGACATAAAACTATCAAAATACTTTCCTAGTTCTGTACATATTTTCCTGATTCAAGGAATTTGAGGATTATAAGGCATGTAGGTTACCTAAACGTTCCCAACTATGGAGAGCTGATCTCTAAAAAGATACAAGATTCGCCGGTGACACTAGAGAAGTTTGTGGAGTTTGCACAAAATTATCCACTTTAAAGACTGTAGGTGGTGTAAGAAAATATACCAAATCTGAAATCACCAAGTCAATTTCAAAAGATAGGAAGCTGGAAAAGCAACAATTATCATAAATATGCTTTATGCTCTCAAGTTAGGCTTTGAACACTGTCAGTCCTTCAGTGTTATGCATTTTAACTATGAATAAAGTAGAAAGTTATCATTCTAAAAGTTTTCATATGCTTATAGGAATTTTAATTATGACTCCAATCCTTCTGAATTTAAATTTACTGGCAGCACATATAAAATCTATTCAGTTGAAATTTTCCCAAAGAGCGGTGGGTGATGTGGTACAGTTGGTTAAGCCGCTGCTTGGGATGTCCACATCCCACATCAGAGGGCTGGTTTGAGCCTCAACTACTCCACTTCTGAATTAATTCCCTGCTGATACTGTACCTGAGAACAATTGGGTGCTTGAGTCCCTGTCTCTCGCGTTAGAAGGTCTGATGGATTTCCTATCTCCCTGCTTTGGCCTGCCCCAGCCCTGGTTGCTGCAGCCATTTGGGTAGTGAAGCAGTGAATAGAAGAACTAAGTCAGTTAGTCTCTCTCCCTATCCCTATCCCTCTCCCTGTCACTCTTTGTCTTTCAAATAAATTTTTAAAAATTTCTTCAAATATCCTTATTGTTAATATGCTCTCAGGAACAAATTGCATGATTATAAAGGAGGAAAAATAAGTAAATGGCATAACCATAATAAGAAAATAGAAAAGGTGATTAACATTGCAGAGCTACCTTGTAGAAATCTACAGCATATGTCAGTGCTTAATTTGTCACAAATGTGTGGGGAAGAAAACATAATATTAAAATTACAAGATTGTTTGCATAATTTTATTGAAACAGATGGAAAATTTTGTTTTTTAAAAATAAACGATATTCTTTAGAACAGTTTTAGATACACAGAAAATTTATGAAAAAATAGTTCATGTATACTCCTCAACCAATTTCCGCATAATAAAATCTTATATTAGTATGGTACGTATGACAGATTTCAGGCTCTAATACTTATTTACTGTTCATTCTATGATATATTAAGATTTTCTTGTTTTTAATTAAGATGTATATATTTTAAAGGTAGAGTAATGGGGACAGAGAGAAAGAGAGAGAGGGAGGGACAAAGGGAGATCTTCCATCTGTTGTTCACTTACAAGTGTCCACAATATTTAGGGCTAGCCTCTGCCAAAGCCAGGACACAGAAACTCCATCTGATGTGTATAAAATTAATTGAAAATAGATCTTAGAAAAAATAAGAATGAGAAAGGAGAGGGAGAAGGGAGGAGACTGGGAGTGTGGGTATGGTGGGTAAAATCACTATGTACCTAAAGTTGTGTTTATGAAATGCATGAAGTTTGTATACCTTAAATAAAAGGTTCCCGGGGTGGGGGGTGCGGTGGGACTCCATCTAAGTCTTCCACAATGCCAGGACGTAAGTACTTGGGCTATCATCTGCTGCTTTCCAGATGTACTAGCAGGAAACTGGATGGGAAGTGTGCAGCAGTTAGAACGTGAACCACATACTCTGATATGGAATGTGGGCATCCCAAGAGGGGCTGAACCTACTGTACTGCAACAGTCAGCCCATCTTTGGTTTTTACTTAATATTCCTTTCCTCCTCTACAATACTATCAAGGGTATAATGCTACCTATGTAATTTATGTTTCCTTAGGTTCTTCCTCTTGGTTAGTTAAATTTCTCAGATGTTAAATGTTTCCAATGACTTGATGATTTTGAGGACTAGTGGTCAGCTATTTGGTGGAAGGTTACTTATTATTTAATTTTTTTTCCACATGAAGAGCCTGAGCTTATACAGGCTTTGTGAGGCAAAACGTAACAGTAAAATACCATTTCCATTTCATCATATCAACGATGCATATGATAGACATGGCTTGTCACAGTTGATGTGATCCTTTATAGCCTGGTAGTAGTGTCAGATTTCTCCAGTGTAGAGTTTCTTCTTTTATCCCTTTCCATGCTATACTTTTTGGAATGAAGCCATCACCCATAACTCTCATATAAGTGGGAGTTATTCTACAGCCTCATCAAGATGGAATATCTTTTACAAACTCCTGCATAGATTTGCGTCTTCTCAGCTTGTTTCTTTATTCATTTATAGATCATTATTGACTCATAGATATTTAAACAATTAGGTTATCATCCAGTATCTCTTCATTTCCTTGCTCCAGTTTTAGCCACTGGGAGCATCTTTAGCTGTGTCCATTGTCCCTCTGATACACCCTCATCATTGTGGTATGTGTGGGTTTTTTTTTTCCTGTACTTCCTTCTTTTCTAGGACCATGAAATGCCCCAGATAAATCTCATATTTTCTTATTACAACATCCAATCCATCATTTCTTCAAGCAATCCTGCTTCTTCTTACAAGAGAATGGTATTACAAAAACAATATGTGGGTGCTAGAGGTGCTCATTGTTAGTGGGATGTTCTTGCTTCTTAGCCCTCTTAGCTGACAGAGCAAGAAAATACTTATGTTTATACTAACCCATGCAGATACACATAATTAGATATTTATATATTAAATAATAAGTTACATTAAGCTTATATAATAGTTACACTAAGCTATTCATGACAGGGTACATCAAGTTAAGCAACCACCTGCCAATCCAACATCCCATATGAGTGCTGGTTCAAGCCCCAGCCACTCCAATTCCAATCTAGCTCCCTGCTAATGTGTCTGAGAAAATAGCAAAAGATGACCTAGGTGCTTGGGCCCCTCCCACCCACAGGGAAGATCCCTATGAAGTTCCAGGCTCCTGGCTTTAGTCTTGTCCAGCCCTGGCTGATACTGCCTCATTTGGGGAATGAACCAGAGGATCAATGATATCCCTCCCCACACCAACATAAGTTAATTTAAGAAAAAAAAGCTGGCTGGCGCCACGGCTCAATAGGCTAATCCTCCACCTAGCAGCACCGGCACACCGGGTTCTAGTCCCGGTCAGGGCACCGGATTCTTTCCTGGTTGCCCCTCTTCCAGGCCAGCTCTCTGCTGTGGCCCAGGAGTGCAGTGGAGGATGGCCCAAGTGCTTGGGCCCTGCACCCCATGGGAGACCAGGATAAGTACCTGGCTCCTGCCTTCGAATCAGCGCAGTGCACCAGCCGCAGCGCGCCAGCCATTGCAGCCATTGGAGGGTGAACCAACGGCAAAAGGAAGACCTTTCTCTCTGTCTCTCTCACTGTCCACTCTGCCTGTCCAAAAAAAAAAAAAAAAAAAAAAAAGCTAACCATGAGTTTATACTGATTCTTCCTCGTACATTGTCAAGTGGCTTAATCTTTCTCTTTTGCTTGGGGTAAGCAGATTTTTGCTTATATATAAGCTCCAACTGTGATGATGCTGGCTCCCACCTTCAGTCACCCATCTATTTAACTGTTTAAATTCATTGTAGACGTACAATGGTGTCAGAATCCATCATAAATGTCTCCTGTGTAATACATCTTATCAATTAAAAACAGTGCCTAGGTACAGATTATAATTTCCAAAGATACATGGGCTAGCATTTTTCTGTTTTTAATTGAGATTTTTTTCATGAATTTGTGATAGTTATACTGTTTGCCACTTTCTTATTTCATCCTGTGGTTGACCTTTAAAATTTTTTCAATCTGCATATATTAATGTTCACCTATGCTATAATTTTTTAAGTATTTTCACAAATGTGGAGTGCATTCAACATTACAGGATTACATACAAAAGCAGGTGTTGTGGCACAGCAGGTTACGCTGTTGCTTGGAACACCCATATCCCATATTGGAGTGGCAACTCAACTCCCAGCTTCTCCATTTCTGAACCAGTTTCCTGCTAATGATCTCAGGAAGACATTGGATAATGTTATAATGATTTGGGTCCCTGAAACCCACATGGAATACCCATATAGATTTCCTGGCTCCTGGCTGTTATGCACATTTGGGAAATTAACCAGCGGATGGAAGATCTATCTTTTTCTTTGTTACACACACACACACAGGGGGAGGGGGAGAGAGACAGACAGACAGAGAAGAGACAGACACTTTCAAATAAATGTTATTTAAAAATTATAAAGAAAAGTGTCATTGTCCTCAAAGAAATTCTGTATTTCATCTACTGGATTCTCCTTCCTTTCCTCTGAAATAAAAGAAATCCTTGATGTTTCACAGTCTATAATTTTGGCTTTTCTAAGATGTTGTATATTTACAATCACACTATTTTTATCCTTTTTGAACTGTCATCTTTCATTTAGAGGTATGCATTTAAGATTCATGCATGACTTTTGATATCTCACTCATTTCTATCATTGCATAATGTGCCATTGTGTTGATGCAGCCACATCTTTAGCTTTTGAAGAAAATAACTGAAAAGTGATCCCTGTTAAATATAAGAGTGGGAATAAGAGAGGGAGGAGATGTACAATTTGGAACATGCTCAATCAGACTTGCCCCAAATGGTGGAGTTAGAAATGTGCCAGGGGATTCCAATACAATCCCATCAAGATTGCATGTACCAATGCCATCTCACTAGTCCAAGTGATCAATTTCAGTTCACAATTGATCACACTGATACATCCAAGAGTCAAAGGGATCACACAAACAAAACTAGTTTCTGCAAATACTGACTGATAGAATGAAAAAGGGAGAGAACGATCCAACATGGGAAGTGGGATACACAGCAGACTCATAGAATGGCAGATGTTCTAAATAGCACTCTGGCCTCAGAATCAGCCCTTAAGGCATTCGGATCTGGCTGAAGAGCCCATGAGAGTATCCCAGGCATGGGAAGCCAGGATACTGTGGCAAAAAAAAAAAAAAAAACAAAAAAACAAAAAAAACCAAAAAACACCTATATGAAAGATCTCTGCGAGTGTGATCCCAGTGGAAAGTATGGGCCATCAAAGAAGGAGGTACCTTCCTCTGAAGGGAGGAGAGAACTTCCACTTTGACTATGGCCTTGTCTAAATAAGATCGAAGTCAACGAACTCAAGAGGCTTCCATAGCCTTGGCAGCTCATGACTAGAGCCTAGGGAGATTTCTGAAACCATAAACAAGAGTTTCAAATTGTTAAGTCAACAACAGGAGTCACTATGTACTTACTCCTTATGTGGGATCTCTGTCCTTAATGTGTTGTCCAATGTGAATTAATGCTATAACTAGTACTCAAACAGTATTTTGCACTTTATGTTCTGTGTGTGTGCAAACTGATGAAATCTTTACTTAATATATACTGAATCGATCTTCTGTATATAAAGATAATTGAAAATGAATCTTGATGTGAATGGAATGGGAGAGGGAGCAGGAGATGGGGGGGTGCAGGCGGGAGGGAAGTTATGGGGGAGAAAAAGCCTTTGTAATCCATAAACTGTACTTTGGAAATTTATATTAACTAAATAAAAGTTTTAAAAAAAGAAGATATTGATTGCTACTAGTTTAAGTCAATATTAATAAATATTCTATCAAGATTAATATGCTTTTTTGGGACACAATCTGTTAAACCTGATATTTGAACACTATTAAGATATCTAGATTGAATTATAAGAATATATTTAATTTTGTAAGAAAGTGTCAGGGCCAGAACTCTGGAGCAGCAGGTTAATCCTCCACCTGTGGTGCCAGCATCCCACATGGGCATTGGTTCTATCCCAGCTGCTCCTCTCCCATCCAGCTCTCTGCTATGGCCTGGGAAAGCAGTAGAAGATGGCCCAAGTCCTTGGGCCCCTGCACCTATATGAGAGAACCAGAAGAAGCTCCTGGTTCCTGACTTCAGATTGGTGCAGCTCCAGCCATTTCAGCCATTTTGGGAGTGAACCAGCAGATGGAATACCTTGCTCTCTATCTCTTCCTCTCACTGTCTATAATTCTACCTCTCAATTAAATAAAAATAATCTTTAAAAAAAAAGAAAATGTCTTCCAAAGTAGCTGCACCATTTCACGCTTCCATCAGCAATGAATGAGCTTCACCAGTGAGGATATGGTCATTGTTTCAGGTTTTATGAATCCTGATATTTCACTGATCTTTCAATTTGCAGGCCCTAATGATAAAGGATATTCAGCATCCTTCATGTGCCTATTCATTATTTTCTGAGATGTCTGCTCAGATCTGTTGTCCATTTTTAAATTGGACTATTTGTTTTTTAAGCATTTTAAGAGTTTCTTAAAATATATCTAGGATACAATGCTTTATCAGATATATGCCTTACAAATATTTTTCCCAGCATGTGAATTGTGTTTCATTCTGCTAATAGTTTTACTCAGATTAGATTTTTTTCTATGTAACATATAAAACTTTTTGATATAATAGTACATACCTCCAGACACATATACAAGTATACAATGTGTACTGATCAAATCAGGGTGATCAACCTCTCCATGTCCCCATCACTACCCCATCTTCCTCTGCTTTATGCTATAAAAAACTCATTCTTTCCATCTAACTACACTTTGATATCTGATCTCCCTCTGTCGCCACTCTCCCAAACCCTCTCAGTCTCTAATAATATTTAGTTCACATTTAGAGTAACTTGTTTTTTTATCTTCAACATATGAAAAGACAACATGTGGTTTTCATTTTGTGTGTCTTACTTCACCTAATATTATGGTAAAATTAGGTTGCTTTTCTTACTTTAACAAACACTGACTTGTTAATTTTTTTTATCATGGGTTATGCTCTTGATGTAGCTAAAAACAAATGTAGCTTTTCTCCTATATCATTTCTATTTTCATATTTTTTCTTGCCTTTAAAATGCTTTATACTACTAAAGAAACAGAAGATGAGATTTAAAAATGGAAAAAAATCTACCATGTTCATGGATTAGAAGAATCAACATCATTAAAATATCCATATTATCAAAAGCAATTTACAGATTCAATGTGCTATCAATCAAAATTACCAACTACTTTCTTTGCAGATCCAGAGAAAACTATGCAGAAATTTATATGAAAACAAAAGAGACTCCAAATAGCTAAAGCAATATTACACAATAAAAACAAAGCCAGAGGCATCACAATGCCCAATATCAAGACATACTACATGGCAGTTATAATCAAAACAGCCTGGTACAGGCACAAAAACAAACTTGTAGACCAATGGAACAGAATAGAAACTCCAGAAATCAACCCATGCATCTACAGCCAACTTATCTTAGACAAAGGAGCTAAAATCAACCTGTGGAGCAAGATAGTCTCTTTAATAAATGATGCTGGGAAAACTGGATCTCCACATGAAGTACGAAACTAAATCCTTACTTTAAACTTTACACAAAAATCCACTTAAAATGGATCAAAAACCCAAACCTAAGACCCAACACCACAAAATCATTAGACTACATGGAAGAAATTCTATAAGACATTGGCATAGGCAAAGACTTCTTGTAAAAGAGCCAAAAAGCACAGGTAATCAAAGCCAAAACTGACAAATGGAATTATATCAAGCTGAGATGCTTCTACACTACAAAAGAAACACTCAGCAAAGTGAAGAGACTATGGACAGAATGGGAGAAAATATTTGCAAACTATGCAACTGACAATGGGTTAACATCTAGAATATATACAGAGGACAAGAAATTCAACAACCACCAAACACAGGATCAAGTGAAGAAATGGGCAAAAGACTTAAACAGGCATTTTTCAAGAGAGGAAATTCAAATGGCCAACAGACACTAGCCATCAGGGAAATGCAAATCAAAACCACAATGAGATTTCACCTCACTCCAGTTAGAATGGCTCATGTACAGAAATCAACAAATGACAAATGCTTGCAAGGATGTGGGGAAAAAGGTACCCTAATCCACTGATGGTGGCAATGTAAACTGGTACAACCACTATGGAAGGCAGTATGAAGATACCTCAGAAATCTGAAAATAGACCTAACATATGATCCAGCCATCCAACTCCTGGGAATTTACCCAAACCAAAAGAAATCAGTGTATGAAGTAGTTATCTGTACCCCCATGTTTGTTGCAGCACAATTCACAATAGCAAAGCCATGGAAACAACCCAGATATCCATCAACTGTTGACTGGATAAAGAAATTATAGTGGTAGATTTCTGAATGTGAGCCATTCTAACTGGGGTGAGGTGGAACCTCATTGTGGTTTTGATTTGCATTTCCCTGATTGCTAGTGATCTTGAACACTTTTTCATGTGTCTGTTGGCCATTTGGATTTCCTCTTTTGAAAAATGTCTATTGAGGTCCTTGGCCCATCTCTTAAGTGGATTGTTTGTTTTGATCTTGTGGAGTTTCTTGATTTCTTTGTAGATTCTGGTGATCAACCCTTTATCAGTTGCATAGTTTGCAAATATATTTTCCCATTCTGTCGGTTTTCTCTTAACTTTCCTGTTTCTTTTGCAATACAGAAACTTCTCAATTTGAGGCAATCCCAAATGTTAATTTTGGCTTTGACTGCCTGTGCTTCTGGGGTGTTTTCCAAGAAGTCATCTGTGGGGAGCAACTCGGACTAGACTGTTATTGGAATTAAGACTTATTCTATGCATCTGCTCTCCCACAATATGGCGCTGGGAGAGGAGGAAACAGCTTCTACACAGCTGCCTCCAGTTCAACCAATAAACAGCAGGAGCTGCTCCTGATTGGAGGAGAGCAGCGTACTCGGCGTGTGGGTAGCAGAGTTGGGATTGTTGGAAGAGGACTATAAAGGAGGAGAGAGACAACATGCACCAAGAACATCTATCTGAAGGAACACCTGAGCAGCCCCCGAGAGAGCCGGCCGGCGGTGTGCTGCTCCCCCGCAGAAGTGGGGAAAGCGGCAGTGGGAATCGCCCTTCCACGGAGGTGGAGGGATGGTAGCCAACCCGGGAAGAACCAGCAGCAAAGCCAGGGAGGGCCGAGCAGACAAAAGAACAGGGCAGGGTCCTGTGTCGCTCCTCCACGAAGAGGGGGAGCGACATAATGGTGCCGTGACTTGGATATGAAGCCTAGGCAGGGTTTAGTGTCGTTCCTCCACGAAGAGGGGGAGCGACAGTCATCTACCAACAACAGATGCTGGAGAGGATGTGGGGAAAAGGGGACACTAACCTACTGGTGGTGGGAATGCAAACTGGTTAAGCCACTATGGAAGTCAGTCTGGAGATTCCTCAGAAACCTGAATATAACCCTACCATTCAACCCAGCCATCCCACTCCTTTGAATTTACCCAAAGGAAATTAAATGGCAAACAAACAAGCTGTCTGCACATTAATGTTTATTGCAGCTCAATTCACTATAGCTAAGACCTGGAACCAACCCAAATGCCCATCAACAGTAGACTGGATAAAGAAATTATGGGACATGTACTCTATAGAATACTATACAACAGTCAAAAACAACGCAACCCAGTCATTTGCAACAAGATGGAGGAATTTGGAAAACATCATGCTGAGTGAATTAAGCCAGTCCCAAAGGGACAAATATCATATGTTCTCCCTGATTGGCGACAACTAACTGAGCACCAAAGGGGAAACTTGTTGAAGTGAAATGGACACTATGAGAAACAGTGACTTGATCAGCTCTTGTCCTGACGGTTGATGTACAATGTAATACTTTATCCATTTAGTATTTTTTTTGTTCTAGTACCATTGGTTGAACTCTGTAATTAACACACAATTATTCTTAGGTGTTTAAATTTTAACTGAAAAGTGATCCCTGTTAGGAATTTGGAAAACATTATGTTGAGTGAAATAAGCCAATCCCAAAGGGACAAATACCACTTGTTCTCCTTGATAGGTGACAACCAACTGAGCACCAAAAAGGAAACCTGTTAAAGTGAAATGAACACTATGAGAAATGGTGACTTGATCAGCCCTCACCCTGACTGTTGATGAGCAGCTTAATATGTTATCCCTCTTAGTATTTTTTTTTGTTTGTTCTACTTAATACTTTTGGTTGAATACTGTAATCAATACACAATTCTTCTTAAGTGCTGAAACTTAACTGAAAAGTGATTGCTGTTAAATGTAAGAGTGGGAATAAGAGAGGGAAGAGATGTGCAATTCGGGACATGCTCAAGCTGACTTACCTCAAACGGTAGAGTTAGAAACATACCAGGGGATTCCAATTCAATCCCATCAAGGTGCATGTACCAATGCCATCTCACTAGTCCCAGTGATCAATTTCTGTTCACAATTGATCGTAATGGTAGGACTAAGAACCAAAGGGATCACATAAACAAGAATAATGTCTGCAAATACTAGCTGATAGAATCAAAAAGGGAGAGAATGATCCAACATGGGAAGTGAGATACACAGTAGACCCATAGAATGGCAAATGTCCTAACAGCACTCTGGCCTCAGAATCAGCCCTTAAGGCACGCGTATCTGGCTGAAATGCCCATGAGAGTACTTCAGGCATGGAAAGCCAAGACACTCTGGGGAACAAACTAACAAACAAAAAAAACCTAAATAAAAGATCTCTGCGAATGAGATCCCAGTGGAAAGAACAGGGCATCAAAGAAGGAGGTACCTTTATCTGAAGGGAGGAGAGAACTTCCACTTTGACCATGGCCTTGTCTAAATGTGATCAGAGTCAGTGAACTCAGGGGGCTTCCATAGCCTTGGCAGCTCATGACAAGAGCCTAGGGTGATTACTGATGCCATAAACAAGAGTGCCAATTTGTTAAGTCAACAACAGCAGTCACTGTGCACTTATTCCTCATGTAGGATCGTTGTCCTTAGTGTGCTGTACATTGAGATTTAATGCTATAACTAGTACTCAAACAGTATTTTTCACTTTATGTTTCTGTGTGGGAGCAAACTGCTGAAATCTTTACTGTCGCTCCCCGTCTTCGTGGAGGAACGACACAAAACCCTGTGCTGTTCTTTCGTCTGCTCGGCCCTCCCCGGGTTTGCTGCTGGTTCTTCCCGGGTTGGCTACTGTCCCTTCCACCTCCGTGGAAGGGCAGTTCCCCCTGGCCACATTCCCCACTTCCGCAGGGGAGCGGCACACCGCCGGCCGGCTCTCTCGGGGGCTGCACAGGTGTTCCCCTTAGATGTTCCTGGTGCATGCCGTCTCTCTCCTCCTTTATAGTCCTCCTCCGCCAATCCCAACTAGGCTGCCCACACGCCGAGTACGCTGCTCTCCTCCAATCAGGAGCAAGTCCTACAGTTTATTGGCTGAACTGGAGGCAGCTGTGTAGAAGCTGTTTTCTTCTCTCCCAGCGCCATATTGCGGGAGAGCAGATGCATAGAATAAGTCTTAATTCCAGTAACTTAGTCTAGTCCGGGTTGCTCCCCACATTTACTTAATGTATGCTTACTGATCTTCTGTATATAAAGAGAATCAAAAATGAATCTTGATGTGAATGGAAGGGGAGAGGGAGTGGATAAGGGGAGGGTTATGGGTTGGAGGACGTTATGGGGGGGAAGCCATTGTAATCCATATTCTGTACTTTGGAAATTTATATTCATATTCTGTCTTTGCTACTTGCAAATAAAGATGTCAAAAAATAAAAAAAAAATTAAAAAATACACACAAAAAAATTAAAAAAATTAAAAAAAGAAATTATAGTGTATATACAATATGGAATACTACTCAGCTGTAAAAAAAAAAATATATAGTTGCAACTGGAAAGCATTATACATAGTGAAATAAGCCAATCCCCAAAAGACAGATATCATATGTTTCTCCTGATCTGTGTAACTAACAGAATACTTGAAATGTAATGTATTAGACTGAAACAGGCTTTTTGCAATTCAATGATTGTTTATAGCCCTTGTCTCTTCCACTGTTTTGTTTTGTCCTGTTTTTTTTTTTTTTTTTTTCCTCTTAATACTATTTGTTGAATTCCTTTACTTAGAGTAGGGTTAACTATACAATCACCAAGTATACTGAAAATAGATTATGGTAAAAATTAAGAATAGGAATCGGAGGGGGGGGAAGAGGAAAGTTTGCAGCGTAGAGAGGAGGGAAATCCTACTATGTTCCTAAATCTGTACATGTGAAATAAATAAAACTTGTGTAACTTAAATTTTTAAAAAATTAAAAATAAAAATAAAATGCTTTGTACTATTTTTTAATAAAAAATAAAACAGAATAAATGTAAATGATACACCATAAAGGAAACTGAAGTAATTGGGGTTTTTAGTCTGAAGACTTAAGTTTCTCTATGCCTCCCAAACTCACAAAGAGCTATCTTTGGGATTCTTCATCATGAGAATCTTGTGGGATTCCTGGAAGTGAATTTCACAAACACTTCCTCTAAGACTTTGCCTCTTCTGGGAGCGTCTCATTTTCAAACTAGTTTACACTCAGTCTCCAGAATTTCATCAAAACTGCCATTTAAGCATTCCTACCACTTAGGGCTGTGGCTATTTCTGCTTAACTCTGAGTCTTTGTACACCCTGATTGTACAAATTTCAGAACAGTACTTCACTCTACAATCTCAGTTATCTCCTAGGTCAAAGAAACTCATTTTTTTTTCATTTTATGCAGGCATTATTGTAAGGATAAGAAAAATAAATAGTGAACCATTTTTGTTTAGTTGAAACCAAAAGTCTTTTCTAAGCAAGAGATAATGAATATGTATTTATCAATTCAAATTTTGCAATTTTTGCTGGAATGCAATAGCAGAATAAAATCTCCATTATAATTTTTAAAGGATGTAGCAGAATATAAAACAATGGGGAGGGCATTTAACACAACAGTTAAGACACTTGGATATCTGCATCCTGCATCAGAGTGCTTGCTTGGTTTTAGTTGTGGCTTTCCTTCCAATTCCAGCTGCCTGCTAATGTGCAACCTGATAGGCAGCAGGTGATGGCTCAAACACTTGGGTCCCGACTACTTATGGGGCAGACCTGGATTGAACTCCAGGCTTCAGCCTAAGCCAGCCCCCACTGTTGAAGGCATTTGGGGAAAGACCCAGCAGATGGGAGACATCTCTGTCTCTCTGCCTTATGAATATAAATAAAAATTGACAAAGAATACACAAAAAATAAATCATATAAAGTATACTGAAAACAGTTCTTTGTAAAAATTAAGAGTGGGAATAGAAGAGAGAGGAAGAAGGGTTGGAGTATGGGCAGGAAGGAGGGAAGGGTGGGAAATATCACTATGCTCCTAATTCCACTTATATACCTTAAATAGCATTTTTTAAAAGATGACTAAAAATGATGGTTAACAAACTTTATAAAGTGAAGTTATAAAATCTCATTTGATCAAAATATTTTCTATGTGTTGTAAGATACTAATTACAAAACATCACTTTTTTGCTTTATTGGAATAAGTAATAGCCTATAGAATAAAATGTACAGTTTTTTTTAAGGAAAATTTTACTCATTTTTGTTGAGTAGAATGAAAATCTATATTTATACATAATCCTTCAAATGTTCTATAGATATCTGCTAAGCTTATTTAGAAAAGTGAAAAATTCACACTTATTTTATGGAAATACAGATATCAGTCTCAGACATGGATGTTCTCCACTGTTAACTTCAAAGTCAAGTCATTTTCTGCATGAGTCAATAGGAACCAGAATGAGCACAGTACACTGTATACAATACATCATGTTATCCTAAACCTTGGTAACAAGAAACTAAACATTTTATCCAAACTAAGAATAACGGCATACCAAATAAATATCAAATAAATAAAAGCAAAATATTTTTTCACTTATCTCATACCATCATTTATCATACTGAATTTAATGTGACAAATGTGATAAATATATATTGAATAGCAACCACAAACCATGTACAGGGTTGTTCACATAGATCACAGTTTAAAACAAGAAAGAAATGGGGACTGGTTATGCAGAGCTTACAGTCCAGTGTGTATAAATGGTTTTCTCAAATATTGGCTTTGTTCAATTTACTGAAATTTATCATGAGGAACAAATGTGAGGGTGAAAAATATAGAAATATTAACTGAAATCTACCTTTCAGTGAATGTACTTTTTTGGACAAAGATACTCCATTATTCCATGATGAAGGCAGAACAGAACAAATGATTCATGTATGTAGATAATCTTTTGTACTTTGTATTTACACAAATACAATGTATTGTCTAATATGGATCTCCACCTCCACCCTTAGACCAAAACAAAAGATAAAAGGGCAGGTGTCTGACACAGCACCTTGGATCACCATTTGTGATTCCCACACTCCAGAGTAGGATGCCTACTTTGAGTCCTGGCTACACTGCTTCTAATCCAGTTCCCTGCTGATATATATTCTGGGAGGCAGAGATTGTCAGCTCAAGTACTTAGATGCCTGCCACTCACGTGGGAGATATGTGTTGAGTTCCAGGCTTCTGGTTTCTAACTGGCTGTTGTGGGCATTTGGGGAATGAACAGGTAGATGAAAGATCTTTCACTCTCTCTCCCACTTTCATATTAAATTAATTAAAAACAAAATTCACTATTACATCTAAAGCAGTCCAGGGCAATGAGTACACACAAATAGTATTCTATGCATCTTGTTTTTGTCTTGCTACATTCCATCCATGTAATGAAATGTTGTGCTGTGGGTCTACTAGAAGCCCAAGGGGCTAAAGTGAAATGTGTATCCTGGTGCTCTGAAATAGCTGGATTTTTGGAGCATGAAACTGAAGCAATTGCCAGTGTCAGCATTTAGTGGAAAAATGTATTTGTACTAAAAGAAAAATAATTCAAATAGTCCAAAATGAGGAGACTAGATTAAGACATAAGGAGGAGTTTCCATGGAGAGTTAAATGTGAGCCTGCATTAATTTTCTTACTCTCTCACCTGCCTTCTTCAGCATGAATGTATGGAAGTTTAAAGGAGTTAAAAAGGAGTAAACAATAACTAATCCTTACTCATATTCCCACACTCATTCTGAAGCAGCTGCATAATAATCTTTAAATCCTTGACATTACTTGATTATGCAGTTTAATTTCTTCATCTTGTAACTCATATAACTTTTCAAATAACATCTCTGAATGTTCCAAATTTTAACAATCTATTATGATAAAGCTATTTACATTAAAATGTTATTTAATTTCCAAAATGTATTTTGTCACATTTTATCAGAATCTTTATGCAGATTTTGACATTGTAAAAACCATAATAGATATTTTTCACTAAAATGAGATTTTTTAAAAAAATATTATTTTGAGAGGCAGAAAGAGATGCAGAGGGAGAAACAGACAAATAGAATTCCCACCCACTTTGTTTCTCCCCTAATGTCAAAAATAAGGTTGGCTTAGGTAGAGAAACATTGAGGTATAAGAAAAGAAAATCAGCCGGTGCCGCGGCTCACTAGGCTAATCCTCCGCCTTGCGGCGCCGGCACACCGGGTTCTAGTCCCGGTTGGGGTGCCGGATTCCGTCCCGGTTGCCTCTCTTCCAGGCCAGCTCTCTGCTGTGGCCAGGGAGTGCAGTGGAGGATGGCCCAGGTGCTTGGGCCCTGCACCCCATGGGAGACCAGGAAAAGCACCTGGCTCCTGGCTCCTGCCATTGGATCAGCGCGGTGCGCCGGCCGCAGCGCGCTGGCCGCGGCGGCCATTGGAGGGTGAACCAACGGCAAAGGAAGACCTTTCTCTCTGTCTCTCTCTCTCACTGTCCACTCTGCCTGTCAAAAAAAAAAAAAAAAAAAAAAAAGAAAGAAAGAAAATCATGTTGCTATAAAGCAGGGGTTACAGAAAAACAAGACAAATGCTTTTCCAGGATGTTTTTAACATTTTTTGTTTATTTATTGAGTTTTCAAGATGGAGGAGTAGGGAGGGATGTTACTGCTCCAGCCCAGGAGAAGATAGTTTAAAAAAGGTAGAGATGTACATTGTACATCTCCTCCCTCTCTTATTCCCACTCTTATATTTAACAGGGATCACTTTTCAGTTAAAATTTAAACACCTAAGAACAATTGTGTGTTAATCATAGAGTTCAACCAATAGTACTAGAACAAAACAAAGAGAAAATACTGAAATGGATAAAATATTGCATTGTACATCAACAGTCAGGACAAGCGCTGATCAAGTCACTGGGAAATGCTCAATAGGACTTGCCCCAGATGGTGGAGTTAGAATCATGCCAGGGGATCCCAATACAATCCCATCACGGTGGCATGTACCAATGCCATCTCACTAGTCCAAGTGATCAATTTCAGTTCACAGTTGATCACACTGATAGGTCTAAGTGTCAAAAGGATCACACAAACAAGTCTAGTGTCTGCTAATACTAGCTGATAGAATCAAAAAGGGAGAGAACAATCCATCATGGGAAGCAGGATACACAGTAAACTCATAGAATGGCAGATGTCCTAAATAGCACTCTGGCCTCACAATCAGGCCTTAAGGCATTTGGATATGGCTGAAGAGCCCATGAGAGTATTTTAGGCATGGAAAGCCAAGACACCCTGGGGAAAGAAAAAAGAAAGACCTAAATAGAAGATCTCTGCGAGTGAGATCCCAGTGGAAAGAATGGGGCTATCAAAGAAGGAGGTACCTTTCTCTGAAGGGAGGAGAGAACTTCCACTTTGACTATGACCCTGTCAGAATAAGATCAAAGTCGGCGAACTCAAAAGGCTTCCATAGCCTTGGCAACTCATGACTAGAGCCTAGGGAGATTACTGACGCCATAAACAAGAGTGTCAAATTGTTAAGTCAACAATAGGAGTCACTGTGTACTTACTTCTCATGTGTGATCTGTCCTTAGTGTGTTGTCCAATGTGAAGTAATGCTATAACTAATACTGAAACAGTATTTTACACTTTGTGTTTCTGTGTGGGTGCAAACTGATGAAATCTTTACTTAATATATGCTGAATCGATCTTCTGTATATAAAGATAATTGAAAATGAATCTTGATGTGAATGGAATGGGAGAGGGAGTGGGAGATGGGAGGGGTGTGAGTGGGAGGGAAGTTATGGGGGAGAAAAAGCCATTGCAATCCATTAACTGTACTTTGAAAATTTATATTTACCAAATAAAAAACAAAAAAAGAAATTATGGGACATGTACTCTATAGAAAAAAAAAAGTAGAGATGGTTTGCTATGGTTTAAAAAAAGAGGAGATGAAAAAGGAAATGTAACAACAGACACCACAGAAATAAAGAGTCATTAGAAATTTCTAAAAAGATTGTATGCAAACAAACTGGGAAATCTATCAGAAATGGGTAGATTCCTGGACACATATAACCTACCTAAATTGAACCATAAAGACAGAAGAAAACTAAACAGACCTATAACACCAAGACAGAAATTGAATCAGTAATAAAATCCCTCCCAACAAAACAAAAAAATGCCCAATACCAAATGGATTCACTGCTGAATTCTACCATTTAAAGAACTAACTCCAATTCTTCTCTAGCTATGAAAAACAATTGAAAGAGAGGGAATCCTCCCAAATTCTTTCTATGAAGCCAGCATCACCTTAATTCCTAAACCTGAAAAAGATGCAACAGAGAAAGAGAATTACAGACCAATTTCTCTGATAAACACAGACGCAACAGAATCAAACAACACATCAGAAAGATCATCCACCCAGACCAAGTGGGATTTATCCCTGGTATGCAGGGTTGGTTCAATGTTCGCAAAACAATGTGATACACCACATTAACAAACTGCTTAACAAAAACCATATGATTATCTCAATAGATGCAGAGAAAGCATTTGATAAAATACAACACCATTTCATGACAAAAACTCTAAGCAAATTGGGTACAGAAGGAACAACACAATCAAGGAAATTTATGACAAATCCAAGGCCAGCATCATACTGAATGGGGTAAAACTGGAAGCATTTCCACTAAAATCTGGTACCAGATAGGGATGCCCACTCTCACCATTGCTATTCAATATAGTATTGGAAGTTTTAGCCAGAACCTTAAGCAAGAAAAAAAAAAAAAAGGGATACAAATTGGGAAGGAAGAAGTCAAACTATCCCCATTTGCAGAGGACATGATTCTTTATGTAGGGGATCCAAAGAACTCCGCTAAGAGAATACTGGAACTCACAGAAGAGTTTGGTAAAGTAGCAGAATATAACATCAATACACAAAAATCAACAGCCTTTGTATATACAGACAATGCCACAGTTGAGAAAGAACTTCTAAGATCAATCACATTCACAACAGCTTCCAAAAAAAAAATCAAATACCTTGGAATAAGTTTAACCAAGAAAGTCAAAGATCTCTACAATGAGAATTACAAAACTTTAAAGAAAGAAATAGAAGATACAAAAACATAGAAAAATCTTCCATATTCACTGATTGTAAGAATCAATATTATCAAAATGTCCATTCTTCCAAAAGCAAATTACAGATTCAATGCGATACCAATCAAAATACCAAAGACATTCTTCTCAGATCTGGAAAAAATGATGCAGAAATTCATATGGAGGAACAGGAGATCTTGAATAGCTGAAACAGTCTTTTTTTTATTTATTTATTTTTTTATTTTTTGACAGGCAGAGTGGACAGTGAGAGAGAGAGACAGAGAGAAAGGTCTTCCTTTGCCGTTGGTTCACGCTGATCCAATGGCAGGAGCCAGGAGCCAGGTGCTTTTCCTGGTCTCCCATGGGGTGCAGGGCCCAAGCACCTGGGCCATCCTCCACTGCACTCCCTGGCCACAGCAGAGAGCTGGCCTGGAAGAGGGGCAACCGGGACAGAATCCGGCGCCCCAACCAGGACTAGAACCCGGTGTGCCGGCGCCGCTAGGCGGAGGATTAGCCTAGTGAGCCGCGGCGCCGGCCGAAACAGTCTTAACAATAAAAACAGGGCCAGTGCTGTGGCACAGCAGGTTAATGCTCTCTCCTGAAAAGCTGGCATCCCAAATGGGCACCAGTTCGAGTCCCAGCTGCTCCTCTTCCAATCCCGCTCTCTCCTGTGGCCTGGGAAAGCAGTAGAGGATGGCCTAAGTCCTTGGGCCCCTGCACCCGTGTGGGAGACCTGGAAGAAGCTCCTGGCTCCTGGCTTCGGATCAGTGTTCCAGCCGTTGTGGCCCTCTGGGGAGTGATCCATCGGATGAAAGACATCTCTCCCTCCGCCTCTCCTCTTTGTGTAACTCTATCAAATAAATAAATAAATCTTAAAAAAAAAAAAAGCTGGAGGCATCACAATACCAGATTTCAAGACATACTACAGGGCAGTTATAATCAAAACAGCATGGTACTGGTACAAAAACAGATGGCTATACCAATGGAACAGAATAGAAACTCCAGAAATCCATCCAAACACCTACAACCAACTTATATTTGATGTAGGAGCTAAAACCAATTCCTGGAGCAGGGACATTCTATCCAACAAATGGTGCTGGGAAAGAAGCAAGACCCCTCCCTACCTTCAACCTTAAACAAAAATCCTCTCAACATGGTTTCAAGATCTAGATCTATTAAATTACTAGAGAACATAGAAGGAACTCTACAAAAATATTGGCACAGGCAAAGACTTCTTGGAAAAGACCCCAAAGGCACAGGCAGCCAAAGCCAAAATTAAAAACTAGGATTACATTAAATTGAGAAGTTTCTGTATTGCAAAAGAAACAGTCAGGAAAGTAAAGAGGCAACCAACAGAATGGGAGAACTTGCAAATTATGCAACTGATAAAGGATTAATAACCAGAATCTACAAAGAGATCAAAAAACTCCACAACAACAAAACAAACAACCCACTTAAGAGATGGGTCAAGCTCTTAAACGAACAGACATGTTTCAAAACAGGAAATCCAAACAGCCAACAGATACATTCTATTGTTCAGGATTACTAGTCATCAGGGAAATGCAAATCAAAACCACAATGATGTTTCACCTCACCATCATTAGAACGGCTTTCTTTCTTTTTTTTTTTTTTTCTGAAGATATAAACTGATTTTTCATACAGATATCAACGATTCAGTGAGGATATGGGGAAAAAGGCACACTAAACCACTGTTGGTGGAAATGCAAACTGGTAAGGCCACTATGGAAGACAGTTTGCAGATACCTCAGAAATCTAAATATAGTCCTACCATACGACCCAGCCATCCCACTCCTCAGAATTTATCCAAGAGAAAATAAATCAGCAAATAAAAGAGCTGTCTGCACCTCCATCATAATGAAAAATGGCATGGGAGAGGAAGTAGGAGGTGGGATGGTTTGGGAATGGGAGGGCAGGTATAGGTTGAAGAACTGCTATAATTCAAAAGTTGTACCTATGAAATTTATAGTTATTAAATAAAAGCTTTCTATACAATAAAAAATTAATAAGTTCTACCCAATGAAAATATTCATTTAACATGGCTCATACCTACTTTGTAAATTTTCACAACCAAAATACATTGGTAATGACAGCAAATTAGCAAATTCAGTCATGCAAAGCCTATCACTCTCTTTTGCATGCTTATTGTAAGCATAACTCTGTTATTGAGATGTGAGGGAATTGCTGCAAGGAAAGGAGCCGGGATAGAGTAGCAGTACTGTTTTAAGCATTTTTGAAGTGTTGTCATAAGGCACTTAAGAAATATAGAATATATGTTTATTTATTTATTTATTTTTTGGACAGGCAGAGTGGACAGTGAGAGAGAGAGACAGAGAGAAAGGCCTTCCTTTGCCGTTGGTTCACCCTCCAATGGCCACCGTGGCCAGTGCGCTGCAGCCAGCGCACCGCGCTGATCCAAAGCCAGGAGCCAGGTGCTTCTCCTGGTCTCCCAGGTGGGTGCACGGCCCAAGCACTTGGGCCATCCTCCATTGCACTACTGGGCCACAGCAGAGAGCTGGCCTGAAAGAGGGGCAACTGGGACAGAATCTGGCACCCCGACAGGGACTAGACCCGGTGTGCCGGCACCGCAGGCAGAGGGTTAGCCTATTGAGCCGTGGCGCCAATGAGAATATATATTTTCTGAAACTTGCAGTTCAACCCTCATACAAAGTAAAAAACACTGAAAGACCATGTGAGTTTGTGGGCGCCTCTGCTTTCACATTCAATCATTTTTATAGTCAACTCAAATCACTATATCCAGGATTCCTTAGCACTTGTAGAACAATTTTTAGTAGACTATGTAATGTTTTGAAAATTGTGTCCTCTACCCACTCACCACAGCTGTTACCCACAAAACCCAGCTTACTTTTTTCAAGAAAGTTAGTGTGGCATATTTTTTGTGGGAGTTCACAAATCAGCTTCCTCAAACAATGTGTTAGTCCATCTGACTTA
This sequence comes from Oryctolagus cuniculus, assembly GCF_964237555.1. Classification (NCBI taxonomy): domain Eukaryota; kingdom Metazoa; phylum Chordata; class Mammalia; order Lagomorpha; family Leporidae; genus Oryctolagus; species Oryctolagus cuniculus. The sequence goes on from NC_091442.1 coordinate 89,531,065, forward strand.
TCCTGCCTCTACTTCTAGTAATCCCTTTACAACCCACATCAGCTTCCAGCTCCAAATCTATTCATTTTCAACAGCTTTTTAATTCAAACCTGCATTTTTCAGATTATTTTACTAAAAAAAGTTCTATGATTTTCAACTAAATATCTTTAACATATGTGAATGAAAATAATCACTCATCACGTCAGAAGCTACAAGTAGCTGTATATAACAGATGATCTTATAAATTAAACATATCTAATTTTTTACTTTTAAATTTTGACACAATCACAATACATTGTGATATTGCTCTGTCTTTCTATTAATATAAACCAATAACCTTACACTTAGCAGATATTGAATAGCTATAAATTAACTATCAATATTAAAATGTAATTATATAAATTCATATACTTTTATGTTAACATTTAAATAGTTAACAAAATTTAGGTATTTTATTTTTAAATATATATGTTTAATTTATATAAAATCATTTACTTATGCAATAATAAATAAAAGGTTAGTAGATGTATATGGTAATTATTGGTAGATATTTATATGTAAATGACCTCAAAGATATTTATATGTGCATATATGTAAATAATCCACATGTATATGTAAATATATAAGATTTAGTTTTACATCATCTTTGAAAAGGAGTTTCTCAGAAAAGCGGCACAAACACAATTTTAAAAAGAAAATAATACTGTAATAATATTTATAGAAGAGACATAAAGTTGTGACAGAACTATTCACAAAACTGAGTCTATATATTTGAAAATTTCTATGAATTGAACAATGTAATTTATCTTGCCATCTTCAGTAAGGAAACCATGGTTTATCTGTGGTTGTAGATATGTAAACTACATAAAGTTTTATATTCCCACATTACTTTAGTTTGGGTCTTCTTAAAAGATCTATAATATAAATTTATGTATATATGTATACAGAAGAATCAGTTTTTGTGGAAATTTTATATGTATCTCAGTTACCACAAAATGCACTTTCCTCACTGTACTGAAAATAAAAATTTTACATGTTTTCCTTTATATGAGCCATCCTACTTATCAGTCCAATACATATTTTTGTGTGATGAACAATAGTAACATAAAGGACTTACAAATATAAGAATATCAATTTGTTTTCTGAAGCAGACTTGACAGTATTACTTTCTAATTGGCAAATAACATGCACCTTAACCATGAAGACACTTTTTAATGATGCATTGATTAACCCCTCTTTTCAAAGTATTTTCTCTGTCATATTACCATTCTGTGAAATGTATTGAAAGATTTGCTATCCCAAAAATATATGAAACCATATCACTCTCAACTTAAAATCTTACTCTAACTCTGAAACTACCTTGAAATACAATATATGAAAAACATAGCTAAACAAAACATTGAGGTTAATTGAGAAGTACAAATTAAAAGACTTATGAGTAAGCACACATTACAAGTTTCTACCTTTACATGCTCTATTCTGACAACCATCCTCTTTCTTTCCTACAGTCAAAAATCAGAGGAAAAAAACAACACGCTTTCATCATATTCATCCAAGTAACAAAAGGAGAAATTCATTTAGAGTACTATATGTTCAGTCTCACACTGCAATGGATAGATTTCTCTTTTTTTCCTCTCACACTCTAATTAAAGACACAGAAGAATAAAACTGTAAGTCTTCCAATAAAACTTCTGCCAATTAATAATGCTGAAGTAGTAAAATTTCAAGCTCTATTCTATGGAGTTCTGAGGTTCCTTGGAGGTTTCAAAAGGTCACATGGAAACAGATTTCACTTAGCCAAATCTACTTACTTTCTGCATTATAAATATTAGGATTCAGTCACAACCATCTTTTCATCTATAGGATTTTAGTTTGGAGATATGGGTACAGACCACACATATTCATTTGCTCCTAAGATTAAAACTTACAAACACAACTTAAAAAGAGATCCATTTATTTCAAATCTTCTAGAAATTTCAAATGATGGAGAAAGCATAAGAAATCATTTGTTTCTATTACTGAGAGCTAGGCTTTAAATTTCTATTCTGAAAATTGGTAAGTAGAAAGTAAAGTAGTGATTTTCCTGGGCTTTTCATTTTATGGTAAGCACATCACCCTAGCTAATTTTTAACAGAACAATTACAAATAATTAACACAGAGAGATAACAGAATTCGAAAAATAAGTATCTTACTATCCACTATTCCCCCAAAAATGATTGATTCAAGAAATAACAACAAATACTACAATGATGAGGTGACAAGGGTTGATAAGGAACTTTTTAATGGTATTATCTAGTGGTAATCAAAAGATCTCACTGATGACTCTTGGCTGTAACTGAGTCACTGAGATGTTATGCAGCCTGTTGGCGTGATACAGCATGAAGCACAAGCACTGCTTAGGTAGCACTCCTTTAAATAGATGAAATCTGAATCTAACGCAGAATAGATACAATTTCCAAATTTCAGTAAGTACAGGAGATAGATGAGTACATTAACTGACACTACACACAAACAAAATTAAACAAGTCAGAATATAGAATATACTATCAGAAAATGATCCAATTTCTGATACAACTAAAGAGCATTTAGTAAGGTAGATGATAAGGAGAGGGAGAGAAGACTATTCTGTACTAACAGACATAAGAAAATTTAAGAGTAAAGCTATCACTGACAAATCACCAAACTGAAATAAAATGAAGCTTTCACTGTATTTCTTATTTGTAGGTTATATCACAATTTTAGAGACACCATACAATGACTATTCAGTTCACTGGTACAATATTCTGGGAAGCCCTATTTTAGGGTAAATAATCCCACACATTTGGACATGCCCACAGAAACTCCAAACAGCATAGTCTTTTACAGTATGAGACTACTTAAATCCATAGAAATCTTGAAGCAATTCAAAGGCTAGTCCAAGTGTTTACTACCTAATTAATCTACTCTTAGCCGTACTCTACTAATGAGAAACTACTGAAATATTTATTCCCAGAGCATTTTATTCCTGTTGTTTTTAGTAATATTTATTCATTTACTTAAGAGTCAGAGATAGAGTTTGTTCCCATATTCTGTACATCCCCAAATGCCTGTAATTTTGGGGACTGGGCTGGATCTTAAGCCAGAGATCGCTGAACTCAATCAAGGTATCCCACATAAATGGCAGCAACCCAATAACTTGTATTCGCAGCAGCTGGATTCAAGAGAGTAGAGGGAAATGGAAGTCAGGTACTATGATATGGGATTCAGGTATTTTAATTGCTAAATATTCATTCCTCGTTATATACATTTTTTTTAGAAATTAAAGACCTTCTATTTTCTGAAACTTAATATGTGCTTACTAATGGTCATAACTGGAGAGTCTCATTAGTGACAATCTCCTGAAATATCAAAAAGCCCTTACTTGCTTTTAATTATTTTTAATATTGTTGGATACATTAATAGAGTTCATATAATACTCTGTTTCCTTGCCAACACTTTTTGCTTGCCTACTATTTGTATTGTTTCACTGGTTAACAAATTTTCCTCAACCCATTATAGGTGTCTCCCCCAAAGGTTCAAGTTGAAATTTCTAGCTATTCCTTCTTGAGGCCCAAGTTCCCAGCTGTCCATGTTATAAATTCAGTTGCCAATTGCTGAACTCACCAGTGCACATGGTTTCAGAGTTAAGTGATTATATTCTGTCTCACTCTCTTAATCTTTGATTCGTAGGCTGTTCACACTGGATCAGAATTTTTTTCACAGAAAATGAGATTTTAAGAGCTTTGTAAAGTTAGTATAAAGTAAAATGGATCATGGAAACAAGTCTCTTCTGAAACATTATCTTAAAAACCATGCTATTTCCTTCTCTTTATTTTTAAACTAAGAAATTCCAAAATTTCATTAGAGAATTCCAATTTCAACTTACACACCAACCTAACAGGTTCGACTCCTTTTATCTAATATCATCTTTGCTTGCATAGGAAATAGTCATTAAAATATCCACATGAATAAAACGACATTAAAAAGAAGTCACTTTAGATATCAAGTTAAATCATTTCAGGAAAGAAGACTTCTACACAGTAAATATAAGCTGGAAGGGGTATAATATTTAATTGGAAAATGCAATGTCAAATTTATTTATAAATGACTTATATGTAATAAAATTTAATTTGAATACTTATGAAGTAAAGCATTCATATTCTGAATCTATATAAGATTTTAAAGGGCAATTATCTGTACAATTGTCTAATTAGAAATTTAAAGACATCCCAATTCATAATATAGTTGACTGTGGTACAGCCAAATTAGTTCTCATTAAATTCGAGAGTGATCAAAGTATTTTAAGTTCTGGACATACTTAAGTGAATATTGAATTAATTATGTCTTCAAGTAAAATACCAAGGGATCTATAAAACACTTTAAATATCTCTTCTTTCTGTATCCCACTTGAAACTTGGAAAATGTTTCACATATAGCCATACACCATCAACTTAAAAGTTACTATTTAGAATCCTATAAGATCAATTTATGTAAGATGATTTAATTGTGACATTATTGATAAGTTATAAAACTAATATGTATGACTTTAATTTTTCAACAAAAGTTATTTAAGTACATATCTTTTTGTCCTCTAAAATATCAGCAGTAAAAACAAAGTAACTAAAATGGCAATGATTGAAATTTGTTGTCTATTATTCAGTAACAGGAATTTTTTCAATCTCCACATAAATCATCAAGTATGTCATCATCTTTGGTTTTTACAGACTATGATACAAAGCATTCAATAATTTGTCCCAAACTATAAAGATTATTGGAGTTCAAGCAGCACTCAAACTCAGGCAGCATCACTCAAGTCTTGGTTATTAACCACTAATGTTCTTTGAGATCTAAACCAAGCATACTATGTTCTCAATGCTAAAGACATAATGCTGTTATGTCGTTAAAGACAACTTATATTTAATGAGGAAGGGCCATTACTGTGACAATATAAGTGACTCTAGCCAATCATTACTCACCATAATCTTGATTATCAAATTCTCTTCATCATAACATTAAGGAGTAGGGGTTCAATATATATAGACTATACAGTAGTAGACTATATAGTAGTGGGGATTCAATATATATAGACTATCTATTGCCCCATCATAAAGCTAGTAAGTGATAAACAGGAACAAAAGTGAAAATTTATGAATATTGTTGTTCTCCCATGCAAATATATTGACTGTTCCACGAGTGTACGCTGTTCATGTCCATGCTGCATTTTAGGCCATAAAATTGTTACCAGTTAAAGAAAATAGGTGAGGATATATCACAGAAAACAATAGTATAGTTTAGCAAACTCATAAAACATTTAAATCAAAATGTACTTAAGAAGAAGTAATCTGAAGTAATCTCAAAGTATATGAAGAGTGTAATATTCTAGTGATGATGACAATGACAACAATGATGATGAAGCTAAAAAAAAAAGTTTAAGTTGGTCACTGTAACTCCAACTTCACAAACAGGACAATATAATGGCCACAATAACTTTTACCATGTTAGAACACAATTGGTATGTGGATATGTGCATGTGTTCAATTAGAATGCAAATATTTTATACTAAAACATTCACTGAAAAGCAAGACATAATGGAGGTGATTTTAAAAATACAGTGATTATAAACTATTGGACACTCTTACAGCACCTATGAAGTTAGCTCATAAAAATCTTAATTTATAAAATTTACTAAAGCTTTCTGAGGATGTTCTGGTCTAGATCCAACACATACGGTATGTAATGAATAATCTTTTTTAGTACTCTAAACTGTGGCATAAGTTTATAAAGATCTTAGCAAAAATAATGTCTTTCTTTAATGTTAAAAGAAGATATCATTAAAGGGTAATAAAAACCCCATATATTAAGAGATCAGGATTTAAATAACTTGAAATCCAAATCTCTATGTGGACACCACTTTCTTTTGATTAAAAAAATACCAATAAAATTTCAAGAAATATATAGCTTTTCCTAATTTTCATATCAGGTAATGGCAAGACCAGAAATTTTTAAGTTTTTCTGCCCTACATCACTTTAAACACATATATAGTACTTAAATAGCAACGTCATATATTCTATGTCAAATTACCACCTTGTTGTTTTCAATTCCTTCCCATATCCTTTATTAAATACCTCTCATTAAATGTTCTATTGATACATGTAGTTATTTATTTTGAAATGTTTCCCTACCTAGAAAATGACAAAGAAGTTCCATTTATACTAATATAACTGGTATGGGGCTAATATTCCCAAACATACCTCGAAAAAAAAAATGAAGAAATTCAGTTTAAGATTCCCCTCAATCCCCAAAAGACTATGTAGCAGGGAATCAACGTTTACGAGATGGTTAGGCCTTCACAGAAGTTCAGTAAAAATATGAGTGATTAAAGGAACCAAAGAACCAGCTGAACTCTTATGCTTTCTTAACCAAGATGGCTAAAAGTTAATAGCTATGCTTTCTCTTTATACAAATTTAGGAAAATACTTCTAGTTTTATTGATGTGAATATTAAGATTCGGGATGCCTAACTCAGTAAAGCAAATACTGTCTTCCTTCCCTCAGAACTTCTCTGGAAATATAAGCAAAGAAGATCTAACTGGTCTTTAAAATCTGGGTGCCTTTTCTCTTCAGAACAGGTCATCTAGCATTATTTGTTCTATTTCAATATTTCACAAAGGAATACCTTTGAAGTTTGCTGATGAACTTTTCATTGAATTCCAAGATAGCTTACAAAATTCATTAAGGCTTAATTTAAGAGAGAAAAAATTATTTGGGCCATAACACACAAATAAAATATTGATTTATTTATAGCACTCTATATATCTGCTCAGCTATAAAAGTCCAGCTGTTGTGATTCATTATTCATTGACAGCAGAATTCTTGCTCTTTAAGATGTAAATGAGAGCAAATGAGTTACAATTCTGGAGCAAGTCCTATGCACCTGAGTTACTAAAGTCAGTAAAAATGAATACATGTATTAACCCTTAAGAGGATTTTAAACAAATAGTTTGTAAAAACTACGCTTCCTTTTTGTTCTCAGCTTACTATAATTTACATTATCAACTATCAAAATCAATTAAAGAAGCATACAGGGTAGAATCAGAGTTGCACTAAAAAATGAGAAAAATTGTTTTTTTTTATCATGGCTTTACTCATGGCTATTATTAGTTCTGTGAGTTTCCTTCTAAAACATGTCTGAACCCCATGATGGGGTGTGCCAGTGTCATCACTGCAGAACTGTTTTAAAATAAGGGGAAATTACCCTGAGAATCTGACTTTGAGATCCTGTGCAACAAACCAAAAACTAACTGAGCACTTAAAGGGACCAAAACCCAATTGAGGAATCTAAGTTTAACTTCCTTATGCAGATTTGTCAATTACAAGCAGCTGAACTTCAGCCAATCCCAGATTTCCAACTACTCAGACCATGTCCATATAAGATAAAACCTGGCCATAACCAAGCTATTTCTGTACTTTCCATACCCAGTCTATAAATACTCATTGCCCACATTGCTGAGGAAGTCTCTGAATTTACAACTGTCGTCCTCTTTTTTTTTTTTTTGCTCAATTTCTGAATTTTTGCTAAATTTAATTTTTCAAAAGCTTTCCTTTGTCATTCAGTTGTTTAAATATTTATCCAACAAATATTAACACTAATTATATATCAGATTCTGTTTTGCCAGTGGAGAAACACCAAAGAGAGTAAGGAGGCAAGATTTCAAACTTCAGCGAGCTTACAAATTTTGAGAAGTTAAATAGACCATATATAAAGCACTTTGAGACAAAGAAAGTATAAGGTAAAACAGAAAATGTTCAAGAAGTAATTTTTAGTACATTTTAAAAACAATTAAAAGCAGACAAAGAGTACAGACCAAGGACCTACAAAACTTAGTGGCAACAAGGCTGAAATAGGGAAGTGAAAAAGTGCATGGCCATGCCTTCAATTAAAATAAGCTCCACTAAGTTTAAAATGGGGAATCATTCAACTATGAATTTATCTAAAAATCTTACTCTTCATCTTGTTTATTCATTCTACTACAACCCTTCTGGGTTCACATTCTTCATTTTGAGAAGCTAATGTGGATAATTTCACATGTTTTCATGTTCTTAGGATGCAGAAATGAATCTTAAAAGCAGACTAGTAAAGAATGAATGAAAAAATCCATTGGCATATGAATACAGCCAGTAAATGTGAAATAATAGGTGTTCATTTATCCTCTGGATGTTTCCTTTTATAAACATCATTTATTTGCAAGCTATAAACTTGTAGGAGGTTACTAGAATATTCCATTTTCAAAGAATTCCTTTCCAGCAATGGATCTTTGAAGTCTTTTACCTGTTTCTTATAAGGCTGGCAAACTTCCAAATTCATAGCTTATCTTTCATTTTCTACAGTAGTGCCACATTGATTGTGAGAAGTCTTTGAAGCAGCACAGAATTTAAGAACAGAGCCAACAATTCAAAAAAAAAAAAAAAAAGCAACCAATTTCAAGGAAAACTGTTTAAGCTCAGTAAAGAAAGGTAGAAATATGTTCCACTTAGGCATCAAGCATGTATTTCACTGCATTTCCAATACTCCGGTCATATGAAGAAGGGAAATAGAAAAGAATCTGATCAGATACTTCTGTCTAATCTAGCAACACAGTTAAAAGTGTTATAAATGCCTAAAAATGAGATTCTGGTAAAAATAGATTATAATCTGTGTTTAATCTAATCTAATTAAATTAATTGAATATCTTGATACAATATGAAGGTTGTTGAAAGCTAATTATGACTACACAACTGGCTATAATTTTAGAGCATGTATCAGACATTTTACTTTGTAAATGTCAGGTGAAGTACTTCAATTGTGTGAGAGAAAAAAGTCTACTCAAATTTAGGCAAAATGGATACTATCACCGTTACAACTTAACATGGAATTGCTTAGGTCTAACAAGTTTGCATCCTGCGTTCTGCTCTCAAAACCTGAGAATTCTTTCCTTAAGCTATTTGTGACCAGTATTTCTGCCACACAGTCCCTAAGCATTGGCTTTCATAGATTTTGACATTTCTAGGAATAAAATTGCAATAAAAATATATAGATGCTATCAAGAAAATCCACAAGTGTTTTTTTTTCCTTTGATTCCTGATTCTATCAGAAAAAATCAGATCATTGCACAATACTTAAACACCCCTCTTAAATGAGACTAAATTGCTTGTTCGATTGGTAATGTCATCTACTGTCATCTCTTTCTCATTACTTTCTGAACCAAATAGTTGTATTATCTAACATTAACTAAATTCATTCTGTATGGTTTCCTATGGTTACAGAGATGGACTCAATGAGTACTGGGTTTGCTCAAAGCATTGACTATTAAAATCCTGTTCAATGCCACTTTCCATTTCTACATATCATGGACACTTCACAGCTAGTAACCTGCCGAGGGTGAGTAATAAGTGGGCTAGCACTGGGATAACATAAAAGTAATTAAGTCAGCTATAGGTTGTTCTACATTTTTGTTATTATCATAATCCAATAATTTTAAATGTCAACAGTAATAAAATATACTTCCCAAAAAATTTTTTTAGTCTAAGTTCAATAAAATTTGTGGTTAAAAACACATGCATCCTAGTAGTTCAAATATTTTATTATGTATTCTTTATGAAATATTTATACTACATGAGAGTTAATTTAATAGGTGATATCTATATGAACACTGAAACATACAATTTTAATGTTTTTATCAATTCTTTAACATCTAATAATTTAATATATTAAAATTCATGCATTTTTCTTTTACTTTAACAGAAGTTTTTTATGAAACAGAATACAAATTATGAAAAAATGTCATATTAGTTGAGAAACTCAGTAGCTACTCAAATACAGAGAGATTTCCCATCCACTGGTTCTCTCTCCAAATGGCTGCAAGACCCAGGACTGGCCAGGCCAAAGCCCAGAGCCAGGAGTTTCATCTCAGTTGTCCACATGACTGGCAGCAGCCCAAATACATGGACATTTTCCAGTGCTTTCCCAGGACATTAGCAAGGAACTGGATTGGAAGTGAAGCAGCTGGGACCAGAGCTGACATTGGATAATTGAAGTTGCAAGAGGTGGCGTTACCTACTACATGACAACCCTGGCTCCTAACACCACAACTTTATGATGAAAATAATAATAAATTGAAGTTTAATACATTATTTCACTACTTGGTGATAACAGTTCCAGTTGATTAGAGTTAATCTGTTTAAACAGAGAAGAGAAACTTCATAAGACTTTGTTATGTAAAGAATGAAGCCAGTGCTGGTGCTGTGGCTTAGCTCCATAGTGCCAGCATCTCATATGGGTGCCAATTCAAGTCCCGGATGCTCCAGTTCCAATTCAGCTCTCTGCAGGGGCTGGGAAAGCAGAAGATGGCCCAAGTCCTTGGGCCCCTGCACTCGCGTGGGAGATTCGGAAGAAGCAGCTCCTGGCTCCTGGCTTCAGATTGGCACAGCTCCGGCTGTTGCTGCCAACTGGACAGTGAACCAGTGGATGAAAGACCTCTCTCTCTGCCAATCCTTCTCTCTGTGAAACTCTGATTTTCAAGTAAAATAAAATAAATCTTAAAAAAAAAAAAGAGGAAGTCAACTGTACTAACTTCAGGGTTTTATACTATTTGTCATATGATGGAGAAATGAGTTACATGAGTTGTTTGAAATTAAAGAACTGCTTCTTTAAATATACAAAAGATATAATCAACAACTTTCTAAATTACTTCAAAGCTGGTAAAAGGAGTAACCTAAATTTTCTGATGTTGAGGTGACTACATGATAATTTTCTTCTTACAATATAGTAGATTTTACCAACAGAACTAAAAATCAGTTCTGCATTTGAATTGAAAATCAGTTTAAGTTGTTGAGTATTCATTAATAAATAATGGCTTTTAGATCATTCTTTGGTCCTAATTATGCATTCAGCCAAATAAAGCTTTGCTTTCCCCGATTTCAAAACCTATACATTATCAGCAAATAAAGACATTATATTGAAATTGAAGAAATTACTTTCAGATCATGATTTATAAGACATTTTGCAGGGTCAGCATTGTGGTGCACTGGGTTAAGCCATCACCTTCCTGGCGGCTCCACTTTGGATCCAGCTCCCTGGTAATGTACCCAGAAAAACAGCAGAAATCACTAAAGCACTTTGATCCCTGCTATCTTACTGGAGATATAGATGGAGTTCCTGGCTCATGACTTCATCTGGGCACAGCATCAATTACTGGGGCCATCTGGGGAGTCAACCAGCAGAAGAACACTTCTCTGTCTCTCCCTCTAACTCTGTCTTTCAAAAAAATAAATCTTCTTAAGAAATGACAATTTGTAGGGTTACTATGCTAATTTACTGAAGAAAAATTTATACAAATACTCATATTCACCTGCTGTTAACTTACATCAAAAGAGGCCAGTGCTGTGGCATAGCAATAAGGCCTGCAGTGCCAGCATCCCATGTGGACACCGGTTGGAGTCCTGGGTGCTCCACTTCCGATCTAGCTCTCTGCTGTGGCCTGAAAAAGCAGTGGAAGATGGCTCAAGTGCTTGGGCCCCTGCACTTGTTTGGGAGACCCAGAAGAAGCTCCTGATTTCTGGTTTTGGATCGGTGCAGCTCCGGCCATTCCAGCCAATTGATGAGTGAAGCAGCAGATTGAAGAACCCCCCCCCCCCCCCGCCCCGTTCTCACTCTCTGCTTCTTGGTAATTCTGCGTTTCAAGTAAATAAATAAATCTTAAAAAAAAAAAAAAACTTACATCAAAAAACACAGATATAAGGTATTACAAACTAAAAAGAGTTTGAAACATTTTACGGCATTTCCAAGCTTTATACTCATCATATAGGACAAACAGATCACATATCAGTATTTAGGATAGTCAAGAGGAGCCTTTCTTCTATTTTTCAGAAGAATGTTACTGAACATCCACACAAAATATTCAAACAATTGCACAATAATCAAATACATGACAACACTGCAACTGTGACAAAACACATGATGGTAGCATGACAAAAAAAAATCATTATATAATCTCAGCTTTTCATTCACTCATTGTGCACAATATTTGCCAAGCTTCACAAAATTCACTCTTTTTGAAGGATTGCCTCAATTTGCATTTTACAATGTGAAAAACAAATTCATCCTTTCTGGTTTCATTCCATCAGTGGAATGTGCTACAGAGAGTAAGTTAACCACATAAAGGCCATCTTAAGAGATGGGGCGTTTGTTAAGAAACTCTGCATAGGAAAAACACATGTTGAAAGTTAATTCATACTATGAAGTACCTGGTGAGACTAAGGAAAAGTGTGTAAGAGCATCAGTTCAGAATATGCTTTCTGCTATATGATGCTTTTCTTAACTATCTTTGATTTAAGGGTGAAATTTAAACTGCTAATGTTAATAAGATATAAAAACAATTTGGAAACAGCTAGACTATTTCTTGAATAATTTCTTTGAAATGCAAAGCTTTGGAGCAGTACGCATTTGGATACAGGGTGGGAAATGAAGAGAGTAGTTCCCACAGATCCAAATTAGCAAACGAAGGGCTTGTTGGAAAGTTCCATCTGATAACCACAGGAACAAAGCCTTATGGAAGGGAGGAAATAGAGGATAGAAGTGGAAGAGGTAAGTTAAAAGTGTTGGGCTTGAGAGAGATGATTCCAAGATGGCAGAATAGGGAGAGGGCTTACTGTTCTAGGCTAGAGGAAGTTAGTTTAAAAAAAAAAAAAACATAAGTGGCGCCGTGGCTCAACAGGCTAATCCTCCGCCTTGCGGCACCGGCACACCGGATTCTAGTCCCAGTCGGGGCGCTGGATTCTGTCCCAGTTGCCCCTCTTCCAGGCTAGCTCTCTGCTGTGGCCAGGGAGTGCAGTGGAGGATGGCCCAAGTGCTTGGCCCCTGCACCCCATGGGAGACCAGGGTAAGTACCTGGCTCCTGCCATCGGATCAGCATGGTGCGCCGGCAGCGGCGACCATTGGAGGGTGAACCAACGGCAAAGGAAGACCTTTCTCTCTGTCTCTCTCTCTCTCTGACTGTCCACTCTGCCTGTCAAAAAAATAAAAAAATAAAATAAAAATAAAAATAAGTGGAGCGAGTGCAACCTCAGGGAACAGTTAAGGAGAAAACTTAACAGTGTAACCCCATGGAAGAAAAAGCGATACTGTGGCTCTACATAGAGAATGCAGCACCAGCACAGACACAACACAGGACCCCAGGAGCTGAAAGCCCCAGCACCGGCTTTGGAGAAAGAGGTGAGCCCAGACTGCAGCAGCCCAAGCCACTGGCAATACAGCTGCAGGGAGAGCCTGGTGCGAGTCTGGCCTGAAGCCCTGTTGGGGACAGAGTACCTAACAAGCTGGAGGAAAGAAGGGGCACATTTCTCTCTCTCCGTCCTCCCAACAACAGCATCCTGCAATTGGCTGAGACAGGGCTGGCGCCATTTTGGACAAATAGCTGTGCCAGCTTGTGTCCACTCCTCCAGCAACCAGTGAGAGGAGAAGCCTAATTCTGGCTGGGAAGACTGACAGGGGGCTGAGCAACCACGGAGGACTGTGAGATGCACCCAGACTCCCAACAGATCACAGGCTCTGGGGCATAAACTGCTTAAGCAGAGCACCCACAGGCTGGCTCTGGGAGCATTTCCACCTCTCTGTGGATAGGAGAGACTGGCAGGATTGAGTAAATACTGGGCACCCCGTGACTGTGGGAACCTTGGTTTCTGGAACTGTGGAAATACTGCTCTGTCAAACTAGAAATATGAAGAATTGGTGTCAACAGGGCTACCCTGGACCAACAAGGACAAAGGGATATTTAGCAAATATTTCCTGCAGCATCTCTGGGTGAACAGTTCTGTGGTGTGCTGCCTAAGTCGCCTCTGAAGGTCCCAGTGGAAACAAGCAGCAGTTGTTTGGAAGGGCAATTTAATAAAACATCTTGCACTTCTTTTGTTTCTTCCTTCTCTACTGCATTCTCATTATCCTACATTCTAACTCCTACCTGGGATCACATTCTTAAATAGACCAACTTCACACAAGCTTTGACTCAGATTTTCTTGGCAGGATGAATCCTGGGTTAAGAAACATTAAATGTGTCATCAAGGTTGCACCTCCTTTTAGAAGGTAAACTGCATTAATATATCAAACATTTCATAAGGAAACAGGAAATGCCTGCATCTCTATATAGAGTAAATGTTCACCTTGAAAGTCATTCAATAATTTCTAAGGTTTTACATTGATATGTCCATTCATCCTCTGTAGTCTATATAGATTTTCAGCAACAACCCCATACAGCTGTCCCAAACTTTAAAGTGACTGGTCCTCAATCTACCGCTTTGAGAAATCACATCGGAATTTACACTGGATCTCACCTTACTCCAGAGGGATTACTGTAGTTTTCCCTTTGACCTCTTACGTCCTCTTTTGTTAGCTACTGTTACATTGTTTGCTATATGCAAATTCAGGAAAAGTTCTGATAAGCATCAGAATGATGGACATAAATGTTTTATCAAAGATATGAGGGAGTTTGAAAGACAGAGCTTTGAGGTTTCCTAGTAATTCCCCCAGTATAAATTTTCAGTATAAACAGAGATATAACTAAGAATGTAAGAGCAGGTTAAACCACTACTTGCAATGCAGGTATTCCATATTGGAGTACTGGTTCAAGTTTTGGCTGTGTTGCTTCAGATCCAGCTTCCTGTTAATCCTTCAGGGAACACAGATGATGGCCAAATTACTTTGGCCCCTAAGACTCAATGCAGGAGACTCAAATGGAATTCCCAGCTGCTGGTCCTGGCTATTGTGGACATCTGGGGAGTGAACTAGTGGATGGACTGTGGGGAACAACTCGGACTATACTGTTACTGGAATTGAGACTTATTCTATGCATCTGCTCTCCCACTGTGGGGAACAACTCGGACTATACTGTTACTGGAATTGAGACTTATTCTATACATCTGCTCTCCCACAATATGGCGCTGGGAGAGGAGCAAACAGCTTCTACCCAGCTGCCTCTCACCAACTTGACAAGCTGCAGGAGCTGCTCCTGATTGGAGGAGAGCAGCGTACTCGGCGTGTGGGTAGCAGAGTTGGGATTGGTGGAAGAGGACTATAAAGGAGGAGAGAGACAACATGCACCAGGAACATCTATCTGAAGGAACACCTGTGCAGCCCCCGAGAGAGCTGGCCGGCGGTGTGCCGCTCCCCTGCGGAAATGGGGAAAGTGGCAGGGGGACCCCCCTTCCACGGAGGTGGAAGGGACGGTAGCCAACCCGGGAAGAACCAGCAGCAAACCCGGGGAGGGCCAAGCAGACAAAAGAACAGCGCAGGGTCCTGTGTCGTTCCTCCACGAAGATGGGGAGCGACAATGGACAATCTCTGTGTCAGTCTACCATTCAAATCAATAAATAAATATTTAAAAAGAAAATTTAAAAAAAGAAAAAAATATAGCTCACTAAACTATATGAACAGATAACAATTGTCTTTTGGGGGGAAACTAACAGTAAATGTTTTAAATTTACACTATCATTTCTGTTTTCTCATATTTGAATAATTATACCTGGAAAATAGAACATGTCAGTTATAAGGCTCTAAATTTGTCAATTCCAACAAAGTGTTTTTCAAACCCGAAAGTTTATTTCTAGGAAAAACTTTTATTTTCCAGACAGTCTTCTTTGAGAATGATAGGCTTGGGGAAATCTTATTGGAACATAAAATGACTTTTGTTTTCTCAAGTGGTTTCTCTCTTATTGCTTCTCTTGAACTCCATCCTAATCCTGATGACCCCCTTTGCTTATAAATCAACCCTGTCTGGAGGGATTTATGCAACTTTTGACTTTGAAAAATTAGATTTATGCACATATATACACAAAGAAAATGGAAAAGAAATAAATATAAGAATACATGGAGCAACATGAATTATTTCTCAGCAAGCTACAAATTGTGAATCATAGTAATCATCTAAAAATAATATTCAAGCAAGTACTTTGTATTAGGAGATTACATACAAATATATACTTAGAAGAATTAGACTTTATGATAGGAATTTGTTTCTATTATCCCAAACTTGAGAAAGATTCCACTTCTATATTAAAGTGACTCCATCCTTGTACTCATTCCCAGTATTCTGCTATCATTTTATTTGTGTTTAACATTCCCTCCATTTATTTGGCTCTACTTATACTCTTTTTAAATCTTGAATAGATCATTTCTCTGCAAAGCATGGTCAATTTTTTATTTCCTCAGTTAG
Organism: Oryctolagus cuniculus; assembly: GCF_964237555.1. NCBI lineage: Eukaryota > Metazoa > Chordata > Mammalia > Lagomorpha > Leporidae > Oryctolagus > Oryctolagus cuniculus. The sequence continues at coordinate 89,547,303 of NC_091442.1, forward strand.
TCTACTCTGTGTTTTACCCTTTTCCTCATCCTTGAATTCTAGATATAAAATGATTCTACTAACACTGACTTAATCCAACTCTGTAAATCTCTCAGCTTCATATACAAGTAATGGCAGGTTTGAGCTGAAGGTCATTTTGTTTTAGGGAATAGACGTCATTTATACCTAACACAGCTCAATCTCTGTATTATCATTACCTCACTAATCTGAAACTTACTTTTGCTATTCTAGAAAATCCTTGCCCAGAAAGTACAAAAATAGCATTGTTTTTCCCTGTCATGAACTTATGAAAAACTCGTTTAAATAAACTTGACTACTACACTTTGTATAGATAGTGCTCACTTAGAATTTTTTAAAGTTTAGCCTTACCCTGTCCACCAATCCTAAACTATTATGACATTTGCATGAAGCATTTGCACTGAATATGCCTTAAATCATACCTGCATAACCTCATAAATGTCCCAACAATTTTCCTATAACACTATTAAGACATTCTTAAATAAGTGACCTCATTTACCATGCCAACAGACATGATGTTTGGGTAGGATTCAGCACTTTTAATACTTTAAAATGATCAAGAATCAAATTGTATTCATAAAAATGTCTCCCGATTTTATGTCTAAGAAAATTTTGGGGGCTGCGCCACTGCTCATTAGGCTAACCCTCACCTGCGGCGCAGGCACCCCAGGTTCTAGTCCCAGTTGGGGTGCTGGAATCTATCCCTGCTGCTTCTCTTCCAGTCCAGCTCTCTGCTGTGGCCCTGGAAGGCAGTGGAGGATGGCCCAAGTGCTTGGGCCCTGCACCTGCATGGGAGACCAGGAGGAAGCACCTGGCTCCTGGCTTCGGATCTGCGCGGCACGCCGGCCACAGCACGCTGGCCGTAGTGGCCGTTTACGGGGTGAACCAATGGAAGGAAGACCTTTCTCTCTGTCTCTCTCTCTCTCTCACTGTTTAACTCTGCCTGTCAACAAAAAGAAAAAGAAAATTTTGGTTTTCTTGCTGATTTCTATGTTTTCTGAACAATGTCATTGAGTTTTGTTCCATATTATCATTCAAAGATGCTAACAGTCTTTAATGCTGGAGTATCTTCCCTGAGAGCCAGGAGCATACTGTCTTGCTGTTAACGTTACAAATTACAATGTTTCTCTCCAGAGTAGGTTTGCTAGTCTTATAAAAGACTAGGGTATATGTGTTATGGAGGGGGCAGTTCCTAAGATCAGAGTTTTTTCCTCTAGCATAACTCAGTGTATGAACTGGTATTTCCTACACCTTACATCACCCTGTGGGAGTTAAGGCTTAAAGAACCAGTGCAAATGATACATTGTTGACTACTGCTGTTTTGGTCTGAGTAAAAAAATTACTGTTTCTTACACAGGACTCTTATGTCTTTTGCTGCATCCATGAATTTATGACAAGTTAACATATTAACTTGCGCATAGGGTAAAACCTCAGACCCTTCACAGTTCTTGACATCTGCATGAAAGATGGCAGATTTAAAATTAAATTCTTTGCACTAGTGAGCTTAAAAGTAAAATCTATTTTAGAAACCACATTTAATTTTAGTCATGAACCACTCCACCATTCCATGTAGAAGATTATTTTGATAGATTAACTAATTGCATCTACAATTTAATAACCATTATATATGGGTCAGACACTTTTAAATGTATGAGAAATCTTCCAACGGTTCATAGAAATTCACATTATGAAAAAGTGTGCACAGATTTCAAATCTATTGCATGAAAATTAACTTCTCATTTTATTTTTCCATGTACTTTTTGAAGTGCCCTTGTACTTCAGATATGTGAGGTAATTTTCACAAGTGTGGCATATATAGTTATCCAGAATATAAATATACAGAAAGTGATATTTGAAAATTCTATATTCCAAATCACACAGGTAATGATCGATGGTGTCAGATTAGTATTCATTGTTACTATGTTATGTTAGTTTTAATAATATTAAAACTAAAGTTATTTCCAATATCCTGCATACAACGTCAGGATCTCACTTGAAATGTGGCATTAATATCACCTCAAGTGTTGAAGAACAGTTGAGATTTCTCTTTCCTACGTGAATAACATGTTGAACTTGCTGTTATCCAACAACAGCAGGATTTGTAAGCCAATGTAATACATATACCGGGCTGGAAATAGTTTATAAGAAATAAAAAACCCGAAATACTACCATTTTTTCTGGTATTGATAAATTTCTCTCCCTTATTGTCGCTAAGATATTATCAGTCTTCTATCAGGATTTTAACTGCAGAAGACAAAGTAAACATGGAAGAACTTTGAAATCCAGTTGGATGATATTAAAATCTCAGAATTGTGGTACAACACAGAAGACAAGAGTGTCTTTAGAACGTTAGAAAGAAGCTGAACATTAAAGAACGAAGCAAAATTCAATTAGACATAAACGTCTATAGCCAAATCAAATGTTTTTAAAAAGTGTCCTGTTTAATTAGTAACTAGGAGGAAAACACAGCACAGACTTAGTTTCCATAAAGTGGCTTCAAATTTATGATAGACAAATATGTAATTATAGGAAATCTACCATAGCAAATAATAGAATTTAAAAAAAAATTTGCACAAAGTAACCCCATCAGACCCATCAGTAAATGAAGAGATGACCAAGTTAAGGCATGATGAAGGAATCAAGTCCAGATCATTTCATTACTGCTTAAAATAGTCAGTGACTTTTTAAAAATGAAAATGCTTATGAATTTAGGAGCTACTATATATTGGATGCACTATTTTGAGCTAAAAGGTCTAAGATTACTTCATTTTCTGTTAGTGTTAGAATGTATAAGGGAATTAATTCATGAGTGTATACATTTGGGTTTATGAAAACATTAGAGATTTTGAAAAAATTTTTCTTGATAAGATTGTGCTTTCCTGTCATGCCTACAGGATACATATATATTTTTTCATTCAATTTTTAGATGCAAGGGAAAAGCTTTGCAAGAATTTTAACAAAAAATTATAGGTGGAATGTTTATGTTTAGGGTATTAATAAGTGGTAGCCCTGATTATCCTTAATAATTGCATGTCTCAAAATCTTTCTAAAATTTTTGAAAATATAATATAAACTATTATACCATCTGTTTTAATTACTACCTTTATTATGTTTACATTTATTAGGTATGGATGTAGTTATTTTTAGTTTTCCACTTAGACATTTTTATGCTTTTTTCCTCCTCTACTTTTCAATAAATGTGATGTACTTTTATATGTATTCCATGTTATTCTTGACTGCTTTTAACAAAGTTTTGCGTTTTCTGGACATAGAAAAAGATATACAAAGAAACAAAGACTTGTTGAGTCTGAAGATAATAATATAATAGTGAAACAATCACTATTATCTATAACACAATTGTATCACCTATAAAATTTTTCTTTGTCATTATTGATATAAGAACTCTTAAGGTCTACCCTCCTGGCAAGTTTTTAAGTATAAAATGGAAAATTATGAACTATATACATTATGTTGTATAGCAGGTCCCTAGGATTAACTTATCTTGAATAACCAAAACACCATACTCTGAAAAATACATCTTATTTCTCCATCTCCACAACTCATGGTAACTACCATTTTCCCTCTCTATTTGTCTATTTCAAATTTGTAAGTAGAGAAAGTACATTCTCAGGAGAGAGTTGGAGGGAAAACTGCAGTGGAGATTCTGCAGAAGGAAGAAAGATGCTGTGGATCTGTGTGGAAGGTGCAGACACACAAAAACAAACAGGGACACAACAAACAACTCCAGCAGCACTAAGCCTGAGAAAGTGCCAGAACAAGAACAAGTGCCAGAAAGCAGAGAACAAAGTGAGCTCTAACTGCAACATCCCATGCCACAGGTGACATAGCCAGAGGGAGAGCCTAGCAGGCTGCACTATCTCTGAGCCCAGGCCAGAGCCCAGACTGGAACAGGATACCCACTCATTCACAGAAAAAGCAAAGGGGCACAACTCTCTCTCTCCCCATCCCTCTCAGAATGGTGCAGAGGAACTGGCTGAGAGAGGGCAGGCACCATTTTGGATATAGTAAGTAGGTAGGAGCTGTTGCAGGTCTTGCACCACAACCAGCACATACCTCAGGGTATTCACAGAAAGAGCAGAGTCCACTAAGCCACAAAGGCATAGCTCAAATAGAAAAGCCAACTGGAGAAAAAAATAAGTATCTCCACAAATGCCTGAAAAATAAACATAGAAATTCAAGAAACAAGATTAAGGAAGACAATCTGACCCCCTCAAAGGAACATAACAATATTTCGATATTAAAATATGAAGATGAAGAGACTGATGAAATGCCTGATATGGAATTCAAAAGCTTAATCATAGGGTTACTAAGAAGCAATGTGAAACAAACCCACAAATTAAAGAAATCCATAAATGACATGAATGGAAAGCCTTAACAACAGACTTAGTAAGGAAGAAGAAAAATCTCAAATTTTCAATCATTCCAAAAAAAAAAAAAAAAAAAAAAGAAATCAGAAAAATTGAAAACAGTGTTGGAGATTCATAGGATGCTAGCAAACAACCCAAAATATAGGTGTTTGGATTAGAAGGCCTATTTAGTGAAACAATTTCAGAAAACTTCCCCCATTTGGAGAAACAAAGGGACACCCAAGTACAGGAAGCACACAGAACTCCCAATATAGACATGACCAGAAAAAATCTTCAACATGATACATTATAGTCAAACTCTCCACAGTAAGAAATGAAGAAAAGATTCTAAAACATGCAAAAAAAAAAAAAAATACCAGATTACTTTCAGAGAATCTCCAATTAGACTCACAGCTGACTTCTCTTCAGAAACTCTGCAGGCTTGGAGAGAATGGATAGACACAGTACAATCTTAAGAGAAAAAAAAAAAAACTATAACTCAGAATATTGTACCTTGCAAAGCTCCCGCTTATGGATAAAGGGTGAAATAAAGACCTTCCATAACAAACAGAAATTTAAAGAATTTGTCACCACTTTTCCAGCCTTACAAATTATGCTTAAAGATGTGCTACACACATAAACACAGAAAGATAGCCATCTTTATGAAGAATGTGAAGGCAGATCTCCCAGTAAAAGCAAAGGAAACACAACCAATAAGAACATTTATAAAAAATGGCTGACCCAAGTCGTTACTTATCGATAGTAATCTTGAATGCCTTAAGGCATTCAGATATGGCTGAAGAGCCCATGAGAGTATTTTAGGCATGGAAAGCCAAGACACCCTGGGGAAAGAAAAAAAAGAAGAAGACCTAAATGGAAGATCTCTGTGAGTGAGATACCAGTGGAAAGAATGGGCCATCAAAGAAGGAAGTACCTTTCTCTGAAGGGAGGAGAGAACTTCCACTTTGACTATGACCCTGTCAGAATAAGATCGAAGTTGGCAAACCCAAAAGGCTTCCATAGCCTTGGCAACTCATGACTAGAGCCTAGGGAGATTACTGACGCCATAAACAAGAGTGTCAAATTGTTAAGTCAACAATAGGAGTCACTGTGTACTTACTTCTCTTGTGGGATCTCTGTCCTTAATGTGTTGTCCAGTGTGAAGTAATTCTGTAACTAGTACTGAAACAGTATTTTACACTTTGTGTTTCTGTGTGGGTACAAACTGATGAAATCTTTACTTAATATATACTGAATTGATCTTCTGTATATAAAGATAATTGAAAATGAATCTTGATGTGAATGGAATGGGAGAGGGAGCGGGAGATGGGAGGGGTGTGAGTGGGAGGGAAATTATGGGGGGGAAGCCATTGCAATCTATTAACTGTACTTTGAAAATTTATATTTACTAAATAAAAAAAATGGCCTCAACTTCCAGTTAAAAGATACAAACTGTCGGAATGGATTAAAAAATAAGACCCAGCTATCTGGTGCCTACAAGAAACACATCTCACCAACAAAGATACACACAAACTGGAAGTTAAATGTTCAAAAAAGATATTCCATGCTAACAGAAAGCAACAAAGCTCAGTGTAGCCATCCAAATATCAAACAAAACAGACTTTAACAAAATAGACAAAACTGTTAAAAGAGACAAAAAAAGGGTACTATGAAATGATTAAGTGATCAATTCAACAGGAACATGTAACTATAGTAAATGCATATGAACCCAATTATAGGGAGACTAGCTATTTAAAGAAATGTTAATGGGGTCCCAGGCCGGCCTGGTGCGCCCAGCCCCGCGGGGCCTGGGCTTTGGGGCTGGGGGAAATAAGACACAATGAGCAGAAGAGAAAACCTCGGCCTTGAGGCCATGCATGCCTGCAGAACGGGGTGGGGGAGGCTCAGGCCCTGTCTGGCCTGCCTCGCCTCCAGTTCTGAGCCCCTCTGGCTGGGGGTTCGGCGCTGGTCTACGGCTGGTGGCCGGTCGTCCTTGGTGCGCCTGGCACTTGTTGCCCTCCTTGGAGTCAACAGGCGCGTGCGTGTATGCAGCCTCTTCGATGCAGTGGGCAGGGCCCTGAACTTCCGAGCGGCGTCCTCGGGACGGGCCCATGAGTCTGTTTTTCCGTGGCAGCCCAGCTGCGGTGGGGAAGGAGACACGAGCCCAGGGATGCTGGTGCCTGGGAAAGCTGTGGAAGATGGCCCACATGGGAGACCCAGAAGAAGCTCCTGGCTCCAGCCTGGTCCAGTTCCAGCCAATTTGGGAGTGAACCAGCAGGTGAAAGATCTCCCTCTGTGTCTCTCCTTCTCTCTGTTTCTCTGCTTTTTAAATAAATAAATAAATAAATAGATAAAAAAAAGAAAGAAATGTTAATGGATCTAAAGGTAGACATAGAGGCCAATACAATAGTAATGAGGGGACTCCAACACTCCACTTTCATCAATGTACAGTTCAACTAGATAGAAAATCAACAAAGAAACAAGAGGTAATTGACACTATGGACCAAATGGATCTAACAGATATCTAGAGAACTTTTCATCCCACAGTTGCCAAATGCACTTTCTTCTCATCAATAAATGAAACTTTCTCTAAAATAGAATATGTGCTAGGCCATAAATCAAGTCTCAACAAATTAAAAAAAAAATCAAAATCATACCATGCATCTTTTCTGACTACAATGGAATAAACCTGTAAATCAACAATTCAAGAATATTGAAAACATAGGCAAACATATGGAGACTGAACAACAGGTACCGAATAAAGAGTGGATCATAGAAGAAATCAAAAGAGAAAACAATAAATTTTTAGAAACAAGATGACAATACAACATATCAAAACTTAGTGGGTACAGCAACAGTGTTAACAGGGAATTTTATAGCAATTGGTGCCTACCTCAAGAAATCGGAAAGGCACCAAATAAATGGTCTATCAATGCCATCTCAGGAACCTAGAAAAAAAACAACAAATCAAACCCAAAATTAGTAGGAGGAAAGAAATAATTAGAGAACAAATAAAATTGAAGTAAAAAAAAATACAAAAGATTAATGAGTTAAGAGCTGGGGCTTTTTGAAAAACAAAACCGATATACTATGGGAGGGAGGGAGGAAAAGGAAAGTAAGGGAAAGAAAGGAAGGAAGGAAGGGAGAGAGAGAGAGAGAAAGAGAAAGAGAAAGAGAAAGAGAAAGAGAAAGAGAAAGAGAAAGAGAAAGAGAAAGAGAGAGAGAGAGAGAGAGAGAGAGAGAAAGGCAGAGAAGAGAAGAGAAGAGAAGAGAAGAGAAGAGAAGAGAAGAGAAGAGAAGATCCAAATCAAAATTAATCTAAGATGAAAAAGGAAATGTAACAACAAATATCACAGAAATAAAAATCATCATCAGGTATTACTATTACGAGCCATATGCCAACAAATTGGGAAACCTAGAAGAAATGGATAGATTCCTGGAAACATACAAACTACCAATATTGAGTCATGAAGATACAGAAAACCTAAATAGATCAATAACCAAGATGGAGATTGAATCAGTAATGAAGACCCTCCAAACAAAAAATGCCCAAGACCAGAAGAATGAGTATCTGATTTAGAATACAGATCTTTTGAAATATCTCAGACAAAAATGAATAAAATTACAAAGACTGAAAACAATGATAAGGATCAAAGGATATCATCAAACTAGCAAATTTGAGAGTCATACGGGTTCCTGAAGACACAGAAACAAAAAATGACTTAGAAAATGTATTCAGTGAAATAACAGCAGAAAATTTACCCAGTTCGGAGAAAGATATATCCATCCAAAGATCTCACGGCTGGCATATGGCGTAGTGGATTAAGCCACTGATTATGATGCCAGTATCCCATATGGGCACCAGTTTCAGTCCTGGCTGCTCTACTTCAGATCCAGCTCCCTAATGCACCTGGGAAAGTAGTAGAAGATAGCCCACGTGCTTGGGCCTCTGCATCCACATGCGAGACCTGGTTAAAGATCCTGGCTTCAGACTGGCCCAGCCCCAGCAGTTGCAGCCATTTAGAGTGAACCTGTGAATGGAAGATATTTCTTACCCTCTCTTCCTCTCTCCCTCCCTCCAACTCTGCCTTTCAAATAAAATAAATTTTTTAAAAAATCTCCCCATGACACATTATAATTAATCCTTCTAAATAAAACAAATAGAATATCCTATAATTTGCAAAAGAGAAATGCCAGATCACTTTTAAAGGAACTCTAATCAGACTGACAGAAGATTTCTTAACAGAAACCCTACAGGCCAGGAGAGAATGAAGAGTTAAAGCGCAAGTCCTTAAAGAAAGTAACTGCCAACTCAAAATACCGTACCTAGTGAAGCTCTCATTCATAAATGAAGGTGAAATAAAGACTTTCCAGGACAAGCAAAATCTAAAAATATTTGTCACCAGCCAGCCATTCTTACAAATGATTCTTAAGGATGTACTATACACAAAAACAGAGAAAGATAACCAGCATCATGAAAGAATGTGACGGTAGAAAACCTGGTAAAAGAAGGGGATTCAAAATAAATATTTATGGAAAAGATGGCATGGACACCATCATTATTTATCAATAATGAACTTGAATGTAAATGGACAAATTCCCCAATTAAAAGATGCAGACAGGTTGAATGTATTAAAACATGCATATATGTTGCCTAAAGAAAGACGTTTCACCAATAAAGTTTCAGACTGTAAGTGAAAGAATAGGAAAAGGTAGCCCATACAATTGGAAATCAAAACTGAGCAGGAGTAACTATGCTCATGTCAGGAAAAAAAAATGATTTCAGAAACAAACTATTAAAAGACACACAGATACTGCTTATTTATTAAGGTAGTGATTCAACAAGAAGATGGGACTATAGTAAACATATATGCACCCAATTCTAGGGTACATGATTTTCTAAAGCATGTGTTAATGGATTCAAAGAGAGGCATAAACTCTAATACGGTAAGGGGAGGGTGGGGACTTTAACACCAAACTTTCAACAATGGACAGATCAACTGGACAAAAAATCAGTAATTAAAAAGTAGAGCTAACCTACAACATAGACAAAAACGACCTAATAGATATATGCAGAAAATTTCATCCCACAACTGCAGAATGAAAATTCTTTCATCAGTGAGTAGAAAATTTTCTGGGATAGATTATACTAGGCCATAAAACATTTTTTAAAAAAATGGAAATCATATCATATATGTCTTTTGTGTCCACAATGGAATGAAGCTGGAAATTTTCAATGAAAGAAAATATATAAAATGTAAAACCCATAGATACTGAATGTCATGCCCCATAATGAACAGTGAGTCATAGAAGAAATCCAAAGGGAAATCAATGTTCTGTAATAATTTGATAGTGTCGTGTCATAGATTTAGATTTTTTAATCCATGTTGAGTGGATTTTTGTGTAAAGTGTAATGTAGAGGTCTTGCTTCATACTTCTGCATATGGAAATCCAGTTTTCCCAGCACCATTTATTGAATAGACTGTCCTTAATCCAGGGATTGGTTTTAGATCCTTGATCAAATATAAGTTGGCTGTAGATGTTTGGATTGATTTGTGGTGTTTCTATTCTGTTCCATTGGTCTATCCTTCTGTTTCTGTACCAGTACCATGCTGTTTTGATTACAACTGCCCTGTAGTATGTCCTGAAATCTGGTATTGTGAAGCCTCTGGCTTTGTTTTTGTTGTACAAGATTGCTTTAGCTATTCGAGGTCTCTTGTGCCTCCATATGAATTTCAGCATCATTTTTGCTAGATCTGAGAAAAATATCTTTGGTATTTTGATTGGTATCACACTGAATCTATAAATTGCTTTTGGGAGAATGGACATTTTGATGACACTGATTCTTCCAATCCATGAGCATGGAAGATTATTCCATTTTTTGGTATCCTCTTCTATTTCTTTCTTTAAGATTTTGTAATTCTCATCTTAGAGATCTTTAACTTCCTTGGTTAAGTTTATTCCAAGGTATTTGATTGTTTTTGTGGCTATTGTGAATGGGATTGATCTTAGCACTTCTTTCTCATCCATGGCATTGCCTGTATATACAAAGGCTGTTGATTTTTGTGCATTGATTTTATATCCTGCTACTTTGCCAAACTCTTCTATGAGTTCCAATAGTCTCTTAGTAGAGTTCTTTGGATCCCCTAAATAAAGAATCATATTGTCTGCAAAGAGGGATAGTTTGACTTCTTCCTTTCCAATTTGTATCCCTTTAATTTTTTTTCTTGCCCGATGGCTCTGGCTAAGACTTTCAGAACTATATTGAATAGCAGTGGTGAGAGTGGACATCCCTGTCTGGTACCAGATCTCAATGGAAATGCTTCCAACTTTTCCCCATTCAATAGGATGCTGGCCATGGGTTTTTCATGAATTGCTTTGATTGTATTGAGGAATATTCCTCAATACATTGGAGAAAACCTGCACGATATTGGCACCTGCAAATACTTCTTGGAAAAGAACCCAGAAGCACAGGCAGTCAAAGCCAAAATTAACAGTTGGGATTGCATCAAATTGAGAAGTTTCTGTACTGCAAAAGAAACAGTCAGGAAAGTGAAGAGGCAACCGACAGAATGGGAAAAAATATTCGCAAACTATGCAACAGATAAAGGGTTAATAACAGAATCTACAAAGAGATCAAGAAACTCCACAACATCAAAACAAACAACCCACTTAAGATATAGGCCAAGGACCTTGATAGACATTTTTCAGAAGAGGAACTCCAAATGGCCAATAGGCACATGAAGAAATGTTCAAGATCACTAGCAATCAGGGAAATGCAAATCAAAACCACAATGAGGTTTCACCTCACCCCAGTTAGAATGGCTCACATTCAGAAATCTACCAACAATAGATGCTGGCAAGGATGTAGGGAAAAAGGGACACTAATCCACTGTTGGTGGGAATGCAAATTGGTTAAGCCACTATGGAAGTCAGTCTGGAGAGTCCTCAGAAACCTGAATATAACCCTACCGCTCAACCCAGCCATCCCACTCCTTGGAATTTACACGAAGGAAATTAAACTGGCAAACAAAAAAGCTGCCTGCACCTTAATGTTTATTGCAGCTCAATTTGCAATAGCTAAGACATGGAATCAACCTAAATGCCCATCAACAGTAGACTGGATAAAGAAATATGGGACATGTACTCTATAGAATACCATACAGCAGTCAAAAACAATGAAGTCTGGTCATTTGCAACAAAATGGAGGAATCTGGAACACATCATGCTGAGTGAAATAAGCCAGTCCCAAAGGGACAGTATCATATGTTCTCCTTGATCAGTGACAACTAACCAAGCACCAAAAAAGAAACCTGTTGAAGTGAAATGGACACTATGAGAAACAGTGACTTGATCAGCCCTTGTCCTGACTGTTTTTGAACAACTTAATACTTTATCCCTTTTAGTATTTTTTTTTTGTTCTACTTAATACCATTGGTTGAACTCTGTAATTAAGACACAATTATTCTTAGGTGTTTAAATTTAACTGAAAAGGGATCCCTGTAAAATATAAGAGTGGGAATAAGAGAGGGAGGAGATATACAATTTGGGACATGCTCAATCGGTCTTGCCCCAAATGGTAGAGTTGGAAGCATTCCAGGGGATTCCAATACAATCCCATCAAGGTTGCATGTACCAATGCCATCTCACTAGTCCAAGTGATCAATTTCAATTCACAATTGATCATAATGATAGGATTAAGAGTCAAACGGATCACATAAACAAGACTAGTGTCTGCAAATACTGACTGATAGAATGAAAAAGGGGAAGAACAATCCAACACGGGAAGCGGGATATCATAGCATATCACGGGACTCATAGAATGGCAGATGTCCTGAATAGCACTCTGGCCTCAGCATCAGCCCTTAAGCCATTCAGATCTTGCTGAAGAGCCCATCAGAGTATTTTAGGCATGGAAAGCCAAGACACTCTGGCAAACAAACAAACAAAAAAGACCTATATGAAAGATCTCTGCGAGGGTGATCCCAGTGGAAAAGTACGGGCCATCAAAGAAGGAGGTACCTTTCTCTGAAGGGAGGAGAGAACTTCCACTTTGATTCTCACCTTGTCTAAATAAGATCAGAGTCGGCGAACTCAAAAGGCCTCCATAGCCTTGGCAATTCATGACAACAGCCTAGGGTGATTACTGACGCCATAAACAAGAGTGTCAATTGTTAAGTCAACAACAGGAGTCACTGTGCACTTACTGCTCATGTAGGATCTCTGTCCTTAATGTGTTGTACATTGTGAATTAATGCTATAACTAATACACAAACAGTATTTTATACTTCATGTTTCTGTGTGGGTGCAAACTGTTAAAATCTTTACTTAATATATGCTAAATTGATCTTCTGTATATAAAGATAATTGAAAATGAATGTTGATGTGAATGGAAGAGGTGAGGGAGCAGGAGAGGGGAGGGTGGCTGGTGGGAGGGAAATTATGGGGGGTGGGGGAAGCTACTTTAATCCATAAGCTGTACTTTGGGAATTTATATTCACTAAATAAAAGTTAAAAAAATAAAAATAAAAATAAAAAAGGGAAATCAAAAATATTATTGAAGTAAATGAAAATGAAAACACAGCATATCAAACTTATGGGATACAGTACAGCAAAAGCAGTCTTACAAGTAAAGTTTATAGCAATAAGTGCCTCAATAAAAATTGGGAAAATGGCAAATAAAAGATTAGAATTTTTAAAACTCTACAAAATATTAGTGAAATGAAGATACGGCTTTTTGAAAGAGTAAAATTGATAAATCACTGGCCCATATAACTAAAAAAGGAAAAGACCCAAATTAACAAAATCAGAGATGAAAAAAGAAATATTACAAATGATAGCACATTAATAAAAGTAATCATTAGTAATTACTACAGCTATAAGCCAACAAATTAGAAATATTGAAGAAAAGGATAGATTTCTGGACACCTATAATTTAGCCAAATTTTGGCACAAAGACATAGGAAACCTGAATATAACAATAACCATGACAAGATTTAATCAATAATAAACAGCCTAACAAAAAAGAAAATCACAATGACTGGATGGCTTCACTACTGAGTTCTACCAAAACTTTTAAAGAACCAATCCCAGTACTTCTTAAATTCTTCAGAGCAACTGAAATAGAGGGAAGCCTTCCAAACTCATTCAATGAGACCAGCATTACCTTATTTATAAAAAGAGAGAATGATAAAACCAAAAAAGAGAACTACAGACCAATATCCCTGATGAACAGAGGTACAAAAATCTCAAAAGAATATTAGCATAGGGGCCAGCATTGTGGGTGCCGTGTAAAGCTGCAGCCAACAAAGTCAGTATTCCATAAGTGCCTGGTTCATATCCTGGATGCTCCACTTGCAATTCAGATCCCTGCTAATGACCTTGAAAAAGAAGCAGAGGATAGTCAAATTACTTGGGCCCCTACTACCCATACAAGAGACCTGGAAGAAGCTTCTGGCTCCTGGCTTTGACCTTGCTCAGCCCTAACCATTGTGGCTACTTGGGGCATAAACCAGTGGATGGAAGACCTCTCCTCCTTCCCTCCCTCCCTCCCTGTCTCTCTTTCAAATAAATAAGTAAATAAATATTTTTAAAAATAATAGCAAATCAAATCTAACACACATCAGGATCATCCACCTAGACCAAGTAGAATGTACCCTAGAGATGCAGGGATAGTTTATCATGCACAAATAAACAAGTTTGATACATCACATCAACAAAATGAAAACTAAAACAATTTTATCTCAATAGACTCAGAGAAAGAATCTGATAAAACATAACATTTCATGATAAAATCATTTAAAAATCGAGATTAGATGGAATATATATCCACATAATCAAGGCAATATATAACAACCCTGCAGCCATCATCATTTTGAATGGGGAAAAACTAGAGACATTCCTACTAAGATCTGGAACCAGACAGGGATGTCCATTCTCACCACCATTATTCAATAAGATGTGGAAGTTTTAGTCAAAGCAATTAGGCAAGAAAAGAAAATCAATACAAGCTGGAAAAGAGGAAGTCAAATTATCCATGTCTGTACATGACCTGATCCTTTGCATGGATGAACCAAAAAACTCCGCTAAGAGACCATAAGAACTCATAAGAGAATTTGGGAAAGTTGCAGGACATAAAATCAATACAAAAAATCTATTGCATTCTTATACACAAACAACGCTCAGGCTTGGAAAGAACTTGTAAGATCACTCCCACTCACATAAAATTTAAATATCTTAAGATAAATTTAAGTATATGAAAGACCCTTATAGTGAATATTACATGGCTGGCACTGCGGCTCACTAGGCTTATCCTCCACCTGTGGCGCCGGCACCCGGGGTTCTAGTCCAGGTTGGGGCACCGAATTCTGTCCCAGTTGCTCCTCTTCCAGTCCAGCTCTCTGCTGAGACCCGGGAAGGCAGTGGAGGATGGCCCAAGTGCTTGGGCCCTGCACCCACGTGGGAGACCAGGAGGAAGCACCTGGCTCCTGGCTTCAGATCGGCACAGCGCGCTGGCCGTAGCAGCCATCTGGGGGGGGGGGGTGAACCAACGGAAGGAATACCTTTCTCTCTGTCTCTCTCTACCTCTGCCTGTGAAAACAAAAGTGAATATTACAGAATATTAATGAAATAGACATGTTCATGAATTGGAATAATATCAAAACGTTCACACTACCCAGAGCAATTTACAGATTTAATGTGATCCCAAAATACACGCACTCCATATTTATAACAGTTCATAGAATTAGAAAAAAAAAATCCTAAACTATAGAAATGCAAAAGACCCTGAATAGCAAAAACAACTTTAAACAATAAAAACAAAGCTGGAAGTATCAAATACCAGATTTTAAGACATACTTTAGTGCAGTTATAATCCAAACACTCAGTACTGGCACAAAAGTAGACATGTGGGCCAGCGAAACAGAATAGAAAGCCAAGAAATTAATCCACATTCTACAATAACTAATCATTAACAAATGAGATGAAATCACTCACCAGATAAAGGACAGTCTCTTTAACAAATGGCATTGGGAAAATTTGAATTTCCACATGCAGAAGTTTGAAATAAGACCCCTATAATACACTCTGTACAGAAATCAGCTAACACTGGTTCAAAGATCTAAACCAACACCAGAAAGCATCAAATTGCTAGAGGAAAAAATAAGGGAAATGATGCAGAATATTACTGTAGGCAGAGACTTCTTGGATAAGACTCAAGAAGCACAAAGATACAACCAAAACAGACCAATGAGATTACATCAAGCTAAGAAGCTTTTGCAAAGCAAAGGAAAGAATAAAGTGAAGAGGCAACATACAGATTGGGAGAAAGTTATTTGTAAACTACATATCTGATCAAGTATCAGTATCCAGAATATTTTAGGAGCTCAAGGAACTGATCAACAAACAACACATTATAGAAACAGGCAAAGGATATGAAAAAGGCATTTTTCAAAAGGTGAAATACAAATAGCCAATAAACGCATCAGAAAATGCTCTGGACCACTAGCTGTTGGCAAAATGCAAATAAAAATGAAGTATCACCTCATCCTGGTTATAATGGCTATCACCAAAAACAGCAAATGCTACTGAGAATGAAGAGAAAAAGGAATCCTAATACAGTTTTGTTGGGGGCAATGAAAACTGATATAACCATTATGGAAGACAGTGTGAGGATTACTCACAAAACTACAAATAAGCCTACCATATGACCCACCTATTCAACTACTGGGATATATCTAAAGGAAATAAAATCAGCATATGGAAGAGTTGCATGCACTCCATATTTATAGCAGTTCAATTAATAAAAGCTAAGATATGGAATCAACCTATATGTCCATGAACCAATGCCTGAATAATGGAAATGTGGTATATATAAACATGATGGAACATTACTCATAAAAAAAGAATAAAAAGTCAACATTTTCAAAAAATTGGGTGCAACTGGGGATCATTGTATTAGGTGTAATAATCATAGCCAAAGAGAAAAATATTGAATGTTTTCTCGTTTGTGGTAATTAAATTTAATGAGAGGAAAAAAAATTGTGTGGATGTCTGAACATTTGATATACAGCTAAAAATATTGCTTCACTGAATCATACCAGGTAAATGACAATATACACTTATTTCATGTTAAAGAAAGAAATGGAGGGGGATGGTGAGGACTTTGGGGTAGTATCAATACTTTGCTCTTAATTTGGGTGTTGGCTATGAGCACAAGCAGCTGAAATAGCACGTCAGTGATCTGTACACTTATATGCATCCCTTGGTATCTACGCTCCTTTTAATAAAATGTTTTTTTCAAAAAAAATTTTTCTTTCTAGGTGGTCTTTTTATTTTTTTAATCATTACATTTGCTGTGAAAGCTTTTTCAGTTTGATTTAGTCCCTGAATTTCCTGTTTTTCAGTACTATAAGGAAATACTGAGGTCAGATCAATTATAAAGAAAACAGGTTTATTTAGTTCAGTTTTGAAGGCAGAAAGTCCAACTTGTCACAGGTTGTTCCAGGGTCCTCTTGGGTGCATATCAAAGTGGATAGTACCCTGGTGGGAACATCTGTGAGATAAAGAAATTACCTGGAAAGACAGGAAATGAGATCAAGTCTCCAACACATTTAACCACATTTAAACCACAGCAATCCTCCTAGTCTATTTCTGACTTTGTTGCCTGTGTGTCTGGTGTGATGGTAATAAAAAGCATTGACTAGGACAATGTCCAGGTATTATCTCTTTGTTTTCTTCTGGCATATTTATAGTTTTAGGTCTATGTTTAAATCATCAATACATTTTGAGTTGATATTTGTGTCTGCTGTGGGATAAAGGTCTGGTTTGATTATCTTACATGTATATGCAATTTTACAGGCATTATCAATTGAAAAGATTATCCTGTCCCCACTACTTTATTCCTGGCACCACTGTCCATATATTTACCACATATGCATGATTTTGTGCCATGCTATTCTATTCACTTGGTCTATAAGTTTGTATTTATGTCACTACAAATTATTTTAGGTATTGTACATTTTGAATCAGGAAACCTAATTTCTCCAGTTTTATTTTGGTTTTTCAAAATTGCTTTGAATGGGTCATATTTAGTTCCATATGAATTTTAGGATTGTCTTTTCTATATCTGTTAAAAAATTGGGATTTTAAGAATTCCACTGAATCCATACATCACCTTAGATAATAGGGACATTTAAATAAAATTAAATCTCTAAGCCAACAATAGGATGTTTTTATTTGCTCTGCTTCAGTTATGAATATTTTATAGTTTTTAATGTACAGGTATTCACCCTTGTTATTGCTGTTTTATTCTTTTTCATGTTATTATAATTCAGGATTTTTTTTCTTACTTTTCATTTCAGGCAATTCATTGTTAGTATAGAGAAATGCAAATGACTTTTATATATTCATTTTATAGTCTGAAACTTTGCTACATTTGTTCATTAATTCTAAAAATAGCTTTTTTTTAAATAGAGACTTTCACATTTTCTACATCCAAAAGATAATTTCACCTTTTTTGATGCTGGATGACTTTTATTTTTTTTCCTTACCTTATTGCTTTGACTAGAACTTCCTATATTATACTGAATAGAAGAGTGAAAGTCAGGGACTGGCACTGAGGTGCAGTGAGTTAAGCCACTGTCTATAGCACTAACATCCTATATGGGTGCCAGTTCGAGTCCTGGCTGCACCAATTCCAATCTAGCTCCATACTACTGTGCCTGGGAAAATAGCAAAGGATAACCCAAGTGTGTGGGTCCCTGTACCCACTTGAGAGATGCAGATTCAACTCCTGGCTCCTAGCTTCGGGCCCACTGCTGTCATTTGGGGGGTGAACCAGTGGATCGAAAATATCTCTTGGCCGGCACCGCGGCTTACTAGGCTAAGCCTCCGCCTGTGGTGCCGGCACCCCAGGTCCTAGTCCCGGTTGGGGCACCGGATTCTGTCCCGGTTGCTCCTCCTCCAGTCCAGCCCAGCTCTCTGCTGTGGCCCGGGATTGCAGTGGAGGATGGCCCAAGTGCTTGGGCCCTGCACCCTCATGGGAGACCAGAAGCACCTGACTCCAGACTTCGGATCAGCGCGGTGCGCTGGCCATCGTGCTGGCCGCAGTGGCCATTAGGGGGTGAACCAATGGAAAAGGAAGACCTTTCTCTCTGTCTCTCTCTCTCACTGTCCACTCTGCCTGTCAAAAGAAAAAAGAAAAAAAAAAAGAAAAAAAAAAGAAAAAGAAAGAAAAAGAAAAACCTCTGTACTCTTTCAAATAAATAAATCTTTAAAAAAAGTTAGTCTTTGTCCATTTCTTCATATCTGTCAATAATTGCTTTATATATTTAGATGTTCTGATGCTGTATAGAAATATATTAATGACTGATATTCTCCTGTAGAATTGACCTTTTCATTGTGTAAAGACATTTTCTGCCTGGTACTTACTTAGGTGGGTCTTGAACCTGGATCTGCAAGTTATTTTCTGAGTTATTTTGGCTTCCCTATTCTGTTTTAAAATACTGACTTTGATGTATCCCATTCTTAATTATTCTGAAAATATTAACAAATATTTATCATAAAATAAGAAACAAAACAATATCTCTACTTACGCTTATAAGAAACTTAGAGGTCCTAAACTTTGATAAATCGCTTAAATCTGCATATATTTGTCTTGTAAGTATCCTTTGTTATTTCTGTTGATCACAATTAAGTACTTGTGTTTGTTTCCTAATTTCAAATCTGTTGGTGCTTCTGAAAGTGTGGTACTCATAAGTAGCACTGGTATCACTTGAGTACTTAGTGAAGCTAAAATGGCTCCCCCAGTCTACTAACTCACTCATCTGGTGATTCTGATGTACTACAAAGTTTAAGAAGCATTATTCTATTTTGTTTCATTGGGCCACTTGTTGATCAAACTGATAGTGATCAATTACAAGTGCTCTGTATCAACTTACCACTTATTACTTCACCCACACAAATCTCTGAGAGTATAGACTTACTTCAGTTTTTCTCAATGTTTTATAGCTTTCTGTTTAGAGGTTTTGCACATTACTTATTAGATAAATACCAAAGAAATAAAGATGTGTTTTTGAAAATAGTGTTTAATTTCATTTCAATTTGTTTGTGGGGCTGGCAGTGTGGCATAGCAGGTACAGCTACCACCTACGATGTCGCATCCCATATGAGTGCTGGTCGGAGTCCTGGTGCTCCTCTTTCAATCCAGCTCCTTACTAATGCATCTAGGAAAGCAGTGGAGGATGGCCAAAGTATTTGGGCCCCTGCGCCCATGTAGCAGACCCGGAGAAAGCTCCTGGCTCCTGGTTTTGGCCTGGCCCAGCACT
This sequence comes from Oryctolagus cuniculus, assembly GCF_964237555.1. NCBI lineage: Eukaryota > Metazoa > Chordata > Mammalia > Lagomorpha > Leporidae > Oryctolagus > Oryctolagus cuniculus. Next base: position 89,567,014 of record NC_091442.1, read on the forward strand.
GGCCAATCGGCCATCTGGGAAGTAAACCAGCAGATGGAAGACCTCTCTGCCTCTAACTCTATATTTCAAATAAATAAATAAAAATTGTTGGTGACACAAGAAAAGCAATTGATTTATATATATTATCTAATACCCTGATAACTTTATGTAATTCATTTATTCATTCTAATAACAAATATTCTATGATTGTCCATTATCCTAGTCAGGTAATCTTATAATGACAATTTTACTCCTTACGTCCCAACCTTTATTTCTTACTTTATTCTATTCATTTAGAATTTCAGCATAATTTTTAACACAAGTAGTTCTGGCTACCACTCTTATTTTTTCCTCCAATCTGTGGAGTAAAGCTTTCAGTATTTTATCATTAATCATACCACAGCTTTCCAATTTGAGACTGAGGTATTTTCTAATTTCACTTTTTTAACCCCATTTGAAAATTCTGAATTCAGGTTTTAGCTTTCCAGCTCCATAGGACCTGTAATACCTGTCTCTGCTTTTAAGAAGCTCCCACTGGGGGCACATATTATGGCACAGTGGGCTAAGCCACCACCTGCATTCTACATGGGTACCGGTTTTTGTCCCAGCTGCACCATGTACAATCCAGCTCCCTGCTAATGTGCCTGGGAAAGCAATGGAGGATGACCCAATTGCTTGAATCTCTGTACCCACATAGGAGATCTAGAAGAAACTCCTGGCTTCTGCCTGGCCCATCCCTAGCCCTTGTGGCCCTTTGGGGAGTGAACCAGTAGGTAGAAGCTCTGTCTCTCCTTTTCTCTAACTCTGCTTTTAAATGAGTAAATCTTGAAAAATAAATAAAAGGGCTCCCATCTGTGGGTTTTGAGGCAATGCCTAGTCAACTGTTGAGTCATTTCATGACTATATATTTCCAGGGTGTCTTTTTTCTAAAATATTATACCCTCAAATTCGACTGCTTCTGAGGATCAAAATCTAAATTATCTCTCGTCTTTTGAAGTTTACGTTATCTCTACTGCCTCTTCTGTAAACAGACAGATACTCTTTCCATGATTTCTCCATCAACCCAGAAAGAAAGTTATCCTCACCTTCAGGAGTTTTCCTCTCTCTGCCACCTCTGAGCCCTGAAGTCCTGACTGCCATAACAGCTCTCTAATATCTTCTAAAGTTTCCCCCACATTTATCTGGACTATACAATATTTTTCTTCCATAAAGGAAAATGTTTTCTTACTTTCACATTTTCAACATGTTTATATATATAGCATTTGATACTTTCATTACTTGAAGTTCTTGATAATCAGATACTCCACTCTTTTTAAAATTATTATTAGTCCTGCTTTAACTCCTTAAAAGTTGAAAGATCAATCATGTAGTTCTAAATTTTGGATTCCAAGCATAATTCTATTCATGTTTTTATTTAACCTCTGGAAATACTGTAGAATGCTGATTTAAAGTGTATATCTCCACATAGATTTAAATTTCATTTCTGCTGTGCATCCAGTGGATCACTAGCTAGGGATGTTTCAGTTTGCAATTTCAAACACTAATAAGTTATAAGTTTGAAACGCCTAAACTTGCTAGACAGTGGGCCACTTATAATATGGCTTTTCTTTTTGTATGCCGAAACCATGTCAAGTTGTGCTTGTACTGACACTAAAGTGTTATTCATTGAATTTTGTTTCTGGTTCACCTATCTTTTTAAAGACAGTTTGATTGGCTTTATTTATTTATTTAAAGTCTGAATTACAGAGAGCAGGAGAAACCAATCTTTCATTTGCTGATTTACTCCCCAAATGGCTGGAACTGCAATCTGAATCCAGGATCCAGGAACTCCATCCAGGTCTCCTACATGGGTAGCAGGGACCAAGCATTTGAACCACCTTCCACTGCCTTCCCAGGCCTATTAGCAGGGAGCTGTATCAGAAGCAGAGCAGCTAGGACTTGAACCAGTGCTCCAATATGGGATGCCAACATTTCAAGCAGCGGCTTAACCTACTGCACCAAAGTGCTGGCATTCAACTATCTATTACTTGATTTTGGTTTTGATATCGTTGTTCTTGTAGGAACATGGCTATCTGAAGGTTCCTCTGTATATTCTTTTTTGAGAAGCAGACAGACAGAGCAAGCTTTCATTTGCTGGTTTACTCCCTAAATGCCTAAGTGCCTGGAACCAGGCTACAACAAAACCAGGAGCCAGAACTCATGGATGACAGGATGTCAGTTACTTGAGACATCAACACTGCCTCCCATGGTCTGCCTTGGCAGGAAGCTAGAGCCAAGAGCCAGAGCTGGGAATAGAAATGAAGCATTTTTCTGTGGGACATGGGCATCTTAAAAACTAGGCAAAACACTCATTCTTCAATTCTCTTAATATGCAATCTTTTTATGAAAGCATTTTTCTAACCATGTATGGTCAATAAAATACAACTATTATAATCTCATCCACCCTTCAAAACACTGGGACTTTAGCATGATTGCTTTATTTGATAATAATCTTATTTATTCATTTAATATTGCCCAAAATTTATTAAGTTTCTATTTATCTTTGTATCTGCATTTCCTGGTACTTTAAGTTCACATATACATCAACATTTTATTTTTGATGTATTATCCTTCCAGGTATTTGAATCAGGAGATTATCGAGGTACCTACAAAAGGCCAGAAGTGGATGCTCCAATATGATGCCTATATATACCTTAAATAAATGGTTCATAGAACCTCCAATCCTGTCATTTCTCATGTTGAAAGAGCTTGCAGAGGTACAGGACCATATGCCCTCACACTGACTGAAATAATCACAGATCTTGAAGAATTTGAAATGAATAGACCAACACATCACAAGTCAAGACTATATCCTTAGTGGCCTGGAAACTACAAATCCCCACACTTAAATAATCTATAGTTGGTTAAATTAAGAATATTAACTGATTTATCCTTTATAAAACTTACTTTCTGCAGTGGTCAGCAACTTCCTTTGCTGTTTGATGTAAAATTAAATATCTACTTCATATTAAGCTAGTACAATGAGTTAAAATATTAAAGAGACAACCATAAGGATGGAAAGTACAATTTCAGAAGAAAGTCAAGCACCAGGAGAGAGAGTTTTCAAATGGAATAATGTAGCAACAGAGAGTTCTTTCAATAGCAGAGTAGAGTCAGCAAGGCCGCCCATGACTGAACTTTATCACAGAACGCAGACTTGCATGGCTGAAAAAGATAATGCTTCAGTGCCAGACAGAAACTGTGCGGTGAGCTTGGCAGCACAAGCAAGCACTTTCAGCAGGAAGGCAGATGAGGAATGTGGCAGCCCGTTCACTTCCAGAGGGAATGGATAAATAGCTAGGAGTCTAAAAATAGACAATGCCATGCTTTCTATTAATTGAAAATAAAATGATGCCTTTCTTCCCACTTCCTTTTGATGAATATTAATCACTTCTTGCTATTTTAAAATTAGAAACTGCACTAAAATAACTATGGTACACTAGGAAGCAGGGCCATAATTTTCTTCATTTGCATTACTTAAAACACATGAGTTGCAAAACATTTTCATACTTTATACACATTGTGTCATTCTATATCAACTTGTCAAAAGACACATTCACATATGTACCCATGCAATAAATATTTAGCATCTATTTCAGCTGTAATAAATGATATTCTTTTAAAAATCTACAATTTAAAAATAAATTTACATGTATATACTACTAGAAAAACTGTAAATCACAAAATGCTTTCCCAAGGGTAAAATGAAATTGTATTAGAGATGCATTCTATTTGAAATACTACCAGTTATTTCTTTTAATTTGTCTTTAAATGATACAACAAGGAAAATATTAGAAAATATTAGTATAGGAACAATTGTATATGGATGTGACTTATTTAACTGTTATACTTGAAGTTATCATCAGTATATGTCCAAAAAAAAATGAATAGGCACTAACAAAATTGGTTTTGAAAAGAATCATTTAGAATCTTTAGCATGTTGGAGTATTTCAGTAGTATTTTCATATCTGCAAAACAGAGTGGAAGAGTAGTGACAAATAAATTAGAACAGATCATATCCTAATGCTGGAAATTTTGTTTAGTAAATCATGAAAAGATGATACAAAATGAAATTATTATCTTTTCATAATGCAAATCTCTCCAATGTATTTCCAAAATACTCTAATTTGTAAGGATAAGGAATATGAAATTTTATCAGTATTGAAAAATGGATTGTAACATTTTAGCACTATATTTGTCAGTATTAAGTTTTGTATCCAGGGACACATGATTACAGGCGAAACAATAAAAATAGGAGCTTAGGTTATGTAATGTACTTACTACCCTTGAAGAAAAAAGATAAACATCTAGACTCTCATTCTGATTAAACAAATATTGATCATAATTAAGGCCCAAGTTTCTATCCCCAACATCCTTAACTATTTTATTACACCACGCACTTGAACAGTTTCTCATCTGACCAAATACACTCATTACAATGGTTAGCTTGGAATCTATTCAGATAACATGACTCGTTTCATTGTGGCTTTTTGAAGGAAAAGCTCTTCTTCCATATCTAAATGTCTGAGAATTAAATCTACCCAATTTCTGTTTTTATAATAACCTTATTTTTTATATCTGTAACTGATCATTTGTCTAAATGACAATCGCTTGGGGTCAAGCAGCCAAGACATAGGAAAAAGGATACTGAGAAAACAAAGTAGTGAATGCATCTTTATAACTGGTAAGTCATTTCACTAATATCTCACTTGTTTATCAGGTCAAATAGATACTTTATTGTAACCAAAAAACAAACAAAAATCTAGAGTGAATTTAATTAGTCTCATAACTATGCATTCACTTACTGATCTGTGTCTCAGAATTAGAACTGACAGAATGACAATGATGATCAAGACAAATATGTAAACCTGACTGAGAAGTTAACTGCAAAAGACCAAAGTCCATAATAAAGACAGGTAAAGATGGGTGAATTATTTTATCTCCCTGAATTGAATACCATTACTCTTACCACCATTTTACAGTTGAAGGATTTGAAAATGAGAGTTTTTAAGTCACATACATAATTGTGTATGAACTAAAATTAAAATATAGACATCTTGAGCTAGTCAGCAATTCCCACCCTTATGCTATACCAGTGGTTGGAATTTGTTTCACTGAAGTTTTATAAAAATAAGTAATTCAACAAGGATTAGATCATGCTGCTGAGGTAATAAAATGCCCATGAGAGATGTAACTAGTGGAGGTGACAAGAACAAGTGCTTCCACTCCAGCAGCAGCAAAACTATGAAGCAATTAACACAGTAGCCAGGAACTTGCTGAAGTTTAGAGATGTTGGTTTACATCTCTGAAAATGAGAAAAAAGGTTGAAAAAATTGTCAGTGAATTTGAAAATGCACTAGGACTGAATAAGAGTGCACAAGTGAATTGCTATAATATCAGTGATGCCAATGGAATTTCACAAAAGGAAAGCTCTTATGAAACCATCTTCTTTTGAATAGTCATTCTACTGTGTAAAAGAAATATCAACATCATAATCATTAGTTTAAAATGGAATTTTATATTCATACATTTCTATATCATTCATGATTTTCAGATATATTCAATGCATGATACTACAAAATAAATCTGCAACTTTACAAAATGATTCATCTGTGTGTGTAATATATATATATTTTAAAGTTGATGCAGAAGCAATTTTATCTTATCAATACTGTAATTGACTAAAACAATTTTTAAATAAATAAGCAAAAACTGTCAATAGCTCAATTTAATTAGCCCTAATTAAATTTCATTATGTCACTAAATGTAATTACACAGTTTTTGGATGAGGTTACATTTCATAATTCATTAAATGTTACTATTGGTCATGGACATTTTATCCTAAATAAACTGATACTTATTTATGGTTACTTTTATGATATAAATTAAACTTCTAATCTTTTTCTAACAGTATTTATTTGGATGGGTTTTTAAGTTTATAGTGTTATAACATGTTCAATGGCAGAAATGTCATATGACCAAAAACTGTTATTAAATGCAATCAAATTTGTTTCTGGAAGAATTGAATCATCCAAACACTTGAGAATTCTGTTGCTTTCCCAAATCTAATTTAACCTCACAGATATTAGGCCTTTATAGTTTCTCACCACTACCATTCCCTGAGGAACTGTAAGCCAGCAGATTGAGCAGTTCTTAAAAATTTTAGAATTCTCTGAATTAAATTACTCTTGTATTTTTAGACCAAGTCATATTTTACTTCTACAAGGTTACTGTGTAGTTACAATTTCTTTATGAAGTTGACAATAAACTTAGCTGTCTGTTGCTTATAATCTACATGATAGTAAGTGCTATTTCATTCATAAGAAATACCAATTAAAAATACCAATATTTTTAAATTAGGGGAGGGAAGATGATTCAGACAAAAATTATTATACATAATAACCAAAGATGGTACCTATGTTGATAACCCCTTTGGGTCGATATATATATCCTAGTTAAAATGAAAATATCTTTTGGACCAGAGAACACTTTAGACTCAGTAATAACAATAACATCCTTCTTGAACAAACTAGCACTTTATAAATGGACTAGCACTTTATAAATGAAAATATCACTAAATATATTGAATAGACTAGAATATTAAGGGTAAAATGTACCCAAAATTTAAGAAACAAAGTTTTATTCATGTCAAAAGGTCTGCACAAGCAATTTACATGTAATTTTGCACTGTTTCTTATAATGGTATTTAATAGCTCTATGTGTTAGCATTAGTAGTAGAGATATTTAAATGTTTGATTCATTAATATCTACATATGTATATTACATAGTTTCTCGGGGATTGTATTGTAGACATCTAGCAGAAGAAAACAAGACAGCACTGTGGTACAGCGGATAAAACTGACAACCCTGCTGGCATCCCACATGGGTACCTAGTCCTGGTTGTTCCACTTCCAATCCAGCTCCCTGCTAATGCACCCGGCAAAGCAGCTCAAGATGGCCCAAGTCCTTGGGCCTTTTCCCCACCTTGAGGGAGACCCATCAGAAGCTCCAGGCTCTGGCCTGGCCCAGCCCTGATCGCTGTGGCCATTTGGGGAGTCAACCATGGGATGGAAGAACTCACTCACTCTCTGCCTCTCCTCTTCTCTGTAACTCTTTCAAATAAATAAATAAATCTTAAAACTAAAACATGGTTTTGCCCTCAGGTAGGCAACGTTTAATAGGAGAGATGAAAACAAAAATAAAACTACCAAGCCATTTTTAGATATCATAAAGAGAATTCACAAGAAGTACAGTGAAAGCATAGAGAATTAAGTGATCCATTTGGTTAGAGAGTAGGTTCAAGAAAGTCTCTGGGGGAAAACCTTTGGCCTAACAGTTAAGATGCTGGTTGGAATGCCCATGTCTCAAATTAGAACGCCTTCGCTTTAGCTTGGTTCCACCTTCTCAATGCAGACCCTGGGAAGCAGCAGTGATAGTTCAGAGAATTGGGCCCCTGACACACATATGGAAGAGCAAGGAGAGCATGTTCTTTATTTTTATCTCTTGCCTTCATTCTGTCTCTGCTTCTCAAATCAATTAAGTAGTGTAAATAAAAAGAGAAAGTTGTTAGAGTTTAGTGTTAGAGAATAAATCAGATTTGGTAAAGGCCAGCGCCACAGCTCACTAGGCTAATCCTCCGCCTGCGGCGCCGGCACCCTGGGTTCTAGTCCCGGTCTGGTCGCCGGATTCTGTCCCGGTTGCTCCTCTTCCAGTCCAGCTCTCTGCTATGGCCAGGGAGTGCAGTGGAGGATGGCCCAAGTGCTTGGGCCCTGCACCCCATGGGAGACCAGGAGAAGCACCTGGCTCCTGGCTTCGGATCAGCGCGGTGCGCCAGCCGCAGCGGCCATTGGGGGTGAACCAATGGAAAAGGAAGACCTTTCTCTGTCTCTCTCTCTCACTGTCCACTCTGCCTGTCAAAAAAAAAAATTGGTAAAGCAAGGACAACCATGCTTAGGTAGGAAATTCTTATTGTCAAAGGGTATAGTACTCAGATTAAATAGATTAATAGAATAAAGTAAAAATGAGCAAGAATCTTTAAAACCTAACACTGCTCAAGACAAAATGTTTTATATCAAGAATTGGCAAACTATGTCCCCTAGACCAATTTCAGCTTGTAACTGGATTTTGTACTAGTCTGTGAACCATGATTGATTTGCACATTTTTAAAGGCTATCAACAAATCAAGGAACAGACTGTTACCCAAAGTACCTAAGATATTCATTCTCTGGTCTTTTAGCAAAAACATTTCCAAAACCTACCTTACTATAAAAGTAAGGGATCCAAGGGAACCAGTGAAAGAATGGACCAAAAGTATAAAGCAAAGCAAGCAAGAAAAAAATACAGAAAGTGGGTCACAGTGACCCTAAATATAAATTGAACCTATTTCATAAGTGCATTCTATAAAGAAGGGATAAAAAGCATGTTAAGTATTAGCTCACTTGGGGAAAAACATTGGAAAAATCAGTGTTATATATTTTAATTAAATATTTACTATGTATATATCAATAATTTTTAAGTATTTATTTACATATTTGAAGGGCAGCACTACAGAAGAGAAGGCAGAGACAGAAAGAGATTGATCAATCTTCTTCTGCTGGTTCACTCCCCAAATTGCCAGGAACCGGTGCTTCTTCCAGATCTTCCATGTGGGTACAGGTGCCCAAGTACTTGGGCCATCTTCTGCCGCTTTCCCAGGCACATTTACAGGGAGCTGGGTTAGAAGTGGAGCAGCCGGGGCACGAACTGGAGGGATATGGGATGCTGGAATCTTAGGAGGTGGCTAACCTGCTATACCACAATGCTCGCCCAATCAATAATTCTTTTAAAAACTGACTATTAGAGAAGGAGAGAGAAAGGGAGGGAAAGAGAGCAAGAAAGCACACCCAATGTGCTGGTTCATTCCCCAGATGCCTGCAACAGCCAGGGCTGGGCTGGGGTCAAAGTCAGGAGCTGCAAACTCAATGCTAGGCTTCTATTTGCATGGCACAAGTCCAGTCACTGGAGCCATAACTGATGTCTCTTTTTGCTAATGCATATCTTGGATTCTTAAAATAAGTATCAAACCTATAAACTTCAATGTGGGATGCAGTTTTAAAGTGTGTTAACTGCCAGGCTATATGCCTACCCCAATAATTCTTCAACCAATATAATGATTTGTTTCTAGCCTGAGCCCCAGACATAAATAACCAATAGTCCCTTCCACAGTTGTATTAAAGTATCTACTTGAGGGGCTAATGCTGTGGTACAGCGTGTTAAATTGCTACCTCGGACACAAGTTATAATAGCTTGGTCAAGTAACCTTTTGAAAATTTCTGGGGCTGGTGCTGTGGCATAGTGTGTAAAGCCACCACCTGCAGTGCTGGCATCCCATACGGGCGCTGGTTTGAGTCCTGGCTGCCTCCACTGCCGATCCAGCTCTTTGGTATGGCCTGGGAAAGCAGTAGAAAATGGCCCAAGTCCTTGGACCTCTGCACCCACGTGGGAAGACCCGGAGGAAGCTCTTGGCTTCGCATCGGCACAGCTCCAGCTGTTGTGGCCAATTGGAGAGTGAACCAATGGATGGAAGACCTCCCCTCTCTGCCTCTCCTTCTCTCTGTGTGTAACTCTGCCTTTCAAATAAAGAAATCTTCAAAAAAAATTTCTGCCGAAAATAGAAAAACTACATATAATATTACATGTAATGATGAAAGACAGTATTTCCTCTCAAAGATCAGGAAATAAAGAAAAGATGGTTTCTTCTCTCAGTATTTATTTATTTTTTTACCATTTTATAAGAAATACTAGCTCTCAGTTTGCATAAACTTAGGAACCACAGTTTTGAAATCAGGGTGAGAATGGTCTGAATGTTTTTTTCTAACCACTATTCTCAATGTTCCTAAACAGCTTCTGCTTTCTATGTAAAGGAAGTAGCACTCAGATTCTTCAAATATTGGCACTAAAATCAGGACACTCACGTGTCAGTCCATGGCTAATCACAATGGAACTCTTTAAGCCAGAGTCCCACTGTTAAGATTTCCCCAGGGCAGGCGCCATGGCTCACTTGGTTAATCCTACACCTGCAGCGCCAGCATCCCATATGGGTGCTGGGTTCTAGTCCCAGCTGCTCCTCTTCTAGTTTAGCTCTCTGCTGTGGCCCAGGAAGGCAGTGGAGGATGGCCCAAGTGCTTGGGCCCTGCACCCACATAGGAGACCAGGAGGAAGCACCTGGCTCCTGGCTTTGGATCGGTGCAGTGTGCCATCCATAGCAACCATTTTGGGGGTGAACCAACGGAAGGAAGACCTTTCTCTCTCTTTCTCACTGTCTATAACTCTACCTGTCAAATAAATAAATAAATAAAAAGAATTTGAAGCCTGTTTCTGGTTCTCTGTCCACTCTGTCTCTCAAATAAAAACATGAATAAATATTTAAAAAAAAATTTCCCTGAAAGGACATTGTGGCATAGAAGGTTAAGCCACAGACTATGATACTCTGGCATCCCATAAAGGTGCCGGTTCGAGTCCTGGTTGCTCCCCTTCCAAGCCAGCTCCCGCTAATATTCCTGGGAAAGCAGTAAAGGATGGTCCTAGGGCACCTGCACCAACATGGGAAAAGCGGTGAAGCCCGTGCCTGTTGGAGCCATTTGGAGAGTGAACCAGCAGATGGAAGATCTCTCTCTCTACCTTTCAAATAAATCAAATGAATCAAAGATTCCCTGTCTTTTTCCCTTGAGACACTGCTACTAGAAACAGGACACCACTTTGATTTTAAACTTTTGTAAGGCTTTGAGTTTTATCCCTATTATGAACTGACATAATGATATTTTTCTCAGCTTCATGAAATATATATATATATATATATATATATTCCCTGGTAACATGGCCCACTTGCCAAGAAGTACGGAGTAGATATTTTTTGTTGTTGTTATTCTTATATTTAAAATGTAAATTTCTAATTGACAAATTCATATGCATTTATGTACAACATGTTTTAAAATATTTACACATTGTAAGATTGCTGAATTGAAAGAATTAACTTATGTATTTATAGGTGCTTTTTTCAAAATATTTCTAATATTCTTCACTCTTCATCTCTCTATAACACAGCAGTCCCTTTTGTATGACCCCACCATCTACCAACATTTCTTCACACTTTGATAACAGCCTAAACACTTCCTATAAAACCCAAGGAATGGGAATGTTATATAAAGGACTTAGGAGCTCAGTAAGTATTTGCATGGATCAGCTAGATAATAGACCAGCTGATGAACAGTGCTTACCACATCGTTGGAGGAGACGTTTTTATAAATAAACATACAGCCATGAATCCAGACAGTATGCATTCAAGTAACTAATGCGTTAAAGTAGGTTGAAGTACCCAGTACAATACAGATTTATAATATTAAAAAAAAAGCTTCAAAAGAAGGAACAGATAGAAGACTCTTAAAGGAAATCTGGAAGAAAACATCACAGAAACTAGGAAGCTATGATAGTTAATTTAGTCTTCTCTGTTGCCTTCACCCACACATTCTGAGAGAGACAATTTAAACTGTTAGAATAGAGGTGTAAGATAATAGTTTCTTAAAATATGTGGATCTTCCTTTATCGAGTTCATTGAATGTATTTCAAGGATGCTCTTCCAAATACCCTAATGAAATTCCTATCCTTGACATGTCACACTTAGGTTGAGACTCCAGAGGGTTCCTGTTTAGGTAGTACCTTGATATACAATGAAACCTAATTCACTGCCATTAAACCATTCACCTTCTTTTTAAACTCTTTCCAAAATTACATCATTCATGTCTTTCTACAATAAGTTTTAAAAGACAGAAAAATGATTACTTTGGACAGAAAAATGATGATTTAGGTTTATTCTGTGCGTATGTATATGCCTGAATGCAACTGTATGTGTCTATGACTCATATTGGAATGAATTTTCTAGGAATAGACATCTTTAAGATGTACAAAATCTGTGTTCTCCTCACATCCTTTTTGTCTCATCTAAAAACATCTTCCTAGGGTGCCTGAGTTCATGTCCTAGCTCCAACTCCTAACTCCAGCTTCCTAGTAATGCGGACCAGGGGAGGCAGGTGATATCTCACACAGTTGGGTCCCTGCCACCCATGTGGGAAACCTGGATTGAGTTCTGGCTCCTGGCTGTCATCTGACCCAGATCCTACGCTGGTCACTGCAGGCATTTGAGGAGAGTACCAGCAGACAGGGTCTCTATCTCTCCCCTTCCTTCCCCTCCTTGTCTCTGTCTCTACTCGTCTCTCATTTTTAAAAACAATTTTCTTAGATATAAGCTAATAGTGCCTTAAGAGAAATATATAAAATTAAATATTTAAAATACCCATGTAAAATTATACATTTCTTATCACTAGAGAATAAAATTACCTGAATTTTGTGTGTCCTATTACTTTGTACAGCTATTTTCATTTTTATTTGTACATATGTGGCATTCTTCCACCTTATCACAATTTTTAAAGATAGTTTGTATTATTTAAAATAACATCAATTTAAAGTTTCTCCATTTTAGTTCCTTTTCTAAAAGGTAAAGAATGTTGTGTTTAAATTACTCAGGATTACAAAATCTTGACTCCATATAAATACTTTTCTTTTGTTTCTTCAAACACCTGAAGGGTGAGCTAATCACTGATACGCATTTTAAATATTTGTTTATTCATCTGAAAGAGAGATCTTTCAGCCACTGATTCACTCCCTAACTGACAACTACTTGCCCAGGCTGGGTCAGGTGGAAGCCAGGAGCCAGGAATTCCATCCTGTTCTTCCACATGAGTGGCAGGCACACAAGTACTTTGATTATTCTCTGCTGCCTTGCCAAGCAGCTTAGCAGGAAGCTGGATCAGAAGCAAAGCAACGAGGATTCAAACCAGAGAATCAATATGGGAGACCAGCACTGGAAGCAGCAGGTTAACCTGCTGCACCACACTGCCAACCTCTATTAATATATATCTTAAAACACTGCTCTGAAATATGAAAGTTACCTAGAATTTTACACAAATGTGTTCTTTTTTTAAAAAAAAATGAGTGCTTCAGTGAAAATATTCTCAGGCCAAAAATAATGCCATCACATTGATTATGGATTATCATTTATAAAATTAAAAAACTTGAAGGACAATATAATTTTTATAACTTTTAACCAGATAAATCGGTTTAAAATAAATATTTTATTACAAATGTATTAATTTTTATTTTTACTATTTATAGGCACTTTATACAGATGGATTAAACTTTTAGGTGATGTGGCTGTTATTTTGTTAATACATAATTTTTTTTTGACAGGCAGAGTGGACAGTGAGAAGGAGAGACAGAGAGGAAGGTCTTCCTTTCCCGTTGGTTCACCCTCCAATGGCCGCTGCGCTGCAGCCCGCACAACGCGCTGATCCGAAGCCAGGAGCCAGGTGCTTCTCCTGGTCTCCCATAGGGTGCAGGGCCCAAATACTTGGGCCATCCTCCACTGCACTCCCTGGCCACAGCAGAGAGCTGGCCTGGAAGAGGGGCAACCGGGACAGAATTCGGCGCCCCGACCAGCACTAGAACCCGGTATGTGGGAGCCACAGGTGGAGGATTAGCCTAGTGAGCCGCTGCGCTGGCCAATTAATACATAATTTCAATACCTTATGTCAATCCATTGTTATTTGTAAATCTTAGTAACATGTGCTGGCTATATACTCCACCACCAGTAACCACAGTTTGTAAGAGGTTTACTGGGGACTCACAAGATTTGTCAATTAACTTTAAGCAAAGCAAAAGGAAGCTCTGTTATCTTGCTGACCTGAGGCAGTTTTAAGGTTAGAGCAAGGCACCTCTGGAAGTTAAGCAACTACTTTCCAAGGGACAGTGAGAGAAGGGCCTCCATCATCCTTGAGAACTGCCATTTCATGAAGATGTTTCTTGGTACTTAAGAAAGACAGAGTTGTAAAACAGTTAACATCCTTTTAAAATGATTTACATCTAAAACCAGTAGGGTAAGTTTTTACAATTTAGTAATGTAAATACTCTAAGGAAAGGGAATTCAACTCCAATATTTACAGTCTGAAAGGAGAACTATGCTCAAACTGACTAGGGAACCTTAAAGTTGTCTTGGTCACCTCTAAAATCACAGATAAAATTTAAGTTTTGGCCGGCGCCACGGCTCACTAGGCTAATCCTCTGCCTTGCGGCGCCAGCACACCGGGTTCTAGTCCCGGTCGGGGCGCCGGATTCTGTCCCGGTTGCCCCTCTTCCAGGCCAGCTCTCTGCTGTGGCCAGGGAGTGCAGTGGAGGATGGCCCAAGTGCTTGGGCCCTGCACCCCATGGGAGACCAGGAGTAGTACCTGGCTCCTGCCATCGGATCAGTGTGGTGCGCCGGCCACAGCGCACCGGCCGCGGCAGCCACTGGAGGGTGAACCAACGGCAAAGGAAGACCTTTCTCTCTGTCTCTCTCTCTCACTGTCCACTCTGCCTGTCAAAAAATAAATAAATAAATAAAAGTTTAAGTTTTGACATTGCTCACCATAATTATGTGAAACCATTTCTTAGAAATTATTTTAATGCAAAAATCAGTTATTTAGCTACTTAGAGGGATGAACAAAATTTGAATTTCTGACATTTATTTGATTAATATAAAACAACTGACCTAAATCAAAGCATGCATTGGAAACAAATAGTTTATATTTTCATAATTATCCTGATCTCTATTTGGGGCAAGCCTTGTGGTGTAGCTTTGGCACTACTGCATCACACACTGGAGTGCTGGCTGGAGTCCCAACACCACCACTTCCCATTCTACTAAAGCATTCTGGGTGGCAGTGGATGGTGCTCCAGTACATGAGTCCCTGCCCTCATATTGGAGATCCACTGGAGTACTAGATTCCTGGTTTCACCTTGTCCAAGCTGTGGCTGTTGTGGGCATTTCCAGAATAAATCGGCAAGTGGAAGATCTCTTTCTCCTTATCTGTCTCTCTATTGCTCTTTCAAGCAGATGAAAATAAACATTTTAAACCCTATGAAATATTTTCTATGAAAATAACACTGACAATAATATTACTTTTCTGAGTATTTATTAAGTGCATTTGAGTAAATAAAAGGTAAGGATTCCTTATGCACGTGAGGCCCAAAGAAACCAGATCCCTCAAGATTAAGATTCGACTGGTATATGTAAGTTATGCCATCCTCTCTAGGATGACCCTTATGACTAATATGGTTCCTTGATATATATATATAAAACAGTCATAGGTCATATCATTAATCCTATTAATGAAGGCCAATATATGGAGATTCCTAAAGAAATTAAAAATTCAATTGCCATATGATCCAACAATGTCTCTTTCAGGTATAAACTCAATGGAAATGAATCTACCACCTCAAAAACATATCTACATTCTAAAGTTCATTGCAGTATTATTCACCCATAGCCAAGACATGCAAACAACCTAAGAGTTGATCAACAGATAAATTTATTAAAAAGGTCATTATATATATTGTATATATACATATATAAACACACACACAATGGTTATTCAGCCTCAAAAAAGGAGTTCTTGCCACTTGCTACCACATGTATGAAACTATAGCATATTGTATTAAGTGAAGTAAGTCAAGCAAAGAAAGAAAAACACTGCATGATGTCACATTAAATTTTTTTAAATGTTAAACATAAACATACAGAGATAGAAAATAAAACAGTATTTATTAGGAATGGGACAACAGGAAAGAAATGGGGAGATGTAGGTCAAAGCATACAAAGTAGCTGATATGTATGATGAACAAATCTAAAGATTTAATTTATAATAGAAGGACTATATTTAATAAAATATAGTTAGTAATAGTGTATGTTTAAGACTTTCAAATATATATTAACAATAGTATCTTATACTAAGAACTTTTGCTAAAGGAGTAGATTATTGCAGCTCTTGCCACGGGGAGGAAAAAAAATCAGTAGTTATGTGGGATGATGGATATGTTAATTTCTGTGTAGAAACCATGAATATATACACATACATATGTGTATATATATATGGTACTTATGTTGTATTAAATATTCACAATTTTATATATATCCATCAAAAGGTGAATTTTAAATGATGGTATACTGAAATTTTGATATTTCATAGCCATCAACACTGCTAACAATGTTGTGTTTATAATTACTACACATATACATGTATAGAGTAAAAGAGGTAGAAAAATTATATTATCTCAAAGTATCTATATACCTTTGGGTATCTTATATACAGACACACAAAAATCATTAATAAACAGCTGAATTCTGTAGGTAGAAGGGAAGAAAACTGGGCTATTTCTGAAGATTTCTAGAGATAAGAGCTGGTATTATAAAACACAGTCTGGTATAGGAACACAAAAAGCTTCTCATTGGTCTCCTGACATTGATTATTGTTCTTTATTATTCAGAATACATTGACATCCCTTGTGTCCCAAATAGAATTCATGTATTCAAAACTTTACAGAAATCTGTTGCCACTTATTCATCTAGATGCAGAGCCATGCCAAAGTTTTTAAATGTTAAATGTTGTTGCCAGTTCTAGCTCTCTACTGTATAGATTTGACTTACTAATCACTGTAACCACGTTTTTGACCTCTGCATTGTTTTATCTATGTGCTTCTCTTAGCACCATTCCACTGAGTTTCTCCATTTGAATATTTAGCTTTTCAAGACAAATTTGATGGGCCTGCAAATCACTATCCAATATATTGCTTTCACGTTATGGTATCATGGTATAACGATCAGAAATAGAATGTCTGACATCCATTCAAGCATTCATTTCTAAGGGTTGTATACAATTAAGACCCATGTAATGTTTACAGAGCAGGAACCTGAACTTTAGCCTACAATCTTTCTTTAAAAATATGCTACAGCTGCCACGCCTGCTCTGGGCTAGTAACACAGACAAAACTCATATTTCCAAATCCTCTTAAGAGGATTTTGAATGCCTTAAATCAGAAAGCACAATCTTTTTTTTTTTATTTTTTTTAAACTTTTATTTAATGAATATAAATTTCCAAAGTACGACTTATGGATTACAATGGCTTCCCCCGATACCGTCCACAATCTTGATTTAGAAATATTCTTATATGCACTCTAACTCATTGCTGAAAACTTCCTTCTTATAAAATATCTGGCTTCTTTCTACCTTTCTCCTTATTAATGCATGTTGCAGGCTGATCCATTGGCATTGATGAGCAAATAGTTGAGTTTTCCTTTTTTCTTGCTCTCCTCATTAACCAGCTGTTTCTGACTCCTCCAGAATTAGGGGGGAGGAGGCAAAAGAGGAGACAAGGAGCAAAGAAAAATTTTCTACTCTTAGCCGGCGCCGCGGCTCACTAGGCTAATCCTCTGCCTTGCGGCTCCAGCACACCGGGTTCTAGTCCCGGTCGGGGCGCCGGATTCTGTCCCGGTTGCCCCTCTTCCAGGCCAGCTCTCTGCTGTGGCCAGGGAGTGCAGTGGAGGATGGCCCAGGTGCTTGGGCCCTGCACCCCATGGGAGACCAGGAGAAGTACCTGGCTCCTGCCATCGGATTAGTGTGGTGCGCCGGCCACAGCGCACCGGCCGCGGCAGCCACTGGAGGGTGAACCAACGGCAAAGGAAGACCTTTCTCTCTCTCTCTTTCTCTCTCTCTCTCTCTCTCTCACTGTCCACTCTGCCTGCCAAAAAATAAATAAAAAAAGAAAAATCTCCACATTTTGTACTCTGCAAATATCGAAAGCTTACTCTGTCTTGCTTCTACTCATTACAGCCCTATCCATTAGAATTACCAAGATTCACTATTGACCTTGATACTCCTTTAACTTGGCAAGTATCCTCTTCCAGAGTCTAATGATCCACTCCACAGACATTCTATGTCTTCCCTATGGGCTGTTCTTTAGGCCTGGGCAGGATCAACACCATCTTGACTCTTACAAATGGTCCATAGAACACACCGACAGACTTTGGCTTAACCACATCTAAGCATAAAGGATAAATCTAACACAGAAGCCCTCTTCCCCTTACTCCAACTACTGCAACAGCTATTCATGAGAAGTGCAGTATCAGAAGTCGTGAGATATGAAGAAAATTAAAAGTGTAATGAAATACAGCTATATACATATCACAATAGAAAAAAAAAATAATGAAATAGGCAACATCCAGCACTAATGAGGGTGAGAAGAGACTGTGATCCTTTGGAAAACAGCTTGGAAATTTCTGTTGACATTAAATATACACTTATCTGGGCCAGTGTTGTGCTTTAACAGGTCAAAGCTGCTGCCTGCAATGCCAGCATCCCATAAAGGCACTAGTTCGAGTCCTGGTCACTGCACTTCCAATACAGATCCCTGATAATGTGCCTGGGAAAGCAGCAGCAGATAGCTCAAGTGCTTGAGTCCCTGCATATGCATGGTTGTAGTCATTTGGGGAGTGAACTAGCAGATGTAAGATTTTTCTCTCTCCCCTTCTCTCTGTAACTCTGCCCTTCAAATAAGATAAATCTTTTTAAAAAAATAAGTACATACTTATCATATAACATACTAATTCTACTCCTAGATACTGTAACAAAATGGATGAAATCATTATACTAAGTAAAATAGGCCAGACACAGAAAGAAATTTCACATATTTCCTTTCATATGTGGAAGAATATAGGTATACCACTTTTTTCCTGATCGTATGATCCTTGCATGAGTTTCATATATGAATATTCTCACTTTAAAGAAAAGTAGCATGGGTTTATAGATTTATAATATATAAGTAAATTAATATGACAGTGTTAAGAATTGTTAAATCTGAAAAAATTAAATATTAAAAAAAGAAAATATGTGCTTAAAAAGCATGTGCCAATGGGGTAGACATTGTGGTGCAGTGGTTTAAGCAGCCACTTGGAAAGTTTACATCTCAAAGTGAAGTGCCTGGTCTGAGTCCAGATACTCTGCACTTCTGATCCACCTTCCTTTTCATGTGCTTGGGATGATGATCAAAGTCCATGATTCCTTGCCCCCACATGGAAGACTGAATAGAGTTCCTGGCTCTGGCCTGAGCCAATCCTGGCTGTTATAGCCATTTTAGGAGGGAGCTGAACTGAGTGAAGAATGCCTTTGTCTCTCTTTTGTCACTCTGCATTTCAAAGATATCTTTTTAAAAAGTAAAATTCACTATTTACTCTTTCACACACACACACAAATTTGTTTTTTTCAATTAATAAAGAAAATAATATAAAATCCCCAATAATAGGAGTAAATTTTTGATTTTTACTTTTGGCTTCATTTACTTTGAACAGCTTTTTCTGAAAGTACTAATTTCTTAAGAAAGTTACATTTCAGTTGCTGTTATGCAGTCTAAATATTTCTGAGAGTGTAGTATTAATCATTTGGAGGCTACTGATTAAATATTTGTCAATGAGAAACCAGAAAATTATATCCTTTCATAGAATATATAATGTGTTTATTAAAGTTATACTAAAATACAGGATAGAGTTTGTCACCACAACTCTTTGGAGTATTTTCTATAATGATAAATAAGTCATTTGCAAGGCAAAAGTCACAGATATCCTGGCATGGAAGTAATAGGAAAACAGCATGAGATTGAGCTTTGGTGAAATTGAAATTAATTTTCACAGTTTAGTTGCTGGGTGGTCTCAGATGACATGGCTGTTTAATCTTAGCTGGTACAGGTGTGAAAGTCATAATATGAAAACTGACACATTCAAATAGAAAAAGAGACAATATTATAATTAGAATTCAGGCTCATAGTAAAGTGTGAAAGCACAATATTTTCAATGCAATCTCTCTGAATTGTAGGAAAACTACATAATTTTGGAAAAACAAATATGGTTGTTACATGGTTTTCATTTTCTATATTACTTGTAGCAAAATCTATCCTTGGCTAATATTTATGATCAAGAAATTTAATTATACTAGTGCCTCAGATCAATGTTTAGAGTCATCCCATGGATGGAAATATGCCTAATTGCATGGTACAAGACTCATTTTTTTTTCCATAGAGGTATTGTTTCTAAATTAGGACATGTTCTGTCACATTTCTATCTAATTAAGATACTAATATTTTTTGTTTGCTCAAGCTATGGAAATACATCCATAGGCAATTTTGAGGAGTTTTTTCCAACAAAGTTCTAGATATTGCATCATAAGTATGTATGTGTGTGTTGGTCCCCCTCTTCGTGGAGGAACGACACAGGACCCTGCGCTGTTCTTTTGTCTGCTCGGCCCTTCCCGGGTTTGCTGCTGGTCCTTCCCGGGTTGGCTACCATCCTTCCACCTCCGTGGAAGGGCGGTTCCCCCTGCCACTTTCCCCACTTCTGTGGGGGAGCGGCACACCGCCGGCCGGCTCTCTCGGGGGCTGCTCAGATGTTCCTTCAGATAGATGTTCCTGGTGCATGTTGTCTCTCTCCTCCTTTATAGTCCTCTTCCACCAATCCCAACTCTGCTACCCACACGCCGAGTATGCTGCTCTCCTCCAATCAGGAGCAGGATCAGCTCCTGCAGGTTACTGGTCGAACTGGGGGCAGCTGTGTAAAAGTTTTTTACTCCTCTCCCAGCGCCATATTGTGGGAGAGCAGATGCATAGAATAAGTCTTAATTCCAGTAACTTAGTCTAGTCTGAGTTGCTCCCCACATGTGTGTGTCTACACATATCATAAATTAAAACATTTTCTTGAGGCCAGGATTGTGGTGTAGTGGGTAAAGCATCCACCTGCAATGCCAGCATCCCATATGGGTACCAGTTCATATCCCAGCTATTCCACTGCCAAACCAGCTTCCAGTTAATGTCCTGGATAAAGCAGGGGAAGATGATCCAAGTGTTTGGGTCCCTGCCTCCCATGTGGGATACATGGACAAAGCTCTTGGCTTCATACTAGCCGAGCCCTGGCCATTGTGGCTGTCTGGGGAGAGAACCAGCAGATGGACTCACTAGCTCTGTCTCTTCTCTCTGTAACTCTTACAAATAAATAAAGTTTAAAAAATTCTTAAACTGAGTCTCCATCAATGGTATATTATGAATGACTAGGTTCTTTTTTTTTTTTTTTTTTTGACAGGCAGAGTGGACAGTGAGAGAGAGAGACAGAGAGAAAGGTCTTCCTTTGCTGTTGGTTCACCCTCCAATGGCCACCGCGGCCGGCGCACCGCGCTGATCCGATGGCAGGAGCCAGGAGCCAGGTGCTTTTCCTGGTCTCCCATGGGGTGCAGGGCCCAAGCACCTGGGCCATCCTCCACTGCACTCCCTGGCCACAGCAGAGAGCTGGCCTGGAAGAGGGGCAACCGGGACAGAATCCGGCGCCCCGACCGGGACTAGAACCCCGTGTGCCGGCGCCGCTAGGCGGAGGATTAGCCTAGTGAGCCGCGGCGCCGGCCCAATAACTAGGTTCTTAAAACATATTAACTGATCATGTATTTGTAAGCAAAAGATGGCATTCAAGTATACAAATAATTTGAATTCTTCACTATTTGAACATGTTTTGAAAAGACAATAAGTGTTTTCAAGGCTGTATGTTACATTTTAATTAGATTGTTTAAAAATATGGAGCAAGGAAAATTTTATATTTATTCTTCATAAAATCCTCACAATGACTCCTCCTTTAGTTAAGATGAAGGCAAAGTAGCAACATAGGCTGCATTTACTTCTGAGTTGTCCTATATGTGGAGAGTTATCAAGTAAAATTTCTTCAGAACATGTCTGTAAAGCAAGTGTAGAACATACTATTATAATAGGAGGATGTCTGTTTCATGCTGTACAATACAAAAATATGATAACAAAAATTAGATGTTTCTACTCACTTGACTTTCTTTAAAATAATTTAAAAAATTCAATTTTGATTAGATCTTTAAGAAACTGAAATGCATTCTATTACACTGTAAATAATATATCTAAATTAAATAGGTTTTAGGTACATAATGCTAGACACTGAATCAAAAAGGAAATCCGGGATTAAGACAACTGAATAGGGAAAAGAGATACTGATTCTGACCAGGGGAAGATGGCAGAAAAAAAGTGGAGGAAATGTATTCCCAGGGAAGAATTAGAGAGAAGATGGCAGTTGAAATTCTACAGAAAGAAGATGAGCAGTGTGGAAAGTATGGATGCGGAGCAGTGAGTGGGAAAACAATCCACAACCCTTCAGGGGGCTGGAGGAAACACTGGTTTGGAGGAACAAGGTGAGGGCACACTGTGGCAGCCAACACCACTGCTGATTTTGCCTGAAGGAGAGCCCAGGGAATGTGCCATCTTTAATTCCAGTCTAAAGTCCCCACAGAGGGCAGGGTATACATGAAAGCACATTTTTTATACATTATGGAATATTATTCAGCCAAAAAAATGAATGAAATCCTGTGATTTGCACAAAACAGATACAACTGGAAGCCATTATATACTTAGTGAAATAACCCAATCACAAAAAGACACATAACATATTTTCCTGATCTGTGGTAGCGAATAGAGTACAAAAGATGTAATGTATAATTGTTTACATTGTAATGTGCATAAGATTATTCCTGTGCATAAACTGTTGAGAGGAAATGGCTTAAAATCTCTGTGACCTTAATTATTATCTTATAACCACACAAGAAATATTTAAATGTTACATCATCATTGGCTGTATTTCACTGAAAGAAATTATAAGTGACTAATTGACAAAAAATATTGTATCTGGTCATTTGTACATTCAATTATTATTTATAACCACTGTCTATATTCCCAGTAACCTGGGGTCTTTTTGCTTTTCCTGGTTAAACTTCTTATTTGGTGAAGTATTAAGCCTTTCTACTGTAATGTAAAATTAAAATGTGTTATCCTAAAAACAAAACAAACAAACAAAAAAAAACAAAAAAAAAAAAAGGAAGGAGGACTGGGAGGTGGAGGGAGAAGGGAGGAGAATATCATTTTATTCTTAGACTTGTATCTATAAATAACATTGACTGTAAAAAATAAAATTAAAATTAAATGGAAAAAAGGAAACCCAAATTTTCAGTGCCTTAACACTAAAATTTGATTACTCATTCACATTACCATCCAGTGTGGCTGCCACTAACAAACCTTATCTTGTCAATCTGTTCATCTTGTGAATCTGTTATCTTTAACACATGGCCCACACTGTTGAAGCACAAGAAGAAAGAAAACAAGATTATGTGAATGAGAGACAGCAACTCAAGTTTGATTACTGTTCATGTCCCTTTTTTTCATAATCTATTAAGCAAAAAAATAAGCTGCATGAGAAGAAAAGAGTGGAGGCTGGAACACATAATATTTCTATGTGCCGATGTAGGAAAACTGTGTTTGGGGAAATAGATGATGATTCATCATAAACTGTACACAATAAGAAAAGTTCAATAGCATATATGCATAAAACGTGAATGACATTGTTCTGGGAATTCCAGAGTAGGGCTACTGAAATGCTGGTTACAATTTGGCATGAATAATACAACAATAATAATGGTATTTGATGAATTTTAAGTGCTCTATTCACTCATACTTTCCTCATTTCAGGAAATCACAATTGGCTTCTCAATGAGTAGACTGTGGGAGCTTCTTATATATCTCAAAATGATATTAAATCATCTGTTATCATTAGGTAGGGTTATTTTTCCCCTTTTTTACTAGACTGGTTTGTTTCTTTGATTAACAAATTATATTTGTGTATATATTTCTTTTCCTATGGAAACAAATGAAGAAAAAAAGGAGTGTATTTTAACAAGTTAAAAAATGTTGTAATGAAGTATCACTAAAGAACTATAGTTACAGGTACTGTACTAAGCAGTTTACATTAATACTGTATTAATTCACAAAATTTTACATTAAAATATTTTTATTATAAAAAAGATGATTTTAAATTAAGAATGTTTCATTTTATGAATAGATCCTGGATCACAGACAACAAGAATAGAACAGTAATTATTCTTTATTGTAAATATATATTATATGTAATTAGCCTGCCATCAGTGTCCCTGTTAGATGTTATTTTCTTGGCTCAGGGTAGATGGATCTTTCTTGCTTTATTGTTGTTGGTTCAATATTCATTTCAGCATGCACAGTATAACGGTATTTTTTTGTTATTTTGTTTATTCACTATCAATTTTATTAAATCTTGAAAAAATATATTGTAAATATTTATATATACACATATATACGGCTCCTATCAGTGTATTTAAACAAATAAATTTGAAATATTTATCTGACATTTTTTATATACCTTACCACAAAATTAGAATATCATTTATATAAACCAGATGCAGGCTATAATTCCAAAGAAAAAACATGACTACCTTAGAAATGGACTTATAAACTACTACAGATACATAAAACTAAATAACTTTTGTTACAGTTTTCCTCCATATCAAATATCTGCCAAAACCTTCAACTTTTCTTTATATACAATGGCTAATATTATACTATATTCCATCTTGATTTAAATACTAAAAATTATACCTATTTTGACAAGAATGATTTTTCTGGAAATTTTTAGTCTACTTTTTTGATTTTAAAGTCTATAGACAAAATGGAACAATTTTACTAATAACCTGTCAGAAAAATATGTCCGAAAAAACCTGTAAGTCTGCTAAGAAAAATAAATTTGGATATTGAAGTGGTTTTTTTCCAGATTAAGGAATTTTTAGTGTTATGAGTAGTTCTTGAGACCATATTCTGAGTTCCTTCTCTTGGTTAATCTAACAATTGTATGTTTATATTCTGATTTTTCTAAAAAAGTAGATTATCTCTAAGATACCTGAGAATCATACCTAACTTTATTTCACTGCAATTGCATTTCATGAATTTTGTAATTTAATTTTAAAGGCTGAAAACTAATTTTAAATTCACCACTTGTTTATGGAAGATAAAATAAATTCTATTCATAATCTTACCAGGAATGTTGTTGCTATTTTATTATAGGTTATGTTTCTCATTGGAAAGACATAATCAAAGTAATAATTTCAGATAATGCAAGGAAACTTGGGTTCTTTTAATGCACTTACAGATAAAGAATAAACACTTCACTTGAATCATGGCTATGGTTGTGATGATGAAAATGCTTTTCAGATGTTTGATGTTTCCGGATGAGTGATAATATGATCAAGACAATAGAAAAGTGTATCTGTTTGCTTCATAGTCATCTGTGTACTTGTTCTTTTTGAAAGTTTAAAATGGTTTTTTTTTTTTTTTTTTTTTTTTTTTTTTTTTTTTTTTTTACAGGCAGAGTGGATAGTGAGAGAGAGAGACAGAGAGAGAAAGGTCTTCCTTTGCCGTTGGTTCACCCTCCAATGGCCGCCGCAGCCGGCGCGCTGCGGCCGGCGCACCGCACTGATCCGATGGCAGGAGCCAGGAGCCAGGTGCTTTTCCTGGTCTCCCATGGGGTGCAGGGCCCAAGCACCTGGGCCATCCTCCACTGCACTCCCTGGCCACAGCAGAGGGCTGGCCTGGAAGAGGGGCAACCGGGACAGAATCCGGCGCCCCGACCGGGACTAGAACCCCGTGTGCCGGCGCCGCTAGGCGGAGGATTAGCCTAGTGAGCCGCGGCGCCGGCCTAAAATGGTTTTTAATACCTAATATTCTACTTCTTCATAACCATACTTATTCAAAATAATGGTAGCAATATAACTGATGCTTATAACTATTGGTAAGTCAAAGGAATGGCAGCAGTTTTATAAGGTCCAAGAGGAGTACTTTGGGTCTCCTGTTGGAAATAACTACTTACAGTGAAATATTACAGTGTTATTTGGAAATGGACTTCACTGGTATAAATGAACCTGTCACAATGTGGGGCAAAGACTAAATACTTTGTATATTTAACTTTTAAAATTATTCATTTTGGCCGGCACCACGGCTCACTAGGCTAATCCTCCACCTGCGGCGCCGGCACCCGGGGCACTGAATTCTGTCCCGGTTGCTCCTCTTCCAGTCCAGCTCTCTGCTGTGGCCCGGGAGTGCAGTGGAGGATGGCCCAAGTGCTTGGGCCCTGCACCTGCATGGGAGACCAGGAGGAAGCACCTGGCTCCTGGCTTCGAATCGACACAGCGTGCCAGCCGCAACACACAGTCTGTAGCGGCCACTTGCGGGGTGAACCAACGGAAAAAGGAAAACCTTTCCTTCTCTGTCTCTCTCTCTCTCACTGTCTAACTCTGCCTGTCAAAAAAAAAAAAATTCATTTACACGGGACTGCGCTGTGGTGCAGTGGGTTAAAGCCCCGGCCTGCAGCGCCGGCATCCCATATGGGCGCTGGTTCGAGTCCCAGCTGCTCCACTTCCAGTCCAGCTCTCTGCTATGGCTTGACCATTTGGGTAGTGAACCAGAGGATGGAAGACCTACCCCTCCTTCCCTTCTTCCCTCCCCCCTCTTCCTCTCTTCTTCTTCCCCCCCCCCCCCAGGCTCTACTTCTCTCTGTAACTCTTTCAAATAAAGTAAATCTTTAAAAAAAAGTATTTTACTTAGAAAGGGCACACACATAAGTGCACAAGCAATTACATTCTTGTCCTGTTTCACTCCATAAATATCTGCAAGGGTCCCAGGTTGGGACACAGGCCAAAACTGGGAGCTCCCACAATGGAAAAGAGGAACCTAACTACTTGTGCTATTAGCAGAGCTTTCCAGGTTTTGCTTTAGTAGGAATGTGGAGTTGGAAGCCAACTGAATCAGTTGGAATCAATCTGAATTCTATGATATGGAATGTGGTATTTCAACTGGTATCTTACCCACTAGGCAAAGTCTTGCCCCTAAATATTTTTAAGAAAAGAAATATAACTGATAGTCTATGAGAGGAAAAATTGCAATCATAAAAATAACAGAAAACAAAAACAATGTTAAAACATAGTCAAAGACAACAATAACGGACTGTATAACTTTATGAAAGAAAAAGTACAAGAAAGGATTTTGGTTGCTTCACCATGAAGAAATGATAACTGAGGAAACAGAAATATTGCCCTGATTGAAACGTGAAACAATATACACATGTATTAAATATCACACACTTTTATCATACATAAAAGTATGTACATTTGTGTTAGCTAAAAATAAAAATCTGGCCATAAAACTGAATATATCAATATTCATTTTAAAATATGAATGATCTAAGTATTACAGTTAAAAGGCAGAAACTATAACTGGAAAAGAAAATATAGTACATAGACACACATGGAAGTATTATCCAGCCTTTAAAACAAAATAAAATTGAGTCATTTGCAACCACATGGATGGATCTGAAGGACGTTATCCTAAGTGAAATACGTAGAGCACAGAAAGACAAAGACTCCCTTATACATAGAATCTAGGAAAGTCAAACACAGAAACAGAGTGTAGCAAGATTACCAGAGGTTAAGCAGGTGGGTGGGGATGAGAAGAGACCAAACTTTCAATTAGAACAAGTTTTTGAGATAACGCACAGTGTGATGGATGTAGTTAATACTGTACTGTACATTTCAAAGTTACTGAATAAATTCAAAATGCTCTCACTATACAAAAGTGGTGTGAAAGGCAAGCTATGTTAGTTGGCTGTATTTTATCATTTAACAATGTACGTATGTATCAAAACATCACTTGGCTTCCATTTATTGTCTATTAAAATGAAAAGCATGACCTATCTTCTATTAGTAAGAAACTCATCATAAATATAAGGACTAAGGAAGGTGGATTAAAAGTAAAGGAATGCAGAAATATATACCAGGCTAATACTAGTGAAAGGAAAACTCAGTGACTGTTTTAGGCGGAGCCAGCTTCACAGCAAGGAAAATCACCAGAAATAGAAGGGGATATATAAATACATAAAGAGAGACGAGTCGATCTCCAGGAGGACATGGCAAATCTTAGTGGGCATCTGCATAAGAATAAAACATAAACATGCACACTTACTATGTGTCTCTTAAATGCCTGTGAGGAGGCAGGCGTTCAGCCTAGTAGTGAAGATAAATGTTAGGACATCCATGTGCCACCATAGAATAATTGGCTTAAGAGAATGCACAAAGAAGTCATAGAGAGGCTAAACACATTTTCAGAATAGATCTAACAAAAGACTTATATAATAATATATAATACTATATAAATATATATAATGCAATAAGAGCACAAATGACCCAATTTAAAAAAAAAGATTAAATTTGAGTTTAAATACCTCACCAAAAGAGATACACAGGTGGCAAATAAGCATATGAAAAAAAATCCTTAACATCATATGTCATTACGGAATTGCACATTAAAGCCATATTAGCTATCATTACACACCGTTTAGAGTGGCTAAAATCCAACACACTGACAGCATTAATTGCTGTCCAGGGTATGGAGCAACAGGAACTGTCATTTGTCACTGATGTGAATACAAAATGGTGCAGCTACTTTAAAAGACAGCCTGGCATTTCTCACTAAGCTAAACAGTCATACCATATGTTCCAGCAATCACACTCTTTGGTATTTACACAAATGAGTTGAAAACTTGTGTCCACATAAAAACTTGTACCCAAATATTTAAAGCAGATTTATTCATAATTGTGCAAGATTGGTAGCAACAAAAATACCCTTCAAAAGGTGAATGGATAAACATAATAGTGGTGATATATATAAGATGTTATTCAGTGAAAAAAAAACAAATTATCAAGCCACAAAACAACAAGGAAGAGGTTTAAATGCATATTGCTATCTGAAAGTGGCCAATCTGAAAACACCACATACTTTATGATTTCAACAATATGACATTCTGGAAAAGACAAACTAAAGACAATAAAAAGATCCGTGGTTATCAGTGGCTTGAGCTGATATACAAATAAATTAAATAAGTAAATCAGTGGAGCTCAGAGGAATTTTAGGGCAGTGAAATGATCCTGATGGATAGTAAAATGGCAGTTACATGATATGTATTTGTCAAAAACCTATAGAATGGTAAAAAGTAAGGTGTGAACCCTAAAATAAACTGCTAACTTTCAATTAATGCATTAATACTGGCTTATCAATTATAATTAATGTACCAACTAACCCAAGATATTAAAACCAAGAAAATTATATGTGGAAGGTGAAAGGTCATAGGGGAACTCTGTGTCTTAAGCTTTTCTGTAAATCTAATTATCTCCAAAACAAAATACTGATTAAAAGAAATAAATCTTAGGATTTTTGTGTTGTTTTAAAGACAGTATGATGTAGTTCATCCTGTTTGATTTAGAAATTATTACCAAAGAGCTGAGTATTACCTCCAAAACTAAAACTTTACATTTGTAGTATTGCTTTAGGGATTAAGCAGTAGTCAGTGAAAAAAAGGATATTAGAGTATGAAGTAATATCTAGACTAGGTATTGGGAAATATCTCATACAATACACCAGCAATACATTCATTGGAAGACACAAAATACCCACCATCTACATGGGAGTGGGGGAGTAATAAGAGGTCAACAGCTTTCTGGTATATGGTTTTAGCTCTTTGCCATGTTTGACATAACATGACAAGAAACCCACCACAAAGCAGCTAACTGGTCACTTTGCAGGTGAGAATGAAAGGGAGTAGCAAAGTGTCAATAAACTGAGAAAACATCTGAGCAAAATTAAAAGGGAAACTGCTTTTTACTGAAGGTGGCCATTGAATGGAATTTGAACTTACTACAAGGATTAAAACAAGGTCATGGACATTACATAATCCAAAGTTTAAAAGTGGAGATGCATTGAAGCAGTGCTTAAAAATTCTTCTCCATTATACTCTAGATTTGATCATATTTAAAAGGTACTGCAAGCCTGGCGCTGTGGTGCAGCGAGTTAAAGTTCTGGCCTGAAGCACCGGCATCCCATGTGGGCACAGGTTCTAGTCCCTGCTGCTCCTTTTCTGATCCAGCTCTCTGCCATGGTCTGGGAAAGCAGTAGAAGATGGCTCAAGGACCCCTGCACCCACATGGGAGACCTGGAAGAAGCTCCTGGCTCCTGGCTTCGGATCAGCACAGCTCCGGACGTTGCAGCCATCTGGGAAGTGAACCAGAGGATGGAAAACCTCTCTCTCTGTCTCTACCTCTCCGTAACTCTGTCTTTCAAATAAATAAAATAAATCTTTAAAAATAATAAAAAATAAAAGGCGTTGCTATAAAGTGAGTAGCCAGTATAGGAAACCCAATAGTAGCTACATATAAACATTGATTTAAAGAAGTATGGTAGACTATTGATATGAGGGAACATGCTGCTTTTCATATACTGTGATAGGTATAGTACATTGTACATATCTATAAAGTCAATCTCCTCCATATATAGCGTCCACTTTGAAAGAAACAAACAACTTGATCTTCAGTTCAATTTCTAATCTACATTTTGAATTTGTTAAATAAAACTCATGGATTTACACTGGAATTCCTAGTAAAATACCAAAGTTTAAAATATTCTACTTTTTTATAACTAAGCCTTCCAAAATTAGAGACATTATGCAAAAACCATAATAACTTCCTTCAACTGAAAATCTACTCATAATGATCTGAATTAGTTTCCATAAAAGAAATTTTGAATAGACAAATTAACTTTAATTACAGAATTCGAATCCATATTAGAAATCAATATGACATTGATAGTAAAAAATGATATGCTTTACATATTACCATTGAACCAGAATAACACCATTATGTTCTCTGTTGGAATTATAATGCTAACTTCTATCAATCATTAGGTTATATATAATGGAGCAAGTGCAGAAATATTAGTCTAAAATAATTTACAGGATAATAAAAATAACAGCTTTGAGTTTAAGAATTTAATTTTAAAATTAAAATGACAACACAAAAATCTTCAAATATCATAGAAGTAAACTTCAATTTTTCAATTTAGATGACATTTTTATTTTTAGTAATATGTTGGGTCAATTGCTGGAATGATAGTTTAGTGAAAGCAAAAACGAGTGCATTATGGAAGTTTTTATCTCAATTTTTTTCTACCCAAGATCTATTTTTTTGACTGATACTCTTACTTTATGATATCACAGCCTCTCAACCTTTTTCACCTCAGCAGGGAGCATCACATAAAAGATTCTTGAAAGGGTAATGGCATTCACTGCATTACTAATCTATTCTTTCAACTGCTGATTAGCATTGAAATTGATTTTGAACTTCTTGTGACTAAAATGACATTAATCTAGCATTTGCTGTTAAAAACATAACACCTATTTCATGTTAGCAGGTGATGAAACATCATTAATTTGATAACTTGATGGTTCCAACTCTTTACAAGCCATAAAAAATATTAGTCCAAAAGAGCTCTAAAGAGAAAGTAACTGCAAATGTCTTCAACTACTGCAGACTGAAAAGTCTTCCTTTTGGAGGAACTATTCGGATTAAGCAGTTTCTGTGTGTGCAGACAACTTTGGAATTCACATGAGAATCTTTTTGTAACTTAGAGATTCTTAACCTTAGCTGGCTATTAGAATCACTGAATGTGCTTTTAAAATAATGACACCTTGACTCCAGCCACACAGGCTAAATTTCTTGAGGTATGGGACTAAAACATCAGTATCATATAACATGATGTTTTGAAATATGTAAATACATTCTAGATTGCCTCAATTATACAAGTAAACATAGATTGTCTCCTGTGGTTATTTGTTTTTTTTTTTTTAATTTTATTTAATGAACATAAATTTCCAAAGTACAGCTTATGGATTACAATAGCTCCCCCCCCCCATAACTTCCCTCCCACCCACAACACTCCCCTCTCCCACTCCCTCTCCCCTTCCATTCACATCAAGATTAATTTTCAATTATCTTTATATACAGAAGATCAATTTAGCATATATTAAGTAAAGATTTCCTCCTGTGGTTATTTGTGTGTGTGAAAACATTTAAACCTACTGTCTTAGTAATTTTCAAAACAGAATGCATTTTCTTCAGTCACCATGTTTTACAACAGATTTCTTGAACTGGTAACTCCTTAGTTTTTATGCACTAGGTTTTAAGATTTTTGTGTCCTTTCATCAATATCTCTCTCTCCAGCTCCCCGTTCTCCTAAGACCCTGGTGAGATTCTACTCTGTATTCCTATGAGTCCAACTTTTACTAAGGGCCAGTGATGAAAACCTATTTTAACTCAGCATTTAGGTACCCATGTCATCTATTCCCACTATCATGAGATCACAATGTGTGTTCCTAATCTACCTACAAATATTAAATGTAAATACTGAGTATATTTGTTCTGACTCATGAACAAATTTTGGGCAAAAAAATGACAGTGATATCTATATTTCCTTTGTGATATTATTACTAAATCATACTTTATATTACTGTCAACAGTTTTCAAAACTTTTCAATAAAATCATTTTTTATTTACACAGGAAAAATTGTAAATGTTTCCGGCACCGCAGGCGGAGGATTAGCAAGTGAGTCACAGCGCCAGCCTAGCCTACTCTTAACATGTGCACCTGACCACAGTTCTGACAAGTAGACATTCTAGAGATGTATCATACATTTAACAAGTGAATACACACACTTTTTCTGGAAGTTTAAAAGTGATAAAATATCTTATTTAAAATCGCATTATCCTTAATCATACAGCTAGTATTTGAAAACAGAGATAAGCAGCTTTCAAGTGACTCCCAGTGATTTCTGCCTCTTTATATTATGACTTTTTGTAATCTCTTTTCATTCTGCACAGGCTAGATCTAGTGACCTGCTTCTAGCAAATGTGATGGAACATGAAAAAGTTCATGGAAATGTATTTTATGAAGAAACCACCATGCATGGATTTCAAAAATTTTGCACCAAAATAAACTTACTGTTAAATATATTTTTCATGAACCTTTTGAAGCACTCTTGTAGGATATAGCAAATGTGATGAAATGACACTTCAAAGATTAGGTTAAAAAAGACACTGACTTACCTCTTTTTCTTCCTCTTTCCCTTCCCTCTCAGCATTTGCTTACTTTGGTAAAGAAAGCTACTAAGTCTTGAGCTGCCTTATGAAGAGGACCTGCGATAAGGGATTCTAAGAAATCCCTGGCCAGCAGTCAGCAAGGAACTGAGGCTCTAAATTCTAATTGCCATAGCATGTGAGCTAAATCCTACCAAGAGTCAGGTGAGTGAGCCTGGAAGCAGATCCAGCCCTAGACAAGACACGTGATGATTACAGCTATAGATGATACCTTGATTGAAGTCTTCAAGAGACCCCAAGTGCTGGACCTAGCTAAGCCATACTCATATTACTGAAAAACAGAAACTTGATTGTTCAACTTTTATTTATTTATTGGAAAGGCAGTTACAGAGAGAGAGAGAAAGAGAGAGAGAATCTTCAATCCACTAGTTCTCTCCCTAAATGGCCGCAATGGTTAGGACTGGGCGAGGCCAAAGCCAGGAGTCAGATGCTTCACCCAGATCTCCCACATGCGTGAACAGGCCCAAGTACTTGAACCATTTTCTGCTGCTTTCCTAGGTCATTTTCATGGAGCCAGATCAGAAGTGGAGCAGCTGGGACTTGAACCCATATGGGATGCCAGAGATATAGGCAGCAGCTTAACCCACTGTACCACAGCACCTATTCCTAGTCCAAAATGTTAATGTTTTATCCACTAAGTTTTGGGATAATTTATTAGCAGCAATAGATAACTAATACCTAATCTAAGTTTGAATTGCATTTCCACTCTGGCTATCATTTCTGTGTGTGATTCAGCTGCTCACATTGTCTTTTTCAACTATCATTTTCTTTTACTATTCCCTTTTGATAGCATATATATGATTCACAGTTTTCAAAGTATAAAAATGGATATAAAATCAGAGTATCGCTGAGCAATTATGTTTTTTAAAGTTAAGGAGATACATTAGTCCCTCTGATTTCAAACTCTAATTTTGAAAGGATGATTACCAAGAGGAATACTGTTGTTTTCTCTTTGCAGCATTCCTCTTTAGTTCTATTCTCCGGGATGAAACAGTGATCAACTTAATAGGTGAGGACTTTATATAATTGGATGACATTATTACCTGGGTACACGGTCACTGAGATACACAGCAACAGCAATCTTTCTGACACTCTGGACGTACACATTAGTGAGTTAGAGAAAAGTATATCTCTTTAGGTTTCCTGCTACCAGGTGGTCTGCACTTTGCTTACGGTCTAAGGCTTGACAATGCCCTTGTCTCTGATGTACTCTCTTTGCAAGGTAACTAAGTTGGTGAAGCAAACTGAAATGGTACTTAAAGACGTCTAGGATGCCTAGGTAAATGAACTCTTTGCCTGCATACAGTTAAAATTCTCCAAATACAGACCTCAAGCCTAGATTTGAGATGTTTGATAGGAAAAATCCAATTTTGGCTCCAGCTTGAATTTGTGCTTCACATGTTACATTTAATGAAGGCTAAAGATTATTGAGTGATAGAACCACTATTAAAGCTAAAAGAAGATGCCAACTGGCTCTTTGAACATCATTTCTAAGTAGTAGAAATCAGTGATAAAGGGAGAAAAGTGATTTTACAAAGAATCTCCAGCAAATTCCAATTTATCATCACTTATTAGACATGTTATAATTTCCTTTCATCCTCACCTGTAAAATTCACTTACGTGTTTATTTTTGTAATTTCATGAAGATGTTGTGATGACTAAGTAAGAATACAGCTTATATTAATTGCTATAGTAAAGTTGTGCTGGGCATGGAAAAGAAATGTGAATGAATACACAGCATCTATGCAATGTTTTACAAGGCATCAAACTTGTATCTCTAAAATATAAATAAATAATGATGTTTATCCGTCTGATTTCAATATTGTTCTTCTTGTTTATACCATACTCTATATTCAATCACGCATACCTCCTTTGTATTCTACACACAACTGCCCTGATTCTTACTTCAAGGTCTTCATTGTGCTTCCTTCTACAGAATGCTCTTTAATCTGATTGGATGCAGCTGTTTCCTTGTTTGCTCCTTGCCCACCTGAGGCTCTCGTCACTTTGAGGAAGAACCCCCTAACCATTTTTAATAAAAACGAAAAAATTTCCCATACCTCCATCACTCTCTGTCTGTATTAGTCTACTTTTCATTACTTTAACTAAAATATCCAAAATAAGCTTTTGGGGAAAGAAAAGGTTTATTTCATCTAATGGCTTGAAGGTTAGAGTTCAGGGTCAGGCAGCTCCATAGTCTGGCATCTATGGAGGCTGGACATGGCAAGTGTGGAAAAACAATCACATATAGTGAGCCAAGAAGCACAGAGAGCAAACATAGGCTGAACTCAAACTCAAATAATAATCATCCCATGGTATGTCTCCAATGACCCAAACTCCTCCAGCCAGACCCCACCTCTTTGGACAGCCATAATTAGATTAAGACTCACCTTACTCCATCAACTGTAACATTAATACCAGAGTCTAAACATCTTGCATGAGTTATGGAGAGACAAGTCCTACGTGTACCCATGACACTGTCCCTTTAGCCTACCTTATGTTATTACATAGCACTTACCACTGTTATATACAATGTTATTTTTGCTTTAGTTTATTATCTGTTTTATCCCACAAAAGAGAATGTGACCTGAAGACAATAACTCTATCACAGTAAACGGATAGTCTATCTAAAAACAGTCTTTAAAATGCACAAAATTGCTGAAAAAATACAAAGCAATCAAATGGACAAACTACTCTTATCAGTAGATAGTAGGTGACTAATGTATGTAATTTCTCCAACTACAATGCTACCCTGAACT
The DNA here is from genome assembly GCF_964237555.1 of Oryctolagus cuniculus. Classification (NCBI taxonomy): domain Eukaryota; kingdom Metazoa; phylum Chordata; class Mammalia; order Lagomorpha; family Leporidae; genus Oryctolagus; species Oryctolagus cuniculus. The sequence goes on from NC_091442.1 coordinate 89,602,628, forward strand.
TCAAACCTCAAATCAGGAGACAGTTAGTATAACAGTCATCACAAGTGGAAATAGATAAGTCAAAATAGGCATAATATCCAAATAATCTGATAAATTTCAAATAAAGGGTATCAGAGGCCAAGATGGTATCATCAATAAACAGATGATCAGGAAGAGTATCTATACATTGTAATGAATGTAAGTCAGACTTTAAACCAACACAATACTTTGGCGAGCAAGAGGGTACATAAGGCAAAAAGACCCAATGACCTTTTGAGCAAACTAAGGGTCTTAGTCAAGCAGCTTCAAGACTAAGCAGAAGTGAAGAGTGAAGCGAAGAGAAAGGAACCCATCATTGCCAGGTAAAATCTATTCATCATTGGCAGTGTCTGAGAAAGTAAGCACCTTTTTTTCAGCAACTTACTATCTCTGGTATGATTTGAAATTCTGAATACCAAGTGTATTGCTTTGGATGTGATTATATTTTAAACCAAGCAATTATTTTTAATCTGATGCCAAACCAATCAAAAGCATGTGTAGCCTTTCCACATTTGCAGATGTTGAAGTGGTGCCTGCCAAAATATAGATGCCTAATAATTGTGTTTTTCATGGAGGATAAGCACAACTATTTTTCACTTCTAATGCTAGGGAAAATCACTTTTTTTCTGAGAATGTATTTGAGTATTGTTTAAAAGATAGGAGAATTAATAGTATGCAAATGTACTAAAGATTAACCTTCCTTGGGAAAAAAGAATTCAATATATTTTTCAATAAACCGTCAGAACAACATATTATTCTTTGATTAAATAACACATTTATGTTTTTTAATTTCCTGCTGTAATATAGAAATTTCAGAAGATAGGTATTTAACTTGAAAATTAACTAAAAATGACTGAAATACTGCCTTATTTTAAAATGATTATTCTGACAATGCTTTTGCCACACTCAAGGTGAAAATCATGCCAATGGCCTATGGTCCTGCCGTTTTAAAATAAGTAAACTGGTAGAAAATCATGAAAGAGTCTCACAAAAGAACCTGGGGACTATAAAAATAGGAAAGCAACAATAAAAATCTCAGGAAAACAAACACGTAATATATGTTTCACTAAAGTCAAAGAAAAACGGAATTCAAGAAAAATCTCTGAGGTACAGCAATGACCTTTAAAAGCTGCTATAAAACAAAGAAAATAAAAATAAATATATGTGACATTGAATATTTGAGTCTATTCCAAAAAGTAAGAGTGTATATATACAAATAAAAGTATACCAGAAAATAGCCTTCCCTAGCCTCTGTATGGTTCAATACACAGGATACCAAAGCAGGAATCTGTCATGATATTTCTATGATTTGAAGCTTTTTCAGAAAAAAGAAGAATTGATACCAAACCTACCGCTGAATATACCATTTTATAAATAGCAATATGCATTTGCTTCTTGATAAAGAGTATATATATATATATATATATTATATATATATATATTACAGCCAGGATGATATGTTTGATATACTTGATGCTTAGTCCAACATTAGAGCATAGATAAGTCCATAAGCATGTGAGTACAATGAAAGAAAATAGTTATTTCCCTCAAGTTTTGTAGGCATATGTTGTGTGTCACAGAGCTTCCCTGAAGAGCTATGATCTTCACCCTCTTGCTTGTAATTACTCAACATACTACCATTACTCTCTATGAAGGATCTTTAAAATGTTCGTGCCAAATGCATGTTATAAAAAAAAACTATGCATGGTTTTAAAACATTTTTTGCACCAAAATGTATTTAGTTTTTCCACAAACTTTTTGAAGTTCCTTGTATTGTAAAATCTGAAGAGATTTTTCTATAAATTTCAAAGATCAATAGAAAAAGAAAAGAGAGCAAAGTAAAGTATAGTGAAATGAGACTAATGATATGCTTCAAAAATATTGGGAGAAATCAATATTAATAGATGAATAAGCGAAAGTGATGCTGAACATAAAGACTTAGTAAGAGCAAATATAAATTAGATACAGTTCAATATTAGATGATGTTATGAAAAGTTAACTATGAGAAACTAAGATTATTGTTGACTACTGGGGCCAGAAAATATGCAGTCACTAAGCTTTGAATTTTACTTCAGAGATTAAGTTTGTTCAAATCTTATCATTTCATTGAACTCTGAAGTAATCTTTCTATTCTACTTGAGACTATAAAAAAATTGAAGATTTAATGTTATTTTTACTTTTATTTTGTTCTCTCAAATGTCTTTGAAAAATAAATTGAACCTATATATTTCCTATTTCTGTTGGTTTTTGAATCATATTGATGTTTCCTTATTCTTTGACTAGAAAGAAATTCACCCACATTTTCTTCTAATAGTTTTACTATTTTATTTGGCTCACTTACATATTTGATTCAAAGAAAATAAATTTCTAATTTCATTTGTTATACAAGGAAGAATGGATCCAGTATTATAACTGTTCCCAGCATTGCCTATAAAAATGTCATTCTTTCTATTAAGATCATTAATGTATATTATTTCCATCTGCAGACTTAAATGCTGACCGCAGAGACCATTGGTTCCCAGGTAACATTACAGTATTATAGTCAAGAGAAGTGACCAGTTGAGGCCACTGTCATAGGTGGTTAAAGAAATCACCAGAGCAGTCAGAGTGAGTAAAGTTGGATTTATTGAATATGTTTCAAGACAGCAGTGGGTGAGAAGGATAGCTAGAAGCTGACTAATGCTACAACACAGACTGCATCTGGGATGTATATAATTCAGACTGCTGCTAGCTAGGGACTTTCCCACCACTAGAGACTGTCCCATCACTAGTAATTTCCTTATTACTAGAGGCTCTCCCATCATTAATGATTTCCTTATTACCAGATGCCCAGGTGACCTTTCAACATACCTCAATCATGACCAAGACCAACCAGCTTAGACAGAAAATATCTACTATATTTTAAGGACTACTGAAATTTATGAGAGAATTTTAGTACTGAAGTTGTTGGAAGAAATAGTTTCTGTGGATGTTTCTTCTGAAATTCTGAGAATGGAGAGAATTATTCCAGACTATTCATTCGCACAGCCACACTATTGGATTTTCTTCATGTTTTCCATGTCATTTCAAGATCAACTAGGCCACAGTTCCTTTTCAGTTTGCCTAAATTGGAGGCCATCTCAACATTTGGTAGTTCTTGTCAAGCAACTTTCTCATTGTATGACCTGCAACCTTCTGCAGTTAAAGGATCCATGCATGGTTGCTCTATGATTAGATTGGAAATGGAGAAGCTCATTCCTGGTTGGCTGTGTCTTGGAATTGAACAACTCTAGCTAACACAAACGGATAGCTCCAACTGATCCACTGTGGCAAAGGTTGTGGCACGTCACCCATTTCTGTTACCTTCTCCGCCCCTAAACTCCATGCCAGCACACCCTGGTGACTGGTGACAAAGGAATGTTCAGATTACATCTTTCTTCTGTCCCAGATGCAGATTCCTCCAAGCACAACAGCAAGCCAGAAATATCAGTCAGAGGTGCAGCAGTCTTCTACCTCATCTCCCATCTACTACTGGGTGTAGGCATTCCTCTGCTAGATGCCAAGTACAGGAAATGGAAGTGGATGACATCTATGATGGATTCAAACCATTCCTGATGAAGATAATGTTCCAGAAAATGTGATTTCTGTGTGGCACTAATTTATCAAGACAAGAGGGACGTGCTTCCCTTTTCCACCTTTACAGCCTGTTTCTGTTATGTAGTTTCAACAGGTTTTACTTTCAAGTGCAAACTAAGGCAGACTACTCTGGGAATAAGAACATGGACAAACATCAGAAAAGGCTATACAAGGATAGGTACCTTCTCAGGCTGATCTGAGGTGATCTAGAAACAAACGTTACTTGTATGGCTAATTGTAAGTCAACACTTAACATATAATATGCCAAAATATTGTATTTATATAAAAAATCCAAAATATTTCCAAAAATAAAGTTCATCATGTCAGTTTTACTTTCTCTGAGAAAATGTAATAATATAGCTTGTATCATGTAAAAATTTATATTTAATAGATTTTTTAATTCTAAAATACACAGCTTACAAATCTGGTACCCAGAATCTTGGGTTTAATTTTCCTGTTGCTTTTGCTTCTCTACTGAATACCTAATGCAGTATATGCATATTGATCTACACCATGACTTCCACCGAATAGGAAACACCCCAAACATTTAAATCAATTTAATAAATTATTTCCATATGCCAGCCTTGGTTAACACTAATTCAACTCCCAATTAGTTTGGAAAAGTTACACTGAAATTGTCTCAAAAGAATCAGAGGTGGTCGGCCGGCGCTGTGGCTCACTAGGCTAATCCTCCGCCTTGCGGCGCCGGCACACCAGGTTCTAGTCCCGGTCGGGGTGCTGGATTCTGTCCCGGTTGCCCCTCTTCCAGGCCAGCTCTCTGCTGTGGCCAGGGAGTGCAGTGGAGGATGGCCCAAGTGCTTGGCCCCTGCACCCCATGGGAGACCAGGAGAAGCACCTGTCTCCTGCCATTGGATCAGCGCGGTGTGCCAGCCGCAGCGCGCCGGCTGCGCGGCCATTGGAGGGTGAACCAATGGCAAAAGGAAGACCTTTCTCTCTGTCTCTCTCTCTCTCACTGTCCGCTCTGCCTATCAAAAAAAAAAAAAAAAAAAAAAAAAGAATCAGAGGTGGTCATAAGAGAAGTTTTCACATTACTACTTCAATTTTGTCTCATTTCAATTTCTATATATTAAAAGCAAAATTACTGTTTTTATTTTATTTTAAAGTGATGCTTAAAGGCAACATGTAAACAGAATACTGGTAGATTTGTTGAAAGTATTTCTGACATTTCTATTTAAAGAATTTGTGAGGGGCTAGCTCTATGGCGTAGCAGGTAAAGCCACAGGCTGCAGTGCCAGCATCCTAGATGGGCCCTGGTTCGAGTCCCAGCTGTTCCATTTCCCATCCAGGTCTCTGTTATGGCCTGGGAAAGCAGTAGAAGATAGCTAAGTTCTTGGGCCCCCAAACCTGTGTGGGAGACCCAGAAGAAGCTCCTGACTCCTAGCTTTGGATTGGCACAGCTCCAGCCGTTAGGGCCATCTGGGGAGTGAACCAGTGAATGGAAGACTCTCTTTCTCTCTCTGCCTCTGTCTCTATGTAACTCTGCCTTTCAAATAAAATAAAAGAATTTGTGATAAAGTAATATATCCAGATGCTCACCAGAGATATATGTGTATAGCAAACAAATCTAGACTTTTATAATTGATAAGTTTTCACTCATTTGTATTCAGTAGAAGAGATTGTCTAAATGTAAAGGTAGCCCTATGATCTGAGTCTGTAACATGTATCAAATAAATCCCATATCCTAGTTTTAGGTAAATCTATTAGGATTTTCTTGATAAAAGTTTCTTCCCCTCCCACTTCAACCTACCTCTATTTCTCATAATGGCTTCACAGTCTGAAGAAGAAAGTATTAGAGTCAGAACCAGGCACTGGTGATAAAAGCACTGGTTATAATAAAAGTCCTAATGAGCTTTACCTCTGAGGGCCATTTTTGGAAGACTGATTAATAACCCTGTTCCTTGCCTCTCCCTACAGATAGATAACTTCAGTGTGGGAATGGACTGTATCTTCAATAATCAAATTTGTTAGCTTTTACCAGGTGTTCTTCAATTTTCCCATATTGTTTGATTTTATATGTGACTGCTAACCACATATAAATATGTGTTAAATTTGACTTAATGCATGTACTCACTCTGAAAAAAATATATAGAACCTGTAACCAACTCAGGCTTGCAGCTGAGGTATCTTACTGGTTATTATTGGTCTAATCTTTAGTTTGACTTGCTGAATACACTTCAAATTTGATTTTTCAACCAGATTCTAATTATTGAAGTTAACGTATTATTTTATGTGCCTTCCATTTTTTTCCTTTTCTGGATAACTGATCTTTTTGGTTCCTTCAAGTACATATTTTTGACCAACTTGTCTAGGGTTGGAGCTAGGGACTTGATATCATGTTAATTAAAATTTTTAAATAATCACTAATTGAGAACAAACAAATTTTTGGATTCTTTCTAGCCAAATAAATATTCTTTCTTAATATTTAAATCTATTTTGAGAAATACATTTTAGTTATCTGCATAGGTTTTATATATTATTTAATGACTTTATGTATAAGACTATTTAACATTTGCTATCACAACCATCTTTTAGTATTTCATGTTAATGATATTTTGTGTTTTATTTAAATAAATGAAGGCTATTTGGCTTTAGTATATTAATTGTAAAAATTTATACTCTATATTCTTTTTTTTTTCTGCAAATAAACAAACCTTTATTCAAAAATCACTGCTCAGGTCACTGATTTTATCAACTTGCATGAGCCCAAGCGTCCCTGGCTGCTATAGGGGTAGAGCAGACAGGTATAGTAAGAAACAACCTTACTTTGAGTGGGGGAACGACAACACAGCACTAAACAGCTATGCTGTAGTCTGAATCCTGCTTCTCTATTGTATATTCTTAATGTTTGCTTTAATTTTGTGAGGGATTTTGCAGAAGATTCCCAGATGTATATTCAAGTTATATGAAAACAGAGTCTATATTATGTTTTCCTTTCCAATTCTAATAACTGTCATTGTTTTATCACACCTAATTACAAGGCCTCATATCTTTAAACTTACGTGTCAAGAACTATGAAGGGTTGGATACTTTCCTTTGCTTCCAAACTATCAAATACTGCCACAGTTCCAAGTGTGCAGACAGAAGACATCCTACTCTTGGGTCAAATACAAAGGATTTTGTTGCCAACAACATGAGCTTCATATTCTGTTTGTTCTTTTTGCATGCCAAATTCCACTTGTTATAGGGAGCAGCCCTTGTAGTTGCTGTATCCTCAGTGGTTTCGGGTCATAATAGATAAACTCCCAACTTAGAACATTTCCAGTCTAACAAGGGGAAATAAATGGATCCATCCAACTTTTGTCCCAGGAGAAGATATATATTATCTTTACTGTCCTGGTCACTAAACATGTCTGCTCTTTGCTCTTCAGGGTGACATGCCTATCTTCCAAACTGTTTATTAGATAAACACACTTGAAAATATATTTTGAAGCAAAAGTTGATACAAGAACTGCAGGAGGAATAGAGATTCTTCTGCTAGCATGATGTTACGTAGTAAGGAAGATAAAATATATGCTTTTTATCTGGCTTCTGGCTTCGGATCAGCACAGCTCCAACCGTTGTGGCCATTTAGGGAGTGAATCAATGGAAGGAAGATTTTTCTCTCTGTCTCTCCCTCTCACTGTCTGTGACTCTACCTCTCAAATAAATAAATAAAATCTTTTAAAATATATATATGCTTTTTTAAAAAAAGACTTATTTGTTTATCTGAAAGGCAGAGTTACAGAGAAGCAGAGGCAGAGAGAGAAAGAGGGAGGTCTTCCTTCCGTTGACTCACTCCCCAGATGGCTGCAACTTCTGGAGCTGCACCGATCCAAAACCAGAAGAAGCCAGGAGCTTCTTTCAGATCTCCCACGGGGGTGCAGGAGCCCAAGGACTTGGGCCATCTTTCACTGCTTTCCCAGGCCATAGCAGAGAGCTGGATCAGAAGTGGAGAAGCTGGGATTCGAACTGGTGCCCACATGGGATGCCAGCACTGCAGGTGGCAGCTTTACCTGCTACACCGCCATGCCAACCCCAAAATATATGCTTTTTATGTGTGTCTGAGAAAGTTCTTAGCATTTAACTATTAAGTGACTCATTTAATACTAAGATATATTTAATTCCAATGTTCTAAGGATGTATCCATTGATCTAAAATTATTAACTGTCTTTTTTAAAATATTAATTTATTTTCATTTTATTTGAGGGAATGGTGAAGGAGAGAGAGAAAGATTTCCACCCATTGGTTAACACCCCAAACTGAAACCTGCAGGGCTGGGCCACCTGGAAGCCAGGAGCCCAGAACTCAATCTGGATCTTCCATGTTGGTGACAGGAACTCAAGTACTTGAGTTATCAGCTGCTGCCTTACAGAGTGCACATTAGCAACAAACTGCATGAGAAATAGAGCCGGGACTCAAACTCAGAGACTCCAACATGAGGTGTGAGCATGTCAAGTGGCATCCTAACTGCTGTGCCAAATGCCAGTCTCAATCAATTGTATTTAAACAAATAAAGAAAATAATTTGTCAGATGCATTTTAAGAATCCACAGAGCTGTGACTTCCTCAACATCGCGCCCAGCAGCTCCCAGCAGAGCTGCTCAAGGACAGCACCAAGCTGGCGCCTGTGCTCTTAGCCAAGGTGACCCAGGCCAGTGACCTGGAGAGGAATCACCTGGACGAGATCTTCCACTGACCGCACAGTGAGCAGCAGATGGCTCTGGTGAAGCTCCTGATGGGATCTGCAAGCTTGCCACGACACTGTGAAGCTAGAGTGGATACGGGTGGAATGCATGTTCAGCACAGAGAATGCAGAGTGATGCACCTGAGGCTTGATCCTGGCTGTGCTCTCCCTGACTGGGGGCATAACTGCCCCTGGCTAATGGCAAATCTTGTGTTGTCCAGCAGTTGCAGCAGAGATGGATCAGATAAATTTTACCTAAGATATTAAAGCAGGCACTTTTTCTTGGGGGAAAAAAAGAATCCACAGAGATGGTAATATGCTATTTTCTCTATTAATATACAACAGTGGATAAGTTAATGGCTCAATGGAGATAATGGATTTATTAATATGCCTTCATTATGACAAGTCATAGGAAGAATGCTGAATTGATCCCCCATGACCCATACCCCCATTTAATATCCTCAACTTGAATGTAGACTGTATCTGTAACCTCATTCTGATCAGTAGAATATGGCAAAGACAATGGAATATTACTCTCATGATTACATTGTGTAATACAGCAAAAATAAGATTTTGGAGATGCAATTAAGGCCCCTCATCAGTTTACTTTAAATTAATCAAGATGGAGATGATCCTGAGTGGGAATAGCCTAGTCAGGCTAGCCATGACAAAGGGTTTAGAGGTCAGAGACAGTAGAAACGAGAACAGCAGCAGCAGCAAGGACATTCTCCTTCTGACCATTTAGAAGTTTACAGCCTTTCTGTGAGCTATAATTACAAGAGATGTATTCTCCTGGGACTGAAAACCCTCAGTTCTGCAACTGCAAGAAATTGAATACAACTAGGTAATCCTGAGGGAGGGTCCTTTTTTTTTTTTTTTTTTTTTTTTTGACAGGCAGAGTGGACAGTGAGAGAGAGAAAGACACAGAGAAAGAGAAAGGTCTTCCTTTGCTGTTGGTTCACCCTCCAATGGCCACCGCGGGTCCTAACCCTCATAAAAGGTCCCTTGATTGCGACCTTTCATAACCCTGAGCAGAAAAACAAATTAAGGTGTGCTTGGAGTTTCTGAGCTATAAAAACTGTAAGATAATAAATGTGCATTGTTTTAAAATTTTAAGCATGAGATTGTTTGTTTTGTAAATTGATTATGTAATAAATGAATTACTAGATTAACTACTACATAGTATTATAATGCATTTTCATGAATCCTGAAATAAACACCATTTAACACATTTTAAGGTGTCATCAGCTTTTATTTATAATTTATATAAGAAGTTTGTATTCCTAAGTGAGTTTGGTATACAGCACTTTGGTGTGTCACATTCCTATATTTTTGTTTACTGAAACTCAAGATCAATGTGATAAGCACTGTATGTTTGCTTTCTCTATTGCCATCTGATTATTTCCTTTACAGCAAAAGCACATAAATAACTTGATGTAATTTATTCAATAGTAAGGGCTAGCTAGTTCCTCATTCACAATTTGAGAGACAGACCACCCATCTGCTGGTTTACTCCCCAAATTCCAGCAACAGCTAGGGCTAGTCCAAATCTTCCACACAGAAGGGAGAAAACTCTTTACTAAGCTATCACCATCTAAGTATACATAAACCACCACTGCTGTCTCCCATGGATTGCATCGGCAGGAAGCTGGAATCAGGAGCCAGATCCAGGAATTAAAGCCAGGGATTTTGATATAGAACATGGTTGTCTCAACCCAGGTCTTAACTGATAGGCTAAATGGCTACTCCACTTCTTTTTTACTTCTAAGTAAAATATAATATCCCATGGGATTTGAGAACATAATGTATATGGCCATTAATTAACCAGCATTGCTGAAAAAAAAAAAACTTTCTGGTAATTCTTTAAAGATCATCCAGGGTTAATAAATCTCTTGAGTCTCTGAATGTTAAAAAGATGACTTATTTTTCTCTGCCACTTAAATGCTCATTTAGTCATTGACATTTCGGGTTTTAAATTATTGGTAGAGGGTAGATAGAGATATGTTTTCTTAATTGATATAAGTCCTTGGGACCATGATTGAACAATTAAAAATGCTGTTAAATTTGTTGATGCATGAATAAGTAAATATTTTATCATTGCTTTCTGTAAGCCAGTGTTGTACATGAGCTGAGTATGGATACCTTTATTCTTATATTTGACAGATTCTCCATTTAGCATACATGTATGTCAGTGTATGTGATTATTATCTGATTTTGTTTTGCAATGTTTAGAATTGTATATTGTATATAGAAGTGTATATTGGTATATTCACTCTGTTCAGCACTTGAATGGTACTCTTTATGTAACTTATATACTTGTATCTTTCATCACCTCTGGAAAATGATCTGTTATTGTTTCTTTGGTTACTTACCTTTTTTTTCATTGCTGTTCTCATTGTACTTCATCTGTTTAACTTCTGTTTTAACATATTATTTTCCCATCCCTTTGTGCTATGATTTTTTTACTTTTTAGAAAAAATTCTCAGTTCAGGATTCTAGATCATTATTTCAAATTTGCTAATTCTGTGTTTCAGCCCATCTTTTAGTTTTATGGCCATGATTGTAAAATATACTTGGAAAAAAAAACTTTAAATGTTAATATTATCTTTAATTTGGACCATTTTAGATTTTAAAATGTTTGTTCACCACATACACATATATTATCTGTCAATATTAAATTAACAACTATATATCAATAATCTGCATTTCAGACTCCTGCATAACTTGAGGTTGCTGATATCCACTAGAACAAATCAGTCTTTACATTATGCATAAAATTTTAGTGTGGAAAATATTATTTTAAAGAATAAATAGATTATGTCTGTTGGAAGGGAGACTAGAGGAGAAATATGCAAAAGAATGTTAAATTGCTAAAAATAATAATTAAAAAGAGCAGGTAAAGAAGATAGTGAATACAGCAAAGTATAGAATGTGCTGTTCTATATGGAATGATCAGAAAAGTCTCTGATTAGTTCTCTTGAAGAGAAATCAGAGGAGGTAAAACCAAGTCATGCAGAAATTAAAGAAGAATGATGCACATTGCGATACAGCAGGTTAAGCTGCTATGTAAGACGCTGGTATCCAATATCTGAGCACTAGTTTGGGCCCAGGTATTTCTGCTTCCAATCCAGCTTCCTGCTAATGCATCCTAAGATGTAGCAGAAGATGGCTCAAATGTCTAAGCTCCTACCACCCATGTGGGAGACCAGAATAGAGTTCCAGGCTCTTGGCTTTGGTCTGGCCCAGTCTTGGCTATTGTAGGCATTTGGGGAAGGAACCAGTAGATGGAAGATCTCTCCTCTGTCTCTATCTACTTTCCAAGTATATTAAAAAAAGAAAAAGCATTTTTTTTAAAAATGGATTAGTGAAAAAAATTTGGTGGTAGGTGAACATGAAGGTTTACAAAACTTACTCTTTTATATTTTGCAAGAAATATTATACATATTCTTTTCTGGTTTGTCAGTTGATTCTACATCATGGCTTAGAATATAAACTATTATTTTCTATAAGTCTATGTATTACTTAGGCTGTTCTGTTGATCTAGAAAAGGTTCATCTTATATTTCCTGGGCTTAGGTGTTTGACAAGCTAACGGGTGAGCTGGAGACCTGCTACCCTAGAATATCTTCATCTGTGAATTCCCCCACGTGGTTCATCCTCCTCCTTAAGTGCAACATGGTTTGTTCTAGGTGGTGGCAGAGTTTGAAGAGACAGAAACAGGTAAGACTTGAGCAAACAGCTTTTCAAGATTCTGCTTGCAACCAAATTTTTAGTTCCTCACTGAGCAAAGCAAGTTATGTGGCTGAACTCAAAGTCAGAATGAAAACAGGCTAGAACATTATGGAAGAAAGGACATTAATACAGGAGAACCCTCAACTGGGGCCAATAGAGCAAACATGACTGATTTGAAGAGTATTACTTTGCTTGAGAACTAGAACTCTTTAGTCACCATCTTTGTGGTGGTTCTAGGTTTTCCATCTTAAAATCTCCGTTCACTCACATATAAATACTCACATATAAAAACTGTTAATTCTAGAGAAAGGATGCAGCCTTGTAATATGAATCCATTCTAAATCTTCTTGAGTTAGTTTTTGAGAATAATTTTCTTTCCAAAATGTTTCCATTTCAGCAAAGATATATTAGTTGTACTGGACTGCCTTTCATGCTGAAAATATCTATAAGCACCAGAAAAAATATATAAATGTCTGGGAGGTTTTGAAGAGTAAAGGTAGAGGAACTGAGCATCTGTGATCACTGAGAAAAGTGGAGCATGTATGATAAGCTCAAGGGCATTTCAAAAAGTTCACAGAAAAAGGAATTAAAAGATAAGTTTGCTTTGGTGCAAAAAAAAATGTTTAAGTACATGCATATAAGAAGGTCTTCCAAAAAGTCAGAAAATGCATATTTAAAAAAATCTGCCTGGCTTACAAAACGTTTTTGTACAAAAGTAAATTTCTCTTTTATGCCATTTTCCATGAACGTTTAAAGTACATTCATAGATGCATCCTGTGCTTCCTAATAAAACACTAGCTGAAAGCAGGGATACTACTGGTCTGAGGAAACAGATATTGTGTCTTAGGGTTGTCAAAATATCTTTGGAAGAAGATGACCCATATCTAGAAGTAAGTGTCACATCATAGCACTTATACCTACATCCTGTAAACAAAAACAAAGCTAAAACAAACCAGATCCAGAAAACCCTTCAGATTGGAAATATTTTCACAAACAGACAAAAACTTTTAAGTAGTCATCAGAATCCGTTGTTTAATGGATCAATGGCAACTCAGCGAACATACTTTTATGTCAGCCAATCAATGCTAATCTCACTTATTATGGTCATCTGATCAAGAACAAATGATTCCAATAATATGCATCTGCACGGTAACTAAAAACAGTGTATTTTCAACTAACAACAAATATAATTGATGTCAACCTACTCACATGTCTGAAATTCTACCAATCTGTGAGCTACACCTACCAAAATCCCTACAGAAGATCAGCTCTCAACTCTATTTGAAAATAATGTCTAACAAAAATTTTCCTTTAAAACAGTGATAATCTTAATTTGTACAAATATTTTAACATCAATGATTTCATCACCTGTGATAGTCTCAAAATTATCTACTGATACTCTACCTGGAAGAAGATAAATTAATTCTGTGTGATAATTTTTATCACTCAACCCCTCTAACATATTTTTAGCCAAAATAGCTGGCGACCTATGGAAAATTTAGAAGTTTGAACTGAAATGTTATCAGATGATCAAAAAACAATTAAAAAAACAGACCCACAGGTGAGTCATATGTTATGAAAGTTAAAATACTGATAACATGTTCAAAAAATAACTGAAAAGACAAAATTTGAAAAGGTGGAGATATTCAACAAAGCATTTCATAACAAAAGCACTGAAAAGACATTAAAGAATTTTTTTAATTTTCTGATATTAAGAACTCAGATGAAATTATCAAAAATCTGTAAATTCCAGAAGATTTAATTAATAAACATAAATATAGTTAATATGATGTAATAAGTGTTAACACTTTGGAAAATTAGTGATATTTACTGAAGTTAAAAAAATAACTTCTAGGTATATGACCAAAGAAAGTGAATGAATATATCCACCTAAACACATGTTCCACAACATTAATAGTAGCTTTACTTATAATTTAAAAATATTATTGGGGCTGGCTCTGTGGCATGGTGGGTTAAAGCCCTGGCCTGCAGTGCCAGCATCCGATATGGGCACCGGTTGGAGTCCCAGCTGCTCCACTTCCAATCCAGCTCTCTTCTGTGGCCTGAGAAAGCAGTGTAAGATGGCCCAGGTCCTTGGTCCCCTGCACCCACACGGAAGACCTGGAGGAAGTCCTGGCTCCTGGCTTTGGATCAGCGCAGCTTCTTCCATTGCGGCCAACTGGGGAGTGAACCAGCAGATGGAAGACGTCTCTTTCTCTCTGGCTCTACCATTCTCTGTAAGTGTCTTTCAAATAAATAAAACAAATATTTTTTAAAAATTATCATTTCCAAGTATTTAGCAGCAGTAGAAGGGGTATTTAAGTTGTGATAAATTGTAAAGGAACATTATTGAGCAATGAAATAGCAGAAAAACTGCTATGTATTAACAAAATGAATATATTCCAAAATGTAATATGTGAAAGAAAATAGACACTGGGTAGAGGTTGTGTAATTTTATATACATAATTTTCAAAATTAGTCTATGGGAGGAATGATATATGTTCAAAAGGAGGTTGGGGAATGGAATCACATGGCTGTTGCTAAATTCACCTCAAAATCTGAGAGTAAAATAAAAACATATGTTTACTTCTTCTCAGATTAAAAGAGGGGGCAGAATTTTTAAAGAAAATGATAAAATAAAAACAAGAAATTAGTCTTTCCACTTACTTTTTTTAAGTGACTGACATCTCCCCTGATACATGGATCCCAACCTAGTGAGGACTTACAAGTTACAACTGGATGAGCCAGGCATTCAGCCCAGTGATTAAAACATCTGCATCCCCGAAGTGCCTGGATTCAATTTTCTGACTCCAGCTCTTGATTTTAGCTTCCTGTTGATAGGAACCCTTAGAGTCTGATAATGCTTAAGTAATTCAGTTCCTGCCACTCCAGTGGGAGACCTGGATAGTGTTCCTTGCTCTTGCATCAGCCAGAGCCGAAGTGGACATTTGGAGAGTAAACCAGTGGATGTGAGCACCCTCTTTCTCTCTTAATTTTTAATAAAATTAAAAATAAAAAAACTTAGAACTGAAGTCAAATATTTGGGTTAGGAAAAATCTATTTTTGAATTCCATTTTACATATTTTCAGAGTATCTAAAAGAGAATTTGGGTAGGGCTAAATTTTATCCCTTGAAATGAATTGCTTGCTAATGGTGTTTAAGAACTCTGGTAGCAGACATGTACATATTCTGAATAGCTAAGAAAGCAGTGTGATCTCAGGTGGTCATTTCAAAGGCATAGAAAATGAAGCAGCTGTTTCCCATTATCACCAACCTTTGAGGTACAACAGTAACATTCCCTCGTCTTTTCAAAGGTCCAAGGTGGTAATTAGGTGCTGCATTCTTTTACTATAAACATTGCAGTCTACAGAGCTTTGATTCAATCTGGTTAATTGTATTATTTCTAGCTATGAATCTGGTAAATTGTTTATTTTCTAACAATGATTTATTGCACATCTGGCTTTAGTAGATCAACTAAAATATAAGCTCATTTGAATTTGAATGCATAAATTAGAACTATTGAAACAAGAAATCCTGTAGCATGAAAAATATGTTCTTTTTTTTCTAAAACTCTTTTTAAAAAGCACAAACTATGAACGAAACCAACTTAAACTGGCATTGGAGGAGTCAGCATTCCAAGACAATCACTGAATATAATGACATTTAAATGAAGATAACGGAGGTTTTATACTTCTAAAAATGTAAATCTAGGAGTTGGTGCAGTGGCTCACTTGGTTAATCCTCTGCCTGTGGCACCGGCATCCCATATGGGAGCCGGTTCTAGTCCCAGTTGCTCCTCTTCCAGTCCAGCTCTCTGCTGTGGCCCGGGAGGGCAGTGGAGGATGGCCCAGCAGGAAGCACCTGGCTCCTGGCTTCTGATTGGCGCAGCACCAGCCGTAGCGGCCATTTTGGGAGTGAACCAATGGAAGGAAGATCTTTCTCTCTGTCTCTCTCTCTCACTGTCTATAACTCTACCTGTCAAATAAATAAATAACAAAATAAATAAAAATGTAAATCTAATAAGAATGTAATGAAAAGACAGGTGAGGTAATACTGCATAGTCTGTATAGTGCACTAAAAATTAAGAAAAGGAATTATATCTATTATAGTTCACTTTTACTATATAAAATAGAAAATCAAACTTTAAAACATACTAAAAAATAATTTAAATGTCTCCCTGTAAGCCTCATAATACTTATATTTTCAAGCAATAAGGATGATTTGGGGAGGTGTTTTGAGTGTGTATACGTGTGTTTATTACAGCTTAATGCAAAACACATTAGTTGGATGATTCATAAAAGATTGTCATTATAAAGATGTGTGAACTAAAATAAAAAAAATATGAGTCTTCAGAAAGTTCGGGAAAAACATATTTAAACTTATTTTTAATCCTTTTCTCCATGAACTTGCTGATATACGCTTAGATTATTCTAAAGGATCACTTCCCATGGAAAACAAATCACCTCTTGAAAAAGAAACGTTATTTATATTGCTTAAAAAGCTGAAGGACATTTACATCAATAGGTGATGCTATTCTGGTTTTGCTTGCAAAGATTTTTCTAGTGTTTGTTTTTAAATATCCATGTAAAAATTTTATACACTTAACAGAATTTAAAGGTTCTGTTTGGTTATGACAGATTCACTGTAACCTCAAACTTGCAAAGAGCACTTTTAAAAGAAAAATCTCATTTATCCATATCTCTCATTTATAGGTAAAATTTCAAAGACGCTCCCAGTTTAGGGACTATTCATAAGTCAAATGTGCTTTGTCTTTTTCAAACAAAGATTATTTAAATGTAAGTGTTAATAATGCTAGGACTCATCATCTGTCAAGTGACCTGTGAGAAGACATGTTTTTCGTTCTCAAAATGAAATTGGTTTAGGCTCATGGTTTGCATAAATTCATGCTAGTCAATTGCAAGGCTCGGATACTAGACTCCATTTCCAGCTCTATCATCAGAGAAAGACCGATGGTTTCCCTAACAAAAAAGTCTGATGTGATATAGTCTGCCATTGGCTTGCTCAAACATATATATACAATGTAAAAATGGGAACCAAGCACCTTACCAATGCCACAGAAACTATAGAAACTGCTGATTCTTCCACCAAGCACTAATGCTAACTTATCAGTATGAAGTTGTGGCCAAAGCACTAAGAAGTCATACTGCTCTTCAGTCCCGGACCCTGATCACATGACGGGGAATAGCCAATACCTCCTTAATTGATAACTCAAAGCTTCTCAGGTTACAGGTTTGAACTAGCACTTCAAGAGCCCTACACTGCAATAAATAATATTAATCATTATTTGTCATGTTTCATGAGATATCACTTTTTTTTTTTTCCCCCAGTGGCAGAGAGACAGAAAGAGCCCTCTTGCATTAGCTCATTTCCCAAATGCCTACTATGGCCAGGGGTGGGCCAAGGCTGACAGTCTGAACTCAGCTGAGGCCTCTAAATGTGGATGGCAGGAATACAATTACTTGATCTATCACCACTGCCTGCAGGAGTCTGCATTAGCAGCAGGAAGCTGGATTCAGGAGCTGGAGCTGAGACTGGAACCCAGGTAATCTGATGTGAGATCCAGGCATCTTAACATTACACTTCAGCTAAACATCTACACCTCGCACATGCACTGACTGTGTAAAATATATTACATCAATGTATTTAAGCTGTTCTATCAATCTGAGTTAATTATAACATGAAGTTATTTCAAAAAGTTCAAGGAAATCCTGAATCAAAGGATAGTTATTTTTGGTAAAAAAGTTAAATTCAGAAGTGGAGAATCTTCAAAAAGTTCACAAAAATGCATATTATGAAAAGGAAAAATAGATTTCAAAAATTTTACACAAAATAAGCTTAATTTTAATTTGATTTTTTCTAAAAATTGTTTGAGTACTCTCCTATATATGTAATTAGATTTATATATTATATTTGATAGTTACCATTGATTCTTCTTTCTCTTCATAAACAAAATAGACTTAGTTTCCATTGGACTAGTCAGATATTTCCAGAGTTCCTAGCTAAGAGAAGAAAAATAAAATAGATTTTTCCAGCCCAGGGCTGTTTCATTATTCCAGACAGCACGTTGTATTGATCCTCCTCTATTTATTTCTAATTTTGTTGCCACTGATTGAGTTGAGCTCTAAATCTTGCGATGGCTTACATGCTGTTAGGATGCTGCATTGCTACCAGAAGCACAAGGTAGCAATGTTCTCATTTTAAACTCTAATTTGGTCTTATTTGCAGCAAATTAAGGTGCCTGATGTAGCATTTTAACACCAAAAATGCCTTATAATATGTCTCTCTTTACTCACCCTCATAGAAAAAGCAGTGTATGTGGCCAATACAAATGTGTGCATTAGATATCTTGCATAGGAATTGTGAACAAGATAAACAAAGAAATTACACCACAATATACCAGTGCACGTGACAGATAATGTGTGCATTTGTGGTTATATCTTAAAATTTATTAGTTTAAAATTTTCCAGAACAAAATGTGACATTAAAAGGTTTAAAGACACACCTATACCTATCTAAATTCTTGTCATAAAGGCTGAATCCTCACCTCAGATCAGGGTTTTTTTGTTTCTGTTTTTTTTTTTTTTTTTTTTTTTTTAAGAAATGTCTCAATGAAAGATTGCATGTGAGTATATAGTATACACATTAAAAATATTGATTTATCACATTAACAATTCTGGAATACAAAAAATTAATATGGTGAAACTTATACAAATAAATGAGAAAAAAGGGAGTCTAAAAAGGTAACAATGTAGACTATTCA
This sequence comes from Oryctolagus cuniculus, assembly GCF_964237555.1. Lineage (NCBI taxonomy): Eukaryota > Metazoa > Chordata > Mammalia > Lagomorpha > Leporidae > Oryctolagus > Oryctolagus cuniculus. Next base: position 89,621,456 of record NC_091442.1, read on the forward strand.
TTTAAGTATTTAGCTAAATCTTTGAGGTGGAAATGTGTTCTAAGCATTTGCTAAATAGAAGAACATTTGGAGCTCTCCTTCTGTAGTGGATAAAGCTGCCTCCTACAACACATCCCATGTGGACACCAGATATCCCAACTGCTCCACTTCTGAACCAGTTCCCTGCAAATGGTCTGGAAAAGCAGTAGAAGTGTTTGGGCCCCTGCCACCGACATGGGAGACCCAGATGAGACTCCTAGCTTCTAGCTTCAGCCTGGCCAAGCGAGGGCTGTTTCAGCCATTTGAGGATTAAACCAGCAGCTAGAAGATTTCTCTCTGTCTCTACCTCTTTTTCTATAACTCTGACTTTCAAATAAACAAATGAATAAATAAATCTTTTTAAAAATTAATACTTCAAAGGAAAAAGAAAAACAATTCTTAGAATTATATAAAACTATTAAATACATATTATGAAACACTGGTTTTTATAGTCGGCCTTTTGGTGTGAAATATAAGGGCTTCATTGGGTTATTTATTTATTTATTTATTTTGACAGGCAGAGTTAGAGTGAAAGAGAGAGTCACAGAGAAAGGTCTTCCTTCCATTGGTTCACCCCCCAAATGACCACTACGGCCGGTGTGCTGCACCTATTCAAAGCCAGGAGCCAGGTGCTTCCTCCTGGTCTCCCATGCAGGTGCAGGGCCCAAGCACTTGGGCCATCCTCCACTGCCTTTCCGGGCCACAGCAGAGAGCTAGACTGGAAGAGGAGCAACCAGGACAGAATCTGGTGCCCTAACCGGGACTAGAACCTGGGGTGCTGGCGCCGCAGGCAGAGGATTAGCCTAGTGAGCTGCTTCATAGGATTATTTACAAACTCACTTCCTGTTTTCCTTTTTATGGCCTTATTTAGCTTTTATGAAATTCTACATTTTTTAAAGATTTATTTATTTATTTGAAAGTCAGAGTTACAGAGAGAGAAGGAGAGGCAGAGAAAGAGAGAGAGGTCCTCCATCCATTGGTTTACTCCCCAGATGGCCGCAATGGCCGGAGCTGTGCCAATCCGAAGTCAGGATCCAGGAGCTTCTTCCAGGTCTCCCACGTGGGTGCAGGGCCCCCAAGGCCTTGGGCTATCTTCTACTGCTTTCCCAGCCCATAGCAGTGACCTGGATTGGAAGAGGAGCAGCCGGGACTTGAACCGGTGCCCATATGGATGCCGGCACTGTAGGTGGCAGCTTTACCTGCTACACCACAGCGCCAGCCCCAGAATTCTACTTTTTATTGAGGCCATAGTTTATATCTTAGTCATTGTGTACCCTTTAAAATTAGCAAAGATGTTATTAAACAAATTTTACTACCTTTGATATTTCTCAAGAAATTAGTCTACTAATCTTTATTTTTAAGAAAAAAAATCCTCTAATACGTAAATTTTTAAAAATTGCTCTAGGCTACTATAACCTTGTCTAAATAAGATCGAAGTCCGCGAACTCAAGAGGCTTCCATAGCCTTGGAAACTCATGACTAGAGCCTAGGGAGATTTCTGACGCCATAAACAAGAGTGTCAATTTGTTAAGTCAACAACAGGAGTCACTATGTACTTACTCCTCATGTGGGATCTCTGTCCTTAATGTGTTGTCCAATGTGAATTAATACTATAACTAGTACTTAAACAGTATTTTACACTTTATGCTCTGTGTGGGTGCAAACTGATGAAATCTATACTTAATATATACTGAATTGATCTTCTGTATATAAAGATAATTGAAAATGAATCTTGATGTGAATGGAATGGGAGAGGGAGCGGGAAATAGGAGGGGTGCGGGTGGGAGGGAAGTTATGGGGGGGAAAAGCCATTGTAATCCATAAACTGTACTTTGGAAAATTACATTTACTAAATAAAAGCTTAAAAAAATTGCTCTAGGCAAACTTAAATATCTCAAGCAAATATAATATCCCACATTAATGGCTACAGAATTATTATATGCAAAGTTTGTACAAAACATCTAGCTACAGGAATCTTCCTAGAATTCTTGTGTAGCCTTCATGATAGTTAGGTACCACTTTATAGAACAGTTGTCTGACACCTGGATCTCATAGTCATCAGGCCCTGTGCAGTCTCAGGGTGCATTCCAGGTGCATACAAGACTGATGCTGGTATATGCCTAAGTGAGTTCCTCCTATTAGGGTGCAGATTTCCACCTGCTGACAGGGCAAGTCTGGAGATGCTGTCTACAAGCAATAGCCTGAGGGTAGAACACTTCAGGCTTCATCAGAGGCTGGTTCTCACCTTAGAGGGCCTGTCTCTGAACCGTAAAGCAAAGTCCTAAGCTCCCTTTCCTCTTCACTCTCAAGGGGCTGGAGACATCATCCACTGTTTGCCAGAGGCAGAGGCACGGGTGGTGGAGATGCTCCATTGGCCACCTGGCTAAGGAGTGTCCAGAGGTGCAGTTTGTAGGTACTGGTCTGGGGCAGAGGCCATGAGACCCTGTCCAGTACTGTTTTCTAACCTGGCAGTACAAGTCCTGGGTTTGGAGTTTAAATTCCTTCTCCCTCCCCTGCAAATAAGAGATGAAATGTCTCCCTCCATGACACTTTACTCAGAGCCAAGGGAAGGATGACAGGGGACACTGTTCCCTTCCTACTTTCTTCAATGTGTTTCTTCTTACTGTTATACTAAAACCATACACTGTTGACCTCTACATGGCTTCATTAGTTCTTGTGAAGATGACGGCGCAAGAATAACTGTTGCAATTGATGTCACTGTTGAAAGACAGTCACTTGGTTATCTTAGGTGCTGTCTTTCTCTGCCAGCTGAAATAATATTGAGTATATTTTCTGACCACAATGCAATAAAACTAGAAATTAATAACAAGAAAATTTTGGAAACTACATAACACAGGAAAATTAAACAACTTAATCTTCAGCAGCCAATAGATCAAGGAAGAAATTGAGAGAAATGAAACATTTCTTAAATGAATTAAAATTGAAACACAGCATACCTAATCTTATGGGACACAGCAAAAGTAGTACTACAGGGAAAGTATAGCAACCAACATCTACAAAAAAAAAAGCAGAAAGACCTCATAAACAACTTATCATTGTACTACAAGGAATTAGAAAATAAAAAGAAATTAAAACCAACTTAGTAGACAGAAACATAATAAAACTCAGAGTAGAAATAAATGAAATACAGACCTAAAAACAGTTAATAAAATCAATGGAGGGGCCAGCACCATGGCATAGCAAATAAGGCTGTGGCTTGCCATGCTGGCATCCTATATGGGCACTGGTAGAGTCCCAACTGCTCCACTTCCGATCCCACTCTCTGTTATGGCATGAGAAAGCAGTGGAAGATGGCTCAAGTCCTTGGCTCCTGCACCTGTGTGGGAGACCCAGAGAAGTTCCTGACTCCTGACTTTGGATTGGCATAGCTCTGGCCATTACACCCATCTGGGGAGTAAACCAGTAGATGGAAGACTTCTCTTTCTCTGCCTCTGCCTTTGCCTCTCTGTAACTCTGCCTTTCAAATAAATAAATAAATATTTTTTTAAAAAAATCAATGGAACAAAAATTTGATTCTTTGAAAAGATAAACAAAATTGACAAACTCTAAGCATCTAGAATAATTTTAAAAAATGAGAGAATACTCAAAGGCAGATAAAAAGAAATACATTATAACTGACACTACAGAAATACAAAGGATCTCTAAGGAATATTATGAGTAAATTCCCTGATACATACAAATAGAATATTTCAACAGACCAATGATAGGTAATGAGATTCAATCAGCAATAAAAGTCTTCCATCAAAAAAAAGGCCAGAACCAGATTGCTTCATTGCCGAATTCTCACAAATATCTCAGAAAGAACTAACTCTGGGACAGGCATTTGGCACAGTTGTTAAGACAGTGCTTAGGATGTCTGCAACTTATATCAGAGTCCCTGGGTTCAAGTCCCAGCTTCAGTTCTGGTCTGGCTTCCAGATAATGCACATCCTGGGAGGCAGAAAATGATGGTTCAACAGTTACGTCTCTGCCACCCACATGTGAGACACGGATTGAGTTCCAAGTTCCTGGCTTTGTGCTGGTGGAGCCTGAGAGTAAATCAGTAAATGGAAGATAACTCTGTTTCTCCCTATCTGCTTTTCAAATAAAATGAAAATAAATTAATAAAAACTTGAATAATAATAATTTGATAGAATTCAATATCCCTTCATGAAAAAAAAAAAAAAACAACCCTGAGCTTGGCAAAGAAGGATGTATCTCAACATAATGATTAAGGCCATATAAAACAAGCCACCAACTAACATCATACTAAACGGGCACAGGTTGAAGGAATTGTCTCTAAGATCTGGAATAAGGCAAGTATGCTCACTTTCACTTTTACGTACATAACACATGAAGTTGCAATTAAAGTTATGAGGCACAATAAATAAAGGGTTTCCAAAGTGAAATGAAGAAGTCAAATTGTCACTGTTTGCAGATGGCATGCTCTTATATATAGAACACACCAAGGAGTCCCCCAAAACCTAATAGAACAAGTTCAGCAAAGTTGTAGAATATAAAATCAATGTACAAAAATCACTAGCATTACTACATACCAGTAGTGAAGTACCTGATAAAGAAATCAAGAAAGCAATCCCATTTCCAAAGCTACAAAGAATACCTAAGAATAAAATTAGCTAAAGAAGTGAAACGTCTGTATACTGATAACTACAAAACATTGATGAAATAAATTGGATCCAAAGAAATAGAAATACAGTACATGTTCATGAATTGGAAGAATCAACATTATTTTAAAAGAACACACTACCCAAAGCAATTTACAGATTTTTTATAATCAATTCACATCAAAATATCAGTGACAATAGTCAAAGTGCTAAAAAAGCCACTAAAATATCAAGAAATAGTGAAAGAAACCTTTAAAAAAATAACAAAGCAAGTAGCATGGCAATATCAGATTTCAAGACATACTACAGAGGAACTGTAACCAAAACAGCACAGTACTCACAAGAAAACAAGCACGTAAACCTGGAACCAAATAGAAACCCCAGAAATCAAATAGAAACCCCAGAAATAAACCCACACACTTAACACCCAACTCATCTTTGACAAAGGTGCTAAAAGCATACCCTGGGGAAATAACGCTTCAACAAATAGTGCTGGCGAATTGGATAACCACAGGCATGAGAACGAAACTAGATCCTGCCTTACCCCAAACTCTCACGATGTACAAAAATCAGCCAAAAACAGATTAAAGACCACCATATTAGACTTCAAACTTTGAAACTACAAAAAACAAATCAGGTTATACATTTCAAGCCAACAGAGTGGGCAATGATTTTTTGAAGCAGACCCAAAAAGCAGAGGAAATAAAAGCCAAACTAAACAAATGGACAGTAAAAAAAATCAACAGAATGAAGAGACAAAAGAAAGAACAAAAGAAAATATTTGTAAACTATATCTGACAAGGTGTTAATCACCAGAATATGTAAAGAACTCAACCAGCTTAATAGCAAAAAACTAAATAGTCCAGTTTAAAAATGGGCAATTGGGGAAGGACTTGATCAGTTACGACACCCCTATCAGAGTGAGTTTGAGTCCTGATCCCACTCCTAATTTCAACTTTGTGCCAGTGTACATCATGGAAGTCAGAAATGATGGCTCAAGTAATTGAATCCCTTCTAACCCCAAGGGGATATGGATTGAATTTCTGGCTCCTGGCTTTGGCCTGTTCTAGTCTTGGCTGTTGCAAACACTGAGGGAGTCAAGCAGCAGTAGTTTCTCTCTCTCTCTCATACTCACAGGTAAATAAACTAATAAGTAACTAAATATAATTGTTTTAAATGGACTGTAGATCTAAATTGACATTTCTCATAGGAAGACATGTAAATGGTCAACAGGTACATGAGAAACTGTTAAACATCGCTAATCATTGGGGAAATGCGAATCAAAAGCATACTGAAATATTATCTAACTCCAGTAAACTTAATATCCAAAAAACAAAGGCTATCAAGTGCTATTGATGATGTAGCAAAAAGAGAACACTTGCAGGGCTGGCATTGTGGTGTAGTGGGCTAAGCCGCTACCTGCATCACCAGCATCCCATACAGTCCCAGGTTCTACTGCCTGCTGCTCCACTTCTAATCCAGTTCCCTCCCAACGCACCTGAAAAAGCAGTAGAAGATGGCACAAGGGGTTGGTTCCCGGCACCCTTGTGGGAGACCCAGAAGAAGCTCCAGTCTCCCTCAACTTCTCCCTCTCCAACTCTGCCTTTCAAATTATTTAAAAAAATTTTCTTAAAAAAAAAGAGAGAATACATGCACATTGTTAGTAGGAATGTAAATTAGGACAGTAATTATGTAAAACAGTATAGAATTTTCTCAAGAAACTAAAAATAGAACTACTATATGATCTAGGGAACTTACTTCTAAATATGTATCTGGGAGAAATGAAACCTCTGTGAAAGAAACACCTGAATCCAATTTACTGAAGCATAATTCACAGTAGTCAACAAATAGAAACGGCTTGTCAACTGCTGAAAATGTGGCACCTATACACAATGGAATACTATTCAGCCACTAAAAGGATAAAATCTTACATTTTCAACAATAAAGATGGAAGTGGAGATCATTAGTTTAACTGATATGTGCCACACAGAATAATCTCACTTGTTTGTGAAACCTAAGAGATTATATCATAGAAGAGTAAAATAGTGTTTACCAGAGGCCAGAGTAGGCAGGAACAAGAGTTGAGAAAGATTATTTAATGGGTATCAAGTTTTTTTTACATAGAGATAGTAAGTTCTGTTGTTCTGCCACACAGTAGGATAACTATAGATAGCAAATATGTGCTGTAAATTTATCTAAAAACATCCAAAAACCTCAAAGAAGTGAGTTTGAATGTTTTCTCTACACAGAAATTGTAAATGTTTGAAGAGACAGGTATGTTCATCCTGACTGAAGGTCTATATGTATGTATCAAAATAACACATGATTCTCAGTAAATCTGCATATTTTTATGTATCAGTTAGAAAATAATAATAATAAAAACATACTTATAGGAACACAGAAAGGGTCAAAGTCAGATTAGTTAAAATTGTGCATGTCATTTTTATTTCTACATCATACATATTCTTCTAGGCCACAGTAGTATTCTATTGATTAAATCTGGTTGGCAAAAACCTATAGCTAATTTCCCAAACAATTAGAATGTCCTGGGAAAGGAAGGAGGAAAATACAGAAGCACAGACACATTATAGGATTATCTTAGTTAAATCCAGGATTATCTATGGCCATTTTCTAAACACCATTTGAATCTCAACTACAGCTATTGTCAAGAATAGAAAAGTAATGAAAACTTCTGAGAAATCTATAAATGAAAGACAATACCATGAGTTGAACCGTTTCCATTATTTTTAATCCTCTGTGCAATAAATTTTAAAAATTGCTTTAAAGCACACTATATGAAGACAGAACATTATGAGACCATTTATATTTTGCATGTATCTTATATTTTAAATGAAGAGAATGAAAAATAATATAATGAAACCAAATGTTTCCTTGGATATGACCTTTCAATATTTCTGTGTGTGCTATGATAGTTCCGGAAAACTTAGTCAAAAAAATAAAAGCACTTGAAGCAAGAAATAAATGAATATGCAAGCACAGCCAAAAGTCTAATATTTACTAAAGAAATTCGTACATAATGCTGGATTCCTAACTAGACCCATGGTTAGATTTTTAAAAGACTTTCTGGCACATCTGGGCTCATGCAAATTATTACTAAATATATAAACTTACCAACATTCAAATTTTGATTAAAGATTTTTTAGAGGTAGAAAGAAAGAAAAACTCCAATGTACTGATTTATTCTTCAGATGCTTCCATGGGTGGCATGGGCAAAGCTGGGAGCCAGTTACTCATTCCCATTTTCCCACTGTTGCCTCTCAGGTTCTGGAATAGCAGAAAACTGAAACCAGGAACCTAAGCTGAATATCAAACCCAGGTACTTTACCGTGGGGCAAGGGTGTCCTAACATGATACCTAATCACGAAAGAAAACATCCACCTCAAAAATTTTGTGTTACTGATACTCTTCTGTCAGAAGAAGTAGAAGTAAAACCAACAGAAAACTCAGTTGTCTTTTGTGCCTTTTAAAATCTTGACTTATGTCAACATTGGCAATATTTCTATTTTATGAAAAAATACATCACACTTAATATTGGCTTACTTTTGTTGATAGCTTAAAAATGACCCACACTTTTAAAATGTAATGTGGTATGTTTAACATATGAAACTCTAATTTTCAAGTAAATTAATTTTATTTTTTGTTTTGAGAAAAACAGGAGAAAATAAATTTAAATGAGCATGAAAACAAGTGATAATCTGGTACATATGCCAAAGGCAGACTCAAGCTACTTCTTAAGGGACATGAAATATTCAAATACCATGAGCTTTTCTGAGATGTACTCAATAAACAAAAGAATATTAGTAATTTTGAAAAAGAAATAGGAAATAGGGGAAAGCATGTGGCACAGGTTAAAATGCCACTTCTGTGTTCCCTATAGAGTATCTGGATTCGAGGCCTGGCTATACTTCCAGTTTCAGCTTCCTGATAATGTGCATCCCGGGAGACAGCAGATGATGGCTCAAGTAAATCAGAGAACTAGATTCAGTTCTAAGTTCCTGCATTCAGCCAGACCCATCTTCTAGTTATTGTACACATCTGAGAGTGAAACAGTAGATAGGAAATTGCTGTCTCTTCTCTCTCTTTCTCTCTCTGCCTTTCAAGCAAATAATATACTTTATAAAAATTAAAATTTTGGGGCCAGCGCTGTGGTACAGCAGGTTAAAGCCCTGGCCTACAGTGTCGGCATTCCATATGAGCACCGGTTCTAGTCCCAGCTGCTCCTCTTCCCATCCGGCTCTCTGCAATGGCCTGGGAAAGCAGTAGAAGATGGCCCAAGTCTTTGGGCCCCTATATCCATGTGAGAAACCCGGAAGAAGCACCTGGCTCCTGGCTTCACATTGGCTCAGCTCCGGCCATCGCGGCCATTTGGGGAATGAACCAGCAGACAGAAGACCTTTCTCTCTGTCTCTCCCTCTCACTGCCTGTAACTCTACCTCTCAAATAAATAAATAAAATCTTTTTTAAAAATTTAAAATTTAAAACTAAAGTTTTGAAAACATCATTTCCATGGTGAGTATATAATACAACATCAAGTTGCTGCTTGGAATGCCCACATTCTATATTGTAGTGCCTGGTTTGAGTCCTAATTACTTTACTTCATATCCAGATTTCTGTTAATGCACACCTGGGATGCAGCAGGTGGTGGCTTGAGTATTTTTGTCCCTTCTACACATGTAGGAGACACAGATTCAGTTTGTGGTACTTGGCTTCAGCCTGGCCCATCTCTGGCTGTTCTAGCCATTGTGGTTGTGAATCAGTGGATGGAAGAAATTTCTCTGCCTATCTATCTCTTTGTCTTTAAAATAAAATAAAAATAAATACAGATTTAAAATAATTTAAATTATCATTTTATGTAAAACAACTATACTAACCTACATTTAAAATTGAACAACTAAGTATAACCTGATAAGAAGAGCATTTGCTAAACAAATTCAAGTGTTCAAAAATAAAATAAGAAATTAATTTACATCAACCAGACTTACAAATAGTGAAAGAGTTACAAAGTAAATTCATGGTAAGACTTTAGAAATCATTATTAGAATCGCCGGCGCCGTGGCTCAATAGGCTAATCCTCCACCTTGCGGCGCCGGCACACCGGGTTCTAGTCCCGGTTGGGGCGCCGGATTCTGTCCCGGTTGCCCTTCTTCCAGGCCAGCTCTCTGCTATGGCCAGGGAGTGCAGTGGAGGATGGCCCAGGTGCTTGGGCCCTGCACCCCATGGGAGACCAGGAAAAGCACCTGGATCCTGGCTCCTGCCATCGGATCAGCGCGGTGCGCCGGCTGCAGCGGCGGCCATTGGAGGGTGAACCAACGGCAAAGGAAGACCTTTCTCTCTCTGTCTCTCCTTCTCACTGTCCACTCTGCCTGTCAAAAATAAAAAAAAATAAAATAAAATAAAAAAATAAAAAAAAAAAAGTTTAAAAAAAAAAAAGAAATCATTATTAGAGGAAATGTGAATTGATACAACTTTTTTTCAAAAACTGTATTGTGAACCAAAATCATTCTCCTGGTTATATCCCACAGAGATAGAAACAAGTGAAATTTCCAAGAAAATGTGTTTTGCAGCATTGAGTGTATGGCTAAGATATGGAAATAGAATGCATGCCCATCAATGGAGAAAATGTTGCCACATCCAATCTACATACTCTCATGTAACTATTAAAGCTAGATTAGAATTATACCATTTAATTCTGTCTACACGGTCTTAAACATGACAGCATATAATATATATGATCCTTTATATGTTTGATTATAATTACACAAGCATAGATAAATTTGTTAACAATATGGTCTATCATTGACAGGAATGGACAGGGTAGTAATATCAGTAAAGAAAAGCAAAGAATCAGAGCCCTACAGTTGAAGTTACACAGCCCCTGTACCTGCAAACTCAGTATTTGGACCCTTCATAGTAGGTGGCAACTGCAAATGCTCTTCCCACTGCTGGCATTAATTAGAACTAGAATTCAGTCAACCTGGAATAGGGAAGAGAGGGAGCTTAGGACTTTGGCTTGGCCTTCAGAACGTGGCCCACTACTGTGAGACTCAGCACCTGATGGAGCCTCTAAACTTGCCTACAAACCCACAGGATGGACTTGTTCTGGGTGTGTAGCTGGCCTCAAGCAGGCCTGAAATATATTCCTTGGAGTTCATAGGGCCAAGTGACTATGGGCCCCACGTGTAACTCTACCTGATATCAGTCTGGATGGACAGACGCATGCCTTCATCACCCTCCTCCAGGCTTAATCAGGCAGCAAAGAGCCAATGAATTGTGTGTTGGGACTCAATGCTGGGTTGGTAAAGCCCATACTAAGTACATCCAGCTCCCTTAGCTCTGTAAGGTTTCTGTTGAGAAGTCTAAAGTCAGGCCCAGTCTGTGTCCTTATGGCCAATCTAAGAGAAAGAAAATGAAATAAAATCAAAACAGTCACAAATGAACAGTAAATAAATATAGTTGCTGGGAGATATATAGTAAGTGGACAAGGTATGTTATACCAGGCCATAAGAAAAATCTGCCTGGGCCACACAAACAAGAGCTTTCTCTCCAAGTTTGCATTCTTCTGTTTTTCCTCAAGTTCATCATATGTAATCTCCAACCTCTTCCTTACTTTCAAAAAATGACTTCCTGGTGCACAAATACTCTATGTTGCTGTAAACATTATGAATCTAATTCACATGCACAAAAATCATTTTCTTTTTTCATCTAATCACAGTGTATAATATTCCTAATCCATCAAAAATAATTATTTCACATGAGTTCTTAGAGACTTTGAAGGATAATAGTAATCAGTTAGTCTCCCTTTTCTTTATATCTTTCCCTTACTCTTTCCTACTGTGGGTAGTGAACTCATGAGATCACCTCCAGCTCTCAGCATTTGCACACCTGTCTCGGATTAGAGAAACACCTTGCCTGAGATCATCAAGGCAATCCTTGCTCAAAGCTCCTTAACAAGAAGGCTAGGGCTTTGTCTGGCCTGTGTCATGTTCAGCTGCTTCCTCTGTCCAATCCTATTTCTTTCATATTCACAGTGAGAAGATTTAATGGAAGAGATAATAATTTAAATAATAATAAAAATATATAAAGCCAGAGAACTAAATTTTTTTAATGTGCAACACCTCTAATAAAGAAAACACTACTGAAATCTCAGGAGTGTAAAGGAATAAATGGAAAGCCAACTTTTCATGTATATGTTTACTCAGCATAATAAAGATGTAATAATGCCAACATAATCTGCTTTTCTACCTGTACATCATCTATCTGTCCATATTGATAGAATTTAAACAAAATGTAAAGAAATGTGATAAGAAACTATCAAAATCAGCATTATAATCTCAATGAAAACACCTAATTTTATTGATGTAGTTTACACTTAATGAGAGCCCAATATAACTGTTAAGAATCTAATTTTGTTGTTTTTATGGAACAAGTATTAATGAATTTCCTATAGAAAAACATTTTAAAAGAATGTAATAAATGCTTAAAAATAAGATTCATGGTTGGTGGGGTCTAGACAGTCTAGATATTAAAATATACTACTACTGTATTTTTTTAACTTTTATTTAGTAGATATAAATTTCCAAAGTACAGTTTATGGATTACAATGGATTTTACCCCCCATAACTTCCCTCCCACCCACAACCCTCCCATATCCTGCTCCCTCTCCCATTCCATTCACATCAAGATTCATTTTCAATTATCTTTATATACAGAAGATAGATTTAGTATATATTTAGTAAAGATTTCATCAGTTTGCCCCCACACAGAATACAAAGTGAAAAAATATTGTTTGAGCACTAGTCATAGCATTAATTCACACTGAACTACACATTAAGGACAGAGATCCTACATGAGGAGTAAGTACACAGTGACTCCTGTTGTTGACTTAACAAATTGACACTCTTGTTTAAGGCATCAGCAATCTCCCCAGGCTCTAGTCATGAGTTGCCAAGGCCATGGAAGCCCCCTGAGCTCACCGACTTTGATATTATTTCGACAAGGCCATAGTCAAAGTTCACACCAGAGAAAGGTACCTCCTTCTTTGATGGCCCCGTTCTTTCCACTGGGATCTCTCGCAGAGATCTTTCATTTAGGGTTTTGTTTTTGTTTTTTTTTTGTTTGTTTGTTTTTGTTTTACCAGAGGGTCTTGGCTTTCCATGCCTAAAATACTCTCATGGGCTCTTCAGCCAGTCCAAATAAATGCCTTAAGGGCTGATTCTGAGGCCAGAGTGCTGTTTAGGACATCTGTCATTCTATGAGTCTGCTGTATTTTTATTTTTAAAAGGTATATTTATTTTAAAAGCATAGTGACAGAGAGGGAGAGAGGCAGAGGGAGGAAGAGAGGGAGAGGGAGAGATGAACCATCTGCTGGTTCATTCCCCAAATGCCTGCAACAGCCAGGGTTGGGCCAGTCTGAAACCAGGAACTTGGAACTCCATCTGGGTTTCCCACATGGGTAGCAGGCACCCAAGTACTTGGGTAGTCATCTGCTACTGTCCCGGAAGCTTTAGCAGGAAGCTGGGGCTGCAGCAGAGGCGTCAGATATCAAACCCTCAGTCTTATGTGGAATGAAGATATACGAAGTGGCAGCTAACTTGCTACGCCACGACAACCACCCCCATACTATTACTTTCTAATAGTATGTGACTATATTTTTATTTATATTTTGATCTTGTATATTTATAAATGTGTTGCTCATTCATAAGCATTAGCTTTTATTGATTCTTTGATATTTTCTCTATAATAAACAGTCTCCTGTGTATGGATTAATTTTATTTTTTTATTTTTTCCAATTTGTGTGCATTTTAGTTTTTTGTTTTTTTTTAAAGATTTATTTGTTTATTTGAAAGTCAGAGTTACACAGAGAAAGAAGGAGAGGCAGAGAGAGAGAGACAGACAGAGAGAGAGAGAGAAAGTCTTCCATCCGCTGGTTCACTCCCTAGTTGGCCTCAATGGCTGGAGCTGCACTGATCCAAAGTCAGGAGCCAGGAACTTCTTCTAGTCTCCCACGCGGATGTAGGGGCCCAAGGACTTGGGCCATCTTCTACTGCTTTCCCAGGCTGTAGCAGAGAGCTGGATCGGAAGTGGAGCAGCCAGGTCTCAAACTGGCGCTCATGAGGGATGCCAGCGCTGCAGGAAGCAGCTTAACCCGCTATGCCACTGAGCCAGCCCCAATATTTCAGTTTTTGTCACATTGTTCTGGTGTGAACTTTCACTACAATGTTGAATACCAGTAATAAAAATGGACATCTATATCTTTTCCTGACATTAGGGAGAAAGAATGTTCTTTATTAAGGTTAGGTCATTCCCCCGTAATCATTATTTACTAAGAATGTTTAATATGAAGGTGTGTTTAATTATGTCAAATGCAATTCTGTATCAATTCAGCCAATCCTACAGCATTTTTCTTTTTAACATGATAAATTACATTTTGAAAAATATTGGGCCAGTTGTGTGTTCTTAGGATGAACTTTCCATGGTGGTGATTTATTATCTCTTGAATATATTACTGATTTGATATGCTGAAATTCTGTTGAGGATTTTTATGTCTATCCTCATAAGGCATATTGATGTCTTTTAATGGATGTATCTGTTTTATATTGAATATTTCTGCTGTGTGGAATGAGTTGGGAATTGTTTACTCCCTTTATATTTCTGGGAGACACTATTTACAATTGGGATAATTTATTCCTGCCCAAGATCTACAGAGTATCAGTGCCTTAAAGAAGCAGCTTTTATTTTGTTCTCTGTCTGCAGATTAAGTGTTTTATTCTGAAGGAGAGAGGTCATGGGGTCTGTGCAAAGTTTCAGGAGGAAGCACTGTTCCATTTTCCCAGCCAGTACCAGGGGAGAGCTTTCCTCACTTCTTTCTGATCTTTTCTGTGATGTCCTGGTTGAGTTCAAGGAGTGAAAATCTGCAAAAGGCTGTGTACCCTTCTGGTCTGCAGCCCCTTGGGACTTTCCACACACATTTTGCCCAAACTTGGTCTGTGCCTGCCTGCAGCCCAATGAACCAGGTTTCCTGAAACAGAGAGTGGGAATGCGGGGCACAAGGAAGCAAAGAATGGAGCCAAGACAAATCCTGATCAAGGCTCATTTATTCAACAAGTCCAGTAGTATTTAAACATGACCAGTTGTATACAAGAAGACACACAAAAGATTTACATATCTAAAAGACTTTTGGAGTTACAAAGAGTTCCTTACAAGGTTCTTCCACTTAACAGATCATAAAATGTTATCAATCATTGATTACAAGGGTATAATAAAACACCTAGGTGATAAATGCAGGTTTCAGGTGTGACTGATTATCTACATCATCTCTTGTGAGAAGTTTAACAGTGAGATAGGGTTCTTCCTGCCTCTTCCTGGAACCTCCTTAGCCTTTTGTCTGTGCCCTGATGTCTCCATCCATATGTTTAAGTGTAAACAAAAGGGGCGACTGCCTGTGGCTGCCCACATTTTGCCCACACTTGGTCCTAAGCAGTTTGTACAAAATGTTACCTATATTTCTTATCAATTCCATGGAAGCAAATAAGAGGGTCTGTTTCTTGTTGCGGGTGGCTATCTTGCCCAATTCAAGCTACTCAATTGCATAGAATCTCAGTTTTGAAAAGTTCAAGAAAATTAATGCGTAACTTTGTCCAGGTTTATAAATATTGTTTATAAAAGTGATTCTTTTTCGCTACTTCTTTGAACATAAACCAAAAATATTTTTAAATGGAATAAATCTGGCTTTTAATAACTATAGTTTGAGGTGGCAGGGGCTGTGTCATAGCAGGTTTAGCCTGTCTGCCTGTGAATCCACATCTCATATGGGTGCAGGTTTGGGACCTAGCTGCTGCACTTCCAATCCAGCTCCCAGCTAGTGCACTTGGGAAAGCAGTGGGTGATGGCCCAAGAGCTTCATGTGGGAGATCTGAAAGAAGCTCCAGGCTCCTGGCTGCAGCCTGGCCCAGCTTGGCTGTTGCTGGACAACTGGGGTGTGAACTAGTGGATGGAGGATCTCTCTGTCTCTTCTCCTCTCTCTGTAATTCTGCATTTCAAATAAATAAAAAATAAACCTTTAAAAAATGGCTTGATAATCTATTTAAGGAAATATGTTAATAACCTATCAAAATCATCATCACAATTTTCATACAAAAATTTTTGCTTCCTTAATTAATCCTTTACAAAATCAATAAAACAAACTTCCTTCAACACTGAAATTGGCTTTTTAAAAAATCTATTAAATTTCAAGTTAACTGAAAGAACGAATTCAAGAAATGGTCTTTAAAATTATTTTGATTATCTTTAATGTTTGCTTTTTTAATGCTTTTTTAATACAACACTCTGTATTGAACACAACTCAAGCTCAAAATCCTTGAATGCTAAAACCTAATTATGAATACTGAAAGAGTTTTAGTTCTTTAGAAACAAAAATTCTCCATTAAACATGCCTTTTGTATAGTTTTTAGGCATCTCAATTGCTTAAGTGTTCTTAAAAGCTCATTACTAGAGGCTAGTGCTGTGGCATAGCAGGTAAAGTCACTGTCTGCAGTGCTGGCATCCCATATGGGCGCCGGTTCAAGTCCCAGCTGCTCTATTTCCAATCCAGCTCTCTGCTATGGCCTGGGAAAGCAGTAGAAGATGGCCCAAGTCCTTAGGCCCTTGTACCCTCATGGGAGACCCAGAAGAAGCTCCTGGCTCCTGGCTTTGGATCAACACAGCTCCAATTGTTATGGCCATTTTTGGGGAGTGAATCAGTGGATGGAAAAACCTCACTTCCTCTCTCTCTCTCTGCCTCTGCCTCTCTATAACTCTGCCTTTCAAATAAAAAAAAATTTTAAATCTCATTATTAATAAAAACTGACACTAGCTCATTATGTATCTGAAATGTTTTCATTCACATACCTTAGTTTAACAGAGACTATTTTTAGTCATTGATCAATTATTTAACTAGTGTCATATTATATATTAGACAGTAAATTATATATGAAATTTAATGTATTTACATATTATATTAAATATCTATATAGTAAATTATATATTAAATTAGAACATTTTTATCTGTATTAATGTCTACATCCATCTAACTGTCATTTTTTCTGACACAAGCAACAGGCCTAGAAAGGCCTGAACCGGAAGAAGGATATCCAATCTAGGTTTAAGGAAGAAAGGAGGCTATGTATGTTAGGAAACTGGCACAGTTGTAGCCAGGTGGCCGCATGGCCCAGCTACCTGAGCCAGGCTCCACCCCCATCCTAATGGGATTCGCTGCTCCTGCTTCCCTGCCCGCCCTCCGGCAAAGCTTTAAAAGGGCCTGTTCTGAACATGTGCTCTCTTGGTTCTTCTCTCTTGGCTCTTCTCTCCTGCGCTTTCTCCTCGCTCTTGGCTCGTCTCTCTATCTACTCTCCTCTGTCTCTCTCTATATATATACTCTCTGATCTAACTTGATCTTAGCCAAAAGGCTGAGAAGCGATCTCTCTTATACTCTCTTTCTCTCTTTTTCCTTCGCCGCCCCTTCACTCCGGCTGTTGGGTGTTCTCCAATGAACCCTTTCCATTACTCCGGTGTTCGGTGTTCGGTGTGTTTTGCGACGGCTAACAATATATAACAATGTAGCAAACCAGCATGTGGGATAGAAAGACTGATGAAAGAGTGTGAAAGAAACAGAAAGAAGCCTGCTTCTCAGTAGTGCCAAGTCATTGCAAAAGAACTCTACAGTGATAGGGATGAGATGGATTCTCACGACATCAGTAGGAGAAAGAACTCAAAGAGAAATGGCAAATGCTATATAACTAGACAGGTCCACAGGCTATCTTGCAAAGCTTTCCTTGACTCCATTTGAAACAGAGACCTCAGATAGGATGTGGATCTGATGGTCATGTTGATTGTGATGATGGCTTCAAAAGGCCTCTGCTTGTGAATCAGTTCTCTGAATTGTATTTCTAAACTTTGATGACAGTGTGGCACAGTAACCCTGAAATGCTGAGATTCTGTAGTAAGGAAGACATTCAAAATATGTAATTTGCATTTTATAAAAATACAGGTTTTTTAAGAGATATATTTGGACCATGAGTTGGTTCATTCTTACTAATATCCCAAAGCTTTCATTGACTCCCACGAACAGGGTAAGAGATCATTATAAATGACAGAGAAAACATTTCTCATCAGCTTGGAAAAATAAGAGCTCAAAACTAAAAAGAATTTGAATTTTATAAAATTAAATTATAGTTCCTTCTTCTGTTTTGAAATTATTGCCTATTAAGACATTATTATTAATTTTGGTTTATATTATCCTGCTAACTCCTTGTTCTATTTTTTTTCTACAATCCTTCCTTTCTCTATTTTCACTCCATTGTATCATTTGGATAGATTGAAGAAAAGGAAAAATTGAATATTTTTCATATTCACAATAGTGTCAGTTGTCATTTCTCATTCACATTATTCTACTGAAAATTTTAAGCTTTTTTCCTTAACCAATTGCAGTGACAAAGTATGGCTGTCACTGCCTTTCAACATAGATTGATAGCAATGTTTTATTAATCTTCACGTTCTTTAAATGAGCATTTTATTTTTATCCTTTGCAATACATGCACCTTAACTTGCAGTTTGAAAACATCAATATTAATAATTGGTGGTTTATTTGTATTTTCTGAGGCCCAAAAGAATGTTAGAAAATAAAGATTAAAGAATCAAATAAGAATATGATTTTTAAAATATTTCAAATTTTCGGGCCAGCACTGTGGTGCAGCGGGTTAACACCCTGGCCTTAAGTGCCGGCATCCCATGTGGATGCCGGTTCGAGACCCAGCTGCTCCTCTTCCAATCCAGCTCTCTGCTGTGGCCTGTGAAAGCAGTGGAGGATGACCCAAGTCCTTGGGCCCCTGCACCCACATGGGAGACCCAGAAAAACCTCCTGGCTCCTTTCTTCAGATCAATGCAGCTCCAGCATTGTAGCTAATTGTGTTTGAACCATCAGATGGAAGACCTCTCTGCCTTTCCTCTCTGTGTAACTCTGACTTTCAAATAAATAAATAATTTAAAAAAATATTTCAAATTTTCTGGTTCCCAACAAAATAGGAATATAGACACAGCCTACTGGTTGAAGAAGCATTTATGCTTATGTGAAATATTTTGTTTCTTATTTATTAAAAAACTTGGAGCAAGTAGTATAAATTGCTAATAGCTGTTTATTAATGTATTGTGAATATAGCCTTTAATGTTTTTTCTTTGACATAGTCTATATTTGTAAAAATTTCTCAAAATTGATGATATAGTAATAAACTAATATGAAAACATAGAATTTTGAATGCTGCAAGCTATTTATTTTCTAAAGGAGCCCTGATTTTTAACTATTTTTCTATTATATACCAAACTATTTCTTATTTTTGTATTCATTAAAATATAATTTACATACTACAAAATTAATGACTTTAAATTGCCTAAATCAATTTTTTTAAGTGTTCATATAGTGACACAACCATCACCTCCATTTAATTTTGAACATTTTGATTGCCTCCTGCCCTTGGCAGCCACTAATCTACTTTCAGTTTTCATATAATATGTGGCCTTCTGTAACTAGTTTCTTCAGCTTAGCACAATATGCTCCTCACTAACACATATTGTAGCAGTATCAATATTTCATCCTACTCCCTACTCAGTAATCACACCCAATTATAGATTCACAAAGCAGGTATAGTCAAGTGTATTGAGCAAGTTTATCTTCAGCATGAGAGGCACAGTGATGATGAAATGTAATCATGGAAACCACTCATTACTTAGGTGTGTTGGCAGACTGGTACTCAGCATTTACTTGAGTTTCCTTCTCTTTTGGGTGAAGTTATTGTGCATTTACTTTACTTCTAATAATATCCAATTCTTGCTTTTTTCCTTAGATTTAATGGAATATGGACTCAAGTGTGTGCAGATCCATGCTCTCAATTCCACAATGTTAAAATTGTGTTTATTATATCCTTACCTCATCTTCACTTCATAATTCTCTAGTTTTTCTTCTTTATTATGTGATTTTTTTTTTATTAACTTGAGAAATAGAGACAGAGACAGACAAAGCTCCCCTGTACAAGTTCAATCCTTTATGATTCTGCAACGGTTCTGGCCAGAGAACTGAAGTAGGGATATGGAACCCAATTGAGGTCACCCACAGAGGTGGCAGGGACCCAAGTACCTCAGCCATCACCTCACGTCTCCCAGGGTGTGCAAAGCAGGAAGCTGGATTTAAGAGTGGAACTAGGGTTCAAATCCACATATTCCAAAATGGGATTTAGGCATCCTAAGCAGTGACTAACTGCTAGATCAAATGCTTGCTCCCTAGTATCACTTATTATTGTAAACAGATACAATGAATCTATCCATATCAAAATTTGTAACTACTCTACAATTCACTCCATATTTGTACTATGTATCAACTATGTATCAATGCTCATTGAAATTCTAGGGATAGCATGATGAATAAAATGAAGTATCTCACTTCATCAAACCCATAGTTTGATGAAAGAGACACATGGAAAACCAGTAATTCTAACTATGTGATAATCATCATAATGAATGTCCATCATACAATGGGTGATCATTGTCAAGGATGATATTAAATTGCACCTTTAAGTATAATTGCAAAATAAATCTATGTGATAGGGAAGCAATGCGATTCTGTGTGGAAAAAAAAAAACAGTATTTCTATTCAATTAGATCAGAAAAGTTCTGAGAACTTGAAATCTGTATCTGAATTATGACTCAAATGCTTACTCAAGTACTTACACTGTACTCAAGAATAACCATAAGAGAAAGAAGACAATCCTATGAAGCCTATGTTAAAACATTCAAAAAACCTTTTTTTTTTTTTTTAACTTTCCAGGCTTGACTGAGTAGAAGCATCTATCATTCTTGCTTTTTATTACTCTTGGTCCCCCATCATATTCATTAGGTGAACTTTGTATTCTCAGCAGTCTCTGATATTTTTTTTCAAGTCTATTTTCCACTGTATAAACATAATTGCTTTGTTGAGTCTTCAGTGCTCACTGGGCTAGTCTCTTAAGTATTTTTACAGTCTTTCTTTCAGTCAGTTCTTAGTTTGATGCTAGACAGGCTGCACCAGAGCTATGAAACCTAAGAAATTCTAAATGAAACCCTGGATTTCTGATTCAGTAAGTCCAGGACGGTTGCAGAATATTACTTTTATAGCTTCCCAGTTTTTCTGATGTATGACCTGACCTCCAAGAAAGATATTCCTCTACAAGAAGATGTCTTTTTCTGTATATTCTCTTTTCATTGAAATTGGCTAAAATAGGAAACTTCCCAAAGTCATACACCATCTAAAATAGGGATTAAGAAATCTACCTTGCCTTCTGTGTTTAAAAATAGTGTTTTTGGAAGCTACCCCCTCGTTCATCTAGGTATTCTCTATGATTGCCTTCATATCATAATGCCAAAACTGAGTAATTTCAACAGAGACTATAAGACCCACAAAGCCCAAAATATTTACTATCTGTCCTATATGTGTCAATGTGTAGGCTATTATTCCTGGATCAAAAATTTAGAGACAAGTATATGTATTGCTTCTTGCTTAACTAAGTTTACTTAATTACTTTTTTAAGTCCTAATTAGCAATGCTTTATATGTGACCCATTTCCTAATTTCCTCAAACTGAATTAGAATTAAATTTCTGGAACTACCCATACTACCTATTTTGTATCCACTAAGATGTCATACAAAGCAGTTTTTCTCATCTATAAAACTTTACCTAGTTGCCTTATGCTTGTAAACCCCAAACTGGTTTTGATTTCCTATTTTATTAAGAAAAATGAGTTTAATCATTAAACTCATTCATCTTTATTCAAAATATTAATGACTACTACCAATACTTAGTGAGAACTTACTGTAAATCAGCTATTATAATCTCACATTTGTTATTTTAGTAACTCTATAATATAGACATTAGTTTATATGTTTTGATAATATTCAAGAAATAAGCAAATCAGTTTTAGAAATAAGGTTTCAAACTAGACAGGATGATTCCAGAGGAACACCTCTCTATCTTAATGATTTTGTCTATTCTCCTTTCTCCCATTCCTCCTTTGCAAAGAAGTGAATTGTATCCATTGCTGTGTAGATCTTTTCATCTGTGTTCTTGATCCTATGCCCTTTTCTGGAATTATTTGTTTTGATGTGAATAACCTACAACCTTGAAGCATACTTTGCTTCATGCTTAGTACCATGAGATGAAATTAAAGATAACATTAGGTCACCCCTTTGGATGAAACTCTATAGAAGAACCAGTCACCTCCTCCCACCTTCTGGTCACTGTTTGTATTCCCTGGGATGTATTCACATCACTCCAGTCTTCAAGGACAGCATCTTAAATCTTTCAGCTCCATATTAACATTTTTCTCCTCTCTGTAAGTTAAATCTCCCCATGTCTTCCTATTATGAGAAGACTTATGATTATGATTTTATTTAGGGACCACGTGGATAACCTTTCCATCACAAGATCCTTAGTCACAGCTATGAAGACTTTTTTTTTTTCAATATAAACCCCACAGCTCTCCAAAAAATTAGGACATATTTTTTTGAGTGGTCATTCTTCAGCTAACTATATGTAATCTTTCTAACAATTCTGTGATTCTGTGATTGATGTATTTTAATGTGAGGCACGATGGGAAGCAAGTAATAATGTCCTTTAATTTTGTGGTACACATAACAATATTTAACTTTCAAACCATCTTCAAAGCACTAAGCTTTTCTTCATGGCTCTTATATGGCAGAATGTTTGAAGTTAAAAATAATTTTAGAAGCTTACAGCTTGATTTAATTCTATGATACATTCATATTTGTTGCCTTCATGTTCTGTTAAGTATAGAATATGAACACTACTTTTGTTTGGGAAAATGAGAGGGTCTCAAAAGTCATGGGGATTAACTCAACACTTCATGATGCACAGGTGTATATATTATTTTTTGTTTTCTCTTTTGACCTTGTTTTCATTCCTTTTTTTTTCTTCTCCTATGCATTAACTGGGAACCATATGTAGAGACATTAGGCTAAGAATGACCAGATCAGTGTATCCAAGGCAATTATAGCAAAGCATTGTGTATCTTTTCTAATATGAATCTCAGAATTCCTGCTTTTCTTTACTTTTCTTGCTGCTATGGGATGATTCAAATTCACAAAGTTGGTAGGACATTAACATACCTTATAAAACTTGATGTGTTCAAATCTCAATTACTCCTAGTGTTTGAGAAGCAAAAAAAAAATGTTCACTTGTTGGTTGATTGGTTGGTTGTTTGACTTGTCAGTTAGGATCACCAATACTACATCATTCAAAAGTTTAGAGTAGAAAAGAGAAAAATAACAATAAGCCTTAAATGTAGATGGATAAAGAAAAATGAAAAGAATAAAGGGACATATTATTAATAGCTTACTGATCGAGATGTAGAATATAAAGCATGGAGGCTAGGGGAATTGTAAAAGGACAACTTGCTGATTGAGCTTCCTAGAAAGTTCTATCTTAATAGGCCAAAAGAAATTTCTCTCTGTATGATTATATATTACAAGTTCTCAGAAGCCAAATTAGGCAGAGATTCT
The DNA here is from genome assembly GCF_964237555.1 of Oryctolagus cuniculus. Lineage (NCBI taxonomy): Eukaryota > Metazoa > Chordata > Mammalia > Lagomorpha > Leporidae > Oryctolagus > Oryctolagus cuniculus. The sequence continues at coordinate 89,644,696 of NC_091442.1, forward strand.
TTCTAGCAAAAATTTCTATATCTCCATCCTACAACCTGATGGTCAGTTTATCTGTCTGCAAATGAAAATCCCACTCCTTTCAGTCAGCAAGTGGGATGCTCACTAGTGCACCAGAATCTTTTTCACCAGTGCAGACACTGAAGCTACCATTAATTTCTAAAAATAAATAAAAGTAGCTAATACCTCTTTTTATGCTTTCCAATTTCAATACCTTTCAAGTCATCTCTTGTGAAAGTACTCAAAATAATAGTTTGCAATAAAGATGAAATAATAAGCATATCTGTTTCATAGAATTCCATTTTAATGCATGGTAGCTATTGTTAATAATTACATAATTACTATTATATTTATTATGCTGATGGTGACTTTTATCCAGTGTCCACTGGTCTCCAAAGTTAAAATTTCTTCATGATTGCTATTTTCTAAATCATGCCTATCAGTCTAGCCTGACAATTACTGAAATGGGTCACTTAGAAATAGAAGTGAAAAAAATGTTCAGAAAACTACAATTATTAATAAAACCTATCAATGTTCTCCTAATAGAAGAAACTTGCTATACTAAAGTACTTGCTACTGTGAGATTTTTAGGGGTAAAAAGTGTATGCTGGGGGCCAGCATTGTGGCACAGCAGGTGACGGCATCCTATATGGGCACCGGTTCTAGCCCAGGCTGCTCCACTCCCAATCCAGCTCTCTGCAAGGCCTGGGATAGCAGCAGAAGATGGCCCAAGTCTTTGGGCCTCTGCACCTATGTGGGAGACCTGGAAGAAGTGCCTGGCTCCTGGTCTCAGATTGGCACAGCCCCGGCCGTTGCGACCATTTGGGGAGTGAACCAACAGAAGGAAGACCTTTCTCTCTGTCTCTCCCTCTCACTGCCTATAACTCTACCTCTCAAATAAAGTAATAAAATCATTAAAAAAAGTGTATTCTGTCACTTTTTTACACCTCCTTATTGGAGGCTTGAATTCCTTTCTTCCCATTCAAATAACCAAAACGCAAGCACATGACATTACAATCTAACAACGATGACAGACAGGCTCATCATCTGATCCTTTCATTTCCATCAGTATCTCCGTACTTCTGTGTCTTGATAAAACAGTTACTGAAAATTGAACTGTGGAATATGTGAGTAAGGGAAATCTTTAAGTATTGAATATCTTCATAAACAAAAGTGCATGTGTGTCTCTGCGTCATTATTTTCAGGCTGCCTTCTAATCTGTTTTCCACAGGAGAGTCAGCATGTAAAGCTGTAATTTCATGAATATAGTTCCAAGCCAAAAGGACTTCATTCATTTTATACTTTCTATGTTTAGAGCCAACAGAAATATAAGGAACTGATTTTGTCTTGACCAGTTCTTTTAATTAGCACCTAGTACAATCTTGTATTTTAGGTATTCATATAGCAATTCATCATTGCCACATAGCAAAATATTAATAAATAACTAGGAAGGGGCAGGAAGAACTATATTTAAATCAGAAAGGTCCTCTAGGATACCCACTATTATATCAGTAAAATGGCATAAATGTAAATGAAAAACTCCCCATCTCGACAGTGTCAGAACTTTTGAGACTCCCATCTTTGGGAATGTTAAGTCTGAACAACACAGACAGTTAAGGATAACTACAGGAAAAAGTCCATGTTGAGGAAAAAGAGACATGAAGCTGGTAATGGAAGGTATTTAAACTACGCTTTGTGACAAGTTTTATAAGGCGTTACCTTCAGCACTTGTGTTCATATTTTATGCAAGGAGTAGTGATAGTTAACTTTACAACTTAATTGAAGATAAATTACAGAATATTTTTATATGAATGTAATTACAATAGATGAGATACTAATATTCTTGTGTGACTCTTGTTAACGTTCTTCTGTAAACTTGATGCTTTAATATCTGCCCTACCTGCAGGTGCCAGACATACCTTGTTCTGAACAACATGACAAGACGGCTGTAAAACTATGGCTTGACCTTCGAAAACCTTCATAACTCCTTCCCCTTTCCTCACCAGTCTTTTCTTGGGACTGGGGAGAAGACTTATCCAATACATCAACCAACCAAAGTCCAAATTCCCAACTACCTTCTTTACTGGGCATTTACACTCTCAGTCAGAATATAACTTCCCTAATCACCCCAGAGCCAGGTACTCAATAACCAGGTGTAGCTTCTATGCTCCAGAACCTGACATCACTTTGTTGTAAACCTGCTTACCATGCCTCACCTATCTGGTTCCTATGGAAGCCTATGGATAAAGGCTCTGACTATAAATTCTCCCCTGTGTGTCTGCTTTGTGTCCAACCTCTTTGCTTCCCTGTATTACCCTCAATGGCTTGACATGCCTTTCTTGGTAATCAAGAGTAATAAATTTTTATTTCAATCACAAAGTCGCTTGTTGGGCTTAATTTGCCTCAGACTTTCTGTTCATGCACTGTGTTTGAAAACATCCATGTTGGAGGATGGTAAATTATTTTTGGCTGCATGAATAGCTGTATAATATAATGAAAAAGATGATGCTTTTACCATTACTGCTTTAAATATCAGTGAAAGATAAAAAAAAAGTATCCTGGGAAGTCAAATCAGGGACTATAGGGACTGTCCCATCATGTGTCTGGTTGTTCTCAGTCCACAATTTTACCCTTCTTGGATAATTTATTTTCAGGTCCTCTTGCAAATCAAGTGAGAAATGGTTGCCCATTATGTATTTGTTTCTTTGATGGGCACTGGGAATAACTGATTAATTAAGATATAATTTATGTTTTGATTACCTTCTTTTTTTAACTTTTATTTAATGAATATAAATTTCCAAAGTATAGCTTACGGATTACAATGGCTTCCCCCCCATAACGTCCCTCCCATCCGCAACCCTCCCCTTTCCCACTCCCTCTCCCCTTCCATTCACATCATGATTCATTTTCGATTCTCTTTATATACAGAAGATCAGTTTAGCATACATTAAGTAAAGATTTCAACGGTTTGCTCCCACACAGAAACATAAAGTGAAAAATACTGTTTGAGTACTAGTTATAGCATTAAATCTCAATGTACAGCACACTAAGGACAAAGATCCTACATGAGGAGGAAGTGCACAGTGACTGCTGTTGTTGACTTAACAAATTGACACTCTTGTTTATGGCCTCAGTAATCACCCTAGGCTCTTGTCATGAGCTGCCAAGGCTATGGAAGCCCCCTGAGTTCACTGACTCTGATCATATTTAGACAAGGCCATGGTCAAAGTGGAAGTCCTCTCCTCCCTTCAGAAAAAGGTACCTCCTTCTTTGATGACCTGTTCTTTCCACTGGGATCTCACTCGCAGAGATCTTTCATTTTTCATTTAGGTTTTTTTTTTTTTTTTTTTTTTTTTTTTTTTTTTTTTTTTTCCCAGAGTGTTTTGGCTTTCCATGCCTGAAATACTCTCATGGGCTTTTCAGCTGGATCTGCATGCCTTTAGGGCTGATTCTGAGGCCAGAGGGCTGTTTAGGACATCTGCCATTCTATGGGTGTGCTGTGTATCTCACTTCCCATGTTGGATCATTCTCTCCCTTTTTGATTCTATCAGCTAGTATTTGCAGACACTATTCTTGTTTATGTGATCCCTTTGGCTCTTAGTCCTATCATTATGATCAATTGTGAACAGAAATTGATCACTGGGACTAGTGAGATGGCATTGGTACATGCCACCTTGATGGGATTGAATTGGAATCCGCTGGTATGTTTCTAACTCTACCGTTTGAGGTAAGTCAGCTTGAGCATGTCCCGAATTGCACATCTCTTCCCTCTCTTATTCCCACTCTTATATTTAACAGTGATCACTTTTCAGTTAAGTTTCAGCACTTAAGAAGAATTGTGTATTGATTACAGTATTCAACCAAAAGTATTAAGTAGAACAAACAAAAGAAATACTAAGAGGGATAACATATTAAGTTGCTCATCAGCAGTCAGGGTGAGGGCTGATCAAGTCACAGTTTCTCATAGTGTTCATTTCACTTTAACAGGTTACCTTCTTTTTAAAACACATATTGAAACAATATGACTTGATGGAAGTCATGTAACTGAGAATATTAATATAAATTTTCAGAATTATTAAATAGTGAGGCATTGACTTTACAAGAAAATCTTAAAGTACTTCTAGGTAGAAAACATGCACATAATACAAATATTAACTGATTTACAAATATTAAGTCATTACTTTTCATCATAATCCTATTATTCCCATAATGAAGAAACTGAGGCAAAGAGATGCTAAATTAGCCACAAATTAGCAGTTTACAACAAATCTAAGATGTTCATTTCTTAAAATATTTATAAACAATATAAAATAAATATAAAAAATAAAAATATATAAGTAAAAATAAAGATGTTCATTTCTTAAAATTATAAACAATATAAAAGTCTAAGATGTTCATTCTTAAAATATAAACAACATAAAGTTGCATTACTTTTATCAAGTCATCACATCATTTAATAATGATTTTCAAAATTGCAAACAAAAGAGAAATAGACAGTATAAAGCACAATGGGATATAGCATAAAACCCATTTTGACTTATATTTGAATAATTTATATACACAGCTAAGTGAATTTTCCCACAAACCTAATAGAATTTTATTCCTTTATGAGCCAAGTGGTTCCATCAATGATTTAGTAACTGCTTTCAGAAATATTTGAAGCATTCACATTAAATAGTATTTGTACCGTACCACTTTTATAATGAAAATACTCATTGTTAACTATCTGTATCACTTCATGTTGTAATTCAAATAATTCTCTTGGACAGTTTCTTACCATCCATCAGCAGGGATCTGATAGGCTACTTCACACTTCTGATACTAGAATATTATATGTTAGGTATGATTTTTACTCCCTAGTATAAAATATTCTTACAATTCTTTCAATAGACCTTCCAAGATATAAAGTAACACTTTGAGTCAGCCTGGAAGAAAGTCTACGGTTGTATGCAAAGACATTTATTTTCTGAAACAGAGAATAGATTAGCCATATATTTTAAGGTATTTTTAAAGAAGAAACCATTTGTGCATACAGATTGATTTAAACAGAAAGTCACAGGGTTTTTTAAAGAGTCATATGAATGCAGATATTTATCTTGCTTTTTCTCTAACCTTATAGAAAAGTGGATCCTGGGGCAGGGGGCATTAATAGGAAAACTGCTGAATAGGAAAATGGAGTCCCAAGCATATGTCATAAAGCAATTTTTGCTACATTGGAGATTAAGCCAAATGGAAAGGCACTGTAATCAGGATTATTCAAATTCACAATTTTTAAAAATAGTAACACTTCTGAAAAATGGCTTAAGTCCAGAAAAAATCTCTATAAACATTTCCTTATACAGAAATATGAAGATAGATTAGAAATAGACAATGATACAGAAATGTTTTCCTAATCTGCAAGTTCCATCCAGAATAAACAGTGAAGTAGTCAAAAACTAAGGGTTTCTCCAAGGCCAACAGAGCAGTAAATGGAAAAGTCAGGAAGCAGAGTTTCAAGAGAGAGAGAGAGAGAGAGAGAGGAAAAAAAAAAAAAAAAAAGAGCCCCAGAATCCCAGGACCTGGCACACAGGACTTGCTTCTGACAGAAATGAAAGGTAACAGTTTACCTAAGGGGGAAAAAAAGTAGCATTTTCTTTAATGTAATTTACACTTCCTAGTCTTCTGAATTTTAATGTCCCTCCCTCTCTCTCTCTCTCTCTCTTTCTCTCTCAAATAACAGTTTATTATTGAAACCAAATGAGTACAGAAACTAGAGAAGACAGTCAAAAATGTTTTTAAAGAATCGACACTCTGGGCCCATGCTGTGGCATACTAGGCTGAGCCTCTGCCTGTGGCGCTGGCATCCCACATGGGCACTGGTTCATGTCCCAGCTCTCTTCTTGGATCCAGCTCTCTGCTAATGGCCTGGAAAAGCAAAAGAAGATAGCTTGAGTGCTTGGAGACCCAGAGGAAGCTCCTGACTCCAGACCTCAGATCAGCCCAGCTCTGGCTATTGTGGCCATTTGGGATGTCAACCAGCAGATGGAAGCCCTTTCTCTCTGTCTCTTTCTCTCTCTATAACTCTACCTCTCAAATAAAATCTTTTTTAAAAAATTGAAATTCCTGTGATTTTTTTGTAATTACTATGAGTTAAATTTTGTGTCCTTCAAATTAGTATGCTGAAGTCCTAACTCCCAGTAATTCAGATTATAACCTTATTTGGAAGTGATATTTTTGCAAATGTAAATACTTAAGATGAGGTCATTAGGGTGAGCCATAATCCTTTTTGCCTCATATCCTTATCAAAAGAGGAAACCTGGACAAAGACACAAACACACACACAAGTAGAATGCCACATGAAAATGAACAGAGGTCTGGCTATGTTACACGCATCAGGGGATACCAAAGACTTCCAGTGGACTCCGTGAAAGAAGCTAGGAGAGATTCTTTCTCAACAGTCCGCAGAAGGAATCACCTATGCTTACAGCTTTATTTTAGGTTGCTAATTCCCACAATTATGAACCAACACATTTCTGTTGTTTTAATGCACTTTGTTACAGCAATGTCAAACCTCAATGTGCTGAATTTTTTAAAATATATGTAATACAAAGTAAATCCCAGCCCTTCTCTACAAATAATTTGATTTTTTTTAAAGATTTATTTATGTATTTGAAAGTCAGAGTTACACAAAGAGAGGAGAGACAGAGAGAGAGAGAGAGGTCTTCCATCCAATGGTTCACTTCCCAACTGGCCACAACGGCCAGAACTGCACTGATCCGAAGCCAAGAGCCAGGAGCTTCTTCCAAGTCTTCCACATGGGTGCAGGGGCCCAAGACTTGGGCCATCTTCTACTGTTTTCCCAGGCCATAGCAGGGAGCTGGATCGGAAGTGGAGCAGCCGGGACTCGAACTGGCGCCCCATGGGATACCGGCACTTCAGGCCAGGGTGCTAACCCACTGTACCACAGCGTTGCCCCCAGATAATTTAAGGATCATTCTGAAGTATATTACATTCCCAAATCAGGTGTATATATTTTGATTTTATCAGAACGATGTCCCAAGCTTATCTATTCTTGTTTTTCCTTCAGGAGACATACGGGTAACACAATTAAGTGAAGACACTCAAAGTAACACATGGTAAATGGGGAGAAAACTTGCCTAACAGAATAAGATTCTATGAGCATGCCCTAACTGTATTCAATTTTATTTCATTGTCTTAGAGGTAAAGATTCAATCTGTCCAAAGTGAAAACAACATTCAAGTCAAAAAATTCAATTGGTTTCAAATTTCCACCAATGACTAATAGCATACAAGCCATGAAGCTAACCATCATAACCGATAACCTCCTTTCTCCTGGCAAATATTATCAAATCCTCTACTCTATCATGCTATGATTGTTCTACTATACATATGTAGTTTCAGTTAACACTGGTATATTTATTTCTGTATAAAATATCTATTCCAGTTATGCTTTGGTGTGCCTTCTTAATACAAAAGGAATCTGGTTTATATAGTTATAGATTTCTTATTACAGTCAAGTTGCCAGATATCCATAGTGAATTATGTACTTTAAAAAATTTTACTTCATGGCAATTTTAAATTTACATAGCAAATATAATACACAGTATATAAAATATAATGTGCAATCTTTAAAAACAATTAGATTTTTAAAACTATATTCTGAAAAAAGAATATTTGCATTAAATATTTTACAAGCCTGAATTCTATTTTTAATATCAAAATCACAATTCCATTGCCCTAAACTGCCTTTTAAAATTTATTTATTCGTTTGAGAGGCAAGAGACATAGAGTTGTCCTTTGTGCAGGCTCACTACCCAAATGCCCACAATAGCCAGGATTGGGCGGGGTCAAAGCTGGGAAACAGGAATGCAATCCAGGTCTCCCATATGGTAATTACTTGAGCTATCACCAGCTGCCTCCATGGCTCTGCACTGGCAGGAAGCTGGACTCAGGAACCAGAGTCTGGAATAAAAACTTGGCATTCCAGTGGGCAACATAAACATCTTAACTTCTAATTCAATGCCTGATCCCTCCCAACCTACCTTTGTACAGAACTTTCTATTTTTCTAGAGGTTTCTTTTTCAACAAATGTTTGTAGTACTACCAATGGAGTGATTTAGTTCAGTCATCCTTGGACATGCCAATAGCAAAGCCATGAAAGAAATGAACTCATATATATGATAATGATTATTTCCCCTGGATTTTAGATTTGTTAGTGATTATCAATTAACTTTTATTTTCTTGCTTATTTCCCAATGATTAAATTGACTATAGATTTCAAATATCAGAAATAAAATGATACTGTTTAAAAAGTATAGTTAAAAGTCTATAGTGGATCAATTTTATTTTTGTATGTATTATTTCATGATAACTGTTAAATTTATAACACATATGTAAACTTCTGGTCTTTAATTTTAATGTACTACTGTTCTATTAACATTCAGTTAGTTGACTAGAAATTAATGGTGCAGAAAGGACAATCATTGTGTGACAGATATTTGGGTTCTGTAAGAATCTTGTTTGAATGGATCTGCCCTTATTATAAGGAAAATGCTAAATTCTGACATTAATGAGAACTAATTATGTTAAATTTCTCAGCCTACTGAAGCTTAACACTGATGTGTTTTATCAAAGGGATAGCTATAAAAAGAAATCAATTCACGAATAGCAATCTGGAATTCCAAACACTATTACCTCCTATTGAATGACAAATTGAGGTTCAAGGAAAATATTTACATTTTTTTAAGTTTTATTTTAATTATACAAGTTTCATGTATTTCATATATACAGATTTAGGAACATAGTGATAACTTCCCACTCTACTTTCGCTCCTACCCACAGTCCAACCCTTCCTCATCCATTTCCCATTTCCACTCTGAATTTTTACCAAGATCTACTTCTGGTTTACTTAATGGCCATAAAGTTAACCCTACACTAAGTAAAAGAGTTCAACAAATAGTATGAAGGAAAAAATACTGTTCCTCAACAGAAGAAACAAGGGCTATAAACAATCATCAAATCTCAAAAGTTGTTTAGATAACAATACATTAAATGTGCTTGCTTATTTAATAAGACTACAATACAATGATCAATTGAATTGTAGTTATTAAGCCACAGTAAAAGGGGGAAGTCCATTTATTTCTATGAGCATATCTTAATAACATATCAGAGGTTGTTTAATATATAGTATTTGAGATAGTAAGTTTTATTTTACGGACAGAATAATACCGGTAACCTGAACAAGTGTGAAGATCATATGCATTGCAAAAATAAAGTGGAAATGCTATTTCCACAACATGTATTTTATAGTATTGAATGGATTCATTCAGTTTAACTCAACTGGTATTCATTCAGTGATTATTTTGTACCTGGCATGTGCTAGGGGTTCTAGAAACATGCAAAGGTGAAAAGGCATAAAAATGGTCCCTAACTTCATGAAACTAATATTCTACAGAAGCAAATTAATGAGAGAAAATGAATCTAGAAAATATAGATTGCCTACATATTGTTCTAAGCTATTAGAAGGAAACAGAGCATAAAGGCTGGAATTGAATGTGAGGCTATCTCCAATAATCTGACCAGCCACAGTTTCTTTGAGGTTAAGTAAGCTAAAAATTTCAAGAATAAACATTACTGAGGCATCCTGAATTAGAGGAAAGAACTTTCTAAGCCAATTGAATAGTAAGAGGTGAAAACAGCTCTGTCTTCCCATAAAGCAGAGATTTTGTGTTTGTGTTTTATGTGCCTTTCTAATGGCCTCCAGCTAGGACTAAGGTGACTACTTTAGCAATCCATGTGCTCTTTCTCTGCATATGAGAGCTGAAAGTAATTCTTTGGAAATATATGAAAAAAAAGCCCATTATCATTTGAAATATTTATATGATACATTTGCTAATGAAATAAAAGAAGGATAGCTTTGAAGATTTTAAAATAAAACTGGAAGCTCGACACCTCAGAATTTCCTAGGCAAGCTTTACTTTCTCCTTCTCGTGAAAGATCAACATCTGGTAAAGATCTGGACACCAATCCAGCCTGTGCTTGAGTCCAGACACTTCCCCTCGGCAGGGCTTTCCTTCTCAAGCAGCACAGATGCCATTTCAGAACTGTTTTCCTCATTCCTCAGACTGCTGCATAGTCTCAGAGCTCAAAAAAATATGTTGTGGAGAGAACTGGACACGTTTAAGGCTTTTCCCTTTGTTAATCCAGGACTGTATGTCTACTAAAAGCTTTCTGGCTTCTCTTTCTTCAGGCAGACTCTGTCCGCTTTATCTCACTCAACCTCATCCCCAACCTCTGCCAGAAACAGCAAATGTTTATGAGTGTCTAAAAGACTCTAGATTTCAGCTTACTCCAGAAAAATTATCCCCTCACTGAAATTCTTATTTATCCATGTTTCATATTTCTTCCTTTGAAATATCTATCTCATTCCTTTGAAAAAATTTTTAAATTTGCACAAATTTCCATAGTTTTTGCACAGGAGACTTGGCCATCATCTATTTACTAGAACCTACCTAGAAAGCAGAATGTGTATTGTTTGCAGTTATTATTTTGAAATGCGAGGTTGAAATTCCCCTGTCTGGCTTTTGATGATCCTTCAGTAACAGCTTTCACAGTGATTTCATAATTAATGTGGGTACTCTGTGGTTCTTATATTTCTAACCCAGTGAATCTCAGTACCTTTGTACTGACACATTCTCCACTGAATTGAACTTGAGTGAATGACATGGTGGTTAAGATGTCACTTGGATGCCTGGATACTCTGTCATAGTCTGTGGGTTCAAGTCCCTGCTCTGTTCCCAATTCCAGTTTCTAGTCAATGCAAATGCTGTGATGCAGCAGATGATGCCTCAAAAACATGGGGCCTTGACACTCATTTGAGAAACTTGGATTGAATTTCCCACTCTTGGGCATTTGGGAAGTGACCAAAAAGATGTGAGCTCTCCCTCCATCCTTCTTTCCCTCAAATACATTTTTAAAATATAAGAACTTGAGGTAAAACTTACTTATCACCTTATGCAGACAAAGCTTTATTCTTCCTGTCAGCATTTTAATTCAACAGGGTTTCTGGTGGCTTAGGACAAGTATTTACTAATCTGTGGATTATTAGGCATTCCCTATTCCCTGATGCTCTATTTCCCTGCATAATATCTATTAGCACTTTGGAAAAGACAAAGAGGAAAACACACCTAAGGTAATGAAGAAACCTGAGTTAAAATGTCTTTCAGATCATATCTTCTCTGTTTACCAACCTCAAAGACACAAGTCCTTCATTCAAATGCTACAGAAAGGTGGAGGAAATAAAGATGTTTTGCCATGACTTTGCCTCCAAGGGACAATGAAAAGAATCCTTGCAGGTAAATGGCAGAAGACAAAGAAGATAATTAAACAAGGATAAGTAAATGATTATTAAAAATATGAATGGTAAAGTTACTGTTAGCAAAAATAAGACAATCTGTGACTTCACTGACCTTCCAGAAAAAAAGTGCCCAAGAAGGAGACTGGTTCCAAGCTAAGAGAGTAAACATGTTTTAAAATCTGTGTTATGTCTGTCTCCTTGTAGGAATCAATGACCTTGAGTTTATTATTTTTGTATATATGTATTAAGAACAATATGAGTTAAAACGAGTGTTCCAAGATTAAAGGCTTTATGTAAGTAAGTATATTTTCATGGGTAAACTGATACACTTTATGAAATTTCTTATTATAACAGTTTCATATATTTGAGGCTTGTTTTACATTTTTTAAAGATTATTTATTATTAACAAGGTAGTTTGTAATTTCTTAGTGAACTAGATTAAAATTGGCATGTGGTGATTAATATAAAATTACCATAAATTTAGTGATACTATTGTGATTGCTTACATTTTGATCCCTATACTTATGCCACTATATATCCCTACTCCTTATCATATGAATTAATTAATTAGTCATCTCATGTGACATTAAAAGAGAGCTTTGGGGCCGGTGCTGTGGCACAGTCGGTTAAAGCCCCAGCCTGCAGTGCCAGCATCCCAGATGGGCATTGGTTCGAGTCTCAGCTGCTCCTCTTCTGATCCAGCTTTCTGCCTGGCAAAGTAGTGGAAGATGGTCCAATTCCTTGGGCCATTGCACCTGTAAAGGAGACCTGGAAGAGGCTCCTGACTCCTGGCTTTGGATCAGCTCTGCTCTGGCCATTGCAGTCATTTGGGAAGTGAATCGTCTGGGAATGGAAGACCTATTTCTCTGGATCTCCCTCTCTCTGTAACTCTGTCTTTCAAATAAATAAAATAAATCTTAAGAGAGAGAAAGAGAGAGAGCTCTTTAAGCGTATCTCAGGGAGTGGGTGTTTAGTCCAGTGGTTGAGATGCCTATGTCACATGTTGGAGTGCCAAGGCTTGATTCCTGACTCTGGCTCCTTACTCTAGCTTCTTGCCAAGAAGTGGTGAAGGTTCAAGCAAATGCGTTCCTGTCATGCATGTGGGACCTGTTTTGTGTTCTTGATTCCCAGCATTGGCTATTGCAGGTATTTGGGGAGTGAATCAGCAGATGAGTGATCTCCGCCTCTCCCTGTTTGCCTTTCAAATAAAATGAAATAAATATTCACAATAAACACTATATACTTTGAAAAACAATAAATGCTTACTGTTATGCATGTCTCTGAGATTTTGAGTGAGTTGTTTCTATTATTGAGTCAAAAGATAAAAGATAAGGATACTGATAACCACAAGTATAATGCTGCCATCAGGAAAACCTAAAATGCATGATAGGGGCTTTGAGACTGTGCATCAGGAGTAGAGAAAACTATTAACAGTGCTTTAGGGGGAAATAAAAAACACAGCCTGGTTTACAAAAAGAATTAAGAATGATTATGGGGAGGTCGGCGCCACGGCTCAATAGGCTAATCCTCCACCTTGCGGCGCCGGCACACCGGGTTCTAGTCCCGGTCGGGGCACCGGATTCTGTCCCGGTTGCCCCTCTTCCAGGCCAGCTCTCTGCTGTGGCCAGGGAGTGCAGTGGAGGATGGCCCAAGTGCTTGGGCCCTGCACCCCATGGGAGACCAGGAGAAGCACCTGGCTCCTGGCTCCTGCCTTCGGATGGTCGCGGCAGCCACTGGAGGTTGAACCAACGGCAAAAGGAAGACCTTTCTCTCTCTGTCTCTCTCTCTCACTGTCCACTCTGCCTGTAAAAAAAAAAAAAAAAAAAAAAAAAAGAATGATTATGGGGGCCGGCACTGTGGCATGGGTGGCAAAGCCACCACCTGCAGTGCCAGCATTCCATATGGGTCCCGGTTCCAGTCCCAGCTGCTCCACTTCCAATCTAGCTCCCTGCTATGGCCAGGAAAGCAGTGGAAGATGGCCCAAGTTCTTGGGCCCCTGCACCCATATGGGAGACTCAGAAGAAGCTCCTGGCTCCTGGCTTCAGATCAACCCAGCTCTTGTTGTTGTGGCCATTTGGGGAGTGAACCAGTAGATGGAAGACCTTTCTCTCTCTCTGCCTCTCTATAACTCTTTCAAATAAATAAATAAATTTTTAAAATAAAATTTAAAAAGAAGGATTATGGAGAACCTGGAAATGTTGAAATATGATAGGTTTGAAAATAATATTGTTTTTCATCTTCAGTTTCTTCAATCAACTAAAATTCAAGGCCGGCGCCATGGCTCACTAGGCTAATCCTCTGCCTGCGGCACTGGCACACCGGGTTCTAGTCCAGGTTGGGGCGCCGGATTCTGTCCTGGTTGCTCCTTTTCCAGTCCAGCTCTCTGCTGCGGCCTGGGAAGGCAGTGGAGGATGACCCAAGTGCTTGGGCCCTGCACCCGCATGGGAGACCAGGAGGAAGCACTTGGCTCCTGGCAGCCATCTGGGGGGTGAACCAACGGAAGGAAGACCTTTCTCTCTGTCTCTCTCACTGTCCACTCTGCCTATCAATAAAAATAAATAAATAATAAATAAATAAATAATAAAATAAAATAAAAATTCAAAAGTTAATATGCAGCTTTGGGACAAAACTCAGAAAAATCAAGTGGTCATTAAAATATTTCCTAGAGAAATAAATGAAATCAAGGACTTGACATACACACTATTCATTTAGACCTCTGAGCCAATTAAGCTGGCACTTGCTAGATCTGCACATCCTTGCAAACAGACTCCTAAACAGAAGCATGTGACCTTACCAAAGCTGGATAAGAATCATGTCTTATAAAGATTTTTGAGTGAGGCTTCTGGCCTGGAATTGAATGCAGAAAAATAAAAAAAATGAGTGTTACATATTTGCAAGAATATAAACAGTGTGTTCAAGATGTTAAAAAGCCTTCTGGTCCTTCACTTAGTCTGGGAAGTGAATAAACAGATCACGGCAAAAAAGGCAAATGGAAAGAACCTCTGCCAGGAAGTGGTTTCAGAGTCCACAGAGAAAGTTTTCCACCATAAGATTAGGTATGATAATGTGTATCCAGGAGGCTTTCACAGTTCTTAGTGACCAGTGGCTCATGTGATAATTGTCCTCTCCTAATTTCAAACACAAGTTTCTCTGTCCCTATTCCACAATCTTATATAGGAAATAGAGGTAGAGAAGAACTTACTTTAGTTAATAGCTCTCCACTTAAAACAACTGACTCCAGAGCTAATGTTGATCATGACATCCTCACCACCAACTGGTAAATCTTAGGGAGCAGAGGGATGAAATTTGGAACTGGAAGGATCATAAATATGTGACTGAGAAAGTAGAGAAGTGGTAGATTTAATTATTTTTTTTTTTATTTGACAGGTAGAATTATAGACAGTGAAAGAGAGACAGAGAGAAAGGTCTTCCCTCCATTGGTTCACTCCCCAAATGGCCGCTACGGACAGCGCCACGCCGATCTGAAGCCAGGAGCCAGGTGCTTCCTCCTGGTCTTCCACACGGGTGCAGGCGCCCAAGCACTTGGGCCATCCTCCGCTGCCTTTCCAGGCCACAGTGGAGAGCTAGACTGGAAGAGGATCAACCGGGACTAGAACCCAGCACTCATATGGGATGCCGATGCCGCAGGTGGAGGATTAACCAAGTGAGCCACGGGGCCAGCCCAGATTTAACTATTATTTTGTAACTCATAACCACTGCATAGATGTGCTGGACCTTGTGAGTTGCTTTGGACAGCTGAATATTAACAGGCATGAGAGAATAAAAGTTAAATGTGAGTATGTAGGTGGACTTTATTTTTTTGCCCTACTAGTTCGCCTTTAGCTAATATGAAGCCATGTGAAGTGGATCTTAGCTGAACTTACAAGGATAAACCATATCTCACAGACCTGTGGTCTGAAAAGGTGGTTTCCAACCAGAGTCCTGCCTAAAAGTGATGATCTGCAGGTGCATTCAGAACTACAAACATGGGGCAGATGCTGAATTATGTACACTTCTGCATTTCAAAGTGTGGCTATTATGCACCACTGATGTGAAGTAGATGATGGTAAAGTTGTAAACCATGGGTTATGGACTAGCGGCATTAAAAATTTTTAGGTAAAGATGAAACTTTCTCGGCTTAAACTAATAAAAGAGGAAATATTTTTCCTTCTTAAGAAAATCAGGGGCCAGTGCTGTGGCGTAGCAGGTAAAGACGCCGCCTGCAGTGCTGGCATCCCAGTTGGCACCAGTTAGAGTCCCGGCTGCTCCTCTTCCAATCCAGCTCTCTGCTATGGTCTGGGAAAGCAGTACAAGAAGGCCCAAGTCCTTGGGGCCCTGCACCCATGTGGGAGACCTGGAAGAGGCTGCTGGCTCCTGGCTTCACATCGGTGCAGCTCCGACCATTGCGGCCAGTTGGGGAGTGAACCAATGGATGGAAGAGCCCCTTCTGCCTCTGCCTCTGCCTCTGCCTCTGCCTCTCTCTGTATAACTCTTTCAAATAAATAGTAAAAAATAAATATTTAAAAAAAAAGAAAATCAAATGCTATAGCCAATGATGTTATTCCCAACAGTCAACATTCTGGAAAAAAAGAAATTTTCTGCCCCTTGGGTTGTCTCAGAAAAATAGCTTTTGGCTACGAAAGGGAAAGAAAACTTAGGCGATATATCTTTCCATAAATATAATTTGCTGTTTAGTGCTTTCAATATTAAAGCACTATAAGGCCGGCACCGTGGCTCACTAGGCTAATCCTCCGCCTTGTGGCGCCAGCACACGGGGTTCTAGTCCTGGTCGGGACACCAGATTCTGTCCCGGTCGCCCCTCTTCCAGGCAAGCTCTCTGCTGTGGCCAGGGAGTGCAGTGGAGGATGGCCCAAGTACTTGGGCCCTGCACCCCATGGGAGACCAGGAGAAGCACTTGGCTCCTGCCATCGGATCAGCGTGGTGCACTGGCCACGGCGGCCATTGGAGGGTGAACCAACGGCAAAGGAAGACCTTTCTCTCTCTCTCTCTCTCTCTCTCTCTCACTGTCCACTCTGCCTGCTCTGCCTGTCAAAAAAAAAAAAAAAAAAAAAAAAAAAAAAAAAAAAAAAAAAAACAAGAAGAAGCAGCAGCACTATAAAGCAATTTAATTCTGGAAGAAGATACCTAAAATTGAGGAAGCCAATATGTCTTACTTGATTTCCTTACCTGACATACAATTTGAAATGAGGAAAAGTAATTTTGTTATAAGAGGTTATTATTGGAAATTTAAATTTATAAAATTGCCTTTGTATTCCATATTTCATATACTGGAAAGTACTCAGAAAGCAAAATTCATCATTGTGGTTATCATCATCAACATCATGACATATTCCTCTTAAAATTTTCTGAAATTTTTCCTATGTTTATGTGATATCTAAGAAGTATATAAAATATTTACTTTTCACAATTTTGGAGATTATGCAAATGTTATTTTGGATAGGTGCAAAAATGATGCATGTTGCCGGCGCTACTGCTCACTTAGCTAATCCTCCGCCTGCAGCCCGGCACCCCATGTTCTAGTCCCGGTTGGGGCACTGAGTACTAGTCCCAGTTGCTTCTCTTCCAGTCCAGCTCTCTGCTGTGGCCCAGGAATGCAGTGGAGGATGGCCCAAGTGCTTGGGTCCTGCACCCGCATGAGAGACCAAGAGGAAGCACCTGGCTCCTGGCTTTGGATTGGCGCAGCGCGATTCATTCGGGGAGTGAACCAATGGAAGGAAGACCTTTCTCTCTGACTCTCTCTCTCACTGTCTAACTCTGCCTGTCAAAAAAAAAAAAAAAAAAAAAAAAGATACATGTTCTAATCCAATGAACATTTTGATTTAAAGTTTTGTTCTTGACAGCATGTACTATCAGTATCACACAAGTTATATAAGACTACAGTTCTCTAGCTACTTTTGATACAATTTTTCTCCCCAAAATATCCAGCGTATTTCTGGTGTAAATTTGGATATGGTTTGGTATTATTTCCTAATACTTCTGTTTTTTTTAGATAATTAAAATTATGCAACACAGATTTAAATAGATACATTCCTAACACCTCAAAATTGCCTGGAAGAAAAGAATAAACAGTAACATTAAAAAGATAAAAAATAAATCGTAGAATACATCCTACTTTTACATCTTACAAAGAATTCTTAAAAAGAATATCTTAGTTTTCTCTCATTCGTTATGATGTTTTTAAAATGCATTAAGATTTTACTCATCACATTTTTATTGTTATTTTGGTTGTTGAATTAACTGAGGTAATTGCCACTGTGTTTTCCATAATCTTAATTTTATCGATCATGGCCTCACAATGTATGATAACATTTTCAGTTCTCTGTATTTTGTATAACTTGATAATAGAATAAACAGAACACTAGGTTCAGGTTATGTATTTTTGATAAGAGTAATTCAGAGGGGAATTTATAGTTGTTTTTACATCAGGAAGAATATAATGGATGCATGTAACTTTTTGATACTATTAGCACTGACTTTTGATGCCTAAGTTCATTATTACAAAATTTTACATTATTACAAAATAGTAATATTTAAATCCTGTTTTATAATGATTCTTCAGAAACATAGGAAATATGGCTCAAGCTTTTCTTTTATTTATTAGTTTTAAAAATAATGGACTAATTTACTATGTTTAGTCTTCACCTATTTATCACTGTGATTACATAAATTTAAATGAATCTGAAACATTTTAATCAGTTGTAGTAATTATCCTTGGTGAGACTCATCATAACTCACTTTTTGCCAATGGTAGCCTCTTCAAGTTGGATTCTAAATGATGCAATTTCCAGTAGGGTTTGCAGTATACCTTCTATCTCACCTGAAAAAGCCATAATCCTCTTGTATATCTCATAATTGTTGAACCTAAATGATGTTGTTCTAGTACAGTTCTATTTTTGGAAGTGTATTTTTTTAAAGATTTCATTTATTTACTTGAGAGGTAGAGTCACAGTGAGACGGAGAGACAGAGAACAAGGTGTTCCTTCCGTTGTCGGTTCACTCCCCAGTTGGCCGCAATGGCTGGTGCTGCGCCCATCTGAAGCCAGGAGCCAGATGCTTCTTCTCGGTCTCCCACATGGGTGCAGGGGCCCAAGGACTTGGGCCATCTTCTGCTGCTTCCCCAGGCCATAGCAGAGAGCTGGACTGGAAGAGGGGCAGCTGGGACTCGAACCAGTGCCCACATGGGATGCCAGCGCCACAGGCAGAAGAGTAATGCACTGTGCCACAGCTCCAGCCCCTGTGTAATTCTTATAAGCAAAAACTAAAAGAAAGTGAACATGACTTAAAAATTGGGCATAATATCTGGAGACGACCAGGTGACTTTTACAAGTAACAGAGGAACTCTGGGTTTAAGCTTCAAAGTATAAAGGGTTTTTTGTTTGTTTGCCTTTTTTTTTCTTTTTTTTTTTTGGACAGGCAGAGTTAGACAGTGAGAGAGAGAGACAGAGAGAAAGGTCTTCCTTTTTTGCCGTTGGTTCACCCCACAATGGCCGCCATGGCTGACGCGTTGCAGCCGGATGCGCCGATCCGAAGCCAGGAGTCACGTGCCTCTCCTGGTCTCCCATGCGGGTGCAGGGCCCAAGCACTTGGGCCATCCTCCACTGCACTCCCGGGCCACAGCAGAGAGCTGGCCTGGAAGAGGGGCAACCTGGACAGAATCCAGCACCCCAACCGGGACTAGAACCCGGTGTGCCGGCAACGCAGGCAGAGGATTAGCCTAGTGAGCCGTGGCACCATAAAGGGTTTTGAAGTTGCCATATCCCTCATACTTTCTTCTACTTGAATGGCAGAGCAAGAGCAACAGTGAGAGAGAGAACAAGAAAGCAAGCTACATTGTCCTTTAGCTGCTTTACTACTCGAATGCCTACAATAGCCAGGTATAGAACAGGCTGAAGCCAGGAGCCTGGAACTCCATCCAGGTCTCCCACAGGGGTGATAGTGGTCCAAGCACATAAGCCAAAGGCTACTGCCTCCCAACATGCGTTAGTAGGACGTTGGATTAGAACAGAGGTGCTGGGGCCGGCGCTGTGGTGCAGCGGGTTAACACCCTGGCCTGAAGTGCAGCATCCCATATGGTTACTGGTTCAAGACCCAGCTGCTCCACTTCTGATCTAGCTCTCTGCTATGGTCTGGGAAAGCAGCAGCAGATGACCCAAGTCCTTGGGCCCCTGCACCCGTGTGGGAAACCCAGAGGAAGCTCCTGGGTCTTTTTTCGGATCGGTGCAGCTCCAGCCATTACAGCCAATTTGGGGAGTGAACCAGCAGATGGAAGACACCTCCCTCCCTCCCTCTCTCTCTCTCTCTCCCTCTCTCTCTGCCCCTCCTCTCTCTGTATAACTCTGACTTTCAAATAAATAAATAAATCTTAAAAAAGAAACAGAGGTGCTACTGGAAGTCAAACCTGTACTCCAATATGGGATGCCGGCACCTCAGAGGCTTAACCCATTTCACCCCTGCATTACGGTACTTCCTGTGAATTTACTCTTACAAGCCCTTTTTGTAGCAGCATTAATCTACTCATATGAACTCTGCTTATTAGGAAAGAAAAAATTAAACAACAACAAAGAAGAAAATCAACTTTTAGGAAGATAGTGTAACAACAGTAACTTTCTTTAGTTGATGATAGAACTACAAAGTGATACTGCTACTTTGGAAGACAATTTGGTCCTTTTTTTTTATTTTTTATTTTTTGACAGGCAGAGTGGACAGTGAGAGAGAGAAACAGAGAGAAAGGTCTTCCTTTGCCGTTGGTTCACCCTCCAATAGCCGCCACGGCCGGCGCACCCTGCAATGGCCGTCACGGCCGGCGCACCGCGCTGATCCGATGACAGGAGTCAGGTGCCTCTCCTGGTCTCCCATGGGGTGCAGGGCCCAAGCACTTGGGCCATCCTCCACTGCACTCCCTGGCCACAGCAGAGAGCTGGCCTGGAAGAGGGGCAACCGGGACAGAATCCGGCGCCCCGACCGGGACTAGAACCCGGTGTGCCGGCGCTGCAAGGCGGAGGATTAGCCTAGTGAGCTGCGGCGCTGGCCACAATTTGGTCCTTAAAAGATAAATATAGCCTTACTTTTTGACAAAGCAATCACAGAATATAATAATTTTACACAAAATATGCTTGCACAAAACTTACACAAGAAATTTTATGGCAACTTCATTTATAGTTGCCACAAAAAGGAAGCAACTAAGATACCCTTAACAGGTGAATGAATAAACACACCATGGTGCCTCATACAATGGAATATTATTCAGTGATAAAAGGAAGTGAGTCATCAAGCTATAGAATATTAATATTAATGTGATATTAATATTAAATACATACTACTAAGTGAAAAAAACAAATGCAAAATTGTAAATATTGTGTGATTTGAATGGAATGACATTCTAGAAAAGTCAAAATTACAGTGATGACAAAAAAGGTTACCAGTTGGCAGGTTGCAGGTATAAGAATGGAGAACAATGATGAGGAACTTTTCTAGCGTACTGAAAGTAATTTGTATGATATGATAATGGTAGACGCATGACACTATGTGTACTTCAAAACCTATATGACTGTATAGTACAAATACCAACCCTCAATATATTTAAAACTAAAAAAGTAATAATTAGGAGTTCAGGGGATTCCAAGATGTACTGACGTACGTGAAAAAGCAATGTAACTATATCACAAATTAATGAAACAGCCATAGCAGGGAGCTGGATAGGAAGAGGAGCAGCTGGGACTTGAACCAGTGCCCATATGGGATGCCAGCACCTCAGGCCTGGGTGTTAACCCGCTGCGCCACAGTGCTGGGCCCTAAATTTATTTCTATCAAAGAGTCAAAGGGATCCTATCACAATGATACATCACTTAAGAACATTTCCTTAATCAAAGCTATCAAACACTGTAACTTTATAATAAAATGTGATATATGATAGTGCAATTCCATGCTTGTTCTTCAGTATTTCCCTATTTTAACTATTTGCATTTAAATTCTTCATTTCTATGTGTAAAAAAATGTATATGATAATTAGAATGATGACTTTTCAGCCGACTTGAAAAATTGTTTAGGAGAACTTTGTAAGATTTATAAGTTCTATATTTTTTAGATTTAATGACAACCATTATGCAGTTCTATTTCTATGACCAAGAAAATATGGACTGTCTTATTTCTCTATTATAGCTTTAATAAGTTTACTGGTAACAAGAAGTAAGAAATGTGACATTTCCATAGTTTTCTTCCATGTAGAAGAAAATTTCTATCAAATAAAAAAAGAAAATCAGGATAAGTGGCTGTTCACTTTTGGTAGTTGTTCATGTTTCATCATTATGGTATAAGTAAGGGATTATATGAAGATTAGTCTTTGATTTTAATTTAAATGGATTTTACTGGAAATTGGATTTTGTTATGCTTCATAAGGATATATTTCATAGTAAACTGAATTGCCTACCTTTACAAATTGATATGGATCAGGAGGGAAACTTCATTTCATACAAACTTTTTAATATCTAGACAGAAATGTAAAATTTACTCTTGCAATCATCTATGGTTCTACTGCATTAAGAATTCTATTTATCTAAGCAAATGGAATAGCTTAAATTTAGGCATGTCCTTCTGTGCTTCTCTACAATTATTTCTTGTTAACGTATTTAATGTATTCTACATCTTCAGCTGTTTTAAACATTATCACATGCATTTATGGTAGGGCTTGGCACCTCATTCATACTTTAAAAATTTGTGATAAATTTCATCAATCAGAAAACACTCCATAAGCCCTCATGCAGTAACATACACAGAGAATGAAAACTACACACATTCTATCCTTAGAGGAGATCGGGTGCATTCAGAGAGGTGTGGCCATAGACTATCCTTAGAAATTTATATTTTTATTACTAAGTCATTAATCTTTTGACGTCCATGTTAAATGTGCACAGTACTTAAACACTTTAAATTTTTGTGGATTTTTGTCACTTTTATTATAAAATCTCCATATCTTCCTTCATTTGAATGAAAATTAACTATTAACTATTGCAAATTATATTTTCATGCTGATTAAAATTAATATGATATAAATATTAATTGAATGTAAAATAACCAATCTTCATAATTTACAAATGAAAATTATGCATAAATACTGTTGGTACTACATTTACCAAATTATTAGCATTAACTGTTTCTGCAGAATCCACTCATAATAAAAAAATCCCGACTCTTCTTCTGCCTACATTCTGTTCAAAAAGTATCAATTAATTTAAACAGTCAATTGCCCAAAGTTGGTGTCACACACCATTTGTAAGTTAACAATTTGTCTTCCTCAGTTTATTACACCTAAATTTTGTCTGAGCCACAATACACTAATATAACACATGCCTTTTCCCTAATCCCAGGGATGAGTTACTATCTGTTGAAACCATACATGACAACTCCATGTCCTCTACTAGTTACTGGTTATTAGTGAAAGGGTGACTAATTCTGACATGAGTCAGAAGTCTAGCGAATGGAATTTTGTGGAGGGCTTTCATTTCTAATTTAAAAAAAGAAGGAAGAAAGAGACCTTTCCTTTGATTCTTCTTTCCTTAAATGTAGTGTCAAGAAAATATGATGCAATCATATTGGCAGAGATCTTTAAGCCATGAGGTAACAAACTAAGGACCAAAAGGCAATACCATTTATGAGAAGGATAGTAAGAGCCTACTGTTAGCCAACAAGCTACTGCATCAGAACTGGAAATACTTGGGTTTCAGCCACCCACACAGGAGGCTCAAACTGAGTTCCTGCTCCTGACCTTCCTCTGACCAACCCCTAACTGTTCTTGAAATTTGTGGAGTAGACCAGGGCATGGAAATTATCTCTATCTATCTGTCTCTCTCGTTCTGCATTAAAAGGAGATAATTAACTAATTAAAAATAAATGAATATGAAATAAAGATAACTCTATAGAGTTATCTTTCCTATACCAATCCTCCATGCACATAGAATACTCCAATTTAAATCGAAGAATATGAAATATATTTCAATTTTTGAGTAACTGAAAAGCCGGGAGAATTCTTAGATGATTCTTTTTATGTGATTAAGAATTATTCTGATTGATTTCCACATATACTAAAAATAGGGCTTTTTTTTTTTCACAATCTTCATCCAAATTAATTACATAGTTCATAATTACAATTTTAATTCTGCCACAATAATTATTGACTGGGAAGACATTTTGATTGTATTTAAAAATGTTTGCATTTCATACATAGTATTTTCATTTTTATAGAACATTGTTATTTTAAGAGTATGACTAGCATAATATAATACAATAGCTCAAAAACAGTTGGAGGAAATGCTTATGTTTTTTGGGACTGCACAATAACATATTTACGGTCAAAAAACATTTTCAGGCCTGTTGCTTAGCAACCTGGATGCAAGGCAAAATTTGCATCAGCACTTACAGAATAAGAGTTTATGATATTAAATTCTTTAAAAGTATTTGGTATTATTCAAGAAATTCAACAATATTAGCTTACTTAGTTTTCTAATTTCATTTCATTAACTTTTACATGAAAGGACAATAAAAAATAAAACCTTAAAAGTATGGGAAGAGACTGGAAAATGATCTCATCCTTGGTTGCTAACACCGTATCATTATCCTTTAGGGAAAACAGACTCTGGTCACAATTACTGTGAAGGTACTATTTTCCCCTCTTTTCCGTGTCTATTTTGTGGTAAACTACTATATTCTTGTAAAATGACTCTTCAGTGAATTTCATGTAGTATAATTCAAAATGAATGGGCAGAAACAAATACCTAACACCACAAATGTGTATGTGCCTTTTTCCCACCTTTACTCATTCTGTGAGGACACCTTAGACAAGGAATACATTTCTACTTGAATCCATGAAGAATGTCAAGGGCATTGTTAGAGTCTAACAAAGAACTATTTTCATTTTTTTTCTCTCCTTGAGATCAAAAAAGAAATCACAAAAGCCTAAAACAACTACAAAAACAATAATAAGCAATATTGTAAAAATGATGATGGCGATGGCCATAACCAACAGATGATTTCTTTTCAGAAAAATGAGATTCGCATATTCCATTTCTTTTCATTATCCTTATTGCAATTAAGAGCACCACAGGGATGTTGGCTGTCTAAGTTAGAAATGAACTGATAGTTACCAACATTTAGAGTTCCTGATGTCCCTATGTCTTAGGCAATTATGTCTTACATAATTCTAGCCATCTATTATTTCCTCAAATCCAAATAATGTCATACTTTCTGTATCTGTTTCACTTCATGTTTCTGTTGTCCTTAGAACTGTTTGTGAATTGGTGGTTTGTCTTTGCTCTCTAAATTGTACATACTGCTCACAGGTGATCTTTCTGTGTCAGTGATCATTGTGCTTCCTTACTTAAAATCTAGCACAGGTCCCTGACTGTACATTAGACAATGTATATATGTAGTTAAACATCACATATCACCCTATGAATATGTGCAAGTTTTTGTCAGTTCAGAGGTTTTTAATAAATCATTAAATTAAATTTAGAAGAGGGAAATAATCCTAGCAAGGATCTCTTATTAGCTGACAAATAAAATAAAAATTCTTATCAATGGCATAGGACATGACCCCTGCTTATATATCCTCTTCATATTTACTAACTTCTTCCCCTTTGCACTCTACACTCAACAAGATTTAGAAAATGTTCTGAATGTGCTGTTTATTTTTCTTTCTTTCCATTAATTCAGAAATATAATCCCTATACATATATCTACTTCTTTGGAAAATAACTGGTTCTTGACTCTTAAACTTATCATTGGTTGCACTCAAAAAATCTCTCCTGAACTCTACACATAGAGTTGAATATTCTCTCAGCAGTGTTATTAATACAGCAGATACAAACTTCTAATACTATACCATATTACATATGTTTATCATTCAGCAGCTCTTACGTGGTTAACAGATAGTTTTATCAAATTTCCCCCTACATTAATATCTTTTAAGTTCTGGAGTATGGGTAACCTACACTTGAGTGCTCAATAGAATAATATTGGTAAAAATGAATTAATTCTTCTATAATTAAATTAATTACTGATATAGTAAGACAAATTTTATAAGATAATATTTGTGGAAAGATTTGATCTCTCTGAAACACCTGACAATTGTCTTAGAGAAAAGAGTAGTTGAAAGAGATTCTCTGAATCAAGGCCAGGATTTGCCACTGTCTTTACTTGACAAATACCTACTGGCCACAAATAATATTTCCTATACAAAGTTGACATGGTTTCCGCTATTAACGTATTTATAGTCTTTTATACAATGATTTATGATAGAGGAGAGTTGAGCTGATATGAGTTATTATGAACCTCTTTATAAACTGCAAAGAGAGACATTTAACATAGATTTACAAACTACAAGGATGCCTGAAGGAAAAAGTACACCCTGAACTATGTTTAGCAATCAATAAGATTCAGTAAAATGTATAAGCAGGTGGAAGGTATTCTAAGGAAACAGTTTTATGAGTGTTAATAGACACAAGGTGTGTGTTCACTTGGATGTCACCAAATAATCAGCTTCAAGTGAGAGTACTCAAAGGAAGCTTTATTTAGTTGTGACCACAAAGGATACAATGGTCCCTGAAGCTCCCTGAAGAAACTGCCGAGTGCTTTAAAGCAAGGTTTATGGGTCACACAGGATGTGAGAAAAGGGGAGCAGGAGGACCCACTTTGCTTAAGCCACACACACCTTCCATACATCATGCATTTAAAACTCTGATGCAGAGTGGTTTCTTGTAACTCTCCATGGCTGACTGTTCAAATGCCCCCTCTCCAAGTTAAAATGGTGGAAGGTAAACCTTCCTGAACATTCTCTGGAAACAAGCTCTGATGAGTAATCTGCTTCATAGTCTCTGTCCCATTCCTATGACCCCTCTCTTGCCTAAGTCCTACAAAGTTCTCCATGCCTGGTTACAGGAGCAAAGGTTTAGAAAATAATATTTGAGGGGCCTGGTGCTGTGGGATAGCTGTTAAAGTGCTATGCATCCCGTATTGGTGCCGGTTTGAGACCCAGCTGCTCTCTGCTATGGCCTGAGAAAATAGCAGAAGATGGCCCAAGTGCTTAGGCCCCTGTACCCATATGGGAGACCTGGAAGAAGCTCCTGGCTTCTGATTGGCCCATCTCTTGCCATTGCAGCCATCCAGGGAGTGAACCAGTGGATGGAAGCTCGCTTGCTCGCTCTGTCCCTGCCTCTGCCTCTCTGTAACTCTGCCTTTCAAATAAACAAGTAAATCTTAAAAAAAAAATATTTGAGAAAACTGCAGGTAGCTAATATGTTTTTCTCTCTGTAAGGAAGCCACAGACCAGATTCATTTAGGTGACAAGAATTATTTTAAGAACACATGTATAAGCTAAGTATTAATTAATTCCTTAAATTTTATGGGAAACCAGTAAAGCAACTGGTGTTAGGAAAATTTCTAGGGATATGATGTTAACCACAACAGCAACCAACTTTGATTTTATGGGTATATATTCTAAGGGGAGGGTAATATATTTTATAGTGCTACACACAGTCAACACTTCCATGACAGAAAAGGATGGAGTAGGATCATCCCATGAAGTGAGACAATCTAAAGTATAAGAAATGCAACTAATTATTGGTGACCCAAGCTTCAGGAAAATCTGAAATTCATTCAGAGTTCCACTGCAACCTATTGTGCTAAAATTCTTAAATATGAAGAAATATGGAGAATGAGTAATGGAGATTATAACAAAAGATGGAGGGACATCAAAAATGATAGGTACCATGACTAGTGCCACGGCTCACTTGACTAATCCTCCGCCTGTGGCGCCAGCACCCCGGGTTCTAGTCCTAGTTGGGGCGCCGGATTCTGTCCCGATTGCCCCTCTTCCAGTCTCTCTGCTGTGGACCGGGAGTACAGTGGAGGATGGCCCAAGTGCTTGGGCCCTGCACCCGCATGGGAGACCAGGAGGAAGCACCTGGCTCCTGTCTTTGGATCAGCGCAGCGCGCCAGCCATAGTGGCCACTTGGGGGGTGAACCAATGGAAAAAGAAGACCTTTCTCTCTATCTCTCTCTCTCTCTCACTGTCTAACTCTGCCTGTCAAAAAAAAAAAAAAAGTGATAGGTACCATAAGAATTTAGATGACATTATCTTTTGTGATAACGAGCACTGCTTCCCAACACTGCATTCAGTGACTTCATGTTGATAGCACCGTCAGTAACAGTGGGAATATTTACATTTACTGAAGTCAGCAAAAGCCACAAATCAACAAGCCTCAACTTCTGAAACCACTGGATATGATCCTATATTTCAAAATATCTAGTAATCTGTTCGTTTTATGGAAGACCAAGCAATCATCCTTAAAAAGTTATAGAGGTGCCGGATAAAGTTTGTTGTTATTTTCCTTCAGGAATAGTCTCTCTTTCCTCTGCTAGAAAGAGAGAAAGACGGCTGGTAGCTTCGCTCTAACAAGACTCCCTGCTGAATGGATGGTGGACAGTAATTTGTTGAGATCTGTCCACCCTGAGTTGCCCAACATGTCTGCTGGAGTCCTCTGGAAATGTTAGCTGAGAATTCTTTCCCTGAATTCTCAATCTTTTTGCCTCTGCAAACTCAAATCGCCAAAGACACTTTCTGTTTTTAAATGGATATGTAAGCTCACAGTTTTACCCTACTCCACCTGGAAGTTTCACAGTTCCTATGTGTTAAGGGGAAAATCTGCTGTGGTCAGTTCAAGTCCTGTTCACTGCTTTTCTCATTCCATTCTTGATCCTCAGCTTTTCAACTTTGTTTCTTCAATCTCACAGTCTTTTCAGTGATGCAGTTATAGAACCCAGTGTCTTTCATTATACTCCTGTTCTTTTCCTGACATATGCATCCAAAATATTGCCTTGCCCAGATTTTTCACTTTTATTTATTTTAACAATTGCTACTTTACATTTTTAATTTAATTTGAAAGTTCTTGGGGCCGGCACCGCAACCCAATAGGCTAATCTTCCGCCTGTAGCGCCGGCACCCCGGATTCTAGTCCCGGTTGGGACGCCGGATTCTGTCCCGGTATCTCTTCTTCCCAGTCCAGCTCTCTGCTGTGGCCCAGGAGTGCAATTGAGGATGACCCAAGTCCTTGGGCCCTGCACCCGCATGGAAGACCAGGAGAAGCACCTCGCTCCTGGCTTCCAATCTGCGCAGCATGCCGGCTGCAGCAGACATTGAGGGGTGAACCAACGAAAAAGGAAGACTTTTCTCTCTGTCTCTCTCTCTCACTGTCCACTCTGCCTGTCAAAAAAAAAAAAAAAAAAATTCTTGGGCTGGTGCTGTGGTGCAGCAGGTAAAGCCGCCGCCTGCAGTGCCAGCATCCCATATGGGCACCAGGTCGAGTCCCAGCTGTTCCACCTCCCATCCAGCTTTCTGCTGTGGCCTGGGGGAAGCAGTAGAAGATGGCCCAAGTCCTTGGGCCCCTCCAGCACCCATGTGGAAGACTCAGAGGAGGCTCTTGGCTCCTGGCTTCAGATCAGCACATCTCTAGCAGTTGCAGCCATCTGGGGAGTGAACCAGCAGATGGAAGACCTCTCTCCCCTTCTCCCTCTCCTCTCTCTGTATACTCTGATTTTCAAATAAATATATAAATTGTTAACAAGAAAAATGTTCTTTATGCCATATTTTTCCTCAATATTATGATCTACTCTTATTTGCTTAATTTTAAAGGAATTGAAATTTAAAACTATAGAACTTTTTTGAAGAGTTGATATATTCAATATTTTAAAAATGAGCAATGCCAAATAAATAAGAAAGACACAAAATAAAAAAATAGTCAGGGCCAGTGCTATGGCATAGTGGGTAAAGCCATTGCCTGCAGTGCCAGCATCCCATATGGGTGCCAGTTGGAGTCCCAGCTGCTCCACTTCCAATCCAACTCTGTGCTGTGGCCTGGGAAAGCAGTGTAAGATGGCCCAGGTCGTTGGTCCCCTGCACCCACATGGAAGACCTGGAGGAAGTCCTGGCTCCTGGCTTTGGATCAGCGTAGCTCCTTCCATTGTGGCCAACTGGGGAGTGAACCAGCAGATGAAAGATGTCTCTTTCTCTCTCTGACTCTCCTCTCTCTGTGTAACTCTGACTTTCAAATACATAAGTAAATCTTAAAAAAAAAAGTCTTAGATCATAGGGTGAGGTAGGGGACAGCCTGTTAATATTTAGTAAATTCTATATCTAATATCCTTAGTCTTGCTTTTGTTTTCTTAATAAAATGGATTCTTTATAATTATTAAATAAAAATACTAATGTTAACTTAATGCTGAATTTATGAATGAAAACTAAAAGCATTGTGTAGTGGAAGGAATGTCTGAATTTAAGATAACTCTTCTTTGCAGTAAATCTGCATTTTCAATGAAACCTATCATTTTAGGAAAATATAAAGCATGAAGAGTTGAAATAATTTTTGCAATTACACACTTCCATTATAGTCAAAGTCTATGTGCCGTCTCCTATGACACATTATCCTATTCTTCTTTTAACTACTCTTGTTTTAATTCCCTCCTTATTCTTGTTATAGGACTGCATAAATATCCATATCTATAAAATATATACTAACTTTCACATTTAAATTTCTCTATTGACAACAATGTATCCATTTCCTCAATAAAGAACAAAATCATGTCCCATTTAGAAAAAATAGAATCTGTTCCTTTATGCTCAATTAAACTAAAACAAAATATACTTAATAATAATTTTTTATTTTGAAATTTTCCACAAAACTAAATTGGATAGATCTTAGGTAGAAAAAACCATAATGTATCATGACTTTCGTGAAATAATTTCATTACTAATAATTAAAAATATTGATGGAAGAGGTGGAATTATATTTTAATCAGTATCCTATTTAGAGCAATTACAAAATAATTTCAATGAAGCATAAAAATATATTGTCACTTCTTAAGGAAATTGGGTATACAAAAAAATACTATGCTTAGATTATTATAGAGGACTTACTAATAGCATATCATAGACATCAAATTTTTTGGTAAGAGTGTTAGAATTTCGACACTGCTATTATTTGGTCAAAGATAAACAACTCATCACAAAATGTCATCATTAATCAACATTTGAATGCAAACATTAGGAATGCCCTTACAATATTTTGATCTAACATACTTATGTAATTTTAATGAAATCAAATGTTTAAAAAGAGCACTTAAATTTATTTTAGCATTCTGAAAAGGATATGCTTTCTCTGTGATAATGTAGACTTTGTAGGATAACAGAAAAATAGCAGATGAAAGTAGTACACAGAAACAGCAATTGAAATATAAAATGACTCATTAAATATGAGAGTTGTTTTTCCCTTGAAGAACACAATGTCAACTTAATAATGGATCAAATAGTTTTCTACCCTTCAGTTGGTAACAAAACAAAAATATATTTAGTTACAAAGAAGCAGAGCTGCATATTTCTAAACATATAATTTGTCTGTTAGAGAAAAAAGAAAAGCAAAATAATTAGTTTTAAATTTTCAATCAAACATTGCAAATAGATTCAATAATTCACCAAGATATTAAAATAAAAATAAGCTATTCACCACCTTAACAGCAAAGCATGACTTAGCCATCTTTATAACTTTTTGATGCCTGTATATCTGGCACACTGTAGGTAACTATTAAGTGGTTGTTGAAGTGACAATAATTTCTCTGATTTTTAGGCAAGAACACAATTCATATTATTCCATTTCTGGATTTCAATTTTTTTCATTCTCACAATGTTCTTTTGTCATTTAAATTTGTACATTTTTCATTATTCTATTTGAAAGGCAGAGAGACAAACAGAGACAAGACAAGAGATCTTCCATCTGCTGGTTCTCCCTGCAATGCCAGCCAAGGCTAGTCTAAAATAATTTACAAATCTGCAACTCAATCTAGGACTCCCATGTGGGTGACAAGACTCAAATACTTGAGGCATCACGTTAACAATAAACTAGATGTGAAGCAATGCAGACAGAACTGGAACCAGCCACGCCCGTGCGCAAAGCAGGCATACTACCAAATGGCGACTTAACCACTGGACCAGATGCCTCCCCTATCTTCTATTATTTAAAATGTCTTATTTTTATATGTGCTTGCAATACATGTATTTAAAATAAGCTGTATTAAAATAAAAGCTATATATTCATGAGCATAATTTTATATTTGTGTCAACTAATCTTGCAAAACATTTTTGGATCAGTTACACTAAACTATTATGTGGTATTAGGGAAAGAAAAGACATTGATAACTCAAGAATACAAAACAGACAGACATTTGACCTGGAGATTAAGAAGCCAGCTGTGATGTCTACAGCTCATGTTGGACTGCCTGGGTATGAGTTCCGGCTCTGCTCTTCATTCCAGCTTCCTGCTAATGCAAACCCCGGGAACCAGCAGGTGAAGGCTCACATAGTTGAGTTCCAGGCTCCGGGTTTTGGGCCAGGCCCATTGCAGGCATTGGGGGAATGAATGGCAGAGGGGAGCTCACCCTCTGTCTCTGTCTCTTTGCTCTCAATAAATGAATAGGTAAATAAAAATACAAGAGTTTAGTAGATATACACTGATTCTATAAATCAATATATTTTTCAATGTTCTTTATAAGCTTTCTAAGTTTTATGACTATATGTAACAAATGATTGCTGCGTGTACCTAAGTTAGAACACCTTACAGTAAATGTAGTACCCATGATTTTTCTAGGCAGGATATAGCATTATTTTTAAGTGTAATTTTTCCCACAGTTATTCTCTCTCTCTCTCTCCATGTTTATGTGTAAGTTGGCATACTGTTTCCTCTTTTGGTAGGACCATTTGAAAGTGAGTTCCACTGATCATATTATCTCTATTTCAGTTTGGTAAAATAAATAACAGAAAAATCTACACTTCTATTGCTTCTATTGCACCTGTAATTTATATGTATCCGGATTTAAAAAAATTGTGAATCCAATCAAGGATGAATCAGAACATTCAGTGGCCATATCTTTCATGTTCCCTGTAATCATTGAAGGAAGAATAGCAAATTATCTGCTATTCAAGACAAGCCACAGATTTAATATGATTTTCATGAGGCAAGGAGCAGGAACGTTGATAAAGCCCCACTCCTAAGGCTCAAATGAGCTTGTCTTACCCTGAATCCGAATGGATGAAACCAAGCAACATTCCTTCTTGCACCAGGACAGTAGTTCCCAGTAACAAGCCACAGCAACCTTTCCCCGGGAAGGAGCAAGAGCACAGAAAGACATTCTTTTTTCTAAAGGGGGTTTGTATAGTTTGCTGAGAGCCAAGTAAGGAAAAGTAATGACAATAACTGCTCCCTGCTTCCTTAATCAGCAGTGAGCTCTCCTTACTTGCTTAACATACTAACAACCCATAACAGTCATTCACCAGTCTATTGCATGGTGACCTTCTAACCCATAATAGTTACCTTTGCAAAACTTTTGTTGAGCTGCCTTTGTGATTCATTACAATGCTAAATCACATACCACCCATGATATTCTTTCAGTCAACATTTTTTAAAAGATTTGTGTATTTATTTGAAACACTGAGTGGCAGAGTGAGGCGGGGTGCGAGTGGGAAAGAGAGACAGAAACCAAGACAAACAGAATGAATTCCAGCTATTGGTTCACTCAAATAACTACAACAGCCAGGAATGAAGCAGGACAAACCAAGATTGAGGAGCTCCATCTGGGTCTCCCATATGGGTGGCAGAGGACAAAGTACTTGGGTATTTATGTGCTGCTTTGCAGATACATAAGCAGCAAACTGGATAGGAAGTGGAAAAGCTGGGATTTGAAACAGAACTCCAACATAAGATGCAGGAGCCACAAGCTGTGACATATTCTGCTGTACAACACCATCTTCCTCCCCCACCCCCACAAGCCGTCTTTGAACATGCATGCATGATTTGTTAACACATGTGCCCAAGGAACAGGCTGTACCATCTTTCTCTTTCTATTTCATATCTCATCACCTATCTTTGCCCAGTTTGCTCTAATTTCATAAATTTCCACATTCCTTTTGGAATGGGGAGATGGAGCTAGGTTGCACTTGATCTTTTTACATGGCTCCTTTGTAACAAGGATTCTGTTTCTTGAAAGATCAGGTTCCTAGTGTTTCATTTTTGGAAAAGAATTTGTCCCGGTGGGGCAAACCTGTTGCTTGACAACAGAAGCATTAATATCAGGAGAGTATTATCTTCCCACTTTAGAAAAGTAAAAGTATCTGTTCCCAAATAGGAAGCTATGCCAATAATAAAATACCATGCCAGCTCCTGTGTGGAACAGATGGATGCAATCCCCATCATTATTTGCCAGGAGAAAAACAAGAGGCTTACCGATTTCTTTGCTTAAATTCTTTTTGTGGGCCGGCGCCATGGGGTAGCAGATAAAGCTGTTGCCTGTGGTGCCAGCATCCCATATGGGCACTGGTTTGAGTCCTGGCTGCTCCACTTCCCATCCAACTCCCTGCTAATGGCCTGGGAAAGCAATGGAAAATGGCCCAAGTGCACTCACCTACATGGGAGACCCAGAAGAAGTTCCTGGCTCTTGGCTTCAGACTGGCCCAGCTCTGGCTATTGTGACCACCTGGGGAAAAGCCAGCAGATGGAAGATCTCTTTCTTTTTTTTAAGATTTTATTTTTTGAGAGTTAGAGACTTTCAAATAAACTCCCCAGTATCTGATAGGAATATAGATGCGCATCTATATTCCTATCAGATACTGGGGAGTTTATTTGAAAGTCAGAGTTACACAGAGAGAGGAGAGACAGAGAGAGTGAGAGAGGTCTTCCATCTCTCACTGGTTCACTTCCCAGATGGCCACAACGGTTGGAGCTGAGCCGATGCGAAGCCAGGAGCCAGGAGCTTCTTCCAGGTCTCCCACGCGGGTGCAGGGGCCCAAGGCTTGGGCCATCCTCTGCTGCTTTCCCAGGCCACAGCAGAGAGCTAGATTGGAAGTGGATCAGCTGGGACTCAAATTGGCGCCCATATGGGATGCCAGCACTGCAAGTGTCAACTTTACCCACTACATGGCAGTGCCGGCCCCTGTTTCTTGTTTCTTAAAAGGAGTCTGAGATAATTTGAGATATTTCCTCTTTACTGAAGCAAGTATTTAGTGCTCTGAATTTTTCAAGCATTGATAAGTTGCATGCTACAAAATTTTATTTTCACTAATTAAAAATAATTCCTAATTTCTCTTTTGATTTTCTTATACAGACAGGGAGTTACTGAAAAGTCTATTATTTAGTTTCCAAATATTTGGGTATTTTGTTAGATATATTTATGTTACCAGTTTTCATGCAATTCATTTGTGATCTGAAGCCATACTTCCATCTTTCTATGATTGAAAATCCTTTCAATTTATTTCTATTTGTTTTACGTTCCAGAGTATGATATATTTAAAAATATTCCACATGTACTACACGGAGACGTGTGCTGTGCTATTGCTCCTGTGTTTCTACTCGACTGTAAACTACATAAACTTCAGACAATTTGAAAGGAAAGAATTAGATCTTTATTTGAACATGGCATCTTCTATGTAGAAAACCTTTAAAACACATTAAAACTGCTATAAGGGACACTTCAAAAAGTTCATGGAAATATAATTAAAATAAGTTTATTTTGATGCAAAAAATTTTGAAATTAATGCAAAAATTTTTGAAATTAATGTATATCAGAAGTTTTCAGAAAGTTCATGGAGACTGCATATTATAAATCAGTTTTCCCATGAACTTTTTGTAGTTTCTTTATATAAGTAGTTAAATAATTTACACATAAAAGAAGGAGAAATGGAGGGAGGAAAAGGAAAAAACGAAGGAATTAAGAAAGAATTTCAACATTCATTTCACAACAAAATTAACTTTCAATAGATCATATAACTAAACATAAGACTTAAATATATGTGTGACAAGGGACTCAAGAGTTTAACTTGTCTACAAAGTATAGCACACCTGCATGGTTATACCAATAGGTTATTTTGCTTAGTTGCTTTAAAACAGGCTTGTTCTTCATAAAAATAAATATTAGCTTGTAACTGGCCCATTTCTAGCTTCTGTAACTCTGCTTGCTTGATAATGGCCAAGGCCACCAGACTATGGTTTCTCCTGTCTACTCCCAGCTGCAGCCAGAAGATAACATAGGTGGCACCAAGATCAGTGCTTGACCCTGACCAGGAACAACTAAATAATTGCATCGTTACATTTTTCAATAAGGTTACAAAAAACCTGGCTGATTGGCTGTTTCTCGATTCTGTATGCCTGCTTTCTGCTTGCACAAGCTCACACGCATAATCAAATGTCTGATAAAAAGTAAGTTTTGAGCCGGCGCTGTGGCTCTCTAGGCTAATCCTCCACCTTGCGGCGCCGGCACACCGAGTTCTAGTCCCAGTCAGGGCACCGGATTCTGTCCTGGTTGCCCCTCTTCCAGGCCAGCTCTCTGCTGTGGCCTGGGAATGCAGTGGAGGATGGCCCAAGTGTTGGGCCCTGCACCCCATGGGAGACCAGGAGAAGCACCTGGCTCCTGCCTTCTGATCAGCGCAGTGCGCCGGCCGCAGCGCGCCGGCCGCGGCGGCCATTGGAGGGTGAACCAACGGCAAAGGAAGACCTTTCTCTCTGTCTCTCTCTCTCTCACTGTCCACTCTGCCTGTCAAAAAATAAAAAAAAAAGTAAGTTTTGCCTTTTTAAACCCCCTACCACTGCAACTCGCTGCTGTCTTCTCTGGACTTGCTCTGTGAGAGGGCAGTTGCCAGCTGGCTAATAAAAACTCCTAATTTGACCTCAAAAGTCTCACTGTGTTTTTAATCTGTGCACCCCACAACGTAAACATCTACAATCTTAGTTACCTTAAGTGTGTAAATATCCCTGGGTTAGGAAACAAATTTGAAGAATTAAGAAATTGAATATTATAAGATTTTAAGAAGTTATTCTTCAAATGACCATACCATTTAATTGGAAATGTAGACTAATGAGTTTGAAAAATATAAGCAAACAGCTCACTTAAAAATAAGAAATGTGAGGCCAGCAGTGTGGTGTAGTGAGTTAAGCCACCTCCTATAGCACTGGCATCCCATATGGGTGCTGGTTCAAGTTCTCTATTTCTGATCCAGCTCCCTGCTAATCTGTCTGGGAAAGTAGTGGAGGATGGCCGAAGTCCTGGGTCCCTTGCACCCCTTAGGGACCAGAAGAAGCTCCTGGGTCCTGGGTCCTGGGTCCTGGCTCCAGCCTGGTCTAGTCCCTGCTGTTGCAGCCATTTAGGGAGTGAACCAGTGGTTGGAGGACCTCTCTCTCTCTCTCTGTATCTCTCCCTCTCTCTCGGTAACTCTGCCTTTCATGCAAATAAAACAAATCTTAAAAAATGCATATATATATATGACCAATTAAAAGAAAACTGGAAGCTAGAGTAGCTACCATAAATAATGTAAATTGATTTTCATAAAATCGCGAAAGTAATTCACTGAGGAAAATATTGTATATTCGCCAAAATTAAATATCTGCCCACACACACACAAAGAACCTAGACCCTTTCATCATAGCATATATAGAAATCAATTCAGAATTGATCATATACCTAAATGCAAAAGCTCAAACTATAAACAGTCTGAAGGACATATAAAAAAATCTATAAGACAGTTCAGCAAAAATTTCGTATATGATACAAAACATGAAACGTTCTGAAATTAGGAAATTCTGATCTTCAAAGTACATTATAAACCAATTAATTCAAGTAAAAATTTGAGTGTTGAAAAGAAAGCAAACACTTGTGAAGCACATATGTGATATTGTGTCAAAAGCATGTTTTTAAATACTCCTAATACTGAAGAAGAAGAAGCAAACAACTCCAAAATAGAAGCAAATATCTCAGCAAGAATATCATCAAAAATATCCAGCACATCATCACATTAAAATATGCTAAAATCATAGTTACTGAGGTCAGTATTATATTGATACCAAAAACAATTGTGTGATACTACAAAATCCATACCACAAGGATTCAAGTTAAAAATGTACAGCACTGGGTCTGCAACGTGGCTCACTTTGTTAATCCTTCTCCTGCGGTGCCGGCATCCCATATGGGCGCTGGGTTCTAGTCCTGGTTGCTCTTCTTCCAGGCCAGCTCTCTGCTGTGGCCTGGGGAATGCAGTGGAGGATGGCCCAAGTGCTTCGGCACCTGCACCCGCGTGGGAGACCAGGAAAAGCACCTGGCTACTGGCTTCAGATCAGAGCAGCACGCCGGCCATAGCGGCCATTTGGGGGGTGAACCAATGGAAGGAAGACTTTAATCTCTGTCTCTCTCTCTCACTGTCTAATTCCGCCTTTCTAATAACAAAAAAAAAAAAAAAGAAAGAAAATGTACAGCACTAAATATCAGTGAAGACATGGAACATCTGGAACTGGTGTGAGTGCTCAGTAATATAGCCACTTTGAAAATCAGTGTTTCATGGTTTTTTACAACTAAAGATGCTTTCCATATTCCAAACACTACTATTACTAATCAAGAGAAATAAAAACATATATCTCAGAAATTATTTGTGAATGTTTACAGCAATGTTGTTAGTAATATTCAAAATCTAAAAACAACATAATTTAACTTCATGAGTAGATAGATAAACCAATTGTAAATAAGTAAATAGAATAATCTACTCTGTAATAAAAATGAATAAATTCTAAATATATGGAAACACATGGTTGGACTTCAAAAGCATGTTACTATGCGAATGAAGGCAATAACAAAAGGCTATGTGTATGATTCTATTTATATGATGTTATGGAAAAGGTAAAAACATAGGGATACAAATCACATCAGTTATGGCCATGGACTGTGACACAGGATGAAAAGAACGATAGTAAAGTGTATAAGGTAATTTACCTATGACGTTAGAATTGTTTTGCATCTTGTATACAGCAATTGTTTCATGATTTCATAAATGTGTCAAAACTCATTGTACATTGGAGCAGGAGATTTGGGTATAGGTTAAGATGCTTACAACCCAGTCGGGTGCCTGTGTTCAAGATCAGGCTCCATTCTCAATTCCAGCTTCCTTCTAACATGCACCCTGGGAGGCGGCCAGTGCTGATTCAGGTAGTGGCATCGCTGTCACCACATGGGAGATCTACTTTTAGTCCCTGTCTTCACGACTTTAGCATGGCACAACCCCAGCTATTGCATGCATTTGGGAATTGAACCAGTGCGTGTGTATCCAACCTCTCTCTTTGTGTCTCTCAAATAAATAAGTTAATTTTAAAAGCTCATTAAGTGTACAGTTTTAAGTGGTAAATTTAATTTTATTCAACTTATATCTCAGTAAGTTTAATTTTTTTCTTGAGGAATTAAAAATAAATCCGTTTTATTTCCCCAAGACAGACAAAACTAACTTAACAAAACACTGAGACATTCTCTAAAGATATTCTCCCATTCTTATTAAATTGACACACAACAATTATACATATTTATGTCATAAGTTGATATTTTAATAAATGTATATCATATATAATGACCTTGTTAAGTAAATTACATTTCTATTGTTTTACTATAGTTTATTTATTTTCCTTTCTTCTGTCTTCTCTTATGCAAGTCTATTTCTTTCTCAACTTCAAATTTCTTCACAACTAATTTGCTTGAGAGCAAAGTTTCTATATTAAAAAGATAGAGATTCGGGCTGTTGCTGTGGCGTAAGTCTCCACCAGCAGTGCTGGCAGCCCATACAGGTGTTGGTTCATGTCCCAGAGGTTCCTCTTTCGATCCAGCTCTCCCCTAATGGTCTGGGAAAGCAGTGGAAGATGGCCCAAGGGCTTGGGGTCCTGCACCCACATGGGAGACCTGGAAGAAGCTCCTGGCTCCTGGCTTTGGATCAGCCTAGCTCCAGCCATTGTGGCCATTTGAGGAATGAACTAGTGGATGGAAGACCTCTCTCTCTCTCTCTGTCTCTCTTTGTCTGTAACTCTATCTCTCAAATAAATAAATGAATATTTTTAAAAATTAAGTAAACTGAATAGTATATAGGTTTAAAAAAAAAAAAGATTAATTGATTTATTTGAAAGGCAGAGTTACAGAGAGGCAGAGTCAGAGAGATAGAGAGGGCCACAATGGCCGGAGCTGTGCAGATCCAAATCCAGGAGCCAAGAGTTTCTTCCAGTTCTCCCACTGGCTAGAGGGGCCAAAGGAGTTGAGCCACCTTCTACTGCTTTTCTAGGCCATAGCAGAGCGCTGAATTGGAAGTGGAGCAGCTGGGACTCGAATTTCCTCCCATATAGGATGCCAACACTGCAGGTGTCGGCTTCACCAGCTATCCCACGGCACTGCCCATATTATACAGTTTTAAGATTATTTAGTCTCATGTAATTTATGTACAGCCAAAAAATCCCGGAAAAGGGGCCAGCACTGTGGCACAGCAGGTAAAGCCACCACCTGCAGTGCCAGCATCCTGTATATGGGTGATTGTTTGAGTCCTGGCTGCTCTACTTCTGATCGCACTCTCTGCTATGGCCTGGGAAAGCAGTAGAAAATGGCCAAAGTCCTTGGGCCCCTGCACCCACGTGGGAGACATGGGAGGCGTGGGAGACATGAAAGAAGCTCCAGGCTTCTGGCTTCAGATCAGCCCAGCTCTAGCAGTTGCAGCCATCTCGGGAGTGAACCAACAGATGAAAGAACTCTCTCTCTCTTTCTCTCTCTCTCTCTGCCTCTGTAACTCTGCCTTTCAATAAATAAATCTTTTTGGAAATTTCCCCAAAATAATGATATACAAATATAAAACTGGGGGCAGGCACTACACTGGTTAAGATACCAGTTAAGATACCCCTGTTTCATAGCCATGTACCTGAGTTCAATACGTGATTCTGGCTTCACTCCAGGTTCCTAATACTCGGCCTATCCCTTGCAATTATGGACATTTGGGGGGAGTAAACCAGCGGATGGGAGCATTCTGTCTCTCTGTCACTCTCTCTCTTTCTCTCTCTGCTTCTTAAATAAATAAATAAATAAATAAATAAAAATACCATGTTTCCCGACTATTGTAGGTTACATATACAACACATAGTCTTACAAGAAAGGATTTACTATTACATTTAAAGATTCATTATAGCAACATAAAGAACACTAAACTATGTAAAAAGATTTTGAGAACATGAAGATTCAAAGAGTAAACTCAGCATGTTCTTGAATCCTATAGTCGTTTAAAGCCAGGGGGGACTGCGCTGTGGCACAGTGGGTTAACACCCTAGCCTGCAGTGCCAGCATCCCAGATGGGCACTGGTTGGAGACGCGGTTGCTCCACTTTCGATCCAGCTCTCTGCTATGGCTTGGGAAAGCAGTAGAAGATGGCCCAACTCCTTGGGCCCCTGCACCTGCGTGGGAGACCTGGAAGAGGCTCCTGGCTCCTGGCTTCAGATTGGCACAGCTCCGGCCTTTGTGGCCAATTAGGGAGTGAACCATCGGATGGAAGACCTCTCTCTCTCTCTGCCTCTCCTTCTTTTTCTGTGTAACTATGTAACTCTGACTTTCAAATAAATAAATGAATAAATCTTTTGTAAAAAATTTTAAAGACAAATATTTGGCTCCAAACATTATAGCCCAAAACTATTCACACTGTACATGAGGTGAAAATAAATCATTTACAGATAACCTATGTATAAAGGAATCAAATATTATTTGCTATTTTCCTCACAAAGCATACAAGCTGAGCAACACTTTTAACTAAATGCTTAGAATTAAACACAAATTGCTATATTCTCAACAGAGATTAAGGTGCTCACACCAA
This sequence comes from Oryctolagus cuniculus, assembly GCF_964237555.1. Taxonomy (NCBI): domain Eukaryota; kingdom Metazoa; phylum Chordata; class Mammalia; order Lagomorpha; family Leporidae; genus Oryctolagus; species Oryctolagus cuniculus. The sequence goes on from NC_091442.1 coordinate 89,685,797, forward strand.
AGAAGTACTCGATTCTCAAGCAGCCTACTTCAATCCAAGGGATGTTTTATGTCATGCTAATGCATAAAGAAAGTGAATCTCCATCTGGTAATCCTTAATAAGTAGGATTCTTCTTAGAGCTATTAAATCTTCTGTGTTAAACCCTGGTGATAAACATCTTAAATTTTTTCTGTTTTATCTGGAGGGGGCTTCTTTTTTCATTCCTCTTTGTCTTCAAAACTAAATCTGGAGGTCCAATTCGGAGTGAAGACCTACAAGAACTGGGTCAAAGAAACCATTCAACCTGATGCTACTTTCAACCAGAGAATAGAGATCCAAATTAGTCTACGTAACACACTTATCACCACCATTTGGGACAGGTGGGTGAAGGCTGGAGTCAAAGCCCCAAGTTAGTGGTAAGTTATCATCATTGTTAGGCCCACCCAAGGCCTAACAATGCGGCATTTGTCTGCCTCAGGGACCCAGCAAGCTGTCTGCAGGAAACAAATAAATTTCCTTTCACATTGTATTCATAATTGTTTTTCTGCAGACACATCTGAGCAAATCATTTTATTCGCACTAAACTATAAGTTAATTTCTAGTCAATACTATTTTTTAAAATAAAAACTAATGATTTAGGTTTTTCCTTCCTTTGCTAACAGTTTCACTCATGACCCTTTGCCATAGGAATGGAAAATTTATTTTAGTGGGTATAAAATTCATGAGCTTTTTCTAAAGTGAGAGTGAGTTTTTTTTTTTTTTAATAAGATTCATTATTGAAAATCAGAGTGACAGAGAAAGAGAGAGAGAGAGAGAGAGAGAGAGAGATCTGCTGGTTCACTCCCCAAGTGATCACAAAAGCTAAAGTGGGCCAACCCTAAACGCAGAGCCAGGAACTGGGACCCAAGCACTTGTGCCATCATTCACTGCCTTCTTTAGCAGGAAGCTGAACTGTAAGCTGTTCACTTAGAGCTCAAACCAGCACTCTGATATGGGCTGAAGAATACTGCAAGCGGTGCCTCAACCTAATGAGTCATAATACCAGGCCTAACAGTGAGCTTTTTAGGTCAACTAGCTAATTTTTTAGCTATCTATTTCTTTACTTATGAGAGACAGAGAGAATTCTATTGGTTCACTTACCCAGTGCACACAATGGCTGAGGCTAGACCAGGACGAAGCTGGGAGCCAGGAACTCAGTCTGATTCTCCCTCATGCAGGAAAGAAATCCGATGATGTGAGCATTACTACTGCCGCTCAGGGTCAGCATTAGCAGGAAGCTGGGGTCAGGAGTAGAGCCAGGTATTAAACCTAGGTATTCTTCCATTCAACATGGGCATCTTAACCACTAGGCAAAATACCCACTCCAATTAGCTAATTTTTAAAAAGCCAACTGAATTATTTGGCTTTTTCTACTAAGGCACTAAAAATAAAGATTCAACTTCAAAAATTCTATACTGCTTGTATTTTACTAATAACTATTTCTGCTGTTACATGTATTACATATATTTATATTTACATTTCCGCTGTCAAAGACTATTTGGATATTTATAACATTTGTGGACCATAAAAAATATCAGCTGAAAAATTAGCCTGCTGTAGATTTATTGAATTTCAAATCCTGCCAGAAGTTTGCCTGTGCAGGGCCAGACCAAATGATTTCTCTGGCATTTTATGGCCCCTAGGCCAGAAGCTCCCCATCACTGGAGTAATACCCATTTCCATGGAGATAGGTAATTTTTTTAAAGATTTTACTTATTTATTTGAGAAGTAGTGTTACAGACAGTGAGAGGGAGAGACAGATAGAAAGGTCTTCCCGCCACTGGTTCACTCCCCAAATGGCCGCAACAGCCAGAGATATGCTGATCCAAAGCCAGGAGACAGGTGCTTCTTCCTGGTCTCCCAAGCGGGTGCAGGAAGCCAAGGACTTGGGCCATCCTCCATGGCTTTCCCAGGCCATAGCAGAGAGCGGGATTGGAAGAGGAGCAGCCAGGATTAGAACCGGCGCCCACATGGGATGCCGGCACCATAGGCAGAAGATTAACCTACTGTGCTGTGGCGCTGACCCCGAAAATAGGTAATTAAGTTCAGATCCAGCAACTTTCTTTCAGAGCATTTTGCTTTCCATTAAATCACTATAACTGTTCTAACTGCACATAGTAGTTTGCAACATTTTAAAAAATTACATAAATTCTAATTTCACAAAGAATTCTTTTCAAATAGAGCCAGAAACATGCTACATCTTCTTTGCAGTGAGAAAAAAAAGGTAATTTCTTATAAAAACTGAATAAACTGTACATTCCTTTGCAATGTGACCTTTATCCACACATCATCTTAACTTAGATGGCAAACATGGTCTCTGCCCCAGCATATACTTTTGCCTTAACTTAACAGCCAATAACTTCAAATTGAATTAACTAGCTTTTCAATAAGATTGTTGATGCAACTGAGTAATTATGGAAAGTTGTTTCATCATTATTCTTCTCAGTTCTGCATATGTAAACTGATTGAGTTAAAATTCTTATTTACATATTATAATCACTGGTTAGCTAAACTGTCATTTTTTTCATTTTGAGGTAACATTAATTAAGAGAAATGGAAAATTCCTCTAAGAGATGAGCCTAGAGAAACCTTCCTATAAAAATATTTATATGCAGATACGGTATATAAAATTGTTTTCTTCTTAAGAACGGTTGAGTTGTTGAGAACAGTTGTTTTTTTATGATGTTAACACACGGTATTTTTGAAGAGTTTAGAGTATTCCTATCAGCAACTCTGACAACAAATCACAGTTTACTTTTCTAAATTTTAATCTTGACTCCAGAACATCAATGTTTCCCTGAAAATTTTTTATAAGTATGGTAGCTCAAAATTATTGTATCTGATTCAGTGGTTAACAACTTCTGGTGGTGGTTTAAATGGTTATACCACAATGCCAGCCCCTGCTAATACAATTCAGTAAGCAACAGAGGATGGCCCAGCTGCTTGCGCCATGTGGGAGACCCGGAAGAAGCTCCTTGCTCCTGGCTTGGCCTAGCCCAGCCCTGGCTGTTGTGGCCATTTGGGAAGTAAACCAGCTGATGGAAGATATCCCTCTGCCTCTCTTTCTCTCTCAAATTCTGGCCTTTCAAATAAATAAAATAAATCTTAAAACTAAATAAATAAGAGCTCAAAATATTTTTTTAAAAACTCCTAAACAAGGGGCTGGTGCGATGGCGCACTAGGTTAATCCTCCGCCTACAGTGCCGGCATCCCACATAGGTGCCGGGTTCTAGTCCCGGTTGCTCCTCTTCCAGTCCAGCTCTCTGCTGTGGCCCGGGAGTGCAGTGGAGGATGGCCCAAGTGCTTGGGCCCTGCACCCGCGTCGGAAACCAGAAAGAAGCACCTGGCTCCTGCCTTCGGATAGGCCTAGCTCTGGCCGTGGCAGCCATTTGGGGAGTGAACCAACAGAAAGAAGACCTTTCTCTCTGCCTCTCTGTCTCTGTTTAACTCTATCTGTCAAATAGAGAAATAAAAATCTTTTTTTTTAAATTTTTTTATTATTTTTTTATTTTTGACAGGCAGAGTGGACAGTGAGAGAGAGAGACAGAGAGAAAAGTCTTCCTTTACCGTTGGTTCACCCTCCAATGGCCACTACGGCTGGCGCGCTGCGGCCAGTGCACAGTGCATATCCGAAGCCAGGAGCCAGGTGCTTCTCCTGGTCTCCCATGTGGGTGCAGGGCCCAAAGACCTGGGCCATCCTCCACTGCACTCCCAGGCCACAGCAGAGAGCTGGCCTGGAAGAGGAACAACCGGGACAGAATCCAGCGCCCCGATGAGGACTTGAACCCAGTGTGCCGGGGCCGCAGGCGGAGGATTAGCCTATTGAGCCACAGTGCGGGCCGATAAATAAAAATCTTTAAAAAAAAAAAAAAAAAAAACTCCTCCTAAACAAGCTTTTTTTACTGTTCTGGGCTGTAACAACCTTTTTCTAGCCTTCAGTATAGTTTTCTCATTTCCAAACACCTACATTTTGTTGTTAGAAACATTGCTCACAAAATATAATACATGACTCAGTCTAAATTACAAACGTTCTATGTTCAGTGCACCATGACATGTGCTCAGGACACAGAGAGAAATAAGGTATAGCCAGTGTACTAAGAGAACCTGAAGTTGTGAAGGGAGTCAAATAAATAAACAAATGACAGTTAAGCTTGACCAGTGAAAAGCAGAACCACACAGAGGTTGCACAACTCAAGAGTTAAGGAAGAGTTTTCGGGCCCAGTGCCCTGGCTCACTTGGCTAATCCTCCGCCTACAGCACCGGCATCCCATATGGGCGCCGGGTTCTAGTCCTGGTTGCTCCTCTTCCAGGCCAGCTCTCTGCTGTGGCCTGGAAAATGCAGTGGAGGATGGCCCAAGTGCTTCGGCGCCTGCACCCGCGTGGGAGACCAGGAAAGGCACCTGGCTCCTGGCTTCAGATCGGCACTGCGCCAGCCATGGCGGCCATTTAGGGGGTGAACCAATGGAAGGAAGACCAACGGAAGGAAGACCCTTCTCTCTCTCTCTCTAACTCTAAATCTTTAAAAAAAAAAAAAAAAAAAGGAAGAGTTTTCAGAAGTGACATGTGATTTGGTAATTAAAAGTTAACAATACTCCTCAGTTAAATAAAAATGGTGCTTCAAAAATGAAACTTTGATGTTCAAATAAACAATAGGAATTTATTATTGCACATTAAACAAAATTCATCATCTTTCATAACAGAACCCATGCTAGCATCACTAGCGGGATATTCATACCTTTGTTCACGTCTAGTCAGTCCTTATTCTACAGGAAATTCATAAATACAAAGGCTTTTCTTCTGGGTACACCGTAGACTATCCCTTTTTCATCTCATTTGATGGTAGTTCTGAACAAGTGATTTTCTTTGATCAATGAAATAAGAGTAGGAGGATCATTTGTTGTATATAGGCAAATTTTTTAAGATTTATTTTTTGATTTGATAAGCAGAGCTACAGAGAGACAGAATGACAGAGAGAAGGGGAGGTGGGGAGAGATCGGTCTTCCATCTACTTCACTCCCCAAATGGCCACAACAACCAAGGCTGAGCTAGGCCAAGCCAGGAGCTAAGAGCTTCTTCCAGGTCTCTCAGACGGGTGACAGGGGCTCAGGGTCTTGAGCCGTCTTTCAAATGCTTTCCCAGGTGCATTAGCAGGGAGCTGGATTGGAAGTGGGGCAGCCATGACTTGAACCAGCACCCATATGAGATGCTGGCACTGCAGGCTGGGGATTAACCAGCTGCCCACAGCACCAACACTCGTGAAACTTTAAGATCTAATGCATTGCTTGCCACATTCTCTTCCACCTATGATAGTGATCATGGATGCACATTGAGAAGGAGTCTGTATGAACTTGGGTCCTTGAGTGATAATGACAATCAGGTACCCAACCCACTCCTTAATGAATATTTAATGTGTGGGAAAAATATCTAGACATATACCAATGGTATTCTCAGTTGTTTATTACCACAGTTTTACCTAGGTGATAGTGTTATTATTAAACTTTTGGTATTGAAATGAAGTAGCCAATGTAAAATATATTGCTAAAAAGTGTATATCAGTATTGCAGTGATTTTTCTCAAATAGGTACTGTACAGCTCTTTATCTCATAACTGCTCAGGCAGAGCCATCCTTGTCCTTGCTGTTTTAATATGCTCTCTTGACATTATGCATTTTGTCCTCATTGTACTTACTTTAATGTATAATTGTGAAATTACTGATAATTTAATTATTAGTTGTTTCCTCATATAGTATGTTTCCCCAAGTAGGTTGTATCATGTCACTATAACCCAGTAAACAGCAAGATACTGAATCAGGGTGCTTTAAAAATGTGATTTTTTAAAAATAAGCAAGTGAATGTGTGAATGTATGACTGTGAGGGAACTGAGGGCTCTAAGTAGGAATCTACTGACTTGACTCCCCCCAACAATGCCCGAGATAAAGGAAGAAGAGAAGTAGGCTAAATTATTACAAGTAGATTTTACTAAAAATATTTTTAATTAATAAGCTCTAAAATCACTGACTTACATAAAAGGAGTATTCATTATAATTTAGTGATTTCTTTTTCATTTTATAGCTTAGAAAACTAGAATCTACTCAGACTAGTGATTTACCAGTGGTGACACTGCTTTCAGTTTCATGGTAATAATGAGAGTTTTCATTCTTGGAGTGCCATTTCCACAAATTTTAATGAGGACTCAAAATGAATAACTGCCATTTGATAGTAGCATCATCTTGAACAAATATTCAATGATTTGGAACCTCATTGTCCTCATCTCTCAAAGGAAAATATCAATATTATCTATCTCCATGATTTATTATGAGGACTAAAGGAATTAATATATGCAAAATGAATGAGAAGTATGCCTGCATATTACATACACTGTATGTACATACATGTATAAACACATAACTACATACAGCAAAACATATATACATACACACATTTTGTCTTATGATGATGATTGGATGATGGTGTTGAATACATAGAATCAAGACACAAAATCTGGAATCTTTAATAAGTTCCAGAACTGCAATTAACTTTCACAAATACTTTGTCTTTGGGAATATGTTTGCATTTTTCCTTTCTTTTTTTTTTTTATTTGAAAGGCAGAATTACAAAAAGAGACAGAGAAACCTTCCATCTGATGGTTCCCTCCCCAAAGGCCCCAGTGACCAGGCTTCAGACATACCAAAGCCAGGAGCATAGACTTCATCTGAGTTTCCCACGTAGGTGGCACGGGCCCAAGAACTCAGGCCATCTTCGGCTGCTTCCCTATGCACATTAGCAGGGAGCTGGGTTGAAAGTAGAGCAGCCAATGACTTGAACGGGTATTCCTATGGAATTTGTGCATCACAGGCTCCAGCTTAACCTGTTGTGCTGCACACTGACCCAGATATTTCTAAAACAAAAAATTATATGACACACAGTGAGAAAATTACAAGTGTTATGGTTAAAAGGAAAGTAAGACTACATGAAAATTAGTGATTTGTCAATATAGTCAGATAGCCACTCATTTAAAAAATTTCTTACAAAGAAATTAAATTGATAATATTTAAATAGCATATGCCAAACTTTGAAATGTCATTAATGATTATAACTTAAAATTTTGGGAAATTAATCACATTATCTACTTGAACAAAGATGGCTGTTCAACTTCAACTCTTCTGTTTTATAGATGCAGAGGTAAATCAAAAGGTTGTCGAGGATTTCACCTATGATTGCATAGTGTCTGAGATGTGGTAATGATTCTTCATTTTTACTCTCCCATCCTTTTTCTAATTCTAAGGACCTCATACTAGTATAAATATAATAATATTTATAATATATTAATTCAGATTTTATTTTTAAAAGATTTATTTATTTGAAAGGCAGAGTTACAGAGAAAGAGGGAGAGACAGAGAGAGAGAGGGAGAGACAGAGAGAGAGAGACAGATCTTCCAACTACTGGTTCACTCCCCAACTAGTTGCAATGGCCAAGGCTGGGCCAGGCTAAAGCCAGGAGCCTGGAATTCCATCTCAGTCTCTCATATGGGTAGCATGGGCACAAGAACTTGGATCATCTTCCACTGCTCTCCCAGTCATATTAGGATGGAGCTGGATGGGAAGAGGAGCAGCTGGGACTCAAACCAGTGCTCATGAGATGGCAGTGATGCAGGCGGTGACTTAACTTGCACAACACCAGTTCAAACTTTCAACAGAAAATAAATGTGTGGTATTCTTGTAGATGATCATCTATTCTTGCTGTAATTATCACTAAGTCTTTCCCATTCATTCCAGAGTCCAGTTTCATTCCACACCTTTGCCTTTCCCAAGCTAGTTCTTTTGCCACAATAAAAATATAATTATAATTGATCACAAAATTATAAAAATAACCTTAAGATTACTCTTATAAAATTTCAGATAACTTGAAAGTACGTCTATTTAGAAACACGTGTTTATACCCCACTGAGAAATATTATTGCATCTATAGAAATAAGTGACTATGATATGTTAATACTTTTATTTTATCCATCTGTGCAGAATAAAATTGATCAAAATAGAATGCTGTAAAAAAAATTTCTGTTCAATCTAATTAAGAATGAACATTAACAGGTTTAAAACCAGGACTTTATGAAAGTTATTAAAGGAATTGTTGAGAATGACTGAATATATATTCTAGAACAAGAACACCATATATAAATATGTATTGATGTACATGCATAATATATACATATGATATTTATAGACATACACACACATGAAGGTATATTTCTGTGCTTATATCCTATATGTGTGTTACATAGGTACTATTTTTATGTGTGAGTACACACACAAAAATGCATTCTAGAACAGTTAATGTGGGCATACTATATAAAAATGTGCAGCTAAAATTTTGAAAAGATATAAATTTAGCACTTACATGCAATATGCCTTATAAAGAAGATACTATTAAAAAATTCTTTATAAGTAGCCTCTTAACAATGCTTTATAATATAGTTTCTGTTCTGAGTAATTTTTTTACAGTTCCTTATCATTATATTTGTAATTATGTTCTTCATTCATTGTGGGGAGCAACTGAGACTAGACTGTTACTGGAATTAAGACTTATTCTATGCATCTGCTCTCCCACAATATGGCGCTGGGGAGGAGTAAACTTCTACACAGCTGCCTCTCGCCAACTTGACTGATAAGCTGCAGGAGCTGATCCTGCTCCTAATTGGAGGAGAACAGCATACTCGGTGTGTGGGTAGCAGAGTTGGGATTGGTGGAAGAGGACTATAAAGGAGGAGAGAAACAACATGCACCAGGAACATCTGAGGGAACATCTGAAGGAACACCTGTGCAGCCCCCGAGAGAGCCGGCCGGCGGTGTGCCCCTCTTCCGCGGAAGCAGGGAAAGTGGCAGGGGGTGCTGCCCCTCCACGGAGGTGGAGGTGTTGGCAGCCAACCTGGGAAGGGCCAGCAGTAAACCTGGGAAGGGCCGAGCAGACAAAAGAACAGCGCAGGGTCCAGTTTCATTCCTCCGCGAATGGGGGAGCGACAATTCATATGATTCTTGGAAATCCTACTCTATTCACCAGAAACATTATTTCGTTTACAGAAAATTTTAACTCTTTGCTCATTACCCAAACTTTCATTTGAAGCTGACATATGTCAACAACTTGACTGAAGAATCTTTATGTCCTTCTAAGCAGTATCACAAAAGGTATCCCAAATCCAATTATTGCTTATACAGGAAAAGCAGTTTTACCTGTAACACAATTCTAAAGCATTCCTAGTGTCTCAAAACTTTAAGATAATTATATATGACAAGCTCCCTTATAATACCCTTGTGATCTTTACAAATTAGAGGTGGGATGTTAGCATTCATTTTTCAATCTGCAAGCGTAGCACCAAGAAATGCTATCTTTGTTAAATTTGATACTGCCTCATTCCCTGTGCTTCATTTTTGGTCTAAAATTTTCAATAGTTGAGAAAATAGGAAATTGATTTTCAATTTAAAATTTCTGATCATATGAATTTTTATTTCCAACTATACTCACTATGTCTTAATATAGAGCCTTTGATTGAAATTAATGTTTTTAGAAAACATCTTCACCTGTGTACCTATATCTTTGAGCATAGAATTTATTCTAATAATAGTGTTTTACAAAATAGATTTGAAAATACCCATTATTTAATATTTATTTTGAAGTTTATATAATTCAAGACTAAAGTCCCTAAAGGGATAAAGATATATTTGAGTCTATGCTTTTTAGAGAGTTCATGTTTTTAAGGAAAATAATTTATTCTATAATGTTGTTTTTTATTTTCTCATTATTCTCAATAGTGTTTTATGGAACCATCTTGTGGTAGTTATATCCCCATTTTTCTGCCAAGTACATTTTTTTCATTTTTGTTTGGATGTAACTTCACCAACATCAAGTCATTAATTCTTGGATAACTTTCATATGTTTCTGCTTCAGTACATTTGTGTTTCTTTCCTACTTCTTTTTTTTAAGATTTATCATTTATTTATTTATTTACTTATTATTTACCTGTTTGAAATATGGAATGACAGAGAGATGAAGAAACATTGAGAGAGAGAGAGTCATTTTTCCATCCCCTGGTTTACTCCCCAGATGTCTACAGCAGCCAGGGCTGGATCAGGCCAAGAGTCAGGAGCTCCATCCTGGTTTCCCACATGAGTCACATGGGTGGCAGGGCCCCAAGTACTTGAGCTATCTTTTACTGCCTTCCCAGGTGCATCAGCAGGGAGCAGAGTACCCCATACTCATATGGGATGCTGGTGTAGCAAAATAGTAGATTTGCAAATTCCTACATGAAAGAAAACTACAGAAATTCATAAGCTATTTGTAGATATGTGGCTGTAAATTATTCTAAGGTAGTTTTATCATTATGAATATTTCAAGTAAACTTTTATACAACACAAAAGTCTTTATATTCAATAATTGCATAAAATAAAAAGAAAAAAGAAAACTCCCATGAATTAAAACTCATGATGAATATGACAATTTTCATGAACCAGAATTTGTCAACATTAAGATCTAGGCCTGTTTGCTTCTAGCTGGTTGGTAGGATATGTGAGTTCTGTAACTGTAGAATTATTCCAGCATTTTTTAAAAAAAAAGATTCATGCTATTTATGTGATTTAAATGTAATAGAAAAAATTAAAGGAATTTTTAACTTCATATATAGCTATTACCATAAAATCTATTATTCTTAGAAAAATAGTATATAAATGAAATAAAAATATGTTGAAGACTGTATTTTTAATATTTTAAATTTATATTTATTCTTTCTGTTAATGTTTTAAAAAATAAAATTTTCTCACATTTCCTCAGTTTTCTTCGACAACAATTTATTTTTACAATAATTGTGTTACTCTTCTGTCGCTCCCCCATTTGCAGAGGAACGACACTAGACCCTGCACTGTTCTTTCTTGCCCGGCCCTTCCCAGGTTAGCTGCCGGCCCCCCCACCTCAGTGGAGGGGCGGGCCCCCCTGCCACTTCCCCCACTTCCGCGGGGGAGCGGCACACCGCTGGCCGGCTCAGATGTTCCTCAGGTGTTCCTGGTGCATGTTGTCTCTCTCCTCCTTTATAGTCCTCTTCCACCAATCCCAACTCTGCTACCCACACGCCGAGCACGCTGCTCTCCTCCAATCAGGAGCTGGATCAGCTCCTGCAGCTTATCAGTCAAACTGATGAGGCAGCTGCGTAGAGGTTGTTTGGTCTCTCTCTCAGTGCCATATTGTGGGAGAGCAGATGCATAGAATAAGTCTTAATTCCAGTAACAGTCTAGTCTCAGTTGCTCCCCACACTCTTCCATGCCAAAATTTAATATCCAAATCCAAATCTGTTGTTACTGGAACATGTAATTTCACAAAAGTACAAATCCCTAAATGAAATTGGTTATATATTCAAGTATATTCACCTGTTTCTCTAGTAATTTTATTGTATGTTCTTCATTCCTGTGCTCTTTTCTGTTTCATCTCTTAATTGGGATCATGACTCTAAGAACTTCCTTTCACCTATGCCAGAGAGCTTATGGGGCAATATACACAAGGTATATTTCCATGTTTCAAAATTGTGAACTATTATCCTTTATAGTTTTTCAAAATGTTCATTGAACACTACTTTCTGGATTGACACCCCTCTCAATTATAGGCACTGTTCTTTTATCTTCTAAAATAACATAATATAGCTTGATTTTTTCCTCCTGATGATACACTTTTAATTTTCCTGCAAATGTAAATATTTATCCTTAATTCAATAATTTCATGATCATCTTCATCTACCTTTCATGGCATTTTTATATTACTTTTATGTAACAAGCAGCAGTTATCTTCTGTTCTTATCAACTTTTTAAAAAAATATTTTATTTTATTTATTTGAAAGGCAGAGTTACAGAGAGAGAGAGAAAGAGAGAGATCTACCATCTGCTGGTTCTTTCCTCAAATTGCCACAATGGCCATGGCTGGGACTGGCTGAAGTCAGGAGGCAGGAGCTTCCTCCAGGTCTCCCACATTGGCCCACATACTTTGGCTATCTTCCCCTGCTTTCCCAGGCACATTAACAGGGAGTTGGATCATAACTGGGAATGCTGGCATTGCAGGTGGTGGTGACTTAACCACAATGCCTGCCCCCTTATCAACTTAATTCAGTTTCAGCCGTGCAATTAGACTGGTCTTCAATTATTTACTTAGGATAGCAATTTTTCTTTTCATTCTATGGTTTTCTTAGTTCATTATTAAAATATTTTAATTAAATATATCTTTCAAATTATTCTGTAGAAAAGAATTATTCTATGAAAGAATTTCTTTTTTCTCCTTAGGTTATGTAAAGGTTCACATGCTGTATTCCTTTTCATTTTACATTTCACCTGCTGTCACTTTGTGTATTTGCACAGGCACTTTTTTTTAAAAATCTTATGAATGATAGCAAAGCTCTATGCAAGTATTTTATCTTCTCTGATACAAATAATGGTGAGATTGGTTAATCCTCATCTTTTTTTTAACTTTTATTTAATGAATATAAATTTCCAAAGTACGATTTATGGATTACAATGGCTTCCCCCCCATACCGTCCCTCCCACCCACTACCCTCCCCTTTCTCACTCCCTCTCCCCTTCCATTCACATCAAGATTCATTTTCGATTATCTTAATATACAGAAGATCAGCTTAGTATACATTAAGTAAGGATTTCAACAGTTTGCTCCCACACAGAAACATAAAGTGAAAAATAGTAGATGATTTTTTAAATGATAATGAAATCAGATCAGACCTATTGTCATGTTTAATCCCAGTGAGAGTCAAGTTGGGAGTTGATAATTTCTTTTTTTTTTTTTTTTTACAGAGGATCAGTTTAGTATACATTAAGTAAAGATTTCAACAGTTTGCACCCCCATAGAAACACAAAGTGAAATATATTGTTTGAGTACTCGTTATAGCATTAAATCTCAATGCACAGCACATTAAGAACAGAGATCCTACATGAGGAGTAAGTGCATAGTGACTCCTGTTGTTGACTTTACCAATTGACACTCCTGTCTATGGCATCAGTAGTCTCCCTATGCTCCAGTATGAGTTTCCAAGGCTATGGAAGCCCTCTGAGTTCTCCGATTCTTATCTTGTTTAGACAAGGTCATAGTCAAAGTGGAGGTTCTCTCAGGAAACCTCCTGAAGTGAAATGGACACTATGGGAAACGGTGACTTGATCAGCATAGCCCTGACTGTTAATGAACAACTTAATACATTATCCCTCTTAGTAGTTTTTTTGTCTGTTCTACTTAATATGACTGGTTTAATTCTGTAATTAATACACAGTTATTCTTAAGTGTTAAAAATTAACTGAAATGTGATCCCTGTTAAACATAAGAGTGGGAATAAGAGAGGGAAGAGATGTATAATTTGGGACATGCTCAAGCTGACTTGCCCCAAATGGTAGAGTTAGAAACATACCAGGGGATTCCAATTCAATCCCATCAAGGTGGCATGTACCAACGCCATCTCACTATTCCAAGTGATCAATTTCATTCACAATTGATCATAATGAAAGGACTAAGAGTCAAAGGGAGCACATAAACAAGTCTAGTACCTGCTAACACTAACCGATAGAATAAATAAAGGGGAGAGTGATCCAACATGGGAAGTGAGATACTCAGCAGACTCATAGAATGGCAGATGTCCTAAATAGCACTCTGGCCTCAGAATCAGCCCTAAAGGCATTCGGATCTGGCTGAAAAGCCCATGAGAGTATTTCAGGCATGGAAAGCCAAGACACTCTGGCAAAAGATCTCTGCGAGTGAGATCCCAGTGGAAAGAACAGGTCTTCAAAGAAGGAGGTACCTTTCTCTGAAGGGAGGAAAGAACCTCCACTTTGACTAATCCTCTTCTTTCTATGAAAGGAAACAATCAGCTTTTGCTCCTCAACTGCAATTGAGATTTGTGTGATTTGTGTTGTCCATTTTGGGGGAGTCTGATAATAAAAGGAAAGACAGGGATGAGTGAAATCCAAGTGGAAGTAGTTATAAAAGTTAATAGTAATTGAGTTCTCACAAAGTGCTAAACAGCTCTAAGTATTCACATAAATTAAATAATTTCAGCCTTGCAATAACACAACCAAGTTAGTACAGTTATGATTCCTCTTACTTGAATAGGTGAGTCGAAATATATGAAAGTTGAGTAACTGTCCTAGGTATAATAGTCACTGAAGGAGCCAGACAGTATGCAGTTTTCTTTAGAGTGCATAGGCTCTGCTTAAATCTTGTGAGATTTTGCAGAATTTTATGATTCAGATTTCTCTCATTTAGTTGGGAGAGTTATAATCTTCATGAAGTTATCCTTCTAAGTATTAAATCATTTTATCAATTTTATGTACCCTTCACGATCCTAATTTTCATTAGAAAAGGCCAACCATTTCAGGTGATGTTAGTTCACCTGTTTTCTTCAGCAGCTGTTTTAATTTTGCAAGTGTCAAGAAAACACAAGGCCACCCTTAGTTTGCTTGCACCCATATTTAGTGATACTAATAGAATTCTCAATCTTGTCTTGATTCTCCCTAAAATCACTTGAAGGACAGATAGGATTTGAATAACAATACTCATTTGCTGTCTTTGAGAATTTGTTGTTGTTTCAATATTTCTGACTTTGTGTTTTGGAGGTTTTATTTTATATCCTGCCCTTTTTAATGATTATATTCTGCTGACAATATTTTCTGGCAAAATTTTACATGAATTACAAAAAGAAATGCCATCAGAAACTTTTTATATGTTTATAAAAATAAAAATGTACATATTTATGAGGTACCATGTCGCTCCCCATCTTCGTGGAGGAACGACACAGGACCCTGCGTTGTTCTTTCGTCTGCTCTGCCCTCCCCGGGTTTGCTGCTGGTTCTTCCCGGGTTGGCTACCGACCCTTCCACCTCCGTGGAAGGGCGGTTCCCCCTAGCCACTTTCCCCACTTCCGCGGGGGAGCGGCACACCGCCGGCCGGCTCTCTCAGGGGCTGCACAGGTGTTCCTTCAGATAGATGTTCCCCTTAGATGTTCCTGGTGCATGTTGTCTCTCTCCTCCTTTATAGTCCTCTTCCACCAATCCCAACTCTGCTACCCACACACCGAGTACGCTGCTCTCCTCCAATCAGGATCAGCTCCTGCAGCTTGTCAAGTTGGCGAGAGGCAGCTGGGTAGAAGCTGTTTGCTCCTCTCCCAGCGCCATATTGTGGGAGAGCAGATGCATAGAATAAGTCTTAATTCCAGTAACTTAGTCTAGTCCGAGTTGCTCCCCACAGTACCATGTGATTGTTTTGTTACATACATACATTGTATAATGTTTAAATCAGGATAAGAATATGTATCTCTATTTCTTCATTTATCATTTCTTTGTTTTGAAAACATTCAAAACCTATTCTGCCTTTTTTGGAATATATAGTACATTATCATTTCCTATGTACTGTTCAGTAGAATGTTATAATTGATTCTCCTGCTAACCTGTAAGTTATCACCCACTCCTTTCCCTCACTCACCCTAACCATTAGTAATGACTATTCTAAGCTCAACTTCTGCAAAATCAAAATTTTTAAATTCCACATTTAAGTGATATTGTGCAGTATTGTCTTTCTGTGCCTAGATTATTTATTTAATGTAATGACTTCCATTTCATTGACACAAATGATAGTATTTTGTCCTCTTTCATGGCCAAATAGTACTCTGATGTGAAACTATACCATTTCATTGATTGATTTGCCATGTAGAGGATCTTTAGCATTATACAATTTCATTTGTCTAGTTTTACTAGTGTTTCCTGTGTTTTACTGATAGCCAGGCAGAATTCAAGACCAACCCATTGGGCTAGGATTCTCCTGGCACAAAGGCAGGTCCAGTAGTGCCATCTCTGGGAACTAACCTGAGGACAGGTGATACCGGGATTGGCCTCCTAAAATATGATATTGGAATATGGCTCCCTTAAAGTTGCCCCAAAGTCCCATCTTGGGTGCTATATGAAATTGGAACTTGGGGTACCATATGATATCACCGTGTGTTTACTGATAAATTCCCAATATTAATAAGCCCGTGTGGGTTCTTGCCTAATATTCAGGGAGGAATTCTGAATGCCAGCATAGATAAATGAGGCAGCATGGTACATTTTTAAGCTTTTATCTAGTGAAAAAGATGCATAGGAGAGTGAGGGCTTCATCTATATGAGAGGTAAATCTGGGTTCATATCAAGTACCAGGAACCAGCCACGTGGAGGCGCATCTAGGCCAGGAAGCATGGGGTGGGTGGCCTGAAGGTCACTTGCCCTTGAGGCACAGAGGCAACAAGCCCCGCACTGGCAAAAGGCCAAAGAAAGGAAGTGTGGGCACACCATGTCCCAGGCTATTAATCCACTTTCCAAGGGGAGTGGTTAATTAACCTGATTATCAGTGGGTGCACAGGTGTGGCCAGGTAGGGGCATGAGGTCACACAGGGACGTGGTGAAGGCATGGTCTTCCAGCTCACAAACCTAACCAATTTTAATCTGTATCCCCGCTTACATCACAGGGACCCATGAGATACTCCTGATGCTGGATTTCACCAGCATGGCAATGAGTTCCAAGGCAAAATTCTGTTTACTACCTTGTCTTACTCCTTAGCATACAGAGTCTTTCTCCTTGTTGTGCTCTTCAGTGATGGTGAGGCAGTCCCTTAGTTATGAAGATTACCTCGGTTCTTTGTCTCACATGGAAGAAGTGCTTTCAAGCAGACAAAGCAGAGAGAAAAGCAAGAGTTACTTCAGTCAGAGACCAGAGTGGCCATGAGGGGGATCCAAGAGAGGCAAAACCTGAAGGTGCTGGTGGTAGTGGGATTTTTAAGCACAATTTTGGGAAAGAAAAAAAAAAAACCTAACCATCATTAGTTATAAGGCAGGGACAAAGTCCATCAAAAGACCTGATTTGTAATTGTACTTGTCCTGCCTGGCTTGCTCAAGAAACAAAAAAACCATCCCAAGGGTGTGATAGGTAACTTGTTTTCACAATAAACTCTGAGCTCAGGATGAAATCACTTCCTTGGTATTCTCATAAGATTGGAAGGAGCAGGGCAGGCACTTTTGATCTTGCTAAAGATAACTTTTGGGGGAAGCAAGCATTTTGCACCCTCAATTTCCACCCTGATTGCCTATTAACCCATCTGATTCCTCACATCTTGACCACCAGACTAAAGGCCAAACTAAGCTGTGTTCCAAGTCTCCATTTCAGGCACTGGCCTTAGGGCTGGGCCTATGTAAGTCTACGCAGTACTGTGTTTCCCCTGGCAAGCCTGGTACTGGGGTCCAAGTTTAAGTCCGGCACTGAATTCCCACTCCTTTTGAAATCGGAAAAGACCCCCTAAAATTTACCCTGAAATGTGGCCCCTTAAAGTTCCCTAGAAATGCTATCTGGGGTGCCACATGTGCTACCAGAATTTGGGGTGCCTTACGATTTCACCACGGGCTTATTACTAAATCCCCAATATTAATAAGCCCAAGAGGGTTCTTGCCTAATATTTAGAGAAGAATTCTAAATACCGGCACAGATAAACGAGGCAGCATAGTACATTTTAAGCTTTTATTTAGTGAGAAAGATGTATAAGAGAGAGAGATGAAGATGGGGTTCATACCCGAGCACCAGGAACCAGCCACGTGGAAGAGCATCTAGGCCAGGAAGCCTAGAGCACATGGCCCAAAGGCCATGCGCCCTGGAGGCGCAGGGCTACAGCAAGCCCCTTCCTAGCAAGAGGCCAGGGAAAAAGAGCTGGCAGGACCACACCGTGTCCCCGCTTTTCACCCACTTCCAAAGGGGAGTGGTTAATTAACCTGATTTGCTGGTGGGCACCCAGGTGTGGCCAGGTAGGGGAATGAGGCCACACAGGGGCGTGGCGAAGGCGTGGTCTTCCAGTTCACAAATCCAATCAATTTTAACCTGTATGCCTGCCTACTTCGTTTTCCCTAAGAGGGCAGCATCTCTCTCTAGGCTGTGTTTCATGGGGAGGTGAAGCAGGCAACCGCCTTCTACCTTCCTCGTGGGTACCTTTTCTTATCATATGCTAAAACCAGGTATTGTGATCTCACCGGGCTTCTTTTGGAGTTTTGTGTATGAATAGCTATTCAAATTGATACTTCTGCATGGAGATGATAGGGAGGGTATTACTCTGTCTCCACCTTGCTCTGCCTCCTACCAGGAAAATTTCAGAGACTCCTAGGATATCCCAGAAACCATATTGTTGCCTTTTATTAAGAGTTGTCCCTCAGAGGTTAGGCAGGTTTTCATCCGATCTAACTTTTCAGAAAAGTGTTCAAAAGCCTAAGGTTTTATTTTGCATTTTGTTTTATATTATTGACATGCATCAAAGACATCAAAAATAGCAATGTTTTATAGATATGAAAAGCACAGTAGTGATACTACCTTACAGTCTATTGCAATAGATATTCTAAAAGAAAAAGAACAAGAAAGAGGTTTTCGACATCATTTTTCCCCATCTCATGCTGCCTTTTTAGTTTGCTTCTCTTTCCTTTTTTACAAGGGCCTTTTGAAATAATATTTTTCACAGAGTGGAAATGGTCTTTGATAGCCTGATTGACACTCCTCTGGGGGGTTGCTGCTCTTGGAATACAGCCTGGAGATTATTAAACTCACAAATAAAACATTTTAAGATATACCATAAATTTTTTGGCCCAAAGCCCAGCAGCAGTTGTACTTTTGGCCAGGCTGTCTATCTAAAGCACAGGTATGAATATTGCTCCAAGCAGAAAAAAATTGCGAGGCAGTCACTTTCTTCTGTTTGTTTTGGTTTTCACTCAGTCATTAGTAACACACAATGTGGTCTTCTCAACGTAATTTCCATACGAATACTTTCCATTTTGTACTAGTATTTGACCTAAGGACTTTGATTAAGTGGCTTTCTTCCTCTCTCATTTCAATTGTGAAAGCTTTGTTATAAACTCTCTGTAAACAGAATAGAAAATTGTGATTTACTGTGTATAAAGCTTCAGATTCATATTCTCTTCTTCAAATCTGAAGTATATCCATTGTATATTTTTACTTGAAAAAGAATAGACAATTATAATAGCTTCATGTCCATCATGTGAGAAATAGAATTATTTATTCCCAACTACTTTAATCAGACTTCTCATAAAATTACACTGTTCTTTAAGCTGAAGAACAGGGAAAAAAAAAGAAAATCTTCCGGATTTGATCTACCTTGTTTAAATCCACTTTTATAAAGTAGCAGCTCAGTTATCTCAAGTTTTGTCCAGTGTTTGCTGGCTCCTCTAGAAAGTGATATGACCCTTCCTTTGGCCTCCATAGCACATAGTTGATATTTTACTATAACAATTGATGAATTAATGAGGGTCATCTGATGTGTACTGCCTTAAGGTTGCCTCAGTCACTGTAATGAAGCAATTCATGTTTTCATGAGTATTATAGTAAGACAACTCTACCAGGAAAGTGACACAGATGACTGGTATTATTACTGGTAAAGCTAATCAAAATTAAAATTTTTGTGCATGTTTTTTGTGAAGATTAATCTTCAAAACTGCCCCTGTCCTAACATCTGTCGCGAGCGCCTACTGTCATGCAGCTCGACAGTAGCAAGTACGACATAAGACTTGTCAATCATGGGGAAGAAAGGAACACCAGGACACAAGACTGTCTTTTCCAATTTTATTATTCACACACTGGGGACACACCAGGGGTTTTATATCACACTACTCATCAGCATGCTCATTGGGGTCAATACACTTATCAGTATCAATATACTTATTAATCTATACTATTTAAAACACTTATTAATAAACTTAACAGTACTATTTAATCATGACTTAACTACTTAGCTTAACATAACTACTCAGCTTTGTAAGGTGTCTGGCGCATGACAAATCTTCCCAGGCAGACAAATTATTAATTCACAGGCTTTTATTGGGGTTCTGCTCCTGGACAAGGTTCCCAGGTCCCAACAGAGCAATAGAGCAGGGGCCAGGGAAATCACGCATCAGAGATTGGGAGGGCTCCTTTTAAAGATTCAGGGCATGGAGGTTAAAGGTTGAGGTGGGTCTGATCCTCATTGGTTGACCTTTAGGCACCCTCAGGGACCTTGACAAGGACTCCCCCCCCCCCCCCCCGGAAGTACAGGTAGGAACCTTCCATTCCCGGAAGTATAGGCCTTCCTTCCATGCAGATCCCAAAGCTACCAAACTTAACTACTGGCTTAATCACCAACTTAACATAATTACTTAACACACTTATCAATATCACTAATATCCTTATCAATAATGTCAATAATATCACTTATCATAACTTATAGCTAACTTAACACACTTACTGAATCACTTAGCTTAACATAACTACTTATCATCTACTTAACTTATTATAATACTTAACTGTCGCTCCCCCTCTTCATGGAGGAACGACACAGGACCCTGCGCTGTTCTTTCGTCTGCTCGGCCCTTCCCGGGTTTGCTGCTGGTTCTTCCCAGGTTGGCTACTGGTCCTTCCACCTCCGTGGAAGGGCGGTTCCCCCTGGCCACTTTCCCCACTTCCGCAGGGGAGCGGCACACCGCCGGCCGGCTCTCTCGGGGGCTGCACAGGTGTTCCCCTTAGATGTTCCCCTTAGATGTTCCTGGTGCATGTTGTCTCTCTCCTCCTTTATAGTCCTCTTCCACCAATCCCAACTCTGCTACCCACACGCCGAGTACGCTGCTCTCCTCCAATCAGGATCAGCTCCTGCAGTTTATTGGTTGAACTGGAGGCAGCTGTGTAGAAGCTGTTTCTCCCTTCTCAGCACCATATTGTGGGAGAGCAGATGCATAGAATAAGTCTTAATTCCAGTAACTTAGTCTAGTCCGAGTTGCTCCCCACAGATCCCCCTTTCTTTTTATTTTTGGCGTTGATACGCGCCTGTCTTCGGTGCCCCGTGGCACACACTCTGCTCTGCTTGCTAGAGTTGCCCACAGGTGCTTACAAGTCCTATCAATCAGGCAAACCGATTCCGGGCCCTCTCTTCGCCATGTTGTGAGGAGGTTTTTAGGCGCTGATGCGTGCCTGTGTTCGGTGCCCTGCAGCACATGCTCTACTCTGCTAGAACTGCCTGCAGGTGCTTACAAGCCCTATCAGGCAAACCGAATCCAAGCCTTCTCATTGCCGTACTGTGGGGAGACTTATTGGTGTTGATTCGTGCCTATCTTCGGTGACCTGCAGCTCATACTCTGGTCGAGCTGCCTGCTGGTGCTTATCGCCTTACTAATCAGGCAGACCGAATCCAAGCCTTCTCATTGCGGTATTGTGGGGAGACTTATTGATGTTAATTCGTGCCTGTCTTCGATGACCTGCGGCGCATAAGCTGCTAGCCGCCCGCAGGTGCTCACCACCTCCCTAATCAGGCAGACCGAATCCAAGCTCTCTCATTGCCACGTTGAGGGGAGGCCTTATTTTTCTCTATTTCTTTATCTCCGGGCATTCCTATCTCTCCCATTTTACTTCTATCTGCCAGCATTCCTATTTCTCTCATTCTACTTCTAAACTTCTGTTTCTCCTATCCCTGTGGCTTCCCGGCGCCTGCCCCGAGGCTGCTTCTCGGCGGCTTCCCAGCTCTGAGCCGCTTCAGCCCGCGCTTCTCTCATCTGCGCAGCCTCCCGGCGCCCGTCCTGCGGCAGGCTCCCGGCTCTGCGCGGCTCGGCTTCGCGCGCACACTCCGCGGTCTCCACGCACTTCGCGCCCGCACCACGGCCTCGCGCCAGCCCCGCGTTCCCTATCTATTCACGCCCCGTGCTCTCTCTGCACGCGGCGGCTTCCTCGAATCACACAGCGTAGCTCACGTTTCCGCCACTGGTATTCAATCCAAGTTCCCCGGACTAACCTGGCAAATTCCAACCTGGCGGCCCACGTCTCTGCCTCTGGTTCCAGATCTTCGCCTCTTGCTCCCCGGGCTGACTTGAAGAATTCCAAGCTGGCTTACGTCTCCGCCTCGGCCTGCACTCGCGGCTTCATCCTCCCTAACATTTTTCTCTACCCGGTATGTTTCCCTAAGTTTTCTTCCAACAATATTCCTCCCTCATTTCTCCTGGCCTCTCCCCACAGTCCGTATCCAAGTCTAAGTTTCTTATAGGTTTCACTTTCACTTTCAACCTGCAGTCCGTATCTGAGTCTAAGTTTCTTCTTGCTTTCAATTTAAATCCTAACTTCTTTCCCACAGTCCGTATCCGAGTCTATGCCTAGGCTTTCAATAGCTTCTTCCGGCACCTTTTCCATCCGGCTTTCCCCTAGGCTCTTCTAGTCTCTCTCTCTCTGGTATTTTCCCACTTGTTCCCGTTTCTTCTCTCCTAGGTTTCCTATCCGAGTCACGGCCCCATTATGTCGCTCCCCCTCTTCGTGAAGGAACGACACAGGACCCTGCGCTGTTCTTTCGTCTGCTCGGCCCTTCCCGGGTTTGCTGCTGGTTCTTCCCGGGTTGGCTACTGGTCCTTCCACCTCCGTGGAAGGGCGGTTCCCCCTGGCCACTTTCCCCACTTCCGCAGGGGAGCGGCACACCGCCGGCCGGCTCTCTCGGGGGCTGCACAGGTGTTCCCCTTAGATGTTCCCCTTAGATGTTCCTGGTGCATGTTGTCTCTCTCCTCCTTTATAGTCCTCTTCCACCAATCCCAACTCTGCTACCCACACGCCGAGTACGCTGCTCTCCTCCAATCAGGAGCAGGTCCTACAGTTTATTGGTTGAACTGGAGGCAGCTGTGTAGAAGCTGTTTCTCCCTTCTCAGCGCCATATTGTGGGAGAGCAGATGCATAGAATAAGTCTTAATTCCAGTAACTTAGTCTAGTCCGAGTTGCTCCCCACACTTAAGTATCAGAGCAACACTATTCTCTTAATGACTAGAGGACTGAATATCAATAATACTACTTGAACTTATTCATTAATCCATAGATCAAAGTAATTTTAAGGGCTATCTAATTATCATAGTACATGTACATCAAGGTCTCCAGCATGATTTACAGATACCTTGCATAGGGTCAAAGCATAATTATATTATATTACACATGATTAACACTATTTGTAAAAGCTGTGTTTTCAAGGCTCGTATCACGGTCACGAAAAAGACTGTCAGTGTTCAAGGTTCAGAGCTCCATGTCTCAGCAGAGACGGATCTCGGATCAGTCACTTACAGGCAGGAAGTTGTGAGAAGGCTGTCACTCTGGGCAGTAGGCTCAGAGTTCCCAGGCAGACGGCCAGGCGAGAAGTTGGAGAGGCCCCCTGCTGAGAGGCCTGGTCCAGCTTCGGGGTCAGGTCTGGCAGCAGGCTGCTAAGGACTCCAGGCAAGGCGGTGAGGCGGCATCTTGGCTGGTCAGACACTGCAGCAGGACAGCAACACAGCAGCTCCACTGGCCTCTTGACCCCGTCGTCGCCTTGTGCCATGCAGCCAAAACTAGCAGGCTGGCTCTTCGACTCCAAATGCGAGGAGATCCAGAGGTTCACTCGCACTGGGCCACACACACACACACACACACAGTGGGGTTACAGCTCAGGGACAGCTCTGCAGGACGGCTTGTGCTGCTACCTACTCCTCGCAGAGTAGCAGGCTGCCACTTCAGCTCTGGATGTGTGGAGATCCAGAGGTTCACACACACCGGGCCCTTTGTCCCTTGTCGGCTTGTGCCGCTACCTGCTCCGTGCAGAGTCGCAGGCTGCCCTTTCAGCTCCAGATGTGTGGAGATCCAGAGGTTCACACACACCGGGCCATGATCCCCGAGAGGATGAAGAGTGGTGCAAGGGCTCCCTTTCTATCCTCATTTTCGGCAGTTCTCCAGCTCGCCATCCTCCAACTTGTCCAATCAATGCTGTTTCCTCCTTGCTTATGTTTGAACTGTCCAGTCAGCGTGGGTAGGAGGGTACTGCCCCTAGCACACTGTTATCTGACTGACCAGCGATGTCTGCTTGGTGTGATTAGGAGCGTCTCCCTAACAGCCGTTAGGCATTGTCTCAGCTCCTGACTTATAACTCCACTTCACTTTTATTTTGTGGCTAGTGGTAACTTCTTAACTCAATGTTTTAGTGTTTCCACAGTTCATCTCCTTTTCAGGTAAGCGGTGATCTGTGACTCTTTTTGCGATTCCTGTGGGATTCCCCACAACCTCTTTCCTATAAGTTCATCCCTTCCTATTTATTTATGAGAAAACCAAGTCATGGAGAACTTCAGCATCCTGTCCAAAGGATTATATCTAGTAAATTGTGAAGCTACAATTCAAAATAACACAAGCTTAACTCTAATCTCAAGCTTTCAGTATCAAATTTCTTCTTAGAAAGTGCCAAGGTGAACATAAAAATATTACAGACAATACCAAGTTTTTGTTGATTACACTAAAATATATATATGATATATTATATGGATATGTATGATTACATATAAACATCACATACTATATTTAGTAGATACAGTCATAGGTATAATTTATATATTTTATAATTGTGAAGATAATTCAATATGCTTCTGGAAAAATGAAATTAAAAATGTTTACTAAGGACAATGCTGTGGCACAGTGGGTTAAACCATACTGCCTAAAACACTGGCATCCCATATGGGAACAGAGTCCCTGTTGCTCTGCTTCTGATCCAACACCTTGCGAATATGCCCAGGAAAGCAGCAGAAAAGGAAGCAGTACTTGTGCCTGTAAACCATGTGGGACACCCTGGTAGAGTTCCTATCTCCTAGCTTCAGCATGGCCCAATCTTGGCCATTGGGATCATTTAGAGAGAGAATCAGTACATGGAAGATCTCTTTATATCTATGTCTCTTGCTCTGTCACTCTGCCTGCCAAATAAATACAGTAAATCTTTATTGTAGGAAACAAAGTTTCTACCAAAACACTCTCAGTGAGGACACATCCTCCTGGACACAGAGTGTGGCTGCAGGAACTGATTATAAATAATAGATAACCTATTTACAAGAGGATCACTGAGTTCTCGTGGGAACGTTGGCTCCCACAAGGACATGCAGCTGCTTTCCCAGACATGTTCATCTAACATGTCTTGCTAAGCATGTTTCAGAGAAATTTTAGAGTTATATGAGCACGTGCATGTGCTGTACAAATGGCTGATATAATCCTTGTCAATAAAGAAACATGTTGGGATTATCCGGCGGTGCTTTTCAGAGCAAGAGTTCCCATGTCCTGTCTCTCCTTTCACTTGCACCTCAACACATTATAAATTTTTTTTGAAGTTTATTTTGGTGTAAAAATTTTTTTGAAATACATGTATAGTCTTTTCATAACATTAATTTTCCAAGAACTTTTTGACATATATATGTTATATATTAAATAAATATATAAAACATATTTAATAATTATTTAAATTGGTACATATATGTTTAAAAGATAAATCTGTGGGGGGACAATTCACCAATAACTATGCAAAGCACATACAAAAAAAGTACACAAAATCTCTTGTAGACTGACTGTAAGAATGACTTCAATAAGTAGAACTGACACTAGTTTGGATTAGAAAGACTCAATAATTTAAATTTTCATATCTCCTTAAACTGAACACTGCTAACTCTGTTTACTCACCCACCAATCTGCTCACAACCTCTCCTTTGAAAACAGAAACACTTCCTCCTTCAGGTATTCTGCGCTTTACTGAGGGCTCACATTTTTCTCATCCTTTGAAGTATATACTCATTAACCCACTTGCTAGTGATTAGTTCAAAAAAGGGCTTGATGGAATCCTCAGAAATAAGATGAGATCTGCTGGAGAACTCCTAGAAAATTTTTCTTGACTCTAACACAAAGAAAAAACATCTTGTCTTGACTGGGCTTTGGAAGTACTTGACATGATACAGCTTCCACGTTACCATGAGGGACCAGTTTGAGGTCAAAAGTCAAAACAGCAAGAATAAAAGTGTGGA
Organism: Oryctolagus cuniculus; assembly: GCF_964237555.1. NCBI lineage: Eukaryota > Metazoa > Chordata > Mammalia > Lagomorpha > Leporidae > Oryctolagus > Oryctolagus cuniculus. The sequence goes on from NC_091442.1 coordinate 89,711,701, forward strand.
AAGGAAAAGCAAATCTTTTCTGTCGACTTAGTTAACTGCAACAGCATCATGTCTTTGGGTATCTTGTCACATGAGATAATAAGCTTCCCCTTTTGCTGATAATACTTTATTTAGATCTTCAACCAATTGCAGGTAAAGCAGAAAATGTTCTGATATATATATATATATATATACACACATATATATATATATTCCACCCAAGATATTTTAATTGAAGGTAATTTTAACATTAATACAGACATAAACATTTAAATATTTAAGAAAATTGTTACAATAAAGGTTAATTAGATGGCATTGAATAACCACACAAGAGTTTTTAAAAGTACCTGAGAAAGCTAACATAGTGTTTAAGTGTGAGACTGATACATAAGTACACAAATCCTTAACAATTATGATAAAATTTCAGAAATGGACCTAATTACATATGACAATTTAGTATATGATAAACATGGTATAGTAAGTTTTGGTTAAAATACATATTAACTTGTCAATAGTTTGAGAGAACATACAATAGAAAAAAAATTCTTAGTCAATGATTTAAAAAGTGAAATAAATAAAGTAATATATATAGTAAAAAGTAAACATGTAAGAAAATTATGAGATTTTATTTTGTTTTGAATAAGCTGGTCAAGTAGTAAATGGTTGAACTAGCTCAAACATTAAAATATAAATTGGAATTTTCAAAAAATCATATGTAATTGTTAAGTAGGAATAGATACTTCCCATCTATACTGAGTATAAGTTGGTACAACTTAGAATGCAATATGGCAACATCTATCACAATTTTAAATAACTCTACCTGCTGATTCAGCTGCTTCACTGCTGGGAATTTTTCTTACAGATACATTTTAGGAGTGCTAATCACAAATTGAATAAATACCAATGTTTATTCCATCTTTATGGGCAAAAAGCAAAAACCAGAATAAATCCAGAAGATGCATTGTTATATGAAACGAAGAATATACAGCTAATAGTAGGAGAATATCAGTAGGCAACAGCAAACAAGAAACCATAAAATTTGACTCAGGAAAGCTTATTAATAATAACTGTAACATATTATTAATAATCCCATGGATTTTGATGACATATCAAAACAAATATTATTAAGAGGAAAAGTATAACCTTCCCCATTCTTTGTTCCTTTTTTCCTTCCTTATTTCTGATTTTCATACTTTTGATTCCTATGCTGAGATCTGTAGCCAGAAAAGCAAATGATCACTTGCAAATGAGTATTTATATTCTGGAAAGAAAACTTAGTAATATTGCGTCCACTTTAATGTGTCATGATGTGATGTGCGTGCGTGTGTGTGTGTGTGCACACTCAAATAATTCCAGATTGAGATTCTCCTGAGAAGTTAGAAACTCATCCTGCACATAATGAAAACTTTGGAAAGGAATAAAAAATGCTATTCATGTTTTGCCGTACTGAAGAGAAAAATTTCAGATGAAAATACTTCTTTCTTGTCCTAGATATTCAATCATCTAGCCTCAGCACTCACATGACTGAAGGCTAACTAAACTTTGGTACAATAATCTTATTTGAAAATTTCAGAATAAAAAGCACTTCATATTCAAGGTACCCAGAATAAACACGTTGACCTCTTTAGCACTATAATAATTCTCTGCAAATGTCAGGTTCTGGCTTCCAAATTCTTTACTCCTAAAATGATGAGAAGTTACAATACACGCAAATGACTTTCTTCCTGAGCCACATTAGCAGCTGATTCAGCACAGTGACCTTCCCCTCCACAGACTTTGGTGTAAATCAACAGTGAAGATGTCAGGTCCAGGTTCAGGGTTCAGCGTCATCATTTTCTCTTCTTAATGGAAGAAACCAAACACTGTGTTACTGAGCTTTCCATCAAACTGAGTAGTCCTGCTATCCTCCACATAAAAACATAATTTTTCTCCTTTCTAAATGGTGAATGCTGATAATTGCCCTCTCTTAAACATAAAGGCATATAAAATAAAAAGTAATCATCTAAGAAAAATATGAGATTTTATTTTATTTTGAATAAATTGGTAAAGTAGTAAATGGTTCCAATAGCTTAAATGTTAAAATATTAGGAACAGAGATTCTCCCTTTCTCTCTCTCTCTCTCTCTCTCTCTCCCTCCACATTTACCTATGTTTTAAAATATAGATTAAAGTTTTAATTATACATTCCAGTAGTTGGAAGAGGAGGAAGAAAAAAATGAGGTTTCTCAGTATGTTAAGACATTTTAAAACAAGGCAGGGAGGCCATGTGGATTTAATTGATTTTAATAGAGTTACCTTTTTATCATCATTGACTAGTGGACACTGAAATTTAGGGATGACTGTAGCCTTTGTTAGGAAAAATTTTGACCCTCAAGGCAAATTAAAAGTTCGCAACAATTAGCTAATAGATGAGAAAAAAGTTTCACCTTTGCAACCTATCTTCTTATAATGATCATAAAGTAAGAACCAATCTATGGTTAGTTCATTAATGTTCCACATACTTCTAGTCTTTGTAAGGAGGAAGGTGTGTGATTCAATAGCCTTAGTTGGCATGGGATCAGAGGTTGGTATGCAGAGAGCTCAAGCTTGTACACTTCTGCAAAATTATTTTAAAAATTTCTTTAACTCCATAATTATTTCAAAAATTTTTGTGTCATAATATAAATTTAAAATAATTCTTGTTTTCATTTGTAGATTGAAAGACATTAGATATGTCTAAATGAATGAACATTAGAAAAATGGAAGAAGGATATTATATAAAAGTGGATTTACATATATGGTTATGTGTAGAAATTTTTAACTGTCAGTGAAATTAAATTTCTTAAATATTTTCTGTCATTATCCTTACCAAGTTTATTACTATTCTCTAAGAAGTAATTTAATAATTAAATAATTCTGTATTAACTCTTTATTAATCTTATCCCTGACAGTTAAATACTGGAGTGTATCTGTCTTACTGCAGCTTGCTAATATTGAAAATGTTTTTTCAAAAATTTGTGCTTATCTTAAAGGAGGGAGTATATCATCTTATTCTTATTTTAAATTACCATTTTATCTTAAATTATCATTGCCTATTATCTACACAGATACTACTGAATTTGGTGACATGATTGACCAGAAAATTCTCAAGAGTCTCTCTGCAGAGCATATACAAAAGGAGAAGTTTTTGCGTAGGCAAGAAGAAATTGGAAATGAGAAAAAAAGTTTATGCCCTTCACAAAACTGAAGTAAGGCATAGCAAAATAAATTCTTAGGAGAGGGGTATTGCTGGAATATATAGCTGATGATGATTCAGAGTAATTATTTAAAGTTTTGTGTCAATAAAAAAATAATTTGTGTCCAAAAAAATTTTTTGGACTCAGGAGATAAAGGCAAATTGATACAGGAAGAAAGATATTTTTCTGACATTTTAAGAAGATGGACACTTCTGTTACCTTATCATGATATTCTATGATATAAATATATTTAGTATGCCTTCTCTCCTCATCTGAGTTATGTATCTAACTATGTTTTTAGCCTGTTAATCAGTTCTTTTGATCCACTTACTGTAAGCCAATATCTTAATATTAAAAAGTTTTCTAGAGTATATATTTTTATTTGAGAAGTATTCTCCTAGATAATGTGGGAACTTTAAAAATTAATAACAAGTAATATATAAAGAGGATTTTAAAAATTAAATTCAATACACTGTATATACTTAGAGTAATTCTCTCTCATTGTACTCCAGTCCTTTCTTCCCTTCAAAGCTAAAATAAGTTTCTACTGACTTATGTATACTTCCCACAGTAGTCTATGTATATGCTAGCAAATATATTTTTGTGTTAAAGATATATATATATAATATATATACATACACCTGTAGGTAATACTGGTACAGAATTTTTTAACTCATGAGACCTGCGTTTCCTTCTTCTTGTCCCATGTACATCATTAGATGTTAACATGAATGTTCTTTTAGACATACTTTTGGTTAATACAGCTAAATCTATGTCTATAAAGATTTTCTATTGATGATTTTAATTTTAATCTTTAAAATTGGGTATTTTTCAAAAATATTACTCAGAAAAATCTAAGCACTATAAATATATAAGTATATATGTAAATCGGATGAAACTTCAAAAAGTTAATAGACAAATGAAATCAAAAGATACATTTATTTTTGTACATAAAGATAAAGGCTTACAACTTGATGGTAAGGATAGAAAGTACTACCTTCAAAATCACTGAGAACCTAATGCTGGAGTCACAGAGGCAGAGCCCTTATGTATATTGTCTGTATCATAATAAGCATGTTCTATGAACAACTTGCTGTACTCTCATAGTTGTACATGAACTTTCCCTGGCATTGCAAATAGTAATAGTGAAAAGATTTTTTCACACTGTCTTTATTTTTTCCTTTTAATTTGTATGATAATGTGCAAATCCAAGGATCACAATGCGATATTTCAATATATGTCTAGAACATGTGATGATTAAATCAAGATAATTAACATTTCTATTTCCATATCATTTGTTTATGTTTGGATCCTTTGAGCTCTTCTTGATCTACATAAAATATATGATATATTACTGTGAACTATAGTCACTCTACTGTGCTGTAGATTAACAACTTTATTCCTCCTAACCGTGTTTTGTTATTGAATCTCCCTTTATCATCCCTTCCCCTTTCTCAACATCTACTAATCATTAGTCTACTTTCTTGTGCTTTCAATGTGGGCAGTGAATTGATTATTTTTTTGTCTTGGCTGTCATCACTTGCAAAGACAGAAATAGTAATAAAGACTAGTACTGTGTGCAAACAAGATCAGTTTATTTTGCAGTGCGAAAACAAACACACATTTCACCTGTGAGTGTGGGCTGTCCTACACAGAGAACTATACGTTGTGATTGGGCCAGACAGTTGCCTACAAAGTAGGGAAGAAAGGGAAACCAAAAGTGGTCAGTCCAACAATAGAATGGCCGGAGAGTGAAAACGCTCCGTTCACTCGCCAAAAAGTTGAGCACCAAAAAGACAAGTATAGTGCCTTCAAAAGAGGTCACTCCCCCGTCCTCCACTCTTTTCATACATTCTGCATGCAGGTCCTGGGTGCACTATGGGAAGGCAGACATTTTGATTGACAGGTAGGAGATTGGGAAGGCAGGGCTTATGACATCTGGCTCCACAGACCTAACTAGCTGCTCGCCTATGCCACCCTGCAGACCCAATGGGTTGTCTGCTTGTTTATCCCATATCACTTTGAGATAAACATTATTAGTTTTCACATATGAGAAAATATGGTATTTTTCATTCTGTTTCTGATTTATTTCATATAACAGAATGATTTCCAGTTCTATCCATTTTGCTGCAAATGACAGAATTTCATTCTTTTTCATTTCTGGATAATATCCCATTGTGTGTGTGTATATATATATATGCATTTTTCTTATCCATTCACCAATTAGTGACAGGTAAGTTGCTTCTGGCTATAATGAATAGTGTTGCAATAAACAGGGTAGCAGAAGTATCCTGAAGAAGAGACTTTTAAAGTTTATCTGAATTATATCATGTCATCCTGGGTAGGATGGAGATTAAACTTTGTACCATACAGAAAAAGATTTAATATATCAAAAGAGATTACTGTCCTTAGAATGACGTACTTGCAAGATCGAGCCTTGGCTGACACATTGGAACTTGGATTTCAGAGTGTGCCTAGTCAACAGTTAGGCTGTTAATGACCGTTTGATGTATTTAGATTATTTATGATTTATGTTGAACACCTGCCTATCTTTAGTGAATCTGAAATATGGGCATGTTCTATGCAGAGGGTGCCCAGATGAACTGATCCTCAATAAAATTTTGGGAAGCTAAACCTCTGATGAGCTTCACTTGTAGATAGCACATGACATATAATATCACAGCTCACTGATGGGCACATTAACCATGTCTTCTGGAACTTCAGAAGTAAAGTTAGAACCTTGTGCCTCTATTTTTTTCAGACTCCATCTCATGCATCATTTCCTTTTCTTGATTTTGTTTTGTATCTCTACACTATGATAACTCTTGGTATTGTGTACAACTTTACAACTGAGTACTGTATGTCCTTCTAAAGAATCACTAAGCTAGAAGTAATCTTGAGATCCCCAACGCTTGGATGGAACCATGTAAGTAGTGTTGGTCATTACATTGGTTTTGGAAGTGGTGTGTCTTACTCTGAGCTGGAGCTTTAAATTTCTAATGAGAGCCTCTTCTTTCTCTCTGAACAACAATGTCCCAGAGAGTGGAGATTCATAAGACTGAGACTGAGAGCAAGAGACCCAGTTGAATCAGGGTGGAATTTTCATTGTAAGAAATGTACCTTAGGGCCGGCGCCGCAGCTCAATAGGCTAATCCTCCGCCTAGCGGCGCCGGCACACTGGGTTCTAGTCCCGGTCGGGGCGCCAGATTCTGTCCCAGTTGCCCCTCTTCCAGGCCAGCTCTTTGCTGTGGCCCAGGAATGCAGTGGAGGATGGCCCAAGTCCTTGGGCCCTGCACCCGCATGGGAGACCAGGAGAAGCACCTGGCTCCTGCCTTTGGATCAGCGTGGTACGCTGGCCGTGGTGGCCATTGGAGGGTGAACCAACGGCAAAGAAAGACCTTTCTCTCTCTCTCTCTCTCTCTCTCTCTCTCTCACTGTCCACTCTGCCTGTAAATAAATAAATAAATAAATAAATAAAATAAAATAAAAAAATAAAGATTTAAAGAAATGAACCTTAGATTTTCTACCCACCAAAAATTTGAAGTTTCACTTCTACAGTACAAGCAAGATGATATTTACTGATACAAATACTAACTGAGTTTCTGTGATGCTGAAAATAAGGTTACATAGCATGAAGGGTATTTATGTCACAGATTAATAACAATAATAACTTACCATGCATGGAAAATTGCCTTGCCCATCACTCATACTTAAAATTTTAATAGCCATAAGTTATTTCACTTGAACACAATATATTCTACTCCATGTTTTTGTCATTTTCTTATAAATAATATTGACAGCCTAGAATAGTTATACAAAGAAACTGTGGTTGGTCAAAATATAAGTTCCCCAAAAATAGTCTTTTAATGTTTTTTGAGAATTGATTACATATGTAATATTTATCATTTGAGACATACTACAAAATTAGTTGGTAGACAGTTATTAGCAGTCATATAATGAGATAATGACTTGATTTAAAAGATGGCTTTTCCATCCACTTTTTCTTAACATTGGACAATGTGTTGATTACTTACTGTGGGGCATCATTCGTTAGCTAAGATTAGTAGTAGGGATATCAACACAAAACTGAGGTTGCAGCTGGACATGGCAATCTAATGTCATCATTTACTCACATTAATAAATATGTCTGAGAAAAATATCCTTAAAGAAATATTTAAATGTCTCCAAATCACATTTTATTCAGAGGAAATTTATGAGTCCAGGCTGCTTTTTCCTCTTATTTGGGATTTCCAGTTGGTGTGTAGTTATCTCTGGAGTTTTTTTGCTTGTTTGTTTTTAAGATTTATGTTTTTGGGGCTGGCTCTGTGGCACAGCAAGTGAAGCCACCACCTGTGGTGCGGGCATCCCATATGGACACCTGTTCAAGTCCCAGCTGCTCCTCTTCTGATCCAGCTCTCTGCTGTGGTATGGGAAGGCAGTGGAGGATGGCCCAGGCCCTTGGGGCCTTGCACCGGCATGGGAGACTCTGAAGAAGCTCCTGGCTCCTGGCTTCAGATGGGCCCAGCTCCATTTGGGGAATGAACCACCGGATGGAAGACAACTCTCTCTCTCTCACTCTCTCTCTCTGCCTCTCTGTAACTCTTTCAAGTAAAATAAATAACTCTTTAAAAATTATGTTTTTATTTGAAAGGCAGTTATGGAGAGAGACATACACACACACACACACACACACACACGAGAGAGAGAGAGAGAGAGAGAGAGAGAGGGAGGGAGAGAGAGAAGGAGAGAGGGGGAAGGAGGGAGGGAGAGAGAAATCTTTGGTTCTTTGGTTCATTCCCCAAATGGCCTCAACGGAGTGGGCTGGGCAAGACAGAAGTGAGGAACCAGAAACTCCATCTTGGTTTCCCACATGGGTGGCAGGGGCTCCAGCATTTGGGCCATCTTCCCCTGCCTTCCCAGGCATATTATCAGGGAGCTGGATGGGAAGCAAAGCATTCAGGACTTGAACTGGTTCTCTGATACAGGATGCTGGTGTGTAGTGACAGCTTAATCCATTGTTTGCCCGGATAACTCTACTTACACAAACAGTTCACAGAACAAAAGTAAAAGCTGGATATTTCAATAATTTTTCTTTTCTAATCCATTTTAAAATATCTTTTCACTTAAAATCCATGGTCTTACTATAAAGTTCAATCCTCTAGTGAAATATTAGAAAATTTGAAGGCTAAATATTGCAATGGAGTGTTCTGATGTTATAATTATTATGAATTTTAAAAAGACATAATAAGTAGAAGTATGCTTTATAAGACTTTTGTTTTGGTAAAGACTAAACTTGTTTTCTGCCTATCTTAAAAATATAATAATTAAAACTTTATATAAATATTTTACCTAATGATATACATACTGTTACCTAGAATGTGCATAAATATTTACATAACTGTGCAATTGATATGAGCAGATTTTTCTGATTTCTATTAATAGAATTTGTTGTTTTCATCTTTCTGACTCTGGGAAAATTTGCTAAACACAAAATATTTGTATCATTTAGTTTTAATACTAAGGCTGATTTAAAATGAAGAATTAATCATAGCAATTTATTTTGAATGCTAGCAAAATCACAGTTCTGTTTGTGCTAAACCTACAAAGAAATGTATGTAATTAACTTACTGATTTTTTAAAAAGTAAGCTTTATTTCAGGATAATTTCAAGTTTACAAAAAAGTTGTGAGCATAGGACAGAAATTGACCATATATCCATTGTTTCCCTTATTATTAACAGCTTACATTGGTATGGTACATTTGTTATAAAAAATGACTGATATTGATGTTTTATTATTAGCTAAAGTTCATACTTATATTTCTTTAGTTTTATCTAACATTATTACTATATATTCAGAGTTTATCTACCATATCATACTTTATATATATACATATATATATAATATATATGATTGGCTGTATTTGGTTAGGATCCTTAAGCAGTAAAAATAGCTCCGAATTTCCCGTGTTTAATGACATCAACAATTTGGGGGACTCAGCCAGTTGCTTCACAGACTGTATCTGAGTTATTATTTTTATGATAATAAAGATTTATGTATTTATTTGAAAGAGAGTTACAGAGAGGCAGAAGCAGAGAGAGAAGTCTTCCATCTGCTGGTTAACTCCCCAACTGGCTGCAATGGCCGGAGCTGCGCCCATCTGAAGCCAGGAGCCAGGAGGTTCTTTCCAAGGCCATAGCAGAGAGCTGGATGGGAAGCAGAGCAGCCGGGACTTTTTTTTTTTTTTTTTACAGGCAGAGTTAGAGAGAGAGAGAGAGAGGTCTTTCTTTTTCTGTGGGTTCACCCCCCCTAAGTGGCCACTACAGCCAGCGCGCTGCGCTGATCCGAAGCCAGGAGCCAGGTGCTTCCTCCTGGTCTCCCATGCGGGTGCAGGGCCCAAGGACCTGGACCATCCTCCACTTCACTCCCAGGCCACAGCAGAGACCTGGATTGGAAGAGGAGCAACTGGGACAGAATCCGGTGCCCCAACAGGGACTAGAACCCGGGGAACCAGCGCCGCAGGTGGAGGATTAGCCTAGTGAGCCGCAGCACCGGTAGCAGCAGGGACTTGAACCGGCACCCACAGGGGATGCCAGGGCTACAGGTGGTAGCTTTACTTGCTACACCACAGTGTCAGCCCCCTGAGTTATATTTTTAATGATTTTTACATGATTAGACTGGGATTATGACTATTTTTGTTGTTTTTTTCTCAAGGATTAGTGGGGACGATCATAGCAGTCAAATACCATTTTCATCATAATATATCTTCATATTACAGCACATTCTATCAACATGACATCACTGTTGCTATTAATAGCTTTTGTAAGTTATATTCACATTAAAGTTGTTTTCCCCCTTAACAACTGTACCCTTTAGATCAAAGCCACTATGTATAACTCATACTTAAAACTCATACTTAAATATAACTCACGTTATAATTTACCTTTTTGAGGACAGAATAACGACATGAATCATTAAATAATGTTTTGGCTAATTTTGCATATTGTTGAAAAAGTATTTGCAGTATTGACATACTCATTTTGACTACTAGAATGGTGACTCTAAATTAAACAGAGAAGAATCTGGGGGCCAACGCTGTGGCATGGTAGGTTAAACTTCCGCCTGCAGCTCCTGCATCCTATATAGGTGCAGGTTCATGTCCTGGCTGCTCTTCTGCTGATCTAGCTCTTTACTGAGGCCCGGGAAAGCAGTGGAAGATGGTCTAAGTGCTTAGGTCCCTGCACCTGCATGGGAGACTGAGAAAAAGCTCCTGGCTCCTAGCTTCAGATCAGCCCAGCTCTAGCCATTGTGGCTATCTGGGGATTGAACCAGAGGATGGAAGACCCTTCTCTCTGTCTCTCCCTTTCTCTGTCTGTAACTCTACCTCTCAAATAAATAAATAAAATCTTTTTAAAAAAAGAATTTGTGAGTAACTGTACTCATTTTTGGGATTTTTTTTTTTTTGGCTACTCACTGAAATCAAACCCAGAAGTCACCGTATCAGGAATTATCAAACTATATGCATAAAAGTTACCAGTTCTGACATGGTTTTTAGCATGATGGAGGCTTATTGCTTTGAGAAGCAATGCACCGGACTCTTCATTTATCCGACTATGCTTCTTTTGCCTTACAGATATTTTATTCTATCCTTTGTCCATACTTTCTAGATTAAATATTATTATAGCATGATTTTCATAAGAAGTCATGGATAACATAAATTGAAACATAGATTTTCTAACTCTTATGCAATGATTTCTCCAGTCTGGCATATCAACCATTTTTAAAATATTGTTTCAATACCAATTTGATCAATTCCAATTCTTAAGGGGAAATGGAAAAAAATAAAAATAGCAAAGATACCTTAAGGGATTTATGGCCGACAGTCAAGTGGAAAAATATATACATTATCAGAACTCAAGGAGGAAGAGACAGAAAGAGGAATATAACATGTTCTAATAAATAATGGTAGAATATTTACTAAGCCCCAGAAAGAAATCTAGATCCAGGTAGCAACAGGACACCAAGTAAGAGACACAAAGACAACATATAACCAAACCGTCAAAAGTTAAAGACAGAGAAATGTATTGTGGGGCTGCATCTTAAGCTACCACTTGGGATAACTCTGTCCCATATGAGTCTTGTCTACTCTGTGTTTCTGATCCAGCTTCCTGTTAATACACCTGGGAAGCAGGAGAAGATAGTCCAAATAACTGAGTTTCTACCACCCATGTGGGAGACCTAGATGGAGTTCTTTGCTCCTACCTTCAGTTTGGCCCATCCCCAGCTGTTGTGGGCTTTTGGGGAGTAAACCAGAGGATTGATGCTCTCTCTCTCTTTCCCTTTCTCCCTAACCCTCTCTCCCTCTCTCTTTCATCCTCTCTCTCTCTTTCTGTGTGTATGTGTGTGCCTGTGTCTCCTTTTCTCTCTGTCATTCTGCCTTTTTTTCTTTTTAAAAAAATATTTATTTATTTGTTTGAAAGTTAGAGTTACACAGAGAGAGGGGAGGCAGAGAGAGAGAGAGAGAGGTCTTCCATCCAATGGTTCACTCCCTAGATGGCCACAACGGCTGGAGCTGCGGCTATCCAGAGCCAGGAGCCAGGAACTTCTTCCAGGTCTCCCACAAGGGTGCAGGGACCCAAGGACTTGGGCCATCCTCTACAATAAATAAATCTCTTTTGCAAAAAAGCTAAAGACAATTTATTTTGAAAGCAATAAGAAAAAAGCTAGTTCTCACATACAAGGGAACTATGTAAGACTCTGAGCAGTTTCCAATAGAAATGTAGCTGTCCAGAGATTAGGGAGTGATTTCTTTCAAACTCCAGAAAGAGAACTGCCAACCAAGAATGTTATACTCAGCAAACCTGTGTTTCATAAATGAATGTGAGTGTACGCTGTCTCAGACAAATCAGAGAATTTATCAGCAGTAGAAATAACAATCAAGAAATGCTAAAAGGAATTGTGCAACCTAAAGAAAAATAGTGCTGGGGCCTGCATTGCTTTGTGGCAGGTTTAGGCTTCCTTTGGATCCCTCAAGAAGATCTTTCTCTCTCTCTCCCTCCCCCCTCTCTTCCTTTCTCTATATAATAAATCTTTTTAAAAGATTTATTTTTTTATTTGAAAATCAGAGTTACAGAGAGAGAGGAGGAGAGGCAGAGAGACAGAGAGAAAGGTCTTCTATCCGCTGGTTCACTTCCCAGTTGGTTGCAATGGCCTGAGCTGCATCAATCTGAAGCCAGGAGCCAGGAGCTTCTTCCAGGTCTCCCATGTGGGTGAAGGGGCCCTAGGACTTGGGCCATCTTCTACTGCTTTCCCAGGCCATGGCAGAGAACTGGATTGAAAGTGGAGCAGCCAGGATTTGAACCTGTGCTCATATGGGATGCTGGCACTGCAAGCAGCAGCTTTACCTGCTACGCCACAGCACTGGACCCAATATTTTTAAAAGGAAATAAAAAGGAAGTTAATTGGTAACATGAAAACATGAAGGCACAAAACTCACTGGTAAAAGTAAGTATATTGTGGGGCCGGTGTTGTGGCATATTGGGTAAAGCTGCTGCATCCCATATGGGCACACGTTTGAGCCCCAGCTGCTCCACTTCCCATCCAGCTCTCTGCTATGGCCTGGGAAAGCAGAAGATGGCCCAAGTGCTTGGGCCCCAGTACCCGCATGGGAGACCCGGAGGAAGCTCCTGGCTCCTGGCTTCTTCCAACAGATGGAAGACCTCACTCTCTCTGCCTCTCACTCTCTCTGCCTCTCATTCTCTCTCTGGGTAATTCTTTCAAATAAATAAATAAATGTCTTTTTTTTTTTAAAAAAGTAAGTATATGGTCAAATTAAAAATACTCTATACCTTCAAGAAGTTATCTGATATACAGTATATCAGTCTGAAAGATGTATAATAAGTCTAGCTCAGATAGTAAACATTATTTAATACCTTTAAATGTCAAAGAAAGGAATGTTTGGTTAGGCAGACAAAAGGCATTGATTAAAATTTTTGAGTAACCCCAAAGGTGATGATGTAATCCATATCAAATAATCAAGTGGGTGTGATGTGTAAGGTTGAGCAAGTTAGATAAATAATAAATGTTTCTAGAATGAATGAATGAAAACATAGTAAATACAAATCAAGCAGTTAAGAAAAATCCAATATCACTGAAATCTTAAATTGTAAAAACAGTTTCAAAAACAATTGTGCAATAATTTAACATGATATCTTGGAAATAAACCAGATAAGCATAATTTGTCACAAAAGAAAGATCAGATTTTTATATTTTTATGATAGTTATACAGGAGATAACTATCACTTATTAAAAGGAGAGATAGACTTTGCTGAAAATGGAAAATTTTACTAGTTAATGCTTTAACAAGGAATTCACTTGGAATTAAGAGTGTGGAGATAATCATGGATAAACACACTTAGTTATGAAAGTAACAGCTCAATAGGCTAATCCTCCGCCTGCCACGCCAGCACACTGGGTTCTAGTCCCGGTCGGGGCGCTGGATTCTGTCCCGGTTGCTCTTCCAGTCCAGCTCTCTGCTGTGGCCCAGAAGGGCAGTGGAGGATGGCCCAAGTGCTTGGGCCCTGCACCCGCATGGGACACCAGGAGAAGCACCTGGCTCCTGGCTTCGGATCAGCGTTGTGCTGGCAGCAGTGCAGCAGCCATTGGAGGGTGAACCAACGGCAAAGGAAGACCTTTCTCTCTGTCTCTCTCTCTCTCACTGTCCATTCTGCCTGTCAAAAAAAAAAAAAAAAAAGTATTTCCAGGGCCAGCACTGGGGTGCAGTGGGTTAACGCCCTAGCCTTAAGTGCGGGCATTCCATATGGGTGCCAGTTAGAGTCCTCGCTGCTCCACTTCCAATCCAGCTCTCTGCTGTGGCTTGGGAAAGCAGTGGAAGAGGCCCAGATCCTTGAGCCCCTGCACCTACGTGGGAGACCCGGAAGAAGCTCCTGGCTCCTGGCTTCGGATCAGTGCAGCTCTGGCCATTGCGGAGTGAACCATTTGGGAGTGAACCACCACCTTTCTCTCTGTCTCTTTCTCTCTCTGTGTAACTCTGACTTTCAAATAAATAAATAAATCTATCTGAAAAAAGAATGTCCTTTTTTATTGTTTTTTTAAAATTTTTATTTTATTTGAAAAGGGGAAGCTGAAGTGGATAGAGAGAGAGAGAAAGAGAATAGAGAGACTGAGATAGACTTAGAGAAATCTTCCATTAACTGTTTCATTTCCCAAAAGCTTGCAATGGCCAGTGCTGGGTCAGACTGAAGCAAGGAGACCAGAATTCAATCTGGGCCTCTGACAGGGCCAGCAAGCATTTAACTTCTTCCTGCCAGGGTATGTATGAGCAAGATTGGAAATCGAGAATCTGGGACCCAAATGAGGTGCTCCATTATGGGATGGGGTCCCCTAAACAGTAACTTAACCTTTGCACCAAACACCCACCTCTCCTTTTTAAAATAACACCTTGAAAATCAGTAAATGTCCTCCGTATGAGTAGTGTGGGAAGCAGATAGACATCATCTCTTTCGTTTCCTTAATAATTATTAGACTTGACAGATTTATTCAAGCAAGAGTAATAGCAAAACAAAAGTGAAAACAATGGAATTCTATTTAAGAAGTTGAAAATATAGAGATGTCTTACTATGGAACTTCTCCAGCATTTAAATGGATAGTGAGTGCAAGTCATGGCAGAGTACAAAAAAGACAATTATTTTCAACATCTCTAGTCGTGATGCAGAACCTATTTTTTTTTTTTTTACTCCTTGAACAATGTATACACCTGATAAAACCAAACTGCCAATGCAAAAAAAAAAAAAAAAAAGGTAATAGTTTTCTTTTATTTATTTTAGGAGACAACTTGTCTGTTACATATTTTACTGATTGCTATAACTTAAGGGCAAAACTGTCAATGGCACTGAAGGAAAAGTCATGCTCGGATCAATTTTATTGATGTGGGAGCATGATGAATTATTGACTCTACATCAGATTTCAACTGATTTCCCTGGTTTCTACAGTTCTTAAAAGTGTTACAAAGCACTTTGTGTGTTAAGCATACACTTTCTTTTGTTTCTGCATCAGGCTGGAATTAGTTATACTTACAGAACCACAATGAACTTTTAGCTTAACTTTATCTCAACAGGAACCCTTTGCAAATGGCTCTTACTCTGTTTGGAATGTTCTTCTCTTCTGTCTGTTTGAATTAATGAGGATGCACAAGCCAGGCCAGGATAAGATGCACAAGAGATTTTGCTGGGGAGAATAGAGATGACTGGAAATCATAAGAGGGGAAGGGACAGGAGTAAATAGGTAGATCCTTTCACTACAGTGCAGGTCTGACATCTGTGAAAGGACAAGACTGGATGAAGATTCAGGGTGGAAGAAATTTAGAAAAATTTAGTCATGGAAATCCATTAGACAGTAATGGACTGGCTTTAGTAATCTGCCAATCTGTCTTTTATAGGAAGCAAACTAGGCATACATGGCCCCCATGTAAATTGGTGCTAGAACAAGAGACGCAGCAGCTAGGGCTGTTACTGAATTACATTCTCCAGAACAAGCTCTTTAATAGAAACTTAAGAACCACACATCCTTGCCAAGGTTCTTTGCCTGCCTCACACAAATCCACCTAATTGTGTGAGTTCTGGATGCAACGTCTTCATTGTTCCTGTGGGCCTCACCTCCAGTGGAGAAAATCAGAAAAGGGGAGTTAGTGAGAAACCACATTCCTCATTGCAGCAAGTGGTTTTCAGTTCACAATTCTTAGGCATCTTTCTTCTTTCACTATACTTCCTAAAGTTGTCTCACCCTTGCTATTATCTCAGAACCTAGTGGGATGACTGAATTCTTCACATGTGAGGAGACTGAACCATTCTCAGCCTGAGGTTGTTGAATCCGCCTTTTCAAAAAAGTTTATTTTTATTTTTTTGAAATGCAGAGAGGGAGAGAGAGAGAAGAGAGAAAGAGAACATATTTTCTGTATGCTTGTCTACTTCCCAAATGCCTGCAACAGTCAGAGATGGATCAGTACAAAATCAGAAGCCAACAACTTCATTTAGGTATCTCTTGTGGATAGAATGTATCCAAGTATTTGCGCCATCATCTGTTGCCTTCCAGGGTTTGCATTAGCAGGAAGTAGGTTTGGAAATACATGTATGACTTGATCCCAAACACTGTGCTATGGGATGGAGGCATCTCAAGCAGCACTTAACCTGCTGTACCACAATGCTCACCCCAACTGCATATGTCTTTCACAGTTACAATAGATCAAGGGGTTATACCAACTGCGCATATGGTTAAGACACCTGCCTCTCACGTCAGAGTGCCTGTGTTTGATTGCCAGTTACGGCACCCTACTTCAGCTTCCTGCTAATGCAGACCCTGGAAGATGGTGATGATGGCTCAGTTGGGTTTCTGAAATGCATTTTCAGCTCCTGGCTTTAGTTCTGGCTCAGCACCTGCTTCTGCAGGCATAAGGGGACTGAACCAATAGGTGGGAATCTCTCTCTATGTGTCTATCCCTCTCTCAGCCTGTGGCTGTCTGTCTCCCTGTCTCTCAAATAAATAAATAAAATTTAAAAGAAAAGGAAAAAAGAAAAAAAAGGTTATATCAGGGGCATCCCCAGCGATCCCTCGTGTCTCATTCACATTCCCTTAAGCACTTTCTGCTGTTCAGAGTCCATTACTCTTGTCAAGATGGTGATTTCTTCTTCAGTCTGTTCATCCCTGGACGCAAAAAGGCCACATTGACCGAGCTATAGAAATAGTTTAGTTCCACAGGCCATGACTTCTGGGAATGGGCATCTTATTAGATCCAAGAATTCTTACCTTGCTTAGGGTTGTGGAGACAGATAGCTTTTTTTTTTCCCAATAGATTATTGGAAGTGTCAGTAATTGGGGTCATCCTTCCTCCTACCTATTGGTTCCTGAACCTAATTCTCTCTTCCTTTTAGTAAGACATCTGTGATTAAATGAATACTCTCCTTCCAGAAGGATGGCAATCCACACTTCGGTAATATTGGCTCTAAGTTGATTTATGCTTCAAATTTGCTTCCTATAGTCTTTTCCAGTGACAGTGACCTATGACACAGGAGGCTTCTGGAAAGTGAAGGAAGTGATACGATGAGTAGATTTTATGGACATGAACTTAAAATCTTCTTTACTGTGAAATGAACTCTCTGATCAGATTCTATGATATGCAGCCATCCCTGCCAGTGTATCATATACCCCTTCTGCCTGAGGCTCTGCTGGCTGGGATTCTACAGACTGGAAATGTAAACTTATACCCAGAATAAGCATGTATCTCATTGAAGACCAATCACTGGCCCTTTCAAGAATGAAGGGCACTAAGTGGAATCGACTAACAAGTGGAATTTACTAACAAGTAGAATTTAGGTTCCCCAGGAATAGTGCCAAATAAGTGTTTAAAAATTGGTCTCCAGGGGCTGGCGTTATGGCATAGAGAGTAAAGCCACTGCTTGCAATGCCAGCATTCCATATGGGCAGAAGAAGCTCTGGGCTCCTGGCTTCAGCCTGATCTAGCCCTGGCCATTGCAGCCTTCTGGGGAGTGAAACTGCAGATGGAAGATCTTTCTGTTTGTCCCTCTCTTTCTGTCTCTCTCTAACTATGGGTGGGGTCTTAGCATGTGTGAGTCAACTGGAATTTTTTAAAAAAAGATTTATTTTATTTATTTGAAAAGGAGAGTTAGAGAGAGAAAGAAAGGGAGAGAGAAAGAGAGACAGAGACAGAGAGAGAGAGAGAGAGAGAGAGAGAGGTCTTCTATCTGCTGGTTCACTCCCAAATGGCCCCAATGGCCAGGGCTGGACCAGGCCAAAGCCAGGAGCCTGGAGCTTCTTCTATGTTGCCCATGTGGGTGCAGGGGCCCAAGTACTTGGGCTATCATCTACTGCTTTCCCAGGTACATTAGCAAGGAGTTGGATCAGAAGTGGAGCTTGAAACAGCACCCATATGGGATGAGGTATCACAGGCTTTAACTTTCTATGCCACAACATTGCTCCAGTCACTATGTTTTAATAATTGTATCCACAACCGAGGTGATCTGTCACAAATGAAATTCTGGAATTTTCCTCCTCCTTCAGCTGGTCATCCCTCCTCTCGGGAGGGATGTTGATGCAAACTTAGTGACAGAGAGTTCTGAATTACCTGCTTATTTCGCTTTGTGTCCTCTACTCTTTCTTAAATCAAAATCTGCATCTATCATTTTCATTTTGTGGGGAGCGGGGCCCTGTGCGGAGCGGGGCCCGTCTCCCGCAACATGGCGAGGTAAGTGCTGAGACTATTGAGACTGACTCCGTGTGCCTGATCTCCCACTGTGTGGTGCTTAGAAAGAGTAAACAAATCTTACACAGCTGCTTCGTCAATTAGCTGATTCCTGATCCAACCTCTGATTGGAGGAGAACAGCGTGCTCAGCACGTGGGCAGCAGAGCACGGATTGGTGGGAGAGAACTATAAAGGCGAGATAGAAGCGGAGCGGAGGGATTCGCTTATGCACCGCGAGGCGCTGCAGACATCTCACACCAAGAATGAGGACACACACCAAGTGGAATGCGGTTAGAATGCGGTTAGCACAGGAGCAAACTTGAGCGCACAACGCAGAGTCATTCGCTTAAGCAACAGCGTCCGGTCCGGTGTCGTTCTCCCGCGAGCCCGCAGAGGAGCGACACATTTTACAACGGATAGCTGCTGAACACATCTGACTTTATGATTTAAAAGTTCTGATAGAACCCAGCTCAGGATAAATAGTTCCACAGGCATGGTTGTTGGTGCTTAGTAGTCAAACGTTTCATTCCTACTATAGCCCATTATTTTATCATTTTATTAATTTTTTTCAAAAAGGCATATAAATTTGCATCACATGTGGTATGGTCATACTGAAAATATTCAAGGCCTTTATTTGGATTTAAACTCCAGGACTATCACTTTACAATGCATCTGTTCCAACTCTGACACATTTAACACAACAGGTGCTGCCATATTTTGTGCTTCAGGTCTCAGGACTGCTATCACAGTGGACTAGATCTGCCGTAGAGTGCTTTTCTGCTCTAGATGCCATTAAAAACTGGAAGCTTTTTATTTCCTCTTATATGGGCCCGAACAGTGGGTTTATAGGTATGAGTTACGTTGATGATAGGACCAAAAAATTCCTACCAACATGGCACTTACTTCTTTGCAATAGGAGTTAATATTTAGCCTTAGTTGGAACAAATATCCCAGCTTTCCCCAAGCATAGAAACAATGAAATCACTTCACTTATGAGGCGTGTTTCTGAGTTTATCATGTACCCCCTGAAGTATGTGTGTTTACCAACATCTTTGTTGTGCTAACCACTTCTTAGTGCTATTATGTACTTTCTTTGTTTTTTTTTTTTTTTTTAAGATTTTATTTATTTATTTGAAACTCAGAGTTACACAGAGAGAGGAGAGGCAGAGAGAGAGAGAGGTCTTCCATTCAATGATTCACTCCCCAGTTGGCCACAACAGCCCGAGCTGCACTTATCTGAAACCAGGAGCTAGGAGCTTCCTCCAGGTCTCCCACATGGGTGCAGCGACCCAAGGACTTGGGCCATCTTTCACTGCTTTCCCAGGCCATAGCAGAGAGCTGGATGGGAAGTGGAGCAGCCAGGGCTTGAACAGAGCCCATATGGGATGCTGGTGCTTCAGGCCAGGCGTTAAACTGCTGCGCCACAACACCAGCCCCATTTTCTTTGTTTTAAAGATTTCTTTATGCATTTGAAAGGCAGAGTTACAGAAAGAGAAGGAGAGAAAGAAAGAGCTTTCAAGTGCTGGTTCAGTTCCCAAATGGCCACAAAAGCTGGAGCTGGGTTGGTCCAAAGCCAGGAGCCAGAGCTTTTTCCTGGTCTCCCACATGAGTACAGGGGCCCAAGCATATGGGCCACCTTCTGCTGCTTTCCCAGGCACATTAGCAGGGAGCTGGATTGGAAACAGAGCAGATGGGATTTGAACCAGGGCCCATATGGATGCTAGTGCCACAAAGCAGTGGCTTTACCCACTATGTCACAGAACCTGTCCCAGTGCTGTTAGGTTCTATCCAATTAACATGGCAACATAATGTTCTATAGGAAGTCTAAGCATTGGAGATATCTTTGGACAACATTATAACAGAGTGTAAGGAATAAATTAACTAAGAGGTAAACCTATAAATGAAAATTATTTATTCTACATGAATGCAAACTTCTGATGAAACTTTTTTCTGATCGAAATAGAAGACAAAACATTTTCTGAAACAATGACTACATAACATGCACAGTATGTCTAACTAATCTTTCAATAATTCTATGACAGCAACTGCAGTTTTGGCTATTTCTTGAATTTGAAAAAACTGCTCCATTGCAAACCTTTCATTAACAGTGAAGGATCATTCAGAAGAGTTAGGAGGTCTGAGGGGGAAATGAGACTACTGCTATGAAAATAAACAAGATCCACTTGATTGTAGATTCTGGACCAAAGTCATATAGGAAGCTTATAGCTATAAATACTTAAAAATGCTCGAATGTTTATTGACAGATTTACAGGAAGTGAAAATATAAAGAGGGAAGAAGGCAAGAAAGGGGAACAGAAGAGGGCAAATGAGAGAGAGAGAGAGAGAGAGAAAGAGAGAGAAATGTTTCAAGAAGAAAGAAAAATGTCTAAGACCAATCACAGAGGGACCTAAAAATGGTGGTAAAAATATGAAGTAATTTAATAGCTACACTGAGGGGGTTTTATCACTACCTACATTCCAGAGACCTGTGCTACATATTGTTTGTTCATAGTTGGTACCCTCTCATTTATTCCAAGAATTTCATATCAGTATAACAAATAGAGATCCTGAAAACTATATTTCTCATACTTCCCTTTCAGTATGTTCTTAGTAGATCAATCAATGAGAAGGGGCCTGCACTGTGCTGTAGTAAGTTAAGCTTCTGCCTGTGGCACTGGCATCCCATATGGGCACCAGGAGTTTGAATCCGCTTCTGATCCTGCTCCACTGCTAATACACCTGGGAAAGCTGTGGAAGATGTTCCAAGTGTTTAAGCCTCACACCCATGTGGAAGATCCAGAAGAAGATCCTGGCTCCTGGCTTTGGATCAGCCCCATTCTGGCTGTTGCAGCCATTTGTGCAGTGAAGCAATGGGTGGAAGATCTCTATATATTGCTCGCTCATTCTCTCTCTCTCTGTAACTCCCTGTGTCAAATAAATAAATAAATATTTTAAAAATACAATAAAAGGAACTACTTTGGAACATGAAGATACAACTTTGAAGTTTTCCAACATGTTTTGGGCACCCCTGTATGGATCAATTAGTTCAGGTAGCCAGCCCCTTCAATAAGAGTGAAAGCCTCGCATTTTCTTAGCTACATTTTTTTTTCTGTTTACAACTACACTTATCTTAAAAAAAAGTTAATACCTGATATAGCATTTGGTTAAGAAACAGAGTTCTAGAATCTTCAACATAGAAATATAAGATTATATATTTGGTTGGATTTGATTGAAAGCTATTTTAATATGTTGCCATTAGACAATGGGGCACTGATAATTCATGGCACATAGTTCAGTTTAATTTATCACCTTTTCAGGCATCACTTTGGGAGACAAACTAACATTTGCATTGGAATATTATGGGGAAAACAATCATGACAAGGACAGTTTTACTGCACTCATGAGCATATAGAAAGAAAATGACTCAAGATTTGAAATTCACAAGTCAGTGATTAGATAATTTGTTGACTATCTACATAGGTTCTTTTTTTTTTTTTTTTTTTTTTTTTTTTTTTTTTTTTTGACAGGCAGAGTGGACAGTGAGAGAGAGAGACAGAGAGAAAGGTCTTCCCTTTGCCGTTGGTTCACCCTCCAATGGCCACAGGAGCCAGGTGCTTCTCCTGGTCTCCCATGAGGTGCAGGGCCCAAGGACTTGGGCCATCCTCCACTGCACTCCCGGGCCACAGCAGAGAGCTGGCCTGGAAGAGGGGCAACCAGGACAGAATCCGGTGCCCCAACTGGGACTAGAACCTGGTGTGCCGGTACTGCAAGGCGGAGGATTAGCCTGTTGAGCTGTGGCGCCAGCTTCTACATAGGTTCTTTTACTTAGTGTAACCATAGGGTCAGTGATTAGAGAATAAGACCCAAAGTTTGTACGTTTTGCAGGTTCACAGTTCATGAATTCATGCCTAGTTCTCTTACTGAAAGTCAAAACTTTTTTCATAAGAAAGTAGGAGTCTGAAGATTGGATTGAGTTTGAGAGGATTCTAATAATTTTAAATAAGTTGACCTTTCAAAAAACGTTCAGTCCCTCCTATGGCCTGGGTATTTATCCCCTTCAAAACTCATTTTGAAACTTAATCCTCAAAGTCAAATGTTAATGGTATTTGTATGTAAAGACTTTAGGAAGTGGTTAGGATTAAATGAGGTTATGAGAGTAGAGCTCCTTAATTGCATTGGTGGCTTTACAAGAGGGGGAAGAGAGACAACATTAGGAAAGTTGTTCTGTCTTGCATGTGATGTTCTCTGCCGTGCCATGACCTAACAAGAAAGTCCTCACCAGATGGTACCATGCTCCAAAACAATGAAACAAATAAACCTCTGTTCTTTATAAGTTACTCAGTTTGTGATATTTAGTTTCAGCAATAGAAAATCTACTATGACAGTACACTTTTCAGCAAGTTACCTTTTCTCCTCTATTGGTGCAGATTAGCCTCTCTTTTCTTGAACTTCTAGATTTAAGTTGTGAAAATTATCTTGAGGAAAGATGGTAATATCTAGGATGATATATGAGAACAAATTCTAAGAGAGAGAAAAATGGAAGAAATAGCACAAACTTATCATGATGGCTTAATTAAGTAAACATCCAAGGCCCTATGTGTGGTGGAATGAGAAGGCCATGCTAAGATGGCCACTGGCAAGTGAGCTTCAGTTACTCAGGAATGGCTTTGGAAACCATCTGGCAAGGGAACCTGCCTGGCAACAGGCTGTGATTGGTTAGGGCATAAACCACCCCTTGACTGGATTGGCTGCCTCGGCTATATAAGCTGCTGTACCAACTGAAATAAATGAATCTATGGGCTGCTCTCCTCTGGCCCGCTTTCACCTGACTCCCGGTGGCTGTGTGGTGACTCCGTGCCTCTTGCCCCCACCGCGCTCCTCCTCTCAGAATGAATCCACAGCAACACATAAATAAACAAATTCACTCAATCTTATGAAGCTAGGACTCTGAGTGTTTGTCACGTGTAACTGGCTCAATCTTACCTTAACAATGTAAATTTGACTATTATACTTATAAGTCATTCTTATCAAGCATTAAAATACATATCATTAAAAAGAGTTCTAGCATTTGTACTATTTTATGAAGGACAAAGATTATGGTGGAGATGCTAGTATTAAATGAACTTTTTTAAAAAGGATTTATTTATTTATTTGAAAGTCAGAGTTACAGACAGAGAAAGAAGGACAGGCAGAGAGAGAGAGAGGTCTTCCATCTGCTGGTTCACTCTCCAGTTGGCCACAATGGCCAGAGCTGCACCAATCCAAAACCAGGAGCCAAGAGCTTCTTCCAGGTCTCCCATGTGGGTACAGGGGCCCAAGGACTTGGGACACATTCTACTGTTTTCCCAGGCCATAGCAGAGAGCTGGATTGGAGGCAGAGCAGCCAGGATTCCATCTGGTGCTCATATGGGATGCCGGCTCTGCAGGCAGTGGCTTTACCCACTACACCACAGTGCTGACCCCAAATGAGCTTTCTGTATATATTTTATTTTATTAGTTTATTTTATTAGTTTTTATTTATTAGTTTATTTTACTAGTTGAGTCAAAATCTGTTGCTTACCAAGGTGATTATTAGTAGGAAGCTGGAATTGGAGGTGGAGTTAGTACTCAAACCAAGGCACACTGATATGAGATACAGGCAACCTCAGTGGCATCTTAAACATTGCACCTCAAACTCACCCCCTTTCTGCATTTTGTATGTGTATGACAATGTGGGTTAGAACTAATAAGATGTGGATATTACAGAGTTCAAGTGATAATACACAAACCAAAGACAAAATAGGCAAATTACAACAGGAATCAGAGCAAGTCATAGTATACAATGATATGAACTATTAAAACTATTGTCAATTGACAGTCTAGTAAAATCTATAGAATAAAAAAAAATCTACATCTAGTGGAAGAGAGTTAACATTGGCTAAAATAATGAGGAATTAATAGTCTCTAAACTCGAAACTATTCATATATGCAGAGCGTCGTGAATGTTATAAAGGTTGAATTCCCAGGCCGCTGCCGCAGCTCACTAGGCTAATCCTCCACCTGTGGCGCCGGCACCCCAGGTTCTAGTCCCGGTCGGGGCACCGGATTCTGTCCCAGTTGCCCCTCTTCCAGGCCAGCTCTCTGCTGTGGCCCGGGAGTGCAGTGGAGGATGGCCCAAGTGTTTGGGCCCTGCACCCGCATGGGAGACCAGGAGAAGCACCTGGTTCCTGGCTCGGATCATTGCAGTGCGCTGGCCGCAGCAGCCATTGGGGGTTGAACCAACGTCAAAGGAAGACCTTTCTCTCTGTCTCTCTCACTGTCCACTCTGCCTGACCAAAAAAAAAAAAAAAAAAAAAAAAGGTTGAATTCCCTTCAAGAAGGATCTTGTAACAGTGGAAACATTTTGTTTCCTCTTCAAGTTTCCTAAAATTTAGCATAACAACTGTGTTGGGGGAAAATCCTTGACAAAACAGCATGTCTGATCAAAAGGTTTAAATGTAAAATAATCCCTGGGTTCTCAAACACCATGGTGATCTGTAGTCAAAAATGAAAATTCTAGAAAGTCAAGTGATTGATGGAATTAGGCTGATTCCATTTCACAATGGATCTGGATAGTCTATGAATATACTGATTTTCTCATTCTTCCTGAAAACACTTGAAAATTATCTTATTGAGCAATTGGTTGAATGGACCACTGGTTCTTAGACACATAGCATAAGGGATATGTAGGATGATTCATGTTGAAAATCACTGATTCTTCTTCCCCACAGCAAAATAGGAAACTAAAAAGAAACATTGTATTATTGGGGTAATTATTGACAATAGTACAACTGTGGTATAATTCAAAATTGGGAATTGCATAAACAGATTTAAAGTAGTGAGAGTAAAAAAGCAATTACTTATAAAGAAATGACAGCTAGATGTACATGGGCTTCTTATTAATAAGTTAAAACATAATAGTAATGAATTGCTAAATGGATATAAATATCTATATAAAATGACATATGTGGAGTAACATTCAAGAATGGAAATGAAATATGAATGTTTAAAGAAAAAAATAATGCATTTATTACTGAATGCCTTAACAAAAGACTTTTTTTTCTAAAAAATAGCATTCAAGCTGAAAGAAAAGATAACAAAAGGTGGAAGTACAAAGGGCAATGATGTATACATGATTCTGTGGAGGATAACTTCACAATATTATTGAAAGACAGAGAACTGGAACTATTTTTCTAGAGAGAACCTTAAAATCTATTTTCTCTTAATGTGAATTGATAGTCATGGAACACATACTTGTAAAAAAGAGCCAGTCTCCATTATTCAATAGAATATCAAGCATGCAGGAGTCTGTTTTACCATTCAGTTTCCCACAATTTAGTTTTCTACACATTTATCCAATTACACCTGAACTCAGCAGCTTTAAATCTGGGGTGCTACTGATAATGGACCACCCTGTTACTTGGTTTCTCCTGATGTTCCAAACTCAAAAAAACCTCATTTTACATTTTCCCATTGTTTTCCTGAAAATTATCCCATTTTGTGCTTTAACAATATATCTGTTCTCTTTCCATCTCTCTCTTTCTCTTTCCCCCTCTCTCATTCCTTTCTAGAAAAGCTATTTAGTACGTGGTCTCACATGAACACAAGTGACACAGAGCAGAGAACTGCCTACCATGCAAGCTGGGCATGTGCAGAAGGGAAACTCTGAATAGGGCAACCAAAGAAACCAGAACATTAGAATTGTACCTACAAAGAACACTGAATCTGTTAAAAACTATTTTAAAATTACAATAAAAAATTTAAAACAAAGAAGGTAAATGTTTAGTACATACACCATTGCCAAAGGTGCTTTAACTTCCTAACATGCTGATTAAGATTCTTGTATTATCAGAATAGTGGAAATAAACAGGGAATAAAATAATAAATTAGAAGCAGCAGCAGCAGCAGCCGCCGTCACCACCAGAGAACCACTGGAATCTAATACACTACAACCCTTTCAGAGTGAGAGGCTGGTGGAATCAGGAAATTTGGAATGAAAAATCCATTTTAGCGTGCTGGCCTGATTCAAAGCCTCTACAATCAGAACTTGTCTCGCCAGTGTTTCCACATACCAGTTTTCTGCTACTTAATCCATAAAGCCTTCCCTAGACCTCAAATCAGTAAAGCGGATTTGGGTCATATCCTCCTTCCTCCTTTCCAGTTAGCAATTAAAGCCTTTCTCTTCTGTAAAGAAAATGGGCTTTGTGAGCAACAGGCAGAAGACCCTAGCTCACTCCAAACCACTGCTGTAAATGACAGTACTTCCTAGCGCTGTTGACACATTTTCTTAAATTTGTGAACTCTATTTGTGACACTTTGCTTCCCAATGACCGAGTTGGAATATTCTCTTTGACAGGTGTTTGAAGTGGAATCACTTTAGTTGAAGTTCCCCTGTGTGTATCCCTCAACCTCAGGAATACATAGAACCAATGTGTCAATAGCCAAGGTTTATCCCCAAACCTTTTGTCTTCATAGATTTTGGATTTGTGGATTTTTTAAAGATTGAGGTAAAGAAACATTATTTTGACAGCTTTTACCTGAATTAATATATCAATTTTCCTTTCTTTCTTGATTATTTTGGGTTTAAATAACATTTGCTAATTTTATTATTTGTTATGTAACTTTAACCTGATTATAGAAAAATGAAAGTAGTAATAATAAGTAAATATAATGAGAATACTCATTTATAGCATGTTTCCTTATTAGCAGGTTTTTTTCTATAAACAAAATGCAACATACACTGGTTATTCTAAAATAATTTGCAGATTTGATGTGCATGTGCAACCTGCACATACTTCTGGTAGAACCTACTTTTTAAAAACTTATTTATTTGCAAAAGTGACAGAGAGGGAACGAAAGAAAGAGGAAAGAGAGAGAGCTTCTATCCACTTGTTCACTCCCCACATGGATTCAATAGTCAGGTTTGGGCCACGCAGAAGCCAGGAGCCGGGAAACCCATCCTACTTTTGTACATAGGTGCCAGTGGCACAAGCACCTGCACTATCCTCTAATGCCTTCCCAGGCACATCAGCAGGGAGTTGAATTGGAAGAGGAACAGTGGGGATTCCAACTGGTACTCCGATATGGGATCCTGGCATTGAGAGTGGTGGCTTAATCTACTGCATCACAACGCTGGCCTGCACAACCTGCCTGTCAAGCTGACATTAATTCTGTTTTCTGAAGTCCAGCTCTCTATTTTAATAGAGAAGATTAATAGAAGTTAATAGAAACTATTAACTTCTTATCATTTTTCAAATTTATTTACCAAAATTTTGTTTTAGTTGAAACAAACTAATAATCACAATCCAGTAATACTCAGGGCAGACTAGTATTCAGAAGGAAGAAGAAAACATGCATTATGGAATTACTTGAGAATATCATCTTGATAATTACCTTGTGTTAGAAATAATTATTTTATTTTATTTTATTTTTCTTTAAGATTTATTTATTTGAAAGTCAGAGAGTTACACAGAGAGAGAAAGAGACAGAGAGAGAGGTCTTCCATCAGCTGGTTCACTTCTCAGTTGGCTGCAACGGCCGAAGCTACGCCGATCCAAAGCCAGGAGCCAGGAGCTTCTTCTGGGTCTCCCAGGCGGGTGCAGGGGCCCAAGGACTTGGACCATCTTCTACTGCTTTCCCAGTCCATAGCAGAAAGCTGTATCAGAAGTGGAGCAGCTGGGACTCGAACCAGGACCCATATGGGTTGCCAGCACCGCAGGCAGCAGCTTTTCCCCACTACGCCACAGTGCTGGCCCCGTGTTAGAAATAATTGTGAAGCAGAGATAAAGAAAGGGATTCTGATCTGACTTGGGTCTTATATTTGAGAACAAGTCTATTTATGTCATCACAAAGCTTACAAATTAGAAGTGCAAATTGGTCACTGCCCTGAGAAAGTAAGAATGTTCCACTGTTAGAAGGTTGGTATTAATGTTCTTTTAACAGAGGGTAGACAATTTATAAAATGAAGGGCACTTTATGTTATGAAGTTTTAGTTGGATACAAAAACTACGAGCATTTGGTAATTTGATGTTATAGTTACATAATTATAATAATGTCCTGAGTTGCTTGCTTTGAAAGAGGGATTATGATGCACCTAATTGAGTTGAATCCTTTAGATAAATTCCATCTATTTGACTTGCTGAACATGAAATTCATGTACGTTGAGATTAAAAAGGCATTATCCTACCAGTTATTAGAATTTGTTTCAAGATGAATGACACTCATTTACAGGAACCTGAGATACTAAGCAGGACGAAAGGTCAAAGATAAAATGGAAGTAATTATTTCATTTGCACGAAAGCTGGTGAGAGCATGAATGTAACCTCCACATCTCGTTCCCTAACCACACTGAGTTGCAGAGCCATGGTCATATATCTGAAATGAAGCACTGTCAGATATTTCACACCGTAAGGTCTTACACTACCAGATAAGTTATTAAGAAACCTCATAAACTTCATACATGAAAGATATATTGAGCAGTCCATCTTTGATATAGAGTATTTGGGATTGAAATATCAGCATGCATCCTGACCCCTGATCTTTGGACAGGCTATTAATTATATTATACAGATAACTTTTCCCACATGTTCCACAGTGCGATTTTTTTTTTTTCAGAGTTGTACTATAGAATGACAATATTTGAATAGCATTGAAAATTGTAGTAGTCTTTTTAAGATCATACCCTAGAAAAAGCAGTGCTTTCTTTAATGCCAATTTCATAAAGATGTGAGAACAGATCTAATCTTGCAAGTTTTAATCAAATCTGTGGGATGTCCTTTAACCAGCCTTCCTAACTTGTCAAATTACAGTCCTTCCTTAGGACTCTTGGAGAACGGGTACTTGATTCCTGTGGTTCTTAATTGTCTCTTTCCAAACTTCTAAGGAAAGTCTAAGAATTTTCATATCACTTGAGAAATGTAAAATGTAAGCTAGATCAAGTAATAAATATTAGTATAATTAATTACAGAGCAATAGGAATAAAACATTCACTTAGGCTGTACTATTTATTATTTATCTATTTTTAAAGATTTATTTACTTGCAAGAGTTACACAGAGAGAGAAGAAGAGGCAGAGAGGGAGAGACAGAGAGAGGTCTTCCATCCGCTAGTTCACTTCCCAGTTGGCTACAATGACCGGAGCTGCACTGATCCAAAGACAGGAGCCAGGAACTTCCTCCAGGGATCCCAAGCAGGTGCAGGGGCCGAGGACTTGGGTCATCTTCTACTGATTTCCCAGGCCATAGCAGAGAGCTGAATTGGAAGTGGAGCAGCCAGGATTCGAAACAGCGCCCATATGGGATGCTGGCACTGCAAGTGGCAGCTTTACCGCTACGCTACAGTGTCAGCCCCAGACTATACCATTTAAATATCATTTAAAAATGTGTTCAACAGATTTTAAGAGATGTATCATTTACATAATGCATTATCTTTATATGAGAATCATAGATAGTTTTTACAAATGTTTTAACATATATTATACTAGAATTTGGCTTCTCTAACTGTTGTATTAGCATAATATATGCAAGTTTACATTTCAAGTTTGTGTTACTCTGAATATTATGAAACCAAGTACTCTCTCTGATCAACGAGAAAGATTAATGAAAAGGATAGAAAAACAGAGCATTATTATGAAATCAGCTTTTGGCAGTTTCATTCCAGTTACTCCCAGTATTGTATATAATAAAATTATTTTTGCTCTTAAGTCAGAACAAATGCAAAATGGTTTGTTAAATTAGATACATTTTGCTTTATATGTCTATTGTTTAATTCAGATATATAAAGCCATTCATATATACCATGCTCACTTCATGGACAATAAACAAAGTAGATATTTTACCTTACAAAATTAATATTTTTATATTAAATGAACAAAATATATAAATAATGACAGGTCATGAAAGATATTTTAAAAATAAATAAAATGGATAGAGAAACTCAAAGGATCATTTGTTGGATACCTGGACATAGAAGTTGTTTTTGGTAAGTTGATATTTCAGCAGAAAATTTTAAAAAGAAGTGAAGGGACCACACAATGTTTTAGACAAAACTAGGCAGAGAAAACACAATTGCATCTATTGCAAGGTAGAAACACTGGGAGTGATCGAAGAGGAGAGATTTAGTATGACTGGAAATTGAGTGAAGAAAGGAGAAAGAGAGAGCGGTCGGCACTGTGGCGCAGCGGGTTAACAACATGGCCTGAAGCACCGGCATCCCATATGGGCTCTGTTCAAGTCCCAGCTGCTCCACTTCCCATCCAGCTCTCTGCTGTGGCCTGGGAAAGCAGTAGAAGATGGCCCAAGTCCTTGGGGCCCTGCACCTGCGTGGGAGACCTGGAAGAAGCTCCTGGTTCCTGGCTTTGGATCAGCACAGCTCTGGCCATTGCGGTCAATTGGGGAGTGAACCAGCGGATGGAAGACCTCTCTCTCTCTGCCTCTCCTCTCTCTGTGTAAACCTTTCAAATATTTAAATGAAAAAAACTTTAACAAAAAAAAAGGAGAAAGAGAAATTAGATGTGAGAAGAGCAGTGAACCAGACTTTCTAGGCTCCTATAGGCCATCTTAAATAATTTGAATATTCTTTTTTTTAACTTTTATTTAATGAATATAAATTTCCAAAGTACAGCTTATGGATTACAAAGGCTTCCCCCTCATAACGTCCCTCCAACCCGCAAACCTCCCCTTTCCCACTCCCTCTCCCCTTCCATTCACATCAAGATTCATTTTCGTTTCTCTTTATTTACAGAAGATCAGTTTAGCATACATTAAGTAAAGATTTCAACAGTTTGCTCCCACACAGAAACATACAGTGAAAAATACTGTTTGAGTACTAGTTATAGCATTAAATCTCAATGTACAGCACACTAAGGACAAAGATCCTACATGAGGAATAAGTGCACAGTGACTCCTGTTGTTGACTTAACAATTTGACACTCTTGTTTATGGCATCAGTAATCAACCTAGGCTCTTGTCATGAGCTGCCAAGGCTATGGAAGCCCCCTGAGTTCACTGACTCTGATAATTTTTAGACAAGGCCATGGTCAAAGTGGAAGTTCTCTCCTCCCTTCAGAGAAAGGTACCTCCTTCTTTGACGACCTGTTCTTTCCACTGGGATCTCACTCACGGAGATCTTTCATTTAGGTCCCCCCCCCGCCCAGAGTGTCTTGGCTTTCCATGCCTGAAATACTCTCATGGGCTTTTCAGCCAGATCAGAATGCCTTTAGGGCTGATTCTGAGGCCAGAGTGCTGTTTAGGACATCTGCCATTCTGTGGGTCTGCTGTGTATCTCACTTCCCATGTTGGGTCATTCTCTCCCTTTTTTATTCTATCAGCTTTTCTTTGCAGACACTATTCTTGTTTATGTGATCCCTTTGGTTCTTAGTCCTATCATTATGATCAATTGTGAACAGAAATTGATCACTGGGACTAGTGAGATGGCATTGGTACATGCCACCTTGATGGGATTGAATTGGAATCCCCTGGTATGTTTCTAACTCTACCGTTTGAGGTAAGTCAGCTTGAGCATGTCCCGAATTGCACATCTCTTCCCTCTCTTATTCCCACTCTTATATTTAACAGTGATCACTTTTCAGTTAAGTTTCAGCACTTAATAAGAATTGTGTATTGATTACAGTATTCAACCAAAAGTATTAAGTAGAACAAAGAAAAAAAATACTAAGGGGGATAACATATCAAGTTGCTCATCAACATTCAGGGTGAGGGCTGATCAAGTCTCCATTTCTCATAGTGTTCATTTCACTTTAACAGGTATTTGAGTATTCTGACCTTAGAGGGAAAAAGCACTTGTATACCTTGGTAAATCTGAGGGCTGTAGTAGGCAGGCTTCTACATTTGCCTTCAATGACACTACCTCTTGGTATTTATGCCCTTATTTATTACCACACCTTTGTATAAGGACTGGACCAAGTAGCTAGAATACAGTAAGATAATATAATCCCACTACTAAGATTAGGTTGCAAATGTCAATGACATTCTCATTGCTGGAGTCCTCTTTCTTGAACACTTCTTGGTTCACTTTCTTGCCTGCTCTGATAAAGCCAATGTGGAATGTCTAATTTTCATACTCTTAATTGGAGAAAAAAAATATCAAGTCAGAAGAAACTGAGACTCTAAATTCAACAACCACCAAGGAAGTAAATCTGAAAACATCAATTAAGGAAACATAGAATAGGCCTACCATTTTGAACTGAGCATTAAACTTACTTTGGTCCACCTTCAGACTATCTGAGTCTCACCTGGAATCCTGATTCATAGCCTTTATGAGATAATATTTTTAAAGCACTATGTTAAGGCATAATATCTCAGGAAGCAGTAGACCAGTGTTGCAGGACCTGCATATCATCTAACCAGCAACTTACACAGAAAACTACCCCCAAAACTGAGGAGCTTAAAATCACAATCATTCTATTATAGCTTATGATTTTCTAGGCCAAATATTATGGAAATTCTCATTTGAATAATTTTTCTGATTAATGATTTGTCTTACATGACTTGGCAGTATTCAGTTCTTGATATGGTCTGGAGTGTCCAACATGATTTCTTTCAAGTATCTTGTCCCACCGTGGTGATGACAGACTATCTGGGCTACCTGGGGCTCTTTCCCTCTTTGTGTTCACACACAGGTACACTCTTTCTATAATTAATTAGATATTAAGAATAAATAATGCATTAGCTTCAAATATTACACACACCAAAAAACTGCCTCTGATAATATTATGTTAGATATATGTATTTTTATATATAACATAGTACTTGTATGTTTCAAGTATGCACATGTTTTTAATGCAGAGTGGAATATTATTATTTATTTGCTTAAACTACATTTCTAGTTCTCCATGTCCCACTTTCCCCTTCAAGGCAAACAATAACTGGATGAGTTGTCACCAGACACATAATAGAGTTTGTATAATAGGCAAACAACCCAAAAAATACTGAGTAGTTAAATAGGAGAGGGAAAACTGACATTATTCCTTCCTGAGAAAGAGAGAAAAAGATTTGCTTCTAGTACAAACAAATTTACTATGGAATGGATCCAGGTTTATTAACTGTGGAAAGATGAGACTAGTCTCTAGCTTTACAACCTAAGGGATATGCAATTGATTTCAGGTCTCATTCCTACTTGAAATACAAACACAGAACCTCTGGAAGGGTGAATCCCTATGGTGTTCTCACTGAGTAGACACTAAGTCATAGTATTACTTCTAAGCCTGCTCTTTCAGTCAGGTGCCAAGTTTCAGGAAAATTTGTTCAGAAAGTAGAAACACTAACTGAACAGAAACATGCAAGTATTTGCTGACCAACCCTCAATATCTTCATTCCATATGGATGTTTCCAGAGTTTATAAATAAATAAGCCAGGTATTCTCAGGAAGATTCTGTTCTTGCAAAACATGAATATTACAATCGTTATTTCTAATGGATAAAATTCATAGTTTCTTATTTAAAAAATTCATTCAGGGGCCAGTGAGTGGCAGAGCTGGTAAAGCCGCCGCCTGCAGTGCAGGCAACCCATATGAGCACAGGTTCGAGTCCTGGATGCTCCACTTCCAATCCAGCTCTCTGCTATGGCCTGGGAAAGCAGTAGAATATGACCCCAGTCCTTGGGCCCCCATACCCACATGGGAGACCTGGCAGAAGCTTCTGGCTCCTGGCTTCGGATCAGCATAGCTCTGGCCATTGCAACCAATTGGGGAGTGAAACAGTGATCGAAGACCTCTCTCTCTCTCTCTCTCTCTCTCTGCCTCTCCTTCTCACTCTGTGTGACTTGGACTTTCAAATAAATAAATAAATCTTTTAAAAAGTAAATAGATCTTTAAAAATAGCTTATGAATTTTCTATGGATTTCAAGTGTTCTTGCATTTTCCACAAGTATGGAACTTCCAACATTTTCTTCAAATGTTTTAGCAATATTTTTATAGTATTCTCTGGGTATTTCTTCATTCCAGGAAGCTCAAATTGAATAGTAAGTAACCCTGCATCCAGGCAGAATCACTACTCAACAACCACATCAAGATTCTTCAGCATCAAAAGTTGATATTGTGTGCTGGAGTCAATCCAAGCTTCAGAAACCAGCAGAGTAAGAGAATTAATGTAAATCAAAACCTTTTATCAACTTGACTAAAATTAAAAACTTCCTTTGGAGCCTTTTTAAAAATTACCTTAACTTATGCTCTTCTGATATTCCCTCTTGGAAAAGTTTCCAAATAAGACAAAAAATGTAAAGTTCAAATATTTGTGTTCTTGTCAAAATCTTGTAAAACGTAAGAACGATATTTTATCAACATTAGTCTGAAGTCATCCTTTAAAGTGTCATTGGATCCAGCCATGTACCAAGTAGTACATAACAATATCAAAGTCTTAACTCATAGCCTTATTCCTTGTATGTGGTCAATTCTAGGAATAATACAGAAACATTTATGGTCAACGGCTTTAGTGTACAAAGCTCCCTATCCAACTTCACACTTCATCAAAGACATGATAAAAAATGTAAATTCATCCTTTACTTTGCAAAAACAATCCATAAATTGTTCTTGCTTGGAAGAAGTTCCCCAGTTTCTCTGACTGATTTTTACAGAACTGACAACACCTTCAGAATATTTACAATTTCAATGTAAGTTGTGGGACTTTATCCAAAACTAATCAGGCAGAGAATTCTAGATGTAATTACAATATTGGACATGGACCCTGAAATAAGGAGAAAGACTATTTCCAACTTGTTTAGCACAGAGATTATGCAATGCTTAAGCATCATTTTTACAGATTAATAATAGAGAAATTTTAATTTCTTATTACTGGGCTCTTATTAATATGCTTTTCAAGTCATTCAGAAAACCCCCTTCAGCAAGGAACTTTTGGGAAGTTATACTGCAGCTGTCAGATGACCAATTGTGTGGAAAATTGAAATAGATGGGGAAAACTATTTCTGCTGAATGATTTTGCACCAGAGTGTGGTAATCACCTTGGTAATGTTTGGTTAATGTCCTTCTTTTCTCCATTACCTTCCATCAACTTCCATCATGCTTCACTTCCTATCCAGGACTCAGGGTGGTTCTCACTCCTCCCATACCAATTTCATTTGGTACCAGTCCATTTCACACTATTCCAACATTTTGTGCTCATCAGTTTATGCTATCTTTCCAAATATCTCACATGATAGGCAAGCTTATGATCCAGCTTTAGTTACTTGTACAGTTTTTTAAAGTATTCTCAAAATTCATGAACAGAGAATATATAAAAAAGAGATATAAAAATGAATTCACACATAAGAAGTATCTGCCAAAATAATAGCAATAATCAAACATACAAAGAAATAATTTTTTTGATCCAAGTTAAGCTGAACTCTTCAAAGCAAGGTTGCATTAGACAGTAAATTGCAGCCCATAGCTCATTTAGACCTGAGTTCAAACTACCCAGTTTATCCTACTTATTCTGTGGAATATCTGACAGGGTATTCCCAGCATTGGTTCAAATCTGGCAGAAAAGAAATCTCCACTCCTAAAAGGGAGGTGAAAGATTGTGTTGAATTTATGGTATCTTATATTTAAATTTTATTCACTACACTGATTTACTGATCAAACATCTAATGAGGACCAAAGGAAAAGTTCCAGAGATGTATGTTTGATTTGAGAATACAAAAAACAATACTCAAAACAAAACATAATCATCATTCTCTTAAGTCCTACAGTGTAGTATGGGATAAAAATTATATTAAAATACTTTCCCTCTGCATTTTCTGATATAGCATGATTATTAAGTGTCATAATCTCATGCTTATTCAACTAGTAATTGTTGAGAATTTTATGCATATATATCATGATATTCTACCACCTCTTCAAATTTCTGGGATGATATAGTAAGGGTATATGAGTCTTTTGTAGTCCTTACTGGAAAGCACAATGCCAATGAAATGTAGAAGTGCATAATATGATATTCTAAATTCTCCAGAAATTAAGATGCATTGCCCGAGTTAACCTGGTGTGGCAATTATTTGTTAAGTATCTTTATTCAAGAAAAAAGTAAATATCCCATAATCAGTCACTTGGAGCTGTTAAGCAGAGTACTGAATGCAATAAATTCTCATGTTGTTTTGTACCTTACTTACTAATCTTATCTCCTTGAATATTTATTGTATTTGGTGATCAGTAATATATGCTGGCTAGTAATATCAGAATTTCCATTGTAATAGATATTTTGACATACTGAACCCAAGGATACCTCAGAAATATGAAAATATCCTCTTCAACAACCTGCATACATACCTTATATATAATAGAAGAAGTTCAAAATTAAACCAGTTATATACATGTATCAGATAACCAGTGAAGGACAAACAAATATATATTCTAATTTCAAAGGGAGATAAAAAACCTTGCTAAAATAAAAATGGAGCCAAATATTATTGGGAAGTGAATAAAGTATTGAAAAAAGCCTATCTAATAACAAAAGAAAAAAATAGAATGATCAAGAAAAACACATGGTAATAATAATGTGAGAAAAGCACAATGACAAATTTGAAATAAGATACTTCATTTCAATTGTCCTTTGGTAACTATTTAAATTTTGTTTCAATTATTTACCTGGAAGATTAAAGGGGGAGAGAGGGAGAGAGATTAAAGATCTCCCACCCACTGGTTTACTACTCAAATATCTGTAGAGCTGTAGAGCCAGGGTTGAACTAAGCCAAAACTTGGAGTTGGGAAACAAATGTAAGTATTCCATGTATATGGCAGGGATCCAACCACCCTAGCCACCATTTGCTGCTTCCCAGTGTGAGCATTAGTAAGTGGCTGGAATTGGAAACAGATACAAGACCTGGATATAAGCTCTCAGGAATGAGATGTGGGTATCCCAAGGAGTGTTTTCAACCAGAACACCAGACACCTACCCCTAATAACCACTTTTTAAGCTCTCCTTGGTGGAGTGTCTGTTTCCAACTCAAGGTTATCTCTACCCACTTCTATATTCTGCATTAAATTATAAAAGTGCATGCGAACCCACATTCGTCAGAATTTGGATTGGTTTTCCAGGAGGAGGAAATATCCAGAGATTTTTGGTAAGAAGGGTCCATATTTCCTCCAGAGGCAGTAGGAAGTTTACTGCCGGACAAGGATGCGATACAAAAGAGTTTTCTTTGTGTGGATGTGAGAACCACTCACCCAGTTACTGCAGTTTAAGAAAATTGCAGTAGGCTCTGTGGAGGTTATTTGTACTTGCAAAGGCCTTTTGCTACATCTGGTGAGACAACAATGCTTGCACTATGTGCTGATTGGTTGTGGGTGAATTTCCCCTGATCTTTGAAGGTCAGTAAAGGCATCAACCTACCTACAGTAAAATATTTAAACCTAGACCATACAGAATAGTTCTGTTTTCTTGAAGGAACGCTCATTGCTGCTCTTCCACAATCTTGTACAATTCTATGACTGTAATAACTTAGCATGACAAAGGAATAATTAAAGAACCCTTGAAAAGAAGAGCAGAAATGATCAGGCCAATTAACAAATATACTTGTATATTGTCTACAAGAAACCACTTTACATAACAGTAAATGAAATGCATTATAATATATAATATACTTTATACTATAAACATTTCTATACATTAAATATATTATTTTATATTATATTTTTATACAAGTATATATTTATATATAGTATGAATGTAAATATAACCTATTCAGATAGGTTAAAATTAAAGTGATACAGAAAAATATTCTGTGCTAATATTAATCAAAATAAATCTGAAGTAGCTTTATTAATTTCAGACAAAGCATATTTCAGAACAAAGAAGATTCCAAGAGATAAAGGGGGACATTATATAATGATTCAAGTTTTAATTATCCAAGATATACAATCTTATGCATATGTGTGTATATATAATATATATATTTATTCATTTAAACTAGAGTGTCAAAATACTCAAGGCAATCACTGATAAACCAGAAAGGAGAAAAAGACAAACTCTCTATATTTGCAGACTATGAATCCAGATGCGAGTAAACACCAGATCAAGTCATCAGAAAATCAGTGAGGAGAGGTGTGAGCTGAAAACCACTATCAGTCAACATGATTTAAGTGTATCTGTAGAATATTCTAATCGACAAGAAGGAGGTACACATGTTTTTTCAATTTCACATGGAAAATTAGCCAAGACATATCATATTGTAGATGAATAAAATATACTTTATAAAGTAATGGAAGGTGCCAGCATGTGGCCCAGTGTGTTAAGCCATTGCTTGCAATGCTGACACACTTTTTAAAATTAGTTTTATTATTTTTGTAAAGAGAACATATTTCATTCATTTCATAGGTACAGTTCTAAGAAGATAACCATACTTCCCTTCCTCCCTCTCTCTCTCTTAATCCCCCTCCTTCCACCCCTCTTTTTTCTTTAATTTTTCAAAGATATACTTCTAGTCCACTCTATAATCACTGGTTTAACTCACCACTAACCATAATATTCAACAAGTAAAAACCAGGAAGACCACAGTTCTATAGGAGTATAAACAA
Source organism: Oryctolagus cuniculus (assembly GCF_964237555.1). Classification (NCBI taxonomy): domain Eukaryota; kingdom Metazoa; phylum Chordata; class Mammalia; order Lagomorpha; family Leporidae; genus Oryctolagus; species Oryctolagus cuniculus. The sequence goes on from NC_091442.1 coordinate 89,750,704, forward strand.
GGCCTAAAACAACAATCATATCACAGGATGTCCATTTCATTCCTATACATTTTTGTGGCATAGCAGGTGATGAAAACATTCTATATGGGTACCAGTTCTGGTCCAGCTGCTCCACTTTTAATCCAACTCCTTGCTAATGGGCTGTAAAAAGCAAAAAAGATGACCTAAGTGCTTGGGTCTCTGCCACCAATTTGGGAGACCCAGATGAAGCTCCTGGCTCCTGGATCAGCCCTGGCTGTTGGTGGGCATTGGGAAGTGGACCAACAGATGGAAAGTCTCTCTCTCTCTCTCTCTGTGTGTGTGTGTGTGTGTAACTTTCTCTGTAACATACACTGACTTTCAAATCAATCAAAAAATCATTTTTTTTAAAAAAAAAGGAAAGGAAAAGAAATCATATAAAGTTTTTTTTTCTAAAACAAAAATGTAATTAAATTGAAAGGTATAGCAAAGATAGATGGAAAAATCTCCAAATGTTTGGAAAAAATAACCAACGCATCAAAGAACTTGCAAGAGAAAGTTTTAAAATAATATTTTAATTGAAATGAAAAGTTAAACAAAAAGTGTTATATGCAGCAAAAGCAGCATTTGAGGGAAATTTATAGGATTAATCTTAGGTATTGTGAAAGAAGACTGAAAACTAATGAAACCAGAAGCTATTTCCTTGAATAGATAAAACAATTAATAAAGCTTTGTTAACATTATAAAATACAAGTCACCAACACGAGAAATGAAGGAGTCATAACTATGAGCCCCAGTACTTGACATTAAAGAGGTAATAAAGGAATACTATGAATATATCTATGTCCATAAATTGACAATTTAAAAAACAGATCAAATCCTTGATAGATACTAGCTACTAAAACTCATTGAAAGAAATGGAAAATCTTAACAGACACATATTCTATTAAATAAACTGAATAAGTTATTAGAATCCTTCTGCCAAAGAAAGCTCCAAGCCAAAATGGTTTCACTGATAAATTCTTTTTTTAGAAGATTTATTTATGTGAAAGAAAGACTGACAGGGAAAGAGGGGGCCTGGCAGAGATAAAGAAATCTTCCATCCACTTGTTCACTCCCCATATAGTTACTACAGACATGTCTAACCTAAACCAAAACCAGGACAAAGGAACTGCCTCCTGGCCTCCCACATTGCTGACAGGTGCCACATGCTTGGGTCATTTTTCTCTTCCCTCCCAGGGTAGTACATAGGGAACTGGGTGAGAAGCAGACACCAAGACTTCAACCAGAACTCCCATATGGGATGGTGGCATTGAAAGCAGCAGCTTAATTTGCTGTACCACAATGGCAGCGTCTAAGTTCTACCAAATATTTAAAACAAAATAATACCAATTCTCTACATTTTTTTCTGGAAAATAGAAGTAACACTTGCACAACATATTCTAGTAGGCCAGAATTACCCTAATATCAAACCCAGAGAAAGATAGTATGAGAAAAGAAGATTACTGATCAGAATCTCTAATAAACAAAGAAGCAAAATCCCCAAGAAAATGCTAGCAACAAGAAACCAACAGTGTATAAAATGAATTATACATCATGGCCACATGGGATTTATTCCAAGTATGCAAGACTTATTCAATATTCAAAATTTAATCACTGAAATTCACAATATCAGAAAACTTAATTGAAGTAGAAAAAGCACTTGTCAAAATCTGACACCAATTTCACATTCAAAATTTTGAGAAATTAAGAATATGGAAGAATGACATGAAATAATAATGAACTTCTGTAGAAGTGATGAAAAACTTGACCCTTTCTCTTAAAGATTTAGAACAAGTCATAGAAATGCTCTGTTAACATTGTTCTGAACACCTTAGCTTCTTTAATCAGAAGACAGAGGTGTCAAGGTATATAGATTAGCAAAAAAATACAAAGCTGTCTTGTTCAGACATGACATGATTGCCTTGTAGAAAATCCCTAGGATTGGACCAAGAAAAACACTAAAAACAAAACCCGTAGACCTACTAGTAAATTTAGCATTTGTATAGCACTTTATAAAATTCAATGACTGGGGTTGGCATTGTGGTACAATGGATTAAGTTGCCACTTGGGACAGTGGCATCTTGATTTGGAGCTCAGGTTTGAGTTCCAGCTGCTTCCAATTCAGCTTCTTGCTAATGCACCTAGAAAAGTGGTGGAAAATAGACTGAGTACTTGGGCCCCTCCCACCCATTTGGGAGATCCAGGTGGAGTTCCAAGCTCTTGACCACTGTGGCCATTTTGGGGTGAACCAGCAAATACAGGATCCGTCTCTCTTCCCCTCTCCATTTATTCTTCTCTGTCTCTTTCCTTCTCTGTCTCTCTTTCTGTCACTTTTTATTTCAAATAAATGAATAAACGAATAAATAGTCAATGGTGTCCTATATACCAGCTTTGAGTAATTAGAATTGGAAATTTTAAAAAATCAATACCATTTGCAATAGCACTAAATTGATATATAAATCTCACAAAAATATGTATGCTACCTACACATGAAAAACTATAAAACTCTAAACTATAAAACTCTAATGGAATAAACTTTTAAATATATAAGTAAATGAAGAGATATTTCCTGTTCAAAGATTAGAAGACTCAACATTTTAATGATATAACTTCTTATCAACTTCATTTATAGATTGAATAAAATTCCACATAATATTCCAGAAAGTATTTTGGGTACATCTGAAATTGATTCTTAAGTTTACAGAGAAAGAGAAAATCTCTAGAATAGCCAAGATAATACTAAGGAGTACAGAGTTAGTAGTGTCACACAATATGATGTCAAGATTTACTGTAAAATTACAGTAATCCTGAGTGTATTGAAAAAACAATAGACATATAAATCACTTGTACACAATAATGTCCTAACCTAATATAATCAACACATTTAAAATATAAAAGCAATTTTATGGGGGGAAAGAATAGCTTCTTTAACAAATAATGTTGGGATAGTTTTACATATATATGTATATGTATATATACATATATATATATATAAAAACACATTGTAGAATTAACTCTTTACCTCAGAATTAACAACATACAGACCTACATGTCAACCAAAAACTGTTGAACTTCTCCAAAGCACAAGAGAAAAACCAGGCAGCCTTTGGTTCAATGATGGTATTTAGCTACAATACCAAAAGTATGATCCATGAAAGAAAGCACTGATGAGCTTGCCTTCACTACAATTAAAAATGACTGTTCTGCAGAATGGACTTGCAAGAACATAAAAGACGAGCTGCAGACTGAACGAAAATGTATACAAAACACACATATGATGGAATACTTTTATCCAAATTATAGAAAGAACTCCTAAAACAACAATAAGAAAGCAGTCAACTCAATTAAAAATATGACAAATGATACAAACAGCTTTCTTGTCAAGGAAGATATACAGAAAGCAAAATAATATGAAAACATGCTCAATATCATTATCATTTGAGAATTTCTAATTAAAACAATGAGCTACTGATACATACCTATTAGAATGGCTAAAATCCAAAAATTTGACTATACAAATTTCTCTGGAGAATGTGAAACAACAGAAAATCTCATTTATTGCTAATTAGAAGGCAAAATGCTACAGCCACTTTGGGAGGACTGTGTGGGAGTTTATTACCAAGCTAAACATAATCTTACCACACAACTAGACATGGCACTACTATGTATTTATTGAACTAATTTGAAACTTATGTCAGCATAAAAAAACACACTGCACATGAATGTTCCTTTGTCTGTGATTGCCAAAAACTAGAAGCAATTAAGATGTCTGTCAATAGGTAAATGGATAAACAAAATGTGCCACATCCACACAATGGATTCCTATTTAGGGAAGAAGAAAATGAGCTGCCAAGATACAAAAAAGGCATGGATAAATCTTCAGTGCATATTTCTAAAGGAAAAAAAGCAAATCTTAAAAGACTACCTACTGCATGATACCAAATATATGACATTCTGGAAACAGGAAAAAATATATAAATGGTAAGAAAACCAGTGTTTTGCAGGGATTGTGCAGTAAGGGAGGTTTGAACAGGTGAATCACAGAGATTTTTTAAAGGATGGTGAAACTACTCTATATGATACTATAATGGTGGTTATATGACAGTAGGCATTTATTTATACCCATAGAACTTATAGCAGAGAGAGAGAATCACAATTTATGCAAAATTTATAAAATTATTTTGGAGATCAGAAGATTCCAGGATGGAGTGAAGAAAGTAACAAAACAACCTAAATGTTTTATAAATATATGAAACAACTCACCCACAGTGGTTAGGAAGAATAGGTGCTGGCCTATATATTTTTAAAAGTCCATGTAATGTGTAAGGTTGAAGAGGAAAAATAAAGTAACACAAACTGTACATCATCATTGCAGTTGATGCAATTATTTCCAATAGTGTGTAAGGTTAACAATTCTGTATTATACCCATATATGTGTGTGTGTGTGTGTGTGTGTGTGTGTGTATATATATATATATACTAGAATTGAAAAATTAAGTGAATGGTTGGTGGATAGTGGGAGTCAGGTCTCACACAGAGGGATTTTGTGGACAAAAAAGGGGAAGAAGCTTCAATGATTCACACAGTAATGGTATAGCATGGAAGGCATCACTTTTCTATCATATTTTATTTATTATGGATATAGATGGTCACACATAAAAATACCTATGGACAGGTGCATGCATACTGGTTAGTGCACATACATGTATTCCCTTGCTGTCAGTTGAGTGGGCCTCAAAACCAAGAAGCCAATAAACAAAACAAAGAAGGCAATAATCACACCCTGTTCTTGCCTTTTCAGTTCTGTTCTTAAAAACTGATGAAGCCTCCAGGGAGAAATGGCTGATTTTAAACTGGAGTAGGATGTATAGAATATGAGTCTTGAATGACTTGTAGGACCAGATGGTAAGAGAGTATTTTTCAAAAAAGTGAAAATTCACCATGATGGGAGTATGCCCAAAGGACATAGGGTCAATAAGACAATTGCCTGATGGGCAGCAATTTAAGAAACAAAATGAGTACTATACTATGAATTACAATCCAAATATGAGATAAATATTTGTGTATTCTTATTCATAAATAAGGAAGTTGAAAGAATAAATTGAAGAGAGGACACAAATATCCCATGTAGAAGAATTTCAAATAATTTATGCAGATTCTTTGCCCTCAAGAAAGTGGAGTATCACTCCTCATTTTAAATATGAGCTGCTCAGCAGTGACTTCCATATAAAGGTTATAGTAGAGCATGGGTTTGAGAAAAGTACCTTTATGGTAGAGAAATCTGACAAGCAATTCCTCAGTCAAGTGATAGCATCAGTACTGACAAGTTATTTTGAGAATCTGTACCCTACTACATAAAACGATGAAAGCAGTATTTTAATCCAAGTCTAATCATCAGAAATATATGAGACAAATCTCAGTCAGATGACATTCTATAAATACCTGATCAGTACTCCTCAAAACTCTCAAGGTTTTTAAAAACAAAGTTAGAAAATTTCACAGTCAAAAAACGCTTAAAGAGACATGACAAACAAATATGATAAGTCATGGATGGGCTCATAGAAGAGACACAACTAAGAATATCTGAATGAAATATAGACTTTAATTAGTAACAATATGTTAATATTGGTTCACACTGTAACAAATGTGCCATATACTGATATGATATTGATAATAGGGGAAAGTGAATGTGGGTGTGTTGGAATTGCCTATATTATTATAATTTTTCTGTATTTTGAAAAACATTCTTAAATTAAAATGTTACTTAAAAACCATAAATATTTAATACATAAACAAGTAATCCAAAAACGATGAATTTAATAGCACTTTTATTTTTATTTTTTTAAAGATTTATTTATTTTACTTGAAAGTCACAGTTACACAGAGAAAGAAGGAGAGGCAGAGAGAGAGAGAGAGAGAAGGTCTTTCATCTGCTGGTTCACTCCCCAATTGGCTGCAATGGCCAGAGCTTAACCAATCCGAAACCAGGAGCCAGGAGCTTCTTCTGGGTCTCCCACGTGGGTGCAGGGGCCCAAAGACTTGGGCCATCTTCTACTGCTTTCCCAGGCCATAGCAGAGAGCTGGATCAGAAGTGGAGCAGCCGGGTCTCAAACTGGTGCCCATATGGGATGCCGGCACTGTAGGCAGCGGCTTTACCTGCTGCACTACAGTGCCAGCCCCTAGTAGCATTTTTTAAAAAGCTTTTATTTAATGAATTCAAATTTCATAGGTACAATTTTAGGAATATATTGGTTCTTCCACCAATACCCACCCTCCAATTCCCACTCCTATCCCCATTTCCTACTCCCACTCCCATCCAATTCTTCATTAAGATTCATTTTTAATTAATTTTGTATACAGAAGACCAACTTTATACTAAGATTTCAATAATTTGCACCCACCCACACATACAATATATAAAGTACTGCTTGAGAATAAGTTTTGCAGCTAATTCTCAAAGTACAACTCATCAAGGACAGAGGATCTAAATGGGGAGTAAGTGCACAGTGACTCCTGTTGTTAATTTAATGATTACACTCTTATTTATGACATCAGTGATCACCCAAGGCTCTTGCCATGGGCTGCCAAGGCTGTGGAAGCCTTTTGTGACAACAAACTCTGTCAGTATTTAGACAAGGCCATAAGCAAAGTGGAAGCTCTTTCCTCCCTCTAGAGAAAAGTACATCCTTCTTTGATGACCCCTTTTTTCCACTGGGGTCTCACTCATAGAGCTCCCTCATGTAGGTTATTGTTTGCCATGGTGTCTTGGCTTTCCATGCCTGAAATTCTCTCGCAGACTTTTCAGCCACATCTGAATGTCTTAAGGGCTGATTCTGAGGACAGAGTGTTACTTAAAGTCATTGTCATTCTATGAGTCTGCTGTGTGGACTGTTTCCCATGTTGGACATTCCTTCCTTTTTAATTCTGTCTATTATTATTTCCAGGCACTTGATGCTATTTATACGATCTCTTTAACACTTAATCCTATCTATATGTTCACTTTAACACTTAATAAGATCATTTTAACAATTAAGATGGCATTTTTTCATGCTACATCTCATGATATTTTAGATGACAGGATAGCATGCAAGAACTTTATGTGGGGCCGGCACTGTGGCTCACTAGGTTAAGTCCTCTGCCTGTGGCACCGGCATCCCATATGGGTGCCAGGTTCTAGTCCCAGTTGCTCCTCTTCCAGTCCAGGTCTCTGTTGTGGCCCGGGAGGGTAGTGGAGGATGGCCCAAGTGCTTTGGGCCTCTGCACCTGCATGGGAGACAAGGAAGAAGCACCTGGCTCTTGGCTTCAGATCATCACAGCGCTGGCCAGACCAGCCATTTGGAGGGTGAACTAATGGAAGGAAGACCTCTCTCTCTGTCTCTCTCTCTCTGTATGTCTACCTGTCAAATAAATAAATAGGAAAAAAAATTTAAAAAAGGAATTTTATGCATGTTCCATAGTCCATATAGCCTGTCATTCAGGATACATAGCAGTTTGGAAAGCAACTTAAAGATGGCAAAGTAGTGAAATGTCACAAAATCAAACTGCAAATATATCTATATCCAGTGGAGAATGTTGAGAATTACAATACAAGAACTCAAGTGTCAAATCCTTGGGTAACAATGTAATTTAGCACTATAAAATTGTATTTAGGTTATTTAGATTACCTTTTGTATACAGAACATAACTTTCCAAGAGTGTTCCTGATTAAACAAATAGCATGTAATGTTACATGATTAATGAATATGTAAATAAAATAATCACATTCTATATTTTTATTTTGGAGGGTTTTATGTACATTATTTTTAATAAAAATTTTAATCAATGTGACAATAAAGAACAATATTGATCAACCACATCTTCATTTTTATTAATTTTTTAAATATTTATTTATTTATTTGAAAGAGTTACACAGAGACAAGGAGAGGTAGAGAGAGAGAGAGAGAGTGAGAGAGTTCTTCCAATCGCTGGTTCACTCCCCAGTTGGCGACAATGGCTGGAACTGTGCCAACTTTCCAGGCCTGGGAGAGCTGGATCAGAAGTGGAGCATCTGGGACTTGAACTAGCGCCCATATGGGATACCGGCTCTGCAGGCGGCAGCTTTACCCACTGTGCCAAAGTGCCAGCCCCAACCACATTTTCATTTTACCCAGGATTTCCCACACATATTAATCAGATGGATTTTTTTTATAAAGTCTAAACATTTCTCAATAAGTAAAATATCCACAAACATATTTTTGAAATAATAAGCAAAAACTCCTGCAATTTTGTTCATGAGTAAAAAGAGATGATTACAAAAATAATATTTCCAACATAAAAATATGACTTTAATTATATCTTCTTTTTTCAATGCTGGAGAGAAAAAATTTTAAACAATAAAGAGACAAAATGAATATTGATTAATATTTTAAAACCTTTACAGACTCCTATTTACAGACATGCTATTTATAAAAATTTCTTTGTTTAATTAATTTTATTATCTGCTGACATTTTAATGTTCTATGAAATTATTTTATTCTACTTTTGGAAAGTATCTGTGTTGAAATAAATGATACATGAACAAGACTTCATGTCCTACAGTTTTTCTTATTATAACTGATTCTTGATATTAAAATAATCAAATATTCTTCAGTCATAGTCAGTTAGCCAAGGGCTATGAGAAAAAATTAAACTAGGAAGCAAATTCATGTGCTTTCCTAAGACAATATATTTCACAATTCCTCTAAGGAACTATTGATCTATTACTGGAAAAGCCAGGAGAATAAAACCCTTCAAACTCTCAAACCAATGTACTAAAGCAGATTTGTGTGTAAGAAAATCAAATTTCTTTTATGTTAGACCTAGTAACTGTGATAAAATATATATTAAAAGTGAAATGTAAGTAAAACTTTCAAAATACCTTTTCTTTTTTTTTTTTTTTCTTGTGAGATTGTTTGGAATGTTTATTGCTTTATACTGCTTTGAAGTCTTTAAAATATATTTTGTGAGGCCGGCGCCGTGGCTCACTAGGCTAATCCTCTGTCTGCGGTGCTGGCACTCCACCCCTACCCCGTTCTAGTCCTGGTCGGGGCACCGGATTCTTTCCCGGTTGCCCCTCATCCAGTCCAGCTCTCTGCTGTGGCCTGGGAGGGCAGTGGAGGATGGCCCAAGTGCTTGGGCCCTGCACCTGTGTGGGAGGCCAGGAGGGAACACCTGGCTCCTGGCTTCGGATCGACGCAGCACGCCAGCCGTAATGGCCATTTGAGGGGTGAACTAACGGAAGGAAGACCTTTCTTTCTGTCTCTCTCACTGTCTAACTCTGCCTGTTAAAAAACAAAAAACAAAACAAAACAAAAAAGACATTTTGTGAAAGTTTTCCAGGTTTGGCCCTGCAGCATAAGTGAGTTAAACCACCTCCTGCAGCACCAGCTTTCCATATGGGTGCCAGTTCAATTCCTGGCTGCTCCACTTCCAATCCAGCTCACTGCTGTCTGGGAAAGCAGTGGAAAATGGCTCGAGTACTTGGAAGAAGCTCCTGGCTCCTGGCCTTGGTCTGGCCCAGCTCCAGCCACAACAGCTTGAGTAGTAAAACAGAAGATGTAAGCTCTCTCTCTCTCTCTGTCTCTCCCCATCTCTTTCTGTAACTCTACCTTTCAAATAAAATAACTAAATCTTTTTAAAAAAAAATAAAATTTCCTAATTTTATATTATATAAAATAAAACAAATTTCTACTTATTATGTCGTTTCCTGGAATTAGTCATTACTGAATATTTATTGAGTACTCTTCGTTTAAAACAAATAACCATGGAAGCCAAAGAATCCAAGGCATCATTTTGAAAATTCAAACAGTGAAAAGCAAACTCACACTGAAAAATTTACGTTCTTTGGAGTGCTCCAAAAGGTCAAGAGAGGGGCCAGTGTTGTTCAGTGGGTTAAGATAATGCTTAGGGGCCGGTGCCACGGCTCACTAGGCTAATCCTCTGCCTTGCAGCGCCGGCACACCCGGTTCTAGTCCCGGTCGGGGCGCCGGATTCTGTCCCGCTTGCTCCTCTTCCAGGCCAGCTCTCTGCTGTGGCCAGGGAGTGCAGTGGAGGATGGCCCAAGTGCTTGGGCCCTGCACCCCATGGGAGACCAGGAGAAGCACCTGGCTCCTGCCATCGGATCAGCGCAGTGCGCTGGCCGCGGCGGCCATTGGAGGGTGAATCAACGGCAAAGGAAGACCTTTTTCTCTGTCTCTCTCTCTCATTGTCCACTCTGCCTGTCAAAAAATAAAAAAAAAATAATGCTTAGGACACCTGCATCCCATGTGGGACTGCCAGTTCCAGTCCTAACTACTCCACTTCCAGTCCAGCTTCCTGCTAATGTGCACCCAAGAAGACAAAGGATGATGGCCTAAGTACTTAGGTTTCTAACACCCATAAGGGAGACTGGGGAGGAATTCTGGGCTCCTGACTTTAGCCTGACTCAGCCCTTGGTATTGCATTTGGAGGGTGAACCAGAAGATGGGAGATTTCTCTCTCTCTCTGTCATTCTGTCTTTCAAATACATAAATCATTTTAAAAAAATGTCAAGAGAAGGATATCATCATAAAATTCCCAGGTAGCATCACATTAGCCAAATGTAAGATAAATCATTCAGCCACATACTATGTGACTGTGGACAAATTAAAATACTGTGATAAATCTGGCCTCTCATAACTGTTCTTGGACCGAGGGTTGGGAAATATGGTAAAGATGATGATTAATATCACTTCAAAAATTGTAGTGGTATAGTTCACTTCATACAGTCCACTGGACTCAGGTAACCAAAAACGTGAAATTTGAAACACAACTCAAAGGAGTGAATTTTCATATGCATTTTTCAAAATTTGAGAGTTTTGGCTACAAAGAAAGAGGAGAATTTCCAACCACTGTTTCATTCCCCAAATATCTACAACAGCTGGGGCTGAAACCAGGACTTCCAAAGCAGTCTGAGTCTCCCAGAATCCAATTAGTTGAACTGTAATTACTGCTTCCCAGAGTCTGTGTTATTTTTTTTTAAAGGTTTATTTATTTATTTGAAAGTCAGTGTTACACAGAGAGAGGAGAGGCAGAGAGAGAGAGAGGTCTTCCAACCGCTGGTTCACTCCCCAATTGGCCGCAATGGCCGGACCTGTGCTGATCCGAAGCCAGGAGCCAGGAGCTTCTTCGGGGTCTCCTGCGTGGGAGCAGGGACCCAAGGACTTGAGCCATCTTCTACTGCTTTCCTAGGCCATAGCACAGAGCTGGATTGGAAGTGGAGCAGCCGGGACTAGAACCGGTGCCCATATGGGATGCCAGCACTTCAGGCCAGGGCGTTAATCTGCTACATCACAGTGCCGGCCAAAGAGTCTGTATAGAAGAATTGAGTGAGTAACTGCAGCCAGGGACCAAATCTAAGTTCTCCAATATAAGTGTCCTAATTGCCAGGATAATGGTCACTCATGTGACACATATTTTAATATGAAAATATCAAACTGATTATGTGATACCAGTCCATATATGTATTCTTGATAGACTCCCTGTTGACGATTATAAAAAAACCAAATGGTTAAGTTACAAAATCTTGAAATTAGTTTATATATTGCAGACGAAACAGTCATTTTAAATAGATTTTTTTAGATTTATTTATTTACTTGAGAGAAAGAGTTACACACACAGAGAGAAGGAGATACAGAGAGAAAGGTCTTCCATACTCTGGTTCACCCTCCAAATGGTTGCAATGACTGGAGCTGGGCTAATCCAAAACTAGGAGCCAGGAGCTTCTCCAGGTCTCTTACATGGGTGCAGGGGCAAAAGCACTTGGGCCATTTTCTGTTTTCCCAGGCCATCAGCAGGGAACTGGATCAGAAGTGGAGCAGCCGAGACACAAACCAGCCCACATATGGGATACTGGTGCCGCAGGTGGATGCTTAACCTATCATACCACAGTGCCAGCACCTTTAATAAGTTTTTAAAATCAATTAAATTAATTGTGTAATTTTTATTGGTTAATTATTATGTACTTGAAGAATACCAAATTATTATTTATTTGAAGAATATCAAAAGAGAAGCTATAGAAAAAGTGATCTGCTAACATATTACATACAGGGCATGTCTACATATTAAAATATCTACTTCAAGAAGCTATTGGTATTATTTTGCAAAGCTAAATATTCACTTAGCCCATATACTATCTATTTTATTCCTAGGTACATATCAAGAAAAAATTATTGTATAACTGCAAGTGAGGTAGACATAAAACATTCATAATAGCACTTAATGATTGTTAAAGAAAAAAAACCTCAGAATTCCATTGGCATAACAGTATTTTTAGTAAAATAAGCAAATCTTAGAAGATTACATAAAGCATACCTTTTTATATAAAGATAAAACAATAATTAATACAGTTAGAATGTATGTAAAGCAATGTTAAAATTTCACCACTTTAAAGACACTATTAGAAGTCTCTTATTAAGTACTCAGGACAAAGTGATGAGCGTGGAGTCTAGGTGTAGATGGGGAAGAAACAAATAGGTAAATATACAATATTGTCAAGATTCTAGTTCATACATACACACACACACATATCCTGTAGATAATTAAAAAACAAACAATTAATAAGCAGGTCATTCATTGTATTGATTCCAAGAAAGTAAAAACTATGGAGACTGTGAAAAGATCAGTGGATTAAGGGTGGAAATAGGAGGAAGGGATGAATAGGCAGAATAGAGAGGTTTGTAGGTCAGAGAAACTGGCCTATATGTTGCTATCATTGTGGATACCTGTAATTACATGTTTAAGAAAACCTGCAGAACCATAGAACACCAAGAGCATACCCTAATGTAAATATATGTGAGGATGTGTCAGTATAAATTCATCAATGGTAAGAATGTGCCAGTCCATGCAGAATGTTGACGGTGTGGTGGTGTTTCTGTGTATGCATTGGGTTAATTATAAGTTGAAAGTGAAAAACAAATGATCATATCAAAGATGCAGAAAAATAGTAAAAACTAAATTCTAATGAATAAAAATACTTTGGGGGCCATTGCTGTGGTACAGTAGGTTAAGCTGCTGCTTGTGGTGCTGGCATCCCATATGGGTGCCAGTTCATGTCCTGGCTGCTCCACTTCTATTGCAGCTCAATGCTAATATGCCTTGGAAAGCAGGTGAGGATGGACAAGTGCTTGGGCCCCTGTACCCCTGGTAGATGACCCAGAAGAAGCTCCTGGCTGTTGGTTTCAACCTAGTATAGTCCCAGCCATTGGGTCTATTGGGAGAGAGAACAGGCAGATGGAAGATTCTCTCTCTCTCTCTCTTTCTGTAACTGTGCCTTTCAAATAAATAAAAATAAATCTTAAAATACTTTGGAAAAGATGGGATAATCATTTATATTATAATTTGTATAAAAAATTTACACTTAATTTTGAAATGTATATGCTATCATCCTTCACCTCATGCAGGAGGCATTGTTATTGTCAGTACTATATCTAGTCAACATTATAAATCCAAGTCAGTAATCTAGACAAACAAAATAATTTTAAAAAATAAGGGCAAGTAAGACATAAAGAAATCTATCATTATCTTTTCATTTGAAAATATAAAACTTTCCTTAAATCATTTATATTAATATCACATATTATTGGCTCAGACATTGAATCAAGTAATTATAGAGGAAGTGTATTACTAAGCAATATCACCAAATACGAAGTGTATTACTAAGCAACATCACCAAATAAACCGATGCTCCTGACAAATTCTTTCAATTTCTATACAATTAAAGTGACTCAAAAAATATTAAACAAATAAGTAAAAGTAGTTAGCAGATGTCCATGAAGAAAAAAAGCCATACCCCATACTACAGACATGGATCAATTACAGTTAAATTTAATAACCTGTATTAAAAATAAAAATTTTTAAATTTTTATAAAGATGGATATTACTGCAGGCAAGGTAAGGAGTCTTAAAGTAAAAATAGGACAAATCTGAAAAGAAAAGTGTGAATAAATATAGGTTAATCATATTAAATTTCTCTGCACAAAATGCATTATTAAACATCAATAGAGAAGCTAGAGAAATTAAAAAGGATAATTAAAATGAATACAGTAACTGAGAACTGATCTTCATACACACACATCAATAAGAGGCAGTTGGGTAAAAGAAATAGAGCTTAGAATATGAAAATGTAATTTGTAGAATTAAAAAAAAGTAGCTAAGGAAATATAACTCCAACTACAATTAGATGCTATCTCTCATTTATCAAACTGACAAACAATATAAAATAAAAGCGGTCAATTCTTGCTGCTGCCAAGCATGTTGAAGTAATTGAAGCTGCTCTCCATGTATATGGATCTAAAGAGTATACCAGTCTGGAGGGCAATTTGGCAGAAAACAGTAAATTTTAACAATGTGCATAAAGAAGAACTTGGGAGATAACAATGAAACATAGTTTTTAAAGCTGCTTCAATTACCTTGTAAAACAGATATACCAAATGGAAGATATAACAAAATAAATCCATGGATAACTTAAAAAAACCAAATCATATTACTTTCCCATGATCCCTTAAATATAATGGGTGGAGGGTGGAGGATAACACCTGCAGTTTTAATGCACATAAAGATTGCTGCAGCTCAGAAATATACAATATGAAAATAGTTGAAGGTATTTAACCACAAAGTGCAGAAGGCCAATTACTGGAAAGAAGTAGCTGAAGCTAAAAGGGTTTTGCACATTCTCAAGTAGTTGATGCAGTTCTGAAGCAAGATTTAAAGGGCATTGTATTAGTTTTCTACTGCTCATTAACAAATTACAACACTTTGGCAACCCTTCCTGCCATTTTCCACAATAGCTGTATTTGTCCTTGCAAAACCTTGTTACTTTTTGTCTTTTGTATAATAGTCAATCTAACTGGAGGGAGGTGAAACTTCACTGTGATTTTGATTTGCATTTCCCTGATTTATAGTGAGGTCAAACATTTTTTCATTTACAGGCTAGCATTTGTATGTACTCCTTAAAGAGATGTCTGTCTAGATCTCATTTCCATTTTTCAGTTAAATTATAACTGTCCACTCCTGAATTGAGTTCCTTATAGATTCTGGCTATTTACCTTGGTCAGATGTATAACTTATAAATATGTTCTCCCATCATGTAGGTTGTCTCTTTACTCTGTTATTTCCTTTTCTGTCCAGGAGCTTTCCATTTTCTTTATATTTGTTTTTGCTTCCTAGTCTTTGGGGGGTCTGGTCCAAAATATATTTGTCAATTCAAATATCCTAAAGCCTTTCCTCTGTTTTCTTCTAGTAGTTTTAATGTTTTAGGTCTTCTATGTACATGTTGATCCATTTTTAGTCAAAAAGACACAATCTGTAATTTATGATACCACAATGTGGGTATGTTGAATGCAGGAAAACAGACAAAAGAGATTATGCTGTATAAACACATTTATATCAGTCTGATTTCAATATCTGCAGATCCTGTGTTGGTGAAGTTAAACAAGCATTAACCAAAAATATTCAGTAGAAAACACTGTGTTTTCACTGAACATGTACAGAAATTTTTTTCTTGTCAATATTCCATAAACAATGCAGTAGATCATCTATTTACATAGTGCTTGCATTGTAGTAGGCATCTTCAGCAATCTGTATATTAAAAGTATACAGGAAGACAGATGTGCGTGGATTATATGCATATACTCTGACATTTTATACAAGGTGCTTGAGCATTCACAGATTTTTGTTTCCATGGGTAGTTTCTGATATCAATTTCTTGTGACTACCAAGGGACAAATGAATCAGCAATCCACAGCATTATGAATCAGAGTAGCGTTTTTCTTTGGAGCGATTTTGATTGAGAAGGAACATGAAACATCTATATTCCTGGTGATGTTCTAATTCTAGACTGCATGCTAGACACAATGTTAATATTGCAAATATGCAGTGTTTTGAACACATCTACTAACTTCTCTGCTGTGTATTTTATTAAAAAAAATAACTAAAGAAGTGACCTATGTATGCTGAATGCATTCTCACCTGGAAAAACAAATAGAAAAAAATACAAGTGATGGTTTTTAAATATCTGCTGCTCTCAGATCCTTAAATAAGCAATTCATATCACAGCTTTCCCCAATTCTGATTAAATAGACTCTTCTTAAGTCTCCAGTATGACACTCATGTTTTTCATTATAAAACCAGTTAATAATTATTGTAAAGACTAATGAGAAAACACACACATCCCTTAATTCAGTGCCTGTAATACATGAAATACAGTGTCTGTCCTGTAGGATTTACTTCCTTCATAAGTGAAACAGGCTTATAACCATTTGAGTAACCTGAAAATTCAGAATACAAAGACAATTTTAACATACATACAGTTAATTTAGCATCCTTGGAAGACATCAGAGTTTTCTTTGATGTCAAATCCCTGGATGCTCTCCCATTATTCCGACTTGCTTGATTTTTTGTGCCGCTAAAGTTGAATGAGCATGTACTTGAATTACTACAAACAAGAAGAATTCTTGAATTCTACCTTTTGCTGAGTTCTTCATGCCTATTCTGTTCATATTTCAATTTTCCTGAATATTGTAACATGTTAGATTCATGCTCTGTGCTGTTTTTCTTCCCAACATACCACTGACTCTAGGATGCCTATTTAGTAGATTTTCCCGAAGTTTGGGAGCGAGAATCAAGAATTAAATTTTAAAATAATGTGAGAGAAACTTAAAACATAATATTAAAATTTCCTACTATTTATTTGTTTTAAATTTTTATTCATTTGAGAAGCAGAGAGAAACAGAAAGGGAAACAGCCAGACTGACAGTTCCTATTTGCTGGTTCACTCCCCAAATGTTTGCAAAAATCAACACTGGGTAAGGCTGAAACTGGAAGCTGAGAATTAATAACCAAAATACTATCTAAAGAATTTGCTTTAATTGGTTAGAAGCTGCAATAAGGAGTCAGAACCACGATTCAAATCCATGTACCACCATTATATGGGAAACAGGTAGCCCAACTGGCAATTTAACTGCTAGATCAGTCGTCTGCTCCTGCTTTTATAGAATATATATATATTTTTAAAAGTCAAATATATAAAACTAGTTGTATTTAGCTAAATATTTTAGTCTTAAAATGTAGAAAACCGAGACAAAATGTCAAAAACAAATTCCATAATTTGAGAAACATGATAAAACTTTAAATGGTGTATATTGTATAACTAAATACTAAAGCGTGGAATACCTAATTTGTAAATATTGGCACAAAATGCAACATAATTAAACCAAGAAAACATTCCAAATAGTATGTATTTACTAGGTGATGAATAATCAATGAATTATAAAAATTTCATTATGCATAGTTCCAAGCAATCCAAAATGCAGAATTTAAAAGATTCTATAATCTAGTTCTGTAGTTTAGTGGGTTGTGCAGAATTTAAAAGGTGTAGTAATATTCTGATTTAATTTCAAGAGGACTTATTAGTACAGTTCCTAGTATGTTACAGAAAGGTTTGCACTAAAATGAACTTATCTCTTAATTCCATTTTCCAAGAACCCTTACCTTAGCATACAAGAAGGTTAAATATTATCTAGTAGGCTGAGAAAGGCTGTTACATACACACACACACACACACAAACAAAAACAACTTGTTAGCCTCTTCAGTAGATGAAAGTTTTAATTCTAGAAAGATCTAGATAGGTTGACACAGAGAGGTCTAGAGCTAACTACAAAGTCATCAGGTTAGATTTTCTATATTGTTGCAGCAGGAATGAATGGGGATATAAGAAGTGGTAATGAGCAATAGTGATAATAATAGTGATAATAGTGATAATATTGCCATGTATGTGCATACATCAACTATCACACAATAGAATGAAATGCTATAAGAAGTAAAGTAGCAGATTTTAAGTTCAAATTAATATTTTAAAATATTATTAGATTTATTTTTATCTTTCTCTATATTTTATAATGTGATTGAATCCCACGCAACTACTTCTGGCTTGATATGATTATAGAAATGGATGGAAATGAGAATAATCATAAAGAGACAGCCTTAAAGCATTTTATGTGGGGTGTGTTTGTGTGTGGGAAGATATTTCTAATAGAGTAAAGAAAAAAAAAGAAAAAGTATGATAAGAAAATAAAGGTAATTGCAAGGGAGAATTAAGAAACTATGGCTTCAACTAAATTAACACAATCTTCTAAATTTAGTGGCATCATATGAGACAGTATTTAGAAAACTGAAGTGATTATCTAGTATAATGATAAATACAGATTACAGAGAAGCACAATAAAAAGCCTTGAAGAATGATAACCAGCATCAAAAATGGAAAGATTTCTCAAGTATTTTGTCCACATCACATGTAACTGATATAAATAAGATGAAAATTTTGGTGCAGGAGAAAAAATGGATGAATGGAATTTTGCCAACTTCATAAGGATGTACAGTAAATATTCCTTTTATATAGTTTATAATATAGTTATTGCCATCAATACTAGAACACAGGAAGGAATTATATATAAAATACTGAGAAGAAAATTATATAAAAGTAAAAATATTGAATAGCTTGGAGGAAGAAAGTTTATATCAAAGTTTTATAATTATTATGCATTGTCTTCATAAAAATAATAAAACGTGTTCTGTGGTCTTTAACTCAGCATGCCAAATCTATAGAAACTTGGTACTCAGTGGTTCTGTGTGATAAATATTAAGGAAGCTTAGCATTGGGTGTGAGAGCAACCATGACATGCTTGATGATTGGAGAGGCTTGGTAGGCGTGGTTCTGAGTACTAAGTATTCTAAGTGCTTATATTCTTTTATCAATGATATTACCCCTTTAGATGTAAAGACGATGTTTTGGGAATTAAAAATCTATTAAATTACCATCTTTCTGCCTATCCCACTGTGACAGCTATCTCCACTAAATCTATTCTTTCCTTATTCTATAATAAAGTATCTTAAAATCTACCTGAATTCTTAGTTAGAGAAGTTATTTCCTAGGCTGTTTTCCATCTAGGCATTGCTGTGTAGCTAACATTTTCTCAGCGGACAATTAGCAGAGTGACACAAACAATTTCCTGTTACCTGTGTATGGAGAATTTACTTGTAGTCAACTTTATTTTTCCCATTTCAATATAGTAAACTGTTAATACGATGATTGCCTTTAACCTTCCATTTTCTGAGAGACAATGAGAAAAACAGTAATAATGTGTAAGTTGCTGGAAGGAGTATAATATCGGTGGAACTGCTCTGTAAAAATGCAAATGTTTTGGAACAGACTCCACTTGTACACTCCCTTATCCAGTCCATGAAAGACAATTAGCAATCTAGCTTATTAAAATTATAATAACTTGGGTATTCTCTTTCATAGTAAATTACTATATATCCCGAGTCACACAATAATATCACTTATAAACTGGTTAAAATGCTTCACAGGTGACAAACAGCAATAATTTTATAGAGGAAACCAAACATGCACACGACATTTTATGCCATGCTCTGTATGGCATAAATAATAACCTCACCTCACTATTTCCCTTCTTCCTTAATATTAGTGAAAAATTGTGCAAAAAGAGAAAGATCTGAGAAAATGCAAATGTGAGACATCAATATGGATAATCTATAAAAGAAGACATGAAGCATTTAATGTGTAAGACATTTGATGCAACACAATAATGTGGTGACAAAAATCTTAAATGTTTTACTATCCTAGACACTCTTTAGAACAGTTTCTTAGAAACATGTCTGAATGTCTTAATTAGTATCATTGTTGGAGATAAAAGCTGTTTTGGGTATCTTTAGTGTCTTTCTAATTCTCAGTGTTAGCTGTGTAAGGTGTGCAGACATTTTTAGCTTAATTCAGATAATCATAAAAATATTTGAAGGATATTTGAAACTAACTCTGCACTTCAACTAGTAAGTAGACCACATAGTATCTCTCACTTGTGTGTAGAAGTAGTAGCATTGCACCAAGTATAGGTCATCAACATTAAGCATTGATTAAACATCTAATCAATTTATACCAATAGAGAAAACTTTAGTGAATATGATGCAAACTCTTCTCCATATACTTCAAGGTATGTCTCCAATATTTTTCTTGGTATTGTATATAAGATGTATAACAATTTCAAAATAGGACCAAGGCTTGTTGATCTCATTGTTTTCATAATAGCAGCATGCCTGGAAATATATCAAAACATAGATTGCATTTTCTGCATAGAAAGACTAAGTAAAATGGATTACTGCCCATTTACAATGTTATGCTTCCTCCTTCCCAATTTGCCCATTTACTCTGTGTTCCTATGGATGCCTTTGCTTGGATGGCATTATTTCAAATGATATCTTTATATAATGTTTCTCCTCTACAGTAACCACATTCAAATGCATTTATGGAATCCAGCCATGCATACAAATAGCAGGTTTTTCAAATCCCTGATTCCAAAACAAGCCATTTTCTGGCTATTCCACAGTGCGATGTCCAACTAAAGTGTTATTATAATCATCTAATTAAATGATAACCAAAGCAAAGAAGAAAATTATTGTCCACTGGCAATAAGACACTAACACTACATATATATGTGTGTGTGTGTATATATATATATATATGAACAGCTGTGGAATATATGTAAATACATTTTTAAAAATAATATAATTGCAAATCATACAGAATGTGAATTTGGAAACAGTTGCTTACTCCTACTTGAAATGTTTTTACTGTCTTGGCTTCCAGGACAGCATATTTACATTTTTTCCTCTTCTTCTCTGTACTTGTTCTTTTTCTGGATTCTAAATATTAGAATGCCTAAGGATCTTTCCTTTTTTTCTCTCTTTACTTTCTCCCTGATGTTTTCTGATTTAAACCATCATCTCTATAGATGTGTCTTTTCAATTTCCCCTAAACTACAATATCTGATATCTAACTATCTAGATGGCATAGAAGTTACCTGATTAATTAATAAAGAGCTCAAATTTAACTTGTTCCAAACTAAATGAGTTATTTTATCTGTTTCTTTAACTCTTTCCTCTACTATTTTTCCTAATTCAGTGTCTCTTCTAATAACCAATTTGTTCAAGCCTAAAGCTTACATCATTATTTTCTACAATAATTTTTCTATTGCTATATGTAGGTTTCATTCTGAAATGGAAACAGATTTTTAGTGGAGAGTGGTGAGTCCAATTTTCATTTTTAAAATCTCATACTATTTGTCCTTTAGAAGCACAAGTATAGAGTTATGAGTCAAAATATAATCCAAATAGATTACAGAGCTTTACATGATATGGAAGTAACCTAATCCTGCCAAATTTGTTTCTAAGTATTTCCTGCCTACTCAGTAGGCTCTAGAAACCTTACATTTTTTCCCTTTTGCATCTAAAACAGTAAGTTTGTTTTTGCTTCATGTTCTTATTAATTGATCTTCTTATTCCTGAAATGCTCTTTTCCCAAAATAATAGTACTTCCCTAAGTTAAACAAATCTACATGAATTTCATTTTTGCTCAGAGCCCAACTAAGGAAAGTTTATCTACCAAGCCTCTCCAATCATCAAGCATGTCATGGTTGCTCTCACACCCAATGCTAAGCTTCCTTAATATTTATCACACACAAGTATCACATACATATGTAGTATCTTATTTGATTATTGGTTATTCATCCTTGCCTAATGAAATGAAAGTGTCATAGAGACTGAAACATTTGTTAGTCTACCACGCTCTCCTCTACCTAGGACAGAACAATAATGATCATAACATATCTTCTAGAAAAATAAATAAAACTCTCTTTATTTTAAGAGTTATTTTTAAAAACTTTGGATACACAAAAATAAGATGACTCAAAGGATCCTTAGCTCAAAACACAATTTTATCATTGGCCCATTTATGACTTTTTTTTATTATTTCTAACTTCACAGAAACACCACAAATGCCAAGATGAAAGCCCAAATCATAAAAGCAATAATTATTACTACACTCTTCCCCATCTATTTACCTGTTTTCTTTCACTCAAGATAGCCATTGATTTTGAGAGTTTATATGCTTAAATTAATAAAGTCAGGCTTTCAATTTTATTTTTTTTAATATTTATTTTATTTATTTGAAAGACAGTTACAGAGAGAGGTAGAGACAGAGAGAGAGGTCCTCCATCTGATGGTTCACTTCCCAGATGACCGCAACGGTCGGAGCTGAGCCAATCTGAAGCCAGGAGCCAGGAGCTTCTTCCAGGTCTCCCACATGGGTGCAGGGGCCCAAGGACTTGGACCATCCTCCACTGCTATCCCAGGCCATAGCAGAGAGCTGGATCAGAAGAGGAGCAGCTGGGACTAGAAACGGTGCCTATATGTGATGCTGGCACTTCAGACCAAGGTTTTAACCCTCTGCACCACAGTGCTGGCCCTCAATTTAATTTTATGATTGACATAGTTTACAATCTACTTAAAAACTCCTCAAAAACAAAGGCAGTTTATAGCTAGCTAAATAAAAATTTCAGAAAAAAAAAAACTCTGCAAGAAAAATAGGTGGTGAATTATCCTGGGAGTTAGATTATAGTACTTAGGGCAAAACCACTTTAAAAATCAGATTCTATATAAGATTAAATCTGTGCAATGATGTAGACTGAAAAATAAAGATAAATTATGATAATCCAAAAATCTAAGGTGACGGAAATCAACCACAAATACTTAAAGAGAAAGGAGTTGAGCAATGAAATGGAGAAAGAGAAAAATGAGAGAAAAACAAATTCAACAGGATAGGTACAGTGGAGGTAAATATTCAATTATTTGTTGGTGGAGGACATCAGAAGATAGATCTTAGAATTCTGGAGGTAGCTGTTTCAGATTAGTCATATGTTTTAAAGTTTTGAGGTAACAACTTAAGAGAGAGACTTCTAGCAGGTCCAGAACAGGGTATAAAATTTGTCCAGGGAGACCCAAGATGGCTGTACAGGAAAAAAGATATACTGATTTTGACCATGGGAAGATATCAGATGAACAGGGGCGGTAACTGCATTCCTGGAGAATCACTGTACAGAAATTTTCAGTGGAAAGCCTTACAGAAAGAAGAGTAATGCTGAGAAGCAGCAAAAACTATAAACACAGCAACTGGCAAGATATTAATAGCGACACTAGCATTTGGTGGCTAGTGGGACACCATCTTCTCAGAGCGAGGTGAGAATAGTCTACAGCAGCCCATGTACCACTGGTGATTTTGTCTGATCAAGAACCCTGGACTCCCCTCCGACTTTGAGTCAGACCTCAAGAGTTGGCAGGGACGAGGCACCCATGTAACTCCATGAAGAGAGAGTAGGTTGCTTTCTTCCCCTCCCTCCATGAACGTACCCAGTGACTGACTGGGTTAGGGGAGAAGTACCATCTTCCCAGAATGAGGATAGTGGAGGCTGCTGATGCCTAAGTGCCCCTTGTGGATTTTGTCTAAGGGAGAAATCTGCAGTTCCCATTGACATGGAGTTCGGCCTGGAGAGCTGGCAGGAGGAAGGGTGCCTACTAAGAACCATGAAGGGATAGCACGCTGCTCCCCTCTCCCCCATCAAAGCACCACACTCAGCTTGAAGAGATGGAGCACTGATCAACCTCTGTCCAGCAGGCAGCTACCTCTGGGGTCAGGGTGCCTCTTTCGATGGACAGGGAGGCTCTCGGGCAAAGAATGGATCGCCTTTTCTCTGTGGTTGTGAGAGCCCTGCATGTTGTGACTGTGGGAATCCTGTGACTGTGATAGGCCAGAAAATAGAGAAGGGTGTGGGATATGGCTGGGTCTTTAGGCAATCTCTGGATACAGATCCAGAAGCTCAGAACTCCCTGAGTGCTGGGGAAGGTCATTGTGGAGGACTCCCCACTCACGCTATGGCCAGCATAGCTCCTTTGTATAGTTTGTGTGCCTGAGTTTGTGGGATGTGCAGGTACTGTGAGCTCACTCTAGGCATTTGGCTCACCTTGGCAAGGAAAAAGGCTAAGACTGAACACAACAGCCAGCAGGATCATCCTCTCCCCCTAATGATGAAGAGGAAATCCACCACACCCAAGTTGGGTGTCACTCTGGACTCTTGCCCCACCTGCAAATGCTGGCCAGAGGTCCCTGACCCCAGCCAGCGTGCACATCTGGATAGCCACTAACAGTGCAGGCATTCCAGTAGTCCATAAAGGCACACTTCCAAGAACAAAGCTCTTAGAGAAGATACCAACAAAAGTTTTCTCAAATACCTAAAAATAAACATAGAAATACAAGAAATATGAACAAGGAATGCAATATGAACCCAAAAGGAACACAATAATACTTGACTATTAAACTATGAAGATGAAGATGAACTATGTAAAGATCTACTGAATGCCTATACTATGCATTGTGTACCTTTTATTCCACTGACAGTCTTTGGGATTATTTTTGGCTTTTGAACAATATAAGCAAACTTGCTATAATTATATTTGTATTAGCTTTTCATTACTACAGTGGAATTTCTGAGGAAACTAACTTTGTAAGAGAAAAACTTATTTAGCTCAGACTTTTGGAGACTGAGTGGCCCTATTGATTTGACATTTGAAGAGGGTCATGGGTGACAATACTGGAACACTAATGGAGGGAGAATCACATAGGGAGCCAGGAGAGAGAAAAAATGTTTGGACACAAACTCAGGCTTTCATAACAACACTCTTGTAAGGACTGCCCTCTAAGAGCACACCATCAATGATACAGGGACCTCCAACTTTCAACTAGGCCATACCTTTTAGAAGTGACACCACCTCCTAATACAGCCACTGTGGGGAGCAACCCGGACTAGACTAAGTTACTGGAATTAAGACTTATTCTATGCATCTGCTCTCCCACAATATGGCGCTGAGAAGGGAGTAACAACTTCTACACAGCTGCCTCCAGTTCAACCAATAAACTGTAGGACCTGCTCCTGATTGGAGGAGAGCAGCGTACTCGGCGTGTGGGTAGCAGAGTCGGGATTGGCGGAAGAGGACTATAAAGGAGGAGAGAGACAACATGCACCAGGAACATCTAAGGGGAACACCTGTGCAGCCCCGAGAGAGCCGGCCAGCGGTGTGCCGCTCCCCCGCGGAAGTGGGGAAAGTGGCAGGGGGAACCGCCCTTCCACGGAGGTGGAAGGGACAGCAGCCAACCCGGGAAGAACCAGCAGCAAACCCGGGGAGGGCCAAGCAGACGAAAGAACAACGCAGGGTCCTGTGTCGTTCTTCCACGAAGACGGGGAGCGACAAGCCACCCTGGGGACCAAGCCTTTAAAATATGGGCCTTTGGGGAAAATCTACATTCAAACCATAACAATTTCTGTATAAACATTTTTATGGGCATATTTTTATGGCAGTCATGAAAATGTGTAGAAGTAATCTGTTTATAGGATGTATTACTTATAAGAAATTGACAATCTTTTCCCAAGATGGTAATATCAGTTGATTTGGTCACTCTTGCTTTAATCATTTGAGAGAGTGTCTACTGGTATCTCATTATGTGTGCTCTTATTTACCATTATTCTTGTACTCTGAATTTAAGTACTTCTCAATTGTTTATCAGTGATTTGTTTCCCTTTTTGAAAAAGTCATCTCAAGGTTTTTGCTCATATTTATTGTCGTTTTAAAAAATTATTTCAGTCAACAGTTTTTTTTAATATTCCTAGACAAAAGTCTACTTTTAAATATATCTATGGAGATTCCAAAGATATTTTCTTTGTGTATATGTGTGTGGTGTATTACAGTCTTTTTTTTTTTTTTAATTTGATTGATTTTGTTTTGTTCTGGATAAGAAGCTAATTCTTTCAGTTTTTGTTTTCGGGACTAGGATTTATCTTGATACATTTGTGTTGCTGCTGCATGGTATATGTAGAAGTACAGATTCATTTTTTCACAAATGGATATGTAGTTGCTTAAGCACCATTTTCTAGAAAGATGCTCATTTCCAATATACTGCTTTGATATTTTTGTCAAAAACTGAATGACCATGTAGGTGTCATAGCATTTCTAAGCAAATTCTGTTAAGCACAATTTTCTGTGGTGATAGAACTCACCTATATATCTGGGCTTTCAAATGCTATAGTGACTATTTACATATGTCAAATGAGTACTTAGAATGTGGCCAGTGCAGATGAGAAAATGGATTTTTCATTTAATGTAAGTGTAATTATTTTTTAAAAAAATATTTATTTATTTATTTGAGAGGTAGAGTTACAGACAGTGAGAAGGAGAGACAGAGAGAAAGGTCTTCCATCTGCTAGTTCATTCCCCAAATGGCTTCAATAGCCAGAGCTGAGCCAGGAGCCAGGAGCTTCTTCCAGGTCTCCTGTGTGGGTTCAGGGACCCAACCACTTGGGCCATCTTGTACTGCTTTCCTAGGCCATAGCAGAGAGCTGGATTGGAAGTGGAGCAACCAGACTAGAATCAGCGCCCATAGGGGATGCTCATGTGGCAGGTGGAGGATTAACCTACTGTGCCACAGTGCCGGCCCCAGTGTAATTACTTTGAATTAAATTCAGATAAGCACAAGTGACTGGTAGATATCATTTTGGAAAACAAAATTATAGACATATATTTCATCAATTTCTGTGTCTACTTTATGACAATGCCAAAAAATTTTCATTATCCAACACTTAATAGTACTTATATGGTCATGTGTATAGCTCTTCTGACTTTAAACTTCTTTGTCTAGATTGTGCAATTTACAGTCTCTTGCCTTTTCATATAAACTTTGCATTCAATAGACATTCTCTGTTTCCATTTAAAACAAACAAAAAAATCCTGCAATTTGACCAGAAGAGGTAGAAATTGGTTCTGATTCTGTGGAACGATTTGAGCAAGATAGCACTTAAAAACAGTGCCAGTCAATCTAGTAGATCAATTCCTTAAATAATTTAAACCACTCAAGAAATACTTTGTAGTTTTATATTCCAAGCTTTCTGTGATAAAATTGTATTTCAACATGATCCATTTTTTATTTTTACATTTGACTGGATTCAGTATATGATATTAAAATGCTTTGTGGATTTTTTTTTACTTCTGTATTAATTAAGTATATTAGTTTATAGTTTTATTTAGTTACAATATCTTCCCCTGCTTTTGGTGTGAGTTTCATGGAGTATCATTATACAACTCGGCAGTTTTCCTCTTGTCTTCTATTTCCTGTAAGCAATTGAACAGATATAAATAATGTTATTTCTCCTAAAACTGTTTGGTAGAATTCACCATCTGGTCCTGAAGGATTTTCTTTTTGTTGTTTTTATTGTGATTTTAATGGAAGGGTTTTAATTACAGAGTCAATTCCTTTATAAGAAATAGGACAAGAGCTATTGAAGTTTGTTTTTCTTCCTGAATGAGATTTGCTATTGTGTCTTTCAGGAACTTCATCTAAATGGCTGAATTTGTTAGTAAAGAATTGTTCATAATACCCTCCTTATTATCATTTTAATATCTTTAGGATCAATATGAGCATCCCTTTTTCATTCTTCTCATTGGTAATTTGTGTCTTCTATTTTCCTTTATCTGCCTGGATAGCAATTCATCTTATTGAAATTTTTAAAAGAAGAAAAAGTCTTTTGTTTTTATTGATTTTTCTCTTTATAATTTCTTAGTGGCTCTGATCTTAATGTCTACTTGTTTCAAATTTAATTTATTCGTTTTTCTTTTTAGTTTCTTAAAAGCAAAAGCTTAAGTTATTCATTTTTAGTTTTTCTTTCTCTCGTCCCCTCTCTCTCTGTCTCTGTTCATATGTGTATGTGTTTACAGTTAGGCATCACTTAACAGTGGAAATACATTCTAAGAATCATATGATTAGGTGATTTTGTCATTGTGTAAACTTCACAGAGTGTACTTACACAAGCATAGATGATAATGAATTATATAGCTTAGTATACACCTAGGATATATGATATATAACTATTGTATGTATGGTACATAATTGATTAAGATTATGTACCATAAAATAAGATTAAGATTATTGATTAAGATGTCATTATCCAAATGCATGTTTCAATTTCCCTTTACTCATGTGTTGCTGAAATTCCAAATGTTTAAAAATGTATTATGTATATTTCTGTCATTGGTTTCCATTTTAAAATTTCAATATATTCTGATATAATTTGCATGGTTCATATTATTTTCAATTTATTAAGCTTTGTTTAATGGCTCAGAACCTATTACGTCTTGGTGAATGTATCATGTGCACTTGAGAGGTATGTTTATATACTGCTAAATGCAAATTATCATGAAATTTAAAACAATAAGTGTTTATTTTTCATTATTTCTGTAGGTCAGATATCTATGAAAAGCTATACAGAGTCCACTACTCCAGGGTATTTAAAGATCACAATGAATATTTCTCTTGGCTTGGTCATTTAAAGCTTCATATCCTGTCTCACCTGGTTTCTGGTAGGGTTCGGTTACTTTCAGGCAGTTGGACCGAAGGCTTCAGATTTTTGATGGCTGTTCACCAGAGGACTGCTGCCATCAGTTATTTTGCCTAAGCATCTCTCTATCATCACAGAATATTTCCTCAAAATGTAGAACAGAGAAGGCTCCAAAGAGAGTCAACTAGCAAGGCTGAAGTCATTCTTTTAACCTGATCACAGAACTGATATCATCATATGTTATGCTTTCAATAAAGGTGATTCGAGAGGTCCCACTCACTCTTAAGGGAAAGGCTTACATTAGGCTGTGTATATCAGAAGATGTGTATACCCTTGCTCACAACGCTGTTCTATTGTACAAATGCATTCCCAGGGAGTCAGACAACAATCAAGGGGATACCTGGGACTCATCGTATGTGTTTCTTGTATTTCAAGAAAGAATTTCTATGATACTTGCTGTTTGATGCCTAGAACTTGTCACATTAGCTCTTTTGTCCAATGTATTTGTTGGTTTTAGGAGTGGGCAAATTTGGTGCCATTAACTTTGTTCTCACTACAAGCACAGTTATTTGCTGGCATTTTTTATAAGATTTTTTAAAGATTTATTTATTTTACTTGAAAGTCATAGTTACACGGAGAGAGAAAGAGAGGCAAAGAGAGAGAGGTCTTCCATCTACTGGTTCACACCCCAAATGGCTGCAATGGCTGGAGCTGCGCCAAATCGAAGCCAGGAGCCAGGATCTTCTTCCAGGTTTCCCATACAGATGCAGGGGCCCAAGGACTTGGGCCATCTTCTACTTCTTTCCCAGGCCATAGCAGAGAGCTGGATCGGAAGTGGAGCAGCCAGGACTCAAACCAGAACCCATGTGAGATGCTGGCACTGCAGGTGGCAGCTTTACCAGCTATGTCACAGCGCCGGCCCCATTTGCTAGTATTTTTAAACCATTTATTTTCATATTATTTGAAAGGCAGAGGGACAGAGACAGGGAGAGAGAGACAGACAACAGAGACAGAGACAGAGATCTTCCATCTGCTGGTTCACTCTCCAAATGCTAGCAATAGCCTGAGCTGGGCAAGGCACAGGCCAGGATCCAAGAAATCAATTTGGATCTCTTATCTGGGTTGCAGGGACCAAAACACTGGACCCTCACTGCTGTCTCTGAAGGTACCCATCAGCAAAACTCTGAAAAGAAGAAGTACCAGGACTTGAACTCACATACTTCTATAAGGGATGTGGGCATCCCAAGAAACAACTTAGCCACTGCAACCAACACTTTCTCCCATTTGTTAGCATTTTGAATGAGACTGCATTGAATCTAACAATAATGAGCCATCCAGTTACTAAAAATAACATCTATGGGGTTTAATTTTTCTCAGTAGTGTTTTGTAGCTGTCAGTTTAAAATTTTTTAGTTATTTTTCAAGTTATTTATTGTTCTCTCACAGACACACTAATATATATAAAGCATTTGTATTGTTTTTCCATTCCATAACTTGATAAGTTCACATGAATAAAATCATGACAAGGATTTTCAAAATTTTCAGTTTTCTTCAATATAGGACACAAATAATACAGTGTTTTATATATTCTATCTAAAACATTATTCATTTGGTTTCTTTTTCTTGGTTATTGTACTGGCTCACACCTCCAGAACTGCATTAAATAGAAGCACTAAGAGTGGATTTTTTTTCTCAATTTTATGAATTCGATGTTAATTCTGATGTATCAGCCATTTTTTTTATAGATACCTTATCACTTTGAGTAATTTTCCTTCTGTTATTAATGTGCTGACAGATTTATTATGAAGTTCTCTTGAACTATACTAAATAAATTGTTCTGGCTCTATTGGAATGAATCTAAGCTCTTTGTCTTCTATTTTTTATACTTACACCTATGCATAAGAAAGAGGGGGCTTTCCTAGATTAAAGGACTCTTACATGACATTTGTGCAGAACTCATTTGACCCTGAATGACTGGAACTAATAAAAGTATAAAAATAGATTCGAGACAAATGGGACACTTTTAAAATGGAGTAGACATTGATTTTAATTCTTTTAAAATTATTTGGTATATTGAAAGGGAGAACACACACACACACTCAGAGAGAGAGAGAGAGAGAGAGAGAGAGAGAGATTTCCCATGTGCTGATTCACTCCCCCAGTGCCTGAAATGGCTGGGACTGGGCCAAACTGAAGCCAGGAGCAGGAAACTCCTTTCAGGTTTCCCACATGGGAGACATCACGCACTGCCTGCCAGGCTGTGTATTAGCAGGGTGCTAGAACTGGGAGCACAGCTGGAACTCAAATCCAGGTGCACCAACGATGAATGGGAGCTGAATTCACTACTGTGGAAAATGCCTGACCCAGATACTGAATTCTGTAAAGGATTACTGCTAATATTGTTAAAGTACTATAATACACTGTGATATATGCTCTATATGGTTTTTAAATATGTGTGTGAATTTTGAAATGGTGAAATGACATGTTAACTAGAATCAACTTTAAGTTATTTCTTTAAAAATAAAGCTAAAATAGTAATAACAACTCTGGGCAATAAATGTATAGGAAGCCTTTCATTTTCTTTAGAATATGTGGAATTATTTTAGAATAGCTTTAAAATATTAGAATAGGTGGATAATTATCATGGGTATATTAACATGGTTTTAACATATATGCATACATATGTTTCCAATCCCCACTTCTCTCAGTCTCTAATCCCTTCAATCCTGTGTCAAGAATAATTAACAGACCCTACATTTGTATAGCAGTGACATAAAATGAAAAAAAAACAAGTAGATTTGTATCTGTTAGAGAATTATTCGTGGTGTTTTCTCTCTGTTAATTTTGAAAGATAAGTTAATTACGTGAAGGCACATCTGCTTTTTTTATTATTTTGAAGTATCTTGTTAGCGGATGCTTGATTTTACAGAACTTTGCTTTTCAGAGTACTAAGCTATGAATATCCTTGCATACATTTATGGAGCACATATAAGTCATTTCCTTTGTGTATGCATCAAGCAGTTAAATGGATAGAGTAGGATATGTAAAAGTCCATCATTGCGACATCACACTTAACTCTATCATTTCCCTTTTTCAAAGTGGATATATGATTTTCTCTCCTATGAATGGATCTTGAGTAATCTATATTCTCCTAATTATCTGTTGTCAATTTGATCTATTATCATAATTTTAAAAATGTTTTGCCAGGCTGGCCTCATGGCATTGTGTGTTAAGGCACTGCTTGTGATGCTGGCATCTAATATCAGAGCTCTGGTTTGGGTCCCCATGAATATAGCTCCCTACTAATGTGCCCAAGAAAGCAGTGGAAGATGGCCCAAGTACTTGAGTTGCTGTCACTCACTTGGGAGATCCAGATGGATTTTCTGGCTCCTGATTTCAGCCTGGCCCAGCCCTTGCCACTGTGGCCATTTAGGGAGTGAACCAGCAGATGGACCATCTTTTTTTTCTATCTCTCCCTCTCTCCCCTTCCACCCCATCACTCTCCTTTCAAATAAAAATAAAGCAAACTTTTAAAAATATTTTGTCAAGAAATGCTACACAATATTATTCCATTTAGTCTATAATTTTTATTTCTTTGAACATGAATAAGATTGAACACCTCTTTATATTTTCTTTCTTACATTTATTTTCTCTTGTAAAATGTATTTATGCCATTTATTTTTTGGATTTCAAAGCTTTCTCGTTGATTTATTTAATTTTCTGTTATATTCTTGATACTAATAAGTTTTGATTATGTGTAAAGCAAATATTTGCTCCAAGATTGTAATAAGTATTTGTAGAATAAATGAATAAGCAATATTGAATTGAATCACCATTTCAAATACTGGATTTTGCATTTAGCAGCTGTGTAGATTTGACAGTCCTTTAATTCCTCTGAATTCCAAATTTCTGTCTTTAATACTTATAATACCTATTTCAACATTTTTTATTTCACTCTTTAGTGATAAACAGATTGTGCAGAAATTTAAGGGAATGTCCATAAAGAACTAAAGTAATAAAATTTCTACAGTACTATAGTATTTCTACTATCCTGCAATTGAATAATGCAGAAAATCATTTCATTTGACATTAAAATCAAATATTTATTTTAATTTTTAAAGATAGATTTGTTTATTTACTTGAAAGAGTGGCAGAAAGAGAGAGAGAGAGAGCATATTAACTATCTCTTGGTTCAGTCCCGAATGGCCAAATGAATGAGGTTGCAGCAGGCTGAAGCCAGGAGCCACATGGGTGGCGGAGGCCATCACCCTCTACTTTCCCAGGCGCATTAGTAGATTAGTAGCACAGGATCTAAAGCAGAGCAGGCAGGACTCAATTTGGCACTCTGATAAGAGCTGCCGGCATCATAAGCAGTGTTGACAGGTTGCACCACAATGCTGGCTCCATACTTTTTGTAATTTTATTCCCAAAGAGTTCTATACTTACATTTATCTTTTATCTTTCTTGAAGTAATATTGAAAGAGTTCAACACAATATTCCAGATTCTTTACATTTTAAATAAGAAGAAAATCAATTTTCTTTTTGGTTTATAGCATGACTCTCTGACTTCTGCTGGCTTCATCCTCCAAAGAAATTTAACTGTATCTAAATATAAAGATACAGTACATCCTAGTTCTCATTCTTCCTTGAGTTTCAGCTATTAACATGTAACTACCAAAGAGAAGTTCACCCTAGAGCAAGTTTTATGTGATTATATTTTCACATCTTATTTCTTTTTCTCATTCTATTTCACCAATTTGTCAAAGCACAACAACTTCTCAATTCATTATTTGAGAGGCTAGTAATATATTTTATGTAATAAAATCTAAAAATATATTTTAGAGGTTTACATACATAATAACATTTTAATATTATCATGAATACATATATATAATAAAAGGAATTATTTACTATATAATCTTGAGCTTCATTTTATGTTTATTGCTTCATATATGCTATTTTATTACTATATGAATTATTTTTGCTTCAGGTTTGGATTTCGGAATTATGACAAAATTGCACATCTCTGCTGTGGCCCAGGAGTGCAGTGGAGGATGGCCCAAGTACTTGGGCCCTGCATCCCATGGGAGACCAGGAGAAGCACCTGGCTCCTGCCATCGGATCAACGCAGTGCACCGGCCACAGCGCGCCGGCCGCGGCGGCCATTGGAGGGTGAACCAACAGCAAAGGAAGACCTTTCTCTCTGTCTCTCTCTCACTGTCCACCCTGCGTGTCAATAAAATAAAATAAAAAAAAGATAACTATTACAATACTCAAATTTGATCTTAGGCTAACGAAACATTACTAGTAAGATCTTTTACCTCACTGGTCCACGGAGAGAGCCATATTGTAGTGGTAAATAGTGGTTTTATGTGGTTACGTAAATAAGCTCTCTGTCCTTGCAATCTTAGCCATCTATTTCTGAAGATCCCTGCCCTCGTTATTAGGCTGCATAACGAACTGCCCAATAGCATGATAGTTTTAAAAATGCACAGCATTTATTTTGCTCGTGACAATTTTCTCTACTCTACTCGATATCACTTAAGGGCGGCTTGGAGAAGGAAGCTGGAATCCTGTAAAACATGCTAAGATATGCGAGAAAACCTGGAGAAGGGAAGTTCTGGAATTCTTTGGGCAGCTAACTCAATATTACCTCTTCATGTTGTCTCTCCAGCAGGATGGTGTCAGGGTAGCTAGATCTTGTACTTGCCAACTCAGGGATCTTCAAACTTTTGTCCAAAGGAGAGACAGAAGCCTTTGAAACCACATAGTATCACTTTTAACATACTATATTGGTTGAAGCAGAGTTCACCCATTCAAAGGGCAGAAAATATAGACTTCCCCTCTCAGTGGAAGAATGGCAATATGATATTACAGGGTTTATAGGATGTGTGTGTGCACCACTCATGTGTGTACATCTCTGGAAGATACCCTCTGCCACAAGCTCTGAAGTGGAGAAGAGAGACGTTAAAAGAAAATAATGTGAATGCAATCAAACCTAAAAGAAAATCAAACCATCAGAATCAACAGAAGGACCCCGAAGAAAGCAGCTAAATAAAAATTACAGTGATTCAGTACTATTCACACAGTGGCACTCTGGTAAGAAATTATCTAGAGTCAGCTAAGAAACCCAATACCAAATGCTTCTGCTGCTATTGCAACTTGAGTGCTTGAAGATGAAAATGGCAAAGGATTCAGTGCCTAGAGTTAAATAAATGTTCCTATTCAATAAGTTTTAAAATAGGCATAGATCATCAAAACTATAGCAGTAACAATTTATTTGACAAAAATTTAAAACAAAGTTAAACCAACATTTTATTTACAACAAAACTGACCTACTCAGGCATTCCTTCCTTCCTTCCCTTCTCTTCTCTCTCTCTCTCTCCCTTTCTCTTCCTTCCTTTCTTTCTTTCTCTCGTAATTTTAGCTCCCACGTGTAAGAGAGAACATAGAATATTTGTCTTTTTGTGTCCGGCTTATTTCACTCACCGTTAACTGAAACTCACATCTTTTCATTTGATGATTTTTTTTTTGACAGGTAGAGTTAGACAGTGAGAGAGAGAGAAAGAGAAAGGTCTTCCTTCTGTTGGTTCACCCCCCAAATGGCTGCAATGGCTGGCGGGCTGCGGCCATATTGCTGATCTGAAGCCAGGAGCCAGGTGCTTCCTCTTGGTCTTCCATGTAGGTGCAGGGCCCAAGCACTTGGGCCATCCTCCACTGCCTTCCTAGGCCACAGCAGAGAGCTGGACTGGAAGAGGAGCAACTGAGACAGAATCCGGCGAACCTGGGGTACCTGCACCACAGGCAGAGGATTAGCCAAGTGAGCCAGCTGATGATTCTTTTATTGTTAATTATTTTTAATCTTCATGAAGATAAAAAAGGCAGAAATACAGAGAGAGAAGGAGAGACAGAGAGACAGAGAATCTTCCATCCTCTGGTTTATTCCCCAAATGGCCATGATGACCAGGGCTGGGAGAGGCCAAAGCCAGGAGCCAAGAGCTTCTCCTATCCCCCACTGCTTTCCCAGCTGCATTAGCAGGGAGCTGGTTAAAAGTGGAGCAGCTTGGATTCAAACCGGCACCCATAATGAAATTGGACATGACCCCCTAAAATTTACACTAAAATGTGGCCCCTTAAAGTTCCCCAGAAGTGCTAACTGGGGTGCCGCATATGCTACTGGAATTTGGGGTGCCATACAATTTCTCCACATGCTTACTAATAAATCCCCAATATTAGTAAGCCCAAGAGGGTTCTTGCCTAATATTTAGAGAAGAATTCTAAATACCGGCACAGATAAATGAGGCAGCATAGTACATTTTAAGCTTTTATTTAGTGAGAAAGATGCATAGGAGAGAGCCTTATTTAAGAGAGAGAGGTGAATAGGGGTTCATACCAAGCACCAGGAACCAGCCACATGGTGAAGCATCTAGGCCTGGAAGCCTAGAGTACATGGCCCGAAGGCCATGCACCCTGGAGGCGCGGGGCTACAGCAAGCCCCCTCCTGACAAGAGGCCAATGAAGAAGAGAGGGCAGGGCCACACCGTGTCTGGCTTTTCACCCACTTCCAAAGGGGAGTGGTTAATTAACATGATTTGCTGGTGGGCACCCAGGTGTGGCCAGGTAGGGGGATGAGACCACACAGGGGCGTGGTGAAGGCATCAGATAGAGTCATGAGGCCACACAGGGGCATGGTGAAGGTGTGATCTTCCAGTTCACAAATCTAATCAATTTTAGAGGACGGAGGCTTAATCCATTACACCACAGCACCAGCCCCTTGATGATTCTTTTTTTTAATTTTATTTAAGGCAAACAAATTTCATGTATCTCATATACACAGATTTTAGGAACACAGTGACACTTCCCACCCTATTCTCACTCCCACCCATGCTCCCACCATTTCTCCTCCTTTCTCTCTTATTCCCTCTCTTAATTTTTACAATGATTACTTTCAGTTTATTTTATACACATAAGACTAACCCTACAAAAATAAATAGTTCAATAAATAGTGAGAAGAAAAAAACAATGTTCCTCAACAGTGGAGACAAGGGATGTAAACAAAGATGATTGCTTACAGCCTTTGCCTAGATGCCTACAAAACTATCATTTTACATTTTATTTGTTGAGCTACTTAGTAGAGCACTAAGCCTTTGACTATGATGTAACTTAAAATGTGTTGCCAAAGCCCATGAGAGTATTTCAGGCATGGAAAGCCAAGACACTCTGGCAAAAAGATCTCTGTGAGTGAGATCCCAGTGGAAAGAACAGGTCTTCAAAGAGGGAGGTGCCTTTCTCTGAAGGGAGGAGAGAACCTCCACTTTGACTATGACTGTGTCTAAACAAGATAAGAGTCGGAGAACTCAAGGGGCTTCCATAGCCTTGGAAACTCATAACTGGTGCATAGGGAGATTACTGATGCCATAAACAGGAGTGTCAATTTGTAAAGTCAACAACAGGAGTCACTGTGCACTTACTCCTCATGTAGGATCTCTGTCCTTAACGTGCTGTACACTGAGGCTTAATGCTATAACGAGTACTCAAACAGTATATTTCACTTTGTGTTTCTATGGGGGTGCAAACGACTGAAATCTTTACTTAATGTACACTAAACTGATCTTCTGTAAAAAAAAAAAAAAAAAAAAAAAAGAAAGAAATTATCAATTCCCAACTTGACTCTCACTGGGATTAAACATGACAATAGGTCTGATCTGATTTCATCATCATTTAAAAAAAATCATCTATTATTTTTCACTTTATGTTTCTGTGTGGGAGCAAACTGTTGAAATACTTACTTAAGGTATACTAAGCTGATCTTCTGTATATTAAGATAATCGAAAATGAATCTTGATGTGAATGGAAGGGGAGAGGGAGTGGGAAAGGGGAGGGTTGTGGGTGGGAGGGACGGTATGGGGGGGGAAGCCATTGTAACACATGAGTCGTACTTTGGAAATTTATATTCATTAAATAAAAGATTAAAAAAAAAACTTAAAATGTGTTGACTCAAAAATTAAAATTAAAATAAGAAAGAAAGGAAGTATTTTTATCTGAAAAGCATTCCAACCAGTATTATTGCTATACACTGACATAAGTGAATTAATGGAGGAATACTGTGATTCAGTGTTCTCTGAAAGAGAACAATAGTATTTACCTGGGATATCACTGGGTGGGGGCATTGTTTGATACTTAGGATTTGTCATTTTTATAAGGATTTATTGATTTATTTAAAAGTCAGAGATACTGAGATTGAGAGAGACAGAGAGAGATCTTCCATCTGTTGGTTCACTCCCCAAATGGCTGCGCTGCTGGGGGTGAGCCAGGCAGGAGCCAGGAGATTGTGTTCAGATCTTCCATGTCAGGAACCAAATACTTGGACCATCTGCTGCGGCTTTCCCAGTTGCATTAGTAGGGAGCTGGTGTCACAGGCTGTGGCTTAACCCACTGTGTGACAATGTGGGCCCCAGGATTTGTCCTTCTGTAGTGCTTTAGAGTGTGCTGGCTGACCCACTGTCCACTGAAGCACTCTGTTTCCAATGGGAGACTTGAGAAAGCCTTCCCTTTCTCAGTCTTTCCTACTTGCTTCTTGAACTTGCTCATTCTGCCTTGTCTGCCCTTTGCAGACCCAACTTCTCTGAACATGTTCTTTCACTCCATCTGCCTGACCTGACTCTCTAGCTTCAGGCTAACCCTGATATCTGAGTGCATTTTTTATCCTGAGACTGACCATGGGCCCACCTGCTAATGCTCACATCCAGCCCATGTTT
Source organism: Oryctolagus cuniculus (assembly GCF_964237555.1). Taxonomy (NCBI): domain Eukaryota; kingdom Metazoa; phylum Chordata; class Mammalia; order Lagomorpha; family Leporidae; genus Oryctolagus; species Oryctolagus cuniculus. The sequence goes on from NC_091442.1 coordinate 89,788,781, forward strand.
TTAGAATCTCATTACAGAAACTGACCTCTGGGCTCCCACCTTGAGAGTTGATGACCAGAAATGTATAAAATACATTGTTTAAGTTATTCCTTTAAATGTTCTTCATCTTATGGTTAAGGCTCAATATCTCAAATATTGTGACCTTTTCTTTAGCCCAAAGAAAAGGCTTTCTCAAAATAATATAGCATGTTAATAGTAAGGTCATGGGAATTAGGGTATTCTAGCCCAAATCTAAGCCTGCCAACACAGCATGGGAATTATTCCAATATTATTTTCTGATAACCAAGCCTTTATTATTCTTGAATGTAATCTTTAATGCCCAATTTTGTTAAGTATATCTGAATTTCACACTGTTCTTAACAAGATTGAAATTTATCTAGCATATATATATATATGTATGTACTGAGTGCTTCTATAAAAGTTTTAGATAAATTATTCATTTAATTATAATAGCAATACTATAAGGAACTTAATACAATACGATCACTAAAGAAGGAAAGATTGAAGACCTAGTGCAAACCCAAAGGCTTACTCTGTAGATGTAATTGCTGTAACTCATGATACAATATTGTTTCTACTCCACCAATGGTTTCCTCAGAATGCTAGCAAAGAGCTTTGTACAAGTTAACAAGAAGGAATTAAAGTAGATACATTTGCCTATTAACAAATTTTAAAGAGTTCGATTATTAAATTCTTAAATGTTGGTATATTTCTTGCAGGACTGTTAGTCATAAAATGATTTCTTATTAATAGATCTATATTTTAAATGTGTACAGTATATACTAATACATTAACAATCATAATGTGTGATATATTATGGTACTAACATGAGAAAAAGGATACTTATTCTAATAGTACCAAAAAAACCTGAAGTAGCAATACATAAATCTCAATCATTATCAGAAAAAACAAATCTTAAAATTTATTGGCACTTACAATCTGAAGACTGCAAACTTGATTGCTTTACGGCAAAGCAATTAAGCCACTAATTAAATCATGGTGATTATATGAATTATTTAATATTCATATCATTATAATTTCTAAAAATGTCTATGTAATATAAGTCAAATTAATTTCATTCTTTACTAATTAAATATGTTGTTCCCATTCTGGTAATTATTTCAATTTCCTAAAATTCAAGTAGGCAAACCTTTAATATAAGTAACAGGTTAGTTTTTTCTAAATACCTTTCATTGTTCTTGAAGATTTAAGTTGAATGATTACAAGCTACTGTTCATGTTGGCTATTCCCTGAGTACTTAGATTAAAACATTTATTTTGCACCTAAGCTTTCTGCATCTCTAATATTTTATAGATAAATAAGACCTGCCTCCTTTGGTTATCTCTTAAAATACTATTTACATAATCATCTTACATACAGTATCTCATCAGTAGCTTCCTGTGTATTTTCTGATATATTGGGCACCTAACACTCCTTCCAAGAAATTTTGCGTGTTAGATTAACTCAAAGTCTGGAAAGTGAGTAAAATTCTTTGGTTATCTATGAAAGGAAGTCAGGTTAGTGTAGGGCATTTTGTTAATGTAAAGCATTAAAACATTAATGAAACTCTCATCTGTGTATCCCTGGGGGAATCCAGGGCAAAGTGCCTATTAATGTTGACCTTGCTCAGTTTGCTGTCATGGTCACTACTTGGTTTCTGTCACCTTGAGATCCTAGTTTCTGAATTAAAATCGGGAAACACATCATCTTTAGTATCCCTTACTCCTTGAAGAGAATATACTTCATAAATTAAAATAAGTATACAGATGTATGAATGCTGGTGCTACCTCCCCAGTGAGTTTCTTGAAATACTAAAGAGAAAGCAGGGCTTTCAGAGACCTCTCAAAAGAAATATTTATAAACTGATTTGCAGGTTACGTATGACAAACTTCAACAGTCCTGTTGACTGCACTGAAGACATGTATAGCATCTGAATTACTTCCTATCAATTGCTATTTTAATAATGAAAATAATTTCCTGTTCTAGAAAAGATTGAAATCAGAATAAGTAAAAATGAACACATTTTGGTAATTTCAGTCCAAATTCACATTATGTTCTTTTTAAGCTTAATAGTAATAGCTTTAATATTTGGTACCGAAATCTATTTCTCACCATTTTGCCTAAACTGCTGCAGTGATAAAAAAGGAAGGAAGGGAGGGAGGGAGGGAGGGAAGGAGGAAAGAAAGAAAAAGAAAGAAATAAAGAGAGAGAGAGAAAGAGAGAGGAAGGAAGGAAGGAAAGAAGGAAGGAAGGAAGGGAGGGAAGGAGAGAAGGAAAGAAAAAGGATCTTCAGTTCTCATTGGGCTATAACAAAAACAGTTATTTCATATATTTATATGTTATTATATTCAAATTATTCATGTTCCTCATGGACTATGGATCAGCTGGGTCTCTACTCTATATACAGTTTCATTTTGAAGCCAAAGTTGAAGGAGGAGTTATTATCTTAGTACTTTAGTTGTTATGGCAGAGGACAGAGTACAATGTATAAATTTCAGTCCTATAATTACATCAAATGCTTCTTTGAATGTATGGCAGACAGAGTTTTCAGCATTCCATTGATCAAAGTAAGGGTTAGCCTGACAATGAAGACAGGGCACATGCAAGGAAGCTGTCATATAACCTTCCCAGTGTGGAGTAAACAATCTTTTTTAAAGAAAGAATGCAATATCTAAAATTAGAATGCCAAATTTTGCAAATGTTTTGGTTTGCAGATTTGGCATTATATTGGATGAACCCAATTGCTGGGGTTAAAGACTGAATTAAAACAAAATGTATTTCTACATTTCATAAAAATATTTGATGAGGTTATGAATTTTACTAACTGATCTGAAAACTTATAAAATCAAAATATGTTTGCCTTATGGTTATGGTGGCGCTCTAGTTTCATTTATTATAGATTATTAAATATCTTTGCATTATTATAATAAAAAGAGAAATGATGTACATCAGATGAAGATTTGAAATAGAAACTTAAAGTTGGCAAGATCTGTTTCAGATGGTGGAGTTACTAATAAATATCCCATCACAGACACTGAGTTATTCTTACGTTCATTTTGTTCTACAGCACAGCCACAGGTTCTTGCTAAGTTTTGTCTTTGATGATCACTTCATTTTAGCTCACAATAAGTAATAGTTTAACCAATTACAACCTTTAAAATCCCTAGTATTCTAGAGATTAGTTTCTCAGTTCATGAGCACAATTTTTACTATTTGGGTTCCAACAAATCAATCTAATTTTCCCCAGGGAAATTACAGCATGAGATTTACAAAAATGAGCAGAAACAAGCAAGAATTTGCCACAAACTAGTCTGGTAAACACCTTAATTCCTCCATTGTTTGACAACAGACCACTTAGATTTTATTGCCAATTGACAAACCAAGTTTTGCAAGCTACTCTTGCACTGAATAACTTTGGAACCCAGCACACAATGTTAAAACTATGGTCCCTGCTGTTATTTTCAGCCTGAAGGGATTTCTCTTAAAATGTAATTATTCATGTTTCTAATTTTATATTCCAGTTCATTGGCAAGGGTACTAACTTTCAAATGCTAATGTTCTAGTTGCATGAAAATCCTGGACATGAGGATGTCACTTTCCCATAATAGGGTGTGAAGCTCATCAATGTTCATCACAGGGAAATAATCCAAACAAGAAGAGAGTTCAAGTGCAGGGCAACAAAAATAAATGATATGTATCCACTGCATATATCAGTTTACTGTATTCATAGAAAGGTTATTTGAAGCAGATTCATAAACTATTAATGAGGCAGGCAGGTTTGTATAGCTGGAATTAATACTTACCTATAGACTAAACAACATTATGACCTGTTTTTGCAAATAAAGTTTTATTGGAACAGAGCTATAGCTACAGCAGAGTTGAATAGTTGAAACAGACTATATGGCACACAAAGCCTAAAATAGTTACTAAGTGAACTTTACAGAGAAAGTTTGCCCACCCCTTTTGTAGATTACTGATATTCTCTGAAATTGTAGGGGAAAAACAGTAAATAGTGTGATCATCTTGCAGATCATTTCAATTTTCGTTCTAGTCAGAGTTTTTTCCATTTTTATGTTATGAAAAGTGGACATATGCTTCTCCTGCAGAAAAGTGCCATTCTAAAGTTGAATAAAACAAAAAAGAAAGATTATTAAAGGAAAATACATATGATGTTGCTAATTAGTGGTCTATTATGAATGTCAGAAAGGGGCTGGCGCTGTGGCGCAGCAGGTTAACACCCTGCCCTGAAGCGCTGGCATCCATATGGGTGCTGGTTCGAGACCCGGCTGCTCCACTTCTGATCCAGCCCTTTCTATGGCCTGGGAAAGCAGTGTAGGATGACCCAAGTCCTTGGGCCCATGCACCCACGTGGGAGACCGAGAAGAAGCTCCAGGCTCCTAGCTTTGGATCGGCACAGCTCCAGCTGTTGCAGCCAGTTGGGGATTAAACCAGTGAATGGAAGACCTCTCTCTCTTCTGTCTGCCTCTCCTCTCTCTGTGTAATTCTGACTTTCAAATAAATAAATCTTAAAAAAAAAAAAAGAATGTCAGAGAAAAAACACGCATTACATAGATGACAGGAACACTAAAACCAGAGCTCAGAATCAAGCTCTTTAGAAAACTGAATTTGTGAGGCTGGCGCTGTGACGCAGTAGGCTAAGCCTCCACCTGCGGCGCTGGTATCTCATATGGCCACTTGCTTGTGTCCTGACTTCTCATCCTCATCCTGCTCTCTGTTTATGGCCTGGGAAAGCAGTGGAAAATGCCCCAAGTGCTTGGGCCCCTGCACCTGTGTGGGTGACCCAGAAGAAACTACTGGCTTCTGATAGACCCAGCTCTGGTCGTTTCGGCCATTTGGAGAGTGAACCAGAAAATGGAAGACCTCTCTCTCTCTGTCACTCCCACTTTCTGTAACTCTACCTCTCAAATAAGTTAATAAAATCTTAAAGAAAAGAAAGGAAAAGAAAATCAAATTTGTCTCCAAATACATTAGTAGTTTTGGCTTTTAGTAGCATGAGCTGATACTTGAACATATAGGTTACTATGCTACTACACAGACTTATAAAAATACATTATTTATCATTAAATACATATCTTATGTTTATAAAGATAGATCTGCTTACAGTCCTGTTATTTCTCCCACATGACTCTACCTTTATATAGCAACATGTATTTTCCTCACGTTTTTGAAGTTACTAGTTTGAGACAAACACAGCATTGCGAAGTGCTAATTCTGCTTTGAAAGGCAATTGTAACCCAAATGCAACTGTCTCTGTCATTAGGCAACAGCATTTTCTCCTGAGCTGTGAACTGCAAAATGATCTAGAAAACAACAGAAGCCATAAATTTAGGGCATCTGCAATTTTGAAGCAGTTTCCATAATAACTAGCCAGGATGTTTGCTTTGTTTCCTGGCTAACCACCAGCCTTCGCATAAAGATTATATCTCTTTATTGATCTATTTGCTGGAATGAATCATAGAAGGATTTTTTTTCTCTCAAGAGGATTTTCAACACTATTGTTTTGTAGGAGTTAGTTAGAAAATGACAAACTGATCCAAATTTTATTTTGGGGAAAAAGTGACTACTAGGAATTTGTGAATGCTTGGATGTGTTTTTTGAATGTTTTGTTGTACAGCATCTATAAATCAACATCTCTATAGCTAACCCTCTGCAGTATCATTTTTCAATAGTTTCACTAAAATTTAAAATTAATTAATTGTCCCTGATGGTTCTTCTTAAGGAAGAAACAAAAAGGCATTAAGTAACATAATTCATCATCCTGGCTTAAATAAGATCCTAGCAAATTACGTGTTTGGCAAATATTTTTTAATGACATTTACTATTAGCATAAGAGGAAAATATTTTTGTTGTCAATCTTTTGTCTCTAGTAATCAGTTTAAGCCTGTTCATGCTAACATAAACATTCACATTTTTAAAAAGAAGAAAAATCAAATGTTATTTGAAGAGAGAAGTAAATCGTATTTTGGTTGCTCATAAAGCTAACTTGTCCAAAATTAAGAAGCCTTCAATAAAATTTTATTACACAAATTGTCTGATTGTGAAACTAAATCACAAGGAATTTTCTAGACACACCATTAAATATTTTGTAAGCAATTATATAATCCTCCTAAGAATATTAAGTGATATGCTCCCACTCTACAGATAAATAATCTTATGGAAGTTGACTAATTTAGTCATGGACACACATTTATTAAGCATCAGAAGAAAATTAAACATGAAAACATTTCTAAAAGTTGATATTATCACAGTCATCTTTTGGACTTTGTTTTTAACAATACAGGAGATAAGCTAAGCTAATGAACTAATAAAAGGGGAAGCTCAAATCCACCAGCTATTCATTACCTACAATCTGCTAAGCCCATTAAGCAATTCTACACCTACATTATTTGTTTTGGTTCCTTTAGATTCTGTAAATAGACCTATGTGGATTACATCTTTAAGCTATTACTTTGATTCTCAAGCCTCCTGTATCCTTTATTCTTTCCTTTCCAATTGTACCTTAACCACAAAAACAGGTGGTCTACATTTTGCAGTTCTAATTCCTGGAACTCCATCAAAAAGGGTCCATATTTCTGGCAAAGATTCTGGCACATAAAATAAAATCCTTACATATCTCAGTGCCTTCCAAGTTGGTAAAAATTAAAAATGCACATATTTTCAACAATGACAAAAGGGTGAAATATTTATACAGCCATAATGAGAAAAATTAACACAAATTTGCAAGGCATTTTCTCATCTTTTAAAATATCACTGATAATAACACTGATTTTTTTCATTAAGAAATCCTGTTGACTAAAACAGAAAACACAGATTCTTAGCCATTTAACCTGTGACATTTAAGCTCAAAATTTGTCCAGATATACCTCTTATTTATTCATTCTATTCTCTCATTTTCCTCTCAGGAAACCCCACCGCTCCACCTACTATTCTGGCTAAAGCAAAGGAGACTTGATAATTACTACTTAGATATGTTAGCATTGCCAGTTAAAATTACATGTTTGAAAAAAAGGATCATCATAGTAACCCGAAGGAATTTCCATAGCACACCATTAAGTTAGTTAGTTCTCCTCTTGATTTCTAGAAATTAACAAAAAAATTTGCACTTGTGCATTGAAGTTTTATGTCATACTGTTAATATGTCACACTGACAATAGGGTCTTAAGCAAATTCTCACATTATCTCATATTTTCCCAGCTATCCAATATAGACACATGAGAAATATGTTAAAAATAAAATCTTTACCCTCCTGTGGGGACAATTTCTTTCTTTAATATATTTATGTATTTATGATAATAATTTCCTTTAGTGCAATGACTCTTATGTTTAACTGTTCAGTTTTTTAAAAAATCTTTTATAACAATCAGTATTTCCTCCTGATACAGATTTTCTAAATGCATTTCTAATTCAACATCCATTGTTAAGTATAGATCATGTTAGCTTTTAAATCTAAAATCCATTAAATTCTTCCTTTGTCAAGTAATTGTTCTACTTTGTCAAAATTGAGCTTACTAAAGGATATCAATTCTCTTTAAGAATCTTTAAGTGAATTTTGATTTAGTAGAAGAATCAAATGAAGTCTAATTACAGACAGGAAACAGTATTATCATTGAAGTGTCCAAAACTTGCTTTCATTAATGGACTTTAAATTATTTCTGTTACTCTATTGCTTTTGGGATTTATGTTCCTAATTCTAAATTAAAAAGTAATTATAACTGTTATCTAGCATCAGTACATTTAACTCTGTGATAAAGAAAATAAAAACCTGCTAGGTAAAATTTGAAGCTAGGAGAAAAGGCAAGAAGTCAGATATGCCTTAAAGACATATTAGCTGTATAAAGGAAGCATGGGGGGCAATTCCAAGAGACCGAATATTGCAAGATGTGCATATTACAATAGCATATTCAACTCTAGCAATTGCCTGCAATAATATATATACCAGAGATTTTGTGTCTTAGGGATACTCTAAGATGAGAATAACTGAATCTTTTCCTGGAGGAGAGAAAGAGAGAGGGAGAGTCAACAGATAAAAAAATAAATGTAGATAGATATAGATAGACAGGAAACTATATAGTATAATAAATATAAAAACATAATAAATAATTATCTATATTTCTGGGACACACATGATATATATGTAATCCATGACAGTCATGGTAGGTAAATAAGAAAAGTGCTGTTATAATCTTCTATGAATTAATTTGGATTCTATAGTTAGTATCTTTAAAGACAGTGTTTACTTCTATTAGGATTGCCACAGCAAAGTACCTTAGACTGGGCACCTTCTAAACAACAGATATTTATCATAGCTCTGGAGGCTACGAAGTCCAAGCTCAAGACACCAGTGTTATTTTGTGAGGGTCCACTTCACAGATTGCCCCTTCTGACTGCAACCTCACAAAACCTAAAGGCAAACCAGTTTCTCGGGACTCTTTCATAAAGGCACTAATCACCTTCCTTCCAAATGCTCTCCCTCTTTATATGCTCACCCTGAGGGGTAGGATTTCAACATATGAAATCAGGGGGTGGACACATGCATTCAAACCATAGCACGTAGGAATGGAACATTAAATATGCAAATACATACATCATTTTCCAAAAAATTTCACCTGCTTGCATTATTTTTTTTTTGCTGAAGTCCAAATAGTTACCCTTTCTATTGCAAGAAAATGACATCTTCAATGTCAGACCTACCTTGATATTACATTTGGCTACACTAAAAGGACATTTAAAATGGTCTACATTCATTAGGTAATATCTGCTAGTAGTACATTAATGCGAAGATAGATATGCTGACTGACATATGCTCAAGGAACTGCTTGAACTTCTTTGGGGTATTCTCCAATAAAGATATATATACTATGTAATTAAAATAGAATCCACATTAATATAGATAATTTCATAATTTAATTTTAATGACATTTGTTGGGGGGAGACCAAGATCATTCTATGATTTGTGATTCTGAAGCCCCAGGTAAGTATTAACTGTTTCTATTAGATTTGTTTCTCATAGGGAGTCTAATCTGGTATGCTTTAAGGTTGCCAAAATGAGGTGAATAAATTCTTCTAGTGCCAATACATTTTTCTTTAACACAGGTTTCTTAATATCCTGGTCATAAACTATGTGTCATATGTGTTCTCTACAACACTTAACCTCCGTAATTGTGAACTGGGGACAAAAGCAAGAGGCATTTGCAATTCCCAGTCTCATTCTTAGACTTTTTTTCACATATTGTGATTTAGCCAGGGCTTCTGCAATCAAAAGGAAAATAGCTCAAAAACAAGTCAGGTGTCTTTGACTTAGGTATCCATATGGTGTGAGTATAGAGGATAATTTTTTGAATAAATATTTTCCTTGAAAAGTCAGAATGAGAATCTTATTTATTTTTAATAATTAATCTCTCATGAATAACTGTGTTTCTAACTAAAAACCATCGGAATGAAAGTTCTCTATTTTTGAACTTGTTTTTATTGCAGTGGTAAAAAATCATTCTAAGTTTTGAAGATTCAAATTTTACAATTTACAATGATGGGAAAGATGGAAATTATTTTGCAATGTGAACTTAAGAAGAAAAGTATATACTAGTTAGAAATACTGGAATTATATAAAATATATTTTGCTTCTTTTAAAAATTAGTCATCAATGATAATGTAAACATATATGTTTATATGAATAAAAATAAAGTTTTTCACATGCATGCATGCATTTATGAATCTTAATACTATTTAAAACACTATGTCTAATGAATGTCAGTATTCTTAATAGTTTGCAATAAAATACAATCAAACAATAAGAGCAATCATACATAATAGCCAACAAGTAGTTTCCAATACAATAAGTCTGTTAAAAGGCTGAAAGTAATTCACTATACAAGTATAGTCTTTGACAATGAAAGATTATGTCAGTATAATTACGCCTCAGTGGAACAGCACATCCTAAATAATTAATGAGTGTAATTGGAGATTTTCAAACTATAATAATTGGCCTGTATTTTCTCTATGCAAAAACATTGCAAGTATATCAGTCTAAAATTCAGCTTTCTAAAAATATATTACCTCAATGCTATTTTTATGTAACATTTCATTTATGTTTGGATATCCTGGTCAATTTCATTTATATAAATTTCCCCAGCACTCTTGGAAAAAAAGGTAGAGATAATTTCTAGAAGCCTGGATTTAAACCTATCCGCTCTAATATGGGATGTGCATGTCCCAAGAGGCATCTTAACCACTGAGCCAAACACCCACTAGAGTCCATTCTTAACAAAGCTTCAACTTGGCCTATAAAGAATTAATAAAACATGAGCATAATTTCTAACAGCTCAACATCACTTCCCTAGGATGGCTTTAGCCCCCTTAAGATGCCTGCCTAAGAAAACTTGAAGTTGCCAAAAAGAGTTTACTGTTTTATTGAGCCAACATCTGAAGACATGGTACATATCTGCCACATTTCATTTCTGTGACTCCATGAGCTCGTGCTCACCTCCCTCATACTCCCTTTAAAATCCCCAGTCACCTCTGTACAAATGAAAGATAAGTTCCGTTCACACTGGATGCTTCCTTAGCACAATCCCATATTTCTGATTCAAAACTGTCCTTACTATTCTAGCGTCTGCCTTTTTTAATCTTTCACTCTGTAAGTCTCCATATCAAACAGTAAGTAGCTCATAAATGTCTTTCCAAATTGTATTGTAACATTTAGGTGAATGCATTCACAGTTGTATTTTGAATTATTTCAGATTAGAAGTTATGGGTCATATCTCTAAACTATCAGTGTTTGATATGACGTCTAAGACATAACAGATGCTATGGTTTCAGCGTCCCCCTAAAGTTCACGTGTTGGGAACTTAATCCATGAATTCATATGTTAATGGTGTTGCAGGTAGGGCCCTTGGGAGGTGATCAGAATTAGATGACACTACACGGGTAGGATGTCTATGACAGTATCATTGTCTCTATAAGAAGACTGAGAGAGACCCAAGCTAGCATTCTTGGTTTGTCTTTCCATGTATTGCCCTCTGTCATGTTATGATATCGTAAAAAGCCATTCAACAGATACTGGTGCCATGGTACTGGACATCTAAGCCTTCAGAACAATGCACTAAATAAACCTCTATTCTTTATAAATTACTCAAACTGTAGTATTCAATGTTGGCAACAGAAAATGAATGAGGTATTCAGTGACATAGGCATTTAGTGAAGGTTTCAGGCTGAACCTAAATTGTAAATCAAAAGTGTTTGGATACGTTTAGTAAACTGATAGGGTGATCTCATCAGAAGCTTATTTATTTTTAAAATCACTGGAGACTATTATGCTTAGTAAAATAAACTAGCCCCAAAGAGACAAATATCATATGTTATCCCTGATTTCTGGTAAGTAATACACAGAGTACAAAAAATTGCAATGTATATGAGTAAAATCAACAATTTAAGATGTGTTTATTTTTTATTGCCCTTGTCTATACTCTTGAAGAACAGCGGTTTTTCTACTTACTACTTGTTGAATTCTTTATTTAGTGGAGGTCTAAACTTGTGATTTTAAAGAAAATTGAAAGTACATTATTACAAAAACTAAGCCCTGAGTAGGGTTTGCTGTTATACCTTCTGAAAAATAGCGGTATGTTCTAACAGATTGTATGCTTCAAGTGTGTATGTATGTGCATGTTGGATGGGCTTTTTGGGATAGGTTTAATTTCTAAGTTATGATTTCATTTTTTATTCCAGAAGAGTGGTCAATAGGTGAGTATTACTCTCAATTACTGAAAATGAATTTACGACCGTAGAACATGTACTTTCAACACTAGGATATTGTTTAAAGACATCAGAAAACATCTCTGTGCTGGAATACTATGGATTGATTAAAATAATTATACCAGATTACTTACTGACATGGAAAAAATCCAAAATACATTTTATACTAAAAGACTAATTATACAATCTTATGAAGCCAATCACATAGCTATAAACAGGTAGATGATAAGGTAGAGTTATGTGCAATACAAGCCACATGTATAAATGATTGTAAGTAGTCAATAGTTATCCAAAATGGATGAAGCAATAAAAAGTATAAAACTAATACAGAAATACAAAGGCAAATATCATATAAAACAAATATAAACATTGAAAATTATTCTCTCTGAGAATAAAACTGAGGAGTGGAGAAGGACAATTTTCTATTGCTTGTATTGTATTGTTTTATGTCCCTGACTTTAAAGCAATGTGGATATATAGTATTACATTGATGGAATGAAACTAAATAAACCCGAATAATACAAGCTTCATTCAAAGAAATAGCCTCACACTTCAATTTTATCAGAGGACATCAAAGACTAAAACACTCATCCTTGCTCTGAATTCCACCTCACAGAATGAAAGTGAGTAATTCCAATACTTACAACTACAGCATCAAATTGAAAACATACCTTGCCTAAAACTTCATGAGAAGCAAATAAACACATGGACTTTGTTACAAAGCTGCACATAAATCACACATTTAGCTGAACGGCATGCTTCTATCCTCCCATTGCTATCAGTTAAAATCAGGCCCAGGATAGCAAATTCACCAGAGATAAGAGCTAATGCCAGAGAACAGGTTTATTTAAGAGCCCACCTGCCGCAAGGCCAGCCTATGATCCCAAATATACTCTTCCCAATTTCCAGGTTGGTAGGTGAACTTTTAAAGGGCAAAGGGGAGCTGGAAAAGGTTGTCAGTTTTCTGGTGTACTGACACAGCTGAAGTGGAGGTGTCTTTAATATGAAAGTCGATTTTTTTTTCTGGCCGATCGCCATAAATCCCTACCTTACTTGCTGTCTGTTGTAGTCACCTCCCAGCCGTCAGCTTCTGAAGTCTTTTGGTCCACATCTGCTTAAACAAGCATTTTGACCTGTAAAAAATTAAAGGAAGAAATGCCTTTTTTACAACTGCGAATGTGTGGACTCAAGGTTACAAGTCTCAAGGTTACAACATGAAAAGAAGAGGCATTCAGAAGTTACAACATGAATGTGTTGGTCATTTCTAAGAATATTAATTGATATATGGAGATAGAACTTTCCTTTTTTCCAAAAGGATGGAACAGCTATGTTAATATTTGTTAAATAGTTCTTCTGTTAGTATGATTCAAAGATTTCATTAAATTAGAGTTCTTTCTTTTTTCTTTTTATTTTAAAATTAACAGCGTAAGAGAGGGAGACACACACAGAGATTTTCCATCCACTGTTTTACTCCCCAAATGGCCACAATGGCCAGAACTATGCAAGTCTGCAGCCAGGAGCCAGGAGTTTCTTCCAGGTCTCCCACATAGGTGCAGGGGCTCAAGTACTTGGGTCATCCTCAGCTACTTTCCCAGGCACATTAGCAGGGAGCTGGATTGGAAATGGAGCAGTCCAGACAGGAACTGGCACCCATACGGGACGCCAGCATCGCAGGTGGTGCCTTACCTACTACATCACAATGCTGACCCCTAAATTGGAGTTTGTATTTCAACGGATAATCAACATTTTCAAAGAAATTTTTCCATTAAGACAGATGTTCAAGTATAGAAAAAGTGCAACCCAAGTGTATTACTGAATTTTTGTGCTGATGTCTTGTGAGATCATACAAGAATCTATATGCCTATAGTTCAACAGTATAAATAGCTTAGGATGAAGAGAGAAAATGTATAAATGCTTAGCTTATGATTAACAATAACCATTTACCATCTTTGTCAGTTTGGGTTGCTACAACACGTATTGTAGACCATGTGTCTTATAATCAACAGACATTTATTTCTCATTGCTCTGGATGCTAATAGTCCAAGATCAGCGTTTTAGCATAGCTGGGTTCTGGAGACAGACTACGTATATATTGTGACCTGTTGTTTATATGTGTATCTTCACAAGGCAGAAAGAGATCTAGAAAGCTCCCAGGGACCTCTTTTATAAGGTCATAACTGCATGCACGAGGGCTCCCTCAGGATGCAAGTAGCATCCCAAAAGCCACAAGTCCAAACACCACCCAATGGTTGTTAGGTTTTTAACACATGAATCTGAGAGGGACACACACATTCTATTTATGACATGTATAGATGCCAGCATGCCTATTAAACCTTTATCACAGGACACACAGTCACAAACAATTCAATAATGAAAACTGTTTTCTGGTCATTATTTGTGTTTCTTTTTTCTGAAACAAAAATTTTATTTTAAAAAAGGAACAAATGTGTAAAAGTATATTTATATCTTTGACAAGACAAAATAACTTCATTTTGGAATTTTGGACATGTTTATGAAAAAAAGAAAACATCTGCAATGTTTTGTTATATATAGGAAAAAAAGAACTGATTTGCCAGGTTTTGTAAATTACCAAACAGCCTGTCAATGTATAACAATTGTAAGTAAAAAAATCATATAAACTTTTGGATTGTTTTTTTTTTTTTTAATTTTTTGACAGGCAGAGTGGACAGTGAGAGAGAGAGAGAGAGAGAGAGAGAGAGAAATGTCTTCCTTTTGCTGTTGGTTCACCCTCCAATGGCCGCCGCGGCCGGCAGGCAGAGGATTAGCCTAGTGAGCCGCGGCACCGTCCTGGATTGTTTATTAATGAGAAATTAGTCTTTTCAGTGAAACTGTGACATTGGTAATTAGCTTACAGATACATGCAACTTCATAAAAAATTAGAGAAATGGAATGTTTATTTTTTAAAGATTTATTTATTTATTTGAAAGTCAGAGTTACACAGAGAGAGGAGGGGAAGAGAGAGAGAGAGAGAGAGTCTTCCATTCGATGGTTCACTCCAATTAGCCGCAACGGCTGGAGCTGCACCAATCTGAAGCCAGGAGCCAGGAGCTTCTTCTGGGTCACAGTTACACAGAGAGAGGAGAAGCAGAGAAAGAGAGAGAGAGAGAGGTTTTCCATCCGCTGGTTCACTCCCTAGATGGCCGCAACGGCCAGAACCGTGCCAACCCGAAGCCAGGAGCCAGGAGATTCTTCTGGGTCTCCCACATGGGTGCAGGGGTCCAAGGACTTGGGCCATCTTGTATTGCTTTGCCAGACCATAGCAGAGAGCTGGATTGGAAGTAGAGCAGCGGGTCTCAAACCGGCGCCCATATGGGATGCCTGTGCTTCAGGCAAGGGTGTCAACCCACAGCAACGGCCCCAGATGGAATGTTTTTGTTGGAAAAAAAATAAATTACCAAAACTGATCCATGGGGAAAAATACCATTGGGTGGTGTTTGGACTTGTGGCTTTTGGGATGCTACTTGCATCCTGAGGGAGCACTCGTGCATGCAGTTATGTAAAAATTATAACTGATTAATCCTTTATAAGATAAAAGGATTTACAAATTCAATCAAGTTTCCCAAGTGGTTGACTTTTATAATTAACTAAGTTAATAAGCTTAACTAAGATATATATAAAAGAAGTTATCAGGATGGACCTGACCTAACCAGGTGAATTTTTAAATAAAAGAAGAAACAAGAAAATTCTTCTGTTGAAATGGAAGTTGGATGTAATTTAAATTGAAAACTATTGTTCTGCAAAAGAGAAAACTTCCCAAAATGCTTTTCAGAAGACTTTTAGCTTCAATATACAAAGAAGCCCTAAAAGTGAACAAAATGAAAACAAATCTTTCTCAAAAATATTTAGAAATGGCCAGAAGACTTTAAAGAAATACTTTTGCAAAGATTTATAGATGGAAAGTAAGCATATTAAAACAAAACTGACATATACAACTGTTTGACACCAAGTTTTTTTTTTTTAAACTGTCTATATCATGGTTTTGTAGAACCGCATAGTGACCCATTCATTTCTGATGAGAACATAAAATTACAATACTTTAGAAGATAGTTTGGCAGTAGCCTATAAAACTAGACATATTCTGTTTTGTTTTTGTTTTATTTATTTTTTAAGATTTTATCTATTTGTTTGTTTGAAAAACAAAGTTACAGAGAGAGAGGGGGAGAGGCAGTGAGAGACAGAAATCCTTCATCTGCTGATTCACTCCTGAAATGGCCTGGATAGCCAGGGCTGGGTCAGACCAAAGCCAGGAGCCAGGAACTTCATCCAGGTCTCTGACATGGGTGGCAGGGGCCTAACCACTTTGGCCATCCTCTGCTGCCTCCCCAGACACAGCAGTAGGAAGTTGCATTCAACGTGGAGCAGCTGGGGCACAAACCAGTGCCCATACTGGATGCCAGGGTCACAGGCAGCTGTTTAACCCACCTGGCCCCTAAACATATGCTTGCAATTCAGCATTTGACTCCTAGGTTTACCCAAATGTTTTAAAGATTTATCTCCACAAAACCTACACACAAGTGTTTGTGGCAGTGTTATTCATTACTAGTGTAAACTGGATACAAACAAGATATCTTCAACAGATGAGTGAGTTAATAAACTATGGTGTATTTATACATTGGAATAGTAATCAGCAAAATAAGGTTATTAACTATCAAGCATACAAAGACATGCATGAATTATAGATGCATATGGATGCATATTGCTAAGTAAAAGATATAAATCTGAAAAAACAATGTGAGTTTTCCTACAGTCCTTTCTGGAAAAGGCAGAATTTTGGAAAAAGTAAAAAAATCAGTGGTTTCTAAAAGTTCTGGGGAAAGTGGTAGAATGAATACTTGAAACATCAGAAATCAATGATTCTGTAATGGTGCATACACAGCCTTTAACACCTAGAAATCCATAGAGCTGTACAAATCAACTATAATGTAAAATATGGGTCATCATTAACAAAAAATGTGTCAATATTAATGTACCAATAATAACAAATATACTACATTAATGTAAGATGGCTAATAATAGAGAAAACTCTATGTTCAGGAAGTTTTTAGAGGGAGAGGGAAAATATGAGATCTTTCTACATTCCATTTAACTTTGCAAATCTAGAACTGCTCTTTAAAAAGTCTAAAATATACATTTGTTTTTACTTGTTTCACATATACACACTGTTCTTAGAAACAAATGTCATGTTCAGAACTTTTAATATTTTGATTTAAATAACACAAATATGGATTCTAACAAAAAATATGAAATTAACTAAAGATGAAAGAATAGTGTTACCATGAATGTATAGAAAGCCAGTATTTGAAGGGACGTCATTGACCAGATAGTCTCAAGCAGATCACAGTCTCTGTGTTAATGAACTGAAGAAAAACACAATTTCTCTTTGTGTTTTATCTAACATAAAATTAGGAAGCTTAATACAAAACTTTTTTTAAGAACTGAACACATTACATTCCATTTCTCCAAAATTCTTTAGTTAATTTAACCTTTGTCGTGCCTCATTTCTTTACTTAACTTGAATTGGTAATGCTTTATTAAATCCTTCCATTTTAATCTTAGAAAATTTTATTTCCAATTAATTACTATAACAGATTTCCTTCTAAAGGGTAAAGTTTGAAGAGGCTGGATAACAAAAGAGGTCTGGTCTATTAACCACTCACATTAAAGTATGTCTTGTTAATTGACAATTTATGACAATTTATATGCACTTGGAGAAAGACTATGATGTCTATATATAAGGGTTCTTCATAAAATTCATGGAAAATGCATATTATGAAAAAATTTTGCTTGGGTTTCAATCTTCTTGCACCAAAATGAAACTATCTTTAAAATAATCTACTTTTATTCATTTCAAAAGCAGAGAAGCACACACACACTGAGAGAGAAAAAATTAGAGAATGACAGAGAGAGGGAGAGAGCCAGCCAGACAGCCAGAAATAGAGAGATCTTCAGTTGGTTCATCCCCAAATGCACACAAGAGCTGGGACTGAACAAAACTCACTCCAAGTCTCTCACTTGGGTGGGAGTGTCCCAAGTACTTCAGCCATCATATTCTTGCCCCCCAGGGACCTTACAATGGAAACTGAAGCTATGACTCAAATTCAGACACTCTGATAAGAAATGCAGATTGCTCAAGTGGTGTCTTAACAGTTGCATCAAATAATTAAATTCATCTTTTAACTCTACTTTCTACAAACTTTTTGAAGTAACTTCATATATAAAAATAAATATTTACAAAATTTCTAAGGATGCAAATATTCTCTCAAGTATAATTATTAAGATCTTAGTGCTTGTATTTAGACTACCTAAATTCCAATCCCTGTATCTCATTTATTGTGTGAACTTGCTTTACTCACCTTCTTTATCTGTAAATATTTAAGAAAGGCATCTTATCCAGAAATATTATTAATATATTTAAGTTATTCACCATGGATATTTGCATTTATAAGTGATTGATGTAATTATTACTACTTCACCATTATTTTTCTTTTTGGAAATCATGAAGTTAGTTCTTCAAAAGTGCTTTTCCAGCAGAAGATGGCCCAAGCCCTTGGGCCCCTGCACCCATGTGGGAGACCTGGAAGAAACTCCTGGCTCCTGGCTTCAGATCAGCACAGCTCCAGCCATTGCGGCCAACTGGGGAGTGAACCAGCGGATAGAA
Source organism: Oryctolagus cuniculus (assembly GCF_964237555.1). Classification (NCBI taxonomy): domain Eukaryota; kingdom Metazoa; phylum Chordata; class Mammalia; order Lagomorpha; family Leporidae; genus Oryctolagus; species Oryctolagus cuniculus. The sequence goes on from NC_091442.1 coordinate 89,807,229, forward strand.
GACTCTCTCTGTCTCTGCCTCTTTCTGTAACTCTGTCTTTCAAATAAATAAAAATAAAAAATAAAAATCTTTTTTAAAAAAGTGTTTTTCAATCATTATTCAGCATTAGCCAAAAGACTGATTCCTAATTTATCTTTTCAAACAGTGGGAAAAAGATAGCCCTCAAAATGAATGGCATGGAAGATTTTGCTATCAATGAGCTGATGTATGCTAGCTAATAAACATCTTTTGAGTAAATATGTTTTGAATAAACAGATAAGTGGTGAATTAATTACTTCAGTTCAGAACATCTTTGTTGTGTCTTTATCCTTTTCTCAGGCTAGAAGCAGATCACAACCTAGTCGAGAACAAGCAAGGATAACCCGAGCCCTTACTGGAGAGCCTTAGCTTGAGATTGCTGGCAAGAGAGTACAGCTGATTAAATCTTAGGAGATAGAATCTTTCAGCTACATGGAACTATCCTAAAAGGATTTCACTTTAAGAACACTTTTTAATTTCTGAATCCAAAGTCATTTTTTTATATTACAAAACATATTACAGATGAAATAAATTTAGGTACAGAGAAGTTCTGTGACTGACCTGGAGCCACAGGATGACTCGGTAATTCTACTAGAAATATGAAATCCTAGGCATTCTAAACCCAAGTTGCTTTGTGAGGAGGTTCTTGACTAAATGCAGTCCTATCCAGAAAAGAGAAAATGAAGCCTTCAGGGAAAGCATATTTAAGACTCATCTATGCTTCATAATGAAATTAAGAGTGTCAGCATATAGTGCAGACAGTGGCAGTGCATCAGACCACAAGGATAGTTATAATAATAATTTAATAAGCGCTCTTGTAGAGACCTATAGGAACTAAACTACACTGGAGAAAGAGATTTATAAAGTAACATGCATTTGACATCCTCCTCTGATAAGTTTCTACCAATGGATCTCACACAGATTGCTCTGTGCTATGTAAGTTACAGTTTTAACTGCAGTTTTATTCTGGGGTTTGAATCCATGACCTTGGAACCATAAATGCACAATTTTATACATTGAATTATCTTCATTAACTTGGAGAAAGTGTCAGCCCTGATATTTCAGAGTGCTTGTTAGTGTGATACATATAAGAAAGCCAGCAAGGAGTACTAATTTTATTTGCAGTCCTGGTCAATTGGTTCACATAGACAAAAACAACCACATAAGAACTATCATACCACAAAATAATCCTGGGGTACTTATCAGTACCTACATTACAGACCTTTCTAGATCACAGTGTGATCATGCATTCTGGTCTTGAATTTGGGATGGGGTCAGTCTCTTGACTGATTACATATTCATTTATTCAGCAAATAAGTCTTAGATAATCAAGCTATGTCTGGTTACATGCTTTGCAATGGGGATACAAAATCTCTGAGCATTAGACCTTCTCTTCAAAAAACAAACTTAGGTAGAGATAAATACCTAAGGAAATAATTATAATACGTTGTGAAATATTTGTTATAACAGAGGTTAACTACAACGTTTTGAAGAAGCAGAGTACCACAGCAATTAATTCCAGGAAAGAAAATCACAGAAAGACTAACATAATGTGGGTAATTGAGTGGACCTTGAAGGAGAAGCTTACCTGGGAGAGAACACTAGGTAAAAAGGGCAATGTGTAGGTGTTAAGGTAGAAAAGGGTATGGCATAGCTCAAGAACCAACGGGTTTGTTTTATGATCATTTGTTACTGATGGGTTTGAACACTCTTATGTGGTAAATATGTGTTTAGTGTTGATATTTGACATAATTAATTTGAAGATACCTTTGAGATTTCCAAGGGGCAGCCTGGATTTAAACTAGTCTTTTATTTTTCATTGATAAAATTATTTTCTAGAAATACCTGCAGTCTGGTTTTTGTATTATGATTTAGGATTTTTGTAGCACTTTAAGTTTTGAAAATAAATACAAAATGTATACTACAACAAAATGCACAAAAATATACTTAGCATGGTTTAAGCCTCATCAAATTACCATAATAGTAATAATAAGTAAAGTTTTTTCTTGCATATAAAGTAACTGCTTCCAGGATAACCATAATATTGAACTATACATACTAGAATACAATTTTAACACTGAGGCATTATATAATTTTTATTCAGTGTTCATCAATATGGTCTATAAATTCGATTCTGAAAATCCTCACAAATATATATCCTTGGCTATCAGGGTATGAAAACTAGTTAGGAAAAAATAAGTAACACCAACTTCACTTATTAATAAATGACAAACATTGGTTGACAGAAAGTTTGTTGAAGCTTTGAAAATGAAAAAAATATAGACAACTCTTTGGGTTCCTTACTAGGAAAAATAAACAGTACAAAACAGACTTAAATTGGTTACTTGTTTGGAGAGAGAAATAGTAGAGAATTTTTTGCTTGTAACTATTTATGTTTATTAGAGATCAAGGCCTGAGTGGAAACATGATAATGCCTAACATTTCCTTGTCCCATATCCAGCTTATATTAACAGCTATTTGGATTTTTAAAGTTACAGAACTACTATTTTTTATAAAGAGTCTTTTTTAAAATATTTTATTTATTTATTTGAGAGGTAGAGTTACAGACAGTGAGAGGGAGAGACAGAGACAAAGGTCTTCCTTCCATTGGTTCACTCTTCAAATGGCCACAATGGCCAGAACTGTGCTGATCCCAAGCCAGAAGCCAAGAGCTTCTTCCTGTTCTCCCATGCAGGTGCAGGGACCCAAGTAGTTGGGCCATCTTCTACTGCTTTCCCAGGCCATAACAGAGAGCTGGATTGGAAGAGGGCAGCCAGGGCTAGAATTGGTGCCCATATGGGATAACGGCACTGCAGGAGGAGCATTTACCTACTGTGCCACGGCTCTGGCTCCAGAACTAGTACTTTAACACTGAAACTCATTACATTGTTATAATGTTGAAAATACACAGAGTCTCATTTTTGTGACATAAATTTTCCAAATCTATGAGAACAAGTATCTTTCACTAAAAATGTAAGGAAAAGATAAATAAAAACTAGGATATATAAGTTTGTGCATATATGGACCATTTAAAAATAATTATTTATTTATATAAAGGGAAAAGCTTTTCTGAATCTCAGATATACTGCTAAAAACATACTGATACTTCCCACCCTCCCTCTACCTTCCTTCCATAGTTTTAAAATTTTTTGTAATGACTTTGTTTTCATTTACTTTATAATCATGAGCTTAATGCTACACTAAATAAATAATTCAACAAATAGTAAGTAGAAAAATTACCTTTCCTCAGGAGTATAGACAAGGGCTATAAACAATAATCAAATTCTTATGATGTCAATTTCACTCATATATTATAATTTTACTCTCTATTTTAGTTACCATAAATCAGAGAAAACCTATGATATTTGTCTTTTGGGGACTAGCTTATTTCACTAAGCATAATGATCTCCAGTTGCATCCATTTTGTTGCAAAATACAGGATTTCATTCTTTGTTGTGGTGGAAAGTATTCCAACATGTTTATACCACATTTCCTTTATCCAATCATCAGTTGACGGACATCTGAGTTGATTCCATATCTTAGCTATTGTGAACGGAGTTGCTAAAAACATAGTTGTACAAATAACTCTTTCATATGCTGATTTAATCTCCTTTTGGTGAATTCATATGAATGGGATGGCTGGGTCATTTGGTAGATCTGTTTTCTGATTTCCGAGGAATCTCTGTACTGTATTCCACAATTGTTGCACTAGTTTACATCTTCATCAATAGTGTATTAGTGTACTTTTCCCCCACATCCTTGCCAGCATTTGTTGTCTTCTTAATTTTGGATGATAGCCATTCAACCTCAGGTGAGGTAAAACATCATTGCGGTTTTTATTTGCATTTTCCTGATAGCTAGCAATCCTGAATTTCTTTTCATCTGTCTTTTGGTTTCACTGTGTATAGCATCATGCATCTGCAAACACAGATAATTTGACTTCTTCCTCTCCCATTTGTATCCCTTTGATTCCTTATTCTTGCTTGACAGTTCTGGCTAAAGCCTCCAGAATTGTATTGGATAATAATAGTGAGAGTAAGCATCATTGTTAAGTTCTGAATATTAGTGGACATGATTCTGGCTTTTTCCCATTCAATTGTGTTAGTTGTGGGTTTGTCATTTATTGCCTTGATTGTGCTGAGGTATGTTCATTCTATGCCCTATTTGCTAAAGTTTTCCTTTTTAAATCAAGAAAGCATATTGCATTTTATCAAATACTTTCTCTGCATCTATGAGATAATTATATAGTTTTTATTCTTCAATTTGTTAATATGATATATCATATTTATTGATTTTCATATGTTGAACTATCCCTGCATCCCAGTGGTAAATCCTACTTAGCCCTGGTGCATGATCTTTTTAATGTACTGTTGGATTCAATTAGCTAGTTTTTTTGAGAATTTTTGCATCTATGTTCATCAGGGATATTGGTCTATAGTTCTCTTTCTTTGTTGTGTGTTTTCCTTGTTTTGGAAATAAGATGATGCTGGCCTGATAGAAGGAGTTTGGGAGCATTCACTCCCTTTCAATTGTTATGACTAGTTTAAGAGGACTTGAGATTAGTTTGTTTGTTTTTTTTAAAGTTTTGCAGGGGCAGGCACCATGGCACAGTAGGTTAATCTTCCACCTGTTGCGCTGGCATCCCATATGGGCGCCAATTCTAGTCCCGGCTGCTCCTCTTCTGCTCCAGCTCTCTGCTGTGGCCTGGGAAAGCAATACAAGTTGGCCCAAGTCCTTGGCCCCCTGCACCCACATAGGAGAGTAGGAAGAAGCACCTGGCTCCTAGCTTTGGATTGGCACAGCTCTGGTCATTGCGGCCATTGGGGAGTGAACCAACGGAAGGAAGACCTTTCTCTTGTCTCTCCCTCTCACTGTCTGTAACTCTACCTGTCAAATAAATAAATAAAATATTTAAGAAAAAAGTTTTGCAGTATTCAACTGTGAAGCCAATTGGCCTTGGATTTTCTTTGTTAGAAGGATCTTTATTACTGATTCATTCTCTGTCTTGGTTATTGGTCTATCTAGGTTTTCTACGTATTTGTGCCTCACTTTTGATAAATTATATGTGTCAAAATACTATCCATTTCTTCTAGATTTTCTAATATTTTGGCATTCAAAAATAACTTATGAATAGAATATACGCTATATTCCTAAGTGAAGAATAATTGGGAAATTTATGTTCTTAAGAGTTTTAAGCATTCATAATTTGAGTAAATTTCCTAATATGAAATTTCTCCTTTTGCAGCAATGCATCTCACAAAAGACACTTTCAGTAATTTCTTTAACATGCATAATCTTAGAATAAAATTATATTTTATGTCAGTAATTTCATTGTATATGAGTTCTTTATTTTATTTATTTTTTTGACAGGCAGAGTGGATAGTGAGAGAGAGAGAGAGAGACAGAGAGAAAGGTCTTCCTTTTCCGTTGGTTCACCCTCCAATGGCCGCCGTGGCTGGCGTGCTGTGGCCGGCGCACCGCGCTGATCCGAAGACAGGAGCCAGGTATTTATGCTGGTCTCCCATGGGGTGCAGGGCCCAAGCACTTGGGCCATCCTCCACTGCACTCCAGGGCCACAGCAGAGAGCTGGCTTGGAAGAGGGGCAACCGGGACAGAATTCGGAACCCCGACTGGGACTAGAACCTGATGTGCCGTTGCCGCTAGGTGGAGGATTAGCCTATTGAGCCACTGCGCCGGCTGTATATGAGTTCTAAGCAGTATCTCTCCCACTAATATGCTCCTTGAACAAAAATATCTGCAGAATAAATTCACTTTGTTGGCCAGTGCCGCAGCTCAATAGGCTAATCCTCCACCTAGCGGCGCCAGCACACCGGATTCTAGTCCCGGTCAGAGCGCCGGATTCTGTCCCGGTTGCCCCTCTTCCTGTCCAGCTCTCTGCTATGGCCAGGAGTGCAATGGAGGATGGCCCAAGTGCTTGGGCCCTGCACCCCATGGGAGACCAGGATAAGTACCTGGCTCCTGCCATCGGATCAGTGCAGTGCGCTGGCTACAGCAAGCCAGCCGCGGCGGCCATTGGAGGGTGAACCAACGGAAAAGGAAGACCTTTCTCTCTGTCTGTCTCTCTCTCATTGTCCACTCTGCCTGTCAAAAAAAAAAAATTCACTTTGTGTTTCCATGAATACTTCTAATACTCATAATTCCTTTTGAAGACACTGAGACAATAAGACTGAAATGCATTATAGCATTAATGTGTTCTTTAAGATTTATTTTATTTATTTGAAAGACAGAGTTACAGAGAGAGGTAGAGACAGAGAGAGAGGTCCTTCATCTGCTGGTTCACTCTCCAGATGGCCACAAAGGCTGGGGCTGTGCCAATCTGAAGCTAGGAGCCAGGAGCTTCTTCCAGGTCTCCCATATGGGTGCAGGGGCCCAAGGGCTTGGGCCATCTTAACTGCTTTCCCAGGCCATAGCAGAGAGCTGGATCAGAAGAGGAGCAGCCAGGACTAAAACTGACACCCATATGGGATGCCGGCGCCTCATTCCGGGGTGTTAATCTGCTGTACCACAGCACCGGCACCATATAGCATTAATGTTAATGCATTCAAGGATTAGATATTAATTTAGGAGCTTTGCCAAGATGGCAGAAGAGGGAGGCAGCTTACTGATTTAGTCCAGGAGCAGATAATAAAAAAAAAGTGGAGATCGTGCACTTTCAGGGAAGAGTTAGGGAAAAAATGGCAGAGGAAACTTGTCCGAAATTAGAGGGACATGGTGGACCTACGTGGAGGGCGTGGGCACCCACATCTTGGGACTGCATTAGCTGAGAGGCTATGAACCTGCACTGGAAAGTGAGTTGAGACGAGCCTGAAGTAGCTCAAGACACTGGCAAAAAAGCAGCAGGAAGAGCCTAGAGAGCATGAGGCTTGAAGCCCCATGGGTGAAAGTGCACCAGAGGAGAGGGAAAAAATGGACAGTACAAGCATGTTTCTCTCTCCCCAATCACTTTACAAAGGCATACAAGCTGATAGAGCAGGTGCCATTTTGGACATATGTAACAGCTACACCAGCTCATGTCTATGACCCGCAATCAGCCAAGCAGAGAAACTAGACTCTGGCGGGGAGAAATAACAGGGGGCTAGAACCTTGCGACTATGTGAAGCTTCTGAACTGGGACTGTGAAAAAAAAAAAAACAAAACTAAGAATGTGTGGGAGAACTCATGGTGTAGCTGACTTTGAGTAGTCTTGGGCGGAGACACTACAAACTTGGGCAGTCCTGGTTAGTTGGTGAGAGACATCGCTGGGGAATCGGAACTTACACTGAGGACTGCACAGTTCCTTTGTGTGGTCCTTGGGACAGAGCAGAGAAATATTATACCCACTGGAGCTAGTGCTCAGGCACTGGTCTCCATCAAGGAGAAGAGCTCAGCTGAACAGAATTACTTCCCTTCAGAATAAAAAAAAAGAAGAGAGAGATTTACCACGCCAAACCTGGGTGTGTCACCTTAGGCATACCCTTAACCCTGGAGAACTGAACAGAACTCTCTTGGCACACCCACTACAAGTCTCTAGAGATTCACTGAAAGCAGAAAGTCTACTTATTTAAAAGAAATGTTAAAGGATTTTAAAGGGAGACTTAGGCTCCAATATAATAGCATTGGTGGACTTCAGTAGCTCACTTTCAGCAATGGACCTATCAACCAGACAGAAAATCAACAAGGAAATAGCAGATTTAATTGACACTATAGACCAAACGGACTTAACAGATATCTACAGAACGTTTCATCCAACAGTTGAGGAATACACATTCTTCTCAGCAGTGCATGGAAATTTCTCTAGGATTGATCACATACTAGGCCATAAAGCAAGTCTCAGCAAATTCAAATGAATTGAAATCATACCATGCATTTCTGAGACCACAATGGAATGAAGCTGAAAATCAGCAACTCAGGAATCTGTAGAGTGAATGCAAACACATGGAGACTGAACAACATGCTCTTGAATGAACAGTGGGTCTTTGAAAAAACCAAAAGAGAAATGAAAAACTTTCTGGAAGCAAATGAGGATAACAACATAGCATATCAAAAGTTATAGGATACAGCAAAAGCAGTGTTAAGAGGAAAGTTTATAGCAATAGGTGCCTACATCAAGAAATTGGAAAGGCACTAAATAAATGAGCTATCAATGCATCTCAAGGATCTAGAAAAACTATTGCAAACCAAACCCAAAGCTAGTAGAAGAAGAGAAATTAGAGAAGAAATCAACAGAACTGAATCAAAAAAATTACAAAAAGATCAGCAAAGTGAAGAGCTGTTTTTTTGAAAAAATAAACAAAATTGACACCCCATTGGCCCAACTAACCAAAAAAAGGTGAAGACCCAAATCAATAAAATTAGAGATGAAAAAGGGAATGTAACAACAGACACCACAGAAATAAAAAGAGTCATCAGAAATTACTACAAAGAGTTGTATGCCAGCAAACAGGGAAATCTATCAGAAATGGATAGATTCCTAGACACATACAACCTACCTAAATTGAACCATGAAGACATAGAAAACCTAAACAGACCCATAACTGAGACAGAAATTGAATCAGTAATAAAGGCCCTCCCAACAAAGAAAAGCCCAGGACCAGATGGATTCACTGCTGAATTCTACCAGACATTTAAAGAAGAACTAACTCCAATTCTTCTCAAACTATTCAGAACAATCGAAGAAGAGGGAATCCTCCCAAATTCTTTCTATGGAGCCAGCATCACCTTGATTCCTAAACCTGAAAAAGATGCAGCATTGAAAGAGAATTACAGACCAATTTCCCTGATGAACATGGATGCAAAAATCCTCTAAGACATGGAATCTACCTAAATACCCATCAACAAAAGACTGGATAAAGAAATTATGGGATATCTACTCTATGGAATACTACACAGAGGTAAAAAAAAAAAAAAAAAAAGACGAAATCCAGCCATTTGCAACAATATGGAGGAATATGGAATACATCATGCTGAGTGAAATAAGCTATTCCCAAAGGGTAAATATCATATGTTCTCCTTGATCTGTGACAACTAACTGAGCACCTAAAAGGAAACCTGTAGAAGTGAAACTGACACTACGAGAAGCAATGACTTGATCAGCCCTTGTCCTGACTGTTGAGGAACAGCTTCCTATTGTATTCTTTTTAGTATTTTCTTTTTCTACAGAATACCATTGGTTGAACTCTTTAATTACACAATTATTCTTCTGTGTTTAAATCCAACTGAAAATTGATCTCCATTAAAAAAAAAAGTGGGAATTAGATAGGGAGGAATGTACAGTTCAGCACACACTCCTTCGGACTAACCCCTAAGGGTGAAGCTGAAAACGTTCCATGGGACTCTAAATCCCATTAAATTGGCAGGTACCAATGCCATCTCACTAGTCAAAGGGATCAGTTTAAGTTCATAACTGATCATAAAGATAGGATTAAGTGTCAAAGGGATTACATAAATAAGACCAGTGTCTGCTAATAATAACTGATAGCATTAAAAAGGAGAGAACGATCCAATGTGGGAAGCGGGATACACAGCACTCTGGCCTCAGAATCAGCCCTTATGACATGTGGATCTGGCTAAAAAGCCCATGAGAGTTTCTCAGGCATGAAAGCCAAGACACTGTGGCAAAGAATGACCTAAATGAAAGATCTCTGTGAGTGAGATCCCAGCGGAAAGAACAGGCCATCAAAGAAGGAGGTACCTTTCTCTGAAGGGGGAGAGAACTTCCACTTTGATTTGGGCCTTGTCTAAATGAGGTCAGAGTTTGTGAACTCAACAGGCTTCCACAGCCTTGGCAGCTGATAAGAGCCTCCGGGGATTTTTTTTACTGATGTCATAAATAAGAGTGTCAATTGTTAAATCAACAACAGTAGTCACTCTGCACTTACTCCTCATGTAGGACCTCTGTCCTTTCTGTGTTGTACTATGAGAATTAACAGTAAAACTATTCTTCAAACAGTATTTTACACTCTGTGTGTGTTTGTGGGTGCAAACTGTTGAAATCATTACTCAGTATAGAGTTGATGTTCTGTATATAAAGATATTTAAAAATGAATCTTAATGAAGAATGGGATGGGAGAGGGAATAGGAGATGGGATAGTTTGCTGGTAGGAGAGTGGTTATGGGGGGAAGAACTGCTATAATCCAAAAGTTGTACTTTTGAAATTTGTATTTATTAAATAAAAGTTTTCTATTATAAAAGATATTTATTTAACTCAGAGAAAAATCATAAGAAGTGTGACAATTTTCTAATAAGTTGTTTTAAAAACTTGACTGAGAAAAATCTCCTTGATGAATTGTAATTATTTGTATAATTATTTCTAGTTTCATTTCATGTTATTATTTTTTATGTGGCATGAAATTTTATACACACTTTTCTATTAGTTGATTTAATATTTTTCACTTAGAAATATTTAGTAATTTTCACCTGAACAAAATTTAAATTTATTAGATCATAGCATTTTATGAATTTTACACATATTGAAAATAAGTTGTCTTTGGAGAGTATTTTCATTTCTATGTAGATTAAGCAGTGTATGAAAAAAAATCAATTGCTGCCATAAAAAAACAAGTTCTTTCTGTGCTACCTGTTTATATCTATCACAAACTTTAATGGGTAAGTAACTGTCTCTATGAACTACATTTCTGGCCAGCTCCATCTGCTTTTGTTTTCCAAACAGCCTGGTGAAGCAAACAGAGATAAGCAGGTAATAAAATATTTGACTGAATCACTACCTCTAGGGTGCAACCAAAATAAAAAGCATCATGGTGATATTTAACACCGGAGATTAAAATCTGGAATCATTTGTTATCAGAACTGTTGAAATTTTAGCACATTCTCCCAGAACAAGAGATTCAATTCACATATCTTGATAAGAGATGTGTATCACACATCTTTATGTAAATAATGAAACAAGATTCATAAGGATCTATAGCTAAACTTATAAATTGAAAGATAGAATAAATGTCCAGAGGCTTCTGATTAGTGAAATAATAGTCAAAATGGAGCAGTATAAAGCAAGTATATGAATACTTACAGGTTTTGGCAAAGACTAATAGCAACCAAATTCAAAACTTCCTTCCAGCTAGGAAAAGCTAATTATAAATATTGTAATTAGAAAATGGTCATGGGCTCATACATACTGAACTGATGTAGATACAGAACATTTGTAATAATGAAGCATTTAATAAATATAGCTTATTTGGCTTACTTTATGAATTCATAATATATTAGAATACTGGCAAAAGTAGATGCCTCTTTGAATTGGGCTCTGAAGCTCCTCCCTACAAAAGTAAATTTGATACAGCGCTGAGAAAATGTAGGGTGACCTCATGACTTCCTTTGACTAATAGAATATGGCCTCAAAACGCTTTGCTTATTTTTACTCTCTTCCCTGAATACTACCAGGCCTCCGCTTGATATCCCCAGTCTTGCCTGATGGACAATGAAAGCCACTTGGTCCAGTTATGCTCAATGCTTTAGCCAACAGCCAGTCACACATCAAGCATGTCAGGTAGGCCCATCCAGCCTCCAGCTGACCTCAGACACAGGAGTAGCCTAACTGAAATCAGCTAAGCCTGGCCTGGATAAGCAAATCTACACAGCCCATCCACAGACTCATGAATTCTATTGATGATTGTTGTTTTAAATGTTGGAAAATTAGAGCCCATGGTTTGGCTCCCTTTATTTATAGATGATGTTCTTCTAGAACAGACCAGCCCTATTTATTTATGTATTATCTGTAACTGCTTCCACACTACATTGGTAGCATCTACAAATTTCAACTGACTTTGTGACCTGTAAAAACTAAAACAATTTCTCTGTGGTCATTTTCATAAAAAGCTTGGTAACCACTATTTTCAGGGACTACATTTCTTTTTTTTTTTTTTTTTTTTTTTTTGACAGGCAGAGTGGACAGTAAGAGAGAGAGACAGAGAGAAAGGTCTTCCTTTGCCGTTGGTTCACCCTCCAATGGCCGCTGCGGCCGGCGCGCTGCGGCCGGCGCACCGCACCCATCCGATGGCAGGAGCCAGGAGCCAGGTGCTTTTCCTGGTCTCCCATGGGGTGCAGGGCCCAAGCACCTGGGCCATCCTCCACTGCACTCCCGGGCCACAGCAGAGGGCTGGCCTGGAAGAGGGGCAACCGGGACAGAATCCGGCGCCCCGACCGGGACTAGAACCCGGTGTGCCGGCACCGCTAGGCGGAGGATTAGCCTAGTGAGCCGCGGCGCCGGCGGGACTACATTTCAAGATAGAGTTTTACTTGGGAATAGGTAAATAAATACATTGAGCATAATAGTTCCAGTAACGTTTGCTTTCATTAACTATTACACTATATTGTTATTTCTTTTTTAAAAATATTCATTTTATTTATTTAAAAAGCAAAGTTACAGAGAAAGGGAGAAACAGAGAAGTCTTTCATCCACTGATTTGCTCCCCAAATGGGGCTGGATGAGGCCAAAGCCAGGAACATCATCTGGGTTTCCCACTACGGTGCAGGGGCCCAAGGACTTGGGCCATCCTCTGCTGCTTTCCCAGGTGCATAAGCCGGGAGCTGGATTGGAAATGGAGCAGCCAGGAACATCGAATCTGGCACCCATGTGGGATGCCTGTGCCACAGGCAGTGACTTTACCCACCATGCCCCTAAATAAGTCAATCTTAAAAAAAAAAAAAAGACTCCATTTAGGACACCCAAATTCCATATCAGAGTAAATAATTCAAGTTACACCTTTTCTTCCCATCGAGTTTCCTGCTAATTTGTGCCCTGGAAGACAGCAGTGATGGCTCTAGCACTTGGGCCTCTTCCCATATAGGAGACCTGGATTGAGTTCCAGGATATTGCCCTTGCTTTGATATAGCCCCGGCTGTTGTGGGCATTTGTGGAGTGAACCAGCAGATGAAAGATATCTGTCTGTCTGTCTCTCTCTCTGCCTTTCAAATACATAAAATAAATAAACAAAATAATAAACATAATAATATCTAGAGCTCTTAATTTTATAATTATTTTTCAAGCAAATATTTATTCAGTATCTATGATTAGCTGTCACAGAATTAAATGATGGCAATATAGTAGAACACAGATGTCTTTGCTTTCATGTAGCTTACATAGGACATAGATACAGACTGAATACACATGTATAATTTTTTAAAGTTTTATTTATCTATTTGAAAGAGTTACACAGAGAGAGGAGAGGCGGAGAGAGAGAGGGGGGTCTTTTATACACTAGTTCACTCTCCAGTTGGCCATAACAGCCAGAACTGCACTTATCTGAAGCCAGGAGACAGTAGGAGTTTCTTCCAGGTTCCCCACGCGGGTGTGGGGGCCCAAGCACTTGGGCCATCCTCCACTGTTTTCCCAGGCCATAGCCAAGAGCTGGATCAGAAGTGGAGTAGCCGGGACTCAAACCAGCGCCCAGATGGGACGCTGGCACTGCAGGTGATGGCTTCACCTGCTACGCCACAGCGCCGTTTCCAACATGTATAATTTGATCATATGAAATTACTCTTTCTGTAGAAAGTTTGTAAGTGGTAATAATTTCATGTGATGAAAAGTAAAATCATTCCAGATGGTGATAGGTACAATTGAAGTGGTATGGAAGAAATACGAAGGTAGCAAGTGTGCTGTTATTTGAAAATGATAAAGTAGTAGATTTTGTATCTATCTAAAAAAGACCATCAAGGGGAAAAAATGAAAAGTTAAATGATTTTTGAGGTAGGAAGGATTCCGATTTGTTGAAACAGAAGGAAAAAGCCAAAGAAGATCAAAGTGTGCAAGGAAAAGTGTAGCAGATGCTAATATCAGAGAGATTATGAGTAGTGGAGGATAGACCATAAATTATGCTAACCAATATATCCTAACCACTATTGAGCATGTGAATTTCAAGTTTAATTTGGTACTCTAATGTGAAAAGTTATGAAAATGTAAAGTACACACCATAGTTTGAAGACTTAGAATGAAAAAAAGAATGGGGGCTGTATTGTAGCACAATGGATTTAACCACTCCTTGCAACAATGGTATACCTTATCAGAGTGCAGATTTGAGTCCTTGCTGCTCTGTTTTTGATCCTGCTTTTTGCTAATATGTCTGGGATAGCAGCAAATGATGGACCAAGTAACTGGGTCCCTGCCATACACATGGGAGACCCAGATGAAATTCCTAACTCCTGGCTTCAACCCAGCATTGCCTTGGCTGTTGTGGCCATCTGGGGATTGAACCAGCCACTGGAAGCACTCTCTCTCTCTCTCTCCCTCCAGCTATATGTTTATCTCTGTCTCTTCTTCCATTTTTTTAAAACTTTTATTTAATAAATATAAATTTCCAAAGTACAACTTTTGGATTATAGCAGCTTTTTCCCCCCATAACCTCCCTCCCACCTCTTCGTCCATTCTTTTCTCCCTCCCTCTCTCTCTTCCTCTCTCTCTCTTCCTCTCTCTCTCTCCCTCTCTTTCTCTCCATCTTTCTGCTTTCCAAGTAAATAAACTCAAAATAGAAGTTCAATATGCCAATGATATTTATGCTGGTTATTGGCTAGAATCACAGTATTTTGTGTATGATACGTTAAGTAAAATGTATTAAGAATAATTTCTTTTTCCTTTTTTAAAATTTGGCTACTATAACACACAAAATGACACATATGGTTGATATAATAAATAGGTTTGGTCCAGTATAACTTCATAGTCCAATGTCAAGACAGAGGCTTTCACTTTGAGGGAGCTAGGTCACATACAGACTAGTTTGTAATGGGGCAGTTGCAACTTAGAAACAACTGAAAGTAACAAATAGACATGATGAGAAACATCCAGACTTGGAATGGCTTTGGCAGAGTAAATGATATGTGCTGGTACACTGAAGATGGTCTGTGGACAAACAAAAAGGGAGAGCTCAAGAATGGAGCTGTGTCTTGGGTCTGGGCAACAAAAGAGTGTACCATACCTGAGATGAAGAGCGTTCGAAGACGAACAGTGTTAGGGGCAGAAGGATTCAGTCAAGGGTATGGCTAGGAAGAAAATATTCAGTAAAAATTTAGGTAAGTAAACCTGTAGTTCAGAAGTGAGTTTCTGGCCAAGAAATGTACTTTGTGAATCATGAGCTTTTAGGTAAAATCTAAATTTCATCTTATGAATGAATGTGAAGAGAAAGGAAGAGGTCTAAAGGCAGATCTCTAAGGCACTCTTAACATTCAGAAGTCAAAGAAATGAGGAGGCACCAGCAAATGAGACTGGGAAGAACACCCTAGTGAGGAAACAGGAAATACAGAATTCTTTTTGAAGCAAGTAAGGAAAGTGTTTCAGGTAATTGGGAGTGAATGTCCATCTCAAAGTCTTCAGATGAGGTCTGAAAATTGTTCAATGGGTCTTAGAACGCAACTGATGTTTGTAATGATTTGGTATTACTGCCTTCAGTTAAGTGTTAATAACAGCATGAGTTAGAGAGAGAAAAAAACAGAGATAGGAATTACAAATATAATTAACTCTCTCCAGGAGTTTTGCTATTTAGAAAACTAGGGGCTTTCAGTGGTAGTCGAAATGTGATATGGAAGATCAAGACAGACTTTGTAAAATTTGAAAATCTCTGAATTTATCACAAAATTTAAAATAAATTTCAAAGTTTCTCTTAATTTTTGAAGAATAGTTTTAAGAGAAGTCTTAAGTTTATAGAAAAATTCATGAGAAACTATAGGGTTACAAAATACCCTCTCAAATGCCAATCACCACCCACCACTCACCATATTTTCCAATATTATCAACATATTTCGTTAGTGTGGAGGTTTACAGTCATTGATGAATGGTTTTTATATAATACTAATAGTTGAAGTATGTTGGTAATGTTACGGTATACTCTGTGTGTTGTGTATTCTGCGAGTACCCATTCTGTGCATACACCTACCATTGCAATAGCATTCAAAGTAGTTTTTGTACAATAAAAACCCACAATATTTCTCTTGTTTCTCTTTTTATCCCTTTGGCTGATTCCATGGAAACCACTGGTCCTTTTACAGTTTCCATAGTTTTACGTTTGCTGTAATGCTATGTATCTGGAATCACATGGTAGATAGCTTTTTCAGATTGGCTTTCTTGATATATCTCTGTTTATTTATTCATTCACCTATTAAAGTACATCTTGGTTCTTTTCAAAATTTGACAATCTTGAATAAAGATGCTATAAACATTTACATGCAGATTCCTGTGTAACATAATTTTTCAACACTTTTAGCTAAATACCAAGTAGTGAATTGCTAGCTTATAGGAAAATAATATGTTTAGTTTTATAAAGCACTGCCAAACTGTCTTCCAGCAAGTCTGTATATTTGGCATTCCCACCAGCATGAATGAAAAATTCTGTTACTCCACATCATCACCAACATTTGGTATTTTCAATATTTTGGATAGTAGCCATTCTAATAGGTGTTCAGTCATATCTCCTTGATGTTCTAATTTGCAATTAGCTGGTGACTATGATGATGAGCATATTTTCACATGTGTGTCTGCCATCTGTATATTTGCAGATCATTTACGCATTTTATAATTAGGTTTTTAGAGCTCTTCTGTTGAATGCTTGTTAGTATTCTGTCCTATTTTCTCTCCGCCTATCTCTCATCTTCTCATTCTCTTGATATCTTTTGCAAAGAAAATGTTTTCATTTTCATGAAGTCTATCTTTTTTTCCTGTCGTGGGTCATGATTTTGGTGTACCTAAGCAGCCATTAGTAAACTCCAAATCTAGTCCTGTAAGAGTCTGCACCTAGATTTTCTTTTATGTTGTCTCTGAGTATTTTTATTTTTTTAAAGATTTATTTATTTATTTGAAGGTCAGAGTTACACAGAGAGAGAAGGAGAAGCAGAGAGAAAATGAGAGATATTCCACCCACTGATTTACTCCCCAGTTGGTCGCGATGGCCTGAGCTTGGCCCATCTGAAGCCAGGAGCCAGGAGCCTCTTCCGGGTCTCCCACATGGGTGCAGGGGCCCAAGCACTTGGGCCATTATTGCTTTCCCAGGCCATAACAAAGCTGGATTGGAAAAGGAGCAGCCAAGACTCTAACTAGTGCCCACATGGGATGCCGGCACTGCAGGCAGCGGCTTTACCCACTATGCCACAGCACCGGCCACTCTGAGTATTTTTATAGTTTTGCATTTGCAGCTTGGTTGATGATGTAATTATGCAAAAAGTTTGAGATCTATATCTTGATTCATGTAGCTGAATATCCACTGGGTAAGTACCATTTGTTCCTTTCCCCCATGGAATTCCCTTTCCTGCTTTGCCAAAGATAAGATGACTGTATTTATTATGGTGTTTTTCTTGGCTGAGTAGTCAGTACCATTGATCTTTTTGGATGTTCCTTGCCAGTACAACCTACCTTAATTATTGTACTTATATCTTGAGTCTTTAAAAATATTTTAACAATTTATTCATTTGAAAGGCAGAATTACTGGGGGGGTGAGAGGGGGGGGAGAGGGAGAGAGAGAGGGAGAGAGAGAGAGAGGGAGAGAGGGAGAGAGGGAGAGAGGGAGAGAGGGAGAGAGGGAGAGAGGGAGAGAGGGAGAGAGGGAGAGAGGGAGAGAGGGAGAGATCAACCGACCCTGAATCCGCTGGTTCACTTGCCAAATGGCTGCAACAGTTAGGGCAGGGCCAGGCCAAAGCCTGGAGCCTGGAACTCCATTTAGGTCTCCCACATGGGTGGAAGGGGTCCAAGTACTTGAGTGATTTTCCACTGCTTTCTCAGCTGCATTTAGCAGGGAGCTGGATAAAAAGTGGAACAGCCAGGACTCAAAGCAGATCCCATATGAGATGCCAGCATTGCAGGTGGCAGCTTAACCTACTGCACCACGATGTTTCCAGTGCCTAAAGTGAGTCTTTTCATTCTTTTATTTAAAGGTTTATTTATTTATTTGAGAGGTAGAGCTACAGACAAAAAGAGGGAGAGACTGAGACAACTGGTTCACCTCCCAAGTTGCCGCAATGGCAGGAGCTGGGCTCATCAGACCCTAGTTGTCAGGAACTTCTTCCAGGTCTCCCACATGGGTATAGGGACCCAAGAACTTGGGCCATCTTCCAGTGCTTTCTCAGGCCATAGGCAGAGAGCTGGATTGGAAGGGGAACAGTTGGGACACAAACCAGAGCCCACCTGGGATGCTGGTGTTGCAGGTGGAAGCCTAGCCTGCTACATCACAGCACCAGCCCACTACAGTGAGTCTTCTTTTTTTTTTTAATTTTTTTTTTTTTATTTTTTGACAGGCAGAGTGGACAGTGAGAGAGAAAGACAGAGAGAAAGGTCTTCCTTTGCCATTGGTTCACCCTCCAATGGCCGCCACGCTGATCCGAAGCCAGGAGCCAGGTGCTTCTCCTGGTCTCCCATGGGGTGCAGGGCCCAAGCACTTGGGCCATCCTCCACTGCACTCCCTGGCCACAGCAGAGAGCTGGCCTGGAAGAGGGGCAACCGGGACAGAATCCGGCGCCCCGACCGGGACTAGAATCCGGTGTGCCGGCGTTGCAAGGCAGAGGATTAACCTAGTGAGCCACGGCGCCAGCCTATAGTGAGTCTTGAAGGTGGTTCATGTCAGTCCTCTGACTTTACTCTTCTTCCATATTGTATTGGTTATTATTTTTTGCCATTTTATATAAGTTTTCAGATCAACTTTTTTCACATACATGAGGGAACTTGCTGCAAATGTCCCCTATTTTTTATTTAAAAATGTATGCTTTATTTCCTCCATTGGTTTCACAGAAACACAACCTTTGAGGATAAATTTATGGCAATAATTTTATTTTTATAATGAATAATTTTGGAAAGATACTTTTTAAATTATACTTTAATATTTTTGTAAAAATAGATACATATATATATGTTACACAAAAAATCATGCATCATACATATTATTGCTATAATTATTCACTTTGTAATTATAAGAAAATAGTATGAATAAAAAATTAAATGGAAAATACTGTGGAAAGAAATCAGTAATTTGATAAGATCCAACTTCTGTGTGAGAGGAATTCTTATTTCATGTGCCACAGAAAGTTTTCTATGAAATCTCTTTAAAATAATTTTTAAAATGCTAGTGAAGAGTATAAATCAAACTTTAAGATTCATAATATAGAGGGTCAATGCTGTGGCATAGCCAGTAAAGCAGGTGTCAGTGGTGCCAGCATCCCATATGGGCACTGGTTCAAGTCCCAGCTGCTCCACTTCTGATCCAGCTCCCTGCTAATGTGCCTGTGAAGGCAGCAGAAAATGGCCTGGGGACTTGGACCCCTACACCCATGTGGGAGACCCAGATAAATTCTGGCTCCTGGCTTCAGATAGGACCAGCTCTGGCCATTGAGGCCATTTATGGAGTAAACCAACAGATGGAAGATCTCTCTCTCTCTCTCTTTGTAACTGCCTTTCAAATAATAAATAAAATCTTTTTTTAAAAAAAAAGATTCAGAATATATTGAAAAAGAGGCAATAGGTACATCTAATTTTTGCATAATTAATGACATCCAAAGGATAAAACACTTAACCTCATCATTCAAACTTACAAAGCTTTCTGTGGGAGACTAATTCATGTACATTTGCATCATTTCTATTTTGAAAAAAGCTCTTAAAACAACTTGCACTGCTTCTGCATTGACTAAAAAATATTATAAATCATTGTAATAATGTACTTGCAGGAAAATTAACATACTTGTTTCTGTATAACAGAAAGTAATAAAATTAGGGACCATGCCCCTAAAATTTGTAGAAATTGATTATCTTCCATCATTCCAAACTGTCCAGTTTCTAGACACAAAATTAGAGATATTTTCATTAGTTCTCTCCCTAAAGCCTGTAACCCATTAGTTAACTTTGCTATTTTCTTCATAATACACATGGCTTTACTAATTTCTCTTCTTGGCAGAAAGTGCAGAGATAGAATATAATATTTGGATTTGGCATAACTGGTATAATATATTGACTTCATTATTCATAGGTGACATGGAATTATTTTAAATTCTTCATCTTTTCAAAAAACATTTCTCTCACACAAAAAATGCCAAGTAAAATGCTCTTAAAATCAAATAAGCTGAATATAAAGAAATACCTAGCAAATGGCAAACATAAGTTTGATATTTTACTCTTATTTTCAACTATGTCAGATATCATTATACTATGTATAAGTTGCTATGTTTTCAAAACAATATCTCTCATATTCCAATCTATCTTATAAATACAAAAAAAGATATTTTCTTAAATTCTACACATACTGAGACACAGTGTTTAGGTTTGCATTTCCCTTTCAAAAGTCCTATTATAGTTTAATTTGCCTTGTGTCCATATTGAGAGGTGATAGGTTTGACAGGTAATTAGTGCTGTAATCACAGAAGCAAGCTAGTTGTTGCAGGATTTCACACAATCTCTCCTTCTCTCCGTCTCCCTTCTCCATCATCACTTGCTCGCTTGCCACCATGTTACAATGTAGCATGAAGGCTTTCACCAGAGGCAGCCCTCCTATCCTGGATCTTTCAGCCTCCAGACCACAATGTAAGTGTCTATTTATGATTTACCTGGTTGGTGGTACTGTTTTACAGCAACAACAACAATGAGAAAACAGGCTGAGATTCTTAGGTATAAAAAAAGACAAAAGGAAGATACCAGTTATTTAAGAATCATTTCTGTGTGAGAGAACAAATATGATTTCAACTTTCTTCTTCGAATTTTTGAAATTAAATAAAGCTCCAATGCATTTGAATCTTATCAACAGAAAAATGTAATCTACTTACAATTTATTCAAAAGGAATACTTACCATTTTGAAATGCCTATCATTTTCTCAAAACATTATCCATGGTGAATCAAACTATTAAAAAATCGAGTCACTCATGGAGTTAATATTACATACATTTCCTTAACGTGATTGAGGTTATCATAAAATATAATAGCAGGGTTTTGCCTTCAGAGCTATAAGATTAATGTAGGTTATAGATTTAAATGAGTAAACAGAAATTAATACATTATTATTTCATAGAATTAATCTCTATTATAAACAGTCTCTCATTCAATATAGAATCTTGTTAAATCCCTCTTATTAATAAGGAATTTAAAGAGTAAAATTTGTGTTTTTATATGTCTCTGTTCTTGGTGGTGTTACATGTTCAAAGGACACCGTTGTTAAATAATCTGAACTGAGAAACATATAGATATAAAACAGATTGCTGAAGACTGTAATGGTGTCAGTCTATCTTGGCTATGCTAGTCCTAATAGTGTCATCTGTTAGCAGCTCTTCCCTTTTCCTCTGCCACTGAGTATGCAGCATACAAAGTCCAGCCAAAAACTGAGATGCAATATTAGATACCATCTGGATTGCTCATCTGATTTCAATCCAAATTGTTCTCAAGCCAATCATGCAACTGACTGAAGAATTTGTTTGTGATTAGGGTGAGGAATGAAAAAAAGCACGAAGCTAGAAGATCAACATCAAGCTTCCAGGCACAAAGGGGTGGTTTACTCATTTGCAAATTCCATTGTGGAAAATGATATTTTAGATCTAGAAAAGCATAACCAGCATAGAGGTAGAAAAGTACAAAGAAAGATACATGCATTTATCTGTGTACTCTGAAACACACACTCTGTACAAGTGATTTTGCTTTTAAAATTGTCTAATCATTTTGAAGAAGAATTCTGCTTAATTTATTTGGCAAATAACAACCAATTTTAAAATACAGATAGTGGAATATTATATATGTATGCATATGTGGAAATTTGATTCTAAAATACTTATTTCTCAACATATTTGGGAAGTGCAGGCAAATAAGATGAATATGTTCCAGTGATAGATGGTCTATCAGTGAGCTGCTACTGATCCATTTGCAACACACATGAACTGAACAGTTGCTTGAACAATAACAAATTGCAAAGGAGATAATTCACATAATCTGATTTATTTTGGTTATTGCTATTTTTATGGGCCATTTTTATCTACTCATGCTTTTCTTAGTCTTTAACATCTTTCCAATGTATGTTGATTAATGTGGGTGACATGGCAAAACAAAGCACAGAACAAGATACTTATAATTTTAAAATATGACTATTTAATTATTAATTATTTTATGTATAACAGGTTCTAGTTCTATGAAGGATACATGACAAACATTCACTTCTGAACATAAGCACCAAGGAACCATGAAGTTTTAGCATTTGGAAAACTATTTGCATTTGGATATTTTACCTCATGAAGTATACTAAACACTTTATACCTTACCAAAAACAGTGGATCATTTGTATAAGCTCCACAACACACTAAACACAAATAAATGAAGAATGCAATTATATAAAGTCTTCTATAAATTTCTTTTCTCTGTGACTGTAACTTTTATGGAAGTAGATTTCTTAAATTTTAATTTTGGAGATTACAAGATGGTGGATTAGGGAGAGATATGATGCAATAGACTAGGGATAAACAGTGAAAAAGAGGGGTTTAGGAAGTGCACTTTCAGGGGGAGAATTGCACTGGAAATCCTACAAGAGAAAGAGGAACCCTGTGGACCTGTGTTGAGGATGTAGACACACAGCACAAATGCAGGTGCAGTGTGTGACTACAGTGTCTGAGAGCCAGAGAGGGTGGCAGCTTGGAGACATCTGCCTCTCTGTTGACTGGGCAGAGTTGGCAGGGCAAACAGAAGCTTCTGTACCCAGTGACTGTGGGAGCCCTGTGTGCTGAGACCGTGGGGACTCAGGGGTTACAAGAGAAGGTGTAGGGAGTAGCTGAGTCTCTGAACAACCACTGGAAGCAGCTCCACACGCTCACTGTGCTCACAGTGAAGACCACGGAATATTCTGGGAGTTAACACCTGGGCATTGAGATCTACCACGCCCAACTAAGGTGTCACCTTGTATACTCACCCCACCCTGGAGCACTGACCAGAGCTCCCTGGCCATATGCAGCACACAGCTCTTGATATTCACTGAAAGTGCAGACATACCATTAAGCCACAGAGGCATAGCTCACAGATAAAAGCAATCAGAGGAAAAAAAAAATCAATCCCACAAATGCCTAACAGCAAACACAGAAATTCAAAAAGCAAGAAAAAGGAAGATACCATGACTCCTCCAGAACAAAACAACATTTCAATATTAGAATGTGAAGATGAAGAGATTGAGGAAATGCTAAAAATAGAATTCAAAAAACTAATCATAGGACTACTCAAAAGCAATCAGAAGCAAATCCACAAACTAAAGAAAACCATACATGATATGAATAAAAATTTTTCTCATGAAATTGAGATGTTTTTAAAGAGATATCAAAATGAAACATTAGAAATGAAGAATTCAATAGATCAAATAAAAATGAGGTGGAAAGCCTTAACAACAGACTTAGTAAGGCAGAAGAAAGAATATCTGAACTACAAGGCAAATCTTTGGAAATATTACAGACAAACCAAATAAAGAGAAAAAAAAAGAAGCAGAAAATTTTAAAATAGTGTTAGAGATATATGGAATACTATCAAGCAACCCGACACATGAGTTTTAGGAGTTCCTAAAGTTGTGGAAAGAGAGAATGGACCAAAAGGCTTATTTAGTGAAATAATTACAAAAAACTTCCCCAATTTGGAAAAAGAAAGAGACAGCCTAAAAGAGGAAGCACATAGAACTCCTACTAGACATGACCAGAAAAGATCTTCACCATGACACATTGTAATCAAACTTTCCACAATAAAACACAAAGAAAAGATTCTAAATGTGCACCAGAAAAATGTCAGATTACTTTCACAGGCTCTCCAATTAAACTCACAGCTGATTTTTCATCAGAAACCCTACAAATAGGGGTCAGCTGTAGCGTAGTGGGTAAAGCCTCTGCCTGCAGTGCCGGCATTCCATATGGGAGCTGGTTCGAGTCCCGGCTGCTCCACTTCCAATGAAGCCCTCTGCTAATGCCTGAGAAAGCAGTAAAAGATGGCCTGAGTCCTCGGGCCCCTGCACCAATGTGGGAGACCTCAAAGAAACTCCTGCCTCCTGCCTTCTGATCGGTACAGCTCTAGCCGTTGCAGCCAGTTGAGAAGTGAACTAGCAGACGGAAGACCTCTCTCTCTCTCTCTCTCTCTCTCTCTCTGCTTCTCCTCTCTCTGTGTAACTCTGACTTTCAAATAAATAAATAAATCTTTTTTAAAAAAAGAAACCCTATAGGTAGAAGGGAATGCTAAGATACAGTCCAAGTCTTGGGAGAAAAAAAAAACTGTCAACCCAGAACACTATACCCAGCAAAGCTCTCATTTATGAGTCAAAGTGAAATAAAGACCTTCCACAACAAACAGAAATTGAAAGAATTTGAAGCCACTCACCCAGCCTTATAAAAGATGCGTAAGGATGTGCTACACACAGAAAGATAGCCATCATTATGCAAGAATGAAAAGGCAGAAATTCCCAAGTAAAAGTACAAAATAAATCCAAAGTAAACAATAGGAAATTTATGGAAAAATGGCAGGGCCAAGTTGTTACTTATCAATAGTCACCTAATGTAAATGGCCACAACACTCCAGTTAAAAAATACAGACTGGCAGAATAGATTAAAAAATAAGACTCATCTATTTGCTGCCTATAAGAAAACAAAACACCTTATCAACAAAGGTACACCCAGACAGAAAGCAAAAGGATGGAAAAAGATTTTCCACATTAATAGAAAGCAAGGTGTTGCTGTCCTAATATCAGACAAAGTAGACTAACATAAAAATTGTTAAAAGAGATGAAGAAGGGCACTATGTAATGATTAAGTGATCAATTCAATAGGAAGATGTGACTAGTATAAATATACGTAGGCCAAAACTGTGGCCCAGAGGCTGAAGACACTGCCTGCTATGCTGGCATTCCATATGGGGGCTGGTTCTAATCTCAGCTTCTCTACTTCCAATCCAGCTATCTGCTATGGACTGGGAAAGCAGTGGAAAGTGGTCCATGTCCTTAGGCTTCTGCACTCACATGGGAGACCCAGAGAAGGCTCTGGCTCCTGGCTTCAGATTATCCCAGTTCCAGTTGTTGCCACCATTTAGGGAGTGAAACAGTGGATGGAAGCCTGCCTCTCTCTCTCTCTCTCTCTCTCTCTCCTTCTCTCCTTCTCTCTCTGCCTTTACCTCTCTGTAACTCTGCCTTTCAGATAAATAAATAAAATCTTTAAAAAATAAATATACACATCCAACTACAGAGTGCCTTGCTATTTAAAAGAACTGTTAATGAATCTAAAGGGAGACATAGACTCCAATACAATAGTAACAGGGGACTTCAACACCTTACTTTTATCAATGGACAAACAACTAGACAGGAAATCAACAAAGACACAACAGAGCTAATTGATACTATGGACCAAATGGGCCAAACTGATATCTACAAAACTTTTCACCCCCTAATTGCAGAAAACATATTCTTCTCATCAGTGCATGGAAATTTCTGTAGGATAGACCATATTCTAGGTCATAAGGCAAGTCTCAGCAACTTCAAAAAATAAAAAATAAAAATCATACCATGCATCTCCTCTGACCACAATGGAATGAAGCTGGAAATCAACAACTTAAGACTCTCTAGATCATATGCCAACATATGGAAACTGAACAACATGCTCTTGAATGAACAGTGAGTCACATAAGAAATCAGGAGAAATAAAAAAAAAATTTCTGGAAACAAATGGAGATCACAAAACATTATACCAAAACTTATGGGTAAAGCAAAAGCTGTGTTAAGAGGGAAGTTTATAGTAACTGGTGCCTACATGAAAAATTGGAAAGGTACCAAATAATGAGCTATCAATGCATAAAAAATGCATAAAAATGCATAAATCAATGCATAAAAAATAAAGGACCCAGAAAAACAACAACAAACCAACCTCAAATTAGTAGGAGGAAATAATTACTTAAAATTAAAGAAAAATAAATAAAATTAAAACAAAAAATACAAAAGATCAGTGAAATGAATAGGTGGTTTTTGAAAAAAATAAATAAAAATGATACACTATTAGCCAAACTAACCAAAAAAGAGGGAGAAGACCCAAATCAATAGCATCAGAGATGAAAAAGGAAATGTAACAGATACCACAGAAATAAGAAGAATCAATAAGAATCACTACACAGAGCTCTGTGGCAACAAATTGGGAAATCTAGAAGAAATGGATAGATTCCTAGACACATACAATCTACCAACACTGAGTCATGAAGACATAGAAAACCTAAACAGATCAATAACCAAGATGAAAATTGAATCAGTAATAAAGACCTTCCCAACAAAGAAAAGCCCAGGACCAGATAGCTTCACTGATGAATTCTACTAGACATTTAAAGAATAACTAATTTCAATCCTTCTCAATCTATTCAAAACAATTGAAAGGGAGGGAATCCTCCCAAACTCTTTCTATGAAGCCTGCATCACCTTAATTCCTAAGCTAGAAAAAGATATGAAAGAGAAAGAGAAACAAGAGACTAATAATCCTGATGAACACAGATGCAAAAATCTTCAATAAAATTCTGGCAAATAGAATCCAACAACACATCAGAAATATCATTCACTGGGACCAAGTGGTATTTCTTCCTGGAATGCAGAGATCCTGTTCAACATTTGCAAATCAATAAATGGGATACATCACATTAACAAGCTGAAGAACAATAACCATGTAGTTATTTAAATAGATGCAGAAAAACATTTGATAAAATGCAACATCCTTTCATCATGAAAATCTTAAGCAAATTGGATATATAAGGAATATTCCTCAACACAGTCAAGGCAATTTATGAAAACCAACAACCAGTATCCTATTGAATGGGGAAAAGTTGGAAGCATTCCTCCTAAGATCTAGAACCAGACAAAGATGCCCACTCTCACCACTGCAAGTTTTAGCCAGAACAATTAGGCAAGAAAAAAAATCAAAGGGTTACAAATTGAAAAAGTGGAAGTCAAACTATCCTTATTTGCAGATAATATGATCCTACATATATAGGAGATCCAAAAGACTCCAATGAGAGATTACTGGAACTTAAAAAGAGTTTTATAAAGTGGCAGGATATAAAATCAACAAAGAAAAATCAATAGCCTGTGTATACAAAGTGTCATGGTTGAGAAAGAACTTTTAAGATTAGTCTCATTCACAATAGCTCCAAAAAGAATTAAATACCTTGGAATAAATTTAACAAGGATGTCAAAGATCTCTACAATGAAAATTACAAAACACTCAAGAAAGAAATAGAAGACACTAAAAAGTGGAAAATTCTAATATGTTGATGCATTGGAAGAGTCAACATCATGAAAATTTCCATACTACCAAAAGCAATTTACAGATTCAGTGTGATCCCAGTACAATATGAAAGATGTTCTTCGCAGATCTAGAAAAAACTGATGCTAAAATTCATATGAAACATGAAAGATCCTGAATAGCTAAAGCCATCCTATACAAAAAAAACAAAGCTTAAAGCATCAAAATGCCTGATTCTAAGACATACCACAGGTCAGTTATAACAAAAACTGCTTGGTATTGCCACAAAACAGACTTGTAGACCAATAGAACAGAATAGAAACTTCAGAAATTAATTCACACATCTACAACCAGCTTATCTTTGAAAAGGAACTAAATTCAATCCCAGAAGCAAGGGCAGTCTCTTTAACAAATGATGTAGGAGAAACTGATCTCCACATCTAGAAGTTTGAAAGCAAACCCATACCTAAAATCTTACACAAAAATCCACTCAAAATGGATCAAAGATCTAAACTTACGACCCAGTACCATCAAATTACTAGATAACATTGAGGAAACTCTGTAAGACATTGGCATAGGCAAATATTTCTTGGAAAAGACCCAAAAAGCACAGATAATCAAAGCCAAAATTGACAAATGGGATTACATCAGACTGAGAAGCCTGTGCACTACAAAAGAAACACTCAGCAAAGTGAGGAGACAACTAAAAGAAGAGGAGAAAATTTTTGCAAACTATGCAACTGATAAAGGGTTAACAGTCAGCATATATAAAGAACTCAAGAAATTCAACAACAACAAAACATATATCCAATTAAGAAATGGGCAAAGGACTAGAACAAGCATTTTTCAAGAGAGAAAATTCAAATGGCCAACAGACACTTGAAAAAATGCTCAAGTTCACTAGCCATCAGGGAAATGGAAATCAAAACCACAATGAGGTTTCACCTCACTCCAGGTAGGATGATTCTCATACAGAAATCAACAAACAACAAATTCTAGGAAGAATGTGGAGAAAAAGAAACCCTATCTATTGTTGGTGGGAATGTAAACTGTTGCTGCCACTGTAGAACACAGTATGGATATACCTCTATAGAAATCTGAATATAGACTTACCATATGATCTAGCCTTCCACTCCTGGGAATTTATCCAAATCAAAAGAAATCAGCATATGAAAATGTTATCTGTACCTCCATGTTCAATTCAGCACAATTCACAATAGCTTAAGTTGTTGAGTCAATCTAAATGTCCATCAATTGTTGACAGGATAAAGAAATTATAGCATATATACATTATGGAATACTACTCAGCAGTAATAAAAAATGAAATGCTTTATTTTGCAACAAAATGTACGTAACTGGAAACCATTATACTAAATGAAATAAGGTAGTTCCAAAAAGACAGTTTATTTTTTTTTTTTTGACAGGTAGATTTATAGACAGTGAGAGAGAGAGACAGAGAAAAAGGTCTTCCTTCGGTTGGTTCACTCCCCAAATGGCCGCTATGGCTGGCGCTGTGCTGATCCAAAGCCAGGAGCCAGGTGCTTCTTCCTGGCCTCCCACGCGGGTGCAGGGCCCAAGCACTGGGGCCATCCTCCACTGTCCTCTCAGGCCACAGCAGAGAGCTGGGCTGGCAGAGGAGCAACCAGGACTAGAACCGGTGCCCATATGGGATGCTGGCACTGCAGGCAGAGGATCAACCAAGTGAGCCATGGCGCTGGCCCCAAAGACAGGTATTGTATGTTTTCCCTGATCCGAGGTAACTTACAGTGTACCTGAAATATAATGTATTGAAGTGAAATAGACATTTTAAGATTTGATGATTGTTTACAGCTTTTGTCTCTTCCACTGAGGAACAGTGTTTTTTTTTTCTTTTCTTTTTTTTCATAGTAGTTGTTGAAATCTTAGTGTAGGGTTACTAAGGTACTTAGTGTAGGGTTAATTATATAATCATTATGCAAACTGAAAATAGGTCTTTGTAAAAACTGAGAGTGGGAGGCCAGCGCCGCTGCTTAATAGGCTAATCCTCTGCCTTGCGGTGCCGGCACACGGGGTTCTAGTCCCAGTCAGGACACCAGATTCTGTCCCGGTTGCCCCTCTTCCAGGCCAGCTCTCTGCTGTGGCCCGGGAGTGCAGTGGAGGATGGGCCAAGTGCTTGGGCCCTGCACCCGCATGGGAGACCAGGAGAAGCACCTGGCTCCTGCCTTCAGATCAGCGTGGTGCGCCGGCCGCAGTGCGCCGGCCGCGGCAGCCATTGGAGAGTGAACCAATGGCAAAGAAAGACCTTTCTGTCTTTCTCTCTCACTGTCCACTCTGCCTGTCCAAAAAAAAAAAAAAAAAAATTGAGAGTGGGAATGTGTGAGTGACGAGGAGGATGGGTTGAAGCATGGGTGGGATGGAAGTTAGGGGGGAAATGTTGCTATGTTCCTTAATCTGTATATCTGTAATATAAGAAATTTGTATAACTTAAATAAAATGGTTTTTTTTTTTTTTGACAGGCAGAGTGGACAGTGAGAGAGAGAGACAGAGAGAAAGGTCTTTCTTTGCCGTTGGTTCACCCTCCAATGGCCACCTCGGCCAGCGCGCTGCGGCCGACACACCGCGCTGATCAGATTACAAGGAGCCAGGTGCTTCTCCTGGTCTCCCATGGGGTGCAGGGCTCAAGCACTTGGGCCATCCTCCACTGCACTCCCTGGCCACAGCAGAGAGCTGGCCTGGAAGAGCAACCAGGACAGAATCCGGCGCCCCGACCGGGACTAGAACCCGGTGTGCCTGTGCCGCAAGGCAGAGGATTAGCCTAGTGAGCCGCGGCGCCAGCCCTTAAATAAAATGTTTCAAAAATTTATTTTTAAAACATTACAATGTCTTATCAAAGTGCATGTAAGTACTGTTAAACAGCATTTAACAAAATGGGATCAATTACTAAGAAAGAAGACAAACACAAATGTTCTAGTTGATATCCATTTATGTTGTGGGGTTGCTTTATTTTTGTATAGTGGTATTTTCCAGTTAATTGCATGCTACTGTATGGGGAAATGTGTTATATTACAAGGCAAAGATTAATTTTTATATTTATCTTCTAAGTGACAAATTTTCTTGCTAGGAACTTTTTTTTTTTTTTTTTTTTTTTTTTTTTTTTTTTTTTTTTTGGCAGGCAGAGTTA
Source organism: Oryctolagus cuniculus (assembly GCF_964237555.1). NCBI lineage: Eukaryota > Metazoa > Chordata > Mammalia > Lagomorpha > Leporidae > Oryctolagus > Oryctolagus cuniculus. Next base: position 89,837,583 of record NC_091442.1, read on the forward strand.
GACAGTGAAGAAAGAGACAGAGAGAAAGGTCTTTCTTCCATTGGTTCACTCCACAAATGGCCGCCACGGCTGGCACACTGCGCTGATCTAAAGATCCAAAGCCAGGAGCCAGGTGCCTCCTCTTGGTCTCTCATGCGGGTGCAGGGCCCAAGCACTTGGGCCATCCTCCACTGCACTCCCTAGCCACAGAAGAGAGCTGGCCTGGAAGAGGAGCAACCGGGACAGAATCCAGCGCCCCAACCGGGACTAGAACCCGGAGTGCCAGCGCTGGAGGTGGAGGATTAGCCTAGTAAGCCACGGCGCCAGCTGGAACATATTTTTAATAATAACATATCATGGTAAATTCATTGCCATGAACTAGATATCAAGGTTTTCATGCTGAACAGTCTACTTTAAAAGAAATGATCGGAAACAAAACTGACAATTCCAGGAACTTCACACAGTTATTTCTGAAAGAAGGCTGCTCATTTACTATCTGAAATCATGATTTTAATAATATTATACTGTAAGCATATATCAAAAGTATGTTTGTGCATTTTGATGTAGAGGTCTTAATAAGATGACAAGTATTCTGTTTGCAGTACAAATGAAATGGTGGGGCAGTGCAGGAAAAATGCTACTTTTTGCCTGTGAGGATTGGAGGAGGGCAATGAATACTGTGACACATGTGGGGACTTGAAACTTCAAAAGGAATTTTCTATAAGTGGAATGAAAAGGGAGGATCTTTCAGCTTTGTAGTAGATTTATTATGTTTGTAGGTAAAGGAAAGAAGAATATCACAGAGCTGAGAGGGTCAATAGCAAAGAAATAAAAACAACAGTAAAGATGCAATGAAAAATTCAATGTGTGCACCAGGGTGGAGGCCATAGGTGTCCATGTGTAGGCAAAACAAATTTGCAGTACGCAGAGATCTTAAAAGCAATAATTGCTAAAATAACTGCCATATAATTACTTCAACTACTGTGAAGTTTCAAAATATGTGTGACTTTCAAACTAGCACATTTTTATTACCTACACTTTAATAAACTTTATATTCCACCTGAAAGCATGCACACACTCATTGAAGATTAAATTCACAGCAGTTCTGAGTCATTCAGGCTTGCTTCAGGCACAGTCTGTGTCTCTAACTCCTGTGGTACTTCTTAGTCCTATGTTTAAATAATAGATTAGACCTCACACAGTGATTGTAAAGACAAGAAAGAAAAAAAAAAACCTGCTACTTCATTTTTATTCTAAGACCTCTTGGAGTTTTTACTTTTACTTAAGATTTAAAGTAAGTATAGGGGCTGGTGCTTGTGGCGTAGTGGGTAAAGCTACCACCTGCAGTGCCGGCATCACATATGGGCACTGGTTCTAGTCTGGCCGCTTCACTTCTGTTCCAACTCTCAGCTATGACCTGGGAAAGCCCTGGAAGATGGCCCAAATCCTTGGGCCCCTGCACCCACATGGGAGACCTGGAAGAAGCTCCTGGCCCCCAGCTTCGGATCAGCACAGCCCTGACTGTTGCGGCCATTTTGGGAGTGAACCAGTGGATGGAAGACATCTCTCTCTCTCTCTCTCTCTCTCTCTCTCTCTCTCTCTGCCTTTGTCTTTCTGTAACTCTATCTTCCCAATAAAATAAATAAGAAAATAAAAAAGAAGTAAGTAAAAACTATGGAGGGAGGTGATATTTTGCTTTATAAAAATATCTTTGTAACAACTTTAATATTGAAATATCTTATTTTTGTTCTTTTATTGTACTTGGTGAAACTGAGAAAGGAAAACTAAATCAGGGAAATGAGTTGCTATTTGCATGAAACATCTTTCACTTTTTGAGCGACTAGACTCAAAAGCTAACTTTTAACTTGCTTTATATTTATTATTGCTGACTCAGATAGGCTAATTGTAGGCTCACAATTGTTTTTCTTCTGTGCTATAAAATATTATTTCATCATTTTTTACCTTTTATTTAGTTTTCTATTGTTGTGAATAAAAAATAAACTTGAACAAAAAAATTTTCTCTGTCCACATGCTTCCTCTAATCATTTTTTCAGTTCACTTCACAGTTATTATTGAATATAGATTTACCATAACAGAAAGAAATAAAAGTTAATCTGTCTGCTTGTCCAATACAGTAGGTATACTTCATAGGGTTGGCAAGCTTTTTCTGTAAAGGGTCAGATAATTGACATTTTAGAGTTTGTAGGCCATATTTTCTCTGTAATAATTACTAACTTCCTCAATGGCAGCATGAAATAAGGCATAAACAAATTGGTGTGGCTCATTTCAAAAATCTTAATTTACAAAAGAAAGCAACAAACTGGAGTTGGTTCTTAGCTTATAGTTTGCTGAACCTTGTTCCGCAATATAATTGACCCATATACACTAATTAAGAACCAGTTGTGTGTCATTTTCTTTAAGCCATTTACTTATCAAAAAGGAGGAATTCACCAAGTATCTCGGTACCATTTCTAGAAGGTATAATATATTTCTCTTCTCAGAATGAGGAGAGTAGTGGCAGGTGTCATGCCATAGTGGATTAACCTGCCGCATGTGTTGTCGGAATCTCCTATGGACACAGTTCAAGTCCTGACTACTCTACTTCCCTTCCAGCTCCCTGCTAATGGCCTGGGAAAGCAGCGTAAGATGGCTCAAGTCCTTGGGCCCCTGCACTCACTTGGCAGACCCAGAAGAAGCTCCTGGCTCCTGGCTTCAGATCAGCCCAGATCTGGCTGTTGAGCCCATTTGGGGAGTGAACCAGTAGATGGAAGACTTCTCTCTGTCTCTCCCTCTCTCTATCTATAACTCTACCTCTTAAATAAATAAATAAAATCTTTAAAAAAGATAAAGAATGAAGAGAGTAATCAGTTCAAATTCTCTTTTTCAGAGTATATTTCTCAATTGACTTTTTTTTGACAGGCAAAGTGGAGAGAGAGAGAGAGAGAGAGAGAAAAAGGTCTTCCTTTGCCATTGGTTCACCCTCCAATGGCCACCACGGCTAGCGCGCTGCAGCTAGCACACCGTGCTGATCCGAACGCAGGAGCCAGGTGCTTATCCCGGTCTCCCATGGGGTGCAGGGCCCAAGCACTTGGGCCATCCTCCACTGCACTCCCTGGCCACAGCAGAGAGCTGGCCTGGAAGAGGGGCAACTGGGACAGAATCCGGTGCCCCGACCGGGACTAGAACCCGGTGTGCCGGCGCCGCAAGGCGGAGGATTAGCCTAGTGAGCCGCAGCGCCGGCCTCAATTGACTTTTAATTCTAATAATGTGAAAATTGTGTTGGAGAATTAATTCATATCTGATTATATAAAAATGCATTTATATATAACTTAGTCTTTTTAAAAATTTATTTACTTATGTATTTATGTATTTATGTATTTATCTGAAAGGCAGACTTACAAAAAGAGAGAGAGGAGAGAGAGAGAGAGAGAGGGAAAGGCAGAGGCAGAGAGAAAGAGAGAGGTCTTCCATCCACAGGTTTACTCCTCAAATGGCCACAAGAACTGAAGCCAGGAGTGAGGAGCTTCATCCAGGACTTCTGCATAGGTGAAAGGGCCCAGGAACTTGGGCCATCTTCCACTGCTTTTGCAGACACATATTAGGGAGTTGGCTCAGAAACAGAGCAGCTGAGACTTGAACCAGTACCCATATGGTACAGGTGGCAGCTTAACCTGCTGCACCATGGCAATGGCCCTAGTATAATCTAATTTCTTAAGTAAAACTTCGGTTGTTGAAAATGAATTCATTATAGTATGACAAAAACTGAACTTATACATCTGAATTTATGTACCCTGTATTTTCACACATAAAAGAAAAAAGACTAAAATTGGCATAAAATTATTTTATAATAATAATTGCAAAACATAATGTACCTTATGGCTATAAAAATTGTTAAGTATATGCTGGGTAGGGAAGAGAATGATGTTCAAGAAACTAAAATTTGAAACTAAAATCAGATTTTCTTACTCTGTCTACAAAGATCATACTCACATGAAAGTTCCATTTGTTTGGAAAGCCACTGGATTTCAATTCCAAATATATTATTATTATTTTTTTTGACAGGCAGAGTGGACAGTGAGAGAGAGAGACAGAGAGAAAGGTCTTCCTTTGCCGTTGGTTCACCCTCCAATGGCCGCCGCAGCCAGCGAGCTGCGGCCAGCGCACCATGCTGATGCGATGGCAGGAGCCAGGTGCTTCTCCTGGTCTCCCATGAGGTGCAGGACTCAAGGACTTGGGCCATCCTCCACTGCACTCCCTGGCCACAGCAGAGACTGGCCTGGAAGAGGGGCAACCCGGACAGAATCCGGTGCCCCGACCGGGACTAGAACCCGGTGTGCCAGCGCCGCAAAGCGGAGGATTAGGCTAGTGAGCCGTGGCGCCGGCTCAAATATATTATTTTCCTCATTATCGTTTTTACATCTGAGCCATGTAAGCTTAATGTCTTCCTTTTAAATGTTCATTTATTTTCATCTATTTGAAAGCCAGAGTGACAGAGGGACAGACACACGGGGAGACAGAGATCTTCCCAAATGCCCATGACATGACTCGACCAAGCCAGTGGCAGGTACTCCATCTGGTATCCCATGTAGATGGCAGGTACACCTTTACTGGGTCACTATCTACTGCTTCCCAGGATGCTTC